>NC_091470.1:214182062-215599562 GCF_036971445.1 Narcine bancroftii
GCCCACACAACATCTGCATTAGAATATACAAGGAATATTAAGGAATATTTTGACTCAGCACACACAACATGTGCATTAGAATATGCATGGAATAGAAAGGTTTGTTTTGACTCAGCACACACCACATATGCATTTGAATATACTTGGAATAGAAAGGAATGTTTTGTCTCAGCACACAAAACAAGATTCTACGAATCTACTTGGAATAGAACGGAATGTTTTGACTCAGCACACACTACATGTGCTTTAGTATATTCTTGGAATATCAATAAATATTTTGACGCAGAACACACAAGATGTGCATTGGAAAATACTTGGAATAGAAAGGAATGTTTTGACTCAGCACACACCACACAAGCATGAGAAGAGACTAGGAATATCACGGAATGTTTAGACTCAGCACACACAACGTGCATTAGAATTTACTTGGAATAGAAAAGCATGTTTTGACTCAGCACACACAAGATGTGCATAAGAAAATACTTAGAATAAAATGGAAAGTATTGACTCAGCACACACCACATATGCATTAGAATATACATGGAATAGAAAGGAATGTTTTGACCCAGAAGAAGAAGGAAGTGTATTGGAATATACTTGGAATAGAAAGGAATGTTTTGACTCAGCACACACAACATGTGCATCAGAAAATACTTGGAATAGAAAGGAATGTTTTTACTCAGAGCACACACAATATGTGCTTTAGAATATACTTGGAATACAATGGAATGTTTTGACTCAGGACACACAAGATGTGTATTAGAATAAACGTGGAATAGAAAGGAATGTTTTGACTCAGCACACACCACATATGCATTAGAATATACTTGGAATAGAAAGGAATGTTTTGACCCAGAACAAGAAGGAAGTGTATTGGAATATACTTTGGAATAGAAAGGAATGTTTTGACTCAGCACACACAACATGTGCATCAGAAAATACTTGGAATAGAAAGGAATGTTTTTACTCAGCGCACACACAATATGTGCATTAGAATATACTTGGAATAGAAATGAATGTTTTGACCCAGAACAAGAAGGAAGTGTATTTGAATATACTTGGAATCTTTGCAGATGATGGCGCTTTAGTTGCCCATTCAGAGCCAGCTCTTCAGCGCTTGACGTCCTGCTTTGCGGAAACTGCCAAAATGTTTGGCCTTGAGGTCAGTCTGAAGAAAACTGAGGTCCTCCATCAGCCAGCTCCCCACCATGACTACCAGCACCCCCACATCTCCATCAGGCACACAAAACTCAAAACGGTCAACCAGTTTACCTATCTCGGCTGCACCATTTGATCAGATGCAAGGATCGACAATGAGATAGACAACAGACTCGCCAAGGCAAATAACGCCTTTGGAAGACTACACAAAAGAGTCTGGAAAAACAACCAACTGAAAAACCTCACAAAGATAAGCGTATACAGAGCCGTTGTCATACCCACACTCCTGTTCGGCTCCGAATCATGGGTCCTCTACCGGCACCACCTACGGCTCCTAGAACGCTTCCACCAGCGTTGTCTCCGCTCCATCCTCAACATCCATTGGAGCGCTTACACCCCTAACGTCGAAGTACTCGAGATGGCAGAGGTCGACAGCATCGAGTCCACGCTGCTGAAGATCCAGCTGCGCTGGATGGGTCACGTCTCCAGAATGGAGGACCATCGCCTTCCCAAGATCGTGTTATATGGCGAGCTCTCCACTGGCCACCGTGACAGAGGTGCATCAAAGAAAAGGTACAAGGACTGCCTAAAGAAATCTCTTGGTGCCTGCCACATTGACCACCGACAGTGGGCTGATAACGCCTCAAACCGTGCATCTTGGCGCCTCACACATTGGCGGGCAGCAACCTCCTTTGAAGAGGACCGCAGAGCCCACCTCACTGACAAAAGGCAAAGGAGGAAAAACCCAACACCCAACCCCAACCAACCAATTTTCCCTTGCAACCACTGCAATCGTGTCTGCCTGTCCCGCATCGGACTTGTAAGCCACAAACGAGCCTGCAGCTGACGTGGACTTTTTACCCCCTCCATAAATCTTCGTCCGCGAAGCCAAGCCAAAGAAGAAAGAAAGAAGAAGGAATAGAAAGGAATGTTTTGACTCAGCACAAACAACATGTAAATTAGAATACACAAGGAATATTAAGGAATATTTTGACTTAGCACACACCACATGTGCATTAGAATATACTTGGAATAGAAAGGAATGTTTTGACCCAGAACAAGAAGGAAGTGTATTGGAATATACTTGGAATAGAAAGGAATGTTTTGACTCAGCACACACAACATGTGCATCAGAAAATACTTGGAATAGAAAGGAATGTTTTGACTCAGCACACACAACATGAGCATCAGAAAATACTTGGAATTGAAAGGAATATTTTGACTCAGCACACACAACATGTGCATTAGAATATGCATGCAATAGAAAGGAATATTTTGACTCAGCACACACAACATGTGCATTAGAATATGCATGCAATAGAAAGGAATGTTTTGACTCAGCACACACCACATGTGCATTAGAATATTCTGGGAATAGAAAGGAATGTTTTGACACAGCACACACAATATGTGCATTAGATAGAATATACGTGGAATAGAAAGGAATGTTTTGACTCAGAACACACAACATGTGCATCGGAATATACTCAGAATAGAAAGGAAAGTATTGACTCAGCACACACCACATATGCATTAGAATATACTTGGAATAGAAAGGAATGTTTTGACCCAGACCAAGAAGGAAGTGTTTTAGAATATACTTGAAATAAAAGGAATGTTTTGACTCAGCACAAACAACATATGAATTAGAATAAACAAGGAATATTAAGGAATATTTTGACTTAGCACACACCACATGTGCATTAGAATATACTTGGAATAGAAAGGAATGTTTTGACCCAGAACAAGAAGGAAGTGTATTGGAATATACTTGGAATAGAAAGGAATGTTTTGACTCAGCACACACAATATGTGCATTAGAATATGCATGGAATAGAAAGGTTTGTTTTGACTCAGCACACACCACATATGCATTTGAATATACTTGGAATAGAAAGGAATGTTTTGTCTCAGCACACAAAACAAGATTCTACGAATCTACTTGGAATAGAACGGAATGTTTTGACTCAGCACACACTACATGTGCTTTAGTATATTCTTGGAATATCAATAAATATTTTGACGCAGAACACACAAGATGTGCATTGGAAAATACTTGGAATAGAAAGGAATGTTTTGACTCAGCACACACCACACAAGCATGAGAAGAGACTAGGAATATCACGGAATGTTTAGACTCAGCACACACAACGTGCATTAGAATTTACTTGGAATAGAAAAGCATGTTTTGACTCAGCACACACAAGATGTGCATAAGAAAATACTTAGAATAAAATGGAAAGTATTGACTCAGCACACACCACATATGCATTAGAATATACATGGAATAGAAAGGAATGTTTTGACCCAGAAGAAGAAGGAAGTGTATTGGAATATACTTGGAATAGAAAGGAATGTTTTGACTCAGCACACACAACATGTGCATCAGAAAATACTTGGAATAGAAAGGAATGTTTTTACTCAGAGCACACACAATATGTGCATCAGAAAATACTTGGAATAGAAAGGAATGTTTTGACTCAGCACACACCACACAAGCATGAGAAGAGACTAGGAATATCACGGAATGTTTAGACTCAGCACACACAACGTGCATTAGAATTTACTTGGAATAGAAAAGCATGTTTTGACTCAGCACACACAAGATGTGCATAAGAAAATACTTAGAATAAAATGGAAAGTATTGACTCAGCACACACCACATATGCATTAGAATATACATGGAATAGAAAGGAATGTTTTGACCCAGAAGAAGAAGGAAGTGTATTGGAATATACTTGGAATAGAAAGGAATGTTTTGACTCAGCACACACAACATGTGCATCAGAAAATACTTGGAATAGAAAGGAATGTTTTTACTCAGAGCACACACAATATGTGCTTTAGAATATACTTGGAATACAATGGAATGTTTTGACTCAGGACACACAAGATGTGTATTAGAATAAACGTGGAATAGAAAGGAATGTTTTGACTCAGCACACACCACATATGCATTAGAATATACTTGGAATAGAAAGGAATGTTTTGACCCAGAACAAGAAGGAAGTGTATTGGAATATACTTTGGAATAGAAAGGAATGTTTTGACTCAGCACACACAACATGTGCATCAGAAAATACTTGGAATAGAAAGGAATGTTTTTACTCAGCGCACACACAATATGTGCATTAGAATATACTTGGAATAGAAATGAATGTTTTGACCCAGAACAAGAAGGAAGTGTATTTGAATATACTTGGAATCTTTGCAGATGATGGCGCTTTAGTTGCCCATTCAGAGCCAGCTCTTCAGCGCTTGACGTCCTGCTTTGCGGAAACTGCCAAAATGTTTGGCCTGGAGGTCAGTCTGAAGAAAACTGAGGTCCTCCATCAGCCAGCTCCCCACCATGACTACCAGCACCCCCACATCTCCATCGGGCACACAAAACTCAAAACGGTCAACCAGTTTACCTATCTCGGCTGCACCATTTGATCAGATGCAAGGATCGACAATGAGATAGACAACAGACTCGCCAAGGCAAATAACGCCTTTGGAAGACTACACAAAAGAGTCTGGAAAAACAACCAACTGAAAAACCTCACAAAGATAAGCGTATACAGAGCCGTTGTCATACCCACACTCCTGTTCGGCTCCGAATCATGGGTCCTCTACCGGCACCACCTACGGCTCCTAGAACGCTTCCACCAGCGTTGTCTCCGCTCCATCCTCAACATCCATTGGAGCGCTTACACCCCTAACGTCGAAGTACTCGAGATGGCAGAGGTCGACAGCATCGAGTCCACGCTGCTGAAGATCCAGCTGCGCTGGATGGGTCACGTCTCCAGAATGGAGGACCATCGCCTTCCCAAGATCGTGTTATATGGCGAGCTCTCCACTGGCCACCGTGACAGAGGTGCATCAAAGAAAAGGTACAAGGACTGCCTAAAGAAATCTCTTGGTGCCTGCCACATTGACCACCGACAGTGGGCTGATAACGCCTCAAACCGTGCATCTTGGCGCCTCACACATTGGCGGGCAGCAACCTCCTTTGAAGAGGACCGCAGAGCCCACCTCACTGACAAAAGGCAAAGGAGGAAAAACCCAACACCCAACCCCAACCAACCAATTTTCCCTTGCAACCACTGCAATCGTGTCTGCCTGTCCCGCATCGGACTTGTAAGCCACAAACGAGCCTGCAGCTGACGTGGACTTTTTACCCCCTCCATAAATCTTCGTCCGCGAAGCCAAGCCAAAGAAGAAAGAAAGAAGAAGGAATAGAAAGGAATGTTTTGACTCAGCACAAACAACATGTAAATTAGAATACACAAGGAATATTAAGGAATATTTTGACTTAGCACACACCACATGTGCATTAGAATATACTTGGAATAGAAAGGAATGTTTTGACCCAGAACAAGAAGGAAGTGTATTGGAATATACTTGGAATAGAAAGGAATGTTTTGACTCAGCACACACAACATGTGCATCAGAAAATACTTGGAATAGAAAGGAATGTTTTGACTCAGCACACACAACATGAGCATCAGAAAATACTTGGAATTGAAAGGAATATTTTGACTCAGCACACACAACATGTGCATTAGAATATGCATGCAATAGAAAGGAATATTTTGACTCAGCACACACAACATGTGCATTAGAATATGCATGCAATAGAAAGGAATGTTTTGACTCAGCACACACCACATGTGCATTAGAATATTCTGGGAATAGAAAGGAATGTTTTGACACAGCACACACAATATGTGCATTAGATAGAATATACGTGGAATAGAAAGGAATGTTTTGACTCAGAACACACAACATGTGCATCGGAATATACTCAGAATAGAAAGGAAAGTATTGACTCAGCACACACCACATATGCATTAGAATATACTTGGAATAGAAAGGAATGTTTTGACCCAGACCAAGAAGGAAGTGTTTTAGAATATACTTGAAATAAAAGGAATGTTTTGACTCAGCACAAACAACATATGAATTAGAATAAACAAGGAATATTAAGGAATATTTTGACTTAGCACACACCACATGTGCATTAGAATATACTTGGAATAGAAAGGAATGTTTTGACCCAGAACAAGAAGGAAGTGTATTGGAATATACTTGGAATAGAAAGGAATGTTTTGACTCAGCACACACAATATGTGCATTAGAATATGCATGGAATAGAAAGGTTTGTTTTGACTCAGCACACACCACATATGCATTTGAATATACTTGGAATAGAAAGGAATGTTTTGTCTCAGCACACAAAACAAGATTCTACGAATCTACTTGGAATAGAACGGAATGTTTTGACTCAGCACACACTACATGTGCTTTAGTATATTCTTGGAATATCAATAAATATTTTGACGCAGAACACACAAGATGTGCATTGGAAAATACTTGGAATAGAAAGGAATGTTTTGACTCAGCACACACCACACAAGCATGAGAAGAGACTAGGAATATCACGGAATGTTTAGACTCAGCACACACAACGTGCATTAGAATTTACTTGGAATAGAAAAGCATGTTTTGACTCAGCACACACAAGATGTGCATAAGAAAATACTTAGAATAAAATGGAAAGTATTGACTCAGCACACACCACATATGCATTAGAATATACATGGAATAGAAAGGAATGTTTTGACCCAGAAGAAGAAGGAAGTGTATTGGAATATACTTGGAATAGAAAGGAATGTTTTGACTCAGCACACACAACATGTGCATCAGAAAATACTTGGAATAGAAAGGAATGTTTTTACTCAGAGCACACACAATATGTGCTTTAGAATATACTTGGAATACAATGGAATGTTTTGACTCAGGACACACAAGATGTGTATTAGAATAAACGTGGAATAGAAAGGAATGTTTTGACTCAGCACACACCACATATGCATTAGAATATACTTGGAATAGAAAGGAATGTTTTGACCCAGAACAAGAAGGAAGTGTATTGGAATATACTTTGGAATAGAAAGGAATGTTTTGACTCAGCACACACAACATGTGCATCAGAAAATACTTGGAATAGAAAGGAATGTTTTTACTCAGCGCACACACAATATGTGCATTAGAATATACTTGGAATAGAAATGAATGTTTTGACCCAGAACAAGAAGGAAGTGTATTTGAATATACTTGGAATCTTTGCAGATGATGGCGCTTTAGTTGCCCATTCAGAGCCAGCTCTTCAGCGCTTGACGTCCTGCTTTGCGGAAACTGCCAAAATGTTTGGCCTGGAGGTCAGTCTGAAGAAAACTGAGGTCCTCCATCAGCCAGCTCCCCACCATGACTACCAGCACCCCCACATCTCCATCGGGCACACAAAACTCAAAACGGTCAACCAGTTTACCTATCTCGGCTGCACCATTTGATCAGATGCAAGGATCGACAATGAGATAGACAACAGACTCGCCAAGGCAAATAACGCCTTTGGAAGACTACACAAAAGAGTCTGGAAAAACAACCAACTGAAAAACCTCACAAAGATAAGCGTATACAGAGCCGTTGTCATACCCACACTCCTGTTCGGCTCCGAATCATGGGTCCTCTACCGGCACCACCTACGGCTCCTAGAACGCTTCCACCAGCGTTGTCTCCGCTCCATCCTCAACATCCATTGGAGCGCTTACACCCCTAACGTCGAAGTACTCGAGATGGCAGAGGTCGACAGCATCGAGTCCACGCTGCTGAAGATCCAGCTGCGCTGGATGGGTCACGTCTCCAGAATGGAGGACCATCGCCTTCCCAAGATCGTGTTATATGGCGAGCTCTCCACTGGCCACCGTGACAGAGGTGCATCAAAGAAAAGGTACAAGGACTGCCTAAAGAAATCTCTTGGTGCCTGCCACATTGACCACCGACAGTGGGCTGATAACGCCTCAAACCGTGCATCTTGGCGCCTCACACATTGGCGGGCAGCAACCTCCTTTGAAGAGGACCGCAGAGCCCACCTCACTGACAAAAGGCAAAGGAGGAAAAACCCAACACCCAACCCCAACCAACCAATTTTCCCTTGCAACCACTGCAATCGTGTCTGCCTGTCCCGCATCGGACTTGTAAGCCACAAACGAGCCTGCAGCTGACGTGGACTTTTTACCCCCTCCATAAATCTTCGTCCGCGAAGCCAAGCCAAAGAAGAAAGAAAGAAGAAGGAATAGAAAGGAATGTTTTGACTCAGCACAAACAACATGTAAATTAGAATACACAAGGAATATTAAGGAATATTTTGACTTAGCACACACCACATGTGCATTAGAATATACTTGGAATAGAAAGGAATGTTTTGACCCAGAACAAGAAGGAAGTGTATTGGAATATACTTGGAATAGAAAGGAATGTTTTGACTCAGCACACACAACATGTGCATCAGAAAATACTTGGAATAGAAAGGAATGTTTTGACTCAGCACACACAACATGAGCATCAGAAAATACTTGGAATTGAAAGGAATATTTTGACTCAGCACACACAACATGTGCATTAGAATATGCATGCAATAGAAAGGAATATTTTGACTCAGCACACACAACATGTGCATTAGAATATGCATGCAATAGAAAGGAATGTTTTGACTCAGCACACACCACATGTGCATTAGAATATTCTGGGAATAGAAAGGAATGTTTTGACACAGCACACACAATATGTGCATTAGATAGAATATACGTGGAATAGAAAGGAATGTTTTGACTCAGAACACACAACATGTGCATCGGAATATACTCAGAATAGAAAGGAAAGTATTGACTCAGCACACACCACATATGCATTAGAATATACTTGGAATAGAAAGGAATGTTTTGACCCGAGACCAAGAAGGAAGTGTTTTAGAATATACTTGAAATAAAAGGAATGTTTTGACTCAGCACAAACAACATATGAATTAGAATAAACAAGGAATATTAAGGAATATTTTGACTTAGCACACACCACATGTGCATTAGAATATACTTGGAATAGAAAGGAATGTTTTGACCCAGAACAAGAAGGAAGTGTATTGGAATATACTTGGAATAGAAAGGAATGTTTTGACTCAGCACACACAATATGTGCATTAGAATATGCATGGAATAGAAAGGTTTGTTTTGACTCAGCACACACCACATATGCATTTGAATATACTTGGAATAGAAAGGAATGTTTTGTCTCAGCACACAAAACAAGATTCTACGAATCTACTTGGAATAGAACGGAATGTTTTGACTCAGCACACACTACATGTGCTTTAGTATATTCTTGGAATATCAATAAATATTTTGACGCAGAACACACAAAGTGTGCATTGGAAAATACTTGGAATAGAAAGGAATGTTTTGACTCAGCACACACCACACAAGCATGAGAAGAGACTAGGAATATCACGGAATGTTTAGACTCAGCACACACAACGTGCATTAGAATTTACTTGGAATAGAAAAGCATGTTTTGACTCAGCACACACAAGATGTGCATAAGAAAATACTTAGAATAAAATGGAAAGTATTGACTCAGCACACACCACATATGCATTAGAATATACATGGAATAGAAAGGAATGTTTTGACCCAGAAGAAGAAGGAAGTGTATTGGAATATACTTGGAATAGAAAGGAATGTTTTGACTCAGCACACACAACATGTGCATCAGAAAATACTTGGAATAGAAAGGAATGTTTTTACTCAGAGCACACACAATATGTGCTTTAGAATATACTTGGAATACAATGGAATGTTTTGACTCAGGACACACAAGATGTGTATTAGAATAAACGTGGAATAGAAAGGAATGTTTTGACTCAGCACACACCACATATGCATTAGAATATACTTGGAATAGAAAGGAATGTTTTGACCCAGAACAAGAAGGAAGTGTATTGGAATATACTTTGGAATAGAAAGGAATGTTTTGACTCAGCACACACAACATGTGCATCAGAAAATACTTGGAATAGAAAGGAATGTTTTTACTCAGCGCACACACAATATGTGCATTAGAATATACTTGGAATAGAAATGAATGTTTTGACCCAGAACAAGAAGGAAGTGTATTTGAATATACTTGGAATCTTTGCAGATGATGGCGCTTTAGTTGCCCATTCAGAGCCAGCTCTTCAGCGCTTGACGTCCTGCTTTGCGGAAACTGCCAAAATGTTTGGCCTGGAGGTCAGTCTGAAGAAAACTGAGGTCCTCCATCAGCCAGCTCCCCACCATGACTACCAGCACCCCCACATCTCCATCGGGCACACAAAACTCAAAACGGTCAACCAGTTTACCTATCTCGGCTGCACCATTTGATCAGATGCAAGGATCGACAATGAGATAGACAACAGACTCGCCAAGGCAAATAACGCCTTTGGAAGACTACACAAAAGAGTCTGGAAAAACAACCAACTGAAAAACCTCACAAAGATAAGCGTATACAGAGCCGTTGTCATACCCACACTCCTGTTCGGCTCCGAATCATGGGTCCTCTACCGGCACCACCTACGGCTCCTAGAACGCTTCCACCAGCGTTGTCTCCGCTCCATCCTCAACATCCATTGGAGCGCTTACACCCCTAACGTCGAAGTACTCGAGATGGCAGAGGTCGACAGCATCGAGTCCACGCTGCTGAAGATCCAGCTGCGCTGGATGGGTCACGTCTCCAGAATGGAGGACCATCGCCTTCCCAAGATCGTGTTATATGGCGAGCTCTCCACTGGCCACCGTGACAGAGGTGCATCAAAGAAAAGGTACAAGGACTGCCTAAAGAAATCTCTTGGTGCCTGCCACATTGACCACCGACAGTGGGCTGATAACGCCTCAAACCGTGCATCTTGGCGCCTCACACATTGGCGGGCAGCAACCTCCTTTGAAGAGGACCGCAGAGCCCACCTCACTGACAAAAGGCAAAGGAGGAAAAACCCAACACCCAACCCCAACCAACCAATTTTCCCTTGCAACCACTGCAATCGTGTCTGCCTGTCCCGCATCGGACTTGTAAGCCACAAACGAGCCTGCAGCTGACGTGGACTTTTTACCCCCTCCATAAATCTTCGTCCGCGAAGCCAAGCCAAAGAAGAAAGAAAGAAGAAGGAATAGAAAGGAATGTTTTGACTCAGCACAAACAACATGTAAATTAGAATACACAAGGAATATTAAGGAATATTTTGACTTAGCACACACCACATGTGCATTAGAATATACTTGGAATAGAAAGGAATGTTTTGACCCAGAACAAGAAGGAAGTGTATTGGAATATACTTGGAATAGAAAGGAATGTTTTGACTCAGCACACACAACATGTGCATCAGAAAATACTTGGAATAGAAAGGAATGTTTTGACTCAGCACACACAACATGAGCATCAGAAAATACTTGGAATTGAAAGGAATATTTTGACTCAGCACACACAACATGTGCATTAGAATATGCATGCAATAGAAAGGAATATTTTGACTCAGCACACACAACATGTGCATTAGAATATGCATGCAATAGAAAGGAATGTTTTGACTCAGCACACACCACATGTGCATTAGAATATTCTGGGAATAGAAAGGAATGTTTTGACACAGCACACACAATATGTGCATTAGATAGAATATACGTGGAATAGAAAGGAATGTTTTGACTCAGAACACACAACATGTGCATCGGAATATACTCAGAATAGAAAGGAAAGTATTGACTCAGCACACACCACATATGCATTAGAATATACTTGGAATAGAAAGGAATGTTTTGACCCAGACCAAGAAGGAAGTGTTTTAGAATATACTTGAAATAAAAGGAATGTTTTGACTCAGCACAAACAACATATGAATTAGAATAAACAAGGAATATTAAGGAATATTTTGACTTAGCACACACCACATGTGCATTAGAATATACTTGGAATAGAAAGGAATGTTTTGACCCAGAACAAGAAGGAAGTGTATTGGAATATACTTGGAATAGAAAGGAATGTTTTGACTCAGCACACACAATATGTGCATTAGAATATGCATGGAATAGAAAGGTTTGTTTTGACTCAGCACACACCACATATGCATTTGAATATACTTGGAATAGAAAGGAATGTTTTGTCTCAGCACACAAAACAAGATTCTACGAATCTACTTGGAATAGAACGGAATGTTTTGACTCAGCACACACTACATGTGCTTTAGTATATTCTTGGAATATCAATAAATATTTTGACGCAGAACACACAAGATGTGCATTGGAAAATACTTGGAATAGAAAGGAATGTTTTGACTCAGCACACACCACACAAGCATGAGAAGAGACTAGGAATATCACGGAATGTTTAGACTCAGCACACACAACGTGCATTAGAATTTACTTGGAATAGAAAAGCATGTTTTGACTCAGCACACACAAGATGTGCATAAGAAAATACTTAGAATAAAATGGAAAGTATTGACTCAGCACACACCACATATGCATTAGAATATACATGGAATAGAAAGGAATGTTTTGACCCAGAAGAAGAAGGAAGTGTATTGGAATATACTTGGAATAGAAAGGAATGTTTTGACTCAGCACACACAACATGTGCATCAGAAAATACTTGGAATAGAAAGGAATGTTTTTACTCAGAGCACACACAATATGTGCTTTAGAATATACTTGGAATACAATGGAATGTTTTGACTCAGGACACACAAGATGTGTATTAGAATAAACGTGGAATAGAAAGGAATGTTTTGACTCAGCACACACCACATATGCATTAGAATATACTTGGAATAGAAAGGAATGTTTTGACCCAGAACAAGAAGGAAGTGTATTGGAATATACTTTGGAATAGAAAGGAATGTTTTGACTCAGCACACACAACATGTGCATCAGAAAATACTTGGAATAGAAAGGAATGTTTTTACTCAGCGCACACACAATATGTGCATTAGAATATACTTGGAATAGAAATGAATGTTTTGACCCAGAACAAGAAGGAAGTGTATTTGAATATACTTGGAATCTTTGCAGATGATGGCGCTTTAGTTGCCCATTCAGAGCCAGCTCTTCAGCGCTTGACGTCCTGCTTTGCGGAAACTGCCAAAATGTTTGGCCTGGAGGTCAGTCTGAAGAAAACTGAGGTCCTCCATCAGCCAGCTCCCCACCATGACTACCAGCACCCCCACATCTCCATCGGGCACACAAAACTCAAAACGGTCAACCAGTTTACCTATCTCGGCTGCACCATTTGATCAGATGCAAGGATCGACAATGAGATAGACAACAGACTCGCCAAGGCAAATAACGCCTTTGGAAGACTACACAAAAGAGTCTGGAAAAACAACCAACTGAAAAACCTCACAAAGATAAGCGTATACAGAGCCGTTGTCATACCCACACTCCTGTTCGGCTCCGAATCATGGGTCCTCTACCGGCACCACCTACGGCTCCTAGAACGCTTCCACCAGCGTTGTCTCCGCTCCATCCTCAACATCCATTGGAGCGCTTACACCCCTAACGTCGAAGTACTCGAGATGGCAGAGGTCGACAGCATCGAGTCCACGCTGCTGAAGATCCAGCTGCGCTGGATGGGTCACGTCTCCAGAATGGAGGACCATCGCCTTCCCAAGATCGTGTTATATGGCGAGCTCTCCACTGGCCACCGTGACAGAGGTGCATCAAAGAAAAGGTACAAGGACTGCCTAAAGAAATCTCTTGGTGCCTGCCACATTGACCACCGACAGTGGGCTGATAACGCCTCAAACCGTGCATCTTGGCGCCTCACACATTGGCGGGCAGCAACCTCCTTTGAAGAGGACCGCAGAGCCCACCTCACTGACAAAAGGCAAAGGAGGAAAAACCCAACACCCAACCCCAACCAACCAATTTTCCCTTGCAACCACTGCAATCGTGTCTGCCTGTCCCGCATCGGACTTGTAAGCCACAAACGAGCCTGCAGCTGACGTGGACTTTTTACCCCCTCCATAAATCTTCGTCCGCGAAGCCAAGCCAAAGAAGAAAGAAAGAAGAAGGAATAGAAAGGAATGTTTTGACTCAGCACAAACAACATGTAAATTAGAATACACAAGGAATATTAAGGAATATTTTGACTTAGCACACACCACATGTGCATTAGAATATACTTGGAATAGAAAGGAATGTTTTGACCCAGAACAAGAAGGAAGTGTATTGGAATATACTTGGAATAGAAAGGAATGTTTTGACTCAGCACACACAACATGTGCATCAGAAAATACTTGGAATAGAAAGGAATGTTTTGACTCAGCACACACAACATGAGCATCAGAAAATACTTGGAATTGAAAGGAATATTTTGACTCAGCACACACAACATGTGCATTAGAATATGCATGCAATAGAAAGGAATGTTTTGACTCAGCACACACCACATGTGCATTAGAATATTCTGGGAATAGAAAGGAATGTTTTGACACAGCACACACAATATGTGCATTAGATAGAATATACGTGGAATAGAAAGGAATGTTTTGACTCAGAACACACAACATGTGCATCGGAATATACTAAGAATAGAAAGGAAAGTATTGACTCAGCACACACCACATATGCATTAGAATATACTTGGAATAGAAAGGAATGTTTTGACCCAGACCAAGAAGGAAGTGTTTTAGAATATACTTGAAATAAAAGGAATGTTTTGACTCAGCACAAACAACATATGAATTAGAATAAACAAGGAATATTAAGGAATATTTTGACTTAGCACACACCACATGTGCATTAGAATATACTTGGAATAGAAAGGAATGTTTTGACCCAGAACAAGAAGGAAGTGTATTGGAATATACTTGGAATAGAAAGGAATGTTTTGACTCAGCACACACAATATGTGCTTTAGAATATACTTGGAATTCAATGGAATGTTTAGACTCAGGACACACAAGATGTGCATTAGAATATACGTGCAATAGAAAGGAATGTTTTGACTCAGCACACACAACATGTGGATCGGAATATACTCAGAATAGAAAGGAAAGTATTGACTCAGCACACACCACATATGCATTAGAATATACTTGGAATAGAAAGGAATGTTTTGACTCAGCACACACAACATGTGCATCAGAAAATACTTAGAATAGAAAGGTATGTTTTTACTCAGCGCACACACAATATGTGCTTTAGAATATACTTGGAATATGATGGAATGTTTTGACTCAGGACACAGAAGATGTGCATTAGAATATGCATGGAATAGGAAGGAATGTTTTGACTCAGCACACACCACATGTGCATTAGAATATACTTGGAATACAATGGAATGTTTTGACTCAGGACACACAAGATGTGTATTAGAATATACGTGGAATAGAAAGGAATGTTTTGACTCAGCACACACAACATGTGGATCGGAATATACTCAGAATAGAGAGGAAAGTATTGACTCAGCACACACCACATATGCATTAGAATATACTTGGAATAGAAAGGAATGTTTTGACTCAGCACACACAACATGTGCATTAGAATAATCTGGGAATAGAAAGGAATGTTTTGACACAGCACATACAATATGTGCATTAGATAGAATATATGTGGAATAGAAAGGAATGTTTTGACTCAGTACACACAACATGTGCATCGGAATATACTTGGAATAGAAAGGAATGTTTTGACCCAGATCTAGAAGGAAGTGTATTAGAATATACTTGAAATAGAAAGGAATGTTTTGACTCAGCACACACAATATGTGCTTTAGAATATACTAGGAATACAATGGAATGTTTTGACTTAGGACACACAAGATGTGCATTAGAATATACGTAGAATAGAAAGGAATTTTTTGACTCAGCACACACAACATGTGGATCGGAATATAGTCAGAATAGAAAGGAAAGTATTGACTCAGCACACACCACATATGCATTAGAATATACTTGGAATAGAAAGGAATGTTTTGACCCAGTACAAGAAGGAAATGTATTGGAATATGCTTGGAATAGAAAGGAATGTTTTGACTCAGCACACACAACATGTGCATCAGAAAATAGTTGGAATTGAAAGGAATATTTTGACTCAGCACACACAACATGTGCATTAGAATATGCATGGAATAGAAAGGAATGTTTTGACTCAGCACACACAATATGTGCTTTAGAATATACTAGGAATACAATGGAATGTTTTGACTCAGGACACACAAGATGTGCATTAGAATATACGTGGAATAGAAAGGAATTTTTTGTCTCAGCACACACAACATGTGGATCGGAATATACTCAGAATAGGAAGGAAAGTATTGACTCAGCACACACCACATATGCATTAGAATATACTTGGAATAGAAAGGAATGTTTTGACTCAGCACACACAACATATGCATTAGAATATACTTGGAATAGAAATGAATGTTTTGACCCAGAACAAGAAGGAAGTGTATTTGAATATACTTGGAATCTTTGCAGATGATGGCGCTTTAGTTGCCCATTCAGAGCCAGCTCTTCAGCGCTTGACGTCCTGCTTTGCGGAAACTGCCAAAATGTTTGGCCTGGAGGTCAGTCTGAAGAAAACTGAGGTCCTCCATCAGCCAGCTCCCCACCATGACTACCAGCACCCCCACATCTCCATCGGGCACACAAAACTCAAAACGGTCAACCAGTTTACCTATCTCGGCTGCACCATTTGATCAGATGCAAGGATCGACAATGAGATAGACAACAGACTCGCCAAGGCAAATAACGCCTTTGGAAGACTACACAAAAGAGTCTGGAAAAACAACCAACTGAAAAACCTCACAAAGATAAGCGTATACAGAGCCGTTGTCATACCCACACTCCTGTTCGGCTCCGAATCATGGGTCCTCTACCGGCACCACCTACGGCTCCTAGAACGCTTCCACCAGCGTTGTCTCCGCTCCATCCTCAACATCCATGGAGCGCTTACACCCCTAACGTCGAAGTACTCGAGATGGCAGAGGTCGACAGCATCGAGTCCACGCTGCTGAAGATCCAGCTGCGCTGGATGGGTCACGTCTCCAGAATGGAGGACCATCGCCTTCCCAAGATCGTGTTATATGGCGAGCTCTCCACTGGCCACCGTGACAGAGGTGCATCAAAGAAAAGGTACAAGGACTGCCTAAAGAAATCTCTTGGTGCCTGCCACATTGACCACCGACAGTGGGCTGATAACGCCTCAAACCGTGCATCTTGGCGCCTCACACATTGGCGGGCAGCAACCTCCTTTGAAGAAGACCGCAGAGCCCACCTCACTGACAAAAGGCAAAGGAGGAAAAACCCAACACCCAACCCCAACCAACCAATTTTCCCTTGCAACCACTGCAATCGTGTCTGCCTGTCCCGCATCGGACTTGTAAGCCACAAACGAGCCTGCAGCTGACGTGGACTTTTTACCCCCTCCATAAATCTTCGTCCGCGAAGCCAAGCCAAAGAAGAAAGAAAGAAGAAGGAATAGAAAGGAATGTTTTGACTCAGCACAAACAACATGTAAATTAGAATACACAAGGAATATTAAGGAATATTTTGACTTAGCACACACCACATGTGCATTAGAATATACTTGGAATAGAAAGGAATGTTTTGACCCAGAACAAGAAGGAAGTGTATTGGAATATACTTGGAATAGAAAGGAATGTTTTGACTCAGCATACACAACATGTGCATCAGAAAATACTTGGAATAGAAAGGAATGTTTTGACTCAGCACACACAACATGAGCATCAGAAAATACTTGGAATTGAAAGGAAAATTTTGACTCAGCACACACAACATGTGCATTAGAATATGCATGCAATAGAAAGGAATGTTTTGACTCAGCACACACCACATGTGCATTAGAATATTCTGGGAATAGAAAGGAATGTTTTGACTCAGCACACACAACATGTGCATCAGAAAATACTTAGAATAGAAAGGTATGTTTTTACTCAGCGCACACACAATATGTGCTTTAGAATATACTTGGAATATGATGGAATGTTTTGACTCAGGACACAGAAGATGTGCATTAGAATATGCATGGAATAAGAAGGAATGTTTTGACTCAGCACACACCACATGTGCATTAGAATATACTTGGAATACAATGGAATGTTTTGTCTCAGCACACAAAACAAGGTTATACGAATCTACTTGGAATAGAACGGAATGTGTTGACTCAGCACAGACAACAGGTGCATTAGATAATACTTGGAATAGAAAGGAATGTTTTGACTCAGCACACACCACATGTGCTTTAGAATATTCTGGGGAACGTAAGGTATGTTTTGACTCAGCACACACAACATGTGCATTAGATAGAATATACTTGGAATAGAAAGGAATGTTTTGACTCAGCAAACACAACATGTGCATCGGAATATACTCAGAATAGAAAGGAAAGTATTGACTCAACACACAACACATATGCATTAGAATATACTTGGAATAGAAATGAATGTTTTGACCCAGAACAAGAAGGAAGTGTATTTGAATATACTTGGAATACAAAGGAATGTTTTGACTCAGCACAAACAACGTGTGAATTAGAATATACAAGGAATATTAAGGAATATTTTGACTTAGCACACACCACCTGTGCATTAGAATATACTTGGAATAGAAATGAATGTTTTACCCAGAACAAGAAGGAAGTGTATTGGAATATACTTGGAATAGAAAGGAATGTTTTGACTCAGCACACACAATATGTGCTTTAGAATGTACTTGGAATACAATGGAATGTTTTGACTCAGGACACACAAGATGTGCATTAGAATATACGTGGAATAGAAAGGAATGTTTTGACTCAGCACACACAACATGTGGATGGGAATATACTCAGAATAGAAAGGAAAGTATTGACACAGCACACACCACATGTGCATTTGAATATACTTGGAATAGAAAGGAATGTTTTGACCTAGAACAAGAAGGAAGTGTATTGGAATATACATGGAATAGAAATGAATGTTTTGACTCAGCACACACAACATATGCATCAGAAAATACTTAGAATAGAAAGGTATGTTTTTACTCAACGAACACACAATATGTGGTTTAGAATATACTTGGTTAATGATGGAATGTTTTGACTCAGGACACAGAAGATGTGCATTAGAATATGCATGGAATAGAAAGGAATGTTTTGACTCAGCACACACCACATGTGCATTAGAATATACTTGGAATACAATGGAATGTTTTGTCTCAGCACACAAAACAAGGTTATACGAATCTACTTGGAATAGAACGGAATGTGTTGACTCAGCACAGACAACATGTGCATTAGATAGAATATACTTGGAATAGAAAGGAATGTTTTGACTCAGCACACACAACATGTGCATTAGAATATACTTGGAAAAGAAAGGAATGTTTTGACACAGCACACACAATATGTGCATTAGATAGAATATACGTGGAATAGAAAGGAATGTTTTGACTCAGAACACACAACATGTGCATCGGAATATACTCAGAATAGAAAGGAAAGTATTGACTCAGCACACACCACATATGCATTAGAATATACTTGGAATAGAAAGGAATGTTTTGACCCAGACCAAGAAGGAAGTGTTTTAGAATATACTTGAAATAAAAGGAATGATTTGACTCAGCACAAACAACATATGAATTAGAATATACAAGGAATATTAAGGAATATTTTGACTTAGCACACACCACATGTGCATTAGAATATACTTGGAATAGAAAGGAATGTTTTGACCCAGAACAAGAAGGAAGTGTATTGGAATATACTTGGAATAGAAAGGAATATTTTGACTCAGCACACACAATATGTGCTTTAGAATATACTTGGAATACAATGGAATGTTTTGACTCAGGACACACAAGATGTGCATTAGAATATACGTGCAATAGAAAGGAATGTTTTGACTCAGCACACACAACATGTGGATCGGAATATACTCAGAATAGAAAGGAAAGTATTGACTCAGCACACACCACATATGCATTAGAATATACTTGGAATAGAAAGGAATGTTTTGACCTAGAACAAGAAGGAAGTGTATTGGAATATACTTGGAATAGAAAGGAATGTTTTGACTCAGCACACACAACATGTGCATTAGAATATGCATGGAATAGAAAGGAATGTTTTGACTCAGCACACACCACATGTGCATTAGAATATACTTGGAATACAATGGAATGTTTTGTCTCAGCACACAAAACAAGGTTATACGAATCTACTTGGAATAGAACGGAATGTGTTGACTCAGCACAGACAACAGGTGCATTAGAATATACTTGGAATAGAAAGGAATGTTTTGACTCAGCACACACCACATGTGCTTTAGAATATTCTTGGAATATCAATAAATATTTTGACGCAGAACACACAAGATGTGCATTGGAAAATACTTGGAATAGAAAGGAATGTTTTGACTCAGCACACACCACACATGCATGAGAAGAGACTAGGAATATAACGGAATGTTTTGACTCAGCACACACAACGTGCATTAGAATTTACTTGGAATAGAAAAGCATGTTTTGACTCAACACACACAACATGTGCATCAGAAAATAGTTGGAATTGAAAGGAATATTTTGACTCAGCACACACAACATGTGCATTAGAATATGCATGGAATAGAAAGGAATGTTTTGACTCAGCACACACAATATGTGCTTTAGAATATACTAGGAATACAATGGAATGTTTTGACTCAGGACACACAAGACGTGCATTAGAATATACCTGGAATAGAAAGGAATTTTTTGACTCAGCACACACAACATGTGGATCGAAATATACTCAGAATAGAAAGGAAAGTATTGACTCAGCACACACCACACATGCATCAGAATATACTTGGAATAGAAAGGAATGTTTTTACTCAGCGCACACACAATATGTGCTTTAGAATATACTTGGAATACAATGGAATGTTTTGACTCAGGACACACAAGATGTGTATTATAATATACGTGGAATAGAAAGGAATGTTTTGACTCAGCGCACACAATATGTGCATCAGAAAATATTTGGAATAGAAAGGAATGTTTTGACTCAGCACACACCACATGTGCATTAGAATAATCTGGGAATAGGAAGGAATGTTTTGACACAGAACAAGAAGGAAGTGTATTGGAATATACTTGGAATAGAAAGGAATGTTTTGACTCAGCACACACAATATGTGCTTTAGAATGTACTTGGAATACAATGGAATGTTTTGACTCAGGACACACAAGATGTGCATTAGAATATACGTGGAATAGAAAGGAATGTTTTGACTCAGCACACACAACATGTGGATGGGAATATACTCAGAATAGAAAGGAAAGTATTGACACAGCACACACCACATATGCATTTGAATATACTTGGAATAGAAAGGAATGTTTTGACCTAGAACAAGAAGGAAGTGTATTGGAATATACATGGAATAGAAATGAATGTTTTGACTCAGCACACACAACATATGCATCAGAAAATACTTAGAATAGAAAGGTATGTTTTTACTCAACGAACACACAATATGTGGTTTAGAATATACTTGGTTAATGATGGAATGTTTTGACTCAGGACACAGAAGATGTGCATTAGAATATGCATGGAATAGAAAGGAATGTTTTGACTCAGCACACACAACATGTGCATTAGATAGAATATACTTGGAATAGAAAGGAATGTTTTGACTCAGCACACACAACATGTGCATTAGAATATACTTGGGAAAGAAAGGAATGTTTTGACACAGCACACACAATATGTGCATTAGATAGAATATACGTGGAATAGAAAGGAATGTTTTGACTCAGAACCCACAACATGTGCATCGGAATATACTCAGAATAGAAAGGAAAGTATTGACTCAGCACACACCACATATGCATTAGAATATACTTGGAATAGAAAGGAATGTTTTGACCCAGACCAAGAAGGAAGTGTTTTAGAATATACTTGAAATAAAAGGAATGTTTTGACTCAGCACAAACAACATATGAATTAGAATATACAAGGAATATTAAGGAATATTTTGACTTAGCACACACCACATGTGCATTAGAATATACTTGGAATAGAAAGGAATGTTTTGACCCAGAACAAGAAGGAAGTGTATTGGAATATACTTGGAATAGAAAGGAATGTTTTGACTCAGCACACACAATATGTGCTTTAGAATATACTTGGAATACAATGGAATGTTTTGACTCAGGACACACAAGATGTGCATTAGAATATACGTGCAATAGAAAGGAATGTTTTGACTCAGCACACACAACATGTGGATCGGAATATACTCAGAATAGAAAGGAAAGTATTGACTCAGCACAAACCACATATGCATTAGAATATACTTGGAATAGAAAGGAATGTTTTGACCTAGAACAAGAAGGAAGTGTATTGGAATATACTTGGAATAGAAAGGAATGTTTTGACTCAGCACACACAACATGTGCATTAGAATATGCATGGAATAGAAAGGAATGTTTTGACTCAGCACACACCACATGTGCATTAGAATATACTTGGAATACAATGGAATGTTTTGTCTCAGCACACAAAACAAGGTTATACGAATCTACTTGGAATAGAACGGAATGTGTTGACTCAGCACAGACAACAGGTGCATTAGAATATACTTGGAATAGATAGGAATGTTTTGACTCAGCACACACCACATGTGCTTTAGAATATTCTTGGAATATCAATAAATATTTTGACGCAGAACACACAAGATGTGCATTGGAAAATACTTGGAATAGAAAGGAATGTTTTGACTCAGCACACACCACACATGCATGAGAAGAGACTAGGAATATAACGGAATGTTTTGACTCAGCACACACAACGTGCATTAGAATTTACTTGGAATAGAAAAGCATGTTTTGACTCAACACACACAAGATGTGCATAAGAAAATACTTAGAATAAAAAGGAAAGTATTGACTCAGCACACACCACACATGCATCAGAATATACTTGGAATAGAAAGGAATGTTTTTACTCAGCGCACACACAATATGTGCTTTAGAATATACTTGGAATACAATGGAATGTTTTGACTCAGGACACACAAGATGTGTATTAGAATATACGTGGAATAGAAAGGAATGTTTTGACTCAGCACACACAACATGTGGATCGGAATATACTCAGAATAGAAAGGAATGTTTTGATTCAGCACACACAACATGTGCATCAGAAAATACTTGGAATAGAAAGGAATGTTTTGACTCAGCACACACAACATGTGCATTAGAATATACAAGGAATATTAAGGAATATTTTGACTCAGCACACACAACATGTGCATTAGAATATGCATGGAATAGAAAGGAATGTTTTGACTCAGCACACACCACATGTGCATTAGAATAATCTGGGAATAGGAAGGAATGTTTTGACACAGCACACACCACATGTGCATTAGAATAATCTGGGAATAGAAAGGAATGTTTTGACACAGTACACACAACATGTGCATCGGAATATACTCAGAATAGAAAGGAAAGTATTGACTCAGCACACACCACATATGCATTAGAATATACTTGGAATAGAAAGGAATGTTTTGACCCAGAACAAGAAGGAAGTGTTTTGGAATATACTTGGAATAGAAAGGAATGTTTTGACTCAGCACACACAACATGTGCATCAGAAAATATTTGGAATAGAAATGAATATTTTGACTCAGCACTCACAACATGTGCATTAGAATTTTAAAGAAATATTAAGGAATATTTTGACTCAGCACACACAACATTTGCATTAGAATATGCATGGAATAGAAAGGAAAGTTTTGACTCAGCACACACCACATGTGCATTAGAATATACTTGGAATACAATGGAATGTTTTGACACAGCACACACAAGATGTGCATCAGAATATACTTGGAATAGAAAGGAATGTTTTGTCTCAGCACACAAAACAAGGTTATTCGAATCTACTTGGCATAGAAAAGGAATGTGTTGACTCAGCACAGACAACATGTGCATTAGAATATACTTGGAATAGAAAGGAATGTTTTGACTCAGCACACACCACATGTGCTTTAGAATATTCTTGGTATATCAATAAATATTTTGACGCAGCACACACAAGATGTGCATTGGAAAATACTTGGAATAGAAAGGATTGTTTTGACTCAGCACCCACCACATATGCATTAGAATATACTTGGAATAGAAAGGAATGTTTTGACCCAGAACAAGAAGGAAGTGTATTGGAAAATACTTGGAATAGAAAGGCATGTTTTGACTCAGCACACACAACATGTGCATCAGAAAATACTTGGATTAGAAAGGAATGTTTCGACTCAGCACACACAACATATGCATTAGAATATACTTGGAATAGAAATGAATGTTTTGACCCAGAACAAGAAGGAAGTGTATTTGAATATACTTGGAATCTTTGCAGATGATGGCGCTTTAGTTGCCCATTCAGAGCCAGCTCTTCAGCGCTTGACGTGCTGCTTTGCAGAAACTGCCAAAATGTTTGGCCTGGAGGTCAGTCTAAAGAAAACTGACGTCCTCCATCAGCCAGCTCCCCACCATGACTACCAGCACCCCCACATCTCCATCGGGCACACAAAACTCAAAACGGTCAACCAGTTTACCTATCTCGGCTGCACCATTTGATCAGATGCAAGGATCGACAATGAGATAGACAACAGACTCGCCAAGGCAAATAACGCCTTTGGAAGACTACACAAAAGAGTCTGGAAAAACAACCAACTGAAAAACCTCACAAAGATAAGCGTATACAGAGCCGTTGTCATACCCACACTCCTGTTCGGCTCCGAATCATGGGTCCTCTACCGGCACCACCTACGGCTCCTAGAACGCTTCCAGCAGCGTTGTCTCCGCTCCATCCTCAACATCCATTGGAGCGCTTACACCCCTAACGTCGAAGTACTCGAGATGGCAGAGGTCGACAGCATCGAGTCCACGCTGCTGAAGATCCAGCTGCGCTGGATGGGTCACGTCTCCAGAATGGAGGACCATCGCCTTCCCAAGATCGTGTTATATGGCGAGCTCTCCACTGGCCACCGTGACAGAGGTGCACCAAAGAAAAGGTACAAGGACTGCCTAAAGAAATCTCTTGGTGCCTGCCACATTGACCACCGCCAGTGGGCTGATAACGCCTCAAACCGTGCATCTTGGCGCCTCACAGTTTGGCGGGCAGCAACCTCCTTTGAAGAAGACCGCAGAGCCCACCTCACTGACAAAAGGCAAAGGAGGAAAAACCCAACACCCAACCCCAACCAACCAATTTTCCCTTGCAACCGCTGCAATCGTGTCTGCCTGTCCCGCATCGGACTTGTCAGCCACAAACGAGCATGCAGCTGACGTGGACTTTTTACCCCCTCCATAAATCTTCGTCCGCGAAGCCAAGCCAAAGAAGAAAGAAAGAAGAAGGAATAGAAAGGAATGTTTTGACTCAGCACAAACAACATGTGAATTAGAATACACAAGGAATATTAAGGAATATTTTGACTTAGCACACACCACATGTGCATTAGAATATACTTGGAATAGAAAGGAATGTTTTGACCTAGAACAAGAAGGAAGTGTATTGGAATGTACTTGGAATAGAAAGGAATGTTGTGACTCAGCACTCACAACATGTGCATTAGAATTTTAAAGAAATATTAAGGAATATTTTGACTCAGCACACACAACATGTGCATTAGAATATGCATGGAATAGAAAGGAATGTTTTGACTCAGCACTCACAACATGTGCATTAGAATTTTAAAGAAATATTAAGGAATATTTTGACTCAGCACACACAACATGTGCATTAGAATATGCATGGAATAGAAAGGAATGTTTTGACTCAGCACACACCACATGTGCATTAGAATATACTTGGAATACAATGGAATGATTTGACACAGCACACACAAGATATGCATCAGAATATACTTGGAATAGAAAGGAATGTTTTGTCTCAGCACATAAAACAAGGTTATTCAAACCTACTTGGAATAGAAAGGAATGTGTTGACTCAGCACAGACAACATGTGCATTAGAATATACTTGGAATAGAAAGGAATGTTTTGACTCAGCACACACCACATGTGCTTTAGAATATTCTTGGTATATCAATAAATATTTTGACGCAGCACACACAAGATGTGCATTGGAAAATACTTGGAATAGAAAGGAATGTTTTGACTCAGCACCCACCACATATGCATTAGAATATACTTGGAATAGAAAGGAATGTTTTTACCCAGAACAAGAAGGAAGTGTATTGGAAAATACTTGGAATAGAAAGGAATGTTTTGACTCAGCACACACAACATGTGGATCAGAAAATACTTGGATTAGAAAGGAATGTTTTTACTCAGCACACACAACATGTGCATTAGAATATACAAGGAATATGAAGGAATATTTTGACTCAGCACACGCAATATGTGCATTAGAATATGCATGGAATAGAAAGGAATGTTTTGACTCAGCACATACCACATGTGCATTAGATAGAATATACTTGGAATAGAAAGGAATGTTTTGACTCAGCAAACACAACATGTGCATCAGAAAATACTTGGAATAGAAAGGAATATTTTGACTCAGCACTCACAACAGATGCATTAGAATTTTTAAGAAATATTAAGGAATATTTGACTCATCAAACACAACATGTGCATTAGAATATGCATGGAATAGAAAGGAATGTTTTGACTCAGCACACACCACATGTGCATTAGATAGAATATACTAGGAATAGAAAGGAATGTTTTGACTCAGCAAACACAACATGTGCATCAGAAAATACTTGGAATAGAAAGGAATATTTTGACTCAGCACTCACAACAGATGCATTAGAATTTTTAAGAAATATTAAGGAATATTTGACTCATCAAACACAACATGTGCATTAGAATATGCATGGAATAGAAAGGAATGTTTTGACTCAGCACACACCACATGTGCATTAGAATATACTTGGAATACAATGGAATGTTTTGACACAGCACACACAAGATGTGCATTAGAATATACTTGGAATAGAAAGGAATGTTTTGTCTCAGCACACAAAACAAGGTTATACGAATCTACTTGGAATAGAACTGAATGTGTTGACTCAGAACAGACGACATGTGCATTAGAATATACTAGGAATAGAAAGGAATGTTTTGAATCAGCACACACCACACATGCATGAGAAGAGACTAGGAATATAACGGAATGTTTTGACTCAGCACACACAACATGCATTAGAATTTACTTGGAATAGAAAAGCATGTTTTGACTCAGCACACACAAGATGTGCATAAGAAAATACTTAGAATAGAAAGGAATGTTTTGACTCAGCACACACAACATGTGCATCAGAAAATACTTGGAATAGAAAGGAATGTTTTGACTCAGCCCACACAACATCTGCATTAGAATATACAAGGAATATTAAGGAATATTTTGACTCAGCACACACAACATGTGCATTAGATTATGCATGGAATAGAAAGGAATGTTTTCACTCAGCACACACAAGATGTGCATCGGAATATACTCAGAATAGAAAGGAGAGTATTGACTCAGCACACACCACATATGCATTAGAATATACTTGGAATAGAAAGGAATATTTTGACCCAGAACAAGAAGCAAGTGTATTAGAATATACTTGGAATAGAAAGGAATGTTTTGACTCAGCACACACAATGTGCATTAGAATTTACTTGGAATAGAAAAGAAAGATTTGACTCAGCACACACAACATGTGAAGTAGAATATACAAGGAATATTAAGGAATATTTTGACTCAGCACACACAACATGTGCATTAGAATATGCATGGAATAGAAAGGAATGTTTTGACTCAGCACACACCACATGTGCATTAGAATATTCTGGGAATAGAAAGGAATGTTTTGACTCAGCACACACAACATGTGCATTAGAATATGCATGGAATAGAAAGGAATATTTTGACTCAGCACACACCACATGTGTATTAGAATATTCTGTGAATAGAAAGGAATGTTTTGACTCAGCACACACAACATGTGCATTAGAATATGCATGGAATAAAAAGGAATGTTTTGACTCAGCACACACCACATGTGCATTAGAATATTCTGTGAATAGAAAGGAATGTTTTGACTCAGCACACACAACATGTGCATTAGAATATGCATGGAATAAAAAGGAATGTTTTGACTCAGCACACACCACATGTGCATTAGAATATTCTCGGAATAGAAAGGAATGTTTTGACTCAGCACACACAACATGTGCATTAGATAGAATATACTTGGAATAGAAAGGAATGTTTTGACTCAGCAAACACAACATGTGCATCGGAATATACTCAGAATAGAAAGGAAAGTATTGACTCAACACACACGACATATGCATTAGAATATACTTGGAATAGAAATGAATGTTTTGACCCAGACAAGAAGTAAGTGTTTTTGAATATACTTGGAATAGAAAGGAATATTTTGACTCAGCACTCACAACATGTGCATTAGAATTTTTAAGAAATATTAAGGAATATTTGACTCAGCACAGACAACATGTGCATTAGAATATACTTGGAATAGAAAGGAATGTTTTGACTCAGCACACACCACATGTGCTTTAGAATATTCTTGGAATATCAATAAATATTTTGACGCAGCACACACAAGATGTGCATTGGAAAATACTTGGAATAGAAAGGAATGTTTTGACTCAGCACACACCACACATGCATGAGAAGAGACTAGGAATATAACGGAATGTTTTGACTCAGCACACACAACGTGCATTAGAATTTACTTGGAATAGAAAAGCATGTTTTGACTCAGCACACACAAGATGTGCATAAGAATATACTTCGAATAGAAAGGAATGTTTTGACTCAGCACACACAACATGTGCATCAGAAAATACTTGGAATAGAAAGGAATGTTTTGACTCAGCCCACACAACATCTGCATTAGAATATACAAGGAATATTAAGGAATATTTTGACTCAGCACACACAACATGTGCATTAGAATATGCATGGATTAGATAAATATGTTTTGACTCAGCACACACCACATGTGCATTAGAATATTCTGGGAATAGAAAGGTATGTTTTGACTCAGCACACACAACAAGTGCATTAGATAGAATATACTTGGAATAGAAAGGAATGTTTTGACTCAGCACACACAACATGTGCATCGGAATATACTCAGAATAGAAAGGAGAGTATTGACTCAGCACACACCACATATGCATTAGAATATACTTGGAATAGAAAGGAATGTTTTGACCCAGAACAAGAAGCAAGTGTATTAGAATATACTTGGAATAGAAAGGAATGTTTTGACTCAGCACACACAACGTGCATTAGAATTTACGTGGAATAGAAAAGAAAGTTTTGACGCAGCCCACACAACATGTGCATAAGAAAATACTTGGAATAGAAAGGAATGTTTTGACTCAGCACAAACAACATGTGAATTAGAATATAAAAGGAATATTAAGGAATATTTTGACTTAGCACACACCACCTATGCATTAGAATATTCTGGGAATATAACGGAATGTTTTGACTCCGCACACACAACGTGCATTAGAATTTACTTGGAATAGAAAAGCATGTTTTGGCTCAGCACACACAAGATGCGCATAAGAAAATACTTATAATAGAAAGGAATGTTTTGACTCAGCACACACAACATGTGCATCAGAAAATACTTGGAATAGAAAGGAAGGTTTTGACTCCGCCCACACAACATCTGCATTAGAATATACAAGGAATATTAAGGAATATTTTGACTCAGCACACACAACATGTGCATTAGAATATGCATGGAATAGAAAGGTATGTTTTGACTCAGCACACACCACATATGCATTAGAATATACTTGGAATAGAAAGGAATGTTTTGACACAGAACAAGAAGGGTATTGGAATATACTGGGAATAGGAAGGAATGTTTTGACTCAGCCCACACAACATCTGCATTAGAATATACAAGGAATATTAAGGAATATTTTGACTCAGCACACACAACATGTGCATTAGATTATGCATGGAATAGAAAGGAATGTTTTGACTCAGCACACACAACATGTGCATTAGATAGAATATACTTGGAATAGAAAGGAATGTTTTGACTCAGCACACACAACATGTTCATCGGAATATACTCAGAATAGAAAGGAGAGTATTGACTCAGCACACACCACATATGCATTAGAATATACTTGGAATAGACAGAAATATTTTGACCCAGAACAAGAAGCAAGTGTATTAGAATATACTTGGAATAGAAAGGAATGTTTTGACTCAGCACAAACAACATGTGAATTAGAATATACAAGGAATATTAAGGAATATTTTGACTCAGCACACACAACATGTGCATTAGAATATTCTGGGAATATAACAGAATGTTTTGACTCAGAACACACAACGTGCATTAGAATTTACTTGGAATAGATAGGAATGTTTTGACTCAGCACACACAACATGTGCATTAGAATATACAAGGAATATTAAGGAATATTTTGACTCAGCACACACAACATGTGCATTAGAATATGCATGGAATAGAAAGGAATGTTTTGACTCAGCACACACCACATGTGCATTCGAATATTCTGGGAATAGAAAGGTATGTTTTGACTCAGCACACACAACATGTGCATTAGATAGAATATACTTGGAATAGAAAGGAATGTTTTGACTCAGCAAACACAACATGTGCATCGGAATATACTCAGAATAGAAAGGAAAATATTGAATCAACACACACCACATATGCATTAGAATATACTTGGAATAGAAAGGAATGTTTTGACTCAGCACACACAACATGTGCATCAGAAAATACTTGGAATAGAAAGGAATAATTTGACTGAGCACTCACAACATGTGCATTAGAATTTTTAAGAAATATTAAGGAATATTTGACTCAGCACACACAACATGTGCATTAGAATATGCATGGAATAGAAAGGAATGTTTTGACTCAGCACACACAACATGTGCATCAGAAAATACTTGGAATAGAAAGGAATGTGTTGACTCAGCACACACAACATGTGCATTAGAATATACTTGGAATAGAAAGGAATGTTTTGACTCAGCACACACCACATGTGCTTTAGAATGTTCTTGGAATATCAATAAATATTTTGACGCAGCACACACAAGATGTGCATTGGAAAATACTTGGAATACAAAGGAATGTTTTGACTCAGCACACACCACACATGCATGAGAAGAGACTAGGAATATAACGGAATGTTTTGACTCAGCACACACAACGTGCATTAGAATTTACTTGGAATAGAAAAGCATGTTTTGACTCAGCACACACAAGATGTGCATAAGAAAATACTTAGAATAGAAAGGAATGTTTTGACTTAGCCCACACAACATGTGCATCAGAAAATACTTGGAATAGGAAGGAATGTTTTGACTCAGCCCACACAACATCTGCATTAGAATATACAAGGAATATTAAGGAATATTTTGACTCAGCACACACAACATGTGCATTAGAATATGCATGGAATAGAAAAATATGTTTTGACTCAGCACACACCACATGTGCATTAGAATATTCTGGGAATTGAAAGGTATGTTTTGACTCAGCACACACAACATGTGCATTAGATGGAATATACTTGGAATAGAAAGGAATGTTTTGACTCAGCACACACAACATGTGCATCGGAATATACTCAGAATAGAAAGGAGAGTATTGACTCAGCACACACCACATATGCATTAGAATATACTTGGAATAGAAAGGAATATTTTGACCCAAAACAAGAAGCAAGTGTATTAGAATATACTTGGAATAGAAAGGAATGTTTTGACTCAGCACTCGCAACGTGCATTAGAATTTACGTGGAATAGAAAGGAATGTTTTGACTCAACACAAACAACATGTGAATTAGAATATACAAGGAATATTAAGGAATATTTTGACTTAGCACACACCACCTATGCATTAGAATATTCTGGGAATATAACGGAATGTTTTGACTCAGCACACACAACGTGCATTAGAATTTGCTTGGAATAGAAAAGCATGTTTTGACTCAGCACACACAAGATGTGCATAAGAAAATACTTATAATAGAAAGGAATGTTTTGACTCAGCACACACAACATGTGCATCAGAAAATACTTGGAATAGAAAGGAATGTTTTGACTCCGCCCACACAACATCTGCATTAGAATATACAAGGAATATTAAGGAATATTTTGACTCAGCACACACAACATGTGCATTAGAATATGCATGGAATAGAAAGGTATGTTTTGACTCAGCACACACCACATATGCATTAGAATATACTTGGAATAGAATGGAATGTTTTGACCCAGAACAAGAAGGAAGTGTATTGGAATATACTGGGAATAGAAAGGAATGTTTTGACTCAGCACACACAACATGTGCATCAGAAAATACTTGGAATAGAAAGGAATATTTTGACTCAGCACTCACAACATGTGCATTAGAATTTTTAAGAAATATTAAGGAATATTTGACTCACCACACACAACATGTGCATTAGAATATGCATGGAATAGAAAGGAATGTTTTGACTCAGCACTCACAACATGTGCATTAGAATTTTTAAGAAATATTAAGGAATATTTGACTCACCACACACAACATGTGCATTAGAATATGCATGGAATAGAAAGGAATGTTTTGTCTCAGCACACAAAACAAGGTTATACGAATCTACTTGGAATAGAACGGAATGTGTTGACTCAGAACAGACAACATGTGCATTAGAATATACTAGAAATGGAAAGGAATGTTTTGACTCAGCACTCACCACATGTGCTTTAGAATATTCTTGGAATATCAATAAATATTTTGACGCAGCACACACAAGATGTGCATTGGAAAATACTTGGAACAGAAAGGAATGTTTTGAATCAGCACACACCACACATGCATGAGAAGAGACTAGGAATATAACGGAATGTTTTGACTCAGCACACACAACATGTGCATCGGAATATACTCAGAATAGAAAGGAGAGTATTGACTCAGCACACACCACATATGCATTAGAATATACTTGGAATAGAAAGGAATATTTTGACCCAGAACAAGAAGCAAGTGTATTAGAATATACTTGGAATAGAAAGGAATGTTTTGACTCAGCACACACAACGTGCATTAGAATTTACTTGGAATAGAAAAGAAAGATTTGACTCAGCACACACAACATGTGAAGTAGAATATACAAGGAATATTAAGGAATATTTTGACTTAGCACACACCACCTGTGCATTAGAATATTCTGGGAATATAACAGAATGTTTTGACTCAGAACACACAATGTGCATTAGAATTTACTTGGAATGGAAAAGCATGTTTTGACTCAGCACACACAACATGTGCATTGGAATATACTCAGAAAAGAAAGGAAAGTATTGACTCAACACACACCACATATGCATTAGAATATACTTGGAATAGAAATGAATGTTTTGACCCAGAACAAGAAGTAAGTGTATTTGAATATACTTGGAATAGAAAGGAATGTTTTGACTCAGCACAAACAACATGTGAATTAGAATATAAAAGGAATATTAAGGAATATTTTGATTTAGCACAACCACATGTGCATTAGAATATACTTGGAATAGAAAGGAATATTTTGACCCAGAACAAGAAGGAAGTGTATTGGACTATACTTGGAATAGAAAGGAATGTTTTTACTCAGCGCACACACAATATGTGCTTTAGAATATACTTGGAATACAATGGAATGTTTTGACTCAGGACACACAAGATGTGCATTAGAATACACGTGTCATAGAAAGGAATGTATTGTCTCAGCACACACAACATGTGGATCGGAATATACTCAGAATAGAAAGGAAAGTATTGACTCAGCACACACCACATATGCATTAGAATATACTTGGAATAGAAAGGAATTTTTTGACCTAGAACAAGAAGGAAGTATATTGGAATATACTTGGAATAGAAAAGAAAGTTTTGACTCAGCACACACAACATGTGCATAAGAAAATACTTGGAATAGAAAGGAATATTTTGTCTTAGCACAAACCACCTGTGCATTAGAATATTCTGGGAATATAACAGAATGTTTTGACTCAGCACACACAACGTGCATTAGAATTTACTTGGAATAGAAAAGCATGTTTTGACTCAGCACACACAACATGTGCATTAGAATATACAAGGAATATTAAGGAATATTTTGACTCAGCACACACAACATGTGCATTAGAATATGCATGGAATAGAAAGGAATGTTTTGACTCAGCACACACCACATGTGCATTAGAATATTCTGGGAATAGAAAGGTATGTTTTGACTCAGCACACACAACATGTGCATTAGATGGAATATACTTGGAATAGAAAGGAATGTTTTGACTCAGCACACACAACATGTGCATCGGAATATACTCAGAATAAAAAGGAGAGTATTGACTCAGCATACACCACATATGCATTAGAATATACTTGGAATAGAAAGGAATATTTTGACCCAGAACAAGAAGCAAGTGTATTAGAATATACTTGGAATAGAAAGGAATGTTTTGACTCAGCACACACAACGTGCATTAGAATTTACTTGGAATAGAAAAGAAAGTTTTGACTCAGCACACACAACATATGCATAAGAAAATACTTGGAATAGAAAGGAATGTTTTGACTCAGCACAAACAACATGTGAAATAGAATATACAAGGAATATTAAGGAATATTTTGACTTAGCACACACCACCTGTGCATTAGAATATTCTGGGAATATAACAGAATGTTTTGACTCGGCACACACAACGTGCATTAGAATTTACTTGGAATAGAAAAGCATGTTTTGACTCAGCACACACAACATGTGCATTAGAATATACAAGGAATATTAAGGAATATTTTGACTCAGCACACACAACATGTGCATTAGAATATGATTGGAATAGAAAGGAATGTTTTGACTCAGCACACACCACATGTGCATTAGAATATTCTGGGAATAGAAAGGTATGTTTTGACTCAGCACACACAACATGTGCATTAGATAGTATATACTTGGAATAGAAAGGAAAGTTTTGAGTCAGCAAACACAACATGTGCATCGGAATATATTCAGAATAGAAAGGAAAGTATTGACTCAACACACACCACATATGCATTAGAATATACTTGGAATAGAAATGAATGTTTTGACCCAGAACAAGAAGTAAGTGTATTTGAATGTACTTGGAATAGAAAGGAATGTTTTGACTCAGCACAAACAACATGTGAATTAGAATATACAAGGAATATTAAAGAATATTTTGACTTAGCACAACCACATGTGCATTAGAATATACTTGGAATAGAAAGGAATGTTTTGACCCAGAACAAGAAGGAAGTGTATTGGAATATACTTGGAATAGAAAGGAATGTTTTGACTCAGCACACACAATATGTGCTTTAGAATATACTTGGAATACAATGGAATGTTTTGACTCAGGACACACAAGACGTGCATTAGAATACACGTGGAATAGAAAGGAATGTATTGACTCAGCACACACAACATGTGGATCGGAATATACTCAGAATAGGAAGGAAAGTATTGACTCAGCACACACCACATATGCATTAGAATATACTTGGAATAGAAAGGAATTTTTTGACCTAGAACAAGAAGGAAGTGTATTGGAATATACTTGGAATAGAAAGGAATGTTTTGACTCAGCACACACAACATGTGCATCAGAAAATACTTAGAATAGAAAGGTATGTTTTTACTCAGCGCACACACAATATGTGCTTTAGAATATACTTGGAATATGATGGAATGTTTTGACTCAGGAAACAGATGTGCATTAGAATATGCATGGAATAGAAAGGAATGTTTTGACTCAGCACACACCACATGTGCATTAGAATATACTTGGAATACAATGGAATGTTTTGACACAGCACACACAAGATGTGCATATGAATATACTTGGAATAGAAAGGAATGTTTTGTCTCAGCACACAAAACAAGGTTATTCGAATCTACTTGGAATTGAAAGGAATGTGTTGACTCAGCAGAGACAACAAATGCATTAGAATATACATGGAAAAGAAAGGAATGTTTTGACTCAGCACACACCACATGTGCATTAGAATATTCTGAGAATATAAAGGCATGTTTTGACTCAGCACACACCACATATGCATTAGAATATACTTGGAATAGAAAGGAATGTTTTGACCCAGAACAAGAAGGAAGTGTATTAGAATATACTTCGAATAGAAAGGAATGTTTTGACTCAGCACAAACAACATATGAATTAGAATATACAAGGAATATTAAGGAATATTTTGACTTAGCACAAACCACATGTGCATTAGAATATACTTGGGATAGAAAGGAATGTTTTGACCCAGTACAAGAAGGTGGTGTATTGGAATATACATGGAATACAAAGGAATGCTTTGACTCAGCACACACAATATGTGCTTTAGAATATACTAGGAATACAATGGAATGTTTTGACTCAGGACACACAAGATGTGCATTAGAATATACCTGGAATAGAAAGGAATTTTTTGACTCAGCGCACACAACATGTGGATCAGAATATACTCAGAATAGAAAGGAAAGTATTGACTCAGCAGACACCACATATGCATTAGAATATAATTGGAATAGAAAGGAATGTTTTGACCCAGAACAAGAAGGAAGTGTATTGGAATATACTGGGAATAGAAAGGAATGTTTAGACTCAGCACACACAAAATGTGCATCAGAAAATACTTGGAATAGAAAGGAATATTTTTACTCAGCACTCACAACATGTGCATTAGAATTTTTAAGAAATATTAAGGAATATTTTGACTCAGCACTCACAACATGTGCATTAGAATTTTTAAGAAATATTAAGGAATATTTGACTCAGCACACACAACATGTGCATTAGAAAATGCATGGAATAGAAAGGAATGTTTTGACTCAGCACACACCACATGTGCATTAGAATATACTTGGAATAGAAAGTAATGTTTTGACCCAGAACATGAAGCAAGTGTATTAGAATATACTTGGAATAGAAAGGAATGTTTTGACTTAGCACACACAACATGTGCATCAGAAAATACTTGGAATAGAAAGGAATGAGTTGACTCAGCACAGACAACACGTGCATTAGAATATACTCGGAATAGAAAGGAATGTTTTGACTCAGCACACACCACATGTGCTTTAGAATTTTCTTTGAATATCAATAAATATTTTGACGCAGCACACACAAGATGTGCATTGGAAAATACTTGGAATACAAAGGAATGTTTTGACTCAGCACACACCACACATGCATGAGAAGAGACTAGGAATATAACGGAATGTTTTGACTCAGCACACACAACGTGCATTAGAATTTACTTGGAATAGAAAAGCATGTTTTGACTCAGCACACACAAGATGTGCATAAGAAAATACTTAGAATACAAAGGAATGTTTTGACTCAGCACACACAACATGTGCATCAGAAAATATTTGGAATAGAAAGGAATGTTTTGACTCAGCCCACACAACATCTGCATTAGAATATACAAGGAATATTAAGGAATATTTTGACTCAGCACACACAACATGTGCATTAGAATATGCATGGAATAGAAAGGTATGTTTTGACTCAGCACACACCACATGTGCATTAGAATATTCTGGGAATAGAAAGGTATGTTTTGACTCAGCACACACAACATGTGCATTAGATGGAATATACTTGGAATAGAAAGGAATGTTTTGACTCAGCACACACAACATGTGCATCGGAATATACTCAGAATAGAAAGGAATATTTTGACCCAGAACAAGAAGCAAGTGTATTAGAATATACTTGGAATAGAAAGGAATGTTTTGACTCAGCACACACAACGTGCATTAGAATTTACGTGGAATAGAAAAGAAAGTTTTGACGCAGCACACACAACATGTGCTTAAGAAAATACTTGGAATAGAAAGGAATGTTTTGACTCAGCACAAACAACATGTGAATTAGAATATACAAGGAATATTAAGGAATATTTTGTCTTAGCACACACCACCTATGCATTAGAATATTCTGGGAATATAACGGAATGTTTTGACTCAGCACACACAACGTGCATTAGAATTTACTTGGAATAGAAAAGCATGTTTTGACTCTGCACACACAATATGTGCATAAGAAAATACTTATAATAGAAAGGAATGTTTTGACTCAGCACACACAACATGTGCATCAGAAAATACTTGGAATAGGAAGGAATGTTTTGACTCCGCCCACACAACATCTGCATTAGAATATACAAGGAATATTAAGGAATATTTTGACTCAGCACACACAACATGTGCATTAGAATATGCATGGAATAGAAAGGTATGTTTTGACTCAGCACACACCACATATGCATTAGAATATACTTGGAATAGAAAGGAATGTTTTGACCCAGAACAAGAAGGAAGTGTATTGGAATATACTGGGAATAGAAAGGAATGTTTTGACTCAGCACACACAACATGTGCATCAGAAAATACTTGGAATAGAAAGGAATATTTTGACTCAGCACTCACAACATGTGCATTAGAATTTTTAAGAAATATTAAGGAATATTTGACTCACCACACACAACATGTGCATTAGAATATGCATGGAATAGAAAGGAATGTTTTGACTCAGCACACACCACATGTGGATTAGAATATACTTGGAATACAATGGAATGTTTTGACACAGCACACACAAGATGTGCATTAGAATATACTTGGAATAGAAAGGAATGTTTTGTCTCAGCACACAAAACAAGGTTATACGAATCTACTTGGAATAGAACGGAATGTGTTGACTCAGAACAGACAACATGTGCATTAGAATATACTAGAAATGGAAAGGAATGTTTTGACTCAGCACTCACCACATGTGCTTTAGAATATTCTTGGAATATCAATAAATATTTTGACGCAGCACACACAAGATGTGCATTGGAAAATACTTGGAATAGAAAGGAATGTTTTGAATCAGCACACACCACACATGCATGAGAAGAGACTAGGAATATAACGGAATGTTTTGACTCAGCACACACATCGTGCATTAGAATTTACTTGGAATAGAAAGGAATGTTTTGACTCAGCCCACACAACATCTGTATAAGAATATACAAGGAATATTAAGGAATATTTTGACTCAGCACACACAACATGTGCATTAGATTATGCATGGAATTGAAAGGAATGTTTTGACTCAGCACACACCACCTGTGCATTAGAATATTCTGGGAATATAACAGAATGTTTTGACTCAGCACACACAACGTGCATTAGAATTTACTTGGAATAGAAAAGCATGTTTTGACTCAGCACACACAACATGTGCATTAGAATATACAAGGAATATTAAGGAATATTTTGACTCAGCACACACAACATGTGCATTAGAATATGCATGGAATAGAAAGGAATGTTTTGACTCAGCACACACAACATGTGCATTAGATCGAATATACTTGGAATAGAAAGGAATGTTTTGTCTCAGCACACACAACATGTGCATCGGAATATACTCAGAATAGAAAGGAGAGTATTGACTCAGCACACACCACATATGCATTAGAATATACTTGGAATAGAAAGGAATATTTTGACCCAGAACAAGAAGCAAGTGTATTAGAATATACTTGGAATAGAAAGGAATGTTTTGACTCAGCACACACAACGTGCATTAGAATTTACTTGGAATAGAAAAGAAAGATTTGACTCAGCACACACAACATGTGAAGTAGAATATACAAGGAATATTAAGGAATATTTTGACTTAGCACACACCACCTGTGCATTAGAATATTCTGGGAATATAACAGAATGTTTTGACTCAGAACACACAATGTGCATTAGAATTTACTTGGAATGGAAAAGCATGTTTTGACTCAGCACACACAACATGTGCATCGGAATATACTCAGAAAAGAAAGGAAAGTATTGACTCAACACACACCACATATGCATTAGAATATACTTGGAATAGAAATGAATGTTTTGACCCAGAACAAGAAGTAAGTGTATTTGAATATACTTGGAATAGAAAGGAATGTTTTGACTCAGCACAAACAACATGTGAATTAGAATATAAAAGGAATATTAAGGAATATTTTGATTTAGCACAACCACATGTGCATTAGAATATACTTGGAATAGAAAGGAATATTTTGACCCAGAACAAGAAGGAAGTGTATTGGACTATACTTGGAATAGAAAGGAATGTTTTTACTCAGCGCACACACAATATGTGCTTTAGAATATACTTGGAATACAATGGAATGTTTTGACTCAGGACACACAAGATGTGCATTAGAATACACGTGTCATAGAAAGGAATGTATTGTCTCAGCACACACAACATGTGGATCGGAATATACTCAGAATAGAAAGGAAAGTATTGACTCAGCACACACCACATATGCATTAGAATATACTTGGAATAGAAAGGAATTTTTTGACCTAGAACAAGAAGGAAGTGTATTGGAATATACTTGGAATAGAAAAGAAAGTTTTGACTCAGCACACACAACATGTGCATAAGAAAATACTTGGAATAGAAAGGAATATTTTGTCTTAGCACAAACCACCTGTGCATTAGAATATTCTGGGAATATAACAGAATGTTTTGACTCAGCACACACAACGTGCATTAGAATTTACTTGGAATAGAAAAGCATGTTTTGACTCAGCACACACAACATGTGCATTAGAATATACAAGGAATATTAAGGAATATTTTGACTCAGCACACACAACATGTGCATTAGAATATGCATGGAATAGAAAGGAATGTTTTGACTCAGCACACACCACATGTGCATTAGAATATTCTGGGAATAGAAAGGTATGTTTTGACTCAGCACACACAACATGTGCATTAGATGGAATATACTTGGAATAGAAAGGAATGTTTTGACTCAGCACACACAACATGTGCATCGGAATATACTCAGAATAAAAAGGAGAGTATTGACTCAGCACACACCACATATGCATTAGAATATACTTGGAATAGAAAGGAATATTTTGACCCAGAACAAGAAGCAAGTGTATTAGAATATACTTGGAATAGAAAGGAATGTTTTGACTCAGCACACACAACGTGCATTAGAATTTACTTGGAATAGAAAAGAAAGTTTTGACTCAGCACACACAACATATGCATAAGAAAATACTTGGAATAGAAAGGAATGTTTTGACTCAGCACAAACAACATGTGAAATAGAATATACAAGGAATATTAAGGAATATTTTGACTTAGCACACACCACCTGTGCATTAGAATATTCTGGGAATATAACAGAATGTTTTGACTCGGCACACACAACGTGCATTAGAATTTACTTGGAATAGAAAAGCATGTTTTGACTCAGCACACACAACATGTGCATTAGAATATACAAGGAATATTAAGGAATATTTTGACTCAGCACACACAACATGTGCATTAGAATATGATTGGAATAGAAAGGAATGTTTTGACTCAGCACACACCACATGTGCATTAGAATATTCTGGGAATAGAAAGGTATGTTTTGACTCAGCACACACAACATGTGCATTAGATAGTATATACTTGGAATAGAAAGGAAAGTTTTGAGTCAGCAAACACAACATGTGCATCGGAATATATTCAGAATAGAAAGGAAAGTATTGACTCAACACACACCACATATGCATTAGAATATACTTGGAATAGAAATGAATGTTTTGACCCAGAACAAGAAGTAAGTGTATTTGAATGTACTTGGAATAGAAAGGAATGTTTTGACTCAGCACAAACAACATGTGAATTAGAATATACAAGGAATATTAAAGAATATTTTGACTTAGCACAACCACATGTGCATTAGAATATACTTGGAATAGAAAGGAATGTTTTGACCCAGAACAAGAAGGAAGTGTATTGGAATATACTTGGAATAGAAAGGAATGTTTTGACTCAGCACACACAATATGTGCTTTAGAATATACTTGGAATACAATGGAATGTTTTGACTCAGGACACACAAGACGTGCATTAGAATACACGTGGAATAGAAAGGAATGTATTGACTCAGCACACACAACATGTGGATCGGAATATACTCAGAATAGGAAGGAAAGTATTGACTCAGCACACACCACATATGCATTAGAATATACTTGGAATAGAAAGGAATTTTTTGACCTAGAACAAGAAGGAAGTGTATTGGAATATACTTGGAATAGAAAGGAATGTTTTGACTCAGCACACACAACATGTGCATCAGAAAATACTTAGAATAGAAAGGTATGTTTTTACTCAGCGCACACACAATATGTGCTTTAGAATATACTTGGAATATGATGGAATGTTTTGACTCAGGAAACAGATGTGCATTAGAATATGCATGGAATAGAAAGGAATGTTTTGACTCAGCACACACCACATGTGCATTAGAATATACTTGGAATACAATGGAATGTTTTGACACAGCACACACAAGATGTGCATATGAATATACTTGGAATAGAAAGGAATGTTTTGTCTCAGCACACAAAACAAGGTTATTCGAATCTACTTGGAATTGAAAGGAATGTGTTGACTCAGCAGAGACAACAAATGCATTAGAATATACATGGAAAAGAAAGGAATGTTTTGACTCAGCACACACCACATGTGCATTAGAATATTCTGAGAATAGAAAGGCATGTTTTGACTCAGCACACACCACATATGCATTAGAATATACTTAGAATAGAAAGGAATGTTTTGACCCAGAACAAGAAGGAAGTGTATTAGAATATACTTCGAATAGAAAGGAATGTTTTGACTCAGCACAAACAACATATGAATTAGAATATACAAGGAATATTAAGGAATATTTTGACTTAGCACAAACCACATGTGCATTAGAATATACTTGGGATAGAAAGGAATGTTTTGACCCAGTACAAGAAGGTGGTGTATTGGAATATACATGGAATACAAAGGAATGCTTTGACTCAGCACACACAATATGTGCTTTAGAATATACTAGGAATACAATGGAATGTTTTGACTCAGGACACACAAGATGTGCATTAGAATATACCTGGAATAGAAAGGAATTTTTTGACTCAGCGCACACAACATGTGGATCAGAATATACTCAGAATAGAAAGGAAAGTATTGACTCAGCAGACACCACATATGCATTAGAATATAATTGGAATAGAAAGGAATGTTTTGACCCAGAACAAGAAGGAAGTGTATTGGAATATACTGGGAATAGAAAGGAATGTTTAGACTCAGCACACACAAAATGTGCATCAGAAAATACTTGGAATAGAAAGGAATATTTTTACTCAGCACTCACAACATGTGCATTAGAATTTTTAAGAAATATTAAGGAATATTTTGACTCAGCACTCACAACATGTGCATTAGAATTTTTAAGAAATATTAAGGAATATTTGACTCAGCACACACAACATGTGCATTAGAAAATGCATGGAATAGAAAGGAATGTTTTGACTCAGCACACACCACATGTGCATTAGAATATACTTGGAATAGAAAGTAATGTTTTGACCCAGAACATGAAGCAAGTGTATTAGAATATACTTGGAATAGAAAGGAATGTTTTGACTTAGCACACACAACATGTGCATCAGAAAATACTTGGAATAGAAAGGAATGAGTTGACTCAGCACAGACAACACGTGCATTAGAATATACTCGGAATAGAAAGGAATGTTTTGACTCAGCACACACCACATGTGCTTTAGAATTTTCTTTGAATATCAATAAATATTTTGACGCAGCACACACAAGATGTGCATTGGAAAATACTTGGAATACAAAGGAATGTTTTGACTCAGCACACACCACACATGCATGAGAAGAGACTAGGAATATAACGGAATGTTTTGACTCAGCACACACAACGTGCATTAGAATTTACTTGGAATAGGAAAGCATGTTTTGACTCAGCACACACAAGATGTGCATAAGAAAATACTTAGAATACAAAGGAATGTTTTGACTCAGCACACACAACATGTGCATCAGAAAATATTTGGAATAGAAAGGAATGTTTTGACTCAGCCCACACAACATCTGCATTAGAATATACAAGGAATATTAAGGAATATTTTGACTCAGCACACACAACATGTGCATTAGAATATGCATGGAATAGAAAGGTATGTTTTGACTCAGAACACACCACATGTGCATTAGAATATTCTGGGAATAGAAAGGTATGTTTTGACTCAGCACACACAACATGTGCATTAGATGGAATATACTTGGAATAGAAAGGAATGTTTTGACTCAGCACACACAACATGTGCATCGGAATATACTCAGAATAGAAAGGAATATTTTGACCCAGAACAAGAAGCAAGTGTATTAGAATATACTTGGAATAGAAAGGAATGTTTTGACTCAGCACACACAACGTGCATTAGAATTTACGTGGAATAGAAAAGAAAGTTTTGACGCAGCACACACAACATGTGCTTAAGAAAATACTTGGAATAGAAAGGAATGTTTTGACTCAGCACAAACAACATGTGAATTAGAATATACAAGGAATATTAAGGAATATTTTGTCTTAGCACACACCACCTATGCATTAGAATATTCTGGGAATATAACGGAATGTTTTGACTCAGCACACACAACGTGCATTAGAATTTACTTGGAATAGAAAAGCATGTTTTGACTCTGCACACACAATATGTGCATAAGAAAATACTTATAATAGAAAGGAATGTTTTGACTCAGCACACACAACATGTGCATCAGAAAATACTTGGAATAGGAAGGAATGTTTTGACTCCGCCCACACAACATCTGCATTAGAATATACAAGGAATATTAAGGAATATTTTGACTCAGCACACACAACATGTGCATTAGAATATGCATGGAATAGAAAGGTATGTTTTGACTCAGCACACACCACATATGCATTAGAATATACTTGGAATAGAAAGGAATGTTTTGACCCAGAACAAGAAGGAAGTGTATTGGAATATACTGGGAATAGAAAGGAATGTTTTGACTCAGCACACACAACATGTGCATCAGAAAATACTTGGAATAGAAAGGAATATTTTGACTCAGCACTCACAACATGTGCATTAGAATTTTTAAGAAATATTAAGGAATATTTGACTCACCGCACACATGTGCATTAGAATATGCATGGAAAAAAAGGGAATGTTTTGACTCAGCACACACCACATGTGCATTAGAATATACTTGGAATAGAAAGGAATGTTTTGACACAGCACACACAAGATGTGCATTAGAATATACTTGGAATAGAAAGGAATGTTTTGTCTCAGCACACAAAACAAGGTTATACGAATCTACTTGGAATAGAACGGAATGTGTTGACTCAGAACAGACAACATGTGCATTAGAATATACTAGGAATAGAAAGGAATGTTTTGACTCAGCACACACCACGTGCTTTCGAATATTCTTGGAATATCAATAAATATTTTGACGCAGCACACACAAGATGTGCATTGGAAAATACTTGGAATAGAAAGGAATGTTTTGAATCAGCACACACCACACATGCATGAGAAGAGACTAGGAATATAACGGAATGTTTTGACTCAGCACACACAACGTGCATTAGAATTTACTTGGAATAGAAAAGCATGTTTTGACTCAGCACACACAAGATGTGCTAAAGAAAATACTTAGAATAGAAAGGAATTTTTTGACTCAGCACACACAACATGTGCATCAGAAAATACTTGGAATAGAAAGGAATGTTTTGACTCAGCCCACACAACATCTGCATTAGAATATACAAGGAATATTAAGGAATATTTTGACTCAGCACACACAACATGTGCATTAGAATATGCATGGAATAGAAAGGAATGTTTTGACTCAGCACACACCACATGTGCATTAGAATATTCTGGGAATATAACAGAATGTTTTGACTCAGCACACACAACGTGCATTAGAATTTACTTGGAATAGAAAGGCATGTTTTGACTCAGCACACACAACATGTGCATTAGAATATGCATGGAATAGAAAGGAATGTTTTGACTCAGCACACACCACATGTGCATTAGAATATTCTGGGAATAGAAAGGTATGTTTTGACTCAGCACACACAACATGTGCATTAGATGGAATATACTTGGAATAGAAAGGAATGTTTTGACTCAGCACACACAACATGTGCATCGCAATATACTCAGAATAGAAAGGAGAGTATTGACTCAGCACACACCACATATGCATTAGAATATACTTGGAATAGAAAGGAATATTTTGACCCAGAACAAGAAGCAAGTGTATTAGAATATACTTGGAATAGAAAGGAATGTTTTGACTCAGCACACACAACGTGCATTAGAATTTACTTGGAATACAAAAGAAAGTTTTGACTCAGCACACACAACATATGCATAAGAAAATACTTGGAATAGAAAGGAATGTTTTGACTCAGCACAAACAACATGTGAAATAGAATATACAAGGAATATTAAGGAATATTTTGACTTAGCACACACCACCAGTGCATTAGAATATTCTGGGAATATAACAGAATGTTTTGACTCGGCACACACAACGTGCATTAGAATTTACTTGGAATAGAAAAGCATGTTTTGACTCAGCACACACAACATGTGCATTAGAATATACAAGGAATATTAAGGAATATTTTGACTCAGCACACACAACATGTGCATTAGAATATGCATGGAATAGAAAGGAATGTTTTGACTCAGCACACACCACATGTGCATTAGAATATTCTGGGAATAGAAAGGTATGTTTTGACTCAGCACACACAACATGTGCATTAGATAGAATATACTTGGAATAGAAAGGCATGTTTTGACTCAGCAAACACAACATGTGCATCGGAATATACTCAGAAAAGGAAGGAAAGTATTTACTCAACACACACCACATATGCATTAGAATATACTTGGAATAGAAATGAATGTTTTGACCCAGAACAAGAAGTAAGTGTGTTTGAATATACTTGGAATTGAAAGGAATGTTTTGACTCAGCACAAACAACATGTGAATTAGAATATACATGGAATATTAAGGAATATTTTGACTTAGCACAACCACATGTGCATTAGAATATACTTGGAATAGAAAGGAATGTTTTGACTCAGCACACACAATATGTGCTTTAGAATATACTTGGAATACAATGGAATGTTTTGACTCAGGACACACAAGATGTGCATTAAAATACACGTGGAATAGAAAGGAATATATTGACTGAGCACACACAACATGTGGATCGGAATATACTCAGAATAGGAAGGAAAGTATTGACTCAGCACACACCACATATGCATTAGAATATACTTGGAATAGAAAGGAATTTTTTGACCTAGAACAAGAAGGAAGTGTATTGGAATATACTTGGAATAGAAAGGAATGTTTTGACTCAGCACACACCACACATGCATGAGAAGAGACTAGGAATATAACGGAATGTTTTGACTCAGCACACACAACGTGCATTAGAATTTACTTGGAATAGAAAAGCATGTTTTGACTCAACACACACAAGATGTGCATAAGAAAATACTTAGAATAAAAAGGAAAGTATTGACTCAGCACACACCACACATGCAAAAGAATATACTTGGAATAGAAAGGAATGTTTTTACTCAGCGCACACACAATATGTGCTTTAGAATATACTTGGAATACAATGGAATGTTTTGACTCAGGACACACAAGATGTGTATCTGAATATATTTGGAATAGAAAGGAATGTTTTGTCTCAGCACACAAAACAAGGTTATTCGAATCTACTTGGAATTGAAAGGAATGTGTTGACTCAGCAGAGACAACATGTGCATTAGAATATACTTGGAAAAGAAAGGAATGTTTTGACTCAGCACACACCACATGTGCTTTAGAATATTCTTGGAATAGAAAGTAATGTTTTGACTCAGCACACACCACATGTGCATTAGAATATTCTGAGAATATAAAGGCATGTCTTGACTCAGCACACACCACATATGCATTAGAATATACTTGGAATAGAAAGGAATGTTTTGACCCAGAACAAGAAGGAAGTGTATTAGAATATACTTCGAATAGAAAGGAATGTTTTGACTCAGCACAAACAACATATGAATTAGAATATACAAGGAATATTAAGGAATATTTTGACTTAGCACAAACCACATGTGCATTAGAATATACTTGGGATAGAAAGGAATGTTTTGACCCAGTACAAGAAGGTTGTGTATTGGAATATACTTGGAATACAAAGGAATGCTTTGACTCAGCACACACAATATGTGCTTTAGAATATACTAGGAATACAATGGAATGTTTTGACTCAGGACACACAAGATGTGCATTAGAATATACCTGGAATAGAAAGGAATTTTTTGACTCAGTACACACAACATGTGGATCGGAATATACTAAGAATAGAAAGGAAAGTATTGACTCAGCACACACCACATATGCATTGGAATATAATTGGAATAGAAAGGAATGTTTTGACCCAGAACAAGAAGGAAGTGTATTGGAATATACTGGGAATAGAAAGGAATGTTTAGACTCAGCACACACAACATGTGCATCAGAAAATACTTGGAATAGAAAGGAATATTTTTACTCAGCACTCACAACATGTGCATTAGAATTTTTAAGAAATATTAAGGAATATTTGACTTAGCACACACAACATCTGCATTAGAATATACAAGGAATATCAATAAATATTTTGACGCAGCACACAAAAGATGTGCATTGGAAAATACTTGGAATAGAAAGGAATGTTTTGACTCAGCACACACCACACATGCATGAGAAGAGACTAGGAATATAACGGAATGTTTTGACTCAGCACAAACAACGTGCATTAGAATTTACTTGGAATAGAAAAGCATGTTTTGACTCAGCACACACAAGATGTGCATAAGAAAATACTTAGAATAGAAAGGAATGTTTTGACTCAGCACACACAACATGTGCATCAGAAAATACTTGGAATAGAAAGGAATGTTTTGACTCTGCCCACACAACATCTGCATTAGAATATACAAGGAATATTAAGGAATATTTTGACTCAGCACACACAACATGTGCATTAGAATATGCATGGAATAGAAAGGAATGTTTTGACTCAGCATACACCACATGTGCATTAGAATATTCTGGGAATAGAAAGGTATGTTTTGACTCAGCACACACAACATGTGCATTAGCTAGAATATACTTGGAATAGAAAGGAATGTTTTGACTCAGCATACACAACATGTGCATCGGAATATACTCAGAATAGAAAGGAGAGTATTGACTCAGCACACACCACATGTGCATTAGAATATTCTGGGAATAGAAAGGTATGTTTTGACTCAGCACACACAACATGTGCATTAGATAGAATATACTTGGAATAGAAAGGAATGTTTTGACTCAGCAAACACAACATGTGCATCGGAATATATTCAGAATAGAAAGGAAAGTATTGACTCAACACACACCACATATGCATTAGAATATACTTGGAATAGAAATGAATGTTTTGACCCAGAACAAGAAGTAAGTGTATTTGAATATACTTGGAATAGAAAGGAATGTTTTGACTCAGCACAAACAACATGTGAATTAGAATATACAAGGAATATTAAGGAATATTTTGACTTAGCACAACCACATGTGCATTAGAATATACTTGGAATAGAAAGGAATGTTTTGACCCAGAACAAGAAGGAAGTGTATTGGACTATACTTGGAATAGAAAGGAATGTTTTGACTCAGCACACACATTATGTGCTTTAGAATATACTTGGAATACAATAGAATGTTTTGACTCAGGACACACAAGATGTGCATTAGAATACACGTGGAATAGAAAGGAATGTTTTGACTCAGAACACACAACATGTGCATCGGAATATACTCAGAATAGAAAGGAAAGTATTGAATCAGCACACACCACATATGCATTAGAATATACTTGGAATAGAAAGGAATTTTTTGACCTAAAACAAGAAGGAAGTGTATTGGAATATACTTGGAATAGAAAAGAAAGTTTTGACTCAGCACAAACAACATGTGCATCAGAAAATACTTGGAATAGAAAGGAATGTTTTGACTCAGCACAAACAACATGTGAAGTAGAATATACAAGGAATATAAAGGAATATTTTGACTTAGCACACACCACCTGTGCATTAGAATATTCTGGGAATATAACAGAATGTTTTGACTCAGCACACACAACGTGCATTAGAATTTACTTGGAATAGAAAAGAATGTTTTGACTCAGCACACACAACATGTGCATTAGAATATGCATGGAATAGAAAAATATGTTTTGATTCAGCACACACCACATGTGCATTAGAATATTCTGGGAATAGAAAGGTATGTTTTGACTCAGCACACACAACATGTGCATTAGAATATGCATAGAAAAAAAAGGAATGTTTTGACTCAGCACACACCACATGTGCATTAGAATATACTTGGAATAGAAAGGAATGTTTTGACACAGCACACACAAGATGTGCATCAGAATATACTTGGAATAGTAAGGAATGTTTTGTCTCAGCACACAAAACAAGGTTATACGAATCTACTTGGAATAGAAAGGAATGTGTTGACTCAGCACAAACAACATGTGAAGTAGAATATACAAGGAATATAAAGGAATATTTTGACTTAGCACACACCACCTGTGCATTAGAATATTCTGGGAATATAACAGAATGTTTTGACTCAGCACACACAACGTGCATTAGAATATACTTGGAATAGAAAGGAATGTTTTGACTCAGCTCACACAACATGTGCATCGGAATATACTCAGAATAGAAAGGAGAGTATTGACTCAGCACACACCACATATGCATTAGAATATATTTGGAATAGAAAGGAATATTTTGACCCAGAACAAGAAGCAAGTGTATTAGAATATACTTGGAATAGAAAGGAATGTTTTGACTCAGCACACACAACGTGCATTAGAATTTACGTGGAATAGAAAAGAAAGTTTTGACGCAGCACACACAACATGTGCATAAGAAAATACTTGGAATAGAAAGGCATGTTTTGACTCAGCACAAACAACATGTGAATTAGTATATACAAGGAATATTAAGGAATATTTTGACTTAGCACACACCACCTATGCATTAGAATATTCTGGGAATATAACGGAATGTTTTGACTCAGCACACACAACGTGCATTAGAATTTACTTGGAATAGAAAAGCATGTTTTGACTCAGCACACACAAGATGTGCATAAGGAAATACTTATAATAGAAAGGAATGTTTTGACTCAGCACACACAACATGTGCATCAGAAAATACTTGGAATAGAAATGAATGTTTTGAATCCGCCCACACAACATCTGGATTAGAATATACAAGGAATATTAAGGAATATTTTGACTCAGCACACACAACATGTGCATTAGAATATGCATGGAATAGAAAGGTACGTTTTGACTCAGCACACACCACATATGTATTAGAATATACTTGGAATAGAAAGGAATGTTTTGACCCAGAACAAGAAGGAAGTGTATTGGAATATACTGGGAATAGTAAGGAATGTTTTGACTCAGCACACACAACATGTGCATCAGAAAATACTTGGAATAGAAAGGAATATTTTGACTCAGCACTCACAACATGTGCATTAGAATTTTTAAGAAATATTAAGGAATATTTGACTCACCACACACAACATGTGCATTAGAATATGCATGGAATAGAAAGGAATGTTTTGACTCAGCGCACACCACATGTGCATTAGAATATACTTGGAATACAATGGAATGTTTTGACACAGCACACACAAGATGTGCATTAGAATATACTTGGAATAGAAAGGAATGTTTTGTCTCAGCACACAAAACAAGGTTATACGAATCTACTTGGAATAGAACGGAATGTGTTGACTCAGAACAGACAACATGTGCATTAGAATATACTAGGAATAGAAAGGAATGTTTTGACTCAGCACACACCACATGTGCTTTAGAATATTCTTGGAATATCAATAAATATTTTGACGCAGCACACACAAGATGTGCATTGGAAAATACTTGGAATAGAAAGGAATGTTTTGAATCAGCACACACCACACATGCCTGGGAAGTGACTAGGAATATAACGGAATGTTTTGACTCAGCACACACAACGTGCATTAGAATTTACTTGGAATAGAGAAGCATGTTTTGACTCAGCACACACAAGATGTGCTAAAGAAAATACTTAGAATAGAAAGGAATGTTTTGACTCAGCACACACAACATGTGCATCAGAAAATACTTGGAATAGAAAGGAATGTTTTGACTCAGCCCACACAACATCTCTATTAGAATATACAAGGAATATTAAGGAATATTTTGACTCAGCACACACAACATGTGCATTAGATTATGCATGGAATAGAAAGGAATGTTTTGACTCAGCACACACCACATGTGCATTGGAATATTCTGGGAAAGAAAGGAATGTTTTGAATCAGCACACACCACACATGCATGGGAAGTGACTAGGAATATAACGGAATGTTTTGACTCAGCACACACAACGTGCATTAGAATTTACTTGGAATAGAGAAGCATGTTTTGACTCAGCACACACAAGATGTGCTAAAGAAAATACTTAGAATAGAAAGGAATGTTTTGACTCAGCACACACAACATGTGCATCAGAAAATACTTGGAATAGAAAGGAATGTTTTGACTCAGCCCACACAACATCTCTATTAGAATATACAAGGAATATTAAGGAATATTTTGACTCAGCACACACAACATGTGCATTAGATTATGCATGGAATAGAAAGGAATGTTTTGACTCAGCACACACCACATGTGCATTGGAATATTCTGGGAAAGAAAGGTATGTTTTGACTCAGCACACACCACACATGCATGGGAAGTGACTAGGAATATAACGGAATGTTTTGACTCAGCACACACAACGTGCATTAGAATTTACTTGGAATAGAGAAGCATGTTTTGACTCAGCACACACAAGATGTGCTAAAGAAAATACTTAGAATAGAAAGGAATGTTTTGACTCAGCACACACAACATGTGCATCAGAAAATACTTGGAATAGAAAGGAATGTTTTGACTCAGCCCACACAACATCTCTATTAGAATATACAAGGAATATTAAGGAATATTTTGACTCAGCACACACAACATGTGCATTAGATTATGCATGGAATAGAAAGGAATGTTTTGACTCAGCACACACCACATGTGCATTGGAATATTCTGGGAAAGAAAGGTATGTTTTGACTCAGCATACACAACATGTGCATTAGATAGAATATACTTGGAATAGAAAGGAATGTTTTGACTCAGCACACACAACATGTGCATCGGAATATACTCAGAATAGAAAGGAGAGTATTGACTCAGCACACACCACATATGCATTAGAATATACTTGGAATAGAAAGGAATATTTTGACCCAGAACAAGAAGCAAGTGTATTAGAATATACTTGGAATAGAAAGGAATGTTTTGACTCAGCACACACAACGTGCATTAGAATTTACTTGGAATAGAAAAGAAAGTTTTGACTCAGCACACACAACATGTGAAGTAGAATATACAAGGAATATTAAGGAATATTTTGACTTAGCACACACCACCTGTGCATTAGAATATTCTGGGAATATAACAGAATGTTTTGACTCAGAACACACAACGTGCATTAGAATTTACTTGGAATAGAAAAGCATGTTTTGACTCAGCACACACAACATGTGCATTAGAATATACAAGGAATATTAAGGAATATTTTGACTCAGCACACACAACATGTGCATTAGAATATGCATGGAATAGAAAGGAATGTTTTGACTCAGAACACACCACAAGTGCATTAGAATATTCTGGGAATAGAAAGGTATGTTTTGACTCAGCACACACAACATGTGCATTGGATAGAATATACTTGGAATAGAGAGGAATGTTTTGACTCAGCAAACACAACATGTGCATCGGAATATACTCAGAAAAGAAAGGAAAGTATTGACTCAACACACACCACATATGCATTAGAATATACTTGGAATAGAAATGAATGTTTTGACCCAGAACAAGAAGTAAGTGTATTTGAATATATTTGGAATAGAAAGGAATGTTTTGACTCAGCACAAACAACATGTGAATTAGAATATAAAAGGAATATTAAGGAATATTTTGACTCAGCACACACAACATGTGCATTAGAATATACTTGGAATAGAAAGGAATGTTTTCACCCAGAACAAGAAGGAAGTGTATTGGAATATACTTGGAATAGAAAGGAATGTTTTGACTCAGCACACACAATATGTGCTTTAGAATAGATTTGGAATACAATGGAATGTTTTGACTCAGGACACACAACATGTGCATCAGAAAATACTTGGAATAGAAAGGAATGTTTTGACTCAGCCCACACAACATCTCTATTAGAATATACAAGGAATATTAAGGAATATTTTGACTCAGCACACACAACATGTGCATTAGATTATGCATGGAATAGAAAGGAATGTTTTGACTCAGCACACACCACATGTGCATTGGAATATTCTGGGAAAGAAAGGAATGTTTTGAATCAGCACACACCACACATGCATGGGAAGTGACTAGGAATATAACGGAATGTTTTGACTCAGCACACACAACGTGCATTAGAATTTACTTGGAATAGAGAAGCATGTTTTGACTCAGCACACACAAGATGTGCTAAAGAAAATACTTAGAATAGAAAGGAATGTTTTGACTCAGCACACACAACATGTGCATCAGAAAATACTTGGAATAGAAAGGAATGTTTTGACTCAGCCCACACAACATCTCTATTAGAATATACAAGGAATATTAAGGAATATTTTGACTCAGCACACACAACATGTGCATTAGATTATGCATGGAATAGAAAGGAATGTTTTGACTCAGCACACACCACATGTGCATTGGAATATTCTGGGAAAGAAAGGTATGTTTTGACTCAGCACACACCACACATGCATGGGAAGTGACTAGGAATATAACGGAATGTTTTGACTCAGCACACACAACGTGCATTAGAATTTACTTGGAATAGAGAAGCATGTTTTGACTCAGCACACACAAGATGTGCTAAAGAAAATACTTAGAATAGAAAGGAATGTTTTGACTCAGCACACACAACATGTGCATCAGAAAATACTTGGAATAGAAAGGAATGTTTTGACTCAGCCCACACAACATCTCTATTAGAATATACAAGGAATATTAAGGAATATTTTGACTCAGCACACACAACATGTGCATTAGATTATGCATGGAATAGAAAGGAATGTTTTGACTCAGCACACACCACATGTGCATTGGAATATTCTGGGAAAGAAAGGTATGTTTTGACTCAGCATACACAACATGTGCATTAGATAGAATATACTTGGAATAGAAAGGAATGTTTTGACTCAGCACACACAACATGTGCATCGGAATATACTCAGAATAGAAAGGAGAGTATTGACTCAGCACACACCACATATGCATTAGAATATACTTGGAATAGAAAGGAATATTTTGACCCAGAACAAGAAGCAAGTGTATTAGAATATACTTGGAATAGAAAGGAATGTTTTGACTCAGCACACACAACGTGCATTAGAATTTACTTGGAATAGAAAAGAAAGTTTTGACTCAGCACACACAACATGTGAAGTAGAATATACAAGGAATATTAAGGAATATTTTGACTTAGCACACACCACCTGTGCATTAGAATATTCTGGGAATATAACAGAATGTTTTGACTCAGAACACACAACGTGCATTAGAATTTACTTGGAATAGAAAAGCATGTTTTGACTCAGCACACACAACATGTGCATTAGAATATACAAGGAATATTAAGGAATATTTTGACTCAGCACACACAACATGTGCATTAGAATATGCATGGAATAGAAAGGAATGTTTTGACTCAGAACACACCACAAGTGCATTAGAATATTCTGGGAATAGAAAGGTATGTTTTGACTCAGCACACACAACATGTGCATTGGATAGAATATACTTGGAATAGAGAGGAATGTTTTGACTCAGCAAACACAACATGTGCATCGGAATATACTCAGAAAAGAAAGGAAAGTATTGACTCAACACACACCACATATGCATTAGAATATACTTGGAATAGAAATGAATGTTTTGACCCAGAACAAGAAGTAAGTGTATTTGAATATATTTGGAATAGAAAGGAATGTTTTGACTCAGCACAAACAACATGTGAATTAGAATATAAAAGGAATATTAAGGAATATTTTGACTCAGCACACACAACATGTGCATTAGAATATACTTGGAATAGAAAGGAATGTTTTCACCCAGAACAAGAAGGAAGTGTATTGGAATATACTTGGAATAGAAAGGAATGTTTTGACTCAGCACACACAATATGTGCTTTAGAATAGATTTGGAATACAATGGAATGTTTTGACTCAGGACACACAAGATGTGCATTAGAATACACGTGGAATAGAAAGGAATGTATTGACTCAGCACACACAACATGTGGATCGGAATATACTCAGAATAGGAAGGAAAGTATTGACTCAGCACACACCACATATGCATTAGAATATACTTGGAATAGAAAGGAATTTTTTGACCTAGAACAAGAAGGAAGTGTATTGGAATATACTTGGAATAGAAAGGAATGTTTTGACTCAGCACACAAAACATGTGCATCAGAAAATACTTAGAATAGAAAGGTATGTTTTTACTCAGCGCACACACAATATGTGCTTTAGAATATACTTGGAATATGATGGAATGTTTTGACTCAGGAAACAGATGTGCATTAGAATATGCATGGAATAGAAAGGAATGTTTTGACTCTGCACACACAACATGTGCATTAGAATATACTTGGAATACAATGGAATGTTTTGACACAGCACACACAAGATGTGCATCTGAATATACTTCGAATAGAAAGGAATGTTTTGTCACAGCACACAAAACAAGGTTATTCGAATCTACTTGGAATTGAAAGGAATGTGTTGACTCAGCAGAGACAACATGTGCATTAGAATATTCTTGGAAAAGAAAGGAATGTTTTGACTCAGCACACACCACATGTGCTTTAGAATATTCTTGGAATAGAAAGTAATGTTTTGACTCAGCACACACCACATGTGCATTAGAATATTCTGAGAATAGAAAGGCATGTTTTGACTCAGCACACACCACATATGCATTAGAATATACTTGGAATAGAAAGGAATGTTTTGACCCAGAACAACAAGGAAGTGTATTAGAATATACTTCGAATAGAAAGGAATGTTTTGACTCAGCACAAACAACATATGAATTAGAATATACAAGGAATATTAAGGAATATTTTGACTTAGCACAAACCACATGTGCATTAGAATATACTTGGAATAGAAAGGAATGTTTTGACCCAGTACAAGAAGGTGGTGTATTGGAATATACTTGGAATACAAAGGAATGCTTTGACTCAGCACACACAATATGTGTTTTAGAATATACTAGGAATACAATGGAATGTTTTGACTCAGGACACACAAGACGTGCATTAGAATATACCTGGAATAGAAAGGAATTTTTTGACTCAGCACACACAACATGTGGATCGAAATATACTCAGAATAGAAAGGAAAGTATTGACTCAGCACACCCCACATATACATTAGAATATAATTGGAATAGAAAGGAATGTTTTGACCCAGAACAAGAAGGAAGTGTATTGGAATATACTGGGAATAGAAAGGAATGTTTAGACTCAGCACACACAACATGTGAATTAGAATATAAAAGGAATATTAAGGAATATTTTGACTTAGCACACACAACATGTGCATTAGAATATACTTGGAATAGAAAGGAATATTTTGACCCAGAACAAGAAGGAAGTGTATTGGACTATACTTGGAATAGAAAGGAATGTTTTGACTCAGCACACACAATATGTGCTTTAGAATATACTTGGAATACAATGGAATGTTTTGACTCAGGACACACAAGATGTGCATTAGAATACACGTGGAATAGAAAGGAATGTATTGACTCAGCACACACAACATGTGGATCGGAATATACTCAGAATAGGAAGGAAAGTATTGACTCAGCACACACCACATATGCATTAGAATATACTTGGAATAGAAAGGAATATTTTGACCCAGAACAAGAAGCAAGTGTATTAGAATATACTTGGAATAGAAAAGAAAGTTTTGACTCAGCACACACAACATGTGAAGTAGAATATACAAGGAATATTAAGTAATATTTTGACTTAGCACACACCACCTGTGCATTAGAATATTCTGGGAATATAACAGAATGTTTTGACTCAGAACACACAACGTGCATTAGAATTTACTTGGAATAGAAAAGCATGTTTTGACTCAGCACACACAACATGTGCATTAGAATATACAAGGAATATTAAGGAATATTTTGACTCAGCACACACAACATGTGCATTAGAATATGCATGGAATAGAAAGGAATGTTTTGACTCAGCACACACCACATGTGCATTAGAATATTCTGGGAATAGAAAGGTATGTTTTGACTCAGCACACACAACATGTGCATTAGATGGAATATACTTTGAATAGAAAGGAATGTTTTGACTCAGCACAAACAACATGTGAAGTAGAATATACAAGGAATATTAAGGAATATTTTGACTTAGCACACACCACCTGTGCATTAGAATATTCTGGGAATATAACAGAATGTTTTGACTCGGCACACACAACGTGCATTAGAATTTACTTGGAATAGAAAAGCATGTTTTGACTCAGCACACACAACATGTGCATTAGAATATACAAGGAATATTACGGAATATTTTGACTCAGCACACACAACATGTGCATTAGAATATGCATGGAATAGAAAGGAATGGTTTGACTCAGCACACACCACATGTGCATTAGAATATTCTGGGAATAGAAAGGTATGTTTTGACTCAGCACACACAACATGTGCATTAGATAGAATATACTTGGAATAGAAAGGAATGTATTGACTCAGCAAACACAACATGTGCATCGGAATATAATCAGAATTGAAAGGAAAGTATTGACTCAACACACACCACACATGCATTAGAATATACTTGGAATAGAAATGAATGTTTTGACCAAGAACAAGAAGTAAGTGTGTTTGAATATACTTGGAATAGAAAGGAATGTTTTGACTCAGCACAAACAACATGAGAATTAGAATATACAAGGAATATTAAGGAATATTTTGACTTAGCACAACCACATGTGCATTAGAATATACTTGGAATAGAAAGGAATGTTTTCACCCAGAACAAGAAGGAAGTGTATTGGAATATACTTGGAATAGAAAGGAATGTTTTGACTCAGCACACACAATATGTGCTTTAGAATAGACTTGGAATACAATGGAATGTTTTGACTCAGGACACACAAGATGTGCATTAGAATACACGTGGAATAGAAAGGAATGTATTGACTCAGCACACACAACATGTGGATCGGAATATACTCAGAATAGGAAGGAAAGTATTGACTCAGCACACACCACATATGCATTAGAATATACTTGGAATAGAAAGGAATTTTTTGACCTAGAACAAGAAGGAAGTGTATTGGAATATACTTGGAATAGAAAGGAATGTTTTGACTCAGCACACAAAACATGTGCATCAGAAAATACTTAGAATAGAAAGGTATGTTTTTACTCAGCGCACACACAATATGTGCTTTAGAATATACTTGGAATATGATGGAATGTTTTGACTCAGGAAACAGATGTGCATTAGAATATGCATGGAATAGAAAGGAATGTTTTGACTCTGCACACACAACATGTGCATTAGAATATACTTGGAATACAATGGAATGTTTTGACACAGCACACACAAGATGTGCATCTGAATATACTTCGAATAGAAAGGAATGTTTTGTCACAGCACACAAAACAAGGTTATTCGAATCTACTTGGAATTGAAAGGAATGTGTTGACTCAGCAGAGACAACATGTGCATTAGAATATTCTTGGAAAAGAAAGGAATGTTTTGACTCAGCACACACCACATGTGCTTTAGAATATTCTTGGAATAGAAAGTAATGTTTTGACTCAGCACACACCACATGTGCATTAGAATATTCTGAGAATAGAAAGGCATGTTTTGACTCAGCACACACCACATATGCATTAGAATATACTTGGAATAGAAAGGAATGTTTTGACCCAGAACAAGAAGGAAGTGTATTAGAATATACTTCGAATAGAAAGGAATGTTTTGACTCAGCACAAACAACATATGAATTAGAATATACAAGGAATATTAAGGAATATTTTGACTTAGCACAAACCACATGTGCATTAGAATATACTTGGAATAGAAAGGAATGTTTTGACCCAGTACAAGAAGGTGGTGTATTGGAATATACTTGGAATACAAAGGAATGCTTTGACTCAGCACACAGAATATGTGTTTTAGAATATACTAGGAATACAATGGAATGTTTTGACTCAGGACACACAAGACGTGCATTAGAATATACCTGGAATAGAAAGGAATTTTTTGACTCAGCACACACAACATGTGGATCGAAATATACTCAGAATAGAAAGGAAAGTATTGACTCAGCACACCCCACATATGCATTAGAATATAATTGGAATAGAAAGGAATGTTTTGACCCAGAACAAGAAGGAAGTGTATTGGAATATACTGGGAATAGAAAGGAATGTTTAGACTCAGCACACACAACATGTGCATCAGAATTTTTAAGAAATATTAAGGAATATTTGACTTAGCACACACAACATGTGCATTAGAATATACTTGGAATAGAAAGGAATGTTTTGACCCAGAACAAGAAGGAAGTGTATTGGAATATACTTTGAATAGAAAGGAATGTTTTGACTCAGCACACACAATATGTGCTTTAAAATATACTTGGAATACAATGGAATGTTTTGACTCAGGACACACAAGATGTGCATTAGAATACACGTGGAATAGAAAGGAATGTATTGACTCAGCACACACAACATGTGGATCGGAATATACTCAGAATAGGAAGGAAAGTATTGACTCAGCACACACCACATATGCATTAGAATATACTTGGAATAGAAAGGAATTTTTTGACCTAGAACAAGAAGGAAGTGTTTTGGAATATACTTGGAATAGAAAGGAATGTTTTGACTCAGCACACACAACATGTGCATCAGAAAATACTTAGAATAGAAAGGTATGTTTTTACTCAGTGCACACACAATATGTGCTTTAGAATATACTTGGAATAGAAAGGAATGTTTTGTCTCAGCACACAAAACAAGGTTATTCGAATCTACTTGGAATTGAAAGGAATGTGTTGACTCAGCAGAGACAACATGTGCATTAGAATATACTTGGAAAAGAAAGGAATGTTTTGACTCAGCACACACCACATGTTCTTTAGAATATTCTTGGAATAGAAAGTAATGTTTTGACTCAGCACACACCACATGTGCATTAGAAATTTCTGAGAATAGAAAGGCATGTTTTGACTCAGCACACACCACATGTGCATTAGAATATTCTGGGAATAGAAAGGTATGTTTTGACTCAGCACACACAACATGTGCATTAGATGGAATATACTTGGAATAGAAAGGAATGTTTTGACTCAGCACAAACAACATGTGAAGTAGAATATACAAGGAATATTAAGGAATATTTTGACTTAGCACACACCACCTGTGCATTAGAATATTCTGGGAATATAACAGAATGTTTTGACTCGGCACACACAACGTGCATTAGAATTTACTTGGAATAGAAAAGCATGTTTTGACTCAGCACACACAACATGTGCATTAGAATATACAAGGAATATTAAGGAATATTTTGACTCAGCACACACAACATGTGCATTAGAATATGCATGGAATAGAAAGGAATGGTTTGACTCAGCACACACCACATGTGCATTAGAATATTCTGGGAATAGAAAGGTATGTTTTGACTCAGCACACACAACATGTGCATTAGATAGAATATACTTGGAATAGAAAGGAATGTATTGACTCAGCAAACACAACATGTGCATCGGAATATAATCAGAATTGAAAGGAAAGTATTGACTCAACACACACCACACATGCATTAGAATATACTTGGAATAGAAATGAATGTTTTGACCAAGAACAAGAAGTAAGTGTGTTTGAATATACTTGGAATAGAAAGGAATGTTTTGACTCAGCACAAACAACATGAGAATTAGAATATACAAGGAATATTAAGGAATATTTTGACTTAGCACAACCACATGTGCATTAGAATATACTTGGAATAGAAAGGAATGTTTTCACCCAGAACAAGAAGGAAGTGTATTGGAATATACTTGGAATAGAAAGGAATGTTTTGACTCAGCACACACAATATGTGCTTTAGAATAGACTTGGAATACAATGGAATGTTTTGACTCAGGACACACAAGATGTGCATTAGAATACACGTGGAATAGAAAGGAATGTATTGACTCAGCACACACAACATGTGGATCGGAATATACTCAGAATAGGAAGGAAAGTATTGACTCAGCACACACCACATATGCATTAGAATATACTTGGAATAGAAAGGAATTTTTTGACCTAGAACAAGAAGGAAGTGTATTGGAATATACTTGGAATAGAAAGGAATGTTTTGACTCAGCACACAAAACATGTGCATCAGAAAATACTTAGAATAGAAAGGTATGTTTTTACTCAGCGCACACACAATATGTGCTTTAGAATATACTTGGAATATGATGGAATGTTTTGACTCAGGAAACAGATGTGCATTAGAATATGCATGGAATAGTAAGGAATGTTTTGACTCTGCACACACAACATGTGCATTAGAATATACTTGGAATACAATGGAATGTTTTGACACAGCACACACAAGATGTGCATCTGAATATACTTCGAATAGAAAGGAATGTTTTGTCACAGCACACAAAACAAGGTTATTCGAATCTACTTGGAATTGAAAGGAATGTGTTGACTCAGCAGAGACAACATGTGCATTAGAATATTCTTGGAAAAGAAAGGAATGTTTTGACTCAGCACACACCACATGTGCTTTAGAATATTCTTGGAATAGAAAGTAATGTTTTGACTCAGCACACACCACATGTGCATTAGAATATTCTGAGAATAGAAAGGCATGTTTTGACTCAGCACACACCACATATGCATTAGAATATACTTGGAATAGAAAGGAATGTTTTGACCCAGAACAACAAGGAAGTGTATTAGAATATACTTCGAATAGAAAGGAATGTTTTGACTCAGCACAAACAACATATGAATTAGAATATACAAAGAATATTAAGGAATATTTTGACTTAGCACAAACCACATGTGCATTAGAATATACTTGGAATAGAAAGGAATGTTTTGACCCAGTACAAGAAGGTGGTGTATTGGAATATACTTGGAATACAAAGGAATGCTTTGACTCAGCACACACAATATGTGTTTTAGAATATACTAGGAATACAATGGAATGTTTTGACTCAGGACACACAAGACGTGCATTAGAATATACCTGGAATAGAAAGGAATTTTTTGACTCAGCACACACAACATGTGGATCGAAATATACTCAGAATAGAAAGGAAAGTATTGACTCAGCACACCCCACATATGCATTAGAATATAATTGGAATAGAAAGGAATGTTTTGACCCAGAACAAGAAGGAAGTGTATTGGAATATACTGGGAATAGAAAGGAATGTTTAGACTCAGCACACACAACATGTGCATCAGAATTTTTAAGAAATATTAAGGAATATTTGACTTAGCACACACAACATGTGCATTAGAATATACTTGGAATAGAAAGGAATGTTTTGACCCAGAACAAGAAGGAAGTGTATTGGAATATACTTTGAATAGAAAGGAATGTTTTGACTCAGCACACACAATATGTGCTTTAAAATATACTTGGAATACAATGGAATGTTTTGACTCAGGACACACAAGATGTGCATTAGAATACACGTGGAATAGAAAGGAATGTATTGACTCAGCACACACAACATGTGGATCGGAATATACTCAGAATAGGAAGGAAAGTATTGACTCAGCACACACCACATATGCATTAGAATATACTTGGAATAGAAAGGAATTTTTTGACCTAGAACAAGAAGGAAGTGTTTTGGAATATACTTGGAATAGAAAGGAATGTTTTGACTCAGCACACACAACATGTGCATCAGAAAATACTTAGAATAGAAAGGTATGTTTTTACTCAGTGCACACACAATATGTGCTTTAGAATATACTTGGAATAGAAAGGAATGTTTTGTCTCAGCACACAAAACAAGGTTATTCGAATCTACTTGGAATTGAAAGGAATGTGTTGACTCAGCAGAGACAACATGTGCATTAGAATATACTTGGAAAAGAAAGGAATGTTTTGACTCAGCACACACCACATGTTCTTTAGAATATTCTTGGAATAGAAAGTAATGTTTTGACTCAGCACACACCACATGTGCATTAGAAATTTCTGAGAATAGAAAGGCATGTTTTGACTCAGCACACACCACATATGCATTAGAATATACTTGGAATAGAAAGGATTGTTTTGACCCAGAACAAGAAGGAAGTGTATTAGAATATACTTCGAATAGAAAGGAATGTTTTGACTCAGCACAAACAACATATGAATTAGAATATACAAGGAATATTAAGGAATATTTTGACTTAGCACAAACCACATGTGCATTAGAATATACTTGGAATAGAAAGGAATGTTTTGACCCAGTACAAGGAGGTGGTGTATTGGAATATACTTGGAATACAAAGGAATACTTTGACTCAGCACACACAATATATGCTTTAGAATATACTAGGAATACAATAGAATGTTTTGACTCAGGACACACAAGATGTGCATTAGAATATACCTGGAATAGAAAGGAATTTTTTGACTCAGCACACACAACATGTGGATCGGAATATACTCAGAATAGAAAGGAGAGTATTGACTCAGCACACACCACATATGCATTAGAATATACTTGGAATAGAAAGGAATGATTTGACCCAGAACAAGAAGGAAGTGTATTAGAATATACTTCGAATAGAAAGGAATGTTTTGACTCAGCACAAACAACATATGAATTAGAATATACAAGGAATATTAAGGAATATTTTGACTTAGCACAAACCACATGTGCATTAGAATATACTTGGAATAGAAAGGAATGTTTTGACCCAGTACAAGAAGGTGGTGTATTGGAATATACTTGGAATACAAAGGAATACTTTGACTCAGCACACACAATATATGCTTTAGAATATACTAGGAATACAATAGAATGTTTTGACTCAGGACACACAAGATGTGCATTAGAATATACCTGGAATAGAAAGGAATTTTTTGACTCAGCACACACAACATGTGGATCGGAATATACTCAGAATAGAAAGGAGAGTATTGACTCAGCACACACCACATATGCATTAGAATATACTTGGAATAGAAAGGAATGATTTGACCCAGAACAAGAAGCAAGTGTATTAGAATATACTTGGAATAGAAAGGAATGTTTTGACTCAGCACACACAACGTGCATTAGAATTTACTTGGAATAGAAAAGAAAGTTCTGACTCAGCACACATAACATGTGCATAAGAAAATATTTGGAATAGAAATGAATGTTTTGACTCAGCACAAACAAAATGTGAATTAGAATATACAAGGTATATTAAGGAATATTTTGACTTAGCACACACCACATATTCATTAGAATTTACTTGGAATAGAAAAGCATGTGTTGACTCAGCACACACAAGATGTGCATAAGAAAATACTTAGAATAGAAAGGAATGTTTTGACTCAGCCCACAAAACATCTGCATTAGAATATACAAGGAATATTAAGGAATATTTTGACTCAGCACACACAACATGTGCATTAGAATATGCATGGAATAGAAAGGTATGTTTTGACTCAGCACACACCACATGTGCATTAGATAGAATATACTTGGAATAGAATGGTATGTTTTGACTCAGCACACACAACATGTGAATTAGAATATACAAGTAATATTAAGGAATATTTTGACTTAGCACACACTACCTGTGCATTAGAATATTCTGGGAATATAACAGAATGTTTTGACTCGGCACACACAACGTGCATTAGAATTTACTTGGAATAGAAAAGCATGTTTTGACTCAGCACACACAACATGTGCATTAGAATATACAAGGAATATTAAGGAATATTTTGACTCAGCACACACAACATGTGCATTAGAATATGCATGGAATAGAAAGGAATGTTTTGACTCAGCACACAGCACATGTGCATTAGAATATTCTGGGAATAGAAAGGTATGTTTTGACTCAGCACACACAACATGTGCATTAGATAGTATATACTTGGAATAGAAAGGAAGGTTTTGAGTCAGCAAACACAACATGTGCATCGGAATATATTCAGAATAGAAAGGAAAGTATTGACTCAACACACACCACATATGCATTAGAATATACTTGGAATAGAAATGAATGTTTTGACCCAGAACAAGAAGGAAGTGTATTGGAATATACTTTGAATAGAAAGGAATGTTTTGACTCAGCACACACAATATGTGCTTTAAAATATACTTGGAATACAATGGAATGTTTTGACTCAGGACACACAAGATGTGCATTAGAATACACGTGGAATAGAAAGGAATGTATTGACTCAGCACACACAACATGTGCAGCAGAAAATACTTGGTATAGAAAGGAATGTTTTTACTCAGCGCACACACAATATGTGCTTCAGAATATACTTGGAATACAATGGCATGTTTTGACTCAGGACACACAAGATGTGTTTTAGAATATACGTGGAATAGAAAGGAATGTTTTGACTCAGCACACACAACATGTGGATCGGAATATACTCAGAATAGAAAGGAAAGTATTGACTCAGCACACACCACATATGCATTAGAATATACTTGGAATAGAAAGGAATGTTTTGACCCAGAACAAGAAGGAAGTGTATTGGAATATACTTGGAATAGAAAGGAATGTTTTGACTCAGCACAAACAACATGTGCATCAGAATATACAAGGAATATTAAGGAATATTTTGACTCAGCACACACAACATGTGCATTAGAATATGCATGGAATAAAAGGAATGTTTTGACTCAGCACACACCACATGTGCATTATAATATTCTGGGAATAGAAAGGAATATTTTGACACAGCACACGCAACATGTGCATTAGATAGAATATACGTGGAATAGATGGAATGTTTTGACCCAGAACAAGAAGGAAGTGTATTGGAATATACTTGGAATAGAAAGGAATGTTTTGACTCAGCACACACAAGATGTGCATTATAATATACGTGGAATAGAAAGGAAAGTATTGACTCAGCACACACCACATATGCATTCGAATATACTTGGAATAGAAAGGAAAGTATTGACTCAGCACACACCACATATGCATTAGAATATACTTGGAATAGAAAGGAATGTTTTGACCCTGAACAAGAAGGAAGTGTATTGGAATATACTTGGAATAGAAAGGAATGTTTTGACTCAGCACACACAACATGTGCATCAGAATATACAAGGAATATTAAGGAATATTTTGACTCAGCACACACAACATGTGCATTAGAATATGCATGGAATAGAAAGGAATGTTTTGACTCAGCACACACCACATGTGCATTATAATATTCTGGGAATAGAAAGGAATATTTTGACACAGCACACACAATATGTGCTTAAGAATATACTAGGAATACGATGGAATGTTTTGACTCAGGACACACAAGATGTGCATTAGAATATACGTGGAATAGAAAGGAATTTTTTGACTCAGCAAACACAACATGTGGATCGGAATATACTCAGAATAGAAAGGAATGTATTGACTCAGCACACACCACATATGCATTAGAATATACTTGGAATAGAAAGGAATGTTTTGACCCAGAACAAGAAGGAAGTGTATTGGAATATACTTGGAATAGAAAGGAATGTTTTGACTCAGCACACACAACATGTGCATCAGAAAATACTTGGAATAGAAAGGAATATTTTGACTCTGCACTCACAACATGTGCATTAGAATTTTAAAGAAATATTAAGGAATATTTTGACTCAGCACACACAACATGTGCATTAGAATATGCATGGAATAGAAAGGAATGTTTTGACTCAGCACACACCACCTGTGCATTAGAATATACTTGGAATACAATGGAATGTTTTGACACAGCACACACAAGATGTGCATAAGAAAATACTTAGAATAGAAAGGAATGTTTTGACTCAGCACACACAACATGTGCATCAGATAATACTTGGAATAGAAAGGAATGTTTTGACTCAGCCCACACAACATCTGCATTAGAATATACAAGGAATATTAAGGAATATTTTGACTCAGCACACACAACATGTGCATTAGAATATGCATGGAATAGAAAGGAATGTTTTGACTCAGCACACACCACATGTGCATTAGAATATTCTGGGAATAGAAAGGTATGTTTTGACTCAGCACACACAACATGTGCATTAGATAGAATATACTTGGAATAGAAAGGAATGTTTTGACTCAGCATACACAACATGTGCATCGGAATATACTCAGAATAGAAAGGAGAGTATTGACTCAGCACACACCACATATGCATTAGAATATACTTGGAATAGAAAGGAATATTTTGACCCAGAACAAGAAGCAAGTGTATTAGAATATACTTGGAATAGAAAAGAAAGTTTTGACTCAGCACACACAACATGTGAAGTAGAATATACAAGGAATATTAAGTAATATTTTGACTTAGCACACACCACCTGTGCATTAGAATATTCTGGGAATATAACAGAATGTTTTGACTCAGAACACACAACGTGCATTAGAATTTACTTGGAATAGAAAAGCATGTTTTGACTCAGCACACACAACATGTGCATTAGAATATACAAGGAATATTAAGGAATATTTTGACTCAGCACACACAACATGTGCATTAGAATATGCATGGAATAGAAAGGAATGTTTTGACTCAGCACACACCACATGTGCATTAGAATATTCTGGGAATAGAAAGGTATGTTTTGACTCAGCACACACAACATGTGCATTAGATGGAATATACTTGGAATAGAAAGGAATGTTTTGACTCAGCACAAACAACATGTGAAGTAGAATATACAAGGAATATTAAGGAATATTTTGACTTAGCACACACCACCTGTGCATTAGAATATTCTGGGAATATAACAGAATGTTTTGACTCGGCACACACAACGTGCATTAGAATTTACTTGGAATAGAAAAGCATGTTTTGACTCAGCACACACAACATGTGCATTAGAATATACAAGGAATATTAAGGAATATTTTGACTCAGCACACACAACATGTGCATTAGAATATGCATGGAATAGAAAGGAATGGTTTGACTCAGCACACACCACATGTGCATTAGAATATTCTGGGAATAGAAAGGTATGTTTTGACTCAGCACACACAACATGTGCATTAGATAGAATATACTTGGAATAGAAAGGAATGTATTGACTCAGCAAACACAACATGTGCATCGGAATATAATCAGAATTGAAAGGAAAGTATTGACTCAACACACACCACACATGCATTAGAATATACTTGGAATAGAAATGAATGTTTTGACCAAGAACAAGAAGTAAGTGTGTTTGAATATACTTGGAATAGAAAGGAATGTTTTGACTCAGCACAAACAACATGAGAATTAGAATATACAAGGAATATTAAGGAATATTTTGACTTAGCACAACCACATGTGCATTAGAATATACTTGGAATAGAAAGGAATGTTTTCACCCAGAACAAGAAGGAAGTGTATTGGAATATACTTGGAATAGAAAGGAATGTTTTGACTCAGCACACACAATATGTGCTTTAGAATAGACTTGGAATACAATGGAATGTTTTGACTCAGGACACACAAGATGTGCATTAGAATACACGTGGAATAGAAAGGAATGTATTGACTCAGCACACACAACATGTGGATCGGAATATACTCAGAATAGGAAGGAAAGTATTGACTCAGCACACACCACATATGCATTAGAATATACTTGGAATAGAAAGGAATTTTTTGACCTAGAACAAGAAGGAAGTGTATTGGAATATACTTGGAATAGAAAGGAATGTTTTGACTCAGCACACAAAACATGTGCATCAGAAAATACTTAGAATAGAAAGGTATGTTTTTACTCAGCGCACACACAATATGTGCTTTAGAATTTTAAAGAAATATTAAGGAATATTTTGACTCAGCACACACAACAAGTGCATTAGAATATGCATGGAATAGAAAGGAATGTTTTGACTCAGCACACACCACCTGTGCATTAGAATATACTTGGAATACAATGGAATGTTTTGACACAGCACACACAAGATGTGCATAAGAAAATACTTAGAATAGAAAGGAATGTTTTGACTCAGCACACACAACATGTGCATCAGATAATACTTGGAATAGAAAGGAATGTTTTGACTCAGCCCACACAACATCTGCATTAGAATATACAAGGAATATTAAGGAATATTTTGACTCAGCACACACAACATGTGCATTAGAATATGCATGGAATAGAAAGGAATGTTTTGACTCAGCACACACCACATGTGCATTAGAATATTCTGGGAATAGAAAGGTATGTTTTGACTCAGCACACACAACATGTGCATTAGATAGAATATACTTGGAATAGAAAGGAATGTTTTGACTCAGCATACACAACATGTGCATCGGAATATACTCAGAATAGAAAGGAGAGTATTGACTCAGCACACACCACATATGCATTAGAATATACTTGGAATAGAAAGGAATATTTTGACCCAGAACAAGAAGCAAGTGTATTAGAATATACTTGGAATAGAAAAGAAAGTTTTGACTCAGCACACACAACATGTGAAGTAGAATATACAAGGAATATTAAGTAATATTTTGACTTAGCACACACCACCTGTGCATTAGAATATTCTGGGAATATAACAGAATGTTTTGACTCAGAACACACAACGTGCATTAGAATTTACTTGGAATAGAAAAGCATGTTTTGACTCAGCACACACAACATGTGCATTAGAATATACAAGGAATATTAAGGAATATTTTGACTCAGCACACACAACATGTGCATTAGAATATGCATGGAATAGAAAGGAATGTTTTGACTCAGCACACACCACATGTGCATTAGAATATTCTGGGAATAGAAAGGTATGTTTTGACTCAGCACACACAACATGTGCATTAGATGGAATATACTTGGAATAGAAAGGAATGTTTTGACTCAGCACAAACAACATGTGAAGTAGAATATACAAGGAATATTAAGGAATATTTTGACTTAGCACACACCACCTGTGCATTAGAATATTCTGGGAATATAACAGAATGTTTTGACTCGGCACACACAACGTGCATTAGAATTTACTTGGAATAGAAAAGCATGTTTTGACTCAGCACACACAACATGTGCATTAGAATATACAAGGAATATTAAGGAATATTTTGACTCAGCACACACAACATGTGCATTAGAATATGCATGGAATAGAAAGGAATGGTTTGACTCAGCACACACCACATGTGCATTAGAATATTCTGGGAATAGAAAGGTATGTTTTGACTCAGCACACACAACATGTGCATTAGATAGAATATACTTGGAATAGAAAGGAATGTATTGACTCAGCAAACACAACATGTGCATCGGAATATAATCAGAATTGAAAGGAAAGTATTGACTCAACACACACCACACATGCATTAGAATATACTTGGAATAGAAATGAATGTTTTGACCAAGAACAAGAAGTAAGTGTGTTTGAATATACTTGGAATAGAAAGGAATGTTTTGACTCAGCACAAACAACATGAGAATTAGAATATACAAGGAATATTAAGGAATATTTTGACTTAGCACAACCACATGTGCATTAGAATATACTTGGAATAGAAAGGAATGTTTTCACCCAGAACAAGAAGGAAGTGTATTGGAATATACTTGGAATAGAAAGGAATGTTTTGACTCAGCACACACAATATGTGCTTTAGAATAGACTTGGAATACAATGGAATGTTTTGACTCAGGACACACAAGATGTGCATTAGAATACACGTGGAATAGAAAGGAATGTATTGACTCAGCACACACAACATGTGGATCGGAATATACTCAGAATAGGAAGGAAAGTATTGACTCAGCACACACCACATATGCATTAGAATATACTTGGAATAGAAAGGAATTTTTTGACCTAGAACAAGAAGGAAGTGTATTGGAATATACTTGGAATAGAAAGGAATGTTTTGACTCAGCACACAAAACATGTGCATCAGAAAATACTTAGAATAGAAAGGTATGTTTTTACTCAGCGCACACACAATATGTGCTTTAGAATATACTTGGAATATGATGGAATGTTTTGACTCAGGAAACAGATGTGCATTAGAATATGCATGGAATAGAAAGGAATGTTTTGACTCTGCACACACAACATGTGCATTAGAATATACTTGGAATACAATGGAATGTTTTGACACAGCACACACAAGATGTGCATCTGAATATACTTGGAATAGAAAGGAATGTTTTGTCACAGCACACAAAACAAGGTTATTCGAATCTACTTGGAATTGAAAGGAATGTGTTGACTCAGCAGAGACAACATGTGCATTAGAATATTCTTGGAAAAGAAAGGAATGTTTTGACTCAGCACACACCACATGTGCTTTAGAATATTCTTGGAATAGAAAGTAATGTTTTGACTCAGCACACACCACATGTGCATTAGAATATTCTGAGAATAGAAAGGCATGTTTTGACTCAGCACACACCACATATGCATTAGAATATACTTGGAATAGAAAGGAATGTTTTGACCCAGAACAACAAGGAAGTGTATTAGAATATACTTCGAATAGAAAGGAATGTTTTGACTCAGCACAAACAACATATGAATTAGAATATACAAGGAATATTAAGGAATATTTTGACTTAGCGCAAACCACATGTGCATTAGAATATACTTGGAATAGAAAGGAATGTTTTGACCCAGTACAAGAAGGTGGTGTATTGGAATATATTTGGAATACAAAGGAATGCTTTGACTCAGCACACACAATATGTGTTTTAGAATATACTAGGAATACAATGGAATGTTTTGACTCAGGACACACAAGACGTGCATTAGAATATACCTGGAATAGAAAGGAATTTTTTGACTCAGCACACACAACATGTGGATCGAAATATACTCAGAATAGAAAGGAAAGTATTGACTCAGCACACCCCACATATGCATTAGAATATAATTGGAATAGAAAGGAATGTTTTGACCCAGAACAAGAAGGAAGTGTATTGGAATATACTGGGAATAGAAAGGAATGTTTAGACTCAGCACACACAACATGTGCATCAGAATTTTTAAGAAATATTAAGGAATATTTGACTTAGCACACACAACATGTGCATTAGAATATACTTGGAATAGAAAGGAATGTTTTGACCCAGAACAAGAAGGAAGTGTATTGGAATATACTTTGAATAGAGAGGAATGTTTTGACTCAGCACACACAATATGTGCTTTAAAATATACTTGGAATACAATGGAATGTTTTGACTCAGGACACACAAGATGTGCATTAGAATACACGTGGAATAGAAAGGAATGTATTGACTCAGCACACACAACATGTGGATCGGAATATACTCAGAATAGGAAGGAAAGTATTGACTCAGCACACACCACATATGCATTAGAATATACTTGGAATAGAAAGGAATTTTTTGACCTAGAACAAGAAGGAAGTGTTTTGGAATATACTTGGAATAGAAAGGAATGTTTTGACTCAGCACACACAACATGTGCATCAGAAAATACTTAGAATAGAAAGGTATGTTTTTACTCAGTGCACACACAATATGTGCTTTAGAATATACTTGGAATAGAAAGGAATGTTTTGTCTCAGCACACAAAACAAGGTTATTCGAATCTACTTGGAATTGAAAGGAATGTGTTGACTCAGCAGAGACAACATGTGCATTAGAATATACTTGGAAAAGAAAGGAATGTTTTGACTCAGCACACACCACATGTGCTTTAGAATATTCTTGGAATAGAAAGTAATGTTTTGACTCAGCACACACCACATGTGCATTAGAAATTTCTGAGAATAGAAAGGCATGTTTTGACTCAGCACACACCACATATGCATTAGAATATACTTGGAATAGAAAGGATTGTTTTGACCCAGAACAAGAAGGAAGTGTATTAGAATATACTTCGAATAGAAAGGAATGTTTTGACTCAGCACAAACAACATATGAATTAGAATATACAAGGAATATTAAGGAATATTTTGACTTAGCACAAACCACATGTGCATTAGAATATACTTGGAATAGAAAGGAATGTTTTGACCCAGTACAAGGAGGTGGTGTATTGGAATATACTTGGAATACAAAGGAATACTTTGACTCAGCACACACAATATATGCTTTAGAATATACTAGGAATACAATAGAATGTTTTGACTCAGGACACACAAGATGTGCATTAGAATATACCTGGAATAGAAAGGAATTTTTTGACTCAGCACACACAACATGTGGATCGGAATATACTCAGAATAGAAAGGAGAGTATTGACTCAGCACACACCACATATGCATTAGAATATACTTGGAATAGAAAGGAATGATTTGACCCAGAACAAGAAGGAAGTGTATTAGAATATACTTCGAATAGAAAGGAATGTTTTGACTCAGCACAAACAACATATGAATTAGAATATACAAGGAATATTAAGGAATATTTTGACTTAGCACAAACCACATGTGCATTAGAATATACTTGGAATAGAAAGGAATGTTTTGACCCAGTACAAGAAGGTGGTGTATTGGAATATACTTGGAATACAAAGGAATACTTTGACTCAGCACACACAATATATGCTTTAGAATATACTAGGAATACAATAGAATGTTTTGACTCAGGACACACAAGATGTGCATTAGAATATACCTGGAATAGAAAGGAATTTTTTGACTCAGCACACACAACATGTGGATCGGAATATACTCAGAATAGAAAGGAGAGTATTGACTCAGCACACACCACATATGCATTAGAATATACTTGGAATAGAAAGGAATGATTTGACCCAGAACAAGAAGCAAGTGTATTAGAATATACTTGGAATAGAAAGGAATGTTTTGACTCAGCACACACAACGTGCATTAGAATTTACTTGGAATAGAAAAGAAAGTTCTGACTCAGCACACATAACATGTGCATAAGAAAATATTTGGAATAGAAATGAATGTTTTGACTCAGCACAAACAAAATGTGAATTAGAATATACAAGGAATATTAAGGAATATTTTGACTTAGCACACACCACATATTCATTAGAATTTACTTGGAATAGAAAAGCATGTGTTGACTCAGCACACACAAGATGTGCATAAGAAAATACTTAGAATAGAAAGGAATGTTTTGACTCAGCCCACAAAACATCTGCATTAGAATATACAAGGAATATTAAGGAATATTTTGACCTAGCACACACAACATGTGCATTAGAATATGCATGGAATAGAAAGGTATGTTTTGACTCAGCACACACCACATGTGCATTAGATAGAATATACTTGGAATAGAATGGTATGTTTTGACTCAGCACACACAACATGTGAATTAGAATATACAAGTAATATTAAGGAATATTTTGACTTAGCACACACTACCTGTGCATTAGAATATTCTGGGAATATAACAGAATGTTTTGACTCGGCACACACAACGTGCATTAGAATTTACTTGGAATAGAAAAGCATGTTTTGACTCAGCACACACAACATGTGCATTAGAATATACAAGGAATATTAAGGAATATTTTGACTCAGCACACACAACATGTGCATTAGAATATGCATGGAATAGAAAGGAATGTTTTGACTCAGCACACAGCACATGTGCATTAGAATATTCTGGGAATAGAAAGGTATGTTTTGACTCAGCACACACAACATGTGCATTAGATAGTATATACTTGGAATAGAAAGGAATGTTTTGAGTCAGCAAACACAACATGTGCATCGGAATATATTCAGAATAGAAAGGAAAGTATTGACTCAACACACACCACATATGCATTAGAATATACTTGGAATAGAAATGAATGTTTTGACCCAGAACAAGAAGGAAGTGTATTGGAATATACTTTGAATAGAAAGGAATGTTTTGACTCAGCACACACAATATGTGCTTTAAAATATACTTGGAATACAATGGAATGTTTTGACTCAGGACACACAAGATGTGCATTAGAATACACGTGGAATAGAAAGGAATGTATTGACTCAGCACACACAACATGTGCAGCAGAAAATACTTGGTATAGAAAGGAATGTTTTTACTCAGCGCACACACAATATGTGCTTCAGAATATACTTGGAATACAATGGCATGTTTTGACTCAGGACACACAAGATGTGTTTTAGAATATACGTGGAATAGAAAGGAATGTTTTGACTCAGCACACACAACATGTGGATCGGAATATACTCAGAATAGAAAGGAAAGTATTGACTCAGCACACACCACATATGCATTAGAATATACTTGGAATAGAAAGGAATGTTTTGACCCAGAACAAGAAGGAAGTGTATTGGAATATACTTGGAATAGAAAGGAATGTTTTGACTCAGCACAAACAACATGTGCATCAGAATATACAAGGAATATTAAGGAATATTTTGACTCAGCACACACAACATGTGCATTAGAATATGCATGGAATAAAAGGAATGTTTTGACTCAGCACACACCACATGTGCATTATAATATTCTGGGAATAGAAAGGAATATTTTGACACAGCACACGCAACATGTGCATTAGATAGAATATACGTGGAATAGATGGAATGTTTTGACCCAGAACAAGAAGGAAGTGTATTGGAATATACTTGGAATAGAAAGGAATGTTTTGACTCAGCACACACAAGATGTGCATTATAATATACGTGGAATAGAAAGGAAAGTATTGACTCAGCACAAACCCATATGCATTAGAATATACTTGGAATAGAAAGGAATGTTTTGACCCTGAACAAGAAGGAAGTGTATTGGAATATACTTGGAATAGAAAGGAATGTTTTGACTCAGCACACACAACATGTGCATCAGAATATACAAGGAATATTAAGGAATATTTTGACTCAGCACACACAACATGTGCATTAGAATATGCATGGAATAGAAAGGAATGTTTTGACTCAGCACACACCACATGTGCATTATAATATTCTGGGAATAGAAAGGAATATTTTGACACAGCACACACAATATGTGCTTTAGAATATACTAGGAATACGATGGAATGTTTTGACTCAGGACACACAAGATGTGCATTAGAATATACGTGGAATAGAAAGGAATTTTTTGACTCAGCAAACACAACATGTGGATCGGAATATACTCAGAATAGAAAGGAATGTATTGACTCAGCACACACCACATATGCATTAGAATATACTTGGAATAGAAAGGAATGTTTTGACCCAGAACAAGAAGGAAGTGTATTGGAATATACTTGGAATAGAAAGGAATGTTTTGACTCAGCACACACAACATGTGCATCAGAAAATACTTGGAATAGAAAGGAATATTTTGACTCTGCACTCACAACATGTGCATTAGAATTTTAAAGAAATATTAAGGAATATTTTGACTCAGCACACACAACATGTGCATTAGAATATGCATGGAATAGAAAGGAATGTTTTGACTCAGCACACACCACCTGTGCATTAGAATATACTTGGAATACAATGGAATGTTTTGACACAGCACACACAAGATGTGCATAAGAAAATACTTAGAATAGAAAGGAATGTTTTGACTCAGCACACACAACATGTGCATCAGATAATACTTGGAATAGAAAGGAATGTTTTGACTCAGCCCACACAACATCTGCATTAGAATATACAAGGAATATTAAGGAATATTTTGACTCAGCACACACAACATGTGCATTAGAATATCCATGGAATAGAAAGGAATGTTTTGACTCAGCACACACCACATGTGCATTAGAATATTCTGGGAATAGAAAGGTATGTTTTGACTCAGCACACACAACATGTGCATTAGATAGAATATACTTGGAATAGAAAGGAATGTTTTGACTCAGCATACACAACATGTGCATCGGAATATACTCAGAATAGAAAGGAGAGTATTGACTCAGCACACACCACATATGCATTAGAATATACTTGGAATAGAAAGGAATGTTTTGACCCAGAACAAGAAGCAAGTGTATTAGAATATACTTGGAATAGAAAGGAATGTTTTGACTCAGCACACACAACGTGCATTAGAATTTACTTGGAATAGAAAAGAAAGTTTTGACTCAGCACACATAACATGTGCATAAGAAAATATTTGGAATAGAAAGGAATGTTTTGGCTCAGCACAAACATCATGTGAATTAGAATATACAAGGAATATTAAGGAATATTTTGACTTAGCACACACCACATATTCATTAGAATTTACTTCGAATAGAAAAGCATGTTTTGACTCAGCACCCAGAAGATGTGCATAAGAAAATACTTAGAATAGAAAGGAATGTTTTGACTCAGCACACACAACATGTGCATCAGAAAATACTTGGAATGGAAAGGAATGTTTTGACTCAGCCCACACAACATCTGCATTAGAATATGCAAGGAATATTAAGGAATATTTTGACTCTACACACACAACATGTGCATTAGAATATGCATGGAATAGAAAGGTATGTTGTGACTCAGCACACACCACATATGCATTAGAATATACTTGGAATAGAAAGGAATGTTTTGACCCAGAACAAGAATGAAGTGTATTGGAATACACTTTGAATAGAAAGGAATGTTTTGACTCAGCAGACACAACATGTGCATCAGAAAATACTTGGAATAGAAAGGAATATTTTGACTCAGCACTCGCAACATGTGCATTAGATTTTTTAAGAAATATTAAGGAATTTTTGACTCCGCACACACAACATGTGCATCAGAAAATACTTGGAAAAGAAAGGAATGTTTTGACTCAGCCCACACAACATCTGCATTAGAATATACAAGGAATATTAAGGAATATTTTGACTCAGCACACACAACATGTGAAGTAGAATATACAAGGAATATTAAGTAATATTTTGACTTAGCACACACCACCTGTGCATTAGAATATTCTGGGAATATAACAGAATGTTTTGACTCAGAACACACAACGTGCATTAGAATTTACTTGGAATAGAAAAGCATGTTTTGACTCAGCACACACAACATGTGCATTAGAATATACAAGGAATATTAAGGAATATTTTGACTCAGCACACACAACATGTGCATTAGAATATGCATGGAATAGAAAGGAATGTTTTGACTCAGCACACACCACATGTGCATTAGAATATTCTGAGAATAGAAAGGTATGTTTTGACTCAGCACACACAACATGTGCATTAGATAGAATATACTTGGAATAGAAAGGAATGTTTTGACTCAGCAAACACAACATGTGCATCGGAATATACTCAGAAAAGAAAGGAAAGTATTGACTCAACACACACCACATATGCATTAGAATATACTTGGAATAGAAATGAATGTTTTGACCCAGAACAAGAAGTAAGTGTATTTGAATATATTTGGAATAGAAAGGAATGTTTTGACTCAGCACAAACAACATGTGAATTAGAATATAAAAGGAATATTAAGGAATATTTTGATTTAGCACAACCACATGTGCATTAGAATATACTTGGAATAGAAAGGAATATTTTGACCCAGAACAAGAAGGAAGTGTATTGGACTATACTTGGAATAGAAAGGAATGTTTTGACTCAGCACACACAATATGTGCTTTAGAATATACTTGGAATACAATGGAATGTTTTGACTCAGGACACACAAGATGTGCATTAGAATACACGTGGAATAGAAAGGAATGTATTGACTCAGCACACACAACATGTGGATCGGAATATACTCAGAATAGGAAGGAAAGTATTGACTCAGCACACACCACATATGCATTAGAATATACTTGGAATAGAAAGGAATATTTTGACCCAGAACAAGAAGCAAGTGTATTAGAATATACTTGGAATAGAAAAGAAAGTTTTGACTCAGCACACACAACATGTGAAGTAGAATATACAAGGAATATTAAGTAATATTTTGACTTAGCACACACCACCTGTGCATTAGAATATTCTGGGAATATAACAGAATGTTTTGACTCAGAACACACAACGTGCATTAGAATTTACTTGGAATAGAAAAGCATGTTTTGACTCAGCACACACAACATGTGCATTAGAATATACAAGGAATATTAAGGAATATTTTGACTCAGCACACACAACATGTGCATTAGAATATGCATGGAATAGAAAGGAATGTTTTGACTCAGCACACACCACATGTGCATTAGAATATTCTGGGAATAGAAAGGTATGTTTTGACTCAGCACACACAACATGTGCATTAGATGGAATATACTTGGAATAGAAAGGAATGTTTTGACTCAGCACAAACAACATGTGAAGTAGAATATACAAGGAATATTAAGGAATATTTTGACTTAGCACACACCACCTGTGCATTAGAATATTCTGGGAATATAACAGAATGTTTTGACTCGGCACACACAACGTGCATTAGAATTTACTTGGAATAGAAAAGCATGTTTTGACTCAGCACACACAACATGTGCATTAGAATATACAAGGAATATTAAGGAATATTTTGACTCAGCACACACAACATGTGCATTAGAATATGCATGGAATAGAAAGGAATGGTTTGACTCAGCACACACCACATGTGCATTAGAATATTCTGGGAATAGAAAGGTATGTTTTGACTCAGCACACACAACATGTGCATTAGATAGAATATACTTGGAATAGAAAGGAATGTATTGACTCAGCAAACACAACATGTGCATCGGAATATAATCAGAATTGAAAGGAAAGTATTGACTCAACACACACCACACATGCATTAGAATATACTTGGAATAGAAATGAATGTTTTGACCAAGAACAAGAAGTAAGTGTGTTTGAATATACTTGGAATAGAAAGGAATGTTTTGACTCAGCACAAACAACATGAGAATTAGAATATACAAGGAATATTAAGGAATATTTTGACTTAGCACAACCACATGTGCATTAGAATATACTTGGAATAGAAAGGAATGTTTTCACCCAGAACAAGAAGGAAGTGTATTGGAATATACTTGGAATAGAAAGGAATGTTTTGACTCAGCACACACAATATGTGCTTTAGAATAGACTTGGAATACAATGGAATGTTTTGACTCAGGACACACAAGATGTGCATTAGAATACACGTGGAATAGAAAGGAATGTATTGACTCAGCACACACAACATGTGGATCGGAATATACTCAGAATAGGAAGGAAAGTATTGACTCAGCACACACCACATATGCATTAGAATATACTTGGAATAGAAAGGAATTTTTTGACCTAGAACAAGAAGGAAGTGTATTGGAATATACTTGGAATAGAAAGGAATGTTTTGACTCAGCACACAAAACATGTGCATCAGAAAATACTTAGAATAGAAAGGTATGTTTTTACTCAGCGCACACACAATATGTGCTTTAGAATATACTTGGAATATGATGGAATGTTTTGACTCAGGAAACAGATGTGCATTAGAATATGCATGGAATAGAAAGGAATGTTTTGACTCTGCACACACAACATGTGCATTAGAATATACTTGGAATACAATGGAATGTTTTGACACAGCACACACAAGATGTGCATCTGAATATACTTGGAATAGAAAGGAATGTTTTGTCACAGCACACAAAACAAGGTTATTCGAATCTACTTGGAATTGAAAGGAATGTGTTGACTCAGCAGAGACAACATGTGCATTAGAATATTCTTGGAAAAGAAAGGAATGTTTTGACTCAGCACACACCACATGTGCTTTAGAATATTCTTGGAATAGAAAGTAATGTTTTGACTCAGCACACACCACATGTGCATTAGAATATTCTGAGAATAGAAAGGCATGTTTTGACTCAGCACACACCACATATGCATTAGAATATACTTGGAATAGAAAGGAATGTTTTGACCCAGAACAACAAGGAAGTGTATTAGAATATACTTCGAATAGAAAGGAATGTTTTGACTCAGCACAAACAACATATGAATTAGAATATACAAGGAATATTAAGGAATATTTTGACTTAGCACAAACCACATGTGCATTAGAATATACTTGGAATAGAAAGGAATGTTTTGACCCAGTACAAGAAGGTGGTGTATTGGAATATACTTGGAATACAAAGGAATGCTTTGACTCAGCACACACAATATGTGTTTTAGAATATACTAGTAATACAATGGAATGTTTTGACTCAGGACACACAAGACGTGCATTAGAATATACCTGGAATAGAAAGGAATTTTTTGACTCAGCACACACAACATGTGGATCGAAATATACTCAGAATAGAAAGGAAAGTATTGACTCAGCACACCCCACATATGCATTAGAATATAATTGGAATAGAAAGGAATGTTTTGACCCAGAACAAGAAGGAAGTGTATTAGAATATACTTGGAATAGAAAGGAATGTTTTGACTCAGCACACACAACGTGCATTAGAATTTACTTGGAATAGAAAAGAAAGTTCTGACTCAGCACACATAACATGTGCATAAGAAAATATTTGGAATAGAAATGAATGTTTGACTCAGCACAAACAAAATGTGAATTAGAATATACAAGGAATATTAAGGAATATTTTGACTTAGCACACACCACATATTCATTAGAATTTACTTGGAATAGAAAAGCATGTGTTGACTCAGCACACACAAGATGTGCATAAGAAAATACTTAGAATAGAAAGGAATGTTTTGACTCAGCACACACAACATGTGGATCGGAATATACTCAGAATAGAAAGGAAAGTATTGACTCAGCACACACCACATATGCATTACAATATACTTGGAATAGAAATGAATGTTTTGACTCAGCACACACAACATGTGCATTAGATAGAATATACTTGGAATAGAATGGTATGTTTTGACTCAGCACACACAACATGTGAATTAGAATATACAAGTAATATTAAGGAATATTTTGAATTAGCACACACTACCTGTGCATTAGAATATTCTGGGAATATAACAGAATGTTTTGACTCGGCACACACAACGTGCATTAGAATTTACTTGGAATAGAAAAGCATGTTTTGACTCAGCACACACAACATGTGCATTAGAATATACAAGGAATATTAAGGAATATTTTGACTCAGCACACACAACATGTGCATTAGAATATGCATGGAATAGAAAGGAATGTTTTGACTCAGCACACAGCACATGTGCATTAGAATATTCTGGGAATAGAAAGGTATGTTTTGACTCAGCACACACAACATGTGCATTAGATAGTATATACTTGGAATAGAAAGGAATGTTTTGAGTCAGCAAACACAACATGTGCATCGGAATATATTCAGAATAGAAAGGAAAGTATTGACTCAACACACACCACATATGCATTAGAATATACTTGGAATAGAAATGAATGTTTTGACCCAGAACAAGAAGGAAGTGTATTGGAATATACTTTGAATAGAAAGGAATGTTTTGACTCAGCACACACAATATGTGCTTTAAAATATACTTGGAATACAATGGAATGTTTTGACTCAGGACACACAAGATGTGCATTAGAATACACGTGGAATAGAAAGGAATGTATTGACTCAGCACACACAACATGTGCAGCAGAAAATACTTGGTATAGAAAGGAATGTTTTTACTCAGCGCACACACAATATGTGCTTCAGAATATACTTGGAATACAATGGCATGTTTTGACTCAGGACACACAAGATGTGTTTTAGAATATACGTGGAATAGAAAGGAATGTTTTGACTCAGCACACACAACATGTGGATCGGAATATACTCAGAATAGAAAGGAAAGTATTGACTCAGCACACACCACATATGCATTAGAATATACTTGGAATAGAAAGGAATGTTTTGACCCAGAACAAGAAGGAAGTGTATTGGAATATACTTGGAATAGAAAGGAATGTTTTGACTCAGCAGAAACAACATGTGCATCAGAATATACAAGGAATATTAAGGAATATTTTGACTCAGCACACACAACATGTGCATTAGAATATGCATGGAATAAAAGGAATGTTTTGCCTCAGCACACACCACATGTGCATTATAATATTCTGGGAATAGAAAGGAATATTTTGACACAGCACACGCAACATGTGCATTAGATAGAATATACGTGGAATAGATGGAATGTTTTGACCCAGAACAAGAAGGAAGTGTATTGGAATATACTTGGAATAGAAAGGAATGTTTTGACTCAGCACACACAAGATGTGCATTATAATATACGTGGAATAGAAAGGAAAGTATTGACTCAGCACACACCACATATGCATTCGAATATACTTGGAATAGAAAGGAAAGTATTGACTCAGCACACACCACATATGCATTAGAATATACTTGGAATAGAAAGGAATGTTTTGACCCTGAACAAGAAGGAAGTGTATTGGAATATACTTGGAATAGAAAGGAATGTTTTGACTCAGCACACACAACATGTGCATCAGAATATACAAGGAATATTAAGGAATATTTTGACTCAGCACACACAACATGTGCATTAGAATATGCATGGAATAGAAAGGAATGTTTTGACTCAGCACACACCACATGTGCATTATAATATTCTGGGAATAGAAAGGAATATTTTGACACAGCACACACAATATGTGCTTTAGAATATACTAGGAATACGATGGAATGTTTTGACTCAGGACACACAAGATGTGCATTAGAATATACGTGGAATAGAAAGGAATTTTTTGACTCAGCAAACACAACATGTGGATCGGAATATACTCAGAATAGAAAGGAATGTATTGACTCAGCACACACCACATATGCATTAGAATATACTTGGAATAGAAATGAATGTTTTGACCCAGAACAAGAAGGAAGTGTATTGGAATATACTTGGAATAGAAAGGAATGTTTTGACTCAGCACACACAACATGTGCATCAGAAAATACTTGGAATAGAAAGGAATATTTTGACTCTGCACTCACAACATGTGCATTAGAATTTTAAAGAAATATTAAGGAATATTTTGACTCAGCACACACAACATGTGCATTAGAATATGCATGGAATAGAAAGGAATGTTTTGACTCAGCACACACCACCTGTGCATTAGAATATACTTGGAATACAATGGAATGTTTTGACACAGCACACACAAGATGTGCATAAGAAAATACTTAGAATAGAAAGGAATGTTTTGACTCAGCACACACAACATGTGCATCAGATAATACTTGGAATAGAAAGGAATGTTTTGACTCAGCCCACACAACATCTGCATTAGAATATACAAGGAATATTAAGGAATATTTTGACTCAGCACACACAACATGTGCATTAGAATATGCATGGAATAGAAAGGAATGTTTTGACTCAGCACACACCACATGTGCATTAGAATATTCTGGGAATAGAAAGGTATGTTTTGACTCAGCACACACAACATGTGCATTAGATAGAATATACTTGGAATAGAAAGGAATGTTTTGACTCAGCATACACAACATGTGCATCGGAATATACTCAGAATAGAAAGGAGAGTATTGACTCAGCACACACCACATATGCATTAGAATATACTTGGAATAGAAAGGAATGTTTTGACCCAGAACAAGAAGCAAGTGTATTAGAATATACTTGGAATAGAAAGGAATGTTTTGACTCAGCACACACAACGTGCATTAGAATTTACTTGGAATAGAAAAGAAAGTTTTGACTCAGCACACATAACATGTGCATAAGAAAATATTTGGAATAGAAAGGAATGTTTTGGCTCAGCACAAACATCATGTGAATGAGAATATACAAGGAATATTAAGGAATATTTTGACTTAGCACACACCACATATTCATTAGAATTTACTTCGAATAGAAAAGCATGTTTTGACTCAGCACCCAGAAGATGTGCATAAGAAAATACTTAGAATAGAAAGGAATGTTTTGACTCAGCACACACAACATGTGCATCAGAAAATACTTGGAATGGAAAGGAATGTTTTGACTCAGCCCACACAACATCTGCATTAGAATATACAAGGAATATTAAGGAATATTTTGACTCTACACACACAACATGTGCATTAGAATATGCATGGAATAGAAAGGAATGTTTTGACTCAGCACACAGCACATGTGCATTAGAATATTCTGGGAATAGAAAGGTATGTTTTGACTCAGCACACACAACATGTGCATTAGATAGTATATACTTGGAATAGAAAGGAATGTTTTGAGTCAGCAAACACAACATGTGCATCGGAATATATTCAGAATAGAAAGGAAAGTATTGACTCAACACACACCACATATGCATTAGAATATACTTGGAATAGAAATGAATGTTTTGACCCAGAACAAGAAGTAAGTGTATTTGAATGTACTTGGAATAGAAAGGAATGTGTTGACTCAGCACAAACAACATGTGAATTAGAATATACAAGGAATATGAAGGAAATTTTGACTTAGCACAACCACATGTGCATTAGAATATACTTGGAATAGAAAGGAATGTTTTGACCCAGAACAAGAAGGAAGTGTATTGGAATATACTTTGTATAGAAAGGAATGTTTTGACTCAGCAGACACAACATGTGCATCAGAAAATACTTGGAATAGAAAGGAATATTTTGACTCAGCACTCGCAACATGTGCATTAGATTTTTTAAGAAATATTAAGGAATTTTTGACTCCGCACACACAACATGTGCATCAGAAAATACTTGGAAAAGAAAGGAATGTTTTGACTCAGCCCACACAACATCTGCATTAGAATATACAAGGAATATTAAGGAATATTTTGACTCAGCACACACAACATGTGCATTAGAATATGCATGGAATAGAAAGGTATGTTTTGACTCAGCACACACCACATGTGCATTAGATAGAATATACTTGGAATAGAATGGAATGTTTTGACTCAGCACACACAACATGTGAATTAGAATATACAAGGAATATTAAGGAATATTTTGACTTAGCACACACCACCTGTGCATTAGAATATTCTGGGAATAGAAAGGAATGTTTTTACTCAGCACACACAATATGTGGATCGGAATATACTCAGAATAGAAAGGAAAGTATTGACTCAGCACACACCACATATGCATTAGAATATACTTGGAATAGAAAGGAATATTTTGACCCAGAACAAGAAGGAAGTTTATTGGAATATACTTGGAATAGAAAGGAATGTTTTGACTCAGCACACAGAAGATGTGCATTATAATATACGTGGAATAGAAAGGAAAGTATTGACTCAGCACACACCACATATGCATTAGAATATACTTGGAATAGAAAGGAATGTTTTGACCCAGAACAAGAAGGATGAGTATTGGAATTTGCTTGGAATAGAAAGGAATGTTTTGACTCAGCACACACAACATGTGCATCAGAAAATACTTGGAATAGAAAGGAATGTTTTGACTCAGCACACACGATCTGTGCATTAGAATATACTTGGAATACAATGGAATGTCTTGACACAGCACACACAAGATGTGCATCAGAATATACTTGGAATGGAAAGGTATGTTTTTACTCAGCGCACACACAATATGTGCTTTAGAATATACTTGGAATATGATGGAATGTTTTGACTCAGGAAACAGATGTGCATTAGAATATGCATGGAATAGAAAGGAATGTATTGACTCAGCACACACCACATGTGCATTAAAATATACTTGGAATACAATGGAATGTTTTGACACAGCACACACAAGATGTGCATCTGAATATACTTGGAATAGAAAGGAATGTTTTGTCTCAGCACAAAAAACAAGGTTATTCGAATCTACTTGGAATTGAAAGGAATGTGTTGACTCAGCAGAGACAACATGTGCATTAGAATATACTTGGAAAAGAAAGGAATGTTTTGACTCAGCACACACCACATGTGCTTTAGAATATTCTTGGAATAGAAAGTAATGTTTTGACTCAGCACACACCACGTGCATTAGAAAATTCTGAGAATAGAAAGGCATGTTTTGACTCAGCACACACCACATATGCATTAGAATATACTTGGAATAGAAAGGAATGTTTTGACACAGAACAAGAAGGAAGTGTATTAGAATATACTACGAATAGAAAGGAATGTTTTGACTCAGCACAAACAACATATGAATTAGAATATACAAGGAATATTAAGGAATATTTTGACTTAGCACAAACCACATGTGCATTAGAATATACTTGGAATAGAAAGGAATGTTTTGACTCAGCCCACACAACATCTGAATTAGAATATACAAGGAATATTAAGGAATATTTTGACTTAGCACACACCACATATTCATTAGAATTTACTTGGAATAGAAAGGTATGTTTTGACTCAGCACACACCACATATGCATTACAATATACTTGGAATAGAAAGGAATGTTTTGACCCAGAACAAGAATGAAGTGTATTGGAATATACTGTGAATAGAAAGGAATGTTTTGACTCAGCAGACACAACATGTGCATCAGAAAATACTTGGAATAGAAAGGAATATTTTGACTCAGAACTCGCAACATGTGCATTAGATTTTTTAAGAAATATTAAGGAATTTTTGACTCCGCACACACAACATGTGCATCAGAAAATACTTGGAATAGAAAGGAATGTTTTGACTCAGCCCACACAACATCTGCATTAGAATATACAAGGAATATTAAGGAATATTTTGACTCAGCACACACAACATGTGCATTAGAATATGCATGGAATAGAAAAGTATGTTTTGACTCAGCACACACCACATGTGCATTAGATAGAATATACTTGGAATAGAATGGAATGTTTTGACTCAGCACACACAACATGTGAATTAGAATATACAAGGAATATTAAGGAATATTTTGACTTAGCACACACCACCTGTGCATTAGAATATTCTGGGAATACAAAGGAATATTTTTACTCAGCACACACAATATGTGGATCGGAATATACTCAGAATAGAAAGGAAAGTATTGACTCAGCACACACCACATATGCATTAGAATATACATGGAATAGAAAGGAATATTTTGACCCAGAACAAGAAGGAAGTTCATTGGAATATACTTGGAATAGAAAGGAATGTTTTGACTCAGCACACACAAGATGTGCATTACAATATACGTGGAATAGAAAGGAAAGTATTGACTCAGCACACACCACATATGCATTAGAATATACTTGGAATAGAAAGGAATGTTTTGACCCAGAACAAGAAGGATGTGTATTGGAATTTTCTTGGAATAGAAAGGAATGTTTTGACTCAGCACACACGATCTGTGCATTAGAATATACTTGGAATACAATGGAATGTTTTGACACAGCACACACAAGATGTGCATCAGAATATACTTGGAATGGAAAGGTATGTTTTTACTCAGCGCACACACAATATGTGCTTTAGAATACACTTGGAATATGATGGAATGTTTTGACTCAGGAAACAGATGTGCATTAGAATATGCATGGAATAGAAAGGAATGTTTTGACTCAGCACACACCACATGTGCATTAGAATATACTTGGAATACAATGGAATGTTTTGACACAGCACACACAAGATGTGCATCTGAATATACTTGGAATAGAAAGGAATGTTTTGTCTCAGCACACAAAACAAGGTTATTCGAATCTACTTGGAATTGAAAGGAATGTGTTGACTCAGCACAGACAACATGTGCATTAGAATATACTTGGAATAGAAAGGAATGTTTTGAAAGCACACACCACATGTGCTTTAGAATATTCTTGGAATATCAATAAATATTTTGACGCAGCACACACAAGATGTGCATTGGAAAATACTTGGAATAGAAAGGAATGTTTTGACTCAGCACACACCACACATGCATGAGAAGAGACTAGGAATATAACGGAATGTTTTGATTCAGCACACACAACGTGTATTAGAATTTACTTGGAATAGAAAAGCATGTTTTGACTCAGCACACACAAGATGTGCATAAGAAAATACTTAGAATAGAAAGGAATGTTTTGACTCAGCACACACAACATGTGCATCAGAAAATACTTGGAATAGAAAGGAATGTTTTGACTCAGCCCACACAACATCTGCATTAGAATATACAAGGAATATTAAGGAATATTTTGACTCAGCACACACAAAATGTGCATTAGAATATGCATGGAATAGAAAGGAATGTTTTGACTCAGCACACACCACATGTGCATTAGAATATTCTGGGAATAGGAAGGTATGTTTTGACTGAGCACACACAACATGTGCATTAGATAGAATATACTTGGAATAGAATGGAATGTTTTGACTCAGCATACACAACATGTGCATCGGAATATACTCAGAATAGAAAGGAGAGTATTGACTCAGCACACACCACATATGCATTAGAATATACTTGGAATAGAAAGGAATGTTTAGACCCAGAACAAGAAGCAAGTTTATTAGAATATACTTGGAATAGAAAGGAATGTTTTGACTCAGCACACACAACGTGCATTAGAATTTACTTGGAATAGAAAAGAAAGTTTTGACTCAGCACACATAACATGTGCATAAGAAAATATTTGGAATAGAAAGGAATGTTTTGGCTCAGCACAAACAACATGTGAATTAGAATATACAAGGAATATTAAGGAATATTTTGACTTAGCACACACCACATATTCATTAGAATTTACTTGGAATAGAAAGGAATGTTTTGACCCAGAACAAGAAGGAAGTTTATTGGAATATACTGGGAATAGAAAGGAATGTTTAGACTCAGCACACACAACATGTGCATCAGAAAATACTTGGAATAGAAAGGAATATTTTTACTCAGCACTCACAACATGTTCATTAGAATTTTTAAGAAATATTAAGGAATATTTGACTTAGCACACACAACATGTGCATTAGAATATGCATGGAAAAAAAAGGAATGTTTTGTCTCAGCACACAAAACAAGGTTATACGAATCTACTTGGAATAGAAAGGAATGTCTTGACTCAGCACAGACAACATGTGCATTAGAATATACTTGGAATAGAAAGGAATGTTTTGACAGCACACACCACATGTGCTTTAGAATATTCTTGGAATATCAATAAATATTTTGACGCAGCACACACAAGATGTGCATTGGAAAATACTTGGAATAGAAAGGAATGTTTTGACTCAGCACACACCACACATGCATGAGAAGAGACTAGGAATATAACGGAATGTTTTGATTCAGCACACACAACGTGTATTAGAATTTACTTGGAATAGAAAAGCATGTTTTGACTCAGCACACACAAGATGTGCATAACAAAATACTTAGAATAGAAAGGAATGTTTTGACTCAGCACACACAACATGTGCATCAGAAAATACTTGGAATAGAAAGGAATGTTTTGACTCAGCCCACACAACATCTGCATTAGAATATACAAGGAATATTAAGGAATATTTTGACTCAGCACACACAAAATGTGCATTAGAATATGCATGGAATAGAAAGGAATGTTTTGACTCAGCACACACCACATGTGCATTAGAATATTCTGGGAATAGAAAGGTATGTTTTGACTCAGCACACACAACATGTGCATTAGATAGAATATACTTGGAATAGAAAGGAATGTTTTGACTCAGCATACACAACATGTGCATCGGAATATACTCAGAATAGAAAGGAGAGTATTGACTCAGCACACACCACATATGCATTAGAATATACTTGGAATAGAAAGGAATGTTTTGACCCAGAACAAGAAGCAAGTGTATTAGAATATACTTGGAATAGAAAGGAATGTTTTGACTCAGCACACACAACGTGCATTAGAATTTACTTGGAATAGAAAAGAAAGTTTTGACTCAGCACACATAACATGTGCATAAGAAAATATTTGGAATAGAAAGGAATGTTTTAGCTCAGCACAAACATCATGTGAATTAGAATATACGAGGAATATTAAGGAATATTTTACTTAGCACACACCACATATTCATTAGAATTTACTTGGAATAGAAAAGCATGTTTTGACTCAGCACCCAGAAGATGTGCATAAGAAAATACTTAGAATAGAAAGGAATGTTTTGACTCAGCACACACAACATGTGCATCAGAAAATACTTGGAATGGAAAGGAATGTTTTGACTCAGCCCACACAACATCTGCATTAGAATATACAAGGAATATTAAGGAATATTTTGACTCTACACACACAACATGTGCATTAGAATATGCATGGAATAGAAAGGTATGTTGTGACTCAGCACACACCACATATGCATTAGAATATACTTGGAATAGAAAGGAATGTTTTGACCCAGAACAAGAATGAAGTGTATTGGTATATACTTTGAATAGAAAGGAATGTTTTGACTCAGCAGACACAACATGTGCATCAGAAAATACTTGGAATAGAAAGGAATATTTTGACTCAGCACTCGCAACATGTGCATTAGATTTTTTAAGAAATATTAAGGAATTTTTGACTCCGCACACACAACATGTGCATCAGAAAATACTTGGAAAAGAAAGGAATGTTTTGACTCAGCCCACACAACATCTGCATTAGAATATACAAGGAATATTAAGGAATATTTTGACTCAGCACACACAACATGTGCATTAGAATATGCATGGAATAGAAAGGTATGTTTTGACTCAGCACACACCACATGTGCATTAGATAGAATATACTTGGAATAGAATGGAATGTTTTGACTCAGCACACACAACATGTGAATTAGAATATACAAGGAATATTAAGGAATATTTTGACTTAGCACACACCACCTGTGCATTAGAATATTCTGGGAATAGAAAGGAATGTTTTTACTCAGCACACACAATATGTGGATCGGAATATACTCAGAATAGAAAGGAAAGTATTGACTCAGCACACACCACATATGCATTAGAATATACTTGGAATAGAAAGGAATATTTTGACCCAGAACAAGAAGGAAGTTTATTGGAATATACTTGGAATAGAAAGGAATGTTTTGACTCAGCACACAGAAGATGTGCATTATAATATACGTGGAATAGAAAGGAAAGTATTGACTCAGCACACACCACATATGCATTAGAATATACTTGGAATAGAAAGGAATGTTTTGACCCAGAACAAGAAGGATGAGTATTGGAATTTGCTTGGAATAGAAAGGAATGTTTTGACTCAGCACACACAACATGTGCATCAGAAAATACTTGGAATAGAAAGGAATGTTTTGACTCAGCACACACGATCTGTGCATTAGAATATACTTGGAATACAATGGAATGTTTTGACACAGCACACACAAGATGTGCATCAGAATATACTTGGAATGGAAAGGTATGTTTTTACTCAGCGCACACACAATATGTGCTTTAGAATATACTTGGAATATGATGGAATGTTTTGACTCAGGAAACAGATGTGCATTAGAATATGCATGGAATAGAAAGGAATGTATTGACTCAGCACACACCACATGTGCATTAGAATATACTTGGAATACAATGGAATGTTTTGACACAGCACACACAAGATGTGCATCTGAATATACTTGGAATAGAAAGGAATGTTTTGTCTCAGCACACAAAACAAGGTTATTCGAATCTACTTGGAATTGAAAGGAATGTGTTGACTCAGCAGAGACAACATGTGCATTAGAATATACTTGGAAAAGAAAGGAATGTTTTGACTCAGCACACACCACATGTGCTTTAGAATATTCTTGGAATAGAAAGTAATGTTTTGACTCAGCACACACCACATGTGCATTAGAATATACTTGGAATAGAAAGGAATGTTTTGACCCAGAACAAGAAGGAAGTGTATTAGAATATACTACGAATAGAAAGGAATGTTTTGACTCAGCACAAACAACATATGAATTAGAATACACAAGGAATATTAAGGAATATTTTGACTTAGCACAAACCACATGTGCATTAGAATATACTTGGAATAGAAAGGAATGTTTTGACTCAGCCCACACAACATCTGAATTAGAATATACAAGGAATATTAAGGAATATTATGACTCAGCACACACAAAATGTGCATTAGAATATGCATGGAATAGAAAGGAATGTTTTGACTCAGCACCCACCACATGTGCATTAGAATATTCTGGGAATAGAAAGGTATGTTTTGACTCAGCACACACAACATGTGCATTAGATAGAATATACTTGGAATAGAAAGGAATGTTTTGACTCAGCATACACAACATGTGCATCGGAATATACTCAGAATAGAAAGGAGAGTATTGACTCAGCACACACCACATATGCATTAGAATATACTTGGAATAGAAAGGAATGTTTTGACCCAGAACAAGAAGCAAGTGTATTAGAATATACTTGGAATAGAAAGGAATGTTTTGACTCAGCACACACAACATGTGCATCAGAAAATACTTGGAATAGAAAGGAATGTTTTGACTCAGCACACACGATCTGTGCATTAGAATATACTTGGAATACAATGGAATGTTTTGACACAGCACACACAAGATGTGCATCAGAATATACTTGGAATGGAAAGGTATGTTTTTACTCAGCGCACACACAATATGTGCTTTAGAATATACTTGGAATATGATGGAATGTTTTGACTCAGGAAACAGATGTGCATTAGAATATGCATGGAATAGAAAGGAATGTATTGACTCAGCACACACCACATGTGCATTAGAATATACTTGGAATACAATGGAATGTTTTGACACAGCACACACAAGATGTGCATCTGAATATACTTGGAATAGAAAGGAATGTTTTGTCTCAGCACACAAAACAAGGTTATTCGAATCTACTTGGAATTGAAAGGAATGTGTTGACTCAGCAGAGACAACATGTGCATTAGAATATACTTGGAAAAGAAAGGAATGTTTTGACTCAGCACACACCACATGTGCTTTAGAATATTCTTGGAATAGAAAGTAATGTTTTGACTCAGCACACACCACATGTGCATTAGAAAATTCTGAGAATAGAAAGGCATGTTTTGACTCAGCACACACCACATATGCATTAGAATATACTTGGAATAGAAAGGAATGTTTTGACCCAGAACAAGAAGGAAGTGTATTAGAATATACTACGAATAGAAAGGAATGTTTTGACTCAGCACAAACAACATATGAATTAGAATATACAAGGAATATTAAGGAATATTTTGACTTAGCACAAACCACATGTGCATTAGAATATACTTGGAATAGAAAGGAATGTTTTGACTCAGCCCACACAACATCTGAATTAGAATATACAAGGAATATTAAGGAATATTATGACTCAGCACACACAAAATGTGCATTAGAATATGCATGGAATAGAAAGGAATGTTTTGACTCAGCACACACAACATGTGCATTAGATAGAATATACTTGGAATAGAAAGGAATGTTTTGACTCAGCATACACAACATGTGCATCGGAATATACTCAGAATAGAAAGGAGAGTATTGACTCAGCACACACCACATATGCATTAGAATATACTTGGAATAGAAAGGAATGTTTTGACCCAGAACAAGAAGCAAGTGTATTAGAATATACTTGGAATAGAAAGGAATGTTTTGACTCAGCACACACAACGTGCATTAGAATTTACTTGCAATAGAAAAGAAAGTTTTGACTCAGCACACATAACATGTGCATAAGAAAATATTTGGAATAGAAAGGAATGTTTTGACTCAGCACAAACAACATGTGAATTAGAATATACAAGGAATATTAAGGAATATTTTGACTTAGCACACACCACATATTCATTAGAATTTACTTGGAATAGAAAAGCATGTTTTGACTCAGCACCCAGAAGATGTGCATAGGAAAATACTTAGAATAGAAAGGAATGTTTTGACTCAGCACACACAACATGTGCATCAGAAAATACTTGGAATAGAAAGGAATGTTTTGACTCAGCCCACACAACATCTGCATTAGAATATACAAGGAATATTAAGGAATATTTTGACTCTACACACACAACATGTGCATTAGAATATGCATGGAATAGAAAGGTATGTTTTGACTCAGCATACACCACATATGCATTACAATATACTTGGAATAGAAAGGAATGTTTTGACCCAGAACAAGAATGAAGTGTATTGGAATATACTGTGAATAGAAAGGAATGTTTTGACTCAGCAGACACAACATGTGCATCAGAAAATACTTGGAATAGAAAGGAATATTGTGACTCAGAACTCGCAACATGTGCATTAGATTTTTTAAGAAATATTAAGGATTTTTTGACTCCGCACACACAACATGTGCATCAGAAAATACTTGGAATAGAAAGGAATATTTTGACTCAGCCCACACAACATCTGCATTAGAATATACAAGGAATATTAAGGAATATTTTGACTCAGCACACACAACATGTGCATTAGAATATGCATGGAATAGAAAGGTATGTTTTGACTCAGCACACACCACATGTGCATTAGATAGAATATACTTGGAATAGAATGGAATGTTTTGACTCAGCACACACAACATGTGAATTAGAATATACAAGGAATATTAAGGAATATTTTGACTTAGCACACACCACCTGTGCATTAGAATATTCTGGGAATACAAAGGAATATTTTTACTCAGCACACACAATATGTGGATCGGAATATACTCAGAATAGAAAGGAAAGTATTGACTCAGCACACACCACATATGCATTAGAATATACTTGGAATAGAAAGGAATATTTTGACCCAGAACAAGAAGGAAGTTCATTGGAATATACTTGGAATAGAAAGGAATGTTTTGACTCAGCACACACAAGATGTGCATTACAATATACGTGGAATAGAAAGGAAAGTATTGACTCAGCACACACCACATATGCATTAGAATTTACTTGGAATAGAAAGGAATGTTTTGACCCAGAACAAGAAGGATGTGTATTGGAATTTGCTTGGAATAGAAAGGAATGTTTTGACTCAGCACACACAACATGTGCATCAGAAAATACTTGGAATAGAAAGGAATGTTTGGACTCAGCACACACGATCTGTGCATTAGAATATACTTGGAATACAATGGAATGTTTTGACACAGCACACACAAGATGTGCATCAGAATATACTTGGAATGGAAAGGTATGTTTTTACTCAGCGCACACACAATATGTGCTTTAGAATACACTTGGAATATGATGGAATGTTTTGACTCAGGAAACAGATGTGCATTAGAATATGCATGGAATAGAAAGGAATGTTTTGACTCAGCACACACAAGATGTGCATCTGAATATACTTGGAATAGAAAGGAATGTTTTGTCTCAGCACACAAAACAAGGTTATTCGAATCTACTTGGAATTGAAAGGAATGTGTTGACTCAGCAGAGACAACATGTGCATTAGAATATACTTGGAAAAGAAAGGAATGTTTTGACTCAGCACACACCACATGTGCTTTCGAATATTCTTGGAATAGAAAGTAATGTTTTGACTCAGAACACACCACATGTGCATTAGAAAATTCTGAGAATAGAAAGGCATGTTTTGACTCAGCACACACCACATATGCATTAGAATATACTTGGAATAGAAAGGAATGTTTTGACCCAGAACAAGAAGGAAGTGTATTAGAATATACTACGAATAGAAAGGAATGTTTTGACTCAGCACAAACAACATATGAATTAGAATATACAAGGAATATTAAGGAATATTTTGACTTAGCACAAACCACATGTGCATTAGAATATACTTGGAATAGAAAGGAATGTTTTGACTCAGCCCACACAACATCTGAATTAGAATATACAAGGAATATTAAGGAATATTATGACTCAGCACACACAAAATGTGCATTAGAATATGCATGGAATAGAAAGGAATGTTTTGACTCAGCACACACCACATGTGCATTAGAATATTCTGGGAATAGAAAGGTATTTTTTGACTCAGCACACACAACATGTGCATTAGATAGAATATACTTGGAATAGAAAGGAATGTTTTGACTCAGCATACACAACATGTGCATCGGAATATACTCAGAATAGAAAGGAGAGTATTGACTCAGCACACACCACATATGCATTAGAATATACTTGGAATAGAAAGGAATGTTTTGACCCAGAACAAGAAGCAAGTGTATTAGAATATACTTGGAATAGAAAGGAATGTTTTGACTCAGCACACACAACGTGCATTAGAATTTACTTGCAATAGAAAAGAAAGTTTTGACTCAGCACACATAACATGTGCATAAGAAAATATTTGGAATAGAAAGGAATGTTTTGACTCAGCACAAACAACATGTGAATTAGAATATACAAGGAATATTAAGGAATATTTTGACTTAGCACACACCACATATTCATTAGAATTTACTTGGAATAGAAAAGCATGTTTTGACTCAGCACCCAGAAGATGTGCATAAGAAATTACTTAGAATAGAAAGGTATGTTTTGAATCAGCACGCACAACATGTGCATCAGAAAATACTTGGAATAGAAAGGAATGTTTTGACTCAGCCCACACAAATCTGCATTAGAATATACAAGGAATATTAAGGAATATTTTGACTCTACACACACAACATGTGCATTAGAATATGCATGGAATAGAAAGGTATGTTTTGACTCAGCACACACAACGTGTGCATAAGAAAATACTTGGAATAGAAAGGAATATTTTGACCCAGAACAAGAAGGAAGTGTATTGGAATATACTTGGAATAGAAAGGAATGTTTTGACTCAGCACACACAAGATGTGCATTAGAATATACGTGGAATAGAAAGGAATGTTGTGACTCAGCACACACAACATGTGGATCGGAATATACTCAGAATAGAAAGGAAAGTATTGACTCAGCACACACACCACATATGCATTAGAATATACTTGGAATAGAAAGGAATGTTTTGACCCAGAACAAGAAGGAAGTGTATTGGAATATACTTGGAATAGAAAGGAATGTTTTGACTCAGCACACACAACATGTGCAGCAGAAAATACTTGGTATAGAAAGGAATGCTTTTACTCAGCGCACACACGATATGTGCTTTAGAATATACTTGGAATACAATGGAATGTTTTGAATCAGGACACACAAGAGGTGTATTAGAATATACGTGGAATAGAAAGGAATGTTTTGACTCAGCACACACAACATGTTGATCGGAATATACTCAGAATAGAAAGGAAAGTATTGACTCAGCACACACCACATATGCATTAGAATATACTTGGAATAGAAAGGAATGTTTTGACCCTGAACAAGAAGGAAGTATATTGGAATATACTTGGAATAGAAAGGAATGTTTTGAGTCAGCACAAACAACATATGAATTAGAATATACAAGGAATATTAAGGAATATTATGACTCAGCACACACAAAATGTGCATTAGGATATGCATGGAATAGAAAGGAATGTTTTGACTCAGCACACACCACATGTGCATTAGAATATTCTGGGAATAGAAAGGTATGTTTTGACTCAGCACACACAACATGTGCATTAGATAGAATATACTTGGAATAGAAAGGAATGTTTTGACTCAGCATACACAACATGTGCATCGGAATATAATCAGAATAGAAAGGAGAGTATTGACTCAGCACACACCACATATGCATTAGAATATACTTGGAATAGAAAGGAATGTTTTGACCCAGAACAAGAAGCAAGTGTATTAGAATATACTTGGAATAGAAAGGAATGTTTTGACTCAGCACACACAACGTGCATTAGAATTTACTTGCAATAGAAAAGAAAGTTTTGACTCAGCACACATAACATGTGCATAAGAAAATATTTGGAATAGAAAGGAATGTTTTGACTCAGCACAAACAACATGTGAATTAGAATATAGAAGGAATATTAAGGAATATTTTGACTTAGCACACACCACATATTCATTAGAATTTACTTGGAATAGAAAAGCATGTTTTGACTCAGCACCCAGAAGATGTGCATAAGAAAATACTTAGAATAGAAAGGAATGTTTTGACTCAGCACACACAACATGTGCATCAGAAAATACTTGGAATAGAAAGGAATGTTTTGACTCAGCCCACACAACATCTGCATTAGAATATACAAGGAATATTAAGGAATATTTTGACTCTACACACACAACATGTGCATTAGAATATGCATGGAATAGAAAAGTATGTTTTGACTCAGCACACACCACATATGCATTACAATATACTTGGAATAGAAAGGAATGTTTTGACCCAGAACAAGAATGAAGTGTATTGGAATATACTGTGAATAGAAAGGAATGTTTTGACTCAGCAGACACAACATGTGCATCAGAAAATACTTGGAATAGAAAGGAATATTTTGACTCAGAACTCGCAACATGTGCATTAGATTTTTTAAGAAATATTAAGGAATTTTTGACTCCGCACACGCAACATGTGCATCAGAAAATACTTGGAATAGAAAGGAATGTTTTGACTCAGCCCACACAACATCTGCATTAGAATATACAAGGAATATTAAGGAATATTTTGACTCAGCATACACAACATGTGCATTAGAATATGCATGGAATAGAAAGGTATGTTTTGACTCAGCACACACCACATGTGCATTAGATAGAATATACTTGGAATAGAATGGAATGTTTTGACTCAGCACACACAACATGTGAATTAGAATATACAAGGAATATTAAGGAATATTTTGACTTAGCACACACCACCTGTGCATTAGAATATTCTGGGAATACAAAGGAATATTTTTACTCAGCACACACAATATGTGGATCGGAATATACTCAGGATAGAAAGGAAAGTATTGACTCAGCACACACCACATATGCATTAGAATATACTTGGAATAGAAAGGAATATTTTGACCCAGAACAAGAAGGAAGTTCATTGGAATATACTTGGAATAGAAAGGAATGTTTTGACTCAGCACACACAAGATGTGCATTACAATATACGTGGAATAGAAAGGAAAGTATTGACTCAGCACACACCACATATGCATTAGAATATACTTGGAATAGAAAGGAAAGTATTGACTCAGCACACACACCACATATGCATTAGAATATACTTGGAATAGAAAGGAATGTTTTGACCCAGAACAAGAAGGAAGTGTATTGGAATATACTTGGAATAGAAAGGAATGTTTTGACTCAGCACACACAACATGTTGATCGGAATATACTCAGAATAGAAAGGAAAGTATTGACTCAGCACACACCACATATGCATTAGAATATACTTGGAATAGAAAGGAATGTTTTGACCCTGAACAAGAAGGAAGTATATTGGAATATACTTGGAATAGAAAGGAATGTTTTGAGTCAGCACAAACAACATATGAATTAGAATATACAAGGAATATTAAGGAATATTATGACTCAGCACACACAAAATGTGCATTAGGATATGCATGGAATAGAAAGGAATGTTTTGACTCAGCACACACCACATGTGCATTAGAATATTCTGGGAATAGAAAGGTATGTTTTGACTCAGCACACACAACATGTGCATTAGATAGAATATACTTGGAATAGAAAGGAATGTTTTGACTCAGCATACACAACATGTGCATCGGAATATACTCAGAATAGAAAGGAGAGTATTGACTCAGCACACACCACATATGCATTAGAATATACTTGGAATAGAAAGGAATGTTTTGACCCAGAACAAGAAGCAAGTGTATTAGAATATACTTGGAATAGAAAGGAATGTTTTGACTCAGCACACACAACGTGCATTAGAATTTACTTGCAATAGAAAAGAAAGTTTTGACTCAGCACACATAACATGTGCATAAGAAAATATTTGGAATAGAAAGGAATGTTTTGACTCAGCACAAACAACATGTGAATTAGAATATAGAAGGAATATTAAGGAATATTTTGACTTAGCACACACCACATATTCATTAGAATTTACTTGGAATAGAAAAGCATGTTTTGACTCAGCACCCAGAAGATGTGCATAAGAAAATACTTAGAATAGAAAGGAATGTTTTGACTCAGCACACACAACATGTGCATCAGAAAATACTTGGAATAGAAAGGAATGTTTTGACTCAGCCCACACAACATCTGCATTAGAATATACAAGGAATATTAAGGAATATTTTGACTCTACACACACAACATGTGCATTAGAATATGCATGGAATAGAAAAGTATGTTTTGACTCAGCACACACCACATATGCATTACAATATACTTGGAATAGAAAGGAATGTTTTGACCCAGAACAAGAATGAAGTGTATTGGAATATACTGTGAATAGAAAGGAATGTTTTGACTCAGCAGACACAACATGTGCATCAGAAAATACTTGGAATAGAAAGGAATATTTTGACTCAGAACTCGCAACATGTGCATTAGATTTTTTAAGAAATATTAAGGAATTTTTGACTCCGCACACGCAACATGTGCATCAGAAAATACTTGGAATAGAAAGGAATGTTTTGACTCAGCCCACACAACATCTGCATTAGAATATACAAGGAATATTAAGGAATATTTTGACTCAGCATACACAACATGTGCATTAGAATATGCATGGAATAGAAAGGTATGTTTTGACTCAGCACACACCACATGTGCATTAGATAGAATATACTTGGAATAGAATGGAATGTTTTGACTCAGCACACACAACATGTGAATTAGAATATACAAGGAATATTAAGGAATATTTTGACTTAGCACACACCACCTGTGCATTAGAATATTCTGGGAATACAAAGGAATATTTTTACTCAGCACACACAATATGTGGATCGGAATATACTCAGGATAGAAAGGAAAGTATTGACTCAGCACACACCACATATGCATTAGAATATACTTGGAATAGAAAGGAATATTTTGACCCAGAACAAGAAGGAAGTTCATTGGAATATACTTGGAATAGAAAGGAATGTTTTGACTCAGCACACACAAGATGTGCATTACAATATACGTGGAATAGAAAGGAAAGTATTGACTCAGCACACACCACATATGCATTAGAATATACTTGGAATAGAAAGGAAAGTATTGACTCAGCACACACACCACATATGCATTAGAATATACTTGGAATAGAAAGGAATGTTTTGACCCAGAACAAGAAGGAAGTGTATTGGAATATACTTGGAATAGAAAGGAATGTTTTGACTCAGCACACACAACATGTTGATCGGAATATACTCAGAATAGAAAGGAAAGTATTGACTCAGCACACACCACATATGCATTAGAATATACTTGGAATAGAAAGGAATGTTTTGACCCTGAACAAGAAGGAAGTATATTGGAATATACTTGGAATAGAAAGGAATGTTTTGAGTCAGCACAAACAACATATGAATTAGAATATACAAGGAATATTAAGGAATATTATGACTCAGCACACACAAAATGTGCATTAGGATATGCATGGAATAGAAAGGAATGTTTTGACTCAGCACACACCACATGTGCATTAGAATATTCTGGGAATAGAAAGGTATGTTTTGACTCAGCACACACAACATGTGCATTAGATAGAATATACTTGGAATAGAAAGGAATGTTTTGACTCAGCATACACAACATGTGCATCGGAATATACTCAGAATAGAAAGGAGAGTATTGACTCAGCACACACCACATATGCATTAGAATATACTTGGAATAGAAAGGAATGTTTTGACCCAGAACAAGAAGCAAGTGTATTAGAATATACTTGGAATAGAAAGGAATGTTTTGACTCAGCACACACAACGTGCATTAGAATTTACTTGCAATAGAAAAGAAAGTTTTGACTCAGCACACATAACATGTGCATAAGAAAATATTTGGAATAGAAAGGAATGTTTTGACTCAGCACAAACAACATGTGAATTAGAATATACAAGGAATATTAAGGAATATTTTGACTTAGCACACACCACATATTCATTAGAATTTACTTGGAATAGAAAAGCATGTTTTGACTCAGCACCCAGAAGATGTGCATAAGAAAATACTTAGAATAGAAAGGAATGTTTTGACTCAGCACACACAACATGTGCATCAGAAAATACTTGGAATAGAAAGGAATGTTTTGACTCAGCCCACACAACATCTGCATTAGAATATACAAGGAATATTAAGGAATATTTTGACTCTACACACACAACATGTGCATTAGAATATGCATGGAATAGAAAGGTATGTTTTGACTCAGCACACACCACATATGCATTAGAATATACTTGGAATAGAAAGGAATGTTTTGACCCAGAACAAGAATGAAGTGTATTGGAATATACTGTGAATAGAAAGGAATGTTTTGACTCAGCAGACACAACATGTGCATCAGAAAATACTTGGAATAGAAAGGAATATTTTGACTCAGAACTCGCAACATGTGCATTAGATTTTTTAAGAAATATTAAGGAATTTTTGACTCCGCACACACAACATGTGCATCAGAAAATACTTGGAATAGAAAGGAATGTTTTGACTCAGCCCACACAACATCTGCATTAGAATATACAAGGAATATTAAGGAATATTTTGACTCAGCATACACAACATGTGCATTAGAATATGCATGGAATAGAAAGGTATGTTTTGACTCAGCACACACCACATGTGCATTAGATAGAATATACTTGGAATAGAATGGAATGTTTTGACTCAGCACACACAACATGTGAATTAGAATATACAAGGAATATTAAGGAATATTTTGACTTAGCACACACCACCTGTGCATTAGAATATTCTGGGAATACAAAGGAATATTTTTACTCAGCACACACACTATGTGGATCGGAATATACTCAGGATAGAAAGGAAAGTATTGACTCAGCACACACCACATATGCATTAGAATATACTTGGAATAGAAAGGAATATTTTGACCCAGAACAAGAAGGAAGTTCATTGGAATATACTTGGAATAGAAAGGAATGTTTTGACTCAGCACACACAAGATGTGCATTACAATATACGTGGAATAGAAAGGAAAGTATTGACTCAGCACACACCACATATGCATTAGAATATACTTGGAATAGAAAGGAATGTTTTGACCCAGAACAAGAAGGATGTGTATTGGAATTTGCTTGGAATAGAAAGGAATGTTTTGACTCAGCACACACAACATGTGCATCAGAAAATACTTGGAATAGAAAGGAATGTTTTGACTCAGCACACACGATCTGTGCATTAGAATATACTTGGAATACAATGGAATGTTTTGACACAGCACACACAAGATGTGCATCAGAATATACTTGGAATGGAAAGGTATGTTTTTACTCAGCGCACACACAATATGTGCTTTAGAATACACTTGGAATATGATGGAATGTTTTGACTCAGGAAACAGATGTGCATTAGAATATGCATGGAATAGAAAGGAATGTTTTGACTCAGCACACACAAGATGTGCATCAGAATATACTTGGAATAGAAAGGAATGTTTTGTCTCAGCACACAAAACAAGGTTATTCAAATCTACTTTTAATAGAAAGGAATGTGTTGACTCAGCACAGACAACATGTGCATTAGAATATACTTGGAATGGAAAGGAATGTTTTGACTCAGCACACAACACATGTCCTTTAGAATATTCTTGGTATATCAATAAATATTTTGACGCAGCACACACAAGATGTGCATTGGAAAATACTTGGAATAGAAAGGAATATTTTGACCCAGAACAAGAAGGAAGTGTATTAGAATATACTTGAAATAGAAAGGAATGTTTTGACTAAGCACAAACAACATATGAATTAGAATATACAAGGAATATTAAGGAATATTTTGACTTAGCACACACATCATGTGCATTAGAATATACTTGGAATAGAAAGGAATGTTTTGACCCAGAACAAAAAGGAAGTGTATAGGAATATACTTGGAATAGAAAGGAATGTTTTGACTCAGCACACACAATATGTGCTTTAGAATATACTAGGAATACAATGGCATGTTTTGACTCAGGACACACAAGATGTGCATTAGAATATACGTGGAATAGAAAGGAATTTTTTGACTCAGCACACACAACATGTGGATCGGAATATACTCAGAATAGAAAGGAAAGTATTGACTCAGCACACACCACATATGCATTAGAATATACTTGGAAGGAATGTTTTGACCCAGAACAAGAAGGAAGTGTATTGGAATATACTGGGAATAGAAAGGAATGTTTTGACTCAGCAGACACAACATGTGCATCAGAAAATACTTGGAATAGAAAGGGATATTTTGACTCAGCACTCACAACATGTGCATTAGAATGTTTAAGAAATATTAAGGAATATATGACTTAGCACACACAACATGTGCATTAGAATATGCATGCAATAGAAAGGAATGTTTTGACTCAGCACACACCACATGTGCATTAGAATATATTTCGAATACAATTTAATGTTTTGACACAGCACACACAAGATGTGCTTCAGAATATACTTGGAATAGAGAGGAATGTTTTGTCTCAGCACACAAAACAAGGTTATACGAATCTACTTGGCATAGAACGGAATGTGTTGACTCAGCACAGACAACATGTGCATTAGAATATACTTGGAATAGAAAGGAATGTTTTGACTCTGCACACACCACATGTGCTTTAGAATATTCTTGGAATATCAATAAATATTTTGACGCAGCACACACAAGATGTGCATTGGAAAATATTTGGAACAGAAAGGAATGTTTTGACTCAGCACACACCACACATGCATGAGAAGAGACTAGGAATATAACGGAATGTTTTGACTCTGCACACAAAACATGTGCATCGGAATATACTCAGAATAGAAAGGAGAATATTGACTCAGCACACACCACATATGGATTAGAATATACTTGGAATAGAAAGGAATGTTTTGACTCAGCACACACAACGTGCATTAGAATTTACTTGGAATAGAAAGGAATGTTTTGACTCAGCACACACAACGTGTGCATAAGAAAATACTTGGAATAGAAAGGAATATTTTGACCCAGAACAAGAAGGAAGTGTATTGGAATATACTTGGAATAGAAAGGAATGTTTTGACTCAGCACACACAAGATGTGCATTAGAATATACGTGGAATAGAAAGGAATGTTTTGACTCAGCACACACAACATGATCAGCAGAAAATACTTGGTATAGAAAGGAATGCTTTTACTCAGCGCACACACAATATGTGCTTTAGAATATACTTGGAATACAATGGAATGTTTTGAATCAGGACACACAAGAGGTGTATTAGAATATACGTGGAATAGAAAGGAATGTTTTGACTCAGCACACACAACATTTTGATCGGAATATACTCAGAATAGAAAGGAAAGTATTGACTCAGCACACACCACATATGCATTAGAATATACTTGGAATAGAAAGGAATGTTTTGACCCTGAAGAAGAAGGAAGTATATTGGAATATACTTGGAATAGAAAGGAATGTTTTGACTCAGCACACACAACATGTGCATCAGAATAAACAAGGAATATTAAGGAATATTTTGACTCAGCACACACAACATGTTCATTAGAATATGCATGGAATAGAAAGGAATGTTTTGACTCAGCACACACCACATGTGCATTATAATATTCTGGGAATAGAAAGGAATATTTTGACACAGCACACACAATATGTGCTTTAGAATATACTAGGAATACGATGGAATGTTTTGACTCAGGACACACAAGATGTGCATTAGAATATACGTGGAATAGAAAGGAATTTTTTGACTCAGCACACACAACATGTGGATCGGAATATACTCAGAATAGAAAGGAATGTATTGACTCAGCACACACCACTATGCATTAGAATATACTTGGAATAGAAAGGAATGTTTTGACCCAGAACAAGAAGGAAGTGTATTGGAATATACTTGGAATAGAAAGGAATGTTTTGACTCAGCACACACAACATGTGCATCAGAAAATACTTGGAAAAGAAAGGAATATTTTGACTCTGCACTCACAACATGTGCATTAGAATTTTAAAGAAATATTAAGGAATATTTTGACTCAGCACACACAACATGTGCATTAGAATATGCATGGAATAGAAAGGAATGTTTTGACTCAGCACACACCACCTGTGCATTAGAATATACTTGGAATACAATGGAATGTTTTGACACAGCACACACAAGATGTGCATACGAAAATACTTAGAATAGAAAGGAATGTTTTGACTCAGCACACACAACATGTGCATCAGATAATACTTGGAATAGAAAGGAATGTTTTGACTCAGCCCACAAAACATCTGCATTAGAATATACAAGGAATATTAAGGAATATTTTGACTCAGCACACACAACATGTGCATTAGAATATGCATGGAATAGAAAGGAATGTTTTGACTCAGCACACACCACATGTGCATTAGAATATTCTGGGAATAGAAAGGTATGTTTTGACTCAGCACACACAACATGTGCATTAGATAGAATATACTTGGAATAGAAAGGAATGTTTTGACTCAGCACACACAACATGTGCATCGGAATATACTCAGAATAGAAAGGACAGTATTGACTCAGCACACACCACAAATGCATTAGAATATACTTGGAATAGAAAGGAATGTTTTGACCCAGAACAAGAAGCAAGTGTATTGGAATATACTTGGAATAGAAAGGAATGTTTTGACTCAGCACACACAACGTGCATTAGAATTTACTTGGAATAGAAAAGAAAGTTTTGACTCAGCACACACAACGTGTGCCTAAGAAAATACTTGGAATAGAAAGGAATGTTTTGACTCAGCACAAACAACATGTGAACTAGAATATACAAGGAATATTAAGGAATATTTTGACTTAGCACACACCACCTGTGCATTAGAATATTCTGGGAATAGAAAGGAATGTTTTTACTCAGCACACACAATATGTGCATCGGAATATACTCAGAATAGAAAGGAAAGTATTGACTCAGCACACACCACATATGCATTAGAATATACTTGGAATAGAAAGGAATATTTTGACCCAGAACAAGAAGGAAGTGTATTGGAATATACTTGGAATAGAAAGGAATGTTTTGACTCAGCACACACAAGATGTGCATTAGAATATACGTGGAATAGAAAGGAATGTTTTGACTCAGCACACACAACATGTGGATCGGAAAATACTCAGAATAGAAAGGAAAGTATTGACTCAGCACACACCACATATGCATTAGAATATACTTGGAATAGAAAGGAATGTTTTGACCCAGAATAAGAAGGAAGTGTATTGGAATATACTTTCAATAGAAAGGAATGTTTTGACTCAGCATACACAACATGTGCATCAGAAAATACTTGGTATAGAAAGGAATGTTTTTACTCAGCGCACACACAATATGTGCTTCAGAATATACTTGGAATACAATGGCATGTTTTGACTCAGGACACACAAGATGTGTTTTAGAATATACGTGGAATAGAAGGGAATGTTTTGACTCAGCACACACAACATGTGGATCGGAATATACTCAGAATAGAAAGGAAAGTATTGACTCAGCACACACCACATATGCATTAGAATATACTTGGAATAGAAAGGAATGTTTTGACCCAGAACAAGAAGGAAGTGTATTGGAATATACTTGGAATAGAAAGGAATGTTTTGACTCAGCACAAAAAACATGTGCATCAGAATATACAAGGAATATTAAGGAATATTTTGACTCAGCACACACAACATGTGCATTAGAATATGCATGGAATAAAAGGAATGTTTTGACTCAGCACACACCACATGTGCATTATAATATTCTGGGAATAGAAAGGAATATTTTGACACAGCACACGCAACATGTGCATTAGATAGAATATACGTGGAATAGAAAGGAATGTTTTGACCCAGAACAAGAAGGAAGTGTATTGGAATATACTTGGAATAGAAAGGAATGTTTTGACTCAGCACACACAAGATGTGCATTATAATATACGTGGAATAGAAAGGAAAGTATTGACTCAGCACACACCACATTTGCATTAGAATATACTTGGAATAGAAAGATATGTTTTGACCCAGAACAAGAAGGAAGTGTATTGGAATATACTTGGAATAGAAAGGAATGTTTTGACTCAGCACACACAACATGTGCATTAGAATATGCATGGAATAATAGGAATGTTTTGACTCAGCACACACAACATGTGCATCAGAAAATACTTAGAATAGAAAGGTATGTTTTTACTCAGTGCACACACAATATGTGCTTTAGAATATACTTGGAATATGATGGAATGTTTTGACTCAGGAAACAGATGTGCATTAGAATATGCATGGAATAGAAAGGAATGTTTTGACTCAGCACACACCACATGTGCATTAGAATATACTTGGAATACAATGGAATGTTTTTACACAGCACACACAAGATGTGCATCTGAATATACTTGGAATAGAAAGGAATCTTTTGTCTCAGCACACAAAACAAGGTTATTCGAATCTACTTGGAATTGAAAGGAATGTGTTGACTCAGCAGAGACAACATGTGCATTAGAATATACTTGGAAAAGAAAGGAATGTTTTGACTCAGCACACACCACATGTGCTTTAGAATATTCTTGGAATAGAAAGTAATGTTTTGACTCAGCACACACCACATGTGCATTAGAAAATTCTGAGAATAGAAAGGCATGTTTTGACTCAGCACACACCACATATGCATTAGAATATACTTGGAATAGAAAGGATTGTTTTGACCCAGAACAAGAAGGAAGTGTATTAGAATATACTTCGAATAGAAAGGAATGTTTTGACTCAGCACAAACAACATATGAATTAGAATATACAAGGAATATTAAGGAATATTTTGACTTAGCACAAACCACATGTGCATTAGAATATACTTGGAATAGAAAGGAATGTTTTGACCCAGTACAAGAAGGTGGTGTATTGGAATATACTTGGAATACAAAGGAATGCTTTGACTCAGCACACACAATATATGCTTTAGAATATACAAGGAAAACAATGGAATGTTTTCACTCAGGACACACAAGATGTGCATTAGAATATACCTAGAATAGAAAGGAATTTTTTGACTCAGCACACACAACATGTGGATCGGAATATACTCAGAATAGAAAGGAAAGTATTGACTCAGCACACACCACATATGCATTAGAATATAATTGGAATAGAAAGGAATGTTTTGACCCAGAACAAGAAGGAAGTTTATTGGAATTTACTGGGAATAGAAAGGAATGTTTATACTCAGCACACACAACATGTGCATCAGAAAATACTTGGAATAGAAAGGAATACTTTTACTCAGCACTCACAACATGTTCATTAGAATTTTTAAGAAATATTAAGGAATATTTGACTTAGCACACACAACATGTGCATTAGAATATGCATGGAAAAAAAAGGAATGTTTTGACTCAGCACACACCACATGTGCATTAGAATATACTTGGAATAGAAAGGAATGTTTTGACACAGCACACACAAGATGTGCATCAGAATATACTTGGAATAGTAAGGAATGTTTTGTCTCAGCAGACAAAACATGGTTATACGAATCTACTTGGAATAGAAAGGAATGTGTTGACTCAGCACAGACAACATGTGCATTAGAATATACTTGGAATAGAAAGGAATGTTTTGACAGCACACACCACATGTGCTTTAGAATATTCTTGGAATATCAATAAATATTTTGACGCAGCACACACAAGATGTGCATTGGAAAATACTTGGAATAGAAAGGAATGTTTTGACTCAGCACACACCACACATGCATGAGAAGAGACTAGGAATATAACGGAATGTTTTGATTCAGCACACACAACGTGTATTAGAATTTACTTGGAATAGAAAAGCATGTTTTGACTTAGCACACACAAGATGTGCATAAGAAAATACTTAGAATAGAAAGGAATGTTTTGACTCAGCACACAAAACATGTGCATCAGAAAATACTTGGAATAGAAAGGAATGTTTTGACTCAGCACACACAACATCTGCATTAGAATATACAAGGAATATTAAGGAATATTTTGACTCAGCACACACAAAATGTGCATTAGAATATGCATGGAATAGAAAGGAATGTTTTGACTCAGCACACACCACATGTGCATTAGAATATTCTGGGAATAGAAAGGTATGTTTTGACTCAGCACACACAACATGTGCATTAGATAGAATATCCTTGGAATAGAAAGGAATGTTTTGACTCAGCATACACAACATGTGCATCGGAATATACTCAGAATAGAAAGGAGAGTATTGACTCAGCACACACCACATATGCATTAGAATATACTTGGAATAGAAAGGAATGTTTTGACCCAGAACAAGAAGCAAGTGTATTAGAATATACTTGGAATAGAAAGGAATGTTTTGACTCAGCACACACAACGTGCATTAGAATTTACTTGGAATAGAAAAGAAAGTTTTGACTCAGCACACATAACATGTGCATAAGAAAATATTTGGAATAGAAAGGAATGTTTTGGCTCAGCACAAACAACATGTGAATTAGAATATACAAGGAATATTAAGGAATATTTTGACTTAGCACACACAACGTGTATTAGAATTTACTTGGAATAGAAAAGCATGTTTTGACTCAGCACACACAAGATGTGCATAAGAAAATACTTAGAATAGAAAGGAATGTTTTGACTCAGCACACACAACATGTGCATCAGAAAATACTTGGAATAGAAAGGAATATTTTTACTCAGCACTCACAACATGTTCATTAGAATTTTTAAGAAATATTAAGGAATATTTGACTTAGCACACACAACATGTGCATTAGAATATGCATGGAAAAAAAAGGAATGTTTTGACTCAGCACACACCACATGTGCATTAGAATATACTTGGAATAGAAAGGAATGTTTTGACACAGCACACACAAGATGTGCATCAGAATATACTTGGAATAGTAAGGAATGTTTTGTCTCAGCACACAAAACAAGGTTATACGAATCTACTTGGAATAGAAAGGAATGTGTTGACTCAGCAGAGACAACATGTGCATTAGAATATACTTGGAATAGAAAGGAATGTTTTGACAGCACACACCACATGTGCTTTAGAATATTCTTGGAATATCCATAAATATTTTGACGCAGCACGCACAAGATGTGCATTGGAAAATACTTGGAATAGAAAGGAATATTTTGACTCAGCACACACCACACATGCATGAGAAGAGACTAGGAATATAACGGAATTTTTTGATTCAGCACACACAACGTGTATTAGAATTTACTTGGAATAGAAAAGCATGTTTTGACTCAGCACACACAAGATGTGCATAAGAAAATACTTAGAATAGAAAGGAATGTTTTGACTCAGCACACACAACATGTGCATCAGAAAATACTTGGAATAGAAAGGAATGTTTTGACTCAGCCCACACAACATCTGCATTAGAATATACAAGGAATATTAAGGAATATTTTGACTCAGCACACACAAAATGTGCATTAGAATATGCATGGAATAGAAAGGAATGTTTTGACTCAGCACACACCACATGTGCATTAGAATATTCTGGGAATAGAAAGGTATGTTTTGACTCAGCACACACAACATGTGCATTAGATAGAATATACTTGGAATAGAAAGGAATGTTTTGACTCAGCATACACAACATGTGCATCGGAATATACTCAGAATAGAAAGGAGAGTATTGACTCAGCACACACCACATATGCATTAGAATATACTTGGAATAGAAAGGAATGTTTTGACCCAGAACAAGAAGCAAGTGTATTAGAATATACTTGGAATAGAAAGGAATGTTTTGACTCAGCTCACACAACGTGCATTAGAATTTACTTGGAATAGAAAAGAAAGTTTTGACTCAGCACACATAACATGTGCATAAGAAAATATTTGGAATAGAAAGGAATGTTTTGGCTCAGCACAAACAACATGTGAATTAGAATATACAAGGAATATTAAGGAATATTTTGACTTAGCACACACCACATATTCATTAGAATTTACTTGGAATAGAAAAGCATGTTTTGACTCAGCACCCAGAAGATGTGCATAAGAAAATACTTAGAATTGAAAGGAATGTTTGGACTCAGCACACACAACATGTGCATCAGAAAATACTTGGAATGGAAAGGAATGTTTTGACTCAGCCCACACAACATCTTCATTAGAATATACAAGGAATATTAAGGAATATTTTGACTCTACACACACAACATGTGCATTAGAATATGCATGGAATAGAAAGGTATGTTTTGATTCAGCACACACCACATATGCATTAGAATATACTTGGAATAGAAAGGAATGTTTTGACCCAGAACAAGAATGAAGTGTATTGGAATATACTGTGAATAGAAAGGAATGTTTTGACTCAGCAGACACAACATGTGCATCAGAAAATACTTGGAATAGAAAGGAATATTTTGACTCAGCACTCGCAACATGTGCATTAGATTTTTTAAGAAATATTAAGGAATTTTTGACTCCGCACACACAACATGTGCATCAGAAAATACTTGGAAAAGAAAGGAATGTTTTGACTCAGCCCACACAACATCTGCATTAGAATATACAAGGAATATTAAGGAATATTTTGACTCAGCACAAACAACATGTGCATTAGAATATGCATGGAATAGAAAGGTATGTTTTGACTCAGCACACACCACATGTGTATTAGATAGAATATACTTGGAATAGAATGGAATGTTTTGACTCAGCACACACAACATGTGAATTAGAATATACAAGGAATATTAAGGAATATTTTGACTTAGCACACACCACCTGTGCATTAGAATATTCTGGGAATAGAAAGGAATGTTTTTACTCAGCACACACAATATGTGGATCGGAATATACTCAGAATAGAAAGGAAAGTATTGACTCAGCACACACCACATATATTCATTAGAATATACTTGGAATAGAAAGGAATATTTTGACCCAGAACAAGAAGGAAGTTTATTGGAATATACTTGGAATAGAAAGGAATGTTTTGCCTCAGCACACACAAGATGTGCATTATAATATACGTGGGATAGAAAGGAAAGTATTGACTCAGCACACACCACATATGCATTAGAATATACTTGGAATAGAAAGGAATGTTTTGACCCAGAACAAGAAGGATGTGTATTGGAATTTGCTTGGAATAGAAAGGAATGTTTTGACTCAGCACACACAACATGTGCATCAGAAAATACTTGGAATAGAAAGGAATGTTTTGACTCAGCACACACGATCTGTGCATTAGAATATACTTGGAATACAATGGAATGTTTTGACACAGCACACACAAGATGTGCAAAAGAATATACTTGGAATGGAAAGGTATGTTTTTACTCAGCGCACACACAAGATGTGCATAAGAAAATACTTATAATAGAAAGGAATGTTTTGACTCAGCACACACAACATGTGCATCAGAAAATACTTGGAATAGAAAGGAATGTTTTGACTCAGCACACACCACATGTGCATTAGAATATACTTGGAATACAATGGAATGTTTTGACACAGCACACACAAGATGTGCATCTGAATATACTTGGAATAGAAAGGAATGTTTTGTCTCAGCACACAAAACAAGGTTATTCGAATCTACTTGGAATTGAAAGGAATGTGTTGACTCAGCAGAGACAACATGTGCATTAGAATATACTTGGAAAAGAAAGGAATGTTTTGACTCAGCACACACCACATGTGCTTTAGAATATTCTTGGAATAGAAAGTAATGTTTTGACTCAGCACACACCACATGTGCATTAGAAAATTCTGAGAATAGAAAGGCATGTTTTGACTCAGCACACACCACATATGCATTAGAATATACTTGGAATAGAAAGGAATGTTTTGACCCAGAACAAGAAGGAAGTGTATTAGAATATACTACGAATAGAAAGGAATGTTTTGACTCAGCAAACACGACATGTGCATTAGAATATTCTGGGAATAGAAAGGTATGTTTTGACTCAGCACGCACAACATGTGCATTAGATAGAATATACTTGGAATAGAAAGGAATGTTTTGACTCAGCACACACAACATGTGCATCGGAATATACTCAGAATAGAAAGGAGAGTATTGACTCAGCACACACCACAAATGCATTAGAATATACTTGGAATAGAAAGGAATGTTTTGACCCAGAACAAGAAGCAAGTGTATTGGAATATACTTGGAATAGAAAGGAATGTTTTGACTCAGCACACACAACGTGCATTAGAATTTACTTGGAATAGAAAAGAAAGTTTTGACTCAGCACACACAACGTGTGCCTAAGAAAATACTTGGAATAGAAAGGAATGTTTTGACTCAGCACAAACAACATGTGAAATAGAATATACAAGGAATATTAAGGTATATTTTGACTTAGCGCACACCACCTGTGCATTAGAATATTCTGGGAATAGAAAGGAATGTTTTTACTCAGCACACACAATATGTGGATCGGAATATACTCAGAATAGAAGGGAAAGTATTGACTCAGCACACACCACATATGCATTAAAATATACTTGGAATAGAAAGGAATATTTTGACCCAGAACAAGAAGGAAGTGTATTGGAATATACTTGGAATAGAAAGGAATGTTTTGACTCAGCACACACAAGATGTGCATTAGAATATACGTGGAATAGAAAGGAATGTTTTGACTCAGCACACACAACATGTGGATCGGAAAATACTCAGAATAGAAAGGAAAGTATTGACTCAGCACACACCACATATGCATTAGAATATACTTGGAATAGAAAGGAATGTTTTGACTCAGCACACACAACATGTGCATCAGAAAATACTTGGTATAGAAAGGAATGTTTTTACTCAGCGCACACACAATATGTGCTTCAGAATATACTTGGAATACAATGGCATGTTTTGACTCAGGACACACAAGATGTGTTTTAGAATATACGTGGAATAGAAGGGAATGTTTTGACTCAGCACACACAACATGTGGATCGGAATATACTCAGAATAGAAAGGAAAGTATTGACTCAGCACACACCACATATGCATTAGAATATACTTGGAATAGAAAGGAATGTTTTGACCCAGAACAAGAAGGAAGTGTATTGGAATATACTTGGAATAGAAAGGAATGTTTTGACTCAGCACAAACAACATGTGCATCAGAATATACAAGGAATATTAAGGAATATTTTGACTCAGCACACACAACATGTGCATTAGAATATGCATGGAATAAAAGGAATGTTTTGACTCAGCACACACCACATGTGCATTATAATATTCTGGGAATAGAAAGGAATATTTTGACACAGCACACGCAACATGTGCATTAGATAGAATATACGTGGAATAGAAAGGAATGTTTTGACCCAGAACAAGAAGGAAGTGTATTGGAATATACTTGGAATAGAAAGGAATGTTTTGACTCAGCACACACAAGATGTGCATTATAATATACGTGGAATAGAAAGGAAAGTATTGACTCAGCACACACCACATATGCATTAGAATATACTTGGAATAGAAAGGAATGTTTTGACCCAGAACAAGAAGGAAGTGTATTGGAATATACTTGGAATAGAAAGGAATGTTTTGACTCAGCACACACAACATGTGCATTAGAATATGCATGGAATAAAAGGAATGTTTTGACTCAGCACACACAACATGTGCATCAGAAAATACTTAGAATAGAAAGGTATGTTTTTACTCAGTGCACACACAATATGTGCTTTAGAATATACTTGGAATATGATGGAATATTTTGACTCAGGAAACAGATGTGCATTAGAATATGCATGGAATAGAAAGGAATGTTTTGACTCAGCACACACCACATGTGCATTAGAAAATTCTGAGAATAGAAAGGAATGTTTTGACACAGCACACACAAGATGTGCATCTGAATATTCTGGGAATAGAAAGGAATGTTTTGTCTCAGCACACAAAACAAGGTTATTCGAATCTACTTGGAATTGAAAGGAATGTGTTGACTCAGCAGAGACAACATGTGCATTAGAATATACTTGGAAAAGAAAGGAATGTTTTGACTCAGCACACACCACATGTGCTTTAGAATATTCTTGGAATAGAAAGTAATGTTTTGACTCAGCACACACCACATGTGCATTAGAAAATTCTGAGAATAGAAAGGCATGTTTTGACTCAGCACACACCTCATATGCATTAGAATATACTTGGAATAGAAAGGATTGTTTTGACCCAGAACAAGAAGGAAGTGTATTAGAATATACTTCGAATAGAAAGGAATGTTTTGACTCAGCACAAACAACATATGAATTAGAATATACAAGGAATATTAAGGAATATTTTGACTTAGCACAAACCACATGTGCATTAGAATATACTTGGAATAGAAAGGAATGTTTTGACCCAGTACAAGAAGGTGGTGTATTGGAATATACTTGGAATACAAAGGAATGCTTTGACTCAGCACACACAATATATGCTTTAGAATTTACTAGGAATACAATGGAATGTTTTGACTCAGGACACACAAGATGTGCATTAGAATATACCTGGAATAGAAAGGAATTTTTTGACTCAGCACACACAACATGTGGATCGGAATATACTCAGAATAGAAAGGAAAGTATTGACTCAGCACACACCACATATGCATTAGAATATAATTGGAATAGAAAGGAATGTATTGACCCAGAACAAGAAGGAAGTTTATTGGAATATACTGGGAATAGAAAGGAATGTTTAGACTCAGCACACACAACATGTGCATCAGAAAATACTTGGAATAGAAAGGAATATTTTTACTCAGCACTCACAACATGTTCATTAGAATTTTTAAGAAATATTAAGGAATATTTGACTTAGCACACACAACATGTGCATTAGAATATGCATGGAAAAAAAAGGAATGTTTTGACTCAGCACACACCACATGTGCATTAGAATATACTTGGAATAGAAAGGAATGTTTTGACACAGCACACACAAGATGTGCATCAGAATATACTTGGAATAGTAAGGAATGTTTTGTCTCAGCACACAAAACAAGGTTATACGAATCTACTTGGAATAGAAAGGAATGTGTTGACTCAGCACAGACAACACGTGCATTAGAATATACTTGGAATAGAAAGGAATGTTTTGACAGCACACACCACATGTGCTTTAGAATATTCTTGGAATATCAATAAATATTTTGACGCAGCACACACAAGATGTGCATTGGAAAATACTTGGAATAGAAAGGAATGTTTTGACTCAGCACACACCACACATGCATGAGAAGAGACTAGGAATATAACGGAATGTTTTGATTCAGCACACACAACGTGTATTAGAATTTACTTGGAATAGAAAAGCATGTTTTGACTCAGCACACACAAGATGTGCATAAGAAAATACTTGGAATAGAAAGGAATGTTTTGACTCAGCACACACAACATCTGCATTAGAATATACAAGGAATATTAAGGAATATTTTGACTCAGCACACACAAAATGTGCATTAGAATATGCATGGAATAGAAAGGAATGTTTTGACTCAGCACACACCACATATGCATTAGAATATACTTGGAATAGAAAGGAATGTTTTGACCCAGAACAAGAAGGAAGTGTATTAGAATATACTACGAATAGAAAGGAATGTTTTGACTCAGCAAACACGACATGTGCATTAGAATATTCTGGGAATAGAAAGGTATGTTTTGACTCAGCACGCACAACATGTGCATTAGATAGAATATACTTGGAATAGAAAGGAATGTTTTGACTCAGCACACACAACATGTGCATCGGAATATACTCAGAATAGAAAGGAGAGTATTGACTCAGCACACACCACAAATGCATTAGAATATACTTGGAATAGAAAGGAATGTTTTGACCCAGAACAAGAAGCAAGTGTATTGGAATATACTACGAATAGAAAGGAATGTTTTGACTCAGCAAACACGACATGTGCATTAGAATATTCTGGGAATAGAAAGGTATGTTTTGACTCAGCACGCACAACATGTGCATTAGATAGAATATACTTGGAATAGAAAGGAATGTTTTGACTCAGCACACACAACATGTGCATCGGAATATACTCAGAATAGAAAGGAGAGTATTGACTCAGCACACACCACAAATGCATTAGAATATACTTGGAATAGAAAGGAATGTTTTGACCCAGAACAAGAAGCAAGTGTATTGGAATATACTTGGAATAGAAAGGAATGTTTTGACTCAGCACACACAACGTGCATTAGAATTTACTTGGAATAGGAAAGAAAGTTTTGACTCAGCACACACAACGTGTGCCTAAGAAAATACTTGGAATAGAAAGGAATGTTTTGACTCAGCACAAACAACATGTGAAATAGAATATACAAGGAATATTAAGGTATATTTTGACTTAGCGCACACCACCTGTGCATTAGAATATTCTGGGAATAGAAAGGAATGTTTTTACTCAGCACACACAATATGTGGATCGGAATATACTCAGAATAGAAAGGAAAGTATTGACTCAGCACACACCACATATGCATTAAAATATACATGGAATAGAAAGGAATATTTTGACCCAGAACAAGAAGGAAGTGTATTGGAATATACTTGGAATAGAAAGGAATGTTTTGACTCAGCACACACAACATGTGGATCGGAAAATACTCAGAATAGAAAGGAAAGTATTGACTCAGCACACACCACATATGCATTAGAATATACTTGGAATAGAAAGGAATGTTTTGACCCAGAACAAGAAGGAAGTGTATTGGAATATACTTGGAATAGAAAGGAATGTTTTTACTCAGCGCACACACAATATGTGCTTCAGAATATACTTGGAATACAATGGCATGTTTTGACTCAGGACACACAAGATGTGTTTTAGAATATACGTGGAATAGAAGGGAATGTTTTGACTCAGCACACACAACATGTGGATCGGAATATACTCAGAATAGAAAGGAAAGTATTGACTCAGCACACACCACATATGCATTATAATATACTTGGAATAGAAAGGAATGTTTTGACCCAGAACAAGAAGGAAGTGTATTGGAATATACTTGGAATAGAAAGGAATGTTTTGACTCAGCACAAACAACATGTGCATCAGAATATACAAGGAATATTAAGGAATATTTTGACTCAGCACACACAACATGTGCATTAGAATATGCATGGAATAAAAGGAATGTTTTGACTCAGCACACACCACATGTGCATTATAATATTCTGGGAATAGAAAGGAATATTTTGACACAGCACACGCAACATGTGCATTAGATAGAATATACGTGGAATAGAAAGGAATGTTTTGACCCAGAACAAGAAGGAAGTGTATTGGAATATACTTGGAATAGAAAGGAATGTTTTGACTCAGCACACACAAGATGTGCATTATAATATACGTGGAATAGAAAGGAAAGTATTGACTCAGCACACACCACATATGCATTAGAATATACTTGGAATAGAAAGGAATGTTTTGACCCAGAACAAGAAGGAAGTGTATTGGAATATACTTGGAATAGAAAGGAATGTTTTGACTCAGCACACACAAGATGTGCATTATAATATACGTGGAATAGAAAGGAAAGTATTGACTCAGCACACACCACATATGCATTAGAATATACTTGGAATAGAAAGGAATGTTTTGACCCAGAACAAGAAGGAAGTGTATTGGAATATACTTGGAATAGAAAGGAATGTTTTGACTCAGCACACACAACATGTGCATTAGAATATGCATGGAATAAAAGGAATGTTTTGACTCAGCACACACAACATGTGCATCAGAAAATACTTAGAATAGAAAGGTATGTTTTTACTCAGTGCACACACAATATTTGCTTTAGAATATACTTGGAATATGATGGAATATTTTGACTCAGGAAACAGATGTGCATTAGAATATGCATGGAATAGAAAGGAATGTTTTGACTCAGCACACACCACATGTGCATTAGAAAATTCTGAGAATAGAAAGGCATGTTTTGACTCAGCACACACCTCATATGCATTAGAATATACTTGGAATAGAAAGTAATGTTTTGACTCAGCACACACCACATGTGCATTAGAAAATTCTGAGAATAGAAAGGCATGTTTTGACTCAGCACACACCACATGTGCATTAGAATATACTTGGAATACAATGGAATGTTTTGACACAGCACACACAAGATGTGCATCTGAATATACTTGGAATAGAAAGGAATGTTTTGTCTCAGCACACAAAACAAGGTTATTCGAATCTACTTGGAATTGAAAGGAATGTGTTGACTCAGCAGAGACAACATGTGCATTAGAATATACTTGGAAAAGAAAGGAATGTTTTGACTCAGCACACACCACATGTGCTTTAGAATATTCTTGGAATAGAAAGTAATGTTTTGACTCAGCACACACCACATGTGCATTAGAAAATTCTGAGAATAGAAAGGCATGTTTTGACTCAGCACACACCTCATATGCATTAGAATATACTTGGAATAGAAAGGATTGTTTTGACCCAGAACAAGAAGGAAGTGTATTAGAATATACTTCGAATAGAAAGGAATGTTTTGACTCAGCACAAACAACATATGAATTAGAATATACAAGGAATATTAAGGAATATTTTGACTTAGCACAAACCACATGTGCATTAGAATATACTTGGAATAGAAAGGAATGTTTTGACCCAGTACAAGAAGGTGGTGTATTGGAATATACTTGGAATACAAAGGAATGCTTTGACTCAGCACACACAATATATGCTTTAGAATATACTAGGAATACAATGGAATGTTTTGACTCAGGACACACAAGATGTGCATTAGAATATACCTGGAATAGAAAGGAATTTTTTGACTCAGCACACACAACATGTGGATCGGAATATACTCAGAATAGAAAGGAAAGTATTGACTCAGCACACACCACATATGCATTAGAATATTATTGGAATAGAAAGGAATGTATTGACCCAGAACAAGAAGGAAGTTTATTGGAATATACTGGGAATAGAAAGGAATGTTTAGACTCAGCACACACAACATGTGCATCAGAAAATACTTGGAATAGAAAGGAATATTTTTACTCAGCACTCACAACATGTTCATTAGAATTTTTAAGAAATATTAAGGAATATTTGACTTAGCACACACAACATGTGCATTAGAATATGCATGGAAAAAAAAGGAATGTTTTGACTCAGCACACACCACATGTGCATTAGAATATACTTGGAATAGAAAGGAATGTTTTGACACAGCACACACAAGATGTGCATCAGAATATACTTGGAATAGTAAGGAATGTTTTGTCTCAGCACACAAAACAAGGTTATACGAATCTACTTGGAATAGAAAGGAATGTGTTGACTCAGCACAGACAACACGTGCATTAGAATATACTTGGAATAGAAAGGAATGTTTTGACAGCACACACCACATGTGCTTTAGAATATTCTTGGAATATCAATAAATATTTTGACGCAGCACACACAAGATGTGCATTGGAAAATACTTGGAATAGAAAGGAATGTTTTGACTCAGCACACACCACACATGCATGAGAAGAGACTAGGAATATAACGGAATGTTTTGATTCAGCACACACAACGTGTATTAGAATTTACTTGGAATAGAAAAGCATGTTTTGACTCAGCACACACAAGATGTGCATAAGAAAATACTTGGAATAGAAAGGAATGTTTTGACTCAGCCCACACAACATCTGCATTAGAATATACAAGGAATATTAAGGAATATTTTGACTCAGCACACACAAAATGTGCATTAGAATATGCATGGAATAGAAAGGAATGTTTTGACTCAGCACACACCACATGTGCATTAGAATATTCTGGGAATAGAAAGGTATGTTTTGACTCAGCACACACAACATGTGCATTAGATAGATTATACTTGGAATAGAAAGGAATGTTTTGACTCAGCATACACAACATGTGCATCGGAATATACTCAGAATAGAAAGGAGAGTATTGACTCAGCACACACCACATATGCATTAGAATATACTTGGAATAGAAAGGAATGTTTTGACCCAGAACAAGAAGCAAGTGTATTAGAATATACTTGGAATAGAAAGGAATGTTTTGACTCAGCACACACAACGTGCATTAGAATTTACTTGGAATAGAATAGAAAGTTTTGACTCAGCACACATAACATGTGCATAAGAAAATATTTGGAATAGAAAGGAATGTTTTGGCTCAGCACAAACAACATGTGAATTAGAATATACAAGGAATATTAAGGAATATTTTGACTTAGCACACACCACATATTCATTAGAATTTACTTGGAATAGAAAAGCATGTTTTGACTCAGCACCCAGAAGATGTGCATAAGAAAATACTTAGAATAGAAAGGAATGTTTTGACTCAGCACACACAACATGTGCATCAGAAAATACTTGGAATGGAAAGGAATGTTTTGACTCAGCCCACACAACATCTTCATTAGAATATACAAGGAATATTAAGGAATATTTTAACTCTACACACACAACATGTGCATTAGAATATGCATGGAATAGAAAGGTATGTTTTGATTCAGCACACACCACATATGCATTAGAATATACTTGGAATAGAAAGGAATGTTTTGACCCAGAACAAGAATGAAGTGTATTGGAATATACTGTGAATAGAAAGGAATGTTTTGACTCAGCAGACACAACATGTGCATCAGAAATTACTTGGAATAGAAAGGAATATTTTGACTCAGCACTCGCAACATGTGCATTAGATTTTTTAAGAAATATTAAGGAATTTTTGACTCCGCACACACAACATGTGCATCAGAAAATACTTGGAAAAGAAAGGAATGTTTTGACTCAGACCACACAACATCTGCATTAGAATATACAAGGAATATTAAGGAATATTTTGACTCAGCACACACAACATGTGCATTAGAATATGCATGGAATAGAAAGGTATGTTTTGACTCAGCACACACCACATGTGTATTAGATAGAATATACTTGGAATAGAATGGAATGTTTTGACTCAGCACACACAACATGTGAATTAGAATATACAAGGAATATTAAGGAATATTTTGACTTAGCACACACCACCTGTGCATTAGAATATTCTGGGAATAGAAAGGAATGATTTTACTCAGCACACACAATATGTGGATCGGAATATACTCAGAATAGAAAGGAAAGTATTGACTCAGCACACACCACATATGCATTAGAATATACTTGGAAGGAATGTTTTGACCCAGAACAAGAAGGAAGTGTATTGGAATATACTGGGAATAGAAAGGAATGTTTTGACTCAGCAGACACAACATGTGCATCAGAAAATACTTGGAATAGAAAGGGATATTTTGACTCAGCACTCACAACATGTGCATTAGAATGTTTAAGAAATATTAAGGAATATATGACTTAGCACACACAACATGTACATTAGAATATGCATGCAATAGAAAGGAATGTTTTGACTCAGCACACACCACATGTGCATTAGAATATATTTCGAATACAATTTAATGTTTTGACACAGCACACACAAGATGTGCTTCAGAATATACTTGGAATAGAGAGGAATGTTTTGTCTCAGCACACAAAACAAGGTTATACGAATCTACTTGGAATAGAACGGAATGTGTTGACTCAGCACAGACAACATGTGCATTAGAATATACTTGGAATAGAAAGGAATGTTTTGACTCAGCACACACCACATGTGCTTTAGAATATTCTTGGAATATCAATAAATATTTTGACGCAGCACACACAAGATGTGCATTGGAAAATATTTGGAACAGAAAGGAATGTTTTGACTCAGCACACACCACATGTGCTTTAGAATATTCTTGGAATATCAATAAATATTTTGACGCAGCACACACAAGATGTGCATTGGAAAATACTTGGAATAGAAAGGAATATTTTGACCCAGAACAAGAAGGAAGTGTATTAGAATATACTTGAAATAGAAAGGAATGTTTTGACTAAGCACAAACAACATATGAATTAGAATATACAAGGAATATTAAGGAATATTTTGACTTAGCACACACATCATGTGCATTAGAATATACTTGGAATAGAAAGGAATGTTTTGACCCAGAACAAAAAGGAAGTGTATAGGAATATACCTGGAATAGAAAGGAATGTTTTGACTCAGCACACACAATATGTGCTTTAGAATATACTAGGAATACAATGGCATGTTTTGACTCAGGACACACAAGATGTGCATTAGAATATACGTGGAATAGAAAGGAATTTTTTGACTCAGCACACACAACATGTGGATCGGAATATACTCAGAATAGAAAGGAAAGTATTGACTCAGCACACACCACATATGCATTAGAATATACTTGGAAGGAATGTTTTGACCCAGAACAAGAAGGAAGTGTATTGGAATATACTGGGAATAGAAAGGAATGTTTTGACTCAGCAGACACAACATGTGCATCAGAAAATACTTGGAATAGAAAGGGATATTTTGACTCAGCACTCACAACATGTGCATTAGAATGTTTAAGAAATATTAAGGAATATATGACTTAGCACACACAACATGTGCATTAGAATATGCATGCAATAGAAAGGAATGTTTTGACTCAGCACACACCACATGTGCATTAGAATATATTTCGAATACAATTTAATGTTTTGACACAGCACACACAAGATGTGCTTCAGAATATACTTGGAATAGAGAGGAATGTTTTGTCTCAGCACACAAAACAAGGTTATACGAATCTACTTGGCATAGAACGGAATGTGTTGACTCAGCACAGACAACATGTGCATTAGAATATACTTGGAATAGAAAGGAATGTTTTGACTCTGCGCACACCACATGTGCTTTAGAATATTCTTGGAATATCAATAAATATTTTGACGCAGCACACACAAGATGTGCATTGGAAAATATTTGGAACAGAAAGGAATGTTTTGACTCAGCACACACCACACATGCATGAGAAGAGACTAGGAATATAACGGAATGTTTTGACTCTGCACACAAAACATGTGCATCGGAATATACTCAGAATAGAAAGGAGAATATTGACTCAGCACACACCACATATGGATTAGAATATACTTGGAATAGAAAGGAATGTTTTGACTCAGCACACACAACGTGCATTAGAATTTACTTGGAATAGAAAGGAATGTTTTGACTCAGCACACACAACGTGTGCATAAGAAAATACTTGGAATAGAAAGGAATATTTTGACCCAGAACAAGAAGGAAGTGTATTGGAATATACTTGGAATAGAAAGGAATGTTTTGACTCAGCACACACAAGATGTGCATTAGAATATACGTGGAATAGAAAGGAATGTTGTGACTCAGCACACACAACATGTGGATCGGAATATACTCAGAATAGAAAGGAAAGTATTGACTCAGCACACACACCACATATGCATTAGAATATATTTGGAATAGAAAGGAATGTTTTGACCCAGAACAAGAAGGAAGTGTATTGGAATATACTTGGAATAGAAAGGAATGTTTTGACTCAGCACACACAACATGTGCAGCAGAAAATACTTGGTATAGAAAGGAATGCTTTTACTCAGCGCACACACAATATGTGCTTTAGAATATACTTGGAATACAATGGAATGTTTTGAATCAGGACACACAAGAGGTGTATTAGAATACACGTGGAATAGAAAGGAATGTTTTGACTCAGCACACACAAGATGTGCATTGGAAAATACTTGGAATAGAAAGGAATATTTTGACCCAGAACAAGAAGGAAGTGTATTAGAATATACTTGAAATAGAAAGGAATGTTTTGACTAAGCACAAACAACATATGAATTAGAATATACAAGGAATATTAAGGAATATTTTGACTTAGCACACACATCATGTGCATTAGAATATACTTGGAATAGAAAGGAATGTTTTGACCCTGAAGAAGAAGGAAGTATATTGGAATATACTTGGAATAGAAAGGAATGTTTTGACTCAGCACACACAACATGTGCATCAGAATATACAAGGAATATTAAGGAATATTTTGACTCAGCACACACAACATGTGCATTAGAATATGCATGGAATAGAAAGGAATGTTTTGACTCAGCACACACCACATGTGCATTATAATATTCTGGGAATAGAAAGGAATATTTTGACACAGCACACACAATATGTGCTTTAGAATATACTAGGAATACGATGGAATGTTTTGACTCAGGACACACAAGATGTGCATTAGAATATACGTGGAATAGAAAGGAATTTTTTGACTCAGCACACACAACATGTGGATCGGAATATACTCAGAATAGAAAGGAATGTATTGACTCAGCACACACCACTATGCATTAGAATATACTTGGAATAGAAAGGAATGTTTTGACCAGAACAAAAAGGAAGTGTATTGGAATATACTTGGAATAGAAAGGAATGTTTTGACTCAGCACACACAACATGTGCATCAGAAAATACTTGGAATAGAAAGGAATATTTTGACTCTGCACTCACAACATGTGCATTAGAATTTTAAAGAAATATTAAGGAATATTTTGACTCAGCACACACAACATGTGCATTAGAATATGCATGGAATAGAAAGGAATGTTTTGACTCAGCACACACCACCTGTGCATTAGAATATACTTGGAATACAATGGAATGTTTTGACACAGCACACACAAGATGTGCATAAGAAAATACTTAGAATAGAAAGGAATGTTTTGACTCAGCACACACAACATGTGCATCAGATAATACTTGGAATAGAAAGGAATGTTTTGACTCAGCCCACACAACATCTGCATTAGAATATACAAGGAATATTAAGGAATATTTTGACTCAGCACACACAACATGTGCATTAGAATATGCATGGAATAGAAAGGAATGTTTTGACTCAGCACACACCACATGTGCATTAGAATATTCTGGGAATAGAAAGGTATGTTTTGACTCAGCACACACAACATGTGCATTAGATAGAATATACTTGGAATAGAAAGGAATGTTTTGACTCAGCACAAACAACATGTGCATCGGAATATACTCAGAATAGAAAGGAGAGTATTGACTCAGCACACACCACAAATGCATTAGAATATACTTGGAATAGAAAGGAATGTTTTGACCCAGAACAAGAAGCACGTGTATTGGAATATACTTGGAATAGAAAGGAATGTTTTGACTCAGCACACACAACGTGCATTAGAATTTACTTGGAATAGAAAAGAAAGTTTTGACTCAGCACACACAACGTGTGCCTAAGAAAATACTTGGAATAGAAAGGAATGTTTTGACCCAGAACAAGAAGGAAGTGTATTAGAATATACTTGAAATAGAAAGGAATGTTTTGACTAAGCACAAACAACATATGAATTAGAATATACAAGGAATATTAAGGAATATTTTGACTTAGCACACACATCATGTGCATTAGAATATACTTGGAATAGAAAGGAATGTTTTGACCCAGAACAAAAAGGAAGTGTATAGGAATATACCTGGAATAGAAAGGAATGTTTTGACTCAGCACACACAATATGTGCTTTAGAATATACTAGGAATACAATGGCATGTTTTGACTCAGGACACACAAGATGTGCATTAGAATATACGTGGAATAGAAAGGAATTTTTTGACTCAGCACACACAACATGTGGATCGGAATATACTCAGAATAGAAAGGAAAGTATTGACTCAGCACACACCACATATGCATTAGAATATACTTGGAAGGAATGTTTTGACCCAGAACAAGAAGGAAGTGTATTGGAATATACTGGGAATAGAAAGGAATGTTTTGACTCAGCAGACACAACATGTGCATCAGAAAATACTTGGAATAGAAAGGGATATTTTGACTCAGCACTCACAACATGTGCATTAGAATGTTTAAGAAATATTAAGGAATATATGACTTAGCACACACAACATGTGCATTAGAATATGCATGCAATAGAAAGGAATGTTTTGACTCAGCACACACCACATGTGCATTAGAATATATTTCGAATACAATTTAATGTTTTGACACAGCACACACAAGATGTGCTTCAGAATATACTTGGAATAGAGAGGAATGTTTTGTCTCAGCACACAAAACAAGGTTATACGAATCTACTTGGCATAGAACGGAATGTGTTGACTCAGCACAGACAACATGTGCATTAGAATATACTTGGAATAGAAAGGAATGTTTTGACTCTGCACACACCACATGTGCTTTAGAATATTCTTGGAATATCAATAAATATTTTGACGCAGCACACACAAGATGTGCATTGGAAAATATTTGGAACAGAAAGGAATGTTTTGACTCAGCACACACCACACATGCATGAGAAGAGACTAGGAATATAACGGAATGTTTTGACTCTGCACACAAAACATGTGCATCGGAATATACTCAGAATAGAAAGGAGAATATTGACTCAGCACACACCACATATGGATTAGAATATACTTGGAATAGAAAGGAATGTTTTGACTCAGCACACACAACGTGCATTAGAATTTACTTGGAATAGAAAGGAATGTTTTGACTCAGCACACACAACGTGTGCATAAGAAAATACTTGGAATAGAAAGGAATATTTTGACCCAGAACAAGAAGGAAGTGTATTGGAATATACTTGGAATAGAAAGGAATGTTTTGACTCAGCACACACAAGATGTGCATTAGAATATACGTGGAATAGAAAGGAATGTTGTGACTCAGCACACACAACATGTGGATCGGAATATACTCAGAATAGAAAGGAAAGTATTGACTCAGCACACACACCACATATGCATTAGAATATATTTGGAATAGAAAGGAATGTTTTGACCCAGAACAAGAAGGAAGTGTATTGGAATATACTTGGAATAGAAAGGAATGTTTTGACTCAGCACACACAACATGTGCAGCAGAAAATACTTGGTATAGAAAGGAATGCTTTTACTCAGCGCACACACAATATGTGCTTTAGAATATACTTGGAATACAATGGAATGTTTTGAATCAGGACACACAAGAGGTGTATTAGAATACACGTGGAATAGAAAGGAATGTTTTGACTCAGCACACACAAGATGTGCATTGGAAAATACTTGGAATAGAAAGGAATATTTTGACCCAGAACAAGAAGGAAGTGTATTAGAATATACTTGAAATAGAAAGGAATGTTTTGACTAAGCACAAACAACATATGAATTAGAATATACAAGGAATATTAAGGAATATTTTGACTTAGCACACACATCATGTGCATTAGAATATACTTGGAATAGAAAGGAATGTTTTGACCCTGAAGAAGAAGGAAGTATATTGGAATATACTTGGAATAGAAAGGAATGTTTTGACTCAGCACACACAACATGTGCATCAGAATATACAAGGAATATTAAGGAATATTTTGACTCAGCACACACAACATGTGCATTAGAATATGCATGGAATAGAAAGGAATGTTTTGACTCAGCACACACCACATGTGCATTATAATATTCTGGGAATAGAAAGGAATATTTTGACACAGCACACACAATATGTGCTTTAGAATATACTAGGAATACGATGGAATGTTTTGACTCAGGACACACAAGATGTGCATTAGAATATACGTGGAATAGAAAGGAATTTTTTGACTCAGCACACACAACATGTGGATCGGAATATACTCAGAATAGAAAGGAATGTATTGACTCAGCACACACCACTATGCATTAGAATATACTTGGAATAGAAAGGAATGTTTTGACCAGAACAAAAAGGAAGTGTATTGGAATATACTTGGAATAGAAAGGAATGTTTTGACTCAGCACACACAACATGTGCATCAGAAAATACTTGGAATAGAAAGGAATATTTTGACTCTGCACTCACAACATGTGCATTAGAATTTTAAAGAAATATTAAGGAATATTTTGACTCAGCACACACAACATGTGCATTAGAATATGCATGGAATAGAAAGGAATGTTTTGACTCAGCACACACCACCTGTGCATTAGAATATACTTGGAATACAATGGAATGTTTTGACACAGCACACACAAGATGTGCATAAGAAAATACTTAGAATAGAAAGGAATGTTTTGACTCAGCACACACAACATGTGCATCAGATAATACTTGGAATAGAAAGGAATGTTTTGACTCAGCCCACACAACATCTGCATTAGAATATACAAGGAATATTAAGGAATATTTTGACTCAGCACACACAACATGTGCATTAGAATATGCATGGAATAGAAAGGAATGTTTTGACTCAGCACACACCACATGTGCATTAGAATATTCTGGGAATAGAAAGGTATGTTTTGACTCAGCACACACAACATGTGCATTAGATAGAATATACTTGGAATAGAAAGGAATGTTTTGACTCAGCACAAACAACATGTGAACTAGAATATACAAGGAATATTAAGGAATATTTTGACTTAGCACACACCACCTGTGCATTAGAATATTCTGGGAATAGAAAGGAATGTTTTTACTCAGCACACACAATATGTGCATCGGAATATACTCAGAATAGAAAGGAAAGTATTGACTCAGCACACACCACATATGCATTAGAATATACTTGGAATAGAAAGGAATATTTTGACCCAGAACAAGAAGGAAGTGTATTGGAATATACTTGGAATAGAAAGGAATGTTTTGACTCAGCACACACAAGATGTGCATTAGAATATACGTGGAATAGAAAGGAATGTTTTGACTCAGCACACACAACATGTGGATCGGAAAATACTCAGAATAGAAAGGAAAGTATTGACTCAGCACACACCACATATGCATTAGAATATACTTGGAATAGAAAGGAATGTTTTGACCCAGAATAAGAAGGAAGTGTATTGGAATATACTTTCAATAGAAAGGAATGTTTTGACTCAGCACACACAACATGTGCATCAGAAAATACTTGGTATAGAAAGGAATGTTTTTACTCAGCGCACACACAATATGTGCTTCAGAATATACTTGGAATACAATGGCATGTTTTGACTCAGGACACACAAGATGTGTTTTAGAATATACGTGGAATAGAAGGGAATGTTTTGACTCAGCACACACAACATGTGGATCGGAATATACTCAGAATAGAAAGGAAAGTATTGACTCAGCACACACCACATATGCATTAGAATATACTTGGAATAGAAAGGAATGTTTTGACCCAGAACAAGAAGGAAGTGTATTGGAATATACTTGGAATAGAAAGGAATGTTTTGACTCAGCACAAACAACATGTGCATCAGAATATACAAGGAATATTAAGGAATATTTTGACTCAGCACACACAACATGTGCATTAGAATATGCATGGAATATAAGGAATGTTTTGACTCAGCACACACCACATGTGCATTATAATATTCTGGGAATAGAAAGGAATATTTTGACACAGCACACGCAACATGTGCATTAGATAGAATATACGTGGAATAGAAAGGAATGTTTTGACCCAGAACAAGAAGGAAGTGTATTGGAATATACTTGGAATAGAAAGGAATGTTTTGACTCAGCACACACAAGATGTGCATTATAATATACGTGGAAAAGAAAGGAAAGTATTGACTCAGCACACACCACATATGCATTAGAATATACATGGAATAGAAAGATATGTTTTGACCCAGAACAAGAAGGAAGTGTATTGGAATATACTTGGAATAGAAAGGAATGTTTTGACTCAGCACACACAACATGTGCATTAGAATATGCATGGAATAATAGGAATGTTTTGACTCAGCACACACAACATGTGCATCAGAAAATACTTAGAATAGAAAGGTATGTTTTTACTCAGTGCACACACAATATGTGCTTTAGAATATACTTGGAATATGATGGAAGGTTTTGACTCAGGAAACAGATGTGCATTAGAATATGCATGGAATAGAAAGGAATGTTTTGACTCAGCACACACCACATGTGCATTAGAATATACTTGGAATACAATGGAATGTTTTTACACAGCACACACAAGATGTGCATCTGAATATACTTGGAATAGAAAGGAATCTTTTGTCTCAGCACACAAAACAAGGTTATTCGAATCTACTTGGAATTGAAAGGAATGTGTTGACTCAGCAGAGACAACATGTGCATTAGAATATACTTGTAAAAGAAAGGAATGTTTTGACTCAGCACACACCACATGTGCTTTAGAATATTCTTGGAATAGAAAGTAATGTTTTGACTCAGCACACACCACATGTGCATTAGAAAATTCTGAGAATAGAAAGGCATGTTTTGACTCAGCACACACAACATATGCATTAGAATATACTTGGAATAGAAAGGATTGTTTTGACCCAGAACAAGAAGGAAGTGTATTAGAATATACTTCGAATAGAAAGGAATGTTTTGACTCAGCACAAACAACATATGAATTAGAATATACAAGGAATATTAAGGAATATTTTGACTTAGCACAAACCACATGTGCATTAGAATATACTTGGAATAGAAAGGAATGTTTTGACCCAGTACAAGAAGGTGGTGTATTGGAATATACTTGGAATACAAAGGAATGCTTTGACTCTGCACACACAATATATGCTTTAGAATATACTAGGAAAACAATGGAATGTTTTGACTCAGGACACACAAGATGTGCATTAGAATATACCTGGAATAGAAAGGAATTTTTTGACTCAGCACACACAACATGTGGATCGGAATATACTCAGAATAGAAAGGAAAGTATTGACTCAGCACACACCACATATGCATTAGAATATAATTGGAATAGAAAGGAATGTATTGACCCAGAACAAGAAGGAAGTTTATTGGAATATACTGGGAATAGAAAGGAATGTTTAGACTCAGCACACACAACATGTGCATCAGAAAATACTTGGAATAGAAAGGAATATTTTTACTCAGCACTCACAACATGTTCATTAGAATTTTTAAGAAATATTAAGGAATATTTGACTTAGCACACACAACATGTGCATTAGAATATGCATGGAAAAAAAAGGAATGTTTTGACTCAGCACACACCACATGTGCATTAGAATATACTTGGAATAGAAAGGAATGTTTTGACACAGCACACACAAGATGTGCATCAGAATATACTTGGAATAGTAAGGAATGTTTTGTCTCAGCACACAAAACAAGGTTATACGAATCTACTTGGAATAGAAAGGAATGTTTTGACTCAGCACAGACAACACGTGCATTAGAATATACTTGGAATAGAAAGGAATGTTTTGACAGCACACACCACATGTGCTTTAGAATATTCTTGGAATATCAATAAATATTTTGACGCAGCACACACAAGATGTGCATTGGAAAATACTTGGAATAGAAAGGAATGTTTTGACTCAGCACACACCACACATGCATGAGAAGAGACTAGGAATATAACGGAATGTTTTGATTCAGCACACACAACGTGTATTAGAATTTACTTGGAATAGAAAAGCATGTTTTGACTCAGCACACACAAGATGTGCATAAGAAAATACTTGGAATAGAAAGGAATGTTTTGACTCAACCCACACAACATCTGCATTAGAATATACAAGGAATATTAAGGAATATTTTGACTCAGCACACACAAAATGTGCATTAGAATATGCATGGAATAGAAAGGAATGTTTTGACTCAGCACACACCACATGTGCATTAGAATATTCTGGGAATAGAAAGGTATGTTTTGACTCAGCACACACAACATGTGCATTAGATAGATTATACTTGGAATAGAAAGGAATGTTTTGACTCAGCATACACAACATGTGCATCGGAATATACTCAGAATAGAAAGGAGAGTATTGACTCAGCACACACCACATATGCATTAGAATATACTTGGAATAGAAAGGAATGTTTTGACCCAGAACAAGAAGCAAGTGTATTAGAATATACTTGGAATAGAAAGGAATGTTTTGACTCAGCACACACAACGTGCATTAGAATTTACTTGGAATAGAATAGAAAGTTTTGACTCAGCACACATAACATGTGCATAAGAAAATATTTGGAATAGAAAGGAATGTTTTGGCTCAGCACAAACAACATGTGAATTAGAATATACAAGGAATATTAAGGAATATTTTGACTTAGCACACACCACATATTCATTAGAATTTACTTGGAATAGAAAAGCATGTTTTGACTCAGCACCCAGAAGATGTGCATAAGAAAATACTTAGAATAGAAAGGAATGTTTTGACTCAGCACACACAACATGTGCATCAGAAAATACTTGGAATGGAAAGGAATGTTTTGACTCAGCCCACACAACATCTTCATTAGAATATACAAGGAATATTAAGGAATATTTTGACTCTACACACACAACATGTGCATTAGAATATGCATGGAATAGAAAGGTATGTTTTGATTCAGCACACACCACATATGCATTAGAATATACTTGGAATAGAAAGGAATGTTTTGACCCAGAACAAGAATGAAGTGTATTGGAATATACTGTGAATAGAAAGGAATGTTTTGACTCAGCAGACACAACATGTGCATCAGAAAATACTTGGAATAGAAAGGAATATTTTGACTCAGCACTCGCAACATGTGCATTAGATTTTTTAAGAAATATTAAGGAATTTTTGACTCCGCACACACAACATGTGCATCAGAAAATACTTGGAAAAGAAAGGAATGTTTTGACTCAGCCCACACAACATCTGCATTAGAATATACAAGGAATATTAAGGAATATTTTGACTCAGCACACACAACATGTGCATTAGAATATGCATGGAATAGAAAGGTATGTTTTGACTCAGCACACACCACATGTGTATTTGATAGAATATACTTGGAATAGAATGGAATGTTTTGACTCAGCACACACAACATGTGAATTAGAATATACAAGGAATATTAAGGAATATTTTGACTTAGCACACACCACCTGTGCATTAGAATATTCTGGGAATAGAAAGGAATGTTTTTACTCAGCACACACAATATGTGGATCGGAATATACTCAGAATAGAAAGGAAAGTATTGACTCAGCACACACCACATATATTCATTAGAATATACTTGGAATAGAAAGGAATATTTTGACCCAGAACAAGAAGGAAGTTTATTGGAATATACTTGGAATAGAAAGGAATGTTTTGACTCAGCACACACAAGATGTGCATTATAATATACGTGGAATAGAAAGGAAAGTATTGACTCAGCACACACCACATATGCATTAGAATATACTTGGAATAGAAAGGAATGTTTTGACCCAGAACAAGAAGGATGTGTATTGGAATTTGCTTGGAATAGAAAGGAATGTTTTGACTCAGCACACACAACATGTGCATCAGAAAATACTTGGAATAGAAAGGAATGTTTTGACTCAGCACACACGATCTGTGCATTAGAATATACTTGGAATACAATGGAATGTTTTGACACAGCACACACAAGATGTGCAAAAGAATATACCTGGAATGGAAAAGTATGTTTTTACTCAGCGCACACACAAGATGTGCATAAGAAAATACTTATAATAGAAAGGAATGTTTTGACTCAGCACACACAACATGTGCATCAGAAAATACTTGGAATAGAAAGGAATGTTTTGACTCAGCACACACCACATGTGCTTTAGAATATTCTTGGAATATCAATAAATATTTTGACGCAGCACACACAAGATGTGCATTGGAAAATACTTGGAATAGAAAGGAATGTTTTGACTCAGCACACACCACACATGCATGAGAAGAGACTAGGAATATAACGGAATGTTTTGATTCAGCACACACAACGTGTATTAGAATTTACTTGGAATAGAAAAGCATGTTTTGACTCAGCACACACAAGATGTGCATAAGAAAATACTTGGAATAGAAAGGAATGTTTTGACTCAGCCCACACAACATCTGCATTAGAATATACAAGGAATATTAAGGAATATTTTGACTCAGCACACACAAAATGTGCATTAGAATATGCATGGAATAGAAAGGAATATTTTGACTTAGCACACACATCATGTGCATTAGAATATACTTGGAATAGAAAGGAATGTTTTGACCCAGAACAAAAAGGAAGTGTATAGGAATATACCTGGAATAGAAAGGAATGTTTTGACTCAGCACACACAATATGTGCTTTAGAATATACTAGGAATACAATGGCATGTTTTGACTCAGGACACACAAGATGTGCATTAGAATATACGTGGAATAGAAAGGAATTTTTTGACTCAGCACACACAACATGTGGATCGGAATATACTCAGAATAGAAAGGAAAGTATTGACTCAGCACACACCACATATGCATTAGAATATACTTGGAAGGAATGTTTTGACCCAGAACAAGAAGGAAGTGTATTGGAATATACTGGGAATAGAAAGGAATGTTTTGACTCAGCAGACACAACATGTGCATCAGAAAATACTTGGAATAGAAAGGGATATTTTGACTCAGCACTCACAACATGTGCATTAGAATGTTTAAGAAATATTAAGGAATATATGACTTAGCACACACAACATGTGCATTAGAATATGCATGCAATAGAAAGGAATGTTTTGACTCAGCACACACCACATGTGCATTAGAATATATTTCGAATACAATTTAATGTTTTGACACAGCACACACAAGATGTGCTTCAGAATATACTTGGAATAGAGAGGAATGTTTTGTCTCAGCACACAAAACAAGGTTATACGAATCTACTTGGCATAGAACGGAATGTGTTGACTCAGCACAGACAACATGTGCATTAGAATATACTTGGAATAGAAAGGAATGTTTTGACTCTGCACACACCACATGTGCTTTAGAATATTCTTGGAATATCAATAAATATTTTGACGCAGCACACACAAGATGTGCATTGGAAAATATTTGGAACAGAAAGGAATGTTTTGACTCAGCACACACCACACATGCATGAGAAGAGACTAGGAATATAACGGAATGTTTTGACTCTGCACACAAAACATGTGCATCGGAATATACTCAGAATAGAAAGGAGAATATTGACTCAGCACACACCACATATGGATTAGAATATACTTGGAATAGAAAGGAATGTTTTGACTCAGCACACACAACGTGCATTAGAATTTACTTGGAATAGAAAGGAATGTTTTGACTCAGCACACACAACGTGTGCATAAGAAAATACTTGGAATAGAAAGGAATATTTTGACCCAGAACAAGAAGGAAGTGTATTGGAATATACTTGGAATAGAAAGGAATGTTTTGACTCAGCACACACAAGATGTGCATTAGAATATACGTGGAATAGAAAGGAATGTTGTGACTCAGCACACACAACATGTGGATCGGAATATACTCAGAATAGAAAGGAAAGTATTGACTCAGCACACACACCACATATGCATTAGAATATATTTGGAATAGAAAGGAATGTTTTGACCCAGAACAAGAAGGAAGTGTATTGGAATATACTTGGAATAGAAAGGAATGTTTTGACTCAGCACACACAACATGTGCAGCAGAAAATACTTGGTATAGAAAGGAATGCTTTTACTCAGCGCACACACAATATGTGCTTTAGAATATACTTGGAATACAATGGAATGTTTTGAATCAGGACACACAAGAGGTGTATTAGAATACACGTGGAATAGAAAGGAATGTTTTGACTCAGCACACACAAGATGTGCATTGGAAAATACTTGGAATAGAAAGGAATATTTTGACCCAGAACAAGAAGGAAGTGTATTAGAATATACTTGAAATAGAAAGGAATGTTTTGACTAAGCACAAACAACATATGAATTAGAATATACAAGGAATATTAAGGAATATTTTGACTTAGCACACACATCATGTGCATTAGAATATACTTGGAATAGAAAGGAATGTTTTGACCCTGAAGAAGAAGGAAGTATATTGGAATATACTTGGAATAGAAAGGAATGTTTTGACTCAGCACACACAACATGTGCATCAGAATATACAAGGAATATTAAGGAATATTTTGACTCAGCACACACAACATGTGCATTAGAATATGCATGGAATAGAAAGGAATGTTTTGACTCAGCACACACCACATGTGCATTATAATATTCTGGGAATAGAAAGGAATATTTTGACACAGCACACACAATATGTGCTTTAGAATATACTAGGAATACGATGGAATGTTTTGACTCAGGACACACAAGATGTGCATTAGAATATACGTGGAATAGAAAGGAATTTTTTGACTCAGCACACACAACATGTGGATCGGAATATACTCAGAATAGAAAGGAATGTATTGACTCAGCACACACCACTATGCATTAGAATATACTTGGAATAGAAAGGAATGTTTTGACCAGAACAAAAAGGAAGTGTATTGGAATATACTTGGAATAGAAAGGAATGTTTTGACTCAGCACACACAACATGTGCATCAGAAAATACTTGGAATAGAAAGGAATATTTTGACTCTGCACTCACAACATGTGCATTAGAATTTTAAAGAAATATTAAGGAATATTTTGACTCAGCACACACAACATGTGCATTAGAATATGCATGGAATAGAAAGGAATGTTTTGACTCAGCACACACCACCTGTGCATTAGAATATACTTGGAATACAATGGAATGTTTTGACACAGCACACACAAGATGTGCATAAGAAAATACTTAGAATAGAAAGGAATGTTTTGACTCAGCACACACAACATGTGCATCAGATAATACTTGGAATAGAAAGGAATGTTTTGACTCAGCCCACACAACATCTGCATTAGAATATACAAGGAATATTAAGGAATATTTTGACTCAGCACACACAACATGTGCATTAGAATATGCATGGAATAGAAAGGAATGTTTTGACTCAGCACACACCACATGTGCATTAGAATATTCTGGGAATAGAAAGGTATGTTTTGACTCAGCACACACAACATGTGCATTAGATAGAATATACTTGGAATAGAAAGGAATGTTTTGACTCAGCACAAACAACATGTGAACTAGAATATACAAGGAATATTAAGGAATATTTTGACTTAGCACACACCACCTGTGCATTAGAATATTCTGGGAATAGAAAGGAATGTTTTTACTCAGCACACACAATATGTGCATCGGAATATACTCAGAATAGAAAGGAAAGTATTGACTCAGCACACACCACATATGCATTAGAATATACTTGGAATAGAAAGGAATATTTTGACCCAGAACAAGAAGGAAGTGTATTGGAATATACTTGGAATAGAAAGGAATGTTTTGACTCAGCACACACAAGATGTGCATTAGAATATACGTGGAATAGAAAGGAATGTTTTGACTCAGCACACACAACATGTGGATCGGAAAATACTCAGAATAGAAAGGAAAGTATTGACTCAGCACACACCACATATGCATTAGAATATACTTGGAATAGAAAGGAATGTTTTGACCCAGAATAAGAAGGAAGTGTATTGGAATATACTTTCAATAGAAAGGAATGTTTTGACTCAGCACACACAACATGTGCATCAGAAAATACTTGGTATAGAAAGGAATGTTTTTACTCAGCGCACACACAATATGTGCTTCAGAATATACTTGGAATACAATGGCATGTTTTGACTCAGGACACACAAGATGTGTTTTAGAATATACGTGGAATAGAAGGGAATGTTTTGACTCAGCACACACAACATGTGGATCGGAATATACTCAGAATAGAAAGGAAAGTATTGACTCAGCACACACCACATATGCATTAGAATATACTTGGAATAGAAAGGAATGTTTTGACCCAGAACAAGAAGGAAGTGTATTGGAATATACTTGGAATAGAAAGGAATGTTTTGACTCAGCACAAACAACATGTGCATCAGAATATACAAGGAATATTAAGGAATATTTTGACTCAGCACACACAACATGTGCATTAGAATATGCATGGAATATAAGGAATGTTTTGACTCAGCACACACCACATGTGCATTATAATATTCTGGGAATAGAAAGGAATATTTTGACACAGCACACGCAACATGTGCATTAGATAGAATATACGTGGAATAGAAAGGAATGTTTTGACCCAGAACAAGAAGGAAGTGTATTGGAATATACTTGGAATAGAAAGGAATGTTTTGACTCAGCACACACAAGATGTGCATTATAATATACGTGGAAAAGAAAGGAAAGTATTGACTCAGCACACACCACATATGCATTAGAATATACATGGAATAGAAAGATATGTTTTGACCCAGAACAAGAAGGAAGTGTATTGGAATATACTTGGAATAGAAAGGAATGTTTTGACTCAGCACACACAACATGTGCATTAGAATATGCATGGAATAATAGGAATGTTTTGACTCAGCACACACAACATGTGCATCAGAAAATACTTAGAATAGAAAGGTATGTTTTTACTCAGTGCACACACAATATGTGCTTTAGAATATACTTGGAATATGATGGAAGGTTTTGACTCAGGAAACAGATGTGCATTAGAATATGCATGGAATAGAAAGGAATGTTTTGACTCAGCACACACCACATGTGCATTAGAATATACTTGGAATACAATGGAATGTTTTTACACAGCACACACAAGATGTGCATCTGAATATACTTGGAATAGAAAGGAATCTTTTGTCTCAGCACACAAAACAAGGTTATTCGAATCTACTTGGAATTGAAAGGAATGTGTTGACTCAGCAGAGACAACATGTGCATTAGAATATACTTGTAAAAGAAAGGAATGTTTTGACTCAGCACACACCACATGTGCTTTAGAATATTCTTGGAATAGAAAGTAATGTTTTGACTCAGCACACACCACATGTGCATTAGAAAATTCTGAGAATAGAAAGGCATGTTTTGACTCAGCACACACAACATATGCATTAGAATATACTTGGAATAGAAAGGATTGTTTTGACCCAGAACAAGAAGGAAGTGTATTAGAATATACTTCGAATAGAAAGGAATGTTTTGACTCAGCACAAACAACATATGAATTAGAATATACAAGGAATATTAAGGAATATTTTGACTTAGCACAAACCACATGTGCATTAGAATATACTTGGAATAGAAAGGAATGTTTTGACCCAGTACAAGAAGGTGGTGTATTGGAATATACTTGGAATACAAAGGAATGCTTTGACTCTGCACACACAATATATGCTTTAGAATATACTAGGAAAACAATGGAATGTTTTGACTCAGGACACACAAGATGTGCATTAGAATATACCTGGAATAGAAAGGAATTTTTTGACTCAGCACACACAACATGTGGATCGGAATATACTCAGAATAGAAAGGAAAGTATTGACTCAGCACACACCACATATGCATTAGAATATAATTGGAATAGAAAGGAATGTATTGACCCAGAACAAGAAGGAAGTTTATTGGAATATACTGGGAATAGAAAGGAATGTTTAGACTCAGCACACACAACATGTGCATCAGAAAATACTTGGAATAGAAAGGAATATTTTTACTCAGCACTCACAACATGTTCATTAGAATTTTTAAGAAATATTAAGGAATATTTGACTTAGCACACACAACATGTGCATTAGAATATGCATGGAAAAAAAAGGAATGTTTTGACTCAGCACACACCACATGTGCATTAGAATATACTTGGAATAGAAAGGAATGTTTTGACACAGCACACACAAGATGTGCATCAGAATATACTTGGAATAGTAAGGAATGTTTTGTCTCAGCACACAAAACAAGGTTATACGAATCTACTTGGAATAGAAAGGAATGTTTTGACTCAGCACAGACAACACGTGCATTAGAATATACTTGGAATAGAAAGGAATGTTTTGACAGCACACACCACATGTGCTTTAGAATATTCTTGGAATATCAATAAATATTTTGACGCAGCACACACAAGATGTGCATTGGAAAATACTTGGAATAGAAAGGAATGTTTTGACTCAGCACACACCACACATGCATGAGAAGAGACTAGGAATATAACGGAATGTTTTGATTCAGCACACACAACGTGTATTAGAATTTACTTGGAATAGAAAAGCATGTTTTGACTCAGCACACACAAGATGTGCATAAGAAAATACTTGGAATAGAAAGGAATGTTTTGACTCAACCCACACAACATCTGCATTAGAATATACAAGGAATATTAAGGAATATTTTGACTCAGCACACACAAAATGTGCATTAGAATATGCATGGAATAGAAAGGAATGTTTTGACTCAGCACACACCACATGTGCATTAGAATATTCTGGGAATAGAAAGGTATGTTTTGACTCAGCACACACAACATGTGCATTAGATAGATTATACTTGGAATAGAAAGGAATGTTTTGACTCAGCATACACAACATGTGCATCGGAATATACTCAGAATAGAAAGGAGAGTATTGACTCAGCACACACCACATATGCATTAGAATATACTTGGAATAGAAAGGAATGTTTTGACCCAGAACAAGAAGCAAGTGTATTAGAATATACTTGGAATAGAAAGGAATGTTTTGACTCAGCACACACAACGTGCATTAGAATTTACTTGGAATAGAATAGAAAGTTTTGACTCAGCACACATAACATGTGCATAAGAAAATATTTGGAATAGAAAGGAATGTTTTGGCTCAGCACAAACAACATGTGAATTAGAATATACAAGGAATATTAAGGAATATTTTGACTTAGCACACACCACATATTCATTAGAATTTACTTGGAATAGAAAAGCATGTTTTGACTCAGCACCCAGAAGATGTGCATAAGAAAATACTTAGAATAGAAAGGAATGTTTTGACTCAGCACACACAACATGTGCATCAGAAAATACTTGGAATGGAAAGGAATGTTTTGACTCAGCCCACACAACATCTTCATTAGAATATACAAGGAATATTAAGGAATATTTTGACTCTACACACACAACATGTGCATTAGAATATGCATGGAATAGAAAGGTATGTTTTGATTCAGCACACACCACATATGCATTAGAATATACTTGGAATAGAAAGGAATGTTTTGACCCAGAACAAGAATGAAGTGTATTGGAATATACTGTGAATAGAAAGGAATGTTTTGACTCAGCAGACACAACATGTGCATCAGAAAATACTTGGAATAGAAAGGAATATTTTGACTCAGCACTCGCAACATGTGCATTAGATTTTTTAAGAAATATTAAGGAATTTTTGACTCCGCACACACAACATGTGCATCAGAAAATACTTGGAAAAGAAAGGAATGTTTTGACTCAGCCCACACAACATCTGCATTAGAATATACAAGGAATATTAAGGAATATTTTGACTCAGCACACACAACATGTGCATTAGAATATGCATGGAATAGAAAGGTATGTTTTGACTCAGCACACACCACATGTGTATTTGATAGAATATACTTGGAATAGAATGGAATGTTTTGACTCAGCACACACAACATGTGAATTAGAATATACAAGGAATATTAAGGAATATTTTGACTTAGCACACACCACCTGTGCATTAGAATATTCTGGGAATAGAAAGGAATGTTTTTACTCAGCACACACAATATGTGGATCGGAATATACTCAGAATAGAAAGGAAAGTATTGACTCAGCACACACCACATATATTCATTAGAATATACTTGGAATAGAAAGGAATATTTTGACCCAGAACAAGAAGGAAGTTTATTGGAATATACTTGGAATAGAAAGGAATGTTTTGACTCAGCACACACAAGATGTGCATTATAATATACGTGGAATAGAAAGGAAAGTATTGACTCAGCACACACCACATATGCATTAGAATATACTTGGAATAGAAAGGAATGTTTTGACCCAGAACAAGAAGGATGTGTATTGGAATTTGCTTGGAATAGAAAGGAATGTTTTGACTCAGCACACACAACATGTGCATCAGAAAATACTTGGAATAGAAAGGAATGTTTTGACTCAGCACACACGATCTGTGCATTAGAATATACTTGGAATACAATGGAATGTTTTGACACAGCACACACAAGATGTGCAAAAGAATATACCTGGAATGGAAAAGTATGTTTTTACTCAGCGCACACACAAGATGTGCATAAGAAAATACTTATAATAGAAAGGAATGTTTTGACTCAGCACACACAACATGTGCATCAGAAAATACTTGGAATAGAAAGGAATGTTTTGACTCAGCACACACCACATGTGCTTTAGAATATTCTTGGAATATCAATAAATATTTTGACGCAGCACACACAAGATGTGCATTGGAAAATACTTGGAATAGAAAGGAATGTTTTGACTCAGCACACACCACACATGCATGAGAAGAGACTAGGAATATAACGGAATGTTTTGATTCAGCACACACAACGTGTATTAGAATTTACTTGGAATAGAAAAGCATGTTTTGACTCAGCACACACAAGATGTGCATAAGAAAATACTTGGAATAGAAAGGAATGTTTTGACTCAGCCCACACAACATCTGCATTAGAATATACAAGGAATATTAAGGAATATTTTGACTCAGCACACACAAAATGTGCATTAGAATATGCATGGAATAGAAAGGAATGTTTTGACTCAGCACACACCACATGTGCATTAGAATATTCTGGGAATAGAAAGGTATGTTTTGACTCAGCACACACAACATGTGCATTAGATAGATTATACTTGGAATAGAAAGGAATGTTTTGACTCAGCATACACAACATGTGCATCGGAATATACTCAGAATAGAAAGGAGAGTATTGACTCAGCACACACCACATATGCATTAGAATATACTTGGAATAGAAAGGAATGTTTTGACCCAGAACAAGAAGCAAGTGTATTAGAATATACTTGGAATAGAAAGGAATGTTTTGACTCAGCACACACAACGTGCATTAGAATTTACTTGGAATAGAATAGAAAGTTTTGACTCAGCACACATAACATGTGCATAAGAAAATATTTGGAATAGAAAGGAATGTTTTGGCTCAGCACAAACAACATGTGAATTAGAATATACAAGGAATATTAAGGAATATTTTGACTTAGCACACACCACATATTCATTAGAATTTACTTGGAATAGAAAAGCATGTTTTGACTCAGCACCCAGAAGATGTGCATAAGAAAATACTTAGAATAGAAAGGAATGTTTTGACTCAGCACACACAACATGTGCATCAGAAAATACTTGGAATGGAAAGGAATGTTTTGACTCAGCCCACACAACATCTTCATTAGAATATACAAGGAATATTAAGGAATATTTTGACTCTACACACACAACATGTGCATTAGAATATGCATGGAATAGAAAGGTATGTTTTGATTCAGCACACACCACATATGCATTAGAATATACTTGGAATAGAAAGGAATGTTTTGACCCAGAACAAGAATGAAGTGTATTGGAATATACTGTGAATAGAAAGGAATGTTTTGACTCAGCAGACACAACATGTGCATCAGAAAATACTTGGAATAGAAAGGAATATTTTGACTCAGCACTCGCAACATGTGCATTAGATTTTTTAAGAAATATTAAGGAATTTTTGACTCCGCACACACAACATGTGCATCAGAAAATACTTGGAAAAGAAAGGAATGTTTTGACTCAGCCCACACAACATCTGCATTAGAATATACAAGGAATATTAAGGAATATTTTGACTCAGCACACACAACATGTGCATTAGAATATGCATGGAATAGAAAGGTATGTTTTGACTCAGCACACACCACATGTGTATTAGATAGAATATACTTGGAATAGAATGGAATGTTTTGACTCAGCACACACAACATGTGAATTAGAATATACAAGGAATATTAAGGAATATTTTGACTTAGCACACACCACCTGTGCATTAGAATATTCTGGGAATAGAAAGGAATGTTTTTACTCAGCACACACAATATGTGGATCGGAATATACTCAGAATAGAAAGGAAAGTATTGACTCAGCACACACCACATATATTCATTAGAATATACTTGGAATAGAAAGGAATATTTTGACCCAGAACAAGAAGGAAGTTTATTGGAATATACTTGGAATAGAAAGGAATGTTTTGACTCAGCACACACAAGATGTGCATTATAATATACGTGGAATAGAAAGGAAAGTATTGACTCAGCACACACCACATATGCATTAGAATATACTTGGAATAGAAAGGAATGTTTTGACCCAGAACAAGAAGGATGTGTATTGGAATTTGCTTGGAATAGAAAGGAATGTTTTGACTCAGCACACACAACATGTGCATCAGAAAATACTTGGAATAGAAAGGAATGTTTTGACTCAGCACACACGATCTGTGCATTAGAATATACTTGGAATACAATGGAATGTTTTGACACAGCACACACAAGATGTGCAAAAGAATATACCTGGAATGGAAAAGTATGTTTTTACTCAGCGCACACACAAGATGTGCATAAGAAAATACTTATAATAGAAAGGAATGTTTTGACTCAGCACACACAACATGTGCATCAGAAAATACTTGGAATAGAAAGGAATGTTTTGACTCAGCACACACCACATGTGCATTAGAATATACTTGGAATATAATGGAATGTTTTGACACAGCACACACAAGATGTGCATCTGAATATACTTGGAATAGAGAGGAATGTTTTGTCTCAGCACACAAAACAAGGTTATTCGAATCTACTTGGAATTGAAAGGAATGTGTTGACTCAGCAGAGACAACATGTGCATTAGAATATACTTGGAAAAGAAAGGAATGTTTTGACTCAGCACACACCACATGTGCTTTAGTATATTCTTGGAATAGAAAGTAATGTTTTGACGCAGCACACACCACATGTGCATTAGAAAATTCTGAGAATAGAAAGGCATGTTTTGACTCAGCACACACCACATATGCATTAGAATATACTTGGAATAGAAAGGAATGTTTTGACCCAGAACAAGAAGGAAGTGTATTAGAATATACTACGAATAGAAAGGAATGTTTTGACTCAGCACAAACCACATATGAATTAGAATATACAAGGAATATTAAGGAATATTTTGACTTAGCACAAACCACATGTGCATTAGAATATACTTGGAATAGAAAGGAATGTTTTGACTCAGCCCACACAACATCTGAATTAGAATATATAAGGAATATTAAGGAATATTATGACTCAGCCCACACAAAATGTGCATTAGAATATGCATGGAATAGAAAGGAATGTTTTGACTCAGCACACACCACATGTGCATTAGAATATTCTGGGAATAGAAAGGTATGTTTTGACTCAGCACACACAACATGTGCATTAGATAGAATATACTTGGAATAGAAAGGAATGTTTTGACTCAGCATACACAACATGTGCATCGGAATATACTCCGAATAGAAAGGAGAGTATTGACTCAGCACACACCACATATGAATTAGAATATACTTGGAATAGAAAGGAATGTTTTGACCCAGAACAAGAAGCAAGTGTATTAGAATATACTTGGAATAGAAAGGAATGTTTTGACTCAGCACACACAACGTGCATTAGAATTTACTTGCAATAGAAAAGAAAGTTTTGACTCAGCACACATAACATGTGCATAAGAAAATATTTGGAATAGAAAGGAATGTTTTGACTCAGCACAAACAACATGTGAATTAGAATATACAAGGAATATTAAGGAATATTTTGACTTAGCACACACCACATATTCATTAGAATTTACTTGGAATAGAAAAGCATGTTTTGACTCAGCACCCAGAAGATGTGCATAAGAAAATACTTAGAATAGAAAGGAATGTTTTGACTCAGCACACACAACATGTGCATCAGAAAATACTTGGAATAGAAAGGAATGTTTTGACTCAGCACTCACAACATGTTCATTAGAATTTTTAAGAAATATTAAGGAATATTTGACTTAGCACACACAACATGTGCATTAGAATATGCATGGAAAAAAAAGGAATGTTTTGACTCAGCACACACCACATGTGCATTAGAATATACTTGGAATAGAAAGGAATGTTTTGACACAGCACACACAAGATGTGCATCAGAATATACTTGGAATAGAAAGGAATGTTTTGACTCAGCACACACCACATGTGGATTAGAATATTCTGGGAATAGAAAGGTATGTTTTGACTCAGCACACACAACATGTGCATTAGATAGAGTCCACGCTGCTGAAGATCCAGCTGCGCTGGATGGGTCACGTCTCCAGAATGGAGGACCATCGCCTTCCCAAGATCGTATTATATGGCGAGCTCTCCACTGGCCACCGTGACAGAGGTGCACCAAAGAAAAGGTACAAGGACTGCCCAAAGAAATCTCTTGGTGCCTGCCACATTGACCACCGCCAGTGGGCTGATAACGCCTCAAACCGTGCATCTTGGCGCCTCACAGTTTGGCGGGCAGCAGCCTCCTTTGAAGAAGACCGCAGAGCCCATCTCACTGACAAAAGGCAAAGGAGGAAAAACCCAACACCCAACCCCAACCAACCAATTTTCCCTTGCAACCGCTGCAATCGTGTCTGCCTGTCCCGCATCGGACTGGTCAGCCACAAACGAGCCTGCAGCTGTCGTGGACTTTTTACCCCCTCCATAAATCTTCGTCCGCGAAGCCAAGCCAAAGAAAAAGAAAAAACTTGGAATAGAAAGGAATGTTTTGACTCAGCATACACAACATGTGCATCGGAATATACTCCGAATAGAAAGGAGAGTATTGACTCAGCACACACCACATATGCATTAGAATATACTTGGAATAGAAAGGAATGTTTTGACCCAGAACAAGAAGCAAGTGTATTAGAATATACTTGGAATAGAAAGGAATGTTTTGACTCAGCACACACAACGTGCATTAGAATTTACTTGCAATAGAAAAGAAAGTTTTGACTCAGCACACATAACATGTGCATAAGAAAATATTTGGAATAGAAAGGAATGTTTTGACTCAGCACAAACAACATGTGAATTAGAATATACAAGGAATATTAAGGAATATTTTGACTTAGCACACACCACATATTCATTAGAATTTACTTGGAATAGAAAAGCATGTTTTGACTCAGCACCCAGAAGATGTGCATAAGAAAATACTTAGAATAGAAAGGAATGTGTTGACTCAGCACAGACAACATGTGCATTAGAATATACTTGGAATAGAAAGGAATGTTTTGACAGCACACACCACATGTGCTTTAGAATATTCTTGGAATATCAATAAATATTTTGACGCAGCACGCACAAGATGTGCATTGGAAAATACTTGGAATAGAAAGGAATGTTTTGACTCAGCACACACCACACATGCATGAGAAGAGACTAGGAATATAACGGAATGTTTTGATTCAGCACACACAACGTGTATTAGAATTTACTTGGAATAGAAAAGCATGTTTTGACTCAGCACACACAAGATGTGCATAAGAAAATACTTAGAATAGAAAGGAATGTTTTGAATCAGCACACACAACATGTGCATCAGAAAATACTTGGAATAGAAAGGAATGTTTTGACTCAGCCCACACAACATCTGCATTAGAATATACAAGGAATATTAAGGAATATTTTGACTCAGCACACACAAAATGTGCATTAGAATATGCATGGAATAGAAAGGAATGTTTTGACTCAGCACACACCACATGTGCATTAGAATATTCTGGGAATAGAAAGGTATGTTTTGACTCAGCACACACAACATGTGCATTAGATAGAATATACTTGGAATAGAAAGGAATGTTTTGACTCAGCATACACAACATGTGCATCGGAATATACTCAGAATAGAAAGGAGAGTATTGACTCAGCACACACCACATATGCATTAGAATATACTTGGAATAGAAAGGAATGTTTTGACCCAGAACAAGAAGCAAGTGTATTAGAATATACTTGGAATAGAAAGGAATGTTTTGACTCAGCTCACACAACGTGCATTAGAATTTACTTGGAATAGAAAAGAAAGTTTTGACTCAGCACACATAACATGTGCATTAGAAAATATTTGGAATAGAAAGGAATGTTTTGGCTCAGCACAAACAACATGTGAATTAGAATATACAAGGAATATTAAGGAATATTTTGACTTAGCACACACCACATATTCATTAGAATTTACTTGGAATAGAAAAGCATGTTTTGACTCAGCACCCAGAAGATGTGCATAAGAAAATACTTAGAATAGGAAGGAATGTTTTGACTCAGCACACACAACATGTGCATCAGAAAATACTTGGAATGGAAAGGAATGTTTTGACTCAGCCCACACAACATCTTCATTAGAATATACAAGGAATATTAAGGAATATTTTGACTATACACACACAACATGTGCATTAGAATATGCATGGAATAGAAAGGTATGTTTTGATTCGGCACACACCACATATGCATTAGAATATACTTGGAATAGAAAGGAATGTTTTGACCCAGAACAAGAATGAAGTGTATTGGAATAAACTGTGAATAGAAAGGAATGTTTTGACTCAGCAGACACAACATGTGCATCAGAAAATACTTGGAATAGAAAGGAATATTTTGACTCAGCACTCGCAACATGTGCATTAGATTTTTTAAGAAATATTAAGGAATTTTTGACTCCGCACACACAACATGTGCATCAGAAAATACTTGGAAAAGAAAGGAATGTTTTGACTCAGCCCACACAACATCTGCATCAGAAAATACTTGGAATGGAAAGGAATGTTTTGACTCAGCCCACACAACATCTTCATTAGAATATACAAGGAATATTAAGGAATATTTTGACTCTACACACACAACATGTGCATTAGAATATGCATGGAATAGAAAGGTATGTTTTGATTCAGCACACACCACATATGCATTAGAATATACTTGGAATAGAAAGGAATGTTTTGACCCAGAACAAGAATGAAGTGTATTGGAATATACTGTGAATAGAAAGGAATGTTTTGACTCAGCAGACACAACATGTGCATCCGAAAATACTTGGAATAGAAAGGAATATTTTGACTCAGCACTCGCAACATGTGCATTAGATTTTTTAAGAAATATTAAGGAATTTTTGACTCCGCACACACAACATGTGCATCAGAAAATACTTGGAAAAGAAAGGAATGTTTTGACTCAGCCCACACAACATCTGCATTAGAATATACAAGGAATATTAAGGAATATTTTGACTCAGCACACACAACATGTGCATTAGAATATGCATGGAATAGAAAGGTATGTTTTGACTCAGCACACACCACATGTGTATTAGATAGAATATACTTGGAATAGAATGGAATGTTTTGACTCAGCACACACAACATGTGAATTAGAATATACAAGGAATATTAAGGAATATTTTGACTTAGCACACACCACCTGTGCATTAGAATATTCAGGGAATAGAAAGGAATGTTTTTACTCAGCACACACAATATGTGGATCGGAATATACTCAGAATAGAAAGGAAAGTATTGACTCAGCACACACCACATATATTCATTAGAATATACTTGGAATAGAAAGGAATATTTTGACCCAGAACAAGAAGGAAGTTTATTGGAATATACTTGGAATAGAAAGGAATGTTTTGACTCAGCACACACAAGATGTGCATTATAATATACGTGGAATAGAAAGGAAAGTATTGACTCAGCACACACCACATATGCATTAGAATATACTTGGAATAGAAAGGAATGTTTTGACCCAGAACAAGAAGGATGTGTATTGGAATTTGCTTGGAATAGAAAGGAATGTTTTGACTCAGCACACACAACATGTGCATCAGAAAATACTTGGAATAGAAAGGAATGTTTTGACTCTGCACACACGATCTGTGCATTAGAATATACTTGGAATACAATGGAATGTTTTGACACAGCACACACAAGATGTGCAAAAGAATATACTTGGAATGGAAAGGTATGTTTTTACTCAGCGCACACACAAGATGTGCATAAGAAAATACTTATAATAGAAAGGAATGTTTTGACTCAGCACACACAACATGTGCATCAGAAAATACTTGGAATAGAAAGGAATGTTTTGACTCAGCACACACCACATGTGCATTAGAATATACTTGGAATACAATGGAATGTTTTGACACAGCACACACAAGATGTGCATCTGAATATACTTGGAATAGAAAGGAATGTTTTGTCTCAGCACACAAAACAAGGTTATTCGAATCTACTTGGAATTGAAAGGAATGTGTTGACTCAGCAGAGACAACATGTGCATTAGAATATACTTGGAAAAGAAAGGAATGTTTTGACTCAGCACACACCACATGTGCTTTAGAATATTCTTGGAATAGAAAGTAATGTTTTGACTCAGCACACACCACATGTGCATTAGAAAATTCTGAGAATAGAAAGGCATGTTTTGACTCAGCACACACCACATATGCATTAGAATATACTTGGAATAGAAAGGAATGTTTTGACCCAGAACAAGAAGGAAGTGTATTAGAATATACTACGAATAGAAAGGAATGTTTTGACTCAGCAAACACGACATGTGCATTAGAATATTCTGGGAATAGAAAGGTATGTTTTGACTCAGCACACACAACATGTGCATTAGATAGAATATACTTGGAATAGAAAGGAATGTTTTGACTCAGCACACACAACATGTGCATCGGAATATACTCAGAATAGAAAGGAGAGTATTGACTCAGCACACACCACAAATGCATTAGAATATACTTGGAATAGAAAGGAATGTTTTGACCCAGAACAAGAAGCAAGTGTATTGGAATATACTTGGAATAGAAAGGAATGTTTTGACTCAGCACACACAACGTGCATTAGAATTTACTTGGAATAGAAAAGAAAGTTTTGACTCAGCACACACAACGTGTACCTAAGAAAATACTTGGAATAGAAAGGAATGTTTTGACTCAGCACAAACAACATGTGAAATAGAATATACAAGGAATATTAAGGAATATTTTGACTTAGCGCACACCACCTGTGCATTAGAATATTCTGGGAATAGAAAGGAATGTTTTTACTCAGCACACACAATATGTGGATCGGAATATACTCAGAATAGAAAGGAAAGTATTGATTCAGCACACACCACATATGCATTAGAATATACTTGGAATAGAAAGGAATATTTTGACCCAGAAGAAGAAGGAAGTGTATTGGAATATACTTGGAATAGAAAGGAATGTTTTGACTCAGCACACACAAGATGTGCATTAGAATATACGTGGAATAGAAAGGAATGTTTTGACTCAGCACACACAACATGTGGATCGGAAAATACTCAGAATAGAAAGGAAAGTATTGACTCAGCACACACCACATATGCATTAGAATATACTTGGAATAGAAAGGAATGTTTTGACCCAGAACAAGAAGGAAGTGTATTGGAATATACTTGGAATAGAAAGGAATGTTTTGACTTAGCACACACAACATGTGCATCAGAAAATACTTGGTATAGAAAGGAATGTTTTTACTCAGCGCACACACAATATGTGCTTTAGAATATACTAGGAATACAATGGAATGTTTTGACTCAGGACACACCACATATGCATTAGAATATAATTGGAATAGAAAGGAATGTATTGACCCAGAACAAGAAGGAAGTTTATTGGAATATACTGGGAATAGAAAGGAATGTTTAGACTCAGCACTCACAACATGTTCATTAGAATTTTTAAGAAATATTAAGGAATATTTGATTTAGCACACACAACATGTGCATTAGAATATGCATGGAAAAAAAAGGAATGTTTTGACTCAGCACACACCACATGTGCATTAGAATATACTTGGAATAGAAAGGAATGTTTTGACACAGCACACACAAGATGTGCATCAGAATATACTTGGAATAGTAAGGAATGTTTTGTCTCAGCACACAAAACAAGGTTATACGAATCTACTTGGAATAGAAAGGAATGTGTTGACTCAGCACAGACAACACGTGCATTAGAATATACTTGGAATAGAAAGGAATGTTTTGACAGCACACACCACATGTGCTTTAGAATATTCTTGGAATATCAATAAATATTTTGACGCAGCACACACAAGATGTGCATTGGAAAATACTTGGAATAGAAAGGAATGTTTTGACTCAGCACACACCACACATGCATGAGAAGAGACTAGGAATATAACGGAATGTTTTGATTCAGCACACACAACGTGTATTAGAATTTACTTGGAATAGAAAAGCATGTTTTGACTCAGCACACACAAGATGTGCATAAGAAAATACTTGGAATAGAAAGGAATGTTTTGACTCAGCCCACACAACATCTGCATTAGAATATACAAGGAATATTAAGGAATATTTTGACTCAGCACACACAAAATGTGCATTAGAATATGCATGGAATAGAAAGGAATGTTTTGACTCAGCACACACCACATGTGCATTAGAATATTCTGGGAATAGAAAGGTATGTTTTGACTCAGCACACACAACATGTGCATTAGATAGAATATACTTGGAATAGAAAGGAATGTTTTGACTCAGCATACACAACATGTGCATCGGAATATACTCAGAATAGAAAGGAGAGTATTGACTCAGCACACACCACATATGCATTAGAATATACTTGGAATAGAAAGGAATGTTTTGACCCAGAACAAGAAGCAAGTGTATTAGAATATACTTGGAATAGAAAGGAATGTTTTGACTCAGCACACACAACGTGCATTAGAATTTACTTGGAATAGAATAGAAAGATTTGACTCAGCACACATAACATGTGCATAAGAAAATATTTGGAATAGAAAGGAATGTTTTGGCTCAGCACAAACAACATGTGAATTAGAATATACAAGGAATATTAAGGAATATTTTGACTTAGCACACACCACATATTCATTAGAATTTACTTGGAATAGAAAAGCATGTTTTGACTCAGCACCCAGAAGATGTGCATAAGAAAATACTTAGAATAGAAAGGAATGTTTTGACTCAGCACACACAACATGTGCATCAGAAAATACTTGGAATGGAAAGGAATGTTTTGACTCAGCCCACACAACATCTTCATTAGAATATACAAGGAATATTAAGGAATATTTTGACTCTACACACACAACATGTGCATTAGAATATGCATGGAATAGTAAGGTATGTTTTGATTCAGCACACACCACATATGCATTAGAATATACTTGGAATAGAAAGGAATGTTTTGACCCAGAACAAGAATGAAGTGTATTGGAATATACTGTGAATAGAAAGGAATGTTTTGACTCAGCAGACACAACATGTGCATCAGAAAATACTTGGAATAGAAAGGAATATTTTGACTCAGCACTCGCAACATGTGCATTAGATTTTTTAAGAAATATTAAGGAATTTTTGACTCCGCACACACAACATGTGCATCAGAAAATACTTGGAAAAGAAAGGAATGTTTTGACTCAGCCCACACAACATCTGCATTAGAATATACAAGGAATATTAAGGAATATTTTGACTCAGCACACACAACATGTGCATTAGAATATGCATGGAAAAAAAAGGAATGTTTTGACTCAGCACACACCACATGTGCATTAGAATATACTTGGAATAGAAAGGAATGTTTTGACACAGCACACACAAGATGTGCATCAGAATATACTTGGAATAGTAAGGAATGTTTTGTCTCAGCACACAAAACAAGGTTATACGAATCTACTTGGAATAGAAAGGAATGTGTTGACTCAGCACAGACAACACGTGCATTAGAATATACTTGGAATAGAAAGGAATGTTTTGACAGCACACACCACATGTGCTTTAGAATATTCTTGGAATATCAATAAATATTTTGACGCAGCACACACAAGATGTGCATTGGAAAATACTTGGAATAGAAAGGAATGTTTTGACTCAGCACACACCACACATGCATGAGAAGAGACTAGGAATATAACGGAATGTTTTGATTCAGCACACACAACGTGTATTAGAATTTACTTGGAATAGAAAAGCATGTTTTGACTCAGCACACACAAGATGTGCATAAGAAAATACTTGGAATAGAAAGGAATGTTTTGACTCAGCCCACACAACATCTGCATTAGAATATACAAGGAATATTAAGGAATATTTTGACTCAGCACACACAAAATGTGCATTAGAATATGCATGGAATAGAAAGGAATGTTTTGACTCAGCACACACCACATGTGCATTAGAATATTCTGGGAATAGAAAGGTATGTTTTGACTCAGCACACACAACATGTGCATTAGATAGAATATACTTGGAATAGAAAGGAATGTTTTGACTCAGCATACACAACATGTGCATCGGAATATACTCAGAATAGAAAGGAGAGTATTGACTCAGCACACACCACATATGCATTAGAATATACTTGGAATAGAAAGGAATGTTTTGACCCAGAACAAGAAGCAAGTGTATTAGAATATACTTGGAATAGAAAGGAATGTTTTGACTCAGCACACACAACGTGCATTAGAATTTACTTGGAATAGAATAGAAAGTTTTGACTCAGCACACATAACATGTGCATAAGAAAATATTTGGAATAGAAAGGAATGTTTTGGCTCAGCACAAACAACATGTGAATTAGAATATACAAGGAATATTAAGGAATATTTTGACTTAGCACACACCACATATTCATTAGAATTTACTTGGAATAGAAAAGCATGTTTTGACTCAGCACCCAGAAGATGTGCATAAGAAAATACTTAGAATAGAAAGGAATGTTTTGACTCAGCACACACAACATATGCATTAGAATATACTTGGAATAGAAAGGAATGTTTTGACCCAGAACAAGAATGAAGTGTATTGGAATATACTGTGAATAGAAAGGAATGTTTTGACTCAGCAGACACAACATGTGCATCAGAAAATACTTGGAATAGAAAGGAATATTTTGACTCAGCACTCGCAACATGTGCATTAGATTTTTTAAGAAATATTAAGGAATTTTTGACTCCGCACACACAACATGTGCATCAGAAAATACTTGGAAAAGAAAGGAATGTTTTGACTCAGCCCACACAACATCTGCATTAGAATATACAAGGAATATTAAGGAATATTTTGACTCAGCACACACAACATGTGCATTAGAATATGCATGGAATAGAAAGGTATGTTTTGACTCAGCACACACCACATGTGTATTAGATAGAATATACTTGGAATAGAATGGAATGTTTTGACTCAGCACACACAACATTTGAATTAGAATATACAAGGAATATTAAGGAATATTTTGACTTAGCACACACCACCTGTGCATTAGAATATTCTGGGAATAGAAAGGAATGTTTTTACTCAGCACACACAATATGTGGATCGGAATATACTCAGAATAGAAAGGAAAGTATTGACTCAGCACACACCACATATATTCATTAGAATATACTTGGAATAGAAAGGAATATTTTGACCCAGAACAAGAAGGAAGTTTATTGGAATATACTTGGAATAGAAAGGAATGTTTTGACTCAGCACACACAAGATGTGCATTATAATATACGTGGAATAGAAAGGAAAGTATTGACTCAGCACACACCACATATGCATTAGAATATACTTGGAATAGAAAGGAATGTTTTGACCCAGAACAAGAAGGATTTGTATTGGAATTTGCTTGGAATAGAAAGGAATGTTTTGACTCAGCACACACAACATGTGCATCAGAAAATACTTGGAATAGAAAGGAATGTTTTGACTCAGCACACACGATCTGTGCATTCGAATATACTTGGAATACAATGGAATGTTTTGACACAGCACACACAAGATGTGCAAAAGAATATACTTGGAATGGAAAGGTATGTTTTTACTCAGCGCACACACAAGATGTGCATAAGAAAATACTTATAATAGAAAGGAATGTTTTGACTCAGCACACACAACATGTGCATCAGAAAATACTTGGAATAGAAAGGAATGTTTTGACTCAGCACACACCACATGTGCATTAGAATATACTTGGAATATAATGGAATGTTTTGACACAGCACACACAAGATGTGCATCTGAATATACTTGGAATAGAGAGGAATGTTTTGTCTCAGCACACAAAACAAGGTTATTCGAATCTACTTGGAATTGAAAGGAATGTGTTGACTCAGCAGAGACAACATGTGCATTAGAATATACTTGGAAAAGAAAGGAATGTTTTGACTCAGCACACACCACATGTGCTTTAGAATATTCTTGGAATAGAAAGTAATGTTTTGACGCAGCACACACCACATGTGCATTAGAAAATTCTGAGAATAGAAAGGCATGTTTTGACTCAGCACACACCACATATGCATTAGAATATACTTGGAATAGAAAGGAATGTTTTGACCCAGAACAAGAAGGAAGTGTATTAGAATATACTACGAATAGAAAGGAATGTTTTGACTCAGCACAAACAACATATGAATTAGAATATACAAGGAATATTAAGGAATATTTTGACTTAGCACAAACCACATGTGCATTAGAATATACTTGGAATAGAAAGGAATGTTTTGACTCAGCCCACACAACATCTGAATTAGAATATATAAGGAATATTAAGGAATATTATGACTCAGCCCATACAAAATGTGCATTAGAATATGCATGGAATAGAAAGGAATGTTTTGACTCAGCACACACCACATGTGCATTAGAATATTCTGGGAATAGAAAGGTATGTTTTGACTCAGCACACACAACATGTGCATTAGATAGAATATACTTGGAATAGAAAGGAATGTTTTGACTCAGCATACACAACATGTGCATCGGAATATACTCCGAATAGAAAGGAGAGTATTGACTCAGCACACACCACATATGCATTAGAATATACTTGGAATAGAAAGGAATGTTTTGACCCAGAACAAGAAGCAAGTGTATTAGAATATACTTGGAATAGAAAGGAATGTTTTGACTCAGCACACACAACGTGCATTAGAATTTACTTGCAATAGAAAAGAAAGTTTTGACTCAGCACACATAACATGTGCATAAGAAAATATTTGGAATAGAAAGGAATGTTTTGACTCAGCACAAACAACATGTGAATTAGAATATACAAGGAATATTAAGGAATATTTTGACTCAGCACACACAACATGTGCATTAGAATATGCATGGAATAGAAAGGTATGTTTTGACTCAGCACACACCACATGTGTATTAGATAGAATATACTTGGAATAGAATGGAATGTTTTGACTCAGCACACACAACATTTGAATTAGAATATACAAGGAATATTAAGGAATATTTTGACTTAGCACACACCACCTGTGCATTAGAATATTCTGGGAATAGAAAGGAATGTTTTTACTCAGCACACACAATATGTGGATCGGAATATACTCAGAATAGAAAGGAAAGTATTGACTCAGCACACACCACATATATTCATTAGAATATACTTGGAATAGAAAGGAATATTTTGACCCAGAACAAGAAGGAAGTTTATTGGAATATACTTGGAATAGAAAGGAATGTTTTGACTCAGCACACACAAGATGTGCATTATAATATACGTGGAATAGAAAGGAAAGTATTGACTCAGCACACACCACATATGCATTAGAATATACTTGGAATAGAAAGGAATGTTTTGACCCAGAACAAGAAGGATTTGTATTGGAATTTGCTTGGAATAGAAAGGAATGTTTTGACTCAGCACACACAACATGTGCATCAGAAAATACTTGGAATAGAAAGGAATGTTTTGACTCAGCACACACGATCTGTGCATTCGAATATACTTGGAATACAATGGAATGTTTTGACACAGCACACACAAGATGTGCAAAAGAATATACTTGGAATGGAAAGGTATGTTTTTACTCAGCGCACACACAAGATGTGCATAAGAAAATACTTATAATAGAAAGGAATGTTTTGACTCAGCACACACAACATGTGCATCAGAAAATACTTGGAATAGAAAGGAATGTTTTGACTCAGCACACACCACATGTGCATTAGAATATACTTGGAATATAATGGAATGTTTTGACACAGCACACACAAGATGTGCATCTGAATATACTTGGAATAGAGAGGAATGTTTTGTCTCAGCACACAAAACAAGGTTATTCGAATCTACTTGGAATTGAAAGGAATGTGTTGACTCAGCAGAGACAACATGTGCATTAGAATATACTTGGAAAAGAAAGGAATGTTTTGACTCAGCACACACCACATGTGCTTTAGAATATTCTTGGAATAGAAAGTAATGTTTTGACGCAGCACACACCACATGTGCATTAGAAAATTCTGAGAATAGAAAGGCATGTTTTGACTCAGCACACACCACATATGCATTAGAATATACTTGGAATAGAAAGGAATGTTTTGACCCAGAACAAGAAGGAAGTGTATTAGAATATACTACGAATAGAAAGGAATGTTTTGACTCAGCACAAACAACATATGAATTAGAATATACAAGGAATATTAAGGAATATTTTGACTTAGCACAAACCACATGTGCATTAGAATATACTTGGAATAGAAAGGAATGTTTTGACTCAGCCCACACAACATCTGAATTAGAATATATAAGGAATATTAAGGAATATTATGACTCAGCCCACACAAAATGTGCATTAGAATATGCATGGAATAGAAAGGAATGTTTTGACTCAGCACACACCACATGTGCATTAGAATATTCTGGGAATAGAAAGGTATGTTTTGACTCAGCACACACAACATGTGCATTAGATAGAATATACTTGGAATAGAAAGGAATGTTTTGACTCAGCATACACAACATGTGCATCGGAATATACTCCGAATAGAAAGGAGAGTATTGACTCTGCACACACCACATATGCATTAGAATATACTTGGAATAGAAAGGAATGTTTTGACCCAGAACAAGAAGCAAGTGTATTAGAATATACTTGGAATAGAAAGGAATGTTTTGACTCAGCACACACAACGTGCATTAGAATTTACTTGCAATAGAAAAGAAAGTTTTGACTCAGCACACATAACATGTGCATAAGAAAATATTTGGAATAGAAAGGAATGTTTTGACTCAGCACAAACAACATGTGAATTAGAATATACAAGGAATATTAAGGAATATTTTGACTTAGCACACACCACATATTCATTAGAATTTACTTGGAATAGAAAAGCATGTTTTGACTCAGCACCCAGAAGATGTGCATAAGAAAATACTTAGAATAGAAAGGAATGTTTTGACTCAGCACACACAACATGTGCATCAGAAAATACTTGGAATAGAAAGGAATGTTTTGACTCAGCCCACACAACATCTGCATTAGAATATACAAGGAATATTAAGGAATATTTTGACTCTACACACACAACATGTGCATTAGAATATGCATGGAATAGAAAGGTATGTTTTGACTCAGCACACACCACATATGCATTAGAATATACTTGGAATAGAAAGGAATGTTTTGACCCAGAACAAGAATGAAGTGTATTGGAATATACTGTGAATAGAAAGGAATGTTTTGACTCAGCAGACACAACATGTGCATCAGAAAATACTTGGAATAGAAAGGAATATTTTGACTCAAAACTCGCAACATGTGCATTAGATTTTTTAAGAAATATTAAGGAATTTTTGACTCCGCACACACAACATGTGCATCAGAAAATACTTGGAATAGAAAGGAATGTTTTGACTCAGCCCACACAACATCTGCATTAGAATATATTAGGAATATTAAGGAATATTTTGACTCAGCACACACAACATGTGCATTAGAATATGCATGGAATAGAAAGGTATGTTTTGACTCAGCACACACCACATGTGCATTAGATAGAATATACTTGGAATAGAATGGAATGTTTTGACTCAGCACACACAACATGTGAATTAGAATATACAAGGAATATTAAGGAATATTTTGACTTAGCACACACCACCTGTGCATTAGAATATTCTGGGAATAGAAAGGAATGTTTTTACTCAGCACACACAATATGTGGATCGGAATATACTCAGAATAGAAAGGAAAGTATTGACTCAGCACACACCACATATGCATTAGAATATACTTGGAATAGAAAGGAATATTTTGACCCAGAATAAGAAGGAAGTTTATTGGAATATACTTGGAATAGAAAGGAATGTTTTGACTCAGCACACACAAGATGTGCATTACAATATACGTGGAATAGAAAGGAAAGTATTGACTCAGCACACACCACATATGCATTAGAATATACTTGGAATAGAAAGGAATGTTTTGACCCAGAACAAGAAGGATGTGTATTGGAATATGCTTGGAATAGAAAGGAATGTTTTGACTCAGCACACACAACATGTGCATCAGAAAATACTTGGAATAGAAAGGAATGTTTTGACTCAGCACACACGATCTGTGCATTAGAATATACTTGGAATACAATGGAATGTTTTGACACAGCACACACAAGATGTGCAAAAGAATATACTTGGAATGGAAAGGAATGTTTTGACCCAGAACAAGAAGGATGTGTATTGGAATTTGATTGGAATAGAAAGGAATGTTTTGACTCAGCACACACAACATGTGCATCAGAAAATACTTGGAATAGAAAGGAATGTTTTGACTCAGCACACACGATCTGTGCATTAGAATATACTTGGAATACAATGGAATGTTTTGACACAGCACACACAAGATGTGCAAAAGAATATACTTGGAATGGAAAGGTATGTTTTTACTCAGCGCACACACAAGATGTGCATAAGAAAATACTTATAATAGAAAGGAATGTTTTGACTCAGCACACACAACATGTGCATCAGAAAATACTTGGAATAGAAAGGAATGTTTTGACTCAGCACACACCACATGTGCATTAGAATATACTTGGAATATAATGGAATGTTTTGACACAGCACACACAAGATGTGCATCTGAATATACTTGGAATAGAGAGGAATGTTTTGTCTCAGCACACAAAACAAGGTTATTCGAATCTACTTGGAATTGAAAGGAATGTGTTGACTCAGCAGAGACAACATGTGCATTAGAATATACTTGGAAAAGAAAGGAATGTTTTGACTCAGCACACACCACATGTGCTTTAGAATATTCTTGGAATAGAAAGTAATGTTTTGACTCAGCACACACCACATGTGCATTAGAAAATTCTGAGAATAGAAAGGCATGTTTTGACTCAGCACACACCACATATGCATTAGAATATACTTGGAATAGAAAGGAATGTTTTGACCCAGAACAAGAAGGAAGTGTATTAGAATATACTACGAATAGAAAGGAATGTTTTGACTCAGCACAAACAACATATGAATTAGAATATACAAGGAATATTAAGGAATATTTTGACTTAGCACAAACCACATGTGCATTAGAATATACTTGGAATAGAAAGGAATGTTTTGACTCAGCCCACACAACATCTGAATTAGAATATATAAGGAATATTAAGGAATATTATGACTCAGCCCACACAAAATGTGCATTAGAATATGCATGGAATAGAAAGGAATGGTTTGACTCAGCACACACCACATGTGCATTAGAATATTCTGGGAATAGAAAGGTATGTTTTGACTCAGCACACACAACATGTGCATTAGATAGAATATACTTGGAATAGAAAGGAATGTTTTGACTCAGCATACACAACATGTGCATCGGAATATACTCCGAATAGAAAGGAGAGTATTGACTCAGCACACACCACATATGCATTAGAATATACTTGGAATAGAAAGGAATGTTTTGACCCAGAACAAGAAGCAAGTGTATTAGAATATACTTGGAATAGAAAGGAATGTTTTGACTCAGCACACACAACGTGCATTAGAATTTACTTGCAATAGAAAAGAAAGTTTTGACTCAGCACACATAACATGTGCATAAGAAAATATTTGGAATAGAAAGGAATGTTTTGACTCAGCACAAACAACATGTGAATTAGAATATACAAGGAATATTAAGGAATATTTTGACTTAGCACACACCACATATTCATTAGAATTTACTTGGAATAGAAAAGCATGTTTTGACTCAGCACCCAGAAGATGTGCATAAGAAAATACTTAGAATAGAATGGAATGTTTTGACTCAGCACACACAACATGTGCATCAGAAAATACTTGGAATAGAAAGGAATGTTTTGACTCAGCCCACACAACATCTGCATTAGAATATACAAGGAATATTAAGGAATATTTTGACTCTACACACACAACATGTGCATTAGAATATGCATGGAATAGAAAGGTATGTTTTGACTCAGCACACACCACATATGCATTAGAATATACTTGGAATATAAAGGAATGTTTTGACTCAGCAGACACAACATGTGCATCAGAAAATACTTGGAATAGAAAGGGATATTTTGACTCAGCACTCACAACATGTGCATTAGAATATATTTGGAATACAATTTAATGTTTTGACACAGCACACACAAGATGTGCTTCAGAATATACTTGGAATAGAAAGGAATGTTTTGTCTCAGCACACAAAACAAGGTTATACGAATCTACTTGGAATAGAACGGAATGTGTTGACTCAGCACAGACAACATGTGCATTAGAATATACTTGGAATAGAAAGGAATGTTTTGACTCAGCACACACCACATGTGCTTTAGAATATTCTTGGAATATCAATAAATATTTTGACGCAGCACACACAAGATGTGCATTGGAAAATATTTGGAACAGAAAGGAATGTTTTGACTCAGCACACACCACACATGCATGAGAAGAGACTAGGAATATAACGGAATGTTTTGACTCAGCACACACAACATGTGCATCGGAATATACTCAGAATAGAAAAGAGAATATTGACTCAGCACACACCACATATGGATTAGAATATACTTGGAATAGAAAGGAATGTTTTGACTCAGCACACACAACGTGCATTAGAATTTACTTGGAATAGTAAAGAAAGTTTTGACTCAGCACACACAACATGTGCATAAGAAAATACTTGGAATAGAAAGGAATGTTTTCACTCAGCACAAACAACATATGAATTAGAATATACAAGGAATATTAAGGAATATTTTGACTTAGCACACACCACCTGTGCATTAGAATATTCTGGGAATAGAAAGGAATGTTTTTACTCAGCACACACAATATGTGGATCGGAATATACTCAGAATAGAAAGGAGAGTATTGACTCAGCACACACCACATATGAATTAGAATATACTTGGAATAGAAAGGAATATTTTGACCCAGAACAAGAAGGAAGTGTATTGGAATATACTTGGAATAGAAAGGAATGTTTTGACTCAGCACACACAAGATGTGCATTAGAATATACGTGGAATAGAAAGGAATGTTGTGACTCAGCACACACAACATGTGGATCGGAATATACTCAGAATAGAAAGGAAAGTATTGACTCAGCACACACACCACATATGCATTAGAATATACTTGGAATAGAAAGGAATGTTTTGACCCAGAACAAGAAGGAAGTGTATTGGAATATACTTGGAATAGAAAGGAATGTTTTGACTCAGCACACACAACATGTGCATCAGAAAATACTTGGTATAGAAAGGAATGCTTTTACTCAGCGCACACACAATATGTGCTTTAGAATATACTTGGAATACAATGGAATGTTTTGAATCAGGACACACAAGATGTGCATTAGAATACACGTGGAATAGAAAGGAATGTATTGACTCAGCACACACAACATGTTGATCGGAATATACTCAGAATAGAAAGGAAAGTATTGACTCAGCACACACCACATATGCATTAGAATATACTTGGAATAGAAAGGAATGTTTTGACCCTTAACAAGAAGGAAGTGTATTGGAATATACTTGGAATAGAAAGGAATGTTTTGACTCAGCACACACAACATGTGCATCAGAATATACAAGGAATATTAAGGAATATTTTGACTCAGCACACACAACATGTGCATTAGATTATGCATGGAATAGAAAGGAATGTTTTGACTCAGCACACACCACATGTGCATTATAATATTCTGGGAATAGAAAGGAATATTTTGACACAGCACACACAATATGTGCTTTAGAATATACTAGGAATACGATGGAATGTTTTGACTCAGGACACACAAGATGTGCATTAGAATATACGTGGAATAGAAAGGAATTTTTTGACTCAGCACACACAACATGTGGATCGGAATATACTCAGAATAGAAAGGAATGTATTGACTCAGCACACACCACATATGCATTAGAATATACTTGGAATAGAAAGGAATGTTTTGACCCAGAACAAGAAGGAAGTGTATTGGAATATACTTGGAATAGAAAGGAATGTTTTGACTCAGCACACACAACATGTGCATTAGAATATGCATGGAATAGAAAGGAATGTTTTGACTCAGCACACACCACCTGTGCATTAGAATATACTTGGAATACAATGGAATGTTTTGACACAGCACACACAAGATGTGCATAAGAAAATACTTAGAATAGAAAGGAATGTTTTGACTCAGCACACACAACATGTGCATCAGATAATACTTGGAATAGAAAGGAATGTTTTGACTCAGCCCACACAACATCTGCATTAGAATATATAAGGAATATTAAGGAATATTTTGACTCAGCACACACAACATGTGCATTAGAATATGCATGGAATAGAAAGGAATGTTTTGACTCAGCACACACCACATGTGCATTAGAATATTCTGGGAATAGAAAGGTATGTTTTGACTCAGCACACACAACATGTGCATTAGATAGAATATACTTGGAATAGAAAGGAATGTTTTGACTCAGCACACGCAACATGTTCATCGGAATATACTCAGAATAGAAAGGAGAGTATTGACTCAGCACACACCACAAATGCATTAGAATATACTTGGAATAGAAAGGAATGTTTTGACCCAGAACAAGAAGCAAGTGTATTGGAATATACTTGGAATAGAAAGGAATGTTTTGACTCAGCACACACAACGTGCATTAGAATTTACTTGGAATAGAAAAGAAAGTTATGACTCAGCAGACACAACGTGTGCATAAGAAAATACTTGGAATAGAAAGGAATGTTTTGACTCAGCACAAACAACATGTGAACTAGAATATACAAGGAATATTAAGGAATATTTTGACTTAGCACACACCACCTGTGCATTAGAATATTCTAGGAATAGAAAGGAATGTTTTTACTCAGCACACACAATATGTGGATCGGAATATACTCAGAATAGAAAGGAAAGTATTGACTCAGCACACACCACATATGCATTAGAATATACTTGGAATAGAAAGGAATATTTTGACCCAGAACAAGAAGGAAGTGTATTGGAATATACTTGGAATAGAAAGGAATGTTTTGACTCAGCACACACAAGATGTGCATTAGAATATACGTGGAATAGAAAGGAATGTTTTGACTCAGCACACACAACATGTGGATCGGAATATACTCAGAATAGAAAGGAAAGTATTGACTCAGCACACACCACATATGCATTAGAATATACTTGGAATAGAAAGGAATGTTTTGACTCAGAACAAGAAGGAAGTGTATTGGAATATACTTGGAATAGAAAGGAATGTTTTGACTCAGCACACACAACATGTGCAGCAGAAAATACTTGGTATAGAAAGGAATGTTTTTACTCAGCGCACACACAATATGTGCTTCAGAATATACTTGGAATACAATGGCATGTTTTGACTCAGGACACACATGATGTGTTTTAGAATATACGTGGAATAGAAGGGAATGTTTTGACTCAGCACACACAACATGTGGATCGGAATATACTCAGAATAGAAAGGAAAGTATTGACTCAGCACACACCACATATGCATTAGAATATACTTGGAATAGAAAGGAATGTTTTGACCCAGAACAAGAAGGAAGTGTATTGGAATATACTTGGAATAGAAAGGAATGTTTTGACTCAGCACAAACAACATGTGCATCAGAATATACAAGGAATATTAAGGAATATTTTGACTCAGCACACACAACATGTGCATTAGAATATGCATGGAATAAAAGGAATGTTTTGACTCAGCACACACCACATGTGCATTATAATATTATGGGAATAGAAAGGAATATTTTGACACAGCACACGCAACATGTGCATTAGATAGAATATACGTGGAATAGATGGAATGTTTTGACCCAGAACAAGAAGGAAGTGTATTGGAATATACTTGGAATAGAAAGGAATGTTTTGACTCAGCACACACAAGATGTGCATTATAATATACGTGGAATAGAAAGGAAAGTATTGACTCAGCACACACCACATATGCATTCGAATATACTTGGAATAGAAAGGAATGTTTTGACCCAGAACAAGAAGGAAGTGTATTGGAATATACTTGGAATAGAAAGGAATGTTTTGACTCAGCACACACAATATGTGCTTTAGAATATACTAGGAATACAATGGAATGTTTTGACTCAGGACACACAAGATGTGCATTAGAATACACGTGGAATAGAAAGGAATGTATTGACTCAGCACACACAACATGTGGATCGGAATATACTCAGAACAGAAAGGAAAGTATTGACTCAGCACACACCACATATGCATTAGAATATACTTGGAATAGAAAGGAATGTTTTGACCCAGAACAAGAAGGAAGTGTATTGGAATATACTTGGAATAGAAAGGAATGTTTTGACTCAGCACACACAACATGTGCATCAGAAAATACTTGGAATAGAAATGAATATTTTGACTCTGCACTCACAACATGTGCATTAGAATTTTAAAGAAATATTAAGGAATATTTTGACTCAGCACACACCACCTGTGCATTAGAATATACTTGGAATAGAAAGGAATGTTTTGTCTCAGCACACAAAACAAGGTTATTCGAATCTACTTGTAATAGAAAGGAATGTGTTGACTCAGAACAGACAACATGTGCATTAGAATATACTTGGAATAGAAAGGAATGTTTTGACTCAGCACACACCACATGTCCTTTAGAATATTCTTGGTATATCAATAAATATTTTGACGCAGCACACACAAGATGTGCATTGGAAAATACTTGGAATAGAAAGGAATGTTTTGACTCAACACACACCACAAATGGATTAGAATATACTTGGAATAGAAAGGAATATTTTGACCCAGAACAAGAAGGAAGTGTATTAGAATATAGTTGAAATAGAAAGGAATGTTTTGACTAAGCACAAAAAAACATATGAATTAGAATATACAAGGAATATTAAGGAATATTTTGACTTAGCACGCACCTCATGTTTATTAGAATATACTTGGAATAGAAAGGAATGTTTTGACCCAGAACAAGAAGGAAGTGTATTGGAATATACTTGGAATAGAAAGGAATGTTTTGACTCAGCACACACAATATGTGCTTTAGAATATACTAGGAATACAATGGCATGTTTTGACTCAGGACACACAAGATGTGCATTAAAATATACATGGAATAGAAAGGAATTTTTTGACTCAGCACACACAACATGTGCATAAGAAAATACTTGGAATAGAAAGGAATGTTTTGACTCAGCCCACACAACATCTGCATTAGAATATACAAGGAATATTAAGGAATATTTTGATTTAGAACACACCACATGTGCATTAGAATATACGTGGAATAGAAAGGAATGTTTGACTCAGCACAAACAACATATGAATTAGAATATACAAGGAATATTAAGGAATATTTTGACTTAGCTCACACCACATGTGCATTAGAATATACTTGGAATAGAAAGGAATGTTTTGACCCAGAACAAGAAGGAAGTGTATTGGAATATACTTGGAATAGAAAGGAATGTTTTGACTCAGCACACACAATATGTGCTTTAGAATATACTAGGAATACAATGCAATGTTTTGACTCAGGACACACAAGATGTGCATTAGAATATACGTGGTATAGAAAGGAATGTTTTTGACTCAGCACACACAACATGTGGATCGGAATATACTCAGAATATAAAGGAAAGTATTGACTCAGCACACACCACATATGCATTAGAATATACTTGGAATACAATGGAATGTTTTGACACAGCAAACACAAGATGTGCATCAGAATATACTTGGAATAGGAAGGAATGTTTTGTCTCAGCACACAAAACAAGGTTATTCGAATCTACTTGGAATAGAAAGGAATGTTTTGACTCAGCACAGACAACATGTGCATTAGAATATACTTGGAATAGAAAGGAATGTTTTGACTCAGCACACACCACATGTGCTTTAGAATATTCTTGGAATATCAATAAATATTTTGATGCAGCACATACAAGATGTGCATTGGAAAATACTTGTAATAGAAAGGAATGTTTTGACTCAGGACACACCACACATGCATGAGAAGAGACTAGGAATATAACGGAATGTTTTGACTCAGCACACACAACGTGCATTAGAATTTACTTGGAATAAAAAAGCATGTTTTGACTCAGCACACACAACATGTGCATAAGAATATACTTGGAATAGAAAGGAATGTTTTGATTCAGCACACACAACATGTGCATCAGAAAAAACTTGGAATAGAAAGGAATATTTTGACTCAGCACTCAGAACATGTGCATTAGAATTTTTAAGAAATATTAAGGAATGTTTTGACTCAGCACACACGATCTGTGCATTAGAATATACTTGGAATACAATGGAATGTTTTGACACAGCACACACAAGATGTGCATCAGAATATATTTGCAATAGTAAGGAATGTTTTGTCTCAGCACACAAAACAAGGTTATACGAATCTACTTGGAATAGAAAGGAATGTGTTGACTCAGCACAGACAACATGTGCATAAGAATATACTTGGAATAGAAAGGAATGTTTTGACAGCACACACCACATGTGCTTTAGAATATACCTTGAATATCAATAAATATTTCGACGTAGCACACACAAGATGTGCATTGGAAAATACTTGGAATAGAAAGGAATGTTTTGACAGCACACACCACATGTGCTTTAGAATATACCTTGAATATCAATAAATATTTTGACGTAGCACACACAAGATGTGCATTGGAAAATACTTGGAATAGAAAGGAATGTTTTGGCTTAGCACACAAAACAAGGTTATTCGAATCTACTTTTAATAGAAAGGAATGTGTTGACTCAGCACAGACAACATGTGCATTAGAATATACTTGGAATAGAAAGGAATGTTTTGACTCAGCACACACCACATGTCCTTTAGAATATTCTTGGTATATCAAGAAATATTTTGACGCAGCACACACAAGATGTGCATTAGAATATACTTGGAAGAGAAAGGAATGTTTTGACCCAGAACAAGAAGGAAGTGTATTGGAATATACTGGGAATAGAAAGGAATGTTTTGACTCAGCAGACACAACATGTGCATCAGAAAATACTTGGAATAGAAAGGGATATTTTGACTCAGCACTCACAACATGTGCATTAGAATATATTTGGAATACAATTTAATGTTTTGACACAGCACACACAAGATGTGCTTCAGAATATACTTGGAATAGAAAGGAATGTTTTGTCTCAGCACACAAAACAAGGTTATACGAATCTACTTGGAATAGAACGGAATGTGCTGACTCAGCACAGACAACATGTGCATTAGAATATACTTGGAATAGAAAGGAATGTTTTGACTCAGCACACACCACATGTGCTTTAGAATATTCTTGGAATATCAATAAATATTTTGACGCAGCACACACAAGATGTGCATTGGAAAATATTTGGAACAGAAAGGAATGTTTTGACTCAGCACACACCACACATGCATGAGAAGAGACTAGGTATATAACGGAATGTTTTTACTCAGCGCACACACAATATGTGCTTCAGAATATACTTGGAATACAATGGCATGTTTTGACTCAGGACACACAAGATGTGTTTTAGAATATACGTGGAATAGAAAGGAATGTTTTGACTCAGCACACACAACATGTGGATCGGAATATACTCAGAATAGAAAGGAAAGTATTGACTCAGCACACACCACATATGCATTAGAATATACTTGGAATAGAAAGGAATATTTTGACCCAGAACAAGAAGGAAGTGTATTGGAATATACTTGGAATAGAAAGGAATGTTTTGACTCAGCACACACAATATGTGCTTTAGAATATACTAGGAATACAATGCAATGTTTTGACTCAGGACACACAAGATGTGCATTAGAATATACGTGGAATAGAAAGGAATGTTTTTGACTCAGCACACACAACATGTGGATCGGAATATACTCAGAATATAAAGGAAAGTATTGACTCAACACACACCACATATGCATTAGAATATACTTGGAATACAATGGAATGTTTTGACACAGCACTCACAACATGTGCATTAGAATATATTTGGAATACAATTTAATGTTTTGACACAGCACACACAAGATGTGCTTCAGAATATACTTGGAATAGAAAGGAATGTTTTGTCTCAGCACACAAAACAAGGTTATACGAATCTACTTGGAATAGAACGGAATGTGTTGACTCAGCACAGACAACATGTGCATTAGAATATACTTGGAATAGAAAGGAATGTTTTGACTCAGCACACACCACATGTGCTTTAGAATATTCTTGGAATATCAATAAATATTTTGACGCAGCACACACAAGATGTGCATTGGAAAATATTTGGAACAGAAAGGAATGTTTTGACTCAGCACACACCACACATGCATGAGAAGAGACTAGGAATATAACGGAATGTTTTGACTCAGCACACACAACATGTGCATCGGAATATACTCAGAATAGAAAGGAAAGTATTGACTCAGCACACACCACATATGCATTAGAATATACTTGGAATAGAAAGGAATATTTTGACCCAGAACAAGAAGGAAGTGTATTGGAATATACTTGGAATAGAAAGGAATGTTTTGACTCAGCACACACAAGATGTGCATTAGAATATACGTGGAATAGAAAGGAATGTTTTGACTCAGCACACACAACATGTGGATCGGAATATACTCAGAATAGAAAGGAAAGTATTGACTCAGCACACACCACATATGCATTAGAATATACTTGGAATAGAAAGGAATGTTTTGACCCAGAACAAGAAGGAAGTGTATTGGAATATACTTGGAATAGAAAGGAATGTTTTGACTCAGCACACACAACATGTGCAGCAGAAAATACTTGGTATAGAAAGGAATGTTTTTACTCAGCGCACACACAATATGTGCTTCAGAATATACTTGGAATACAATGGCATGTTTTGACTCAGGACACACAAGATGTGTTTTAGAATATACGTGGAATAGAAAGGAATGTTTTGACTCAGCACACACAACATGTGGATCGGAATATACTCAGAATAGAAAGGAAAGTATTGACTCAGCACACACCACATATGCATTAGAATATACTTGGAATAGAAAGGAATGTTTTGACCCAGAACAAGAAGGAAGTGTATTGGAATATACTTGGAATAGAAAGGAATGTTTTGACTCAGCACAAACAACATGTGCATCAGAATATACAAGGAATATTAAGGAATATTTTGACTCAGCACACACAACATGTGCATTAGAATATGCATGGAATAAAAGGAATGTTTTGACTCAGCACACACCACATGTGCATTATAATATTCTGGGAATAGAAAGGAATATTTTGACACAGCACACTCAACATGTGCATTAGATAGAATATACGTGGAATAGATGGAATGTTTTGACCCAGAACAAGAAGGAAGTGTATTGGAATATACTTGGAATAGAAAGGAATGTTTTGACTCAGCACACACAAGATGTGCATTATAATATACGTGGAATAGAAAGGAAAGTATTGACTCAGCACACACCACATATGCATTCGAATATACTTGGAATAGAAAGGAATGTTTTGACCCAGAACAAGAAGGAAGTGTATTGGAATATACTTGCAATAGAAAGGAATGTTTTGACTCAGCACACACAATATGTGCTTGAGAATATACGAGGAATACAATGGAATGTTTTGACTCAGGACACACAAGATGTGCATTAGAATACACGTGGAATAGAAAGGAATGTATTGACTCAGCACACACAACATGTGGATCGGAATATACTCAGAATAGAAAGGAAAGTATTGACTCAGCACACACCACATATGCATTAGAATATACTTGGAATAGAAAGGAATGTTTTGACCCAGAACAAGAAGGAAGTGTATTGGAATATACTTGGAATAGAAAGGAATGTTTTGACTCAGCACACACAACATGTGCATCAGAAAATACTTGGAATAGAAATGAATATTTTGACTCTGCACTCACAACATGTGCATTAGAATTTTAAAGAAATATTAAGGAATATTTTGACTCAGCACACACAACATGTGCATTAGAATATGCATGGAATAGAAAGGAATGTTTTGACTCAGCACACACCACCTGTGCATTAGAATATACTTGGAATAGAAAGGAATGTTTTGTCTCAGCACACAAAACAAGGTTATTCGAATCTCCTTGTAATAGAAAGGAATGTGTTGACTCAGAACAGACAACATGTGCATTAGAATATACTTGGAATAGAAAGGAATGTTTTGACTCAGCACACACCACATGTCCTTTAGAATATTCTTGGTATATCAATAAATATTTTGACGCAGCACACACAAGATGTGCATTGGAAAATACTTGGAATAGAAAGGAATGTTTTGACTCAGCACACACCACAAATGGATTAGAATATACTTGGAATAGAAAGGAATATTTTGACCCAGTACAAGAAGGAAGTGTATTAGAATATAGTTGAAATAGAAAGGAATGTTTTGACTAAGCACAAAAAAACATATGAATTAGAATATACAAGGAATATTAAGGAATATTTTGACTTAGCACGCACCTCATGTTTATTAGAATATACTTGGAATAGAAAGGAATGTTTTGACCCAGAACAAGAAGGAAGTGTATTGGAATATACTTGGAATAGAAAGGAATGTTTTGACTCAGCACACACCACATATGCATTAGAATATACTTGGAATAGAAAGGAATGTTTTGACCCAGAACAAGAAGCAAGTGTATTAGAATATACTTGGAATAGAAAGGAATGTTTTGACTCAGCACACACAACGTGCATTAGAATTTACTTGCAATAGAAAAGAAAGTTTTGACTCAGCACACATAACATGTGCATAAGAAAATATTTGGAATAGAAAGGAATGTTTTGACTCAGCACAAACAACATGTGAATTAGAATATACAAGGAATATTAAGGAATATTTTGACTTAGCACACACCACATATTCATTAGAATTTACTTGGAATAGAAAAGCATGTTTTGACTCAGCACCCAGAAGATGTGCATAAGAAAATACTTAGAATAGAAAGGAATGTTTTGACTCAGCACACACAACATGTGCATCAGAAAATACTTGGAATAGAAAGGAATGTTTTGACTCAGCCCACACAACATCTGCATTAGAATATACAAGGAATATTAAGGAATATTTTGACTCTACACACACAACATGTGCATTAGAATATGCATGGAATAGAAAGGTATGTTTTGACTCAGCACACACCACATATGCATTAGAATATACTTGGAATAGAAAGGAATGTTTTGACCCAGAACAAGAATGAAGTGTATTGGAATATACTGTGAATAGAAAGGAATGTTTTGACTCAGCAGACACAACATGTGCATCAAAAAATACTTGGAATAGAAAAGAATATTTTGACTCAAAACTCGCAACATGTGCATTAGATTTTTTAAGAAATATTAAGGAATTTTTGACTCCGCACACACAACATGTGCATCAGAAAATACTTGGAATAGAAAGGAATGTTTTGACTCAGCCCACACAACATCTGCATTAGAATATACAAGGAATATTAAGGAATATTTTGACTCAGCACACACAACATGTGCATTAGAATATGCATGGAATAGAAAGGTATGTTTTGACTCAGCACACACCACATGTGCATTAGATAGAATATACTTGGAATAGAATGGAATGTTTTGACTCAGCACACACACATTTGAATTAGAATATACAAGGAATATTAAGGAATATTTTGACTTAGCACACACCACCTGTGCATTAGAATATTCTGGGAATAGAAAGGAATGTTTTTACTCAGCACACACAATATGTGGATCGGAATATACTCAGAATAGAAAGGAAAGTATTGACTCAGCACACACCACATATGCATTAGAATATACTTGGAATAGAAAGGAATATTTTGACCCAGAACAAGAAGGAAGTTTATTGGAATATACTTGGAATAGAAAGGAATGTTTTGACTCAGCACACACAAGATGTGCATTACAATATACGTGGAATAGAAAGGAAAGTATTGACTCAGCACACACCACATATGCATTAGAATATACTTGGAAAAGAAAGGAATGTTTTGACCCAGAACAAGAAGGATGTGTATTGGAATATGCTTGGAATAGAAAGGAAAGTTTTGACTCAGCACACACAACATGTGCATCAGAAAATACTTGGAATAGAAAGGAATGTTTTGACTCAGCACACACGATCTGTGCATTAGAATATACTTGGAATACAATGGAATGTTTTGACACAGCACACACAAGATGTGCAAAAGAATATACTTGGAATGGAAAGGAATGTTTTGACCCAGAACAAGAAGGATGTGTATTGGAATTTGATTGGAATAGAAAGGAATGTTTTGACTCAGCACACACAACATGTGCATCAGAAAATACTTGGAATAGAAAGGAATGTTTTGACTCAGCACACACGATCTGTGCATTAGAATATACTTGGAATACAATGGAATGTTTTGACACAGCACACACAAGATGTGCAAAAGAATATACTTGGAATGTAAAGGTATGTTTTTACTCAGCGCACACACAAGATGTGCATAAGAAAATACTTATAATAGAAAGGAATGTTTTGACTCAGCACACACAACATGTGCATCAGAAAATACTTGGAATAGAAAGGAATGTTTTGACTCAGCACACACCACATGTGCATTAGAATATACTTGGAATATAATGGAATGTTTTGACACAGCACACACAAGATGTGCATCTGAATATACTTGGAATAGAGAGGAATGTTTTGTCTCAGCACACAAAACAAGGTTATTCGAATCTACTTGGAATTGAAAGGAATGTGTTGACTCAGCAGAGACAACATGTGCATTAGAATATACTTGGAAAAAAAGGAATGTTTTGACTCAGCACACACCACATGTGCTTTAGAATATTCTTGGAATAGAAAGTAATGTTTTGACTCAGCACACACCACATGTGCATTAGAAAATTCTGAGAATAGAAAGGCATGTTTTGACTCAGCACACACCACATATGCATTAGAATATACTTGGAATAGAAAGGAATGTTTTGACCCAGAACAAGAAGGAAGTGTATTAGAATATACTACGAATAGAAAGGAATGTTTTGACTCAGCACAAACAACATATGAATTAGAATATACAAGGAATATTAAGGAATATTTTGACTTAGCAAAAACCACATGTGCATTAGAATATACTTGGAATAGAAAGGAATGTTTTGACTCAGCCCACACAACATCTGAATTAGAATATATAAGGAATATTAAGGAATATTATGACTAAGCCCACACAAAATGTGCATTAGAATATGCATGGAATAGAAAGGAATGTTTTGACTCAGCACACACCACATGTGCATTAGAATATTCTGGGAATAGAAAGGTATGTTTTGACTCAGCACACACAACATGTGCATCGGAATATACTCCGAATAGAAAGGAGAGTATTGACTCAGCACACACCACATGTGCATTAGAATATACTTGGAATAGAAAGGAATGTTTTGACCCAGAACAAGAAGCAAGTGTATTAGAATATACTTGGAATAGAAAGGAATGTTTTGACTCAGCACACACAACGTGCATTAGAATTTACTTGCAATAGAAAAGAAAGTTTTGACTCAGCACACATAACATGTGCATAAGAAAATATTTGGAATAGAAAGGAATGTTTTGACTCAGCACAAACAACATGTGAATTAGAATATACAAGGAATATTAAGGAATATTTTGACTTAGCACACACCACATATTCATTAGAATTTACTTGGAATAGAAAAGCATGTTTTGACTCAGCACCCAGAAGATGTGCATAAGAAAATACTTAGAATAGAAAGGAATGTTTTGACTCAGCACACACAACATGTGCATCAGAAAATACTTGGAATAGAAAGGAATGTTTTGACTCAGCCCACACAACATCTGCATTAGAATATACAAGGAATATTAAGGAATATTTTGACTCTACACACACAACATGTGCATTAGAATATGCATGGAATAGAAAGGTATGTTTTGACTCAGCACACACCACATATGCATTAGAATATACTTGGAATAGAAAGGAATGTTTTGACCCAGAACAAGAATGAAGTGTATTGGAATATACTGTGAATATAAAGGAATGTTTTGACTCAGCAGACACAACATGTGCATCAGAAAATACTTGGAATAGAAAGGGATATTTTGACTCAGCACTCACAACATGTGCATTAGAATATATTTGGAATACAATTTAATGTTTTGACACAGCACACACAAGATGTGCTTCAGAATATACTTGGAATAGAAAGGAATGTTTTGTCTCAGCACACAAAACAAGGTTATACGAATCTACTTGTAATAGAACGGAATGTGTTGACTCAGCACAGACAACATGTGCATTAGAATATACTTGGAATAGAAAGGAATGTTTTGACTCAGCACACGCCACATGTGCTTTAGAATATTCTTGGAATATCAATAAATATTTTGACGCAGCACACACAAGATGTGCATTGGAAAATATTTGGAACAGAAAGGAATGTTTTGACTCAGCACACACCACACATGCATGAGAAGAGACTAGGAATATAACGGAATGTTTTGACTCAGCACACACAACATGTGCATCGGAATATACTCAGAATAGAAAAGAGAATATTGACTCAGCACACACCACATATGGATTAGAATATACTTGGAATAGAAAGGAATGTTTTGACTCAGCACACACAACGTGCATTAGAATTTACTTGGAATAGTAAAGAAAGTTTTGACTCAGCACACACAACATGTGCATAAGAAAATACTTGGAATAGAAAGGAATGTTTTCACTCAGCACAAACAACATATGAATTAGAATATACAAGGAATATTAAGGAATATTTTGACTTAGCACACACCACCTGTGCATTAGAATATTCTGGGAATAGAAAGGAATGTTTTTACTCAGCACACACAATATGTGGATCGGAATATACTCAGAATAGAAAGGAGAGTATTGACTCAGCACACACCACATATGAATTAGAATATACTTGGAATAGAAAGGAATATTTTGACCCAGAACAAGAAGGAAGTGTATTGGAATATACTTGGAATAGAAAGGAATGTTTTGACTCAGCACACACAAGATGTGCATTAGAATATACGTGGAATAGAAAGGAATGTTGTGACTCAGCACACACAACATGTGGATCGGAATATACTCAGAATAGAAAGGAAAGTATTGACTCAGCACACACACCACATATGCATTAGAATATACTTGGAATAGAAAGGAATGTTTTGACCCAGAACAAGAAGGAAGTGTATTGGAATATACTTGGAATAGAAAGGAATGTTTTGACTCAGCACACACAACATGTGCATCAGAAAATACTTGGTATAGAAAGGAATGCTTTTACTCAGCGCACACACAATATGTGCTTTAGAATATACTTGGAATACAATGGAATGTTTTGAATCAGGACACACAAGATGTGCATTAGAATACACGTGGAATAGAAAGGAATGTATTGACTCAGCACACACAACATGTTGATCGGAATATACTCAGAATAGAAAGGAAAGTATTGACTCAGCACACACCACATATGCATTAGAATATACTTGGAATAGAAAGGAATGTTTTGACCCTGAACAAGAAGGAAGTGTATTGGAATATACTTGGAATAGAAAGGAATGTTTTGACTCAGCACACACAACATGTGCATCAGAATATACAAGGAATATTAAGGAATATTTTGACTCAGCACACACAACATGTGCATTAGAATATGCATGGAATAGAAAGGAATGTTTTGACTCAGCACACACCACATGTGCATTATAATATTCTGGGAATAGAAAGGAATATTTTGACACAGCACACACAATATGTGCTTTAGAATATACTAGGAATACGATGGAATGTTTTGACTCAGGACACACAAGATGTGCATTAGAATATACGTGGAATAGAAAGGAATTTTTTGACTCAGCACACACAACATGTGGATCGGAATATACTCAGAATAGAAAGGAATGTATTGACTCAGCACACACCACATATGCATTAGAATATACTTGGAATAGAAAGGAATGTTTTGACCCAGAACAAGAAGGAAGTGTATTGGAATATACTTGGAATAGAAAGGAATGTTTTGACTCAGCACACACAACATGTGCATCAGAAAATACTTGGAATAGAAAGGAATATTTTGACTCTGCACTCACAACATGTGCATTAGAATATGCATGGAATAGAAAGGAATGTTTTGACTCAGCACACACCACCTGTGCATTAGAATATACTTGGAATACAATGGAATGTTTTGACACAGCACACACAAGATGTGCATAAGAAAATACTTAGAATAGAAAGGAATGTTTTGACTCAGCACACACAACATGTGCATCAGATAATACTTGGAATAGAAAGGAATGTTTTGACTCAGCCCACACAACATCTGCATTAGAATATATAAGGAATATTAAGGAATATTTTGACTCAGCACACACAACATGTGCATTAGAATATGCATGGAATAGAAAGGAATGTTTTGACTCAGCACACACCACATGTGCATTAGAATATTCTGGGAATAGAAAGGTATGTTTTGACTCAGCACACACAACATGTGCATTAGATAGAATATACTTGGAATAGAAAGGAATGTTTTGACTCAGCACACACAACATGTTCATCGGAATATACTCAGAATAGAAAGGAGAGTATTGACTCAGCACACACCACAAATGCATTAGAATATACTTGGAATAGAAAGGAATGTTTTGACCCAGAACAAGAAGCAAGTGTATTGGAATATACTTGGAATAGAAAGGAATGTTTTGACTCAGCACACACAACGTGCATTAGAATTTACTTGGAATAGGAAAGAAAGTTATGACTCAGCAGACACAACGTGTGCATAAGAAAATACTTGGAATAGAAAGGAATGTTTTGACTCAGCACAAACAATATGTGAACTAGAATATACAAGGAATATTAAGGAATATTTTGACTTAGCACACACCACCTGTGCATTAGAATATTCTAGGAATAGAAAGGAATGTTTTTACTCAGCACACACAATATGTGGATCGGAATATACTCAGAATAGAAAGGAAAGTATTGACTCAGCACACACCACATATGCATTAGAATATACTTGGAATAGAAAGGAATATTTTGACCCAGAACAAGAAGGAAGTGTATTGGAATATACTTGGAATAGAAAGGAATGTTTTGACTCAGCACACACAAGATGTGCATTAGAATATACGTGGAATAGGAAGGAATGTTTTGACTCAGCACACACAACATGTGGATCGGAATATACTCAGAATAGAAAGGAAAGTATTGACTCAGCACACACCACATATGCATTAGAATATACTTGGAATAGAAAGGAATGTTTTGACTCAGAACAAGAAGGAAGTGTATTGGAATATACTTGGAATAGAAAGGAATGTTTTGACTAAGCACACACAACATGTGCAGCAGAAAATACTTGGTATAGAAAGGAATGTTTTTACTCAGCGCACACACAATATGTGCTTCAGAATATACTTGGAATACAATGGCATGTTTTGACTCAGGACACACATGATGTGTTTTAGAATATACGTGGAATAGAAGGGAATGTTTTGACTCAGCACACACAACATGTGGATCGGAATATACTCAGAATAGAAAGGAAAGTATTGACTCAGCACACACCACATATGCATTAGAATATACTTGGAATAGAAAGGAATGTTTTGACCCTGAACAAGAAGGAAGTGTATTGGAATATACTTGGAATAGAAAGGAATGTTTTGACTCAGCACACACAACATGTGCATCAGAATATACAAGGAATATTAAGGAATATTTTGACTCAGCACACACAACATGTGCATTAGAATATGCATGGAATAGAAAGGAATGTTTTGACTCAGCACACACCACATGTGCATTATAATATTCTGGGAATAGAAAGGAATATTTTGACACAGCACACACAATATGTGCTTTAGAATATACTAGGAATACGATGGAATGTTTTGACTCAGGACACACAAGATGTGCATTAGAATATACGTGGAATAGAAAGGAATTTTTTGACTCAGCACACACAACATGTGGATCGGAATATACTCAGAATAGAAAGGAATGTATTGACTCAGCACACACCACATATGCATTAGAATATACTTGGAATAGAAAGGAATGTTTTGACCCAGAACAAGAAGGAAGTGTATTGGAATATACTTGGAATAGAAAGGAATGTTTTGACTCAGCACACACAACATGTGCATCAGAAAATACTTGGAATAGAAAGGAATATTTTGACTCTGCACTCACAACATGTGCATTAGAATTTTAAAGAAATATTAAGGAATATTTTGACTCAGCACACACAAAATGTGCATTAGAATATGCATGGAATAGAAAGGAATGTTTTGACTCAGCACACACCACCTGTGCATTAGAATATACTTGGAATACAATGGAATGTTTTGACACAGCACACACAAGATGTGCATAAGAAAATACTTAGAATAGAAAGGAATGTTTTGACTCAGCACACACAACATGTGCATCAGATAATACTTGCAATAGAAAGGAATGTTTTGACTCAGCCCACACAACATCTGCATTAGAATATATAAGGAATATTAAGGAATATTTTGACTCAGCACACACAACATGTGCATTAGAATATGCATGGAATAGAAAGGAATGTTTTGACTCAGCACACACCACATGTGCATTAGATTATTCTGGGAATAGAAAGGTATGTTTTGACTCAGCACACACAACATGTGCATTAGATAGAATATACTTGGAATAGAAAGGAATGTTTTGACTCAGCACACACAACATGTTCATCGGAATATACTCAGAATAGAAAGGAGAGTATTGACTCAGCACACACCACAAATGCATTAGAATATACTTGGAATAGAAAGGAATGTTTTGACCCAGAACAAGAAGCAAGTGTATTGGAATATACTTGGAATAGAAAGGAATGTTTTGACTCAGCACACACAACGTGCATTAGAATTTACTTGGAATAGAAAAGAAAGTTATGACTCAGCAGACACAACGTGTGCATAAGAAAATACTTGGAATAGAAAGGAATGTTTTGACTCAGCACAAACAACATGTGAACTAGAATATACAAGGAATATTAAGGAATATTTTGACTTAGCACACACCACCTGTGCATTAGAATATTCTAGGAATAGAAAGGAATGTTTTTACTCAGCACACACAATATGTGGATCGGAATATACTCAGAATAGAAAGGAAAGTATTGACTCAGCACACACCACATATGCATTTGAATATACTTGGAATAGAAAGGAATATTTTGACCCAGAACAAGAAGGAAGTGTATTGGAATATACTTGGAATAGAAAGGAATGTTTTGACTCAGCACACACAAGATGTGCATTAGAATATACGTGGAATAGAAAGGAATGTTTTGACTCAGCACACACAACATGTGGATCGGAATATACTCAGAATAGAAAGGAAAGTATTGACTCAGCACACACCACATATGCATTAGAATATACTTGGAATAGAAAGGAATGTTTTGACTCAGAACAAGAAGGAAGTGTATTGGAATATACTTGGAATAGAAAGGAATGTTTTGACTAAGCACACACAACATGTGCAGCAGAAAATACTTGGTATAGAAAGGAATGTTTTTACTCAGCGCACACACAATATGTGCTTCAGAATATACTTGGAATACAATGGCATGTTTTGACTCAGGACACACAAGATGTGTTTTAGAATATACGTGGAATAGAAGGGAATGTTTTGACTCAGCACACACAACATGTGGATCGGAATATACTCAGAATAGAAAGGAAAGTATTGACTCAGCACACACCACATATGCATTAGAATATACTTGGAATAGAAAGGAATGTTTTGACCCAGAACAAGAAGGAAGTGTATTGGAATATACTTGGAATAGAAAGGAATGTTTTGACTCAGCACAAACAACATGTGCATCAGAATATACAAGGAATATTAAGGAATATTTTGACTCAGCACACACAACATGTGCATTAGAATATGCATGGAATAAAAGGAATGTTTTGACTCAGCACACACCACATGTGCATTATAATATTATGGGAATAGAAAGGAATATTTTGACACAGCACACGCAACATGTGCATTAGATAGAATATACGTGGAATAGATGGAATGTTTTGACCCAGAACAAGAAGGAAGTGTATTGGAATATACTTGGAATAGAAAGGAATGTTTTGACTCAGCACACACAAGATGTGCATTATAATATACGTGGAATAGAAAGGAAAGTATTGACTCAGCACACACCACATATGCATTCGAATATACTTGGAATAGAAAGGAATGTTTTGACCCAGAACAAGAAGGAAGTGTATTGGAATATACTTGGAATAGAAAGGAATGTTTTGACTCAGCACACACAATATGTGCTTTAGAATATACTAGGAATACAATGGAATGTTTTGACTCAGGACACACAAGATGTGCATTAGAATACACGTGGAATAGAAAGGAATGTATTGACTCAGCACACACAACATGTGGATCGGAATATACTCAGAATAGAAAGGAAAGTATTGACTCAGCACACACCACATATGCATTAGAATATACTTGGAATAGAAAGGAATGTTTTGACCCAGAACAAGAAGGAAGTGTATTGGAATATACTTGGAATAGAAAGGAATGTTTTGACTCAGCACACACAACATGTGCATCAGAAAATACTTGGAATAGAAATGAATATTTTGACTCTGCACTCACAACATGTGCATTAGAATTTTAAAGAAATATTAAGGAATATTTTGACTCAGCACACACAACATGTGCATTAGAATATGCATGGAATAGAAAGGAATGTTTTGACTCAGCACACACCACCTGTGCATTAGAATATACTTGGAATAGAAAGGAATGTTTTGTCTCAGCACACAAAACAAGGTTATTCGAATCTACTTGTAATAGAAAGGAATGTGTTGACTCAGAACAGACAGCATGTGCATTAGAATATACTTGGAATAGAAAGGAATGTTTTGACTCAGCACACACCACATGTCCTTTAGAATATTCTTGGTATATCAATAAATATTTTGACGCAGCACACACAAGATGTGCATTGGAAAATACTTGGAATAGAAAGGAATGTTTTGACTCAGCACACACCACAAATGGATTAGAATATACTTGGAATAGAAAGGAATATTTTGACCCAGAACAAGAAGGAAGTGTATTAGAATATAGTTGAAATAGAAAGGAATGTTTTGACTAAGCACAAGAAAACATATGAATTAGAATATACAAGGAATATTAAGGAATATTTTGACTTAGCACGCACCTCATGTTTATTAGAATATACTTGGAATAGAAAGGAATGTTTTGACCCAGAACAAGAAGGAAGTGTATTGGAATATACTTGGAATAGAAAGGAATGTTTTGACTCAGCACACACAATATGTGCTTTAGAATATACTAGGAATACAATGGCATGTTTTGACTCAGGACACACAAGATGTGCATTAGAATATACGTGGAATAGAAAGGAATTTTTTGACTCAGCACACACAACATGTGCATAAGAAAATACTTGGAATAGAAAGGAATGTTTTGACTCAGCCCACACAACATCTGCATTAGAATATACAAGGAATATTAAGGAATATTTTGATTTAGAACACACCACATGTGCATTAGAATATACGTGGAATAGAAAGGAATGTTTGAGTCAGCACAAACAACATATGAATTAGAATATACAAGGAATATTAAGGAATATTTTGACTTAGCTCACACCACATGTGCATTAGAATATACTTGGAATAGAAAGGAATGTTTTGACCCAGAACAAGAAGGAAGTGTATTGGAATATACTTGGAATAGAAAGGAATGTTTTGACTCAGCACACACAATATGTGCTTTAGAATATACTAGGAATACAATGCAATGTTTTGACTCAGGACACACAAGATGTGCATTAGAATATACGTGGAATAGAAAGGAATGTTTTTGACTCAGCACACACAACATGTGGATCGGAATATACTCAGAATATAAAGGAAAGTATTGACTCAGCACACACCATATATGCATTAGAATATACTTGGAATACAATGGAATGTTTTGACACAGCAAACACAAGATGTGCATCAGAATATACTTGGAATAGGAAGGAATGTTTTGTCTCAGCACACAAAACAAGGTTATTCGAATCTACTTGGAATAGAAAGGAATGTTTTGACTCAGCACAGACAACATGTGCATTAGAATATACTTGGAATAGAAAGGAATGTTTTGACTCAGCACACACCACATGTGCTTTAGAATATTCTTGGAATATCAATAAATATTTTGATGCAGCACACACAAGATGTGCATTGGAAAATACTTGGAATAGAAAGGAATGTTTTGACTCAGGACACACCACACATGCATGAGAAGAGACTAGGAATATAACGGAATGTTTTGACTCAGCACACACAACGTGCATTAGAATTTACTTGGAATAAAAAAGCATGTTTTGACTCAGCACACACAACATGTGCATAAGAATATACTTGGAATAGAAAGGAATGTTTTGATTCAGCACACACAACATGTGCATCAGAAAATACTTGGAATAGAAAGGAATATTTTGACTCAGCACACACAAGATGTGCATCAGAATATATTTGCAATAGTAAGGAATGTTTTGTCTCAGCACACAAAACAAGGTTATACGAATCTACTTGGAATAGAAAGGAATGTGTTGACTCAGCACAGACAACATGTGCATAAGAATATACTTGGAATAGAAAGGAATGTTTTGACAGCACACACCACATGTGCTTTAGAATATACCTTGAATATCAATAAATATTTCGACGTAGCACACACAAGATGTGCATTGGAAAATACTTGGAATAGAAAGGAATGTTTTGACAGCACACACCACATGTGCTTTAGAATATACCTTGAGTATCAATAAATATTTTGACGTAGCACACACAAGATGTGCATTGAAAAATACTTGGAATATAAAGGAATGTTTTGGCTTAGCACACAAAACAAGGTTATTCGAATCTACTTTTAATAGAAAGGAATGTGTTGACTCAGCACAGACAACATGTGCATTAGAATATACTTGGAATAGAAAGGAATGTTTTGACTCAGCACACACCACATGTCCTTTAGAATATTCTTGGTATATCAAGAAATATTTTGACGCAGCACACACAAGATGTGCATTAGAATATACTTGGAAGAGAAAGGAATGTTTTGACCCAGAACAAGAAGGAAGTGTATTGGAATATACTGGGAATAGAAAGGAATGTTTTGACTCAGCAGACACAACATGTGCATCAGAAAATACTTGGAATAGAAAGGGATATTTTGACTCAGCACTCACAACATGTGCATTAGAATATATTTGGAATACAATTTAATGTTTTGACACAGCACACACAAGATGTGCTTCAGAATATACCTGGAATAGAAAGGAATGTTTTGTCTCAGCACACAAAACAAGGTTATACGAATCTACTTGGAATAGAACGGAATGTGTTGACTCAGCACAGACAACATGTGCATTAGAATATACTTGGAATAGAAAGGAATGTTTTGACTCAGCACACACCACATGTGCTTTAGAATATTCTTGGAATATCAATAAATATTTTGACGCAGCACACACAAGATGTGCATTGGAAAATATTTGGAACAGAAAGGAATGTTTTGACTCAGCACACACCACACATGCATGAGAAGAGACTAGGAATATAACGGAATGTTTTGACTCAGCACACACAACATGTGCATCGCAATATACTCAGAATAGAAAGGAAAGTATTGACTCAGCACACACCACATATGCATTAGAATATACTTGGAATAGAAAGGAATATTTTGACCCAGAACAAGAAGGAAGTGTATTGGAATATACTTGGAATAGAAAGGAATGTTTTGACTCAGCACACACAAGATGTGCATTAGAATATACGTGGAATAGAAAGGAATGTTTTGACTCAGCACACACAACATGTGGATCGGAATATACTCAGAATAGAAAGGAAAGTATTGACTCAGCACACACCACATATGCATTAGAATATACTTGGAATAGAAAGGAATGTTTTGACCCAGAACAAGAAGGAAGTGTTTTGGAATATACTTGGAATAGAAAGGAATGTTTTGACTCAGCACACACAACATGTGCAGCAGAAAATACTTGGTATAGAAAGGAATGTTTTTACTCAGCGCACACACAATATGTGCTTCAGAATATACTTGGAATACAATGGCATGTTTTGACTCAGGACACACAAGATGTGTTTTAGAATATACGTGGAATAGAAAGGAATGTTTTGACTCAGCACACACAACATGTGGATCGGAACATACTCAGAATAGAAAGGAAAGTATTGACTCAGCACACACCACATATGCATTAGAATATACTTGGAATAGAAAGGAATGTTTTGACCCAGAACAAGAAGGAAGTGTATTGGAATATACTTGGAATAGAAAGGAATGTTTTGACTCAGCACAAACAACATGTGCATCAGAATATACAAGGAATATTAAGGAATATTTTGACTCAGCACACACAACATGTGCATTAGAATATGCATGGAATAAAAGGAATGTTTTGACTCAGCACACACCACATGTGCATTATAATATTCTGGGAATAGAAAGGAATATTTTGACACAGCACACGCAACATGTGCATTAGATAGAATATACGTGGAATAGATGGAATGTTTTGACCCAGAACAAGAAGGAAGTGTATTGGAATATACTTGGAATAGAAAGGAATGTTTTGACTCAGCACACACAAGATGTGCATTATAATATACGTGGAATAGAAAGGAAAGTATTGACTCAGCACACACAATATGTGCTTTAGAATATACTAGGAATACAATGGCATGTTTTGACTCAGGACACACAAGATGTGCATTAAAATATACGTGGAATAGAAAGGAATTTTTTGACTCAGCACACACAACATGTGCATAAGAAAATACTTGGAATAGAAAGGAATGTTTTGACTCAGCCCACACAACATCTGCATTAGAATATACAAGGAATATTAAGGAATATTTTGATTTAGAACACACCACATGTGCATTAGAATATACGTGGAATAGAAAGGAATGTTTGACTCAGCACAAACAACATATGAATTAGAATATACAAGGAATATTAAGGAATATTTTGACTTAGCTCACACCACATGTGCATTAGAATATACTTGGAATGGAAAGGAATGGTTTGAATCAGAACAAGAAGGAAGTGTATTGGAATATACTTGGAATAGAAAGGAATGTTTTGACTCAGCACACACAATATGTGCTTTAGAATATACTAGGTATACAATGCAATGTTTTGACTCAGGACACACAAGATGTGCATTAGAATATACGTGGAATAGAAAGGAATGTTTTTGACTCAGCACACACAACATGTGGATCGGAATATACTCAGAATATAAAGGAAAGTATTGACTCAGCACACACCACATATGCATTAGAATATACTTGGAATACAATGGAATGTTTTGACACAGCAAACACAAGATGTGCATCAGAATATACTTGGAATAGGAAGGAATGTTTTGACCCAGAACAAGAAGGAAGTGTATTGGAATATACTTGGTATAGAAAGGAATGTTTTTACTCAGCGCACACACAATATGTGCTTCAGAATATACTTGGAATACAATGGCATGTTTTGACTCAGGACACACAAGATGTGTTTTAGAATATACGTGGAATAGAAAGGAATGTTTTGACTCAGCACACACAACATGTGGATCGGAACATACTCAGAATAGAAAGGAAAGTATTGACTCAGCACACACCACATATGCATTAGAATATACTTGGAATAGAAAGGAATGTTTTGACCCAGAACAAGAAGGAAGTGTATTGGAATATACTTGGAATAGAAAGGAATGTTTTGACTCAGCACAAACAACATGTGCATCAGAATATACAAGGAATATTAAGGAATATTTTGACTCAGCACACACAACATGTGCATTAGAATATGCATGGAATAAAAGGAATGTTTTGACTCAGCACACACCACATGTGCATTATAATATTCTGGGAATAGAAAGGAATATTTTGACACAGCACACGCAACATGTGCATTAGATAGAATATACGTGGAATAGATGGAATGTTTTGACCCAGAACAAGAAGGAAGTGTATTGGAATATACTTGGAATCGAAAGGAATGTTTTGACTCAGCACACACAAGATGTGCATTATAATATACGTGGAATAGAAAGGAAAGTATTGACTCAGCACACACCACATATGCATTCGAATATACTTGGAATAGAAAGGAATGTTTTGACCCAGAACAAGAAGGAAGTGTATTGGAATATACTTGGAATAGAAAGGAATGTTTTGACTCAGCACACACAATATGTGCTTTAGAACATACTAGGAATACAATGGAATGTTTTGACTCAGGACACACAAGATGTGCATTAGAATACACGTGGAATAGAAAGGAATGTATTGACTCAGCACACACAACATGTGGATCGGAATATACTCAGAATAGAAAGGAAAGTATTGACTCAGCACACACCACATATGCATTAGAATATACTTGGAATAGAAAGGAATGTTTTGACCCAGAACAAGAAGGAAGTGTATTGGAATATACTTGGAATAGAAAGGAATGTTTTGACTCAGCACACACAACATGTGCATCAGAAAATACTTGGAACAGAAATGAATATTTTGACTCTGCACTCACAACATGTGCATTAGAATTTTAAAGAAATATTAAGGAATATTTTAACTCAGCACACACAACATGTGCATTAGAATATGCATGGAATAGAAAGGAATGTTTTGACTCAGCACACACCACCTGTGCATTAGAATATACTTGGAATAGAAAGGAATGTTTTGTCTCAGCACACAAAACAAGGTTATTCGAATCTACTTGTAATAGAAAGGAATGTGTTGACTCAGAACAGACAACATGTGCATTAGAATATACTTGGAATAGAAAGGAATGTTTTGACTCAGCACACACCACATGTCCTTTAGAATATTCTTGGTATATCAATAAATATTTTGACGCAGCACACACAAGATGTGCATTGGAAAATACTTGGAATAGAAAGGAATGTTTTGACTCAGCACACACAACAAATGGATTAGAATATACTTGGAATAGAAAGGAATATTTTGACCCAGAACAAGAAGGAAGTGTATTAGAATATAGTTGAAATAGAAAGGAATGTTTTGACTAAGCACAAAAAAACATATGAATTAGAATATACAAGGAATATTAAGGAATATTTTGACTTAGCACGCACCTCATGTTTATTAGAATATACTTGGAATAGAAAGGAATGTTTTGACCCAGAACAAGAAGGAAGTGTATTGGAATATACTTGGAATAGAAAGGAATGTTTTGACTCAGCACACACAATATGTGCTTTAGAATATACTAGGAATACAATGGCATGTTTTGACTCAGGACACACAAGATGTGCATTAGAATATACGTGGAATAGAAAGGAATTTTTTGACTCAGCACACACAACATGTGCATAAGAAAATACTTGGAATAGAAAGAAATGTTTTGACTCAGCCCACACAACATCTGCATTAGAATATACAAGGAATATTAAGGAATATTTTGATTTAGAACACACCACATGTGCATTAGAATATACGTGGAATAGAAAGGAATGTTTGACTCAGCACAAACAACATATGAATTAGAATATACAAGGAATATTAAGGAATATTTTGACTTAGCTCACACCACATGTGCATTAGAATATACTTGGAATAGAAAGGAATGTTTTGACCCAGAACAAGAAGGAAGTGTATTGGAATATACTTGGAATAGAAAGGAATGTTTTGACTCAGCACACACAATATGTGCTTTAGAATATACTAGGAATACAATGCAATGTTTTGACTCAGGACACACAAGATGTGCATTAGAATACACGTGGAATAGAAAGCAATGTATTGACTCAGCACACACAACATGTGGATCGGAATATACTCAGAATATAAAGGAAAGTATTGACTCAGCACACACCACATATGCATTAGAATATACTTGGAATACAATGGAATGTTTTGACACAGCAAACACAAGATGTGCATCAGAATATACTTGGAATAGGAAGGAATGTTTTGTCTCAGCACACAAAACAAGGTTATTCGAATCTACTTGGAATAGAAAGGAATGTTTTGACTCAGCACAGACAACATGTGCATTAGAATATACTTGGAATAGAAAGGAATGTTTTGATTCAGCACACACAACATGTGCATCAGAAAATACTTGGAATAGAAAGGAATATTTTGACTCAGCACTCAGAACATGTGCATTAGAATATGCATGAAAAAAAAAGGAATGTTTTGACTCAGCACACACCACATGTGCATTAGAATATGCATGAAAAAAAAAGGAATGTTTTGACTCAGCACACACCACATGTGCATTAGAATATACTTGGAATAGAAAGGAATGTTTTGACACAGCACACACAAGATGTGCATCAGAATATATTTGCAATAGTAAGGAATGTTTTGTCTCAGCACACAAAACAAGGTTATACGAATCTATTTGGAATAGAAAGGAATGTGTTGACTCAGCACAGACAACATTTGCATAAGAATATACTTGGAATAGAAAGGAATGTTTTGACAGCACACACCACATGTGCTTTAGAATATACCTTGAATATCAATAAATATTTCCACGTAGCACACACAAGATGTGCATTGGAAAATACTTGGAATAGAAAGGAATGTTTTGACAGCACACACCACATGTGCTTTAGAATATACCTTGAATATCAATAAATATTTTGACGTAGCACACACAAGATGTGCATTGGAAAATACTTGGAATAGAAAGGAATGTTTGGCTTAGCACACAAAACAAGGTTATTCGAATCTACTTTTAATAGAAAGGAATGTGTTGACTCAGCACAGACAGCATGTGCATTAGAATATACTTGGAATAGAAAGGAATGTTTTGACACAGCACACACCACATGTGCAATAGAATATACTTGGAATACAATGGAATGTTTTGACACAGCACACACAAGATGTGCATCAGTATATACTTGGAATAGAAAGGAATGTTTTGTCTCAGCACACAAAACAAGGTTATTCGAATCTACTTGGAATAGAAAGGAATGTGTTGACTCAGCACAGACAACATGTGCATTAGAATTTACTTGGAATAGAAAGGAATGTTTTGACTCAGCACACACCACATGTGCTTTAGAATATTCTTGGAATATCAATAAATATTTTGACACAGCACACACAAGATGTGCATTGGAAAATACTAGGAATAGAAAGGAATGTTTTCACTCAGCACACACCACGCATGCATTAGAAGAGACTAGGAATGTAACGGAATGTTTTGACTCATCACACACAACGTGCATTAGAATTTACTTGGAATAGAAAAGCATGTTTTGACTCAGCACACAGAACATGTGCATAAGAAATTACTTGGAATAGAAAGGAATGTTTTGACTCAGCACACACAACATGTGCATTAGACAGAATATACGTGGAATAGAAAAGAATGTTTTGACTCAGAACACACAACATGTGCATCGGAATATACTCAGAATAGAAAGGAAAGTATTGACTCAGCACACACCACATATGCATTAGAATATACTTGGAATAGAAAGGAATGTTTTGACTCAGCACACACAACATGAGCATCAGAAAATACTTGGAATAGAAAGGAATGTTTTTACTCAGTGCACACACAATATGTGCTTTAGAATATACTTGGAATACAATGGAATGTTTTGACTCAGGACACACAAGATGTGTATTAGAATATACGTGGAATAGAAAGGAATGTTTTGACTCACACACACAACATGTGGATCGGAATATACTCAGAATAGAAAGGAAAGTATTGACTCAGCACACAGCACATATGCATTAGAATATACTTGGAATAGAAAGGAATGTTTTGACCCAGAACAAGAAGGAAGTGTATTGGAATATACTTGGAGTAGAAAGGAATGTTTTGACTCAGCACACACAACATGTGCATCAGAATATACAAGGAATATTAAGGAATATTTTGACACAGCACACACAACATGTGCATTAGAATATGCATGGAATAGAAAGGAATGTTTTGACTCAGCACACACCACATGTGCATTATAATATTCTGGGAATAGAAAGGAATGTTTTGACACAGCACACACAACATGTGCATTAGATAGAATATACGTGGAATAGAAAGGAATGTTTTGATCCAGAACAAGAAGGAAGTGTATTGGAATATACTTGGAATAGAAAGGAATGTTTTGACTCAGCACACACAACATGTGCATCAGAAAATACTTGGTATAGAAAGGAATGCTTTTACTCAGCGCACACACAATATGTGCTTTAGAATATACTTGGAATACAATGGAATGTTTTGAATCAGGACACACAAGATGTGCATTAGAATACACGTGGAATAGAAAGGAATGTATTGACTCAGCACACACAACATGTTGATCGGAATATACTCAAAATAGAAAGGAAAGTATTGACTCAGCACACACCACATATGCATTAGAATATACTTGGAATAGAAAGGAATGTTTTGACCCTGAACAAGAAGGAAGTGTATTGGAATATACTTGGAATAGAAAGGAATGTTTTGACTCAGCACACACAACATGTGCATCAGAATATACAAGGAATATTAAGGAATATTTTGACTCAGCACACACAACATGTGCATTAGAATATGCATGGAATAGAAAGGAATGTTTTGACTCAGCACACACCACATGTGCATTATAATATTCTGGGAATAGAAAGGAATATTTTGACACAGCACATACAATATGTGCTTTAGAATATACTAGGAATACGATGGAATGTTTTGACTCAGGACACACAAGATGTGCATTAGAATATACGTGGAATAGAAAGGAATTTTTTGACTCAGCACACACAACATGTGGATCGGAATATACTCAGAATAGAAAGGAATGTATTGACTCAGCACACACCACATATGCATTAGAATATACTTGGAATTGAAAGGAATGTTTTGACCCAGAACAAGAAGGAAGTGTATTGGAATATACTTGGAATAGAAAGGAATGTTTTGACTCAGCACACACAACATGTGCATCAGAAAATACTTGGAATAGAAAGGAATATTTTGACTCTGCACTCACAACATGTGCATTAGAATTTTAAAGAAATATTAAGGAATATTTTGACTCAGCACACACAACATGTGCATTAGAATATGCATGGAATAAAAGGAATGTTTTGACTCAGCACACACCACATGTGCATTATAATATTCTGGGAATAGAAAGGAATATTTTGACACAGCACACGCAACATGTGCATTAGATAGAATATACGTGGAATAGATGGAATGTTTTGACCCAGAACAAGAAGGAAGTGTATTGGAATATACTTGGAATAGAAAGGAATGTTTTGACTCAGCACACACAAGATGTGCATTATAATATACGTGGAATAGAAAGGAAAGTATTGACTCAGCACACACAATATGTGCTTTAGAATATACTAGGAATACAATGGCATGTTTTGACTCAGGACACACAAGATGTGCATTAAAATATACGTGGAATAGAAAGGAATTTTTTGACTCAGCACACACAACATGTGCATAAGAAAATACTTGGAATAGAAAGGAATGTTTTGACTCAGCCCACACAACATCTGCATTAGAATATACAAGGAATATTAAGGAATATTTTGATTTAGAACACACCACATGTGCATTAGAATATACGTGCAATAGAAAGGAATGTTTGACTCAGCACAAACAACATATGAATTAGAATATACAAGGAATATTAAGGAATATTTTGACTTAGCTCACACCACATGTGCATTAGAATATACTTGGAATGGAAAGGAATGGTTTGAATCAGAACAAGAAGGAAGTGTATTGGAATATACTTGGAATAGAAAGGAATGTTTTGACTCAGCACACACAATATGTGCTTTAGAATATACTAGGAATACAATGCAATGTTTTGACTCAGGACACACAAGATGTGCATTAGAATATACGTGGAATAGAAAGGAATGTTTTTGACTCAGCACACACAACATGTGGATCGGAATATACTCAGAATATAAAGGAAAGTATTGACTCAGCACACACCACATATGCATTAGAATATACTTGGAATACAATGGAATGTTTTGACACAGCAAACACAAGATGTGCATCAGAATATACTTGGAATAGGAAGGAATGTTTTGACCCAGAACAAGAAGGAAGTGTATTGGAATATACTTGGTATAGAAAGGAATGTTTTTACTCAGCGCACACACAATATGTGCTTCAGAATATACTTGGAATACAATGGCATGTTTTGACTCAGGACACACAAGATGTGTTTTAGAATATACGTGGAATAGAAAGGAATGTTTTGACTCAGCACACACAACATGTGGATCGGAACATACTCAGAATAGAAAGGAAAGTATTGACTCAGCACACACCACATATGCATTAGAATATACTTGGAATAGAAAGGAATGTTTTGACCCAGAACAAGAAGGAAGTGTATTGGAATATACTTGGAATAGAAAGGAATGTTTTGACTCAGCACAAACAACATGTGCATCAGAATATACAAGGAATATTAAGGAATATTTTGACTCAGCACACACAACATGTGCATTAGAATATGCATGGAATAAAAGGAATGTTTTGACTCAGCACACACCACATGTGCATTATAATATTCTGGGAATAGAAAGGAATATTTTGACACAGCACACGCAACATGTGCATTAGATAGAATATACGTGGAATAGATGGAATGTTTTGACCCAGAACAAGAAGGAAGTGTATTGGAATATACTTGGAATCGAAAGGAATGTTTTGACTCAGCACACACAAGATGTGCATTATAATATACGTGGAATAGAAAGGAAAGTATTGACTCAGCACACACCACATATGCATTCGAATATACTTGGAATAGAAAGGAATGTTTTGACCCAGAACAAGAAGGAAGTGTATTGGAATATACTTGGAATAGAAAGGAATGTTTTGACTCAGCACACACAATATGTGCTTTAGAACATACTAGGAATACAATGGAATGTTTTGACTCAGGACACACAAGATGTGCATTAGAATACACGTGGAATAGAAAGGAATGTATTGACTCAGCACACACAACATGTGGATCGGAATATACTCAGAATAGAAAGGAAAGTATTGACTCAGCACACACCACATATGCATTAGAATATACTTGGAATAGAAAGGAATGTTTTGACCCAGAACAAGAAGGAAGTGTATTGGAATATACTTGGAATAGAAAGGAATGTTTTGACTCAGCACACACAACATGTGCATCAGAAAATACTTGGAACAGAAATGAATATTTTGACTCTGCACTCACAACATGTGCATTAGAATTTTAAAGAAATATTAAGGAATATTTTAACTCAGCACACACAACATGTGCATTAGAATATGCATGGAATAGAAAGGAATGTTTTGACTCAGCACACACCACCTGTGCATTAGAATATACTTGGAATAGAAAGGAATGTTTTGTCTCAGCACACAAAACAAGGTTATTCGAATCTACTTGTAATAGAAAGGAATGTGTTGACTCAGAACAGACAACATGTGCATTAGAATATACTTGGAATAGAAAGGAATGTTTTGACTCAGCACACACCACATGTCCTTTAGAATATTCTTGGTATATCAATAAATATTTTGACGCAGCACACACAAGATGTGCATTGGAAAATACTTGGAATAGAAAGGAATGTTTTGACTCAGCACACACAACAAATGGATTAGAATATACTTGGAATAGAAAGGAATATTTTGACCCAGAACAAGAAGGAAGTGTATTAGAATATAGTTGAAATAGAAAGGAATGTTTTGACTAAGCACAAAAAAACATATGAATTAGAATATACAAGGAATATTAAGGAATATTTTGACTTAGCACGCACCTCATGTTTATTAGAATATACTTGGAATAGAAAGGAATGTTTTGACCCAGAACAAGAAGGAAGTGTATTGGAATATACTTGGAATAGAAAGGAATGTTTTGACTCAGCACACACAATATGTGCTTTAGAATATACTAGGAATACAATGGCATGTTTTGACTCAGGACACACAAGATGTGCATTAGAATATACGTGGAATAGAAAGGAATTTTTTGACTCAGCACACACAACATGTGCATAAGAAAATACTTGGAATAGAAAGAAATGTTTTGACTCAGCCCACACAACATCTGCATTAGAATATACAAGGAATATTAAGGAATATTTTGATTTAGAACACACCACATGTGCATTAGAATATACGTGGAATAGAAAGGAATGTTTGACTCAGCACAAACAACATATGAATTAGAATATACAAGGAATATTAAGGAATATTTTGACTTAGCTCACACCACATGTGCATTAGAATATACTTGGAATAGAAAGGAATGTTTTGACCCAGAACAAGAAGGAAGTGTATTGGAATATACTTGGAATAGAAAGGAATGTTTTGACTCAGCACACACAATATGTGCTTTAGAATATACTAGGAATACAATGCAATGTTTTGACTCAGGACACACAAGATGTGCATTAGAATACACGTGGAATAGAAAGCAATGTATTGACTCAGCACACACAACATGTGGATCGGAATATACTCAGAATATAAAGGAAAGTATTGACTCAGCACACACCACATATGCATTAGAATATACTTGGAATACAATGGAATGTTTTGACACAGCAAACACAAGATGTGCATCAGAATATACTTGGAATAGGAAGGAATGTTTTGTCTCAGCACACAAAACAAGGTTATTCGAATCTACTTGGAATAGAAAGGAATGTTTTGACTCAGCACAGACAACATGTGCATTAGAATATACTTGGAATAGAAAGGAATGTTTTGATTCAGCACACACAACATGTGCATCAGAAAATACTTGGAATAGAAAGGAATATTTTGACTCAGCACTCAGAACATGTGCATTAGAATATGCATGAAAAAAAAAGGAATGTTTTGACTCAGCACACACCACATGTGCATTAGAATATGCATGAAAAAAAAAGGAATGTTTTGACTCAGCACACACCACATGTGCATTAGAATATACTTGGAATAGAAAGGAATGTTTTGACACAGCACACACAAGATGTGCATCAGAATATATTTGCAATAGTAAGGAATGTTTTGTCTCAGCACACAAAACAAGGTTATACGAATCTATTTGGAATAGAAAGGAATGTGTTGACTCAGCACAGACAACATTTGCATAAGAATATACTTGGAATAGAAAGGAATGTTTTGACAGCACACACCACATGTGCTTTAGAATATACCTTGAATATCAATAAATATTTCCACGTAGCACACACAAGATGTGCATTGGAAAATACTTGGAATAGAAAGGAATGTTTTGACAGCACACACCACATGTGCTTTAGAATATACCTTGAATATCAATAAATATTTTGACGTAGCACACACAAGATGTGCATTGGAAAATACTTGGAATAGAAAGGAATGTTTGGCTTAGCACACAAAACAAGGTTATTCGAATCTACTTTTAATAGAAAGGAATGTGTTGACTCAGCACAGACAGCATGTGCATTAGAATATACTTGGAATAGAAAGGAATGTTTTGACACAGCACACACCACATGTGCAATAGAATATACTTGGAATACAATGGAATGTTTTGACACAGCACACACAAGATGTGCATCAGTATATACTTGGAATAGAAAGGAATGTTTTGTCTCAGCACACAAAACAAGGTTATTCGAATCTACTTGGAATAGAAAGGAATGTGTTGACTCAGCACAGACAACATGTGCATTAGAATTTACTTGGAATAGAAAGGAATGTTTTGACTCAGCACACACCACATGTGCTTTAGAATATTCTTGGAATATCAATAAATATTTTGACACAGCACACACAAGATGTGCATTGGAAAATACTAGGAATAGAAAGGAATGTTTTCACTCAGCACACACCACGCATGCATTAGAAGAGACTAGGAATGTAACGGAATGTTTTGACTCATCACACACAACGTGCATTAGAATTTACTTGGAATAGAAAAGCATGTTTTGACTCAGCACACAGAACATGTGCATAAGAAATTACTTGGAATAGAAAGGAATGTTTTGACTCAGCACACACAACATGTGCATTAGACAGAATATACGTGGAATAGAAAAGAATGTTTTGACTCAGAACACACAACATGTGCATCGGAATATACTCAGAATAGAAAGGAAAGTATTGACTCAGCACACACCACATATGCATTAGAATATACTTGGAATAGAAAGGAATGTTTTGACTCAGCACACACAACATGAGCATCAGAAAATACTTGGAATAGAAAGGAATGTTTTTACTCAGTGCACACACAATATGTGCTTTAGAATATACTTGGAATACAATGGAATGTTTTGACTCAGGACACACAAGATGTGTATTAGAATATACGTGGAATAGAAAGGAATGTTTTGACTCACACACACAACATGTGGATCGGAATATACTCAGAATAGAAAGGAAAGTATTGACTCAGCACACAGCACATATGCATTAGAATATACTTGGAATAGAAAGGAATGTTTTGACCCAGAACAAGAAGGAAGTGTATTGGAATATACTTGGAGTAGAAAGGAATGTTTTGACTCAGCACACACAACATGTGCATCAGAATATACAAGGAATATTAAGGAATATTTTGACACAGCACACACAACATGTGCATTAGAATATGCATGGAATAGAAAGGAATGTTTTGACTCAGCACACACCACATGTGCATTATAATATTCTGGGAATAGAAAGGAATGTTTTGACACAGCACACACAACATGTGCATTAGATAGAATATACGTGGAATAGAAAGGAATGTTTTGATCCAGAACAAGAAGGAAGTGTATTGGAATATACTTGGAATAGAAAGGAATGTTTTGACTCAGCACACACAACATGTGCATCAGAAAATACTTGGTATAGAAAGGAATGCTTTTACTCAGCGCACACACAATATGTGCTTTAGAATATACTTGGAATACAATGGAATGTTTTGAATCAGGACACACAAGATGTGCATTAGAATACACGTGGAATAGAAAGGAATGTATTGACTCAGCACACACAACATGTTGATCGGAATATACTCAAAATAGAAAGGAAAGTATTGACTCAGCACACACCACATATGCATTAGAATATACTTGGAATAGAAAGGAATGTTTTGACCCTGAACAAGAAGGAAGTGTATTGGAATATACTTGGAATAGAAAGGAATGTTTTGACTCAGCACACACAACATGTGCATCAGAATATACAAGGAATATTAAGGAATATTTTGACTCAGCACACACAACATGTGCATTAGAATATGCATGGAATAGAAAGGAATGTTTTGACTCAGCACACACCACATGTGCATTATAATATTCTGGGAATAGAAAGGAATATTTTGACACAGCACATACAATATGTGCTTTAGAATATACTAGGAATACGATGGAATGTTTTGACTCAGGACACACAAGATGTGCATTAGAATATACGTGGAATAGAAAGGAATTTTTTGACTCAGCACACACAACATGTGGATCGGAATATACTCAGAATAGAAAGGAATGTATTGACTCAGCACACACCACATATGCATTAGAATATACTTGGAATTGAAAGGAATGTTTTGACCCAGAACAAGAAGGAAGTGTATTGGAATATACTTGGAATAGAAAGGAATGTTTTGACTCAGCACACACAACATGTGCATCAGAAAATACTTGGAATAGAAAGGAATATTTTGACTCTGCACTCACAACATGTGCATTAGAATTTTAAAGAAATATTAAGGAATATTTTGACTCAGCACACTCAACATGTGCATTAGAATATGCATGGAATAGAAAGGAATGTTTTGACTCAGCACACACCACCTGTGCATTAGAATATACTTGGAATACAATGGAATGTTTTGACACAGCACACACAAGATGTGCATAAGAAAATACTTAGAATAGAAAGGAATGTTTTGACTCAGCACACACAACATGTGCATCAGATAATACTTGGAATAGAAAGGAATGTTTTGACTCAGCCCACACAACATCTGCATTAGAATATACAAGGATTATTAAGGAATATTTTGACTCAGCACACACAACATGTGCATTAGAATATGCATGGAATAGAAAGGAATGTTTTGACTCAGCACACACCACATGTGCATTAGAATATTCTGGGAATAGAAAGGTATGTTTTGACTCAGCACACACAACATGTGCATTAGATAGAATATACTTGGAATAGAAAGGAATGTTTTGACTCAGCACACACAACATGTTCATCGGAATATACTCAGAATAGAAAGGAGAGTATTGACTCAGCACACACCACAAATGCATTAGAATATACTTGGAATAGAAAGGAATGTTTTGACCCAGAACAAGAAGCAAGTGTATTGGAATATACTTGGAATAGAAAGGAATGTTTTGACTCAGCACACACAACGTGCATTAGAATTTACTTGGAATAGAAAAGAAAGTTTTGACTCAGCACACACAACGTGTGCATAAGAAAATACTTGGAATAGAAAGGAATGTTTTGACTCAGCACAAACAACATGTGAACTAGAATATACAAGGAATATTAAGGAATATTTTGACTTAGCACACACCACCTGTGCATTAGAATATTCTAGGAATAGAAAGGAATGTTTTTACTCAGCACACACAATATGTGGATCGGAATATACTCAGAATAGAAAGGAAAGTATTGACTCAGCACACACCACATATGCATTAGAATATACTTGGAATAGAAAGGAATATTTTGACCCAGAACAAGAAGGAAGTGTATTGGAATATACTTGGAATAGAAAGGAATGTTTTGACTCAGCACACACAAGATGTGCATTAGAATATACGTGGAATAGAAAGGAATGTTTTGACTCAGCACACACAACATGTGGATCGGAATATACTCAGAATAGAAAGGAAAGTATTGACTCAGCACACACCACATATGCATTAGAATATACTTGGAATAGAAAGGAATGTTTTGACCCAGAACAAGAAGGAAGTGTATTGGAATATACTTGGAATAGAAAGGAATGTTTTGACTCAGCACACACAACATGTGCAGTAGAAAATACTTGGTATAGAAAGGAATGTTTTTACTCAGCGCACACACAATATGTGCTTCAGAATATACTTGGAATACAATGGCATGTTTTGACTCAGGACACACAAGATGTGTTTTAGAATATACGTGGAATAGAAAGGAATGTTTTGACTCAGCACACACAACATGTGGATCGGAATATACTCAGAATAGAAAGGAAAGTATTGACTCAGCACACACCACATATGCATTAGAAAATACTTGGAATAGAAAGGAATGTTTTGACCCAGAACAAGAAGGAAGTGTATTGGAATATACTTGGAATAGAAAGGAATGTTTTGACTCAGCACAAACAACATGTGCATCAGAATATACAAGCAATATTAAGGAATATTTTGACTCAGCACACACAACATGTGCATTAGAATATGCATGGAATAAAAGGAATGTTTTGACTCAGCACACACCACATGTGCATTATAATATTCTGGGAATAGAAAGGAATATTTTGACACAGCACACGCAACATGTGCATTAGATAGAATATACGTGGAATAGATGGAATGTTTTGACCCAGAACAAGAAGGAAGTGTATTGGAATATACTTGGAATAGAAAGGAATGTTTTGACTCAGCACACACAAGATGTGCATTATAATATACGTGGAATAGAAAGGAAAGTATTGACTCAGCACACACCACATATGCATTCGAATATACTTGGAATAGAAAGGAAAGTATTGACTCAGCACACACCACATATGCATTAGAATATACTTGGAATAGAAAGGAATGTTTTGACCCTGAACAAGAAGGAAGTGTATTGGAATATACTTGGAATAGAAAGGAATGTTTTGACTCAGCACACACAACATGTGCATCAGAATATACAAGGAATATTAAGGAATATTTTGACTCAGCACACACAACATGTGCATTAGAATATGCATGGAATAGAAAGGAATGTTTTGACTCAGCACACACCACATGTGCATTATAATATTCTGGGAATAGAAAGGAATATTTTGACACAGCACACACAATATGTGCTTTAGAATATACTAGGAATACGATGGAATGTTTTGACTCAGGACACACAAGATGTGCATTAGAATATACGTGGAATAGAAAGGAATTTTTTGACTCAGCAAACACAACATGTGGATCGGAATATACTCAGAATAGAAAGGAATGTATTGACTCAGCACACACCACATATGCATTAGAATATACTTGGAATAGAAAGGAATGTTTTGACCCAGAACAAGAAGGAAGTGTATTGGAATATACTTGGAATAGAAAGGAATGTTTTGACTCAGCACACACAACATGTGCATCAGAAAATACTTGGAATAGAAAGGAATATTTTGACTCTGCACTCACAACATGTGCATTAGAATTTTAAAGAAATATTAAGGAATATTTTGACTCAGCACACACAACATGTGCATTAGAATATGCATGGAATAGAAAGGAATGTTTTGACTCAGCACACACCACCTGTGCATTAGAATATACTTGGAATACAATGGAATGTTTTGACACAGCACACACAAGATGTGCATAAGAAAATACTTAGAATAGAAAGGAATGTTTTGACTCAGCACACACAACATGTGCATCAGATAATACTTGGAATAGAAAGGAATGTTTTGACTCAGCCCACACAACATCTGCATTAGAATATACAAGGAATATTAAGGAATATTTTGACTCAGCACACACAACATGTGCATTAGAATATGCATGGAATAGAAAGGAATGTTTTGACTCAGCACACACCACATGTGCATTAGAATATTCTGCGAATAGAAAGGTATGTTTTGACTCAGCACACACAACATGTGGATTAGATAGAATATACTTGGAATAGAAAGGAATGTTTTGACTCAGCACACACAACATGTTCATCGGAATATACTCAGAATAGAAAGGAGAGTATTGACTCAGCACACACCACAAATGCATTAGAATATACTTGGAATAGAAAGGAATGTTTTGACCCAGAACAAGAAGCAAGTGTATTGGAATATACTTGGAATAGAAAGGAATGTTTTGACTCAGCACACACAACGTGCATTAGAATTTACTTGGAATAGAAAAGAAAGTTTTGACTCAGCACACACAACGTGTGCATAAGAAAATACTTGGAATAGAAAGGAATGTTTTGACTCAGCACAAACAACATGTGAACTAGAATATACAAGGAATATTAAGGAATATTTTGACTTAGCACACACCACCTGTGCATTAGAATATTCTAGGAATAGAAAGGAATGTTTTTACTCAGCACACACAATATGTGGATCGGAATATACTCAGAATAGAAAGGAAAGTATTGACTCAGCACACACCACATATGCATTAGAATATACTTGGAATAGAAAGGAATATTTTGACCCAGAACAAGAAGGAAGTGTATTGGAATATACTTGGAATAGAAAGGAATGTTTTGACTCAGCACACACAAGATGTGCATTAGAATATACGTGGAATAGAAAGGAATGTTTTGACTCAGCACACACAACATGTGGATCGGAATATACTCAGAATAGAAAGGAAAGTATTGACTCAGCACACACCACATATGCATTAGAATATACTTGGAATAGAAAGAAATGTTTTGACCCAGAACAAGAAGGAAGTGTATTGGAATATACTTGGAATAGAAAGGAATGTTTTGACTCAGCACACACAACATGTGCAGCAGAAAATACTTGGTATAGAAAGGAATGTTTTTACTCAGCGCACACACAATATGTGCTTCAGAATATACTTGGAATACAATGGCATGTTTTGACTCAGGACACACAAGATGTGTTTTAGAATATACGTGGAATAGAAAGGAATGTTTTGACTCAGCACACACAACATGTGGATCGGAATATACTCAGAATAGAAAGGAAAGTATTGACTCAGCACACACCACATATGCATTAGAATATACTTGGAATAGAAAGGAATGTATTGACTCAGCACAAACAACATGTGCATCAGAATATACAAGGAATATTAAGGAATATTTTGACTCAGCACACACAACATGTGCATTAGAATATGCATGGAATAAAAGGAATGTTTTGACTCAGCACACACCACATGTGCATTATAATATTCTGGGAATAGAAAGGAATATTTTGACACAGCACACGCAACATGTGCATTAGATAGAATATACGTGGAATAGATGGAATGTTTTGACCCAGAACAAGAAGGAAGTGTATTGGAATATACTTGGAATAGAAAGGAATGTTTTGACTCAGCACACACAAGATGTGCATTATAATATACGTGGAATAGAAAGGAAAGTATTGACTCAGCACACACCACATATGCATTCGAATATACTTGGAATAGAAAGGAATGTTTTGACCCAGAACAAGAAGGAAGTGTATTGGAATATACTTGGAATAGAAAGGAATGTTTTGACTCAGCACACACAATATGTGCTTTAGAATATACTAGGAATACAATGGAATGTTTTGACTCAGGACACACAAGATGTGCATTAGAATACACGTGGAATAGAAAGCAATGTATTGACTCAGCACACACAACATGTGGATCGGAATATACTCAGAATAGAAAGGAAAGTATTGACTCAGCACACACCACATATGCATTAGAATATACTTGGAATAGAAAGGAATGTTTTGACCCAGAACAAGAAGGAAGTGTATTGGAATATACTTGGAATAGAAAGGAATGTTTTGACTCAGCACACACAACATGTGCATCAGAAAATACTTGGAATAGAAATGAATATTTTGACTCTGCACTCACAACATGTGCATTAGAATTTTAAAGAAATATTAAGGAATATTTTGACTCAGCACACACAACATGTGCATTAGAATATGCATGGAATAGAAAGGAATGTTTTGACTCAGCACACACCACCTGTGCATTAGAATATACTTGGAATAGAAAGGAATGTTTTGTCTCAGCACACAAAACAAGGTTATTCGAATCTACTTGTTATAGAAAGGAATGTGTTGACTCAGAACAGACAACATGTGCATTAGAATATACTTGGAATAGAAAGGAATGTTTTGACTCAGCACACACCACATGTCCTTTAGAATATTCTTGGTATATCAATAAATATTTTGACGCAGCACACACAAGATGTGCATTGGAAAATACTTGGAATAGAAAGGAATGTTTTGACTCAGCACACACCACAAATGGATTAGAATATACTTGGAATAGAAAGGAATATTTTGACCCAGAACAAGAAGGAAGTGTTTTAGAATATAGTTGAAATAGAAAGGAATGTTTTGACTAAGCACAAAAAAACATATGAATTAGAATATACAAGGAATATTAAGGAATATTTTGACTTAGCACGCACCTCATGTTTATTAGAATATACTTGGAATAGAAAGGAATGTTTTGACCCAGAACAAGAAGGAAGTGTATTGGAATATACTTGGAATAGAAAGGAATGTTTTGACTCAGCACACACAATATGTGCTTTAGAATATACTAGGAATACAATGGCATGTTTTGACTCAGGACACACAAGATGTGCATTAGAATATACGTGGAATAGAAAGGAATATTTTGACTCAGAACTCACAACATGTGCATCAGAATTTTAAAGAAATATTAAGGAATATTTTGACTCAGCACACACAACATGTGCATTAGAATATGCATGGAATAGAAAGGAATGTTTTGACTCAGCACACACAACATGTGCATTAGATAGAATATACTTGGAATAGAAAGGAATGTTTTGACTCAGCACACACAACATGTGGATCGGAATATACTCAGAATAGAAAGGAATGTATTGACTCAGCATACACCACATATGCATTAGAATATACTTGGAATAGAAAGGAATGTTTTGACCCAGAACAAGAAGGAAGTGTATTGGAATATACTTGGAATAGAAAGGAATGTTTTGACTCAGCACACACAACATGTGCATCAGAAAATACTTGGAATAGAAAGGAATATTTTGACTCTGCACTCACAACATGTGCATTAGAATTTTAAAGAAATATTAAGGAATATTTTGACTCAGCACACACAACATGTGCATTAGAATATGCATGGAATAGAAAGGAATGTTTTGACTCAGCACACACCACCTGTGCATTAGAATATACTTGGAATACAATGGAATGTTTTGACACAGCACACACAACATGTGCATCAGAAAATACTTGGTATAGAAAGGAATGCTTTTACTCAGCGCACACACAATATGTGCTTTAGAATATACTTGGAATACAATGGAATGTTTTGAATCAGGACACACAAGATGTGCATTAGAATACACGTGGAATAGAAAGGAATGTATTGACTCAGCACACACAACATGTTGATCGGAATATACTCAGAATAGAAAGGAAAGTATTGACTCAGCACACACCACATATGCATTAGAATATACTTGGAATAGAAAGGAATGTTTTGACCCTGAACAAGAAGGAAGTGTATTGGAATATACTTGGAATAGAAAGGAATGTTTTGACTCAGCACACACAACATGTGCATCAGAATATACAAGGAATATTAAGGAATATTTTGACTCAGCACACACAACATGTGCATTAGAATATGCATGGAATAGAAAGGAATGTTTTGTCTCAGCACACACCACATGTGCATTATAATATTCTGGGAATAGAAAGGAATATTTTGACACAGCACACACAATATGTGCTTTAGAATATACTAGGAATACGATGGAATGTTTTGACTCAGGACACACAAGATGTGCATTAGAATATACGTGGAATAGAAAGGAATTTTTTGACTCAGCACACACAACATGTGGATCGGAATATACTCAGAATAGAAAGGAATGTATTGACTCAGCACACACCACATATGCATTAGAATATACTTGGAATAGAAAGGAATGTTTTGACCCAGAACAAGAAGGAAGTGTATTGGAATATACTTGGAATAGAAAGGAATGTTTTGACTCTGCACTCACAACATGTGCATTAGAATTTTAAAGAAATATTAAGGAATATTTTGACTCAGCACACACAACATGTGCATTAGAATATGCATGGAATAGAAAGGAATGTTTTGACTCAGCACACACCACCTGTGCATTAGAATATACTTGGAATACAATGGAATGTTTTGACACAGCACACACAAGATGTGCATAAGAAAATACTTAGAATAGAAAGGAATGTTTTGACTCAGCACACACAACATGTGCATCAGATAATACTTGGAATAGAAAGGAATGTTTTGACCCAGAACAAGAAGGAAGTGTATTGGAATATACGTGGAATAGAAAGGAATGTTTTGACCCAGAACAAGGAGGTAGTGTATTGGAATATACATGGAATAGAAAGGAATTATTTGACTCAGCACACACAACATGTGCATCAGAAAATACTTGGAATAGAAAGGAATGTTTTGACTCAGCACACACAACATGTGGATCGGAATATACTCAGAATAGAAAGGAAAGTATTGACTCAGCACACACCACATATGCATTAGAATATACTTGGAATAGAAAGGAATGTTTTGACTCAGCACAAACAACATGTGCATCAGAATATACAAGGAATATTAAGGAATATTTTGACTCAGCACACACAACATGTGCATTAGAATATGCATGGAATAAAAGGAATGTTTTGACTCAGCACACACCACATGTGCATTATAATATTCTGGGAATAGAAAGGAATATTTTGACACAGCACACGCAACATGTGCATTAGATAGAATATACGTGGAATAGATGGAATGTTTTGACCCAGAACAAGAAGGAAGTGTATTGGAATATACTTGGAATAGAAAGGAATGTTTTGACTCAGCACACACAAGATGTGCATTATAATATACGTGGAATAGAAAGGAAAGTATTGACTCAGCACACACCACATATGCATTCGAATATACTTGGAATAGAAAGGAATGTTTTGACCCAGAACAAGAAGGAAGTGTATTGGAATATACTTGGAATAGAAAGGAATGTTTTGACTCAGCACACACAATATGTGCTTTAGAATATACTAGGAATACAATGGAATGTTTTGACTCAGGACACACAAGATGTGCATTAGAATACACGTGGAATAGAAAGCAATGTATTGACTCAGCACACACAACATGTGGATCGGAATATACTCAGAATAGAAAGGAAAGTATTGACTCAGCACACACCACATATGCATTAGAATATACTTGGAATAGAAAGGAATGTTTTGACCCAGAACAAGAAGGAAGTGTTTTAGAATATAGTTGAAATAGAAAGGAATGTTTTGACTAAGCACAAAAAAACATATGAATTAGAATATACAAGGAATATTAAGGAATATTTTGACTTAGCACGCACCTCATGTTTATTAGAATATACTTGGAATAGAAAGGAATGTTTTGACCCAGAACAAGAAGGAAGTGTATTGGAATATACTTGGAATAGAAAGGAATGTTTTGACTCAGCACACACAATATGTGCTTTAGAATATACTAGGAATACAATGGCATGTTTTGACTCAGGACACACAAGATGTGCATTAGAATATACGTGGAATAGAAAGGAATATTTTGACTCAGAACTCACAACATGTGCATCAGAATTTTAAAGAAATATTAAGGAATATTTTGACTCAGCACACACAACATGTGCATTAGAATATGCATGGAATAGAAAGGAATGTTTTGACTCAGCACACACAACATGTGCATTAGATAGAATATACTTGGAATAGAAAGGAATGTTTTGACTCAGCACACACAACATGTGGATCGGAATATACTCAGAATAGAAAGGAATGTATTGACTCAGCATACACCACATATGCATTAGAATATACTTGGAATAGAAAGGAATGTTTTGACCCAGAACAAGAAGGAAGTGTATTGGAATATACTTGGAATAGAAAGGAATGTTTTGACTCAGCACACACAACATGTGCATCAGAAAATACTTGGAATAGAAAGGAATATTTTGACTCTGCACTCACAACATGTGCATTAGAATTTTAAAGAAATATTAAGGAATATTTTGACTCAGCACACACAACATGTGCATTAGAATATGCATGGAATAGAAAGGAATGTTTTGACTCAGCACACACCACCTGTGCATTAGAATATACTTGGAATACAATGGAATGTTTTGACACAGCACACACAACATGTGCATCAGAAAATACTTGGTATAGAAAGGAATGCTTTTACTCAGCGCACACACAATATGTGCTTTAGAATATACTTGGAATACAATGGAATGTTTTGAATCAGGACACACAAGATGTGCATTAGAATACACGTGGAATAGAAAGGAATGTATTGACTCAGCACACACAACATGTTGATCGGAATATACTCAGAATAGAAAGGAAAGTATTGACTCAGCACACACCACATATGCATTAGAATATACTTGGAATAGAAAGGAATGTTTTGACCCTGAACAAGAAGGAAGTGTATTGGAATATACTTGGAATAGAAAGGAATGTTTTGACTCAGCACACACAACATGTGCATCAGAATATACAAGGAATATTAAGGAATATTTTGACTCAGCACACACAACATGTGCATTAGAATATGCATGGAATAGAAAGGAATGTTTTGTCTCAGCACACACCACATGTGCATTATAATATTCTGGGAATAGAAAGGAATATTTTGACACAGCACACACAATATGTGCTTTAGAATATACTAGGAATACGATGGAATGTTTTGACTCAGGACACACAAGATGTGCATTAGAATATACGTGGAATAGAAAGGAATTTTTTGACTCAGCACACACAACATGTGGATCGGAATATACTCAGAATAGAAAGGAATGTATTGACTCAGCACACACCACATATGCATTAGAATATACTTGGAATAGAAAGGAATGTTTTGACCCAGAACAAGAAGGAAGTGTATTGGAATATACTTGGAATAGAAAGGAATGTTTTGACTCTGCACTCACAACATGTGCATTAGAATTTTAAAGAAATATTAAGGAATATTTTGACTCAGCACACACAACATGTGCATTAGAATATGCATGGAATAGAAAGGAATGTTTTGACTCAGCACACACCACCTGTGCATTAGAATATACTTGGAATACAATGGAATGTTTTGACACAGCACACACAAGATGTGCATAAGAAAATACTTAGAATAGAAAGGAATGTTTTGACTCAGCACACACAACATGTGCATCAGATAATACTTGGAATAGAAAGGAATGTTTTGACCCAGAACAAGAAGGAAGTGTATTGGAATATACGTGGAATAGAAAGGAATGTTTTGACCCAGAACAAGGAGGTAGTGTATTGGAATATACATGGAATAGAAAGGAATTATTTGACTCAGCACACACAACATGTGCATCAGAAAATACTTGGAATAGAAAGGAATGTTTTGACTCAGCACACACAACATGTGGATCGGAATATACTCAGAATAGAAAGGAAAGTATTGACTCAGCACACACCACATATGCATTAGAATATACTTGGAATAGAAAGGAATGTTTTGACTCAGCACAAACAACATGTGCATCAGAATATACAAGGAATATTAAGGAATATTTTGACTCAGCACACACAACATGTGCATTAGAATATGCATGGAATAAAAGGAATGTTTTGACTCAGCACACACCACATGTGCATTATAATATTATGGGAATAGAAAGGAATATTTTGACACAGCACACGCAACATGTGCATTAGATAGAATATACGTGGAATAGATGGAATGTTTTGACCCAGAACAAGAAGGAAGTGTATTGGAATATACTTGGAATAGAAAGGAATGTTTTGACTCAGCACACACAAGATGTGCATTATAATATACGTGGAATAGAAAGGAAAGTATTGACTAAGCACACACCACATATGCATTCGAATATACTTGGAATAGAAAGGAATGTTTTGACCCAGAACAAGAAGGAAGTGTATTGGAATATACTTGGAATAGAAAGGAATGTTTTGACTCAGCACACACAATATGTGCTTTAGAATATACTAGGAATACAATGGAATGTTTTGACTCAGGACACACAAGATGTGCATTAGAATACACGTGGAATAGAAAGCAATGTATTGACTCAGCACACACAACATGTGGATCGGAATATACTCAGAATAGAAAGGAAAGTATTGACTCAGCACACACCACATATGCATTAGAATATACTTGGAATAGAAAGGAATGTTTTGACCCAGAACAAGAAGGAAGTGTATTGGAATATACTTGGAATAGAAAGGAATGTTTTGACTCAGCACACACAACATGTGCATCAGAAAATACTTGGAATAGAAATGAATATTTTGACTCTGCACTCACAACATGTGCATTAGAATTTTAAAGAAATATTAAGGAATATTTTGACTCAGCACACACAACATGTGCATTAGAATATGCATGGAATAGAAAGGAATGTTTTGACTCAGCACACACCACCTGTGCATTAGAATATACTTGGAATAGAAAGGAATGTTTTGTCTCAGCACACAAAACAAGGTTATTCGAATCTACTTGTTATAGAAAGGAATGTGTTGACTCAGAACAGACAACATGTGCATTAGAATATACTTGGAATAGAAAGGAATGTTTTGACTCAGCACACACCACATGTCCTTTAGAATATTCTTGGTATATCAATAAATATTTTGACGCAGCACACACAAGATGTGCATTGGAAAATACTTGGAATAGAAAGGAATGTTTTGACTCAGCACACACCACAAATGGATTAGAATATACTTGGAATAGAAAGGAATATTTTGACCCAGAACAAGAAGGAAGTGTTTTAGAATATAGTTGAAATAGAAAGGAATGTTTTGACTAAGCACAAAAAAACATATGAATTAGAATATACAAGGAATATTAAGGAATATTTTGACTTAGCACGCACCTCATGTTTATTAGAATATACTTGGAATAGAAAGGAATGTTTTGACCCAGAACAAGAAGGAAGTGTATTGGAATATACTTGGAATAGAAAGGAATGTTTTGACTCAGCACACACAATATGTGCTTTAGAATATACTAGGAATACAATGGCATGTTTTGACTCAGGACACACAAGATGTGCATTAGAATATACGTGGAATAGAAAGGAATATTTTGACTCAGAACTCACAACATGTGCATCAGAATTTTAAAGAAATATTAAGGAATATTTTGACTCAGCACACACAACATGTGCATTAGAATATGCATGGAATAGAAAGGAATGTTTTGACTCAGCACACACAACATGTGCATTAGATAGAATATACTTGGAATAGAAAGGAATGTTTTGACTCAGCACACACAACATGTGGATCGGAATATACTCAGAATAGAAAGGAATGTATTGACTCAGCATACACCACATATGCATTAGAATATACTTGGAATAGAAAGGAATGTTTTGACCCAGAACAAGAAGGAAGTGTATTGGAATATACTTGGAATAGAAAGGAATGTTTTGACTCAGCACACACAACATGTGCATCAGAAAATACTTGGAATAGAAAGGAATATTTTGACTCTGCACTCACAACATGTGCATTAGAATTTTAAAGAAATATTAAGGAATATTTTGACTCAGCACACACAACATGTGCATTAGAATATGCATGGAATAGAAAGGAATGTTTTGACTCAGCACACACCACCTGTGCATTAGAATATACTTGGAATACAATGGAATGTTTTGACACAGCACACACAACATGTGCATCAGAAAATACTTGGTATAGAAAGGAATGCTTTTACTCAGCGCACACACAATATGTGCTTTAGAATATACTTGGAATACAATGGAATGTTTTGAATCAGGACACACAAGATGTGCATTAGAATACACGTGGAATAGAAAGGAATGTATTGACTCAGCACACACAACATGTTGATCGGAATATACTCAGAATAGAAAGGAAAGTATTGACTCAGCACACACCACATATGCATTAGAATATACTTGGAATAGAAAGGAATGTTTTGACCCTGAACAAGAAGGAAGTGTATTGGAATATACTTGGAATAGAAAGGAATGTTTTGACTCAGCACACACAACATGTGCATCAGAATATACAAGGAATATTAAGGAATATTTTGACTCAGCACACACAACATGTGCATTAGAATATGCATGGAATAGAAAGGAATGTTTTGTCTCAGCACACACCACATGTGCATTATAATATTCTGGGAATAGAAAGGAATATTTTGACACAGCACACACAATATGTGCTTTAGAATATACTAGGAATACGATGGAATGTTTTGACTCAGGACACACAAGATGTGCATTAGAATATACGTGGAATAGAAAGGAATTTTTTGACTCAGCACACACAACATGTGGATCGGAATATACTCAGAATAGAAAGGAATGTATTGACTCAGCACACACCACATATGCATTAGAATATACTTGGAATAGAAAGGAATGTTTTGACCCAGAACAAGAAGGAAGTGTATTGGAATATACTTGGAATAGAAAGGAATGTTTTGACTCTGCACTCACAACATGTGCATTAGAATTTTAAAGAAATATTAAGGAATATTTTGACTCAGCACACACAACATGTGCATTAGAATATGCATGGAATAGAAAGGAATGTTTTGACTCAGCACACACCACCTGTGCATTAGAATATACTTGGAATACAATGGAATGTTTTGACACAGCACACACAAGATGTGCATAAGAAAATACTTAGAATAGAAAGGAATGTTTTGACTCAGCACACACAACATGTGCATCAGATAATACTTGGAATAGAAAGGAATGTTTTGACCCAGAACAAGAAGGAAGTGTATTGGAATATACGTGGAATAGAAAGGAATGTTTTGACCCAGAACAAGGAGGTAGTGTATTGGAATATACATGGAATAGAAAGGAATTATTTGACTCAGCACACACAACATGTGCATCAGAAAATACTTGGAATAGAAAGGAATATTTTGACTCAGAACTCACAACATGTGCATCAGAATTTTAAAGAAATATTAAGGAATATTTTGACTCAGCACACACAACATGTGCATTAGAATATGCATGGAATAGAAAGGAATGTTTTGACACAGCACACACCACATGTGCAATAGAATATACTTGGAATACAATGGAATGTTTTGACACAGCACACACAAGATGTGCATCAGTATATACTTGGAATAGAAAGGAATGTTTTGTCTCAGCACACAAAACAAGGTTATTCGAATCTACTTGGAATAGAAAGGAATGTGTTGACTCAGCACAGACAACATGTGCATTAGAATTTACTTGGAATAGAAAGGAATGTTTTGACTCAGCACACACCACATGTGCTTTAGAATATTCTTGGAATATCAATAAATATTTTGACACAGCACACACAAGATGTGCATTGGAAAATACTAGGAATAGAAAGGAATGTTTTCACTCAGCACACACCACGCATGCATTAGAAGAGACTAGGAATGTAACGGAATGTTTTGACTCATCACACACAACGTGCATTAGAATTTACTTGGAATAGAAAGGAATGTTTTGACTCAGCACACACAACATGTGCATTAGACAGAATATACGTGGAATAGAAAAGAATGTTTTGACTCAGAACACACAACATGTGCATCGGAATATACTCAGAATAGAAAGGAAAGTATTGACTCAGCACACACCACATATGCATTAGAATATACTTGGAATAGAAAGGAATGTTTTGACCCAGAACAAGAAGGAAGTGTATTGGAATATACTTGGAATAGAAAGGAATGTTTTGACTCAGCACACACAACATGAGCATCAGAAAATACTTGGAATAGAAAGGAATGTTTTTACTCAGTGCACACACAATATGTGCTTTAGAATATACTTGGAATACAATGGAATGTTTTGACTCAGGACACACAAGATGTGTATTAGAATATACGTGGAATAGAAAGGAATGTTTTGACTCACACACACAACATGTGGATCGGAATATACTCAGAATAGAAAGGAAAGTATTGACTCAGCACACAGCACATATGCATTAGAATATACTTGGAATAGAAAGGAATGTTTTGACCCAGAACAAGAAGGAAGTGTATTGGAATATACTTGGAGTAGAAAGGAATGTTTTGACTCAGCACACACAACATGTGCATCAGAATATACAAGGAATATTAAGGAATATTTTGACACAGCACACACAACATGTGCATTAGAATATGCATGGAATAGAAAGGAATGTTTTGACTCAGCACACACCACATGTGCATTATAATATTCTGGGAATAGAAAGGAATGTTTTGACACAGCACACACAACATGTGCATTAGATAGAATATACGTGGAATAGAAAGGAATGTTTTGATCCAGAACAAGAAGGAAGTGTATTGGAATATACTTGGAATAGAAAGGAATGTTTTGACTCAGCACACACAACATGTGCATCAGAAAATACTTGGTATAGAAAGGAATGCTTTTACTCAGCGCACACACAATATGTGCTTTAGAATATACTTGGAATACAATGGAATGTTTTGAATCAGGACACACAAGATGTGCATTAGAATACACGTGGAATAGAAAGGAATGTATTGACTCAGCACACACAACATGTTGATCGGAATATACTCAAAATAGAAAGGAAAGTATTGACTCAGCACACACCACATATGCATTAGAATATACTTGGAATAGAAAGGAATGTTTTGACCCTGAACAAGAAGGAAGTGTATTGGAATATACTTGGAATAGAAAGGAATGTTTTGACTCAGCACACACAACATGTGCATCAGAATATACAAGGAATATTAAGGAATATTTTGACTCAGCACACACAACATGTGCATTAGAATATGCATGGAATAGAAAGGAATGTTTTGACTCAGCACACACCACATGTGCATTATAATATTCTGGGAATAGAAAGGAATATTTTGACACAGCACATACAATATGTGCTTTAGAATATACTAGGAATACGATGGAATGTTTTGACTCAGGACACACAAGATGTGCATTAGAATATACGTGGAATAGAAAGGAATTTTTTGACTCAGCACACACAACATGTGGATCGGAATATACTCAGAATAGAAAGGAATGTATTGACTCAGCACACACCACATATGCATTAGAATATACTTGGAATAGAAAGGAATGTTTTGACCCAGAACAAGAAGGAAGTGTATTGGAATATACTTGGAATAGAAAGGAATGTTTTGACTCAGCACACACAACATGTGCATCAGAAAATACTTGGAATAGAAAGGAATATTTTGACTCTGCACTCACAACATGTGCATTAGAATTTTAAAGAAATATTAAGGAATATTTTGACTCAGCACACTCAACATGTGCATTAGAATATGCATGGAATAGAAAGGAATGTTTTGACTCAGCACACACCACCTGTGCATTAGAATATACTTGGAATACAATGGAATGTTTTGACACAGCACACACAAGATGTGCATAAGAAAATACTTAGAATAGAAAGGAATGTTTTGACTCAGCACACACAACATGTGCATCAGATAATACTTGGAATAGAAAGGAATGTTTTGACTCAGCCCACACAACATCTGCATTAGAATATGCATGGAATAGAAAGGAATGTTTTGACTCAGCACACACCACATGTGCATTAGAATATTCTGGGAAAAGAAAGGTATGTTTTGACTCAGCACACACAACATGTGCATTAGATAGAATATACTTGGAATAGAAAGGAATGTTTTGACTCAGCACACACAACATGTTCATCGGAATATACTCAGAATAGAAAGGAGAGTATTGACTCAGCACACACCACAAATGCATTAGAATATACTTGGAATAGAAAGGAATGTTTTGACCCAGAACAAGAAGCAAGTGTATTGGAATATACTTGGAATAGAAAGGAATGTTTTGACTCAGCACACACAACGTGCATTAGAATTTACTTGGAATAGAAAAGAAAGTTTTGACTCAGCACACACAACGTGTGCATAAGAAAATACTTGGAATAGAAAGGAATGTTTTGACTCAGCACAAACAACATGTGAACTAGAATATACAAGGAATATTAAGGAATATTTTGACTTAGCACACACCACCTGTGCATTAGAATATTCTAGGAATAGAAAGGAATGTTTTTACTCAGCACACACAATATGTGGATCGGAATATACTCAGAATAGAAAGGAAAGTATTGACTCAGCACACACCACATATGCATTAGAATATACTTGGAATAGAAAGGAATATTTTGACCCAGAACAAGAAGGAAGTGTATTGGAATATACTTGGAATAGAAAGGAATGTTTTGACTCAGCACACACAAGATGTGCATTAGAATATACGTGGAATAGAAAGGAATATTTTGACTCAGCACACACAACATGTGGATCGGAATATACTCAGAATAGAAAGGAAACTATTGACTCAGCACACACCACATATGCATTAGAATATACTTGGAATAGAAAGGAATGTTTTGACCCAGAACAAGAAGGAAGTGTATTGGAATATACTTGGAATAGAAAGGAATGTTTTGACTCAGCACACACAACATGTGCAGCAGAAAATACTTGGTATAGAAAGGAATGTTTTTACTCAGCGCACACACAATATGTGCTTCAGAATATACTTGGAATACAATGGCATGTTTTGACTCAGGACACACAAGATGTGTTTTAGAATATACGTGGAATAGAAAGGAATGTTTTGACTCAGCACACACAACATGTGGATCGGAATATACTCAGAATAGAAAGGAAAGTATTGACTCAGCACACACCACATATGCATTAGAATATACTTGGAATAGAAAGGAATGTTTTGACCCAGAACAAGAAGGAAGTGTATTGGAATATACTTGGAATAGAAAGGAATGTTTTGACTCAGCACAAACAACATGTGCATCAGAATATACAAGGAATATTAAGGAATATTTTGACTCAGCACACACAACATGTGCATTAGAATATGCATGGAATAAAAGGAATGTTTTGACTCAGCACACACCACATGTGCATTATAATATTCTGGGAATAGAAAGGAATATTTTGACACAGCACACGCAACATGTGCATTAGATAGAATATACGTGGAATAGATGGAATGTTTTGACCCAGAACAAGAGGGAAGTGTATTGGAATATACTTGGAATAGAAAGGAATGTTTTGACACAGCACACACAAGATGTGCATTATAATATACGTGGAATAGAAAGGAAAGTATTGACTCAGCACACACCACATATGCATTAGAATATACTTGGAATAGAAAGGAATGTTTTGACCCTGAACAAGAAGGAAGTGTATTGGAATATACTTGGAATAGAAAGGAATGTTTTGACTCAGCACAAACAACATGTGCATCAGAATATACAAGGAATATTAAGGAATATTTTGACTCAGCACACACAACATGTGCATTAGAATATGCATGGAATAGAAAGGAATGTTTTGACTCAGCACACACCACATGTGCATTATAATATTCTGGGAATAGAAAGGAATATTTTGACACAGCACACACAATATGTGCTTTAGAATATACTAGGAATACGATGGAATGTTTTGACTCAGGACACACAAGATGTGCATTAGAATATACGTGGAATAGAAAGGAATTTTTTGACTCAGCAAACACAACATGTGGATCGGAATATACTCAGAATAGAAAGGAATGTATTGACTCAGCACACACCACATATGCATTAGAATATACTTGGAATAGAAAGGAATGTTTTGACCCAGAACAAGAAGGAAGTGTATTGGAATATACTTGGAATAGAAAGGAATGTTTTGACTCAGCACACACAACATGTGCATCAGAAAATACTTGGAATAGAAAGGAATATTTTGACTCTGCACTCACAACATGTGCATTAGAATTTTAAAGAAATATTAAGGAATATTTTGACTCAGCACACACAACATGTGCATTAGAATATGCATGGAATAGAAAGGAATGTTTTGACTCAGCACACACCACCTGTGCATTAGAATATACTTGGAATACAATGGAATGTTTTGACACAGCACACACAAGATGTGCATAAGAAAATACTTAGAATAGAAAGGAATGTTTTGACTCAGCACACACAACATGTGCATCAGATAATACTTGGAATAGAAAGGAATGTTTTGACTCAGCCCACACAACATCTGCATTAGAATATACAAGGAATATTAAGGAATATTTTGACTCAGCACACACAACATGTGCATTAGAATATGCATGGAATAGAAAGGAATGTTTTGACTCAGCACACACCACATGTGCATTAGAATATTCTGCGAATAGAAAGGTATGTTTTGACTCAGCACACACAACATGTGGATTAGATAGAATATACTTGGAATAGAAAGGAATGTTTTGACTCAGCACACGCAACATGTTCATCGGAATATACTCAGAATAGAAAGGAGAGTATTGACTCAGCACACACCACAAATGCATTAGAATATACTTGGAATAGAAAGGAATGTTTTGACCCAGAACAAGAAGCAAGTGTATTGGAATATACTTGGAATAGAAAGGAATGTTTTGACTCAGCACACACAACGTGCATTAGAATTTACTTGGAATAGAAAAGAAAGTTTTGACTCAGCACACACAACGTGTGCATAAGAAAATACTTGGAATAGAAAGGAATGTTTTGACTCAGCACAAACAACATGTGAACTAGAATATACAAGGAATATTAAGGAATATTTTGACTTAGCACACACCACCTGTGCATTAGAATATTCTAGGAATAGAAAGGAATGTTTTTACTCAGCACACACAATATGTGGATCGGAATATACTCAGAATAGAAAGGAAAGTATTGACTCAGCACACACCACATATGCATTAGAATATACTTGGAATAGAAAGGAATATTTTGACCCAGAACAAGAAGGAAGTGTATTGGAATATACTTGGAATAGAAAGGAATGTTTTGACTCAGCACACACAAGATGTGCATTAGAATATACGTGGAATAGAAAGGAATGTTTTGACTCAGCACACACAACATGTGGATCGGAATATACTCAGAATAGAAAGGAAAGTATTGACTCAGCACACACCACATATGCATTAGAATATACTTGGAATAGAAAGGAATGTTTTGACCCAGAACAAGAAGGAAGTGTATTGGAATATACTTGGAATAGAAAGGAATGTTTTGACTCAGCACACACAACATGTGCAGCAGAAAATACTTGGTATAGAAAGGAATGTTTTTACTCAGCACACACACACAATATGTGCTTCAGAATATACTTGGAATACAATGGCATGTTTTGACTCAGGACACACAAGATGTGTTTTAGAATATACGTGGAATAGAAAGGAATGTTTTGACTCAGCACACACAACATGTGGATCGGAATATACTCAGAATAGAAAGGAAAGTATTGACTCAGCACACACCACATATGCATTAGAATATACTTGGAATAGAAAGGAATGTTTTGACTCAGCACAAACAACATGTGCATCAGAATATACAAGGAATATTAAGGAATATTTTGACTCAGCACACACAACATGTGCATTAGAATATGCATGGAATAAAAGGAATGTTTTGACTCAGCACACACCACATGTGCATTATAATATTCTGGGAATAGAAAGGAATATTTTGACACAGCACACGCAACATGTGCATTAGATAGAATATACGTGGAATAGATGGAATGTTTTGACCCAGAACAAGAAGGAAGTGTATTGGAATATACTTGGAATAGAAAGGAATGTTTTGACTCAGCACACACAAGATGTGCATTATAATATACGTGGAATAGAAAGGAAAGTATTGACTCAGCACACACCACATATGCATTCGAATATACTTGGAATAGAAAGGAATGTTTTGACCCAGAACAAGAAGGAAGTGTATTGGAATATACTTGGAATAGAAAGGAATGTTTTGACTCAGCACACACAATATGTGCTTTAGAATATACTAGGAATACAATGGAATGTTTTGACTCAGGACACACAAGATGTGCATTAGAATACACGTGGAATAGAAAGCAATGTATTGACTCAGCACACACAACATGTGGATCGGAATATACTCAGAATAGAAAGGAAAGTATTGACTCAGCACACACCACATATGCATTAGAATATACTTGGAATAGAAAGGAATGTTTTGACCCAGAACAAGAAGGAAGTGTATTGGAATATACTTGGAATAGAAAGGAATGTTTTGACTCAGCACACACAACATGTGCATCAGAAAATACTTGGAATAGAAATGAATATTTTGACTCTGCACTCACAACATGTGCATTAGAATTTTAAAGAAATATTAAGGAATATTTTGACTCAGCACACACAACATGTGCATTAGAATATGCATGGAATAGAAAGGAATGTTTTGACTCAGCACACACCACCTGTGCATTAGAATATACTTGGAATAGAAAGGAATGTTTTGTCTCAGCACACAAAACAAGGTTATTCGAATCTACTTGTTATAGAAAGGAATGTGTTGACTCAGAACAGACAACATGTGCATTAGAATATACTTGGAATAGAAAGGAATGTTTTGACTCAGCACACACCACATGTCCTTTAGAATATTCTTGGTATATCAATAAATATTTTGACGCAGCACACACAAGATGTGCATTGGAAAATACTTGGAATAGAAAGGAATGTTTTGACTCAGCACACACCACAAATGGATTAGAATATACTTGGAATAGAAAGGAATATTTTGACCCAGAACAAGAAGGAAGTGTTTTAGAATATAGTTGAAATAGAAAGGAATGTTTTGACTAAGCACAAAAAAACATATGAATTAGAATATACAAGGAATATTAAGGAATATTTTGACTTAGCACGCACCTCATGTTTATTAGAATATACTTGGAATAGAAAGGAATGTTTTGACCCAGAACAAGAAGGAAGTGTATTGGAATATACTTGGAATAGAAAGGAATGTTTTGACTCAGCACACACAATATGTGCTTTAGAATATACTAGGAATACAATGGCATGTTTTGACTCAGGACACACAAGATGTGCATTAGAATATACGTGGAATAGAAAGGAATATTTTGACTCAGAACTCACAACATGTGCATCAGAATTTTAAAGAAATATTAAGGAATATTTTGACTCAGCACACACAACATGTGCATTAGAATATGCATGGAATAGAAAGGAATGTTTTGACTCAGCACACACAACATGTGCATTAGATAGAATATACTTGGAATAGAAAGGAATGTTTTGACTCAGCACACACAACATGTGGATCGGAATATACTCAGAATAGAAAGGAATGTATTGACTCAGCATACACCACATATGCATTAGAATATACTTGGAATAGAAAGGAATGTTTTGACCCAGAACAAGAAGGAAGTGTATTGGAATATACTTGGAATAGAAAGGAATGTTTTGACTCAGCACACACAACATGTGCATCAGAAAATACTTGGAATTGAAAGGAATATTTTGACTCTGCACTCACAACATGTGCATTAGAATTTTAAAGAAATATTAAGGAATATTTTGACTCAGCACACACAACATGTGCATTAGAATATGCATGGAATAGAAAGGAATGTTTTGACTCAGCACACACCACCTGTGCATTAGAATATACTTGGAATACAATGGAATGTTTTGACACAGCACACACAAGATGTGCATCAGATAATACTTGGAATAGAAAGGAATGTTTTGACTCAGCACAAACAACATGTGAACTAGAATATACAAGGAATATTAAGGAATATTTTGACTTAGCACACACCACCTGTGCATTAGAATATTCTAGGAATAGAAAGGAATGTTTTTACTCAGCACACACAATATGTGGATCGGAATATACTCAGAATAGAAAGGAAAGTATTGACTCAGCACACACCACATATGCATTAGAATATACTTGGAATAGAAAGGAATATTTTGACCCAGAACAAGAAGGAAGTGTATTGGAATATACTTGGAATAGAAAGGAATGTTTTGACTCAGCACACACAACATGTGCATCAGAAAATACTTGGAATAGAAATGAATATTTTGACTCTGCACTCACAACATGTGCATTAGAATTTTAAAGAAATATTAAGGAATATTTTGACTCAGCACACACAACATGTGCATTAGAATATGCATGGAATAGAAAGGAATGTTTTGACTTAGCACACACCACCTGTGCATTAGAATATACTTGGAATAGAAAGGAATGTTTTGTCTCAGCACACAAAACAAGGTTATTCGAATCTACTTGTAATAGAAAGGAATGTGTTGACTCAGAACAGACAACATGTGCATTAGAATATACTTGGAATAGAAAGGAATGTTTTGACTCAGCACACACCACATGTCCTTTAGAATATTCTTGGTATATCAATAAATATTTTGACGCAGCACACACAAGATGTGCATTGGAAAATACTTGGAATAGAAAGGAATGTTTTGACTCAGCACACACCACAAATGGATTAGAATATACTTGGAATAGAAAGGAATATTTTGACCCAGAACAAGAAGGAAGTGTATTAGAATATAGTTGAAATAGAAAGGAATGTTTTGACTAAGCACAAAAAAACATATGAATTAGAATATACAAGGAATATTAAGGAATATTTTGACTCAGCACACACAACATGTGCATTAGAATATGCATGGAATAAAAGGAATGTTTTGACTCAGCACACACCACATGTGCATTATAATATTCTGGGAATAGAAAGGAATATTTTGACACAGCACACGCAACATGTGCATTAGATAGAATATACGTGGAATAGATGGAATGTTTTGACCCAGAACAAGAAGGAAGTGTATTGGAATATACTTGGAATAGAAAGGAATGTTTTGACTCAGCACACACAAGATGTGCATTATAATATACGTGGAATAGAAAGGAAAGTATTGACTCAGCACACACCACATATGCATTCGAATATACTTGGAATAGAAAGGAATGTTTTGACCCAGAACAAGAAGGAAGTGTATTGGAATATACTTGGAATAGAAAGGAATGTTTTGACTCAGCACACACAATATGTGCTTTAGAATATACTAGGAATACAATGGAATGTTTTGACTCAGGACACACAAGATGTGCATTAGAATACACGTGGAATAGAAAGCAATGTATTGACTCAGCACACACAACATGTGGATCGGAATATACTCAGAATAGAAAGGAAAGTATTGACTCAGCAAACACCACATATGCATTAGAATATACTTGGAATAGAAAGGAATGTTTTGACCCAGAACAAGAAGGAAGTGTATTGGAATATACTTGGAATAGAAAGGAATGTTTTGACTCAGCACACACAACATGTGCATCAGAAAATACTTGGAATAGAAATGAATATTTTGACTCTGCACTCACAACATGTGCATTAGAATTTTAAAGAAATATTAAGGAATATTTTGACTCAGCACACACAACATGTGCATTAGAATATGCATGGAATAGAAAGGAATGTTTTGACTCAGCACACACCACCTGTGCATTAGAATATACTTGGAATAGAAAGGAATGTTTTGTCTCAGCACACAAAACAAGGTTATTCGAATCTACTTGTTATAGAAAGGAATGTGTTGACTCAGAACAGACAACATGTGCATTAGAATATACTTGGAATAGAAAGGAATGTTTTGACTCAGCACACACCACATGTCCTTTAGAATATTCTTGGTATATCAATAAATATTTTGACGCAGCACACACAAGATGTGCATTGGAAAATACTTGGAATAGAAAGGAATGTTTTGACTCAGCACACACCACAAATGGATTAGAATATACTTGGAATAGAAAGGAATATTTTGACCCAGAACAAGAAGGAAGTGTTTTAGAATATAGTTGAAATAGAAAGGAATGTTTTGACTAAGCACAAAAAAACATATGAATTAGAATATACAAGGAATATTAAGGAATATTTTGACTTAGCACGCACCTCATGTTTATTAGAATATACTTGGAATAGAAAGGAATGTTTTGACCCAGAACAAGAAGGAAGTGTATTGGAATATACTTGGAATAGAAAGGAATGTTTTGACTCAGCACACACAATATGTGCTTTAGAATATACTAGGAATACAATGGCATGTTTTGACTCAGGACACACAAGATGTGCATTAGAATATACGTGGAATAGAAAGGAATATTTTGACTCAGAACTCACAACATGTGCATCAGAATTTTAAAGAAATATTAAGGAATATTTTGACTCAGCACACACAACATGTGCATTAGAATATGCATGGAATAGAAAGGAATGTTTTGACTCAGCACACACAACATGTGCATTAGATAGAATATACTTGGAATAGAAAGGAATGTTTTGACTCAGCACACACAACATGTGGATCGGAATATACTCAGAATAGAAAGGAATGTATTGACTCAGCATACACCACATATGCATTAGAATATACTTGGAATAGAAAGGAATGTTTTGACCCAGAACAAGAAGGAAGTGTATTGGAATATACTTGGAATAGAAAGGAATGTTTTGACTCAGCACACACAACATGTGCATCAGAAAATACTTGGAATTGAAAGGAATATTTTGACTCTGCACTCACAACATGTGCATTAGAATTTTAAAGAAATATTAAGGAATATTTTGACTCAGCACACACAACATGTGCATTAGAATATTCATGGAATAGAAAGGAATGTTTTGACTCAGCACACACCACCTGTGCATTAGAATATACTTGGAATACAATGGAATGTTTTGACACAGCACACACAAGATGTGCATCAGATAATACTTGGAATAGAAAGGAATGTTTTGACTCAGCACAAACAACATGTGAACTAGAATATACAAGGAATATTAAGGAATATTTTGACTTAGCACACACCACCTGTGCATTAGAATATTCTAGGAATAGAAAGGAATGTTTTTACTCAGCACACACAATATGTGGATCGGAATATACTCAGAATAGAAAGGAAAGTATTGACTCAGCACACACCACATATGCATTAGAATATACTTGGAATAGAAAGGAATATTTTGACCCAGAACAAGAAGGAAGTGTATTGGAATATACTTGGAATAGAAAGGAATGTTTTGACTCAGCACACACAACATGTGCATCAGAAAATACTTGGAATAGAAATGAATATTTTGACTCTGCACTCACAACATGTGCATTAGAATTTTAAAGAAATATTAAGGAATATTTTGACTCAGCACACACAACATGTGCATTAGAATATGCATGGAATAGAAAGGAATGTTTTGACTCAGCACACACCACCTGTGCATTAGAATATACTTGGAATAGAAAGGAATGTTTTGTCTCAGCACACAAAACAAGGTTATTCGAATCTACTTGTAATAGAAAGGAATGTGTTGACTCAGAACAGACAACATGTGCATTAGAATATACTTGGAATAGAAAGGAATGTTTTGACTCAGCACACACCACATGTCCTTTAGAATATTCTTGGTATATCAATAAATATTTTGACGCAGCACACACAAGATGTGCATTGGAAAATACTTGGAATAGAAAGGAATGTTTTGACTCAGCACACACCACAAATGGATTAGAATATACTTGGAATAGAAAGGAATATTTTGACCCAGAACAAGAAGGAAGTGTATTAGAATATAGTTGAAATAGAAAGGAATGTTTTGACTAAGCACAAAAAAACATATGAATTAGAATATACAAGGAATATTAAGGAATATTTTGACTTAGCACGCACCTCATGTTTATTAGAATATACTTGGAATAGAAAGGAATGTTTTGACCCAGAACAAGAAGGAAGTGTATTGGAATATACTTGGAATAGAAAGGAATGTTTTGACTCAGCACACACAATATGTGCTTTAGAATATACTAGGAATACAATGGCATGTTTTGACTCAGGACACACAAGATGTGCATTAGAATATACGTGGAATAGAAAGGAATATTTTGACTCAGAACTCACAACATGTGCATCAGAATTTTAAAGAAATATTAAGGAATATTTTGACTCAGCACACACAACATGTGCATTAGAATATGCATGGAATAGAAAGGAATGTTTTGACTCAGCACACACCACATGTGCAATAGAATATACTTGGAATACAATGGAATGTTTTGACACAGCACACACAAGATGTGCATCAGTATATACTTGGAATAGAAAGGAATGTTTTGTCTCAGCACACAAAACAAGGTTATTCGAATCTACTTGGAATAGAAAGGAATGTGTTGACTCAGCACAGACAACATGTGCATTAGAATTTACTTGGAATAGAAAGGAATGTTTTGACTCAGCACACACCACATGTGCTTTAGAATATTCTTGGAATATCAATAAATATTTTGACACAGCACACACAAGATGTGCATTGGAAAATACTAGGAATAGAAAGGAATGTTTTCACTCAGCACACACCACGCATGCATTTGAAGAGACTAGGAATGTAACGGAATGTTTTGACTCATCACACACAACGTGCATTAGAATTTACTTGGAATAGAAAAGCATGTTTTGACTCAGCACACAGAACATGTGCATAAGAAAATACTTGGAATAGAAAGGAATGTTTTGACTCAGCACACACAACATGTGCATTAGACAGAATATACGTGGAATAGAAAAGAATGTTTTGACTCAGAACACACAACATGTGCATCGGAATATACTCAGAATAGAAAGGAAAGTATTGACTCAGCACACACCACATATGCATTAGAATATACTTGGAATAGAAAGGAATGTTTTGACCCAGAACAAGAAGGAAGTGTATTGGAATATACTTGGAATAGAAAGGAATGTTTTGACTCAGCACACACAACATGAGCATCAGAAAATACTTGGAATAGAAAGGAATGTTTTTACTCAGTGCACACACAATATGTGCTTTAGAATATACTTGGAATACAATGGAATGTTTTGACTCAGGACACACAAGATGTGTATTAGAATATACGTGGAATAGAAAGGAATGTTTTGACTCACACACACAACATGTGGATCGGAATATACTCAGAATAGAAAGGAAAGTATTGACTCAGCACACAGCACATATGCATTAGAATATACTTGGAATAGAAAGGAATGTTTTGACCCAGAACAAGAAGGAAGTGTATTGGAATATACTTGGAGTAGAAAGGAATGTTTTGACTCAGCACACACAACATGTGCATCAGAATATACAAGGAATATCATGGAATATTTTGACACAGCACACACAACATGTGCATTAGAATATGCATGGAATAGAAAGGAATGTTTTGACTCAGCACACACCACATGTGCATTATAATATTCTGGGAATAGAAAGGAATGTTTTGACACAGCACACACAACATGTGCATTAGATAGAATATACGTGGAATAGAAAGGAATGTTTTGATCCAGAACAAGAAGGAAGTGTATTGGAATATACTTGGAATAGAAAGGAATGTTTTGACTCAGCACACACAATATGTGCTTTAGAATATTTTTGGAATATCAATAAATATTTTGACGCAGCACACACAAGATGTGCATTGGAAAATACTTGGAATAGAAAGGAATGTTTTGACTCAGCACACACTACATGTGCATGAGAAGAGACTAGGAATATAACGGAATGTTTTGACTCAGCACACACAACATGTGCATCAGAAAATACTTGGTATAGAAAGGAATGCTTTTACTCAGCGCACACACAATATGTGCTTTAGAATATACTTGGAATACAATGGAATGTTTTGAATCAGGACACACAAGATGTGCATTAGAATACACGTGGAATAGAAAGGAATGTATTGACTCAGCACACACAACATGTTGATCGGAATATACTCAGAATAGAAAGGAAAGTATTGACTCAGCACACACCACATATGCATTAGAATATACTTGGAATAGAAAGGAATGTTTTGACTCAGCACACACAACATGTGCATCAGAATATACAAGGAATATTAAGGAATATTTTGACTCAGCACACACAACATGTGCATTAGAATATGCATGGAATAGAAAGGAATGTTTTGACTCAGCACACACCACATGTGCATTATAATATTCTGGGAATAGAAAGGAATATTTTGACACAGCACACACAATATGTGCTTTAGAATATACTAGGAATACGATGGAATGTTTTGACTCAGGACACACAAGATGTGCATTAGAATATACGTGGAATAGAAAGGAATTTTTTGACTCAGCACACACAACATGTGGATCGGAATATACTCAGAATAGAAAGGAATGTATTGACTCAGCACACACCACATATGCATTAGAATATACTTGGAATAGAAAGGAATGTTTTGACCCAGAACAAGAAGGAAGTGTATTGGAATATACTTGGAATAGAAAGGAATGTTTTGACTCAGCACACACAACATGTGCATCAGAAAATACTTGGAATAGAAAGGAATATTTTGACAGTGCACTCACAACATGTGCATTAGAATTTTAAAGAAATATTAAGGAATATTTTGACTCAGCACACACAACATGTGCATTAGAATATGCATGGAATAGAAAGGAATGTTTTGACTCAGCACACACCACCTGTGCATTAGAATATACTTGGAATACAATGGAATGTTTTGACACAGCACACACAAGATGTGCATAAGAAAATACTTAGAATAGAAAGGAATGTTTTGACTCAGCACACACAACATGTGCATCAGATAATACTTGGAATAGAAAGGAATGTTTTGACTCAGCCCACACAACATCTGCATTAGAATATACAAGGAATATTAAGGAATATTTTGACTCAGCACACACAACATGTGCATTAGAATATGCATGGAATAGAAAGGAATGTTTTGACTCAGCACACACCACATGTGCATTAGAATATTCTGGGAATAGAAAGGTATGTTTTGACTCAGCACACACAACATGTGCATTAGATAGAATATACTTGGAATAGAAAGGAATGTTTTGACTCAGCACACACAACATGTTCATCGGAATATACTCAGAATAGAAAGGAGAGTATTGTCTCAGCACACACCACAAATGCATTAGAATATACTTGGAATAGAAAGGAATGTTTTGACCCAGAACAAGAAGCAAGTGTATTGGAATATACTTGGAATAGAAAGGAATGTTTTGACTCAGCACACACAACGTGCATTAGAATTTACTTGGAATAGAAAAGAAAGTTTTGACTCAGCACACACAACGTGTGCATAAGAAAATACTTGGAATAGAAAGGAATGTTTTGACTCAGCACAAACAACATGTGAACTAGAATATACAAGGAATATTAAGGAATGTTTTGACTCAGCACACACAACATGTGGATCGGAATATACTCAGAATAGAAAGGAAAGTATTGACTCAGCACACACCACATATGCATTAGAATATACTTGGAATAGAAAGGAATGTTTTGACCCAGAACAAGAAGGAAGTGTATTGGAATATACTTGGAATAGAAAGGAATGTTTTGACTCAGCACACACAACATGTGCAGCAGAAAATACTTGGTATAGAAAGGAATGTTTTTACTCAGCGCACACACAATATGTGCTTCAGAATATACTTGGAATACAATGGCATGTTTTGACTCAGGACACACAAGATGTGTTTTAGAATATACGTGGAATAGAAAGGAATGTTTTGACTCAGCACACACAACATGTGGATCGGAATATACTCAGAATAGAAAGGAAAGTATTGACTCAGCACACACCACATATGCATTAGAATATACTTGGAATAGAAAGGAATGTTTTGACCCAGAACAAGAAGGAAGTGTATTGGAATATACTTGGAATAGAAGGAATGTTTTGACTCAGCACCAAAAAACATGTGCATCAGAATATACAAGGAATATTAAGGAATATTTTGACTCAGCACTCACAACATGTGCATTAGAATATGCATGGAATAAAAGGAATGTTTTGACTCAGCACACACCACATGTGCATTATAATATTCTGGGAATAGAAAGGAATATTTTGACACAGCACACGCAACATGTGCATTAGATAGAATATACGTGGAATAGATGGAATGTTTTGACCCAGAACAAGAAGGAAGTGTATTGGAATATACTTGGAATAGAAAGGAATGTTTTGACTCAGCACACACAAGATGTGCATTATAATATACGTGGAATAGAAAGGAAAGTATTGACTCAGCACACACCACATATGCATTCGAATATACTTGGAATAGAAAGGAATGTTTTGACCCAGAACAAGAAGGAAGTGTATTGGAATATACTTGGAATAGAAAGGAATGTTTTGACTCAGCACACACAATATGTGCTTTAGAATATACTAGGAATACAATGGAATGTTTTGACTCAGGACACACAAGATGTGCATTAGAATACACGTGGAATAGAAAGGAATGTATTGACTCAGCACACACAACATGTGGATCGGAATATACTCAGAATAGAAAGGAAAGTATTGACTCAGCACACACCACATATGCATTAGAATATACTTGGAATAGAAAGGAATGTTTTGACCCAGAACAAGAAGGAAGTGTATTGGAATATACTTGGAATAGAAAGGAATGTTTTGACTCAGCACACACAACATGTGCATCAGAAAATACTTGGAATAGAAATGAATATTTTGACTCTGCACTCACAACATGTGCATTAGAATTTTAAAGAAATATTAAGGAATATTTTGACTCAGCACACACAACATGTGCATTAGAATATGCATGGAATAGAAAGGAATGTTTTGACTCAGCACACACCACCTGTGCATTAGAATATACTTGGAATAGGAAGGAATGTTTTGTCTCAGCACACAAAACAAGGTTATTCGAATCTACTTGTAATAGAAAGGAATGTGTTGACTCAGAACAGACAACATGTGCATTAGAATATACTTGGAATAGAAAGGAATGTTTTGACTAAGCACACACCACATGTCCTTTAGAATATTCTTGGTATATCAATAAATATTTTGACGCAGCACACACAAGATGTGCATTGGAAAATACTTGGAATAGAAAGGAATGTTTTGACTCAGCACACACCACAAATGGATTAGAATATACTTGGAATAGAAAGGAATATTTTGACCCAGAACAAGAAGGAAGTGTATTAGAATATAGTTGAAATAGAAAGGAATGTTTTGACTAAGCACAAAAAAACATATGAATTAGAATATACAAGGAATATTAAGGAATATTTTGACTTAGCACGCACCTCATGTTTATTAGAATATACTTGGAATAGAAAGGAATGTTTTGACCCAGAACAAGAAGGAAGTGTATTGGAATATACTTGGAATTGAAAGGAATGTTTTGACTCAGCACACACAATATGTGCTTTAGAATATACTAGGAATACAATGGCATGTTTTGACTCAGGACACACAAGATGTGCATTAGAATATACGTGGAATAGAAAGGAATATTTTGACTCAGAACTCACAACATGTGCATCAGAATTTTAAAGAAATATAAGGAATATTTTGACTCAGCACACACAACATGTGCATTAGAATATGCATGGAATAGAAAGGAATGTTTTGACTCAGCACACACCACATGTGCAATAGAATATACTTGGAATACAATGGAATGTTTTGACACAGCACACACAAGATGTGCATCAGTATATACTTGGAATAGAAAGGAATGTTTTGTCTCAGCACACAAAACAAGGTTATTCGAATCTACTTGGAATAGAAAGGAATGTGTTGACTCAGCACAGACAACATGTGCATTAGAATTTACTTGGAATAGAAAGGAATGTTTTGACTCAGCACACACCACATGTGCTTTAGAATATTCTTGGAATATCAATAAATATTTTGACACAGCACACACAAGATGTGCATTGGAAAATACTAGGAATAGAAAGGAATGTTTTCACTCAGCACACACCACGCATGCATTAGAAGAGACTAGGAATGTAACGGAATGTTTTGACTCATCACACACAACGTGCATTAGAATTTACTTGGAATAGAAAAGCATGTTTTGACTCAGCACACAGAACATGTGCATAAGAAAATACTTGGAATAGAAAGGAATGTTTTGACTCAGCACACACAACATGTGCATTAGACAGAATATACGTGGAATAGAAAAGAATGTTTTGACTCAGAACACACAACATGTGCATCGGAATATACTCAGAATAGAAAGGAAAGTATTGACTCAGCACACACCACATATGCATTAGAATATACTTGGAATAGAAAGGAATGTTTTGACCCAGAACAAGAAGGAAGTGTATTGGAATATACTTGGAATAGAAAGGAATGTTTTGACTCAGCACACACAACATGAGCATCAGAAAATACTTGGAATAGAAAGGAATGTTTTTACTCAGTGCACACACAATATGTGCTTTAGAATATACTTGGAATACAATGGAATGTTTTGACTCAGGACACACAAGATGTGTATTAGAATATACGTGGAATAGAAAGGAATGTTTTGACTCACACACACAACATGTGGATCGGAATATACTCAGAATAGAAAGGAAAGTATTGACTCAGCACACAGCACATATGCATTAGAATATACTTGGAATAGAAAGGAATGTTTTGACCCAGAACAAGAAGGAAGTGTATTGGAATATACTTGGAGTAGAAAGGAATGTTTTGACTCAGCACACACAACATGTGCATCAGAATATACAAGGAATATTAAGGAATATTTTGACACAGCACACACAACATGTGCATTAGAATATGCATGGAATAGAAAGGAATGTTTTGACTCAGCACACACCACATGTGCATTATAATATTCTGGGAATAGAAAGGAATGTTTTGACACAGCACACACAACATGTGCATTAGATAGAATATACGTGGAATAGAAAGGAATGTTTTGATCCAGAACAAGAAGGAAGTGTATTGGAATATACTTGGAATAGAAAGGAATGTTTTGACTCAGCACACACAATATGTGCTTTAGAATATACTAGGAATACAATGGAATGTTTTGACTCAGCACACACCACATGTGCTTTAGAATATTTTTGGAATATCAATAAATATTTTGACGCAGCACACACAAGATGTGCATTGGAAAATACTTGGAATAGAAAGGAATGTTTTGACTCAGCACACACCACACATGCATGAGAAGAGACTAGGAATATAACGGAATGTTTTGACACAGCACACACAACATGTGCATTAGATAGAATATACGTGGAATAGAAAGGAATTTTTTGACTCAGCACACACAACATGTGGATCGGAATATACTCAGAATAGAAAGGAAAGTATTGACTCAGCACACACCACATATGCGTTAGAATATACTTGGAATACAATGGAATGTTTTGACACAGCACACACAAGATGTGCATCAAAATATACTTGGAATAGAAAGGAATGTTTTGTCTCAGCACACAAAACAATGTTATTCGAATCTACATGATATAGAAAGGAATGTGTTGACTCAGCACAGACAACATGTGCATTACAATATTCTTGGAATAGAAAGGAATGTTTTGACTCAGCACACACCACATGTCCTTTAGAATATTCTTGGTATATCAATAAACATTTTGACGCAGCACACACAAGATGTTCATTGGGAAATACTTGGAATAGAAAGGAATGTTTTTACTCAGCGCACACAACATGTGCATCAGAATATACTTGGAATAGAAAGGAAAGTATTGATTCAGCACACACCACATATGCATTAGAATATACTTGGAATAGAAAGGAATATTTTGACCCAGTACAAGGAGGAAGTGTATTAGAATATACTTGAAATAGAAAGGAATGTTTTGACTAAGCACAAACAACATATGAATTAGAATATACAAGGAATATTAAGGAATATTTTGACTTAGCACACACATCATGTGCATTAGAATATACTTGGAATAGAAAGGAATGTTTTGACCCAGAACAAGAAGGAAGTGTATTGGAATATACTTGGAATAGAAAGGAATGTTTTGACTCAGGACACACAAGATGTGCATTAGAATATACGTGGAAAAGGAAGGAATTTTTTGACTCAGCACACACAACATGTGGATCGGAATATACTCAGAATAGAAAGGAAAGTATTGACTCAGCACACACCACATATGCGTTAGAATATACTTGGAATAGTAAGGAATGTTTTTACCCAGAACAAGAAGGAAGTGTATTGGAATATACTTGGAATAGAAAGGAATGTTTTGACTCAGCACACACAAAATGTGCATCAGAAAATACTTGGAATAGAAAGGAATATTTTGACTCTGCACTCACAACATGTGCATTAGAATTTTAAAGAAATATTAAGGAATATTTTGACTTAGCACACACAACATGTGCAGTAGAATATGCATGGAATAGAAAGGAATGTTTTGACTCAGCACACACCACCTGTGCATTAGAATATACATGGAATACAATGGAATGTTTTGACACAGCACACACAAGATGTGCATCAGAATATACTTGGAATAGAAAGGAATGTTTTGTCTCAGCACACAAAACAAGGTTATTCGAATCTACTTGTAATAGAAAGGAATGTGTTGACTCAGCACTGACAACATGTGCATTACAATATACTTGGAATAGAAAGGAATGTTTTGACTCAGCACACACCACATGTCCTTTAGAATATTCTTGGTATATCAATAAATATTTTGACGCAGCACACACAAGATGTGCATTGGGAAATACTTGGAATAGGAAGGAATGTTTTGACCCAGAACAAGAAGGAAGTGTATTGGAATATACTTGGAAGAGAAAGGAATGTTTTGACTCAGCACACACAATATGTGCTTTAGAATATACTAGGAATACAATGGGATGTTTTGACTCAGCACACACAACATGTGCATTAGATAGAATATACGTGGAATAGAAAAGAATGTTTCGACTCAGAACACACAACATGTGCATCGGAATATACTCAGAATAGAAAGGAAAGTATTGACTCAGCACACACCACATATGCATTAGAAGAGACTAGGAATATAACGGAATGTTTTGACTAAGCACACACAACGTGCATTAGAATTTACTTGGAATAGAAAAGCATGTTTTGACTCAGCACACACAACATGTGCATAAGAAAATACTTGGAATAGAAAGGAATGTTTTGACCCAGAACAAGAAGGAAGTGTATTAGAATATACTTGGAATAGAAAGGAATGTTTTGACTCAAAACAAACAACATATGAATTAGAATATACAAGGAATATTAAGGAATATTTTGACTTAGCACACACCACATGTGCATTAGAATATACTTGGAATAGAAAAGAATGTTTTCACTCAGCACAAACAACATATGAATTAGAATATACAAGGAATATTAAGGAATATTTTGACAGCACACACCACATGTGCATTAGAATATACTTGGAATAGAAAGGAATGTTTTGACCCAGAACAAGAAGGAAGTGTATTGGAATATACTTGGAATAGAAAGGAATGTTTTGACTCAGCACAAACAATATGTGCTCTAGAATATACTAGGAATAGAATGGAATGTTTTGACTCAGGACACACAAGATGTGCTTTAGAATATACTTGGAACATAAAGAAATATTTTGACTCAGCACACACAACATTTGCATTAGAATATGCATGGAATAGAAAGGAATGATTTGACTCAGCACACACAACATTTGCATCGGAATATACTCAGAATAGAAAGGAAAGTATTGACTCAGCACACACCACATATGCATTAGAATATATTTGGAATACAAAGCAATGTTTTGACACAGAACAGGAAGCAAGGGTATTAGAATATACTTGGAATAGAAAGGAATGTTTTGAGTCAGCACACACAACATGTGCATCGGAATATACTCAAAATAGAAATTAAAGTATTGACTCAGCACACACCACATATGCATTAGGTTATACTTGAAATAGAAAGGAATGTTTTGACCCAGAACAAGAAGCAAGTATATGAGAATATACTTAGAATAGAAAGGAATGTTTTGACTCAGCACACACAACATGTGCATCGGAATATACTCAGAATAGAAATTAAAGTATTGACTCAGCACACACCACATATGCATTAGGTTATACTTGGAATAGAAAGGAATGTTTTGACCCAGAACAAGAAGCAAGTGTATGAGAATATACTTGGAATATAAAGGTATGTTTTGACTCAGCACACACAACATGCGCATTAGAATATATGAGGAATATAAAGGAATATTTTGAACAGGACAGACAACATGTTCATTAGTATATACATGGAACAGAAAGGAACGTTTTTACTCAGCATACACAACATGTGCATCAGTACATACATGGAATAGAAAGGAATCTTTTTACTCAGCATGCGCAACATGTGCATTAGTATATACTTGGAATACAAAGGAATGATTTGACTCAGCACACACAACATGTGCATTATAATATAAAAGGAATATTAAGGAATATTTTGATTCAGCACACACAACATGTGTATTGGAATATACTTGGAATATAAAGGAACATATTGACCAGGACAGACAACGTGTGCATTAGGATAAACATGGAATAGAAAGGAATGTTTTTACTCAGCACACACAATATGTGCATTAGAATATACTTGGAATAGAAAGGATTGTTTTGAAATAGCACACACAAGAAGTACATTGGAAAATACCTGCAATAGAAAGGAATGTCTTGACTCAGCACACACCACACATGGCGGATAATAGACTAGGAATATTATGGAATATTTCTACTCAGGACACACAACATGTGCATTAAAATATACTTGGAATAGAAACAATGTTTTGACCCAGAACAAGAAGCAAGTGTATTAGAATATACTTGGAATAGAAAGGAATGTTTTAACTCAGCACATACAACGTAAATTAGAATATACCTGGAATAGAAAAGAATGTTTTGACTCAGCACACACCACATGTGCATCGGAATATACTCAGAATAGAATGGAAAGTATTGACTCAGCACACACCACATATGCATTAGAATATACTTGGAATAGAAAGGAATGTTTTGACCCAGAACAAGAAGCAAGTGTATGAGAATATACTTGGAATAGAAAGGAATGTTTTGACTCAGCACACACGACATGTGCATAAGAATATTCTGGGAATAGAAAGGTATGTTTTGACTCAGCACCCACAACATACGCATTAGAATATATGAGGAATATAAAGGAATATTTTGAACAGGACAGACATCATGTTCATTAGTATATACATGGAACAGAAAGGAATGTTTTTACTCAGCATACACAACATGTGCATCAGTACATACATGGAATAGGAAGGAATGTTTTTACTCTGCATGCGCAACATGTGCATTAGTATATACATGGAATAAAAAGGAATGTTTTTACTCAGCACACACAACATGTGCATTTGAATATACTTGGAATAGAATGGAATGTTTTGTCTCAGCACACAATACACTGTTATTAGAATATACTTGGAATTGAAAGGAATGTGTTGACTCAGCAGAGACAATATGCACATAAGAATATATGAGGAATTTAAAGGAATATTTTGACCATGTCAGACAAAATGTTCATTAGAATATACCTGGAATAGACAGGAATGTTTTTACTCAACATACACAACATGTGCATCAGTATATACATGGAATAGAAAGGAGTGTTTTTACTCAGCACACACAAGATGTGCATTGGAAAATACTTGGAATAGAAAGGAATGTTTTGACTCAGCACACACAACATGTGCATTAGAATATACAACGAATATTAAGGAATAATTTGACTCAGCATACACAACATGTGCATTAGAATATACTTGTAAAAGAAAGTAATGTTTTGACACAGCACACACAACATGTGCATTAGAATATACTTGTAAAAGAAAGTAATGTTTTGACACAGCACACACAACATGTGAATTAGAATATACTTGGAATAGAAAGGAATGTTTTGACTCACCACACACAACGTATATTGGAATATACTTGGAATAGGAAGGAATGTATTGACTCAGCACACACAATATGTGCATTTGAATATATGTGGAAAAGAAAGGAATGATTTGACTCCGCACACCCAATATGTGCTTTTGAATATACTTGGAACATAAAGAAATATTTTGACTCAGCACACACAACATATGCATTAGAATATGCATGGAATAGAAAGGAATGTTTTGACTCAGCACACACAACATTTGCATCGGAATATACTCAGAATAGAAAGGAAAGTATTGACTCAGCACACACCACATGTGCATTAGAATATATTTGGAATAGAAAGCAATGTTTTGACCCAGAACAAGAAGCAAGTGTATTAGAATATACTTGGAATAGAAAGGAATGTTTTAACTCAGCACACACAACGTAAATTAGAATATACTTGGAATAGAAAGGAATGTTTTGACTCAGCACACACAACATGTGCATCGGAATATACTCAGAATAGAAATTAAAGTATTGACTCAGCACACACCACATATGCATTAGGTTATACTTGGAATAGAAAGGAATGTTTTGACCCAGAACAAGAAGGAAGTGTATTAGAATATACTTGGAATAGAAAGGAATGTTTTGACTCAGCACAAACAACATATGAATTAGAATATACAAGGAATATTAAGGAATATTTTGACTTAGCACACACCACATGTGCATTAGAATATATTTGGAATAGAAAGGAATGTTTTCACTCAGCAAAAACAAAATATGAATTAGAATATACAAGGAATATTAAGGAATATTTTGACTTAGCACACACCACATGTGCATTAGAATATACTTGGAATAGAAAGGAATGTTTTGACCCAGAACAAGAAGGAAGTGTATTGGAATATACTTGGAATAGAAAGCAATGTTTTGACTCAGCACACACAATATGTGCTTTAGAATATACTAGGAATACAATGGAATGTTTTGACTCAGGACACACAAGATGTGCTTTAGAATATACTTGGAACATAAAGAAATATTTTGACTCAGCACACACAACATGTGCATTAGAATATGCATGGAATAGAAAGGAATGATTTGACTCAGCACACACAACATTTGCATCGGAATATACTCAGAATAGAAAGGAAAGTATTGACTCAGCACACACCACATATGCATTAGAATATATTTGGAATAGAAAGCAATGTTTTGACCCAGAACAAGAAGCAAGTGTATGAGAATATACTTGGAATAGAAAGGAATGTTTTGACTCAGCACACACAACATGTGCATCGGAATATACTCAGAATAGAAATTAAAGTATTGACTCAGCACACACCACATATGCATTAGGTTATACTTGGAATAGAAAGGATTGTTTTGACCCAGAAGAAGAAGCAAGTGTATGAGAATATACTTGGAATAGAAAGGTATGTTTTGACTCAGCACACACAACATGCGCATTAGAATATATGAGGAATATAAAGGAATATTTTGAACAGGACAGACAACATGTTCATTAGTATATACATGAAACAGAAAGGAACGTTTTTACTCAGCATACACAACATGTGCATCAGTACATACATGGAATAGGAAGGAATCTTTTTACTCAGCATGCGCAACATGTGCATTAGTATATACTTGGAATACAAAGGAATGATTTGACTAAGCACACACAACATGTGCATTATAATATAAAAGGAATATTAAGGAATATTTTGATTCAGCACACACAACAAGTGTATTGGAATATACTTGGAATATAAAGGAACATATTGACCAGGACAGACAACGTGTGCATTAGGATAAACATGGAATAGAAAGGAATGTTTTTACTCAGCACACACAATATGTGCATTAGAATATACTTGGAATAGAAAGGATTGTTTTGAAATAGCACACACAAGAAGTACATTGGAAAATACTTGCAATAGAAAGGAATGTCTTGACTCAGCACACACCACACGTGGCTGATAATAGACTAGGAATATAATGGAATATTTCTACTCAGGACACACAACATGTGCATTAAAATATACTTGGAATAGAAACAATGTTTTGACCCAGAACAAGAAGCAAGTGTATTAGAATATACTTGGAATAGAAAGGAATGTTTTAACTCAGCACATACAACGTAAATTAGAATATACCTGGAATAGAAAAGAATGTTTGGACTCAGCACACACCACATGTGCATCGGAATATACTCAGAATAGAATGGAAAGTATTGACTCAGCACACACCACATATGCATTAGAATATACTTGGAATAGAAAGGAATGTTTTGACCCAGAACAAGAAGGAAGTGTATTAGAATATACTTGGAATAGAAAGGAATGTTTTGACTCAGCACAAACAACATATGAATTAGAATATACAAGGAATATTAAGGAATATTTTGACTTAGCACACACCACATGTGCATTAGAATATATTTGGAATAGAAAGGAATGTTTTCACTCAGCAAAAACAAAATATGAATTAGAATATACAAGGAATATTAAGGAATATTTTGACTTAGCACACACCACATGTGCATTAGAATATACTTGGAATAGAAAGGAATGTTTTGACCCAGAACAAGATGGAAGTGTATTGGAATATACTTGGAATAGAAAGGAATGTTTTGACTCAGCACACACAAGATGTGCTTTAGAATATACTTGGAACATAAAGAAATATTTTGACTCAGCACACACAACATGTGCATTAGAATATGCATGGAATAGAAAGGAATGATTTGACTCAGCACATACAACATTTGCATCGGAATATACTCAGAATAGAAAGGAAAGTATTGACTCAGCACACACCACATATGCATTAGAATATATTTGGAATAGAAAGCAATGTTTTGACCCAGAACAAGAAGCAAGTGTATGAGAATATACTTGGAATAGAAAGGAATGTTTTGACTCAGCACACACAACATGTGCATCGGAATATACTCAGAATAGAAATTAAAGTATTGACTCAGCACACACCACATATGCATTAGGTTATACTTGGAATAGAAAGGAATGTTTTGACCCAGAAGAAGAAGCAAGTGTATGAGAATATACTTGGAATAGAAAGGTATGTTTTGACTCAGCACACACAACATGCGCATTAGAATATATGAGGAATATAAAGGAATATTTTGAACAGGACAGACAACATGTTCATTAGTATATACATGAAACAGAAAGGAACGTTTTTACTCAGCATACACAACATGTGCATCAGTACATACATGGAATAGGAATGAATCTTTTTACTCAGCATGCGCAACATGTACATTAGTATATACTTGGAATACAAAGGAATGATTTGACTCAGCACACACAACATGTGCATTATAATATAAAAGGAATATTAAGGAATATTTTGATTCAGCACACACAACAAGTGTATTGGAATATACTTGGAATATAAAGGAACATATTGACCAGGACAGACAACGTGTGCATTAGGATAAACATGGAATAGAAAGGAATGTTTTTACTCAGCACACACAATATGTGCATTAGAATATACTTGGAATAGAAAGGATTGTTTTGAAATAGCACACACAAGAAGTACATTGGAAAATACTTGCAATAGAAAGGAATGTCTTGACTCAGCACAAACCACACGTGGCTGATAATAGACTAGGAATATAATGGAATATTTCTACTCAGGACACACAACATGTGCATTAAAATATACTTGGAATAGAAACAATGTTTTGACCCAGAACAAGAAGCAAGTGTATTAGAATATACTTGGAATAGAAAGGAATGTTTTAACTCAGCACATACAACGTAAATTAGAATATACCTGGAATAGAAAAGAATGTTTTGACTCAGCACACACCACATATGCATTAGAATATACTTGGAATAGAAAGGAATGTTTTGACCCAGAACAAGAAGCAAGTGTATGAGAATATACTTTGAATAGAAAGGAATGTTTTGACTCAGCACACACGACATGTGCATAAGAATATTCTGGGAATAGAAAGGTATGTTTTGACTCAGCACACACAACATACGCATTAGAATATATGAGGAATATAAAGGAATATTTTGAACAGGACAGACAACATGTTCATTAGTATATACATGGAACAGAAAGGAATGTTTTTACTCAGCATACACAACATGTGCATCAGTACATACATGGAATAGGAAGGAATGTTTTGTCTCAGCACACAATACACTGTTATTAGAATATACTTAGAATTGAAAGGAATGTGTTGACTCAGCACAGACAACAAGTGTATTAGATTATACATGGAATAGAAAGGAATGTTTTGACTCAGCACACACAATATGCACATAAGAATATATGAGGAATATAAAGGAATATTTTGACCAGGTCAGACAAAATGTTCATTAGAATATACCTGGAATAGACAGGAATGTTTTTACTCAACATACACAACATGTGCATCAGTATATACATGGAATAGAAAGGAGTGTTTTTACTCAGCACACACAAGATGTGCATTGGAAAATACTTGGAATAGAAAGGAATGTTTTGACTCAGCACACACAAAATTTGCATTAGAATATACAACGAATATTAAGGAATAATTTGACTCAGCACACACAACATGTGCATTAGAATATACTTGAAAAAGAAAGTAATGTTTTGACACAGCACACACAACATGTGCATTAGAATATACTTGGAATAGAAAGGAATGTTTTGACTCACCACACACAACGTACATTGGAATATACTTGGAATAGGAAGGAATGTATTGACTCAGCACACACAATATGTGCATTTGAATATACGTGGAAAAGAAAGGAATGATTTGACTCCGCACACCCAATATGTGCTTTAGAATATACTTGGAACATAAAGAAATATTTTGACTCAGCACACACAACATGTGCATTAGAATATGCATGGAATAGAAAGGAATGTTTTGACTCAGCACACACAACATTTGCATCGGAATATACTCAGAATAGAAATGAAAGTATTGACTCAGCACACACCACATATGCATTAGAATATATTTGGAATAGAAAGCAATGTTTTGACCCAGAACAAGAAGCAAGTGTATTAGAATATACTTGGAATAGAAAGGAATGTTTTAACTCAGCACACACAACGTAAATTAGAATATACTTGGAATAGAAAGGAATGTTTTGACTCAGCACAGACAACATGTGCATCGGATATACTCAGAATAGAAATTAAAGTATTGACTCAGCACACACCACATATGCATTAGGTTATACTTGGAATACAAAGGAATGTTTTGACCCAGAAGAAGAAGCAAGTGTATGAGGATATACTTGGAATAGAAAGAAATGTTTTGACTCAGCACACACCACATGTGCATAAGAATATTCTGGGAATAGAAACGTATGTTTTGACTCAGCACACACAACATGAGCATTAGAATATATCAGGAATATAAAGGAATATTTTGAACAGGACAGACAACATTTTCATTAGTGTATACATGGAACAGAAAGGAATGTTTTTACTCAGCATACACAATATGTGCATCAGTACATACATGGAATAGGAAGGAACGTTTTTACTCAGCACACACAATATGTGCATTTGAATATCTTGGAATAGAATGGAATGTTTTGTCTCAGCACACAATACACTGTTATTAGAATATACTCAGAATAGAATGGAAAGTATTGACTCAGCACACACCACATATGCATTAGAATATACTTGGAATAGAAAAGAATGTTTTGACACAGAACACAAAACATGTGCATTAGAATATACTAGGAATATAAAGGAATATTTTGACACAGCACACACAAGATGTGCATTAGAATATACTTGGAATAGAAAGGAATGTTTTGACTCAGCACACACAACATGTGCATTAGAATATACTTGAAAAAGAATGTAATGTTTTGTACAGCACACACAACATGTGCATTAGAATATACTTGAAAAAAAAGTAATGTTTTGACACAGCACACACAAGATGTGCATTAGAATATACTTGGAATAGAAAGGAATGTTTTGACTGAGCACACACAACATGTGCATTAGAATATTCTGGGAATAGAAAGGTATGTTTTGACTCACCACACACAACGTGCATTGGAATATACTTGGAATAGGAAGGAATGTTTTGACTCAGCACACACAACGTAAATTAGAATATACTTGGAATAGAAAGGAATGTTTTGACTCAGCACACACCACATATGCATTAGGTTATACTTGGAATAGAAAGGAATGTCTTGACCCAGAACAAGAAGCAAGTGTATTAGAATATACTTGGAATAGAAAGGAATGTTTTGACTCAGCACACACAACATGTGCATAAGAATATTCTGGGAATAGAAACGTATGTTTTGACTCAGCACACACAACATGTGCATTAGAATATATAAGGAATATAAAGGAATATTTTGACAAGGTCAGACAACATGTGCATTAGTATATACATGGAATAGAAAGGAATGTTTTTAGTCAGCATGCACAACATGTGCATTAGTATATACATGGAATAAAAAGAAATGTTTTTACTCAGCACACACAATATGTGCATTTGAATATACATGGAATAGAATGGAATGTTTTGACTCAGCACACACCACATGTGCATAAGAATATTCTGGGAATAGAAACGTATGTTTTGACTCAGCACACACAACATGTGCATTAGAATATATAAGGAATATAAAGGAATATTTTGACCAGGACAGACAAAATGTGCATTAGTATATACATGGAATAGAAAGGAATGTTTTTACTCAGCATGCACAACATGTGCATTAGTATATACATGGAATAAAAAGCAATGTTTTTACTCAGCACACACAATATGTGCATTTGAATATAGTTGGAATAGAATGGAATGTTTTGTCTCAGCACACAATACACGGTTATTAGAATATACTTGGAATAGAAAGGAATGTTTTGACTCAGCACACACCACATGTGCATCGGAATATACTCAGAATAGAATGGAAAGTATTGACTCAGCAAACACCACATTAGAATATACTTGGAATAGAAAGGAATGTTTTGACACAGAACACACAACATGTGCATTAGAATATACAAGGAATATTAAGGAATAATTTGACTCAGCACACACAACATGTGCATTAGAATATACTTGGAAAAGAAAGGAAAGTATTGACTCAGTACACACCACATATGCATTAGAATATACTTGGAATAGAAAGGAATGTTTTGACCCAGAAATAGAAGGATGTGTATTAGAATATACTTGGAGTAGGAAGGAATGTTTTGACTCAGCACAGACAACATGTGCATTAGAATATACTTGGAAAAGAAAGGAATGTTTTGATACTGCACACACAATATGTGCTTTAGAATATACTTGGAATAGAAAGGAATGTTTTGAAATAGCACACACAAGAAGTACATTGGAAAATACTTGCAATAGAAAGGAATGTCTTGACTCAGCACACACCACACGTGGCTGATAATAGACTAGGAATATAATGGAATATTTCTACTCAGGACATACAACATGTGCATTAGAATATACTTGGAATAGAAAGGAATGTTTTTACTCAGCGCACACAACATGTGCATTGGAAAATACTTGGAATAGAAAGGACTGTTTTGACTCAGCACACAACACACGTACCTGAGAATAGATCAGAAATATAATGGAATATTTCGACTCTGGACACACAACATGTGCATTAGAATATACTTGGAAAAGAAAGGAATGTTTTGACTCAGCACACGCAAGATGTGCATTAGAATATACTTCGAATAGAAAGGAAAGTATTGACTCAGCACAAACCACATATGCATTAGAATATACTTGGAATAGAAATGAATGTTTTCACCCAGAATAAGAAGGATGTGTATTAGAATATACTTGGAATAGAAAGGAATGTATTGACTCAGCACACAAAACATGTGCATTAGAATATACTTGGAATAGAAAGGAATGTGTTGACTCAGCACAGACAACATGTGCATTAGAATATACTTGGAATAGAAAGGAATGTTTTGACTCAGCACACACCACGTGTGCTTTAGAATATTCTTCGAATATCAAAAAATATTTTGATGCAGAACACACAAGATGTGCATTGGTAAATACTTGGAATAGAAAGGAATCTTTTGACTCAGCACACACCACACGTGCATGAGATTAGACTAGGAATATAACGGAATATTTTGACTCAGAAAACACAACATGTGCATTAGATTATACTTGGAATAGAAAGGAACGTTTTGACTGAGCACACCCAACGTCCATTAGAATATACTTGGAATAGAAAGGAATGTTTTGACTCAGCACACACAACATGTGCATTTGAATAAACTTGGAAAAGAAAGGAATGTTTTGCCTCAGCACTCACAAGATGTGCATTAGAATATACTTGGAACATAAAGAAATGTTTTGAATCAGCACACACAACATGTGGTTTAGAATATATGAGAAATATAAAGGAATATTTTGACCAGGACAGACAACATGTCCATTAGAAAATTCTTGCAATAGAAACAAATGTTTTGACTCAGCACACACAACATGTGCATGAGAATATTCTGCATAGAGAAAAGAATGTTTTTACTCAGCACAAACAACATGTGCATTAGAATATACTAGGAATATAAAGGAATATTTTGACACAGCATACACAAGATGTGCATTAGAATATACATGGAATAGAAAGGAATGTTTTGACTCAGCACACACAACGTACATTAGAATATACTTGGAATAGGAGGAATGTTTTGACTCAGCACGCACAACATGTGCATTAGAATATACTTGGAATAGGAAGGAATGTTTTGACCCAGCACACACAACATGTGCATTAGAATATACCTGGAATAGGAGGGAATGTTGTGACTCAGCACGCACAACATGTGCATTAGAATATACCTGGAATAGGAGGGAATGTTGTGACTCAGCACGCACAACGTACATTAGAATATACTTGGAATAGGAAGAAATGTTGTGACTCAGCACACACAACGTGTGCATTGGAAAATGCTTGCAATAGAAAGGACTGTTTTGACTCAGCACACACCACACATGCCTGAAAATGGACTAGGAATATAATGTAATATTTCGACTCAGGGCACACAACATGTGCATTAGAATATACTTGGAATAGATATGAATGTTTTGACTCAGCACGCACAACGTACATTAGAATATACTTGGAATAGGAAGAAATGTTGTGACTCAGCACACACAATGTGTACATTGGAAAATGCTTGCAATAGAAAGGAGTGTTTTGACTCAGCACACACCACATATGCATTAGAATATACTAGGAAAAGAAAGTAATGTTTTGACCCAGAACAAGAAGCAAGTGTATTAGAATATACTTGGAATAGAAAGGAATGTTTTGAGTCAGCACACACAACATGTGCATCGGAATATACTCAAAATAGAAATTAAAGTATTGACTCAGCACACACCACATATGCATTAGGTTATACTTGAAATAGAAAGGAATGTTTTGACCCAGAACAAGAAGCAAGTGTATGAGAATATACTTGGAATAGAAAGGAATGTTTTGACTCAGCACACACAACATGTGCATCGGAATATACTCAGAATAGAAATTAAAGTATTGACTCAGCACACACCACATATGCATTAGGTTATACTTGGAATAGAAAGGAATGTTTTGACCCAGAACAAGAAGCAAGTGTATGAGAATATACTTGGAATAGAAAGGTATGTTTTGACTCAGCACACACAACATGCGCTTTAGAATATATGAGGAATATAAAGGAATATTTTGAACAGGACAGACAACATGTTCATTAGTATATCCTTTCCTTTGGCTTGGCTTCGCGGACGAAGATTTATGGAGGGGGTAAAAAGTCCACGTCAGCTGCAGGCTCGTTTGTGGCTGACCAGTCCGATGCGGGACAGGCAGACACGATTGCAGCGGTTGCAAGGGAAAATTGGTTGGTTGGGGTTGGGTGTTGGGTTTTTCCTCCTTTGCCTTTTGTCAGTGAGGTGGGCTCTGCGGTCTTCTTCAAAGGAGGCTGCTGCCCGCCAAACTGTGAGGCGCCAAGATGCACGGTTTGAGGCGTTATCAGCCCACTGGCGGTATATACATGGAACAGAAAGGAACGTTTTTACTCAGCATACACAACATGTGCATCAGTACATACATGGAATAGGAAGGAATCCTTTTACTCAGCATGCGTAACATGTGCATTAGTATATACTTGGAATACAAAGGAATGATTTGACTCAGCACACACAACATGTGCATTATAATATAAAAGGAATATTAAGGAATATTTTGATTCAGCACACACAACATGTGTATTGGAATATACTTGGAATATAAAGGAACATATTGACCAGGACAGACAACGTGTGCATTAGGATAAACATGGAATAGAAAGGAATGATTTTACTCAGCACACACAACATGTGCATTATAATATAAAAGGAATATTAAGGAATATTTTGATTCAGCACACACAACATGTGCATTAGAATATACTTGGAATAGAAAGGATTGTTTTGAAATAGCACACACAAGAAGTACATTGGAAAATACTTGCAATAGAAAGGAATGTCTTGACTCAGCACACACCACACGTGGCTGATAATAGACTAGGAATATAATGGAATATTTCTACTCAGGACACACAACATGTGCATTAGAATATACTTGGAATAGAAACAATGTTTTGACCCAGAACAAGAAGCAAGTGTATTAGAATATACTTGGAATAGGAAGGAATGTTCTAACTCAGCACATACAACGTAAATTAGAATATACCTGGAATAGAAAAGAATGTTTTGACTCAGCACACACCACATGTGCATCGGAATATACTCAGAATAGAATGGAAAGTATTTACTCAGCACACACCACATATGCATTAGAATATACTTGGAATAGAAAGGAATGTTTTGACCCAGAACAAGAAGCAAGTGTATGAGAATATACTTGGAATAGAAAGGAATGTTTTGACTCAGCACACACGACATGTGCATAAGAATATTCTGGGAATAGAAAGGTATGTTTTGACTCAGCACAGACAACATACGCATTAGAATATATGAGGAATATAAAGGAATATTTTGAACAGGACAGACAATATGTTCATTAGTATATACATGGAACAGAATGGAATGTTTTTACTCAGCATACACAACATGTGCATCAGTACATACATGGAATAGGAAGGAATGTTTTTACTCAGCATGCGTAACATGTGCATTAGTATATACTTGGAATACAAAGGAATGATTTGACTCAGCACACACAACATGTGCATTATAATATAAAAGGAATATTAAGGAATATTTTGATTCAGCACACACAACATGTGCATTAGAATATACTTGGAATAGAAAGGATTGTTTTGAAATAGCACACACAAGAAGTACATTGGAAAATACTTGCAATAGAAAGGAATGTCTTGACTCAGCACACACCACACGTGGCTGATAATAGACTAGGAATATAATGGAATATTTCTACTCAGGACACACAACATGTGCATTAGAATATACTTGGAATAGAAACAATGTTTTGACCCAGAACAAGAAGCAAGTGTATTAGAATATACTTGGAATAGGAAGGAATGTTTTAACTCAGCACATACAACGTAAATTAGAATATACCTGGAATAGAAAAGAATGTTTTGACTCAGCACACACCACATGTGCATCGGAATATACTCAGAATAGAATGGAAAGTATTTACTCAGCACACACCACATATGCATTAGAATATACTTGGAATAGAAAGGAATGTTTTGACCCAGAACAAGAAGCAAGTGTATGAGAATATACTTGGAATAGAAAGGAATGTTTTTACTCAGCACACACAATATGTGCATTTGAATATACTTGGAATAGAATGGAATGTTTTGTCTCAGCACACAATACACGGTTATTAGAATATATTTGGAATAGAAAGGAATGTTTTGACTCAGCACACACAATATGCACATAAGAATATATGAGGAATATAAAGGAATATTTTGACCAGGTCAGACAAAATGTTCATTAGAATATACCTGGAATAGACAGGAATGTTTTTACTCAACATACACAACATGTGCATCAGTATATAAATGGAATAGAAAGGAGTGTTTTTACTCAGCACACACAAGATGTGCATTGGAAAATACTTGGAATAGAAAGGAATGTTTTGACTCGGCACACACAACATGTGCATTAGAATATACTTGAAAAAGAAAGTAATGTTTTGACACAGCACACACAACATGTGCATTAGTATATACTTGGAAAAGAAAGCAATGTTTTGACTCAGCACACGCAAGATGTGCATTAGAAAATACATGGAACATAAAGAAATATATTGAATCAGCACACACAACATGTGAATTAGAATATACTTGGAATAGAAAGGAATGTTTTGACTCACCACACACAACGTACATTGGAATATACTTGGAATAGGAAGGAATGTATTGACTCAGCACACACAATATGTGCATTTGAATATACGTGGAAAAGAAAGGAATGATTTGACTCCGCACACCCAATATGTGCTTTAGAATATACTTGGAACATAAAGAAATATTTTGACTCAGCACACACAACATGTGCATTAGAATATACTTGGAATAGAAATGAATGTTTTCACCCAGAATAAGAAGGATGTGTATTAGAATATACTTGGAATAGAAAGGAATGTTTTGACTCAGCACACACAACATTTGCATCGGAATATACTCAGAATAGAAATGAAAGTATTGACTCAGCACACACCACATATGCATTAGAATATATTTGGAATAGAAAGCAATGTTTTGACCCAGAACAAGAAGCAAGTGTATTAGAATATACTTGGAATAGAAAGGAATATTTTAACTCAGCACACACAACGTAAATTAGAATATACTTGGAATAGAAAGGAATGTTTTGACTCAGCACACACAACATGTGCATCGGAATATACTCAGAATAGAAATTAAGGTATTGACTCAGCACACACCACATATGCATTAGGTTATACTTGGAATTGAAAGGAATGTTTTGACCCAGAACAAGAAGCAAGTGTATGAGAATATACTTGGAATAGAAAGGAATGTTTTGACTCAGCACACACGACATGTGCATAAGAATATTCTGGGAATAGAAAGGTTTGTTTTGACTCAGCACACACAACATGAGCATTAGAATATATCAGGAATATAAAGGAATATTTTGAACAGGACAGACAACATTTTCATTAGTGTATACATGGAACAGAAAGGAATGTTTTTACTCAGCATACACAAGATGTGCATCAGTACATACATGGAATAGGAAGGAATGTTTTTGCTCAGCACACACAATATGTGCATTTGAATATACTTGGAATAGAATGGAATGTTTTGTCTCAGCACACAATACACTTTTATTAGAATATACTTGGAATAGAAAGGAATGTGTTGACTCAGCACAGACAACAAGTGTATTAGAATATACATGGAATAGAAACGAATGTTTTGACGCAGCACACACCACATGTTCATCGGAATATACTCAAAATAGAATGGAAAGTATTGACTCAGCACACACCACATATGCATTAGAATATACTTGGAATAGAAAAGAATGTTTTGACACAGAACACACAACATGTGCATGAGAATATTCTGCATATAGGAAAGAATGTTTTTACTCAGCACAAACAACATGTGCATTAGAATATACTAGGAATATAAAGGAATATTTTGACACAGCACACACAAGATGTGCATTAGAATATACTTGGAATAGAAAGGAATGTTTTGACTCAGCACACACAAAATGTGCATTAGAATATACTTGAAAAAGAAAGTAATGTTTTGTACAGCACACACAACATGTGCATTAGAATATACTTGAAAAAAAAGTAATGTTTTGACACAGCACACACAAGATGTGCATGAGAATATACTTGGAATAGAAAGGAATGTTTTGACTGAGCACACACCACATATGCATTAGGTTATACTTGAATTAGAAAAGAATGTTTTGACCCAGAACAAGAAGCAAGTGTATGAGAATATACTTGGAATAGAAAGGTATGTTTTGACTCAGCACACACAAAAGGCGCATTAGAATATATGAGGAATATAAAGGAATATTTTGAACAGGACAGACAACATGTTCATTAGTATATACAAGAAACAGAAAGGAACGTTTTTACTCAGCATACACAACATGTGCATCAGTACATACATGGAATAGGAAGGAATCTTTTTACTCAGCATGCGCAACATGTGCATTAGTATATACTTGGAATACAAAGGAATGATTTGACTCAGCACACACAACATGTGCATTATAATATAAAAGGAATATTAAGGAATATTTTGATTCAGCACACACAACAAGTGTATTGGAATATACTTGGAATATAAAGGAACATATTGACCAGGACAGACAACGTGTGCATTAGGATAAACATGGAATAGAAAGGAATGTTTTTACTCAGCACACACAATATGTGCATTAGAATATACATGGAATAGGAAGGAATGTTTTTACTCAGCATGCGCAACATGTGCATTAGTATATACATGGAATAAAACGGAATGTTTTTACTCAGCACACACAATATGTGCATTTGAATATACTTGGAATAGAATGGAATGTTTTGTCTCAGCACACAATACACTGTTATTAGAATATACTTAGAATTGAAAGGAATGTGTTGACTCAGCACAGACAACAAGTGTATTAGATTATACATGGAATAGAAAGGAATGTTTTGACTCAGCACACACAATATGCACATAAGAATATATGAGGAATATAAAGGAATATTTTGACCAGGTCAGACAAAATGTTCATTAGAATATACCTGGAATAGACAGGAATGTTTTTACTCAACATACACAACATGTGCATCAGTATATACATGGAATAGAAAGGAGTGTTTTTACTCAGCACACACAAGATGTACATTGGAAAATACTTGGAATAGAAAGGAATGTTTTGACTCAGCACACACAAAATTTGCATTAGAATATACAACGAATATTAAGGAATAATTTGACTCAGCACACACAACATGTGCATTGGAATATACTTGAAAAAGAAAGTAATGTTTTGACACAGCACACACAACATGTGCATTAGAATATACTTGGAATAGAAAGGAATGTTTTGACTCACCACACACAACGTACATTGGAATATACTTGGAATAGGAAGGAATGTATTGACTCAGCACACACAATATGTGCATTTGAATATACGTGGAAAAGAAAGGAATGATTTGACTCCGCACACCCAATATGTGCTTTAGAATATACTTGGAACATAAAGAAATATTTTGACTCAGCACACACAACATGTGCATTAGAATATGCATGGAATAGAAAGGAATGTTTTGACTCAGCACACACAACATTTGCATCGGAATATACTCAGAATAGAAATGAAAGTATTGACTCAGCACACACCACATATGCATTAGAATATATTTGGAATAGAAAGCAATGTTTTGACCCAGAACAAGAAGCAAGTGTATGAGGATATACTTGGAATAGAAAGAAATGTTTTGACTCAGCACACACCACATGTGCATAAGAATATTCTGGGAATAGAAACGTATGTTTTGACTCAGCACACACAACATGAGCATTAGAATATATCAGGAATATAAAGGAATATTTTGAACAGGACAGACAACATTTTCATTAGTGTATACATGGAACAGAAAGGAATGTTTTTACTCAGCATACACAATATGTGCATCAGTACATACATGGAATAGGAAGGAATGTTTTTACTCAGCACACACAATATGTGCATTTGAATATCTTGGAATAGAATGGAATGTTTTGTCTCAGCACACAATACACTGTTATTAGAATATACTCAGAATAGAATGGAAAGTATTGACTCAGCACACACCACATATGCATTAGAATATACTTGGAATAGAAAAGAATGTTTTGACACAGAACACACAACATGTGCATTAGAATATACTAGGAATATAAAGGAATATTTTGACACAGCACACACAAGATGTGCATTAGAATATACTTGGAATAGAAAGGAATGTTTTGACTCAGCACACACAACATGTGCATTAGAATATACTTGAAAAAGAATGTAATGTTTTGTACAGCACACACAACATGTGCATTAGAATATACTTGAAAAAAAAGTAATGTTTTGACACAGCACACACAAGATGTGCATTAGAATATACTTGGAATAGAAAGGAATGTTTTGACTGAGCACACACAACATGTGCATTAGAATATTCTGGGAATAGAAAGGTATGTTTTGACTCACCACACACAACGTGCATTGGAATATACTTGGAATAGGAAGGAATGTTTTGACTCAGCACACACAACGTAAATTAGAATATACTTGGAAGAGAAAGGAATGTTTTGACTCAGCACACACCACATATGCATTAGGTTATACTTGGAATAGAAAGGAATGTCTTGACCCAGAACAAGAAGCAAGTGTATGAGAATATACTTGGAATAGAAAGGAATGTTTTGACTCAGCACACACAACATGTGCATAAGAATATTCTGGGAATTGAAACGTATGTTTTGACTCAGCACACACAACATGTGCATTAGAATATAAAAGGAATATAAAGGAATATTTTGACAAGGTCAGACAACATGTGCATTAGTATATACATGGAATAGAAAGGAATGTTTCTACTCAGCATGCACAACATGTGCATTAGTATATACATGGAATAAAAAGCAATGTTTTTACTCAGCACACACAATATGTACATTTGAATATACATGGAATAGAATGAATGTTTTGACTCAGCACACACCACATGTGCATAAGAATATTCTGGGAATAGAAACGTATGTTTTGACTCAGCACACACAACATGTGCATTAGAATATATAAGGAATATAAAGGAATATTTTGACCAGGACAGACAACATGTGCATTAGTATATACATGGAATAGAAAGGAATGTTTTTACTCAGCATGCACAACATGTGCATTAGTATATACATGGAATAAACAGCAATGTTTTTACTCAGCACACACAATATGTGCATTTGAATATACTTGGAATAGAATGGAATGTTTTGTCTCAGCACACAATACACGGTTATTAGAATATACTTGGAATAGAAAGGAATGTTTTGACTCAGCACACACCACATGTGCATCGGAATATACTCAGAATAGAATGGAAAGTATTGACTCAGCAAACACCACATATGCATTAGAATATACTTGGAATAGAAAGGAATGTTTTGACACAGAACACACAACATGTGCATTAGAATATACAAGGAATATTAAGGAATAATTTGACTCAGCACACACAACATGTGCATTAGAATTTACTTCAAAAAGAAAGTAATGTTTTGACACAGCACACACAACATGTGCATTAGAATATACTTGGAAAAGAAAGGAAAGTATTGACTCAGTACACACCACATATGCATTAGAATATACTTGGAATAGAAAGGAATGTTTTGACCCAGAACAAGAAGGATGTGTATTAGAATATACTTGGAGTAGGAAGGAATGTTTTGACTCAGCACAGACAACATGTGCATTAGAATATACTTGGAAAAGAAAGGAATGTTTTGATACAGCACACACAATATGTGCTTTAGAATATACTTGGAATAGAAAGGAATGTTTTGAAATAGCACACACAAGAAGTACATTGGAAAATACTTGCAATAGAAAGGAATGTCTTGACTCAGCACACACCACACGTGGCTGATAATAGACTAGGAATATAATGGAATATTTCTACTCAGGACATACAACATGTGCATTAGAATATACTTGGAATAGAAAGGAATGTTTTTACTCAGCGCACACAACATGTGCATTGGAAAATACTTGGAATAGAAAGGACTGTTTTGATTCAGCACACAACACACGTACCTGAGAATAGATCAGAAATATAATGGAATATTTCGACTCTGGACACACAACATGTGCATTAGAATATACTTGGAAAAGAAAGGAATGTTTTGACTCAGCACACGCAAGATGTGCATTAGAATATACTTCGAATAGAAAGGAAAGTATTGACTCAGCACAAACCACATATGCATTAGAATATACTTGGAATAGAAATGAATGTTTTCACCCAGAACAAGAAGGATGTGTATTAGAATATACTTGGAATAGAAAGGAATGTATTGACTCAGCACACAAAACATGTGCATTAGAATATACTTGGAATAGAAAGGAATGTGTTGACTCAGCACAGACAACATGTGCAATAGAATATACTTGGAATAGAAAGGAATGTTTTGACTCAGCACACACCACGTGTGCTTTAGAATATTCTTGGAATATCAAAAAATATTTTGATGCAGAACACACAAGATGTGCATTGGTAAATACTTGGAATAGAAAGGAATCTTTTGACTCAGCACACACCACACGTGCATGAGATTAGACTAGGAATATAACGGAATATTTTGACTCAGAAAACACAACATGTGCATTAGATTATACTTGGAATAGAAAGGAACATTTTGACTGAGCACACCCAACGTCCATTAGAATATACTTGGAATAGAAAGGAATGTTTTGACTCAGCACACACAACATGTGCATTTGAATAAACTTGGAAAAGAAAGGAATGTTTTGCCTCAGCACTCACAAGATGTGCATTAGAATATACTTGGAACATAAAGAAATGTTTTGAATCAGCACACACAACATGTGCTTTAGAATGTATGAGACATATAAAGGAATATTTTGACCAGGACAGACAACATGTCCATTAGAAAATTCTTGCAATAGAAACAAATGTTTTGACTCAGCACACACAACATGTGCATGAGAATATTCTGCATAGAGAAAAGAATGTTTTTACTCAGCACAGACAACATGTGCATTAGAATATACTAGGAATATAAAGGAATATTTTGACACAGCATACACAAGATGTGCATTAGAATATACTTGGAATAGAAAGGAATGTTTTGACTCAGCACACACAACGTACATTAGAATATACTTGGAATAGGAGGAATGTTTTGACTCAGCACGCACAACATGTGCATTAGAATGTACTTGGAAAAGAAAGGAATATTTTGATACAGCACACACAATATGTGCATTAGAATAGAGTAGGAATATAACGGAATATTTTGACTCAGGGCACACAACATGTGCCTTAGAATATACTTGGAATAGAAAGTAATGTTTTGACTCAGCACGCACAACATGTGCATTAGAATATACTTGGAATAGGAAGGAATGTTTTGACCCAGCACACACAACATGTGCATTAGAATATACCTGGAATAGGAGGGAATGTTGTGACTCAGCACGCACAACGTACATTAGAATATACTTGGAATAGGAAGAAATGTTGTGACTCAGCACACACAACGTGTGCATTGGAAAATGCTTGCAATAGAAAGGACTGTTTTGACTCAGCACACACCACACATGCCTGAAAATGGACTAGGAATATAATGTAATATTTCGACTCAGGGCACACAACATGTGCATTAGAATATACTTGGAATAGATATGAATGTTTTGACTCAGCACGCACAACGTACATTAGAATATACTTGGAATAGGAAGAAATGTTGTGACTCAGCACACACAATGTGTGCATTGGAAAATGCTTGCAATAGAAAGGAGTGTTTTGACTCAGCACGCACAACATGTGCATTAGAATATACTTGAGAAAGAAAGTAATGTTTTGACACAGCACATAAAAGATGTGCATTCGAATATACTTGGAATAGAAAGGAATGTTTTGACTCAGCACACACAACATGTGCATCGGAATATACTCAGAATAGAAAGGAAAGTATTGACTCAGCACACACCACATATGCATTAGAATATACTTGGAAAAGAAAAGAGTGTTTTGACCCAGAACAAGAAACAAGTGTATTAGAATATACTTGGAATAGAAAGCAATGTTTTGACTCAGCACACACAACATGAGAATTAGAATATGCATGGAATAGACAGGAATGTTTTGACACAGCACACACCACATGTGCATTAGAATATATGAGGAATATAAAGGAATATTTTGAGCAGGACAGACAACATGTGCATTAGAATATACTTGGAATAGAAAGGAATATTTTGACTCAGCACACACCACATATGCATTAGAATATACTAGGAAAAGAAAGTAATGTTTTGACCCAGAACAAGAAGCAAGTGTATTAGAATATACTTGGAATAGAAAGGAATGTTTTGAGTCAGCACAGACAACATGTGCATCGGAATATACTCAAAATAGAAATTAAAGTATTGACTCAGCACACACCACATATGCATTAGGTTATACTTGAAATAGAAAGGAATGTTTTGACCCAGAACAAGAAGCAAGTGTATGAGAATATACTTGGAATAGAAAGGAATGTTTTGACTCAGCACACACAACATGCGCTTTAGAATATATGAGGAATATAAAGGAATATTTTGAACAGGACAGACAACATGTTCATTTGTATATACATGGAACAGAAAGGAACGTTTTTACTCAGCATACACAACATGTGCATCAGTACATACATGGAATAGGAAGGAATCCTTTTACTCAGCATGCGTAACATGTGCATTAGTATATACTTGGAATACAAAGGAATGATTTGACTCAGCACACACAACATGTGCATTATAATATAAAAGGAATATTAAGGAATATTTTGATTCAGCACACACAACATGTGTTTTGGAATATACTTGGAATATAAAGGAACATATTGACCAGGACAGACAACGTGTGCATTAGGATAAACATGGAATAGAAAGGAATGATTTTACTCAGCACACACAATATGTGCATTAGAATATACTTGGAATAGAAAGGATTGTTTTGAAATAGCACACACAAGAAGTACATTGGAAAATACTTGCAATAGAAAGGAATGTCTTGACTCAGCACACACCACACGTGGCTGATAATAGACTAGGAATATAATGGAATATTTCTACTCAGGACACACAACATGTGCATTAGAATATACTTGGAATAGAAACATTGTTTTGACCCAGAACAAGAAGCAAGTGTATTAGAATATACTTGGAATAGGAAGGAATGTTTTAACTCAGCACATACAACGTAAATTAGAATATACCTGGAATAGAAAAGAATGTTTTGACTCAGCACACACCACATGTGCATCGGAATATACTCAGAATAGAATGGAAAGTATTTACTCAGCACACACCACATATGCATTAGAATATACTTGGAATAGAAAGGAATGTTTTGACCCAGAACAAGAAGCAAGTGTATGAGAATATACTTGGAATAGAAAGGAATGTTTTGACTCAGCACACACGACATGTGCATAAGAATATTCTGGGAATAGAAAGGTATGTTTTGACTCAGCACAGACAACATACGCATTAGAATATATGAGGAATATAAAGGAATATTTTGAACAGGACAGACAATATGTTCATTAGTATATACATGGAACAGAAAGGAATGTTTTTACTCAGCATACACAACATGTGCATCAGTACATACATGGAATAGGAAGGAATGTTTTTACTCAGCATGAGCAACATGTGCATTAGTATATACATGGAATAAAAAGCAATGTTTTTACTCAGCACACACAATATGTGCATTTGAATATACTTGGAATAGGAAGGAATGTATTGACTCAGCACACACAATATGTGCATTTGAATATACGTGGAAAAGAAAGGAATGATTTGACTCCGCACACCCAATATGTGCTTTAGAATATACTTGGAACATAAAGAAATATTTTGACTCAGCACACACAACATGTGCATTAGAATATGCATGGAATAGAAAGGAATGTTTTGACTCAGCACACACAACATTTGCATCGGAATATACTCAGAATGGAAATGAAAGTATTGACTCAGTACACACCACATATGCATTAGAATATATTTGGAATAGAAAGCAATGTTTTGACCCAGAACAAGAAGCAAGTGTATTAGAATATACTTGGAATAGAAAGGAATGTTTTAACTCAGCACACACAACGTAAATTAGAATATACTTGGAATAGAAAGGAATGTTTTGACTCAGCACACACAACATGTGCATCGGAATATACTCAGAATAGAAATTAAAGTATTGACTCAGCACACACCACATATGCATTAGGTTATACTTGGAATAGAAAGGAATGTTTTGACCCAGAACAAGAAGCAAGTGTATGAGAATATACTTGGAATAGAAAGGAATGTTTTGACTCAGCACACACGACATGTGCATAAGAATATTCTGGGAATAGAAAGGTATGTTTTGACTCAGCACACACAACATGAGCATTAGAATATATCAGGAATATAAAGGAATATTTTGAACAGGACAGACAACATTTTCATTAGTGTATACATGGAACAGAAAGGAATGTTTTTACTCAGCATACACAAGATGTGCATCAGTACATACATGGAATAGGAAGGAATGTTTTTACTCAGCACACACAATATGTGCATTTGAATATACTTGGAATAGAATGGAATGTTTTGTCTCAGCACACAATACACTGTTATTAGAATATACTTGGAATAGAAAGGAATGTGTTGACTCAGCACAGACAACAAGTGTATTAGAATATACATGGAATAGAAACGAATGTTTTGACTCAGCACACACGACATGTTCATCGGAATATACTCAAAATAGAATGGAAAGTATTGACTCAGCACACACCACATATGCATTAGAATATACTTGGAATAGAAAAGAATGTTTTGACACAGAACACACAACATGTGCATGAGAATATTCTGCATATAGGAAAGAATGTTTTTACTCAGCACAAACAACATGTGCATTAGAGTATACTAGGAATATAAAGGAATATTTTGACACAGCACACACAAGATGTGCATTAGAATATACTTGGAATAGAAAGGAATGTTTTGACTCAGCACACACAACATGTGCATTAGAATATACTTGAAAAAGAAAGTAATGTTTTGTACAGCACACACAACATGTGCATTAGAATATACTTGAAAAAAAAGTAATGTTTTGACACAGCACACACAAGATGTGCATTAGAATATACTTGGAATAGAAAGGAATGTTTTGACTGAGCACACACAACATGTGCATTAGAATATACTAGGAAAAGAAAGTAATGTTTTGACCCAGAACAAGAAGCAAGTGTATTAGAATATACTTGGAATAGAAAGGAATGTTTTGAGTCAGCACACACCACATGTGCATCGGAATATACTCAGAATAGAATGGAAAGTATTTACTCAGCACACACCACATATGCATTAGAATATACTTGGAATAGAAAGGAATGTTTTGACCCAGAACAAGAAGCAAGTGTATGAGAATATACTTGGAATAGAAAGGAATGTTTTGACTCAGCACACACAACATGCGCATTAGAATATATGAGGAATATAAAGGAATATTTTGAACAGGACAGACAACATGTTCATTAGTATATACTTGGAATAGAAAGGAATGTTTTGACTCAGCACACACAACATGTGCATCGGAATATACTCAGAATAGAAATTAAAGTATTGACTCAGCACACACCACATATGCATTAGGTTATACTTGGAATAGAAAGGAATGTTTTGACCCAGAACAAGAAGCAAGTGTATTAGAATATACTTGGAATAGGAAGGAATGTTTTAACTCAGCACATACAACGTAAATTAGAATATACCTGGAATAGAAAAGAATGTTTTGACTCAGCACACACCACATGTGCATCGGAATATACTCAGAATAGAATGGAAAGTATTTACTCAGCACACACCACATATGCATTAGAATATACTTGGAATAGAAAGGAATGTTTTGACCCAGAACAAGAAGCAAGTGTATGAGAATATACTTGGAATAGAAAGGAATGTTTTGACTCAGCACACACAACATGCGCATTAGAATATATGAGGAATATAAAGGAATATTTTGAACAGGACAGACAACATGTTCATTAGTATATACATGGAACAGAAAGGAACGCTTTTACTCAGCATACACAACATGTGCATCAGTTCATACATGGAATAGGAAGGAATCTTTTTACTCAGAATGAGCAACATGTGCATTAGTATATACTTGGAATACAAAGGAATGATTTGACTCAGCACACACAACATGTGCATTATAATATAAAAGGAATATTAAGGAATATTTTGATTCAGCACACACAACATGTGTATTGGAATATACTTGGAATATAAAGGAACATATTGACCAGGACAGACAATGTGTGCATTAGGATAAACATGGAATAGAAAGGAATGATTTTACTCAGCACACACAATATGTGCATTAGAATATTCTTGGAATAGAAAGGATTGTTTTGAAATAGCACATACAAGAAGTACATTGGAAAATACTTGCAATAGAAAGGAATGTCTTGACTCAGCACACACCACACGTGGCTGATAATAGACTAGGAATATAATGGAATATTTCTACTCAGGACACACAACATGTGCATTAGAATATACTTGGAATAGAAACAATGTTTTGACCCAGAACAAGAAGCAAGTGTATTAGAATATACTTGGAATAGGAAGGAATGTTTTAACTCAGCACATACAACGTAAATTAGAATATACCTGGAATAGAAAAGAATGTTTTGACTCAGCACACACCACATATGCATTAGAATATACTTGGAATAGAAAGGAATGTTTTGACCCAGAACAAGAAGCAGGTGTATGAGAATATACTTGGAATAGAAAGGAATGTTTTGACTCAGCACACACGACATGTGCATAAGAATATTCTGGGAATAGAAAGGTATGTTTTGACTCAGCACAGACAACATACGCATTAGAATATATGAGGAATATAAAGGAATATTTTGAACAGGACAGACAACATGTTCATTAGTATATACATGGAACAGAAAGGAATGTTTTTACTCAGCATACACAACATGTGCATCAGTACATACATGGAATAGGAAGGAATGTTTTTACTCAGCATGCGCAAAATGTGCATTAGTATATACATGGAATAAAAAGGAATGTTTTTACTCAGCATACACAATATGTGCATTTGAATATACTTGGAATAGAATGGAATGTTTTGTCTCAGCACACAATACACTGTTATTAGAATATACTTGGAATAGAAAGGAATGTTTTGACTCAGCACACACAATATGCACATAAGAATATATGAGGAATATAAAGGAATATTTTGACCAGGTCAGACAAAATGTTCATTAGAATATACCTGGAATAGACAGGAATGTTTTTACTCAACATACACAACATGTGCATCAGTATATACATGGAATAGAAAGGAGTGTTTTTACTCAGCACACACAAGATGTGCATTGGAAAATACTTGGAATAGAAAGGAATGTTTTAACTCAGCACATACAACGTAAATTAGAATATACCTGGAATAGAAAAGAATGTTTTGACTCAGCACACACCACATGTGCATCGGAATATACTCAGAATAGAATGGAAAGTATTTACTCAGCACACACCACATATGCATTAGAATATACTTGGAATAGAAAGGAATGTTTTGACCCAGAACAAGAAGCAAGTGTATGAGAATATACTTGGAATAGAAAGGAATGTTTTGACTCAGCACACACAACATGCGCATTAGAATATATGAGGAATATAAAGGAATATTTTGAACAGGACAGACAACATGTTCATTAGTATATACATGGAACAGAAAGGAACGCTTTTACTCAGCATACACAACATGTGCATCAGTTCATACATGGAATAGGAAGGAATCTTTTTACTCAGAATGAGCAACATGTGCATTAGTATATACTTGGAATACAAAGGAATGATTTGACTCAGCACACACAACATGTGCATTATAATATAAAAGGAATATTAAGGAATATTTTGATTCAGCACACACAACATGTGTATTGGAATATACTTGGAATATAAAGGAACATATTGACCAGGACAGACAATGTGTGCATTAGGATAAACATGGAATAGAAAGGAATGATTTTACTCAGCACACACAATATGTGCATTAGAATATTCTTGGAATAGAAAGGATTGTTTTGAAATAGCACATACAAGAAGTACATTGGAAAATACTTGCAATAGAAAGGAATGTCTTGACTCAGCACACACCACACGTGGCTGATAATAGACTAGGAATATAATGGAATATTTCTACTCAGGACACACAACATGTGCATTAGAATATACTTGGAATAGAAACAATGTTTTGACCCAGAACAAGAAGCAAGTGTATTAGAATATACTTGGAATAGGAAGGAATGTTTTGACTCAGCACACACAACGTACATTAGAATATACTTGGAATAGGAGGAATGTTTTGACTCAGCACGCACAACATGTGCATTAGAATGTACTTGGAAAAGAAAGGAATGTTTTGATACGGCACACACAATATGTGCATTAGAATGTATTTGGAATATAAAGGAATGTTTTGACTCAGCACACACAACGTACATTAGAATATACTTGGAATAAGAAGGAATGTTTTGACTCATCACACACGAGATGTGCATTAGAATATAATTGGAATAGAAAGGAATAATTTGACTCAGAACACACAACATGTGCATCTGAATATACTCAGAATAGAAAGGAAAGTATTGACTCAGCACATACCACATATGCATTAGAATATACTTAGAAAAGAAAGGAATATTTTGACCCAGAACAAGAAGCAAGTGTATGAGAATATACTTGGAATAGAAAGGAATGTTTTGACTCAGTACACACAACGTGCATTAGAATTTACTTGGAATATTAGAGAAATTTTTGACTCAGCACGCACAACATGTGCATTAGTATATACCTGGAAAAGAAAGGAAAGTTTTGATACAGCACACACAATATGTGCATTAGAATATACTTGGAATGGAAAGGAATGTTTTGACTCAGCACACACAACATGTGCATCGGAATATACTCAGATAAGAAAGGAAAGTATTGACTCAGCACTCACCACATATGCATTAGAATATACTTGGAATAGAAAGGAATGTTTGGACTCAGCATTCACAATGTGCATTAGAATTTACTTGGAATAGATAAGAATGTTTTGACTCAGCACACACAAATGTGCATTGGAAAATACTTGCAATAGAAAGGAATGTTTTGACTCAGCACACACCACTCATGGCTGAGAATAGACTAGGAATATAATGGATTATTTCGACTCAGGGCACACAACATGTGCATTAGAATATACTTGGAATAGAAAGGAATGTTTTGACTCAGCACGCACAACATACATTAGAATATACTTGGAACAGGAAGGAATGTTGTGACAGCACACACAACGTGTGCATTGGAAAATACTTGCAATACAAAGGACTGTTTTGACTCAGCACACACCACACATGCCTGAGAATGGACTAGGAATATAATGTAATATTTCGACTCAGGACACACAACATATGCATTAGAATATACTTGGAATAGAAAGGAATGTTTTTACTCAGCACACACAATGAACATTAGAATATACTTGGAATAGGAAGGAATGTTGTGACTCAGCACACACAACGTACATTAGAATATACTTGGAAAAGGAAGGAATGTTTTGACTCAGCACGCACAACATGTGCATTAGAATATACTTGAAAAAGAAAGTAATGTTTTGACACAGCACATAAAAGATGTGCATTAGAATATACTTGGAATAGAAAGGAATGTTTTGACTCAGCACACAACATGTGCATCGGAATATACTCAGAATAGAAACGAAAGTATTGACTCAGCACACACCACATATGCATTAGAATATACTTGGAAAAGAAAAGAATGTTTTGACCCGGAACAAAAAGCAAGTCTATTAGAATATACTTGGAATAGAAAGCAATGTTTTGACTCAGCACACACAAAATGAGAATTAGAATATGCATGGAATAGAAAGGAATGTTTTGACACAGCACACACCACATGTGAATTAGAATATATGAGGAATATAAAGGAATATTTTGAGCAGGACAGACAACATGTGCGTTAGTATATACATGGAATAGAAAGGAATGTTTTTAGTCAGCACACACAATATGTGCTTTAGAATATACTTGGAATACAATGGAATGTTTTGACTCTGCACGCACAAGATGTGCATGAGAATATACTTGGAATAGAAAGGAATGTTTTGACTCAGCGCACAAAGCAGGGTTATTAGAATATACTTGGAATAGAAAGGAATGTATTGACTCAGCACACAAAACATGTGCATTAGAATATACTTGGAATAGAAAGGAATGTGTTGACTCAGCACAGACAACATGTGCATTAGAATATACTTGGAATAGAAAGGAATGTTTTGACTCAGCACACACCACGTGTGCTTTAGAATATTCTTGGAATATCAAAAAATATTTTGATGCAGAACACACAAGATGTGCATTGGTAAATACTTGGAATAGAAAGGAATCTTTTGACTCAGCACACACCACACGTGCATGAGATTAGACTAGGAATATAACGGAATATTTTGACTCAGAAAACACAACATGTGCATTAGATTATACTTGGAATAGAAGGGAACGTTTTGACTGAGCACACCCAACGTCCATTAGAATAAACTTGGAAAAGAAAGGAATGTTTTGCCTCAGCACTCACAAGATGTGCATTAGAATGTACTTGGAAAAGAAAGGAATATTTTGATACAGCACACACAATATGTGCATTAGAATAGAGTAGGAATATAACGAAATATTTTGACTCAGGGCACACAACATGTGCCTTAGAATATACTTGGAATAGAAACAAATGTTTTGACTCAGCACACACAACATGTGCATTAGAATATACTTGGAATAGGAAGGAATGTTTTGACCCAGCACACACAACATGTGCATTAGAATATACCTGGAATAGGAAGGAATGTTGTGACTCAGCACGCACAACGAACATTAGAATATACTTGGAATAGGAAGAAATGTTGTGACTCAGCACACACAACGTGTGCATTGGAAAATGCTTGCAATAGAAAGGACTGTTTTGACTCAGCACACACCACACATGCCTGAAAATGGACTAGGAATATAATGTAATATTTCGACTCAGGGCACACAACATGTGCATTAGAATATACTTGGAATAGATATGAATGTTTTGACTCAGCACGCACAACGTACATTAGAATATACTTGGAATAGGAAGAAATGTTGTGACTCAGCACACACAATGTGTGTATTGGAAAATGCTTGCAATAGAAAGGAATGTTTTGACTCAGCACGCACAACATGTGCATTAGAATATACTTGAGAAAGAAAGTAATGTTTTGACACAGCACGTAAAAGATGTGCATTCGAATATACTTGGAATAGAAAGGAATGTTTTGACTCAGCACACACAACATGTGCATCGGAATATACTCAGAATAGAAAGGAAAGTCTTGACTCAGCACACACCACATATGCATTAGAATATACTTGGGAAAGAAAAGAGTGTTTTGACCCGGAACAAGAAACAAGTGTATTAGAATATACTTGGAATAGAAAGCAATGTTTTGACTCAGCACGCACAACATGTGCATTAGAATGTACTTGGAAAAGAAAGGAATATTTTGATACAGCACACACAATATGTGCATTAGAATAGAGTAGGAATATAACGAAATATTTTGACTCAGGGCACACAACATGTGCCTTAGAATATACTTGGAATAGAAAGTAATGTTTTGACTCAGCACGCACAACATGTGCATTAGAATATACTTGGAATAGGAAGGAATGTTTTGACCCAGCACACACAACATGTGCATTAGAATATACCTGGAATAGGAAGGAATGTTGTGACTCAGCACGCACAACGAACATTAGAATATACTTGGAATAGGAAGAAATGTTGTGACTCAGCACACACAACGCGTGCATTGGAAAATGCTTGCAATAGAAAGGACTGTTTTGACTCAGCACACACCACACATGCCTGAAAATGGACTAGGAATATAATGTAATATTTCGACTCAGGGCACACAACATGTGCATTAGAATATACTTGGAATAGATATGAATGTTTTGACTCAGCACGCACAACGTACATTAGAATATACTTGGAATAGGAAGAAATGTTGTGACTCAGCACACACAATGTGTGTATTGGAAAATGCTTGCAATAGAAAGGAATGTTTTGACTCAGCACGCACAACATGTGCATTAGAATATACTTGAGAAAGAAAGTAATGTTTTGACACAGCACGTAAAAGATGTGCATTCGAATATACTTGGAATAGAAAGGAATGTTTTGACTCAGCACACACAACATATGCATCGGAATATACTCAGAATAGAAAGGAAAGTCTTGACTCAGCACACACCACATATGCATTAGAATATACTTGGGAAAGAAAAGAGTGTTTTGACCCGGAACAAGAAACAAGTGTATTAGAATATACTTGGAATAGAAAGCAATGTTTTGACTCAGCACACACAACATGAGAATTAGAACATGCATGGAATAGAAAGGAATGTTTTGACACAGCACACACCACATGTGCATTAGAATATATGAGGAATATAAAGGAATATTTTGAGCAGGACAGACAACATGTGCATTAGAATATACTTGGAATAGAAAGGAATATTTTGACTCAGCACACACCACATATGCATTAGAATAAACTAGGAAAAGAAAGTAATGTTTTGACCCAGAACAAGAAGCAAGTGTATTGGAATATACTTGGAATAGAAAGGAATGTTTTGACTCAGCACACACAACATGCATTAGAATTTACTTGGAATATTAAAGAAATTTTTGACTCAGCAGGCACAACATGTGCATTAGTATATACTTGGAAAAGAAAGGAATGTTTTGATACAGCACACACAATATGTGCATTAGAATATACTTGGAATGGAAAGGAATGGTTTGACTCAGCACACACAACATGTGCATCGGAATATACTCAGATAAGAAAGGAAAGTATTGACTCGGCACACAACACATATGCATTAGAATATACTTGGAATAGAAAGGAATGTTTTGACCAAGAACAAGAAGGATGTGTATTAGTATATACTTGGAATAGAAAGGAATGTTTTGACTCAGCATACACAACATGTGCATCAGCAAATACTTGGAATAGAAAGGAATGTTTTGACTCAGCACACACAACATGTGCATTAGAATATACCAGGAATATTAAGGAATATTTTGACTCAGCACACACAACATGTGCATTAGAATAGAGTAGGAATATAACGGAATATTTTACTCAGAAAACACAACATGTGCATTAGATTATACTTGGAATAGAAAGGAACGTTTTGACTGAGCACACCCAACGTCCATTAGAATATACTTGGAATAGAAAGGAATGTTTTGACTCAGCACACACAACATGTGCATTTGAATATACTTGGAAAAGAAAGAAATGTTTTGCCTCAGCACTCACAAGATGTGCATTAGAATATATTTGGAACATAAAGAAATGTTTTGAATCAGCACACACAACATGTGCATTAGAATATATGAGAAATATAAAGGAATATTTTGACCAGGACAGTCAACATGTCCATTAGAAAATTCTTGCAATAGAAACAAATGTTTTGACTCAGCTCACTCAACATGTGCATGAGAATATTCTGCATATAGAAAAGAATGTTTTTACTCAGCACAAAAAACATGTGCATTAGAATATACTAGGAATATAAAGGAATATTTTGACACAGCACACACTAGATGTGCATTAGAATATACTTGGAATAGAAAGGAATGTTTTGACTCAGCACACACAACGTACATTAGAATATACTTGGAATAGGAGGAATGTTTTGACTCAGCACGCACAACATGTGCATTAGAATGTACTTGGAAAAGAAAGGAATGTTTTGATACGGCACACACAATATGTGCATTAGAATGTATTTGGAATATAAAGGAATGTTTTGACTCAGCACACACAACGTACATTAGAATATACTTGGAATAAGAAGGAATGTTTTGACTCATCACACACGAGATGTGCATTAGAATATAATTGGAATAGAAAGGAATAATTTGACTCAGAACACACAACATGTGCATCTGAATATACTCAGAATAGAAAGGAAAGTATTGACTCAGCACATACCACATATGCATTAGAATATACTTAGAAAAGAAAGGAATGTTTTGACCCAGAACAAGAAGCAAGTGTATGAGAATATACTTGGAATAGAAAGGAATGTTTTGACTCAGCATACACAACATGTGCATCAGCAAATACTTGGAATAGAAAGGAATGTTTTGACTCAGCACACACAACATGTGCATTAGAATATACCAGGAATATTAAGGAATATTTTGACTCAGCACACACAACATGTGCATTAGAATAGAGTAGGAATATAACGGAATATTTTACTCAGAAAACACAACATGTGCATTAGATTATACTTGGAATAGAAAGGAACGTTTTGACTGAGCACACCCAACGTCCATTAGAATATACTTGGAATAGAAAGGAATGTTTTGACTCAGCACACACAACATGTGCATTTGAATATACTTGGAAAAGAAAGAAATGTTTTGCCTCAGCACTCACAAGATGTGCATTAGAATATATTTGGAACATAAAGAAATGTTTTGAATCAGCACACACAACATGTGCATTAGAATATATGAGAAATATAAAGGAATATTTTGACCAGGACAGTCAACATGTCCATTAGAAAATTCTTGCAATAGAAACAAATGTTTTGACTCAGCTCACTCAACATGTGCATGAGAATATTCTGCATATAGAAAAGAATGTTTTTACTCAGCACAAAAAACATGTGCATTAGAATATACTAGGAATATAAAGGAATATTTTGACACAGCACACACTAGATGTGCATTAGAATATACTTGGAATAGAAAGGAATGTTTTGACTCAGCACACACAACGTACATTAGAATATACTTGGAATAGGAGGAATGTTTTGACTCAGCACGCACAACATGTGCATTAGAATGTACTTGGAAAAGAAAGGAATGTTTTGATACGGCACACACAATATGTGCATTAGAATGTATTTGGAATATAAAGGAATGTTTTGACTCAGCACACACAACGTACATTAGAATATACTTGGAATAAGAAGGAATGTTTTGACTCATCACACACGAGATGTGCATTAGAATATAATTGGAATAGAAAGGAATAATTTGACTCAGAACACACAACATGTGCATCTGAATATACTCAGAATAGAAAGGAAAGTATTGACTCAGCACATACCACATATGCATTAGAATATACTTAGAAAAGAAAGGAATGTTTTGACCCAGAACAAGAAGCAAGTGTATGAGAATATACTTGGAATAGAAAGGAATGTTTTGACTCAGTACACACAACTTGCATTAGAATTTACTTGGAATATTAGAGAAATTTTTGACTCAGCACGCACAACATGTGCATTAATATATACCTGGAAAAGAAAGGAAAGTTTTGATACAGCACACACAATATGTGCATCGGAATATACTCAGATAAGAAAGGAAAGTATTGACTCAGCACTCACCACATATGCATTAGAATATACTTGGAATAGAAAGGAATGTTTGGACTCAGCATTCACAATGTGCATTAGAATTTACTTGAAATAGATAAGAATGTTTTGACTCAGCACACACAATATGTTCATTAGCATATACTTGGAATAGAAAGGAATGTTTTGAATCAGCACACACAAATGTGCATTGGAAAATACTTGCAATAGAAAGGAATGTTTTGACTCAGCACACACCACTCATGGCTGAGAATAGACTAGGAATATAATGGATTATTTCGACTCAGGGCACACAACATGTGCATTAGAATATACTTGGAATAGAAAGGAATGTTTTGACTCAGCACGCACAACATACATTAGAATATACTTGGAACAGGAAGGAATGTTGTGACAGCACACACAACGTGTGCATTGGAAAATACTTGCAATACAAAGGAATGTTTTGACTCAGCACACACCACACATGCCTGAGAATGGACTAGGAATATAATGTAATATTTCGACTCAGGACACACAACATATGCATTAGAATATACTTGGAATAGAAAGGAATGTTGTGACTCAGCACACACAACGTACATTAGAATATACTTGGAAAAGGAAGGAATGTTTTGACTCAGCACGCACAACATGTGCATTAGAATATACTTGAAAAAGAAAGTAATGTTTTGACACAGCACATAAAAGATGTGCATTAGAATATACTTGGAATAGAAAGGAATGTTTTGACTCAGCACACAACATGTGCATCAGAATATACTCAGAATAGAAACGAAAGTATTGACTCAGCACACACCACATATGCATTAGAATATACTTGGAAAAGAAAAGAATGTTTTGACCCGGAACAAAAAGCAAGTCTATTAGAATATACTTGGAATAGAAAGCAATGTTTTGACTCAGCACACACAACATGAGAATTAGAATATGCATGGAATAGAAAGGAATGTTTTGACACAGCACACACCACATGTGCATTAGAATATATGAGGAATATAAAGGAATATTTTGAGCAGGACAGACAACATGTGCATTAGTATATACATGGAATAGAAAGGAATGTTTTTAGTCAGCACACACAATATGTGCTTTAGAATATACTTGGAATACAATGGAATGTTTTGACTCTGCACGCACAAGATGTGCATGAGAATATACTTGGAATAGAAAGGAATGTATTGACTCAGCACACAAAACATGTGCATTAGAATATACTTGGAATAGAAAGGAATGTGTTGACTCAGCACAGACAACATGTGCATTAGAATATATTTGGAATAGAAAGGAATGTTTTGACTCAGCACACACCACGTGTGCTTTAGAATATTCTTGGAATATCAAAAAATATTTTGATGCAGAACACACAAGATGTGCATTGGTAAATACTTGGAATAGAAAGGAATCTTTTGACTCAGCACACACCACACGTGCATGAGATTAGACTAGGAATATAACGGAATATTTTGACTCAGAAAACACAACATGTGCATTAGATTATACTTGGAATAGAAGGGAACATTTTAACTGAGCACACCCAACGTCCATTAGAATATACTTGGAATAGAAAATAATGTTTTGACTCAGCACACACAACATGTGCATTTGAATATACTTGGAAAAGAAAGGAATGTTTTGCCTCAGCACTCACAAGATGTGCATTAGAATATACTTGGAACATAAAGAAATGTTTTGAATCAGCACACACAACATGTGCATTAGAATATATGAGAAATATAAAGGAATATTTTGACCAGGACAGCCAACATGTCCATTAGAAAATTCTTGCAATAGAAACAAATGTTTTGACTCAGCACACACAACATGTGCATGAGAATATTCTGCATAGAAAAAAGAATGTTTTTACTCAGCACAAACAACATGTGCATTAGAATATACTAGGAATATAAAGGAATATTTTGACACAGCATACACAAGATGTCCATTAGAATATACTTGGAATAGAAAGGAATGTTTTGACTCAGCACACACAAAGTACATTAGAATATACTTGGAATAGGAGGAATGTTTTGACTCAGCATGCACAACATGTGCATTAGAATGTACTTGGAAAAGAAAGGAATATTTTGATACAGCACACACAATATGTGCATTAGAATAGAGTAGGAATATAACGGAATATTTTGACTCAGGGCACACAACATGTGCCTTAGAATATACTTGGAATAGAAAGTAATGTTTTGACTCAACACGCACAACATGTGCATTAGAATATACTTGGAGTAGGAAGGAATGTTTTGACCCAGCACACACAACATGTGCATTAGAATATACCTGGAATAGGAAGGAATGTTGTGACTCAGCACGCACAACGTACATTAGAATATACTTGGAATAGGAAGAAATGTTGTGACTCAGCACACACAACGTGTGCATTGGAAAATGCTTGCAATAGAAAGGACTGTTTTGACTCAGCACACACCACACATGCCTGAAAATGGACTAGGAATATAATGTAATATTTCGACTCAGGGCACACAACATGTGCATTAGAATATACTTGGAATAGATATGAATGTTTTGACTCAGCACGCACAACGTACATTAGAATATACTTGGAATAGGAAGAAATTTTGTGACTCAGCACACACAATGTGTGTATTGGAAAATGCTTGCAATAAAAAGGAATGTTTTGACTCAGCACGCACAACATGTGCATTAGAATATACTTGAGAAAGAAAGTAATGTTTTGACACAGCACATAAAAGATGTGCATTCGAATATACTTGGAATAGAAAGGAATGTTTTGACTCAGCACACACAACATGTGCATCGGAATATACTCACAATAGAAAGGAAAGTATTGACTCAGCACACACCACATATGCATTAGAATATACTTGGAAAAGAAAAGAGTGTTTTGACCCGGAACAAGAAACAAGTGTATTAGAATATACTTGGAATAGAAAGCAATGTTTTGACTCAGCACACACAACATGAGAATTAGAATATGCATGGAATAGAAAGGAATGTTTTGACACAGCACACACCACATGTGCATTAGAATATATGAGGAATATAAAGGAATATTTTGAGCAGGACAGACAACATGTGCATTAGAATATACTTGGAATAGAAAGGAATATTTTGACTCAGCACACACCACATATGCATTAGAATAAACTAGGAAAAGAAAGTAATGTTTTGACCCAGAACAAGAAGCAAGTGTATTGGAATATACTTGGAATAGAAAGGAATGTTTTGACTCAGCACACACAACATGCATTAGAATTTACTTGGAATATTAAAGAAATTTTTGACTCAGCAGGCACAACATGTGCATTAGTATATACTTGGAAAAGAAAGGAATGTTTTGATACAGCACACACAATATGTGCATTAGAATATACTTGGAATGGAAAGGAATGGTTTGACTCAGCACACACAACATGTGCATCGGAATATACTCAGATAAGAAAGGAAAGTATTGACTCGGCACACAACACATATGCATTAGAATATACTTGGAATAGAAAGGAATGTTTTGACCAAGAACAAGAAGGATGTGTATTAGTATATACTTGGAATAGAAAGGAATGTTTTGACTCAGCATACACAACATGTGCATCAGCAAATACTTGGAATAGAAAGGAATGTTTTGACTCAGCACACACAACATGTGCATTAGAATATACCAGGAATATTAAGGAATATTTTGACTCAGCACACACAACATGTGCATTAGAATAGAGTAGGAATATAACGGAATATTTTACTCAGAAAACACAACATGTGCATTAGATTATACTTGGAATAGAAAGGAACGTTTTGACTGAGCACACCCAACGTCCATTAGAATATACTTGGAATAGAAAGGAATGTTTTGACTCAGCACACACAACATGTGCATTTGAATATACTTGGAAAAGAAAGAAATGTTTTGCCTCAGCACTCACAAGATGTGCATTAGAATATATTTGGAACATAAAGAAATGTTTTGAATCAGCACACACAACATGTGCATTAGAATATATGAGAAATATAAAGGAATATTTTGACCAGGACAGTCAACATGTCCATTAGAAAATTCTTGCAATAGAAACAAATGTTTTGACTCAGCTCACTCAACATGTGCATGAGAATATTCTGCATATAGAAAAGAATGTTTTTACTCAGCACAAAAAACATGTGCATTAGAATATACTAGGAATATAAAGGAATATTTTGACACAGCACACACTAGATGTGCATTAGAATATACTTGGAATAGAAAGGAATGTTTTGACTCAGCACACACAACGTACATTAGAATATACTTGGAATAGGAGGAATGTTTTGACTCAGCACGCACAACATGTGCATTAGAATGTACTTGGAAAAGAAAGGAATGTTTTGATACGGCACACACAATATGTGCATTAGAATGTATTTGGAATATAAAGGAATGTTTTGACTCAGCACACACAACGTACATTAGAATATACTTGGAATAAGAAGGAATGTTTTGACTCATCACACACGAGATGTGCATTAGAATATAATTGGAATAGAAAGGAATAATTTGACTCAGAACACACAACATGTGCATCTGAATATACTCAGAATAGAAAGGAAAGTATTGACTCAGCACATACCACATATGCATTAGAATATACTTAGAAAAGAAAGGAATGTTTTGACCCAGAACAAGAAGCAAGTGTATGAGAATATACTTGGAATAGAAAGGAATGTTTTGACTCAGTACACACAACTTGCATTAGAATTTACTTGGAATATTAGAGAAATTTTTGACTCAGCACGCACAACATGTGCATTAATATATACCTGGAAAAGAAAGGAAAGTTTTGATACAGCACACACAATATGTGCATTAGAATATACTTGGAATGGAAAGGAATGTTTTGACTCAGCACACACAACATGTGCATCGGAATATACTCAGATAAGAAAGGAAAGTATTGACTCAGCACTCACCACATATGCATTAGAATATACTTGGAATGGAAAGGAATGTTTTGAATCAGCACACACAAATGTGCATTGGAAAATACTTGCAATAGAAAGGAATGTTTTGACTCAGCACACACCACTCATGGCTGAGAATAGACTAGGAATATAATGGATTATTTCGACTCAGGGCACACAACATGTGCATTAGAATATACTTGGAATAGAAAGGAATGTTTTGACTCAGCACGCACAACATACATTAGAATATACTTGGAACAGGAAGGAATGTTGTGACAGCACACACAACGTGTGCATTGGAAAATACTTGCAATACAAAGGACTGTTTTGACTCAGCACACACCACACATGCCTGAGAATGGACTAGGAATATAATGTAATATTTCGACTCAGGACACACAACATATGCATTAGAATATACTTGGAATAGAAAGGAATGTTTTTACTCAGCACACACAATGTACATTAGAATATACTTGGAATAGGAAGGAATGTTGTGACTCAGCACACACAACGTACATTAGAATATACTTGGAAAAGGAAGGAATGTTTTGACTCAGCACGCACAACATGTGCATTAGAATATACTTGAAAAAGAAAGTAATGTTTTGACACAGCACATAAAAGATGTGCATTAGAATATACTTGGAATAGAAAGGAATGTTTTGACTCAGCACACAACATGTGCATCGGAATATACTCAGAATAGAAACGAAAGTATTGACTCAGCATACACCACATATGCATTAGAATATACTTGGAAAAGAAAAGAATGTTTTGACCCGGAACAAAAAGCAAGTCTATTAGAATATACTTGGAATAGAAAGCAATGTTTTGACTCAGCACACACAACATGAGAATTAGAATATGCATGGAATAGAAAGGAATGTTTTGACACAGCACACACCACATGTGCATTAGAATATATGAGGAATATAAAGGAATATTTTGAGCAGGACAGACAACATGTGCATTAGTATATACATGGAATAGAAAGGAATGTTTTTAGTCAGCACACACAATATGTGCTTTAGAATATACTTGGAATACAATGGAATGTTTTGACTCTGCACGCACAAGATGTGCATGAGAATATACTTGGAATAGAAAGGAATGTATTGATTCAGCACACAAAACATGTGCATTAGAATATACTTGGAATAGAAAGGAATGTTTTGACTCAGCACACACCACGTGTGCTTTAGAATATTCTTGGAATATCAAAAAATATTTTGATGCAGAACACACAAGATGTGCATTGGTAAATACTTGGAATAGAAAGGAATCTTTTGACTCAGCACACACCACACGTGCATGAGATTAGACTAGGAATATAACGGAATATTTTGACTCAGAAAACACAACATGTGCATTAGATTATACTTGGAATAGAAGGGAACGTTTTAACTGAGCACACCCAACGTCCATTAGAATTTTCTTGGAATAGAAAGGAATGTTTTGACTCAGCACACACAACATGTGCATTTGAATATACTTGGAAAAGAAAGGAATGTTTTGCCTCAGCATTCACAAGATGTGCATTAGAATATACTTGGAACATAAAGAAATGTTTTGAATCAGCACACACAACATGTGCATTAGAATATATGAGAAATATAAAGGAATATTTTGACCAGGACAGCCAACATGTCCATTAGAAAATTCTTGCAATAGAAACAAATGTTTTGACTCAGCACACACAACATGTGCATGAGAATATTCTGCATAGAAAAAAGAATGTTTTTACTCAGCACAAACAACATGTGCATTAGAATATACTAGGAATATAAAGGAATATTTTGACACAGCATACACAAGATGTCCATTAGAATATACTTGGAATAGAAAGGAATGTTTTGACTCAGCACACACAAAGTACATTAGAATATACTTGGAATAGGAGGGATGTTTTGACTCAGCACGCACAACATGTGCATTAGAATGTACTTGGAAAAGAAAGGAATATTTTGATACAGCACACACAATATGTGCATTAGAATAGAGTAGGAATATAACGGAATATTTTGACTCAGGGCACACAACATGTGCCTTAGAATATACTTGGAATAGAAAGTAATGTTTTGACTCAACACGCACAACATGTGCATTAGAATATACTTGGAATAGGAAGGAATGTTTTGACCCAGCACACACAACATGTGCATTAGAATATACCTGGAATAGGAAGGAATGTTGTGACTCAGCACGCACAACGTACATTAGAATATACTTGGAATAGGAAGAAATGTTGTGACTCAGCACACACAACGTGTGCATTGGAAAATGCTTGCAATAGAAAGGACTGTTTTGACTCAGCACACACCACACATGCCTGAAAATGGACTAGGAATATAATGTAATATTTCGACTCAGGGCACACAACATGTGCATTAGAATATACTTGGAATAGATATGAATGTTTTGACTCAGCACGCACAACGTACATTAGAATATACTTGGAATAGGAAGAAATTTTGTGACTCAGCACACACAATGTGTGTATTGGAAAATGCTTGCAATAAAAAGGAATGTTTTGACTCAGCACGCACAACATGTGCATTAGAATATACTTGAGAAAGAAAGTAATGTTTTGACACAGCACATAAAAGATGTGCATTCGAATATACTTGGAATAGAAAGGAATGTTTTGACTCAGCACACACAACATGTGCATCGGAATATACTCAGAATAGAAAGGAAAGTATTGACTCAGCACACACCACATATGCATTAGAATATACTTGGAAAAGAAAAGAGTGTTTTGACCCGGAACAAGAAACAAGTGTATTAGAATATACTTGGAATAGAAAGCAATGTTTTGACTCAGCACACACAACATGAGAATTAGAATATGCATGGAATAGAAAGGAATGTTTTGACACAGCACACACCACATGTGCATTAGAATATATGAGGAATATAAAGGAATATTTTGAGCAGGACAGACAACATGTGCATTAGAATATCCTTGGAATAGAAAGGAATATTTTGACTCAGCACACACCACATATGCATTAGAATAAACTAGGAAAAGAAAGTAATGTTTTGACCCAGAACAAGAAGCAAGTGTATTGGAATATACGTGGAATAGAAAGGAATGTTTTGACTCAGCACACACAACATGCATTAGAATTTACTTGGAATATTAAAGAAATTTTTGACTCCGCAGGCACAACATGTGCATTAGTATATACTTGGAAAAGAAAGGAATGTTTTGATACAGCACACACAATATGTGCATTAGAATATACTTGGAATGGAAAGGAATGGTTTGACTCAGCACACAAAACATGTGCATTAGAATATACTTGGAATAGAAAGGAATGTTTTGACTCAGCACACACCACGTGTGCTTTAGAATATTCTTGGAATATCAAAAAATATTTTGATGCAGAACACACAAGATGTGCATTGGTAAATACTTGGAATAGAAAGGAATCTTTTGACTCAGCACACACCACACGTGCATGAGATTAGACTAGGAATATAACGGAATATTTTGACTCAGAAAACACAACATGTGCATTAGATTATACTTGGAATAGAAGGGAACGTTTTAACTGAGCACACCCAACGTCCATTAGAATTTTCTTGGAATAGAAAGGAATGTTTTGACTCAGCACACACAACATGTGCATTTGAATATACTTGGAAAAGAAAGGAATGTTTTGCCTCAGCATTCACAAGATGTGCATTAGAATATACTTGGAACATAAAGAAATGTTTTGAATCAGCACACACAACATGTGCATTAGAATATATGAGAAATATAAAGGAATATTTTGACCAGGACAGCCAACATGTCCATTAGAAAATTCTTGCAATAGAAACAAATGTTTTGACTCAGCACACACAACATGTGCATGAGAATATTCTGCATAGAAAAAAGAATGTTTTTACTCAGCACAAACAACATGTGCATTAGAATATACTAGGAATATAAAGGAATATTTTGACACAGCATACACAAGATGTCCATTAGAATATACTTGGAATAGAAAGGAATGTTTTGACTCAGCACACACAAAGTACATTAGAATATACTTGGAATAGGAGGGATGTTTTGACTCAGCACGCACAACATGTGCATTAGAATGTACTTGGAAAAGAAAGGAATATTTTGATACAGCACACACAATATGTGCATTAGAATAGAGTAGGAATATAACGGAATATTTTGACTCAGGGCACACAACATGTGCCTTAGAATATACTTGGAATAGAAAGTAATGTTTTGACTCAACACGCACAACATGTGCATTAGAATATACTTGGAATAGGAAGGAATGTTTTGACCCAGCACACACAACATGTGCATTAGAATATACCTGGAATAGGAAGGAATGTTGTGACTCAGCACGCACAACGTACATTAGAATATACTTGGAATAGGAAGAAATGTTGTGACTCAGCACACACAACGTGTGCATTGGAAAATGCTTGCAATAGAAAGGACTGTTTTGACTCAGCACACACCACACATGCCTGAAAATGGACTAGGAATATAATGTAATATTTCGACTCAGGGCACACAACATGTGCATTAGAATATACTTGGAATAGATATGAATGTTTTGACTCAGCACGCACAACGTACATTAGAATATACTTGGAATAGGAAGAAATTTTGTGACTCAGCACACACAATGTGTGTATTGGAAAATGCTTGCAATAAAAAGGAATGTTTTGACTCAGCACGCACAACATGTGCATTAGAATATACTTGAGAAAGAAAGTAATGTTTTGACACAGCACATAAAAGATGTGCATTCGAATATACTTGGAATAGAAAGGAATGTTTTGACTCAGCACACACAACATGTGCATCGGAATATACTCAGAATAGAAAGGAAAGTATTGACTCAGCACACACCACATATGCATTAGAATATACTTGGAAAAGAAAAGAGTGTTTTGACCCGGAACAAGAAACAAGTGTATTAGAATATACTTGGAATAGAAAGCAATGTTTTGACTCAGCACACACAACATGAGAATTAGAATATGCATGGAATAGAAAGGAATGTTTTGACACAGCACACACCACATGTGCATTAGAATATATGAGGAATATAAAGGAATATTTTGAGCAGGACAGACAACATGTGCATTAGAATATACTTGGAATAGAAAGGAATATTTTGACTCAGCACACACCACATATGCATTAGAATAAACTAGGAAAAGAAAGTAATGTTTTGACCCAGAACAAGAAGCAAGTGTATTGGAATATACGTGGAATAGAAAGGAATGTTTTGACTCAGCACACACAACATGCATTAGAATTTACTTGGAATATTAAAGAAATTTTTGACTCCGCAGGCACAACATGTGCATTAGTATATACTTGGAAAAGAAAGGAATGTTTTGATACAGCACACACAATATGTGCATTAGAATATACTTGGAATGGAAAGGAATGGTTTGACTCAGCACACACAACATGTGCATCGGAATATACTCAGATAAGAAAGGAAAGTATTGACTCAGCACACAACACATATGCATTAGAATATACTTGGAATAGAAAGGAATGTTTTGACCAAGAACAAGAAGGATGTGTATTAGAATATACTTGGAATAGAAAGGAATGTTTTGACTCAGCATACACAACATGTGCATCAGTAAATACTTGGAATAGAAAGGAATGTTTTGACTCAGCACACACAACATGTGCATTAGAATATACCAGGAATATTAAGGAATATTTTGACTCAGCACACACAACATGTGCATTAGAATAGAGTAGGAATATAACGGAATATTTTGACTCAGGGCATACAACATGTGCCTTAGAATATACTTGGAATAGAAAGGAATGTTTTGACTCAGCACGCACAACATGTGCATTAGAATATACTTGGAATAGGAAGGAATGTTTTGACTTCAGCACACACAACATGTGCATTAGAATATACTTCGAAAAGAAAGGAATGTTTTGACTCAGCACACACAATATGTGCATTAGAGTATATTTGGAATAGAAAGGAATGTTTTCACTCAGCACACAACACACGTGCCTGAGAATAGACTAGGAATATAATGGAATATTTCAACTCAGCACGCACAAGATGTGCATTAGAATATACTTGGAATAGGAAGGAATGTTTTGATTCAGCACACACGAGATGTGCATTAGAATATACTTGGAAGAGAAAGGAATGTTTTCACTCAGCACACAACACACGTGCCTGAGAATAGACTAGGAATATAATGGAATATTTCAACTCAGCACACACAAGATGTGCATTAGAATATACTTGGAATAGGAAGGAATGTTTTGATTCAGCACACACCACATATGCATTAGAATATACTTGGAATAGAAAGGAATGTTTGGACTCAGCATTCACAATGTGCATTAGAATTTACTTGGAATAGAAAGGAATGTTTTGAATCAGCACACACAAATGTGCATTTGAAAATACTTGCAATAGAAAGGAATGTTTTGACTCAGCACACACCACTCATGGCTGAGAATAGACTAGGAATATAATGGATTATTTCGACTCAGGGCACACAACATGTGGATTAGATTATACTTGGAATAGAAAGGAATGTTTTGACTCAGCACGCACAACATGTGCATTAGCATATACTTGGAATAGAATGGAATGTTTTGTCTCAGCACACAAAACAGGGTTATTAGAATATACTTGGAACAGAAAGAATGTGTTGACTCAGCACTGAAAACATGTGCATTAGAATATACTTGGAATGGAAAGGAATGTTTTGACTCAGCACACACAACATGTCCATCGGAATATACTCAGATAAGAAAGGAAAGTATTGACTCAGCACACACCACATATGCATTGGAATATACTTGGAATAGAAAGGAATGTTTTGACCAAGAACAAGAATGATGTGTATTAGAATATACTTGGAATAGAAAGGAATGTTTTGACCAAGAACAAGAATGATGTGTATTAGAATATACCGGGAATATTAAGGAATATTTTGACTCAGCACACACAACATGTGCATTAGCATAGAGTAGGAATATAACGGAATATTTTGACTCAGGGCACACAACATGTGCCTTAGAATATACTTGGAATAGAAAGGAATGTTTTGACTCAGCACGCACAACATGTGCATTAGAATATACTTGGAATAGGAAGGAATGTTTTGACTCAGCACACACAACATGTGCATTAGAATATACTTGGAAAAGAAAGGAATGTTTTGACTCAGCACACACAATATGTGCATTAGAGTATATTTGGAATAGAAAGGAATGTTTTCACTCAGCACACAACACACGTGCCTGAGAATAGACTAGGAATATAATGGAATATTTCAACTCAGCACGCACAACATGTGCATTAGAATATACTTGGAAAAGAAAGGAATGTTTTGACTCAGCACACACAATATGTGCATTAGAGTATATTTGGAATAGAAAGGAATGTTTTCACTCAGCACACAACACACGTGCCTGAGAATAGACTAGGAATATAATGGAATATTTCAACTCAGCACGCACAAGATGTGCATTAGAATATACTCAGAATAGAAAGGAAAGTATTGACTCAGCACACACCACATATGCATTAGAATATACTTGGAATAGAAAGGAATGTTTGGACTCAGCATTCACAATGTGCATTAGAATTTACTTGGAATAGAAAAGAATGTTTTGACTCAGCACACACAATATGTGCATTAGCATATACTTGGAATAGAAAGGAATGTTTTGAATCAGCACACACAAATGTGCATTGGAAAATACTTGCAATAGAAAGGAATGTTTTGACTCAGCACACACCACTCATGGCTGAGAATAGACTAGGAATATAATGGATTATTTCGACTCAGGGCACACAACATGTGCATTAGAATATACTTGGAATAGAAAGGAATGTTTTGACTCAGCACGCACAACATGTGCATTAGCATATACTTGGAATAGAAATGAATGTTTTGACACAGCACACACAACGTACATTAGAATATACGTGGAACAGGAAGGAATGTTTTTACTCAGCACACACAACATGTGCATTAGAATATACTTGGAAAAGGAAGGAATGTTTTGACTCAGCACACACAACATGTGCATCGGAATATACTCAGAATAGAAAGGAAAGTATTGACTCAGCCACATATGCATTAGAATATACTTGGAATAGAAAGGAATGCTTTGACCCAGAACAAGAAGGATGTGTATCAGAATATACTTGGAATAGAAAGGAATGTTATGACTCAGCACACACAACATGTGCATCAGAAAATACTTGGAATAGAAAGGAATGAATTGACACAGCACACACAACATGTGCATTAGAATATACAAGGAATATTAAGGAATGTTTTGACTCAGCACACACAACATGCATTAGAATTTACTTGGAATATTAAAGAAATTTTTGACTCCGCAGGCACAACATGTGCATTAGTATATACTTGGAAAAGAAAGGAATGTTTTGATACAGCACACACAATATGTGCATTAGAATATACTTGGAATGGAAAGGAATGGTTTGACTCAGCACACACAACATGTGCATCGGAATATACTCAGATAAGAAAGGAAAGTATTGACTCAGCACACAACACATATGCATTAGAATATACTTGGAATAGAAAGGAATGTTTTGACCAAGAACAAGAAGGATGTGTATTAGAATATACTTGGAATAGAAAGGAATGTTTTGACTCAGCATACACAACATGTGCATCAGCAAATACTTGGAATAGAAAGGAATGTTTTGACTCAGCACACACAACATGTGCATTAGAATATACCAGGAATATTAAGGAATATTTTGACTCAGCACACACAACATGTGCATTAGAATAGAGTAGGAATATAACGGAATATTTTGACTCAGGGCATACAACATGTGCCTTAGAATATACTTGGAATAGAAACGAATGTTTTGACTCAGCAGGCACAACATGTGCATTAGAATATACTTGGAATAGGAAGGAATGTTTTGACTTCAGCACACACAACATGTGCATTAGAATATACTTCGAAAAGAAAGGAATGTTTTGACACAGCACACACAAGATGTGCGTTAGAATATACTAGGAATAGAAAGGAATGTTTGGACTCAGCACACACAACGTGCATTAGAATTTACTTGGAATAGAAAATAATGTTTTGACTCAGCACACACAATATGTGCATTGGCATATACTTGGAATAGAAAGGAATGTTTTGAAACAGAACATACAAATGTGCATTGGAAAATACTTGCAATAGAAAGGAATGTTTTGACTCAGCACACACCACTCATGGCTGAGAATACACTAGGAATATAATGGAATATTTCGACTTAAGGCACACAACATGTGCTTTAGAATATACTTGGAATAGAATGGAATGTTTTGACTCAGCACACAAAACAGGGTTATTAGAATATACTTGGAATAGAAAGGAATGTGTTGACTCAGCACAGACAACATGTGCATTAGAATATACCAGGAATATAAAGGAATATTTTGACACAGCACACACAAGATGTGCATTAGAATATACGTGGAATAGAAAGGAATATTTTGATACAGCACACACAAGATGTGCATTAGAATATACTTGGAATAGAAAGGAATGTTTTGACTAAGCACAAACAACATGTGCATTAGAATATATTAGGAATATAAAGGAATATTTTGACCCAGGACACACAACATGTGTATTAGAATATACTTGGAATAGAAAGGAATGTGTTGACTCAGCACAGACAACATGTGCATTAGAATATACCAGGAATATAAAGGAATATTTTGATACAGCACACACAAGATGTGCATTATAATATACTTCGAATAGAAAGGAATATTTTGTTACAGCACACACAAGATGTGCATTAGAATATACTTGGAATAGAAAAGAATGTTTTGAATCAGCACACACAAATGTGCATTGGAAAAGACTTGCATTAGAAAGGAATGATTTGACTCAGCACACACAACATGTTCATTAGTATATACAAGGAATATTAAGGAATATTTTGACTCAGCACACACAATATGTGCATTAGAATATACTTGGAATAGAAAGGAATGTTTTGACTCAGCACACACAACGTACATTAGAATATACTATGAATAGGAAGGAATGTTTTGACTCAGCACACACAACTTACATTAGAATATACATGGAAAAGTAAGGAATGTTTTGATACAGCACACACAATATGTGCATTAGAATATACTTGGAATAGAAAGTAATGTTTTGACTCTGCACACACAACATGTGCCTCGGAATACACTCAGAATAGAAATGAAAGTATTGACTCAGCCACATATGCATTAGAATTTACTTGGAATAGAAAGGAATGTTTTGACCCAGAACAAGAAGGATGTGTATCAGAATATACTTGGAATAGAAAGGAATGTTTTGACTCAGCACAGACAACATGTGCATTAGAATATACTTGGAATAGAAAGGAATGTTTTGACTCAGCACACACCACATGTGCTTTAGAATATGCTTGGAATATCAATAAATATTTTGATGCAGAACACACAAGATGTGCATTGGTAAATACTTAGAATAGAAAGGAATGTTTTGACTCAGCACACACAACGTGCATTAGAATATATTTGGAATAGGAAGGAATGTTTTGACTCAGCACACACAAGATGTGTATTACAATATATTTGGGACATAAAGAAATGTTTTGAATCAGTACACACAACATGTGCATTAGAATATATGAGGAATATAAAGGAATATTTTGACCAGGACAGACAACATGTGCATTAGAAAATTCTTGCAATAGAAACAAATGTTTTGACTCAGCACACACAACATGTGCATGACAAAATTCTGCATATAGAAAAGAATGTTTTTACTCCGCACAAACAACATGTGCATTAGAATATAGCAGGAATATAAAGGAATATTTTGACACAGCACACACAAGATGTGCATTAGAATATACTTGGAATAGAAAGGAATATTTTGACACAGCACACACAAGTTGTGCATTAGAATATACTTGTAATAGAAAGGAATGTTTTGACTCAGCACAAACAACATGTGCATTAGAATATATCAGGAATTTAAAGGAATATTTTGACACAGCACACACAATATGAGCATTCGAATATACTTGGAATAGAAAGGAATGTTTTGACTCAGCACACACAACGTGCATTAAATTTACTTGGAATAGAAAGGAATGATTTGACTCAGCACACACAACATGTTCATTAGTATATAGAAGGATTATTAAGGAATATTTTGACTCAGCACACACAACATGTGCATTAGAATATACAAGGAATATGAAGGAATGTTTTAAATCAGCACACACAACATGTGCATGAGAATATTCTGCATATAGAAAAGAATGTTTTTACTCAGTACAAACAACATGTGCATTAGAATATACAAGGACTATTAAGGAATATTTTGACACAGCACACACAAGATGTGCATTAGAATATACTTGGAATAGAAAGGAATGTTTTGACTCAGTGCACACCACATATGCATTAGAATATACTTGGAATAGAAAGGAATGTTTGGACTCAGTGCACACCACATATGCATTAGAATATACTTGGAATAGAAAGGAATGTTTGGACTCAGCACACACAACGTGCATTAGAATTTACTTGGAATAGAAAATAATGTTTTGACTCAGCACACACAATATGTGCATTGGCATATATTTGGAATAGAAAGGAATGTTTTGAAACAGCACACACAAATGTGCATTGGAAAATACTTGCAATAGAAAGGAATGTTTTGACTCAGCACGCACAACATGTGCATTAGCATATACTTGGAATAGAATGGAATGTTTTGACTCAGCACACAAAACAGGGTTATTAGAATATACTTGGAATAGAAAGGAATGTGTTGACTCAGCACAGACAACATGTGCATTAGAATATACCAGGAATATAAAGGAATATTTTGACACAGCGCACACAAGATGTGCATTAGAATATACTTGGAATAGAAAGGAATATTTTGATACAGCACACACAAGATGTGCATTAGAATGTACTTGGAATAGAAAGGAATGTTTTGACTAAGCACAAACAACATGTGCATTAGAATATATTAGGAATATAAAGGAATATTTTGATACAGCACACACAAGATGTGCATTAGAATGTACTTGGAATAGAAAGGAATGTGTTGACTCAGCACAGACAACATGTGCATTAGAATATACCAGGAATATAAAGGAATATTTTGACACAGCACACAGAAGATGTGCATTAGAATATACTTCGAAAAGAAAGGAATATTTTGACACAGCACACACAAGATGTGCATTAGAATATACTTGGAATAGAAAAGAATTTTTTGAATCAGCACACACAAATGTGCATTGGAAACTACTTGCAATAGAAAGGAATGATTTGACTCAGCATACACAACATGTTCATTAGTATATACAAGGAATATTAAGGAATATTTTGACTCAGCACACACAATATGTGCATTAGAATATACTTGGAATAGAAAGGAATGTTTTGACACATCATACACAAAGTACATTAGAATATACTTGGAATAGGAAGGAATGTTTTGACTCAGCAGACACAACACGTGCATGAGAATAGACTAGGAATATAACGGAATATTTTGGATCAGGACACACTACATTTGTAGTAGAATATACTTGGAATAGAAAGGAATGTTTTGACTGACCACACACAACGTGCATTAGAATATACTTGGAATAGAAAGGAATGTTTTGTCTCAGCACACAAAACAAGGTTATTAGAATATACTTGGAATAGAAAGGAATGTGTTGACTCAGCACACACCACATGTGCTTTAGAATATTCTTGGAATATCAATAAATATTTTGACACAGCACACACAAGATGTGCTTTAGAACATACTTGGAATACAATGGAATGTTTTGACTCAGCATGCACAAGATGTGCATGAGAATATACTTGGAATAGAAAGGAATGTTTTGACTCCGCACACACAACATGTGCATTAGAATATACAAGGAATATTAAGGAATGTTTTGACTCAGCACACACCACATATGCTTTAGAATATTCTTGGAATATCAATAAATATTTTGACGCAGAACACACAAGATGTGCATTGGTAAATACTTAGAATAGAAAGGAATGTTTTGACTCAGCACACACAACGTGCATTAGAATATAATTGGAATAGGAAGGAATGTTTTGACTCAGCACACACAACATGTGTATTACAATATAATTGGAATACAAGGGAATGATTTGACTCAGCACACACAACATGTGCATTAGAATATACAAGGAATATTAAGGAATGTTTTGAATCAGCAAACACAACATGTGCATTAAAATTTACTTGGAATAGAAAGGAATGATTTGACTCAGCACACACAAAATGTTCATTAGTATATACAAGGAATATTAAGGAATATTTTCACTCAGCACACACAATATGTGCATTAGAATATACTTGGAATAGAAAGGAATGTTTTGACTCATCATACACAACGTACATTAGAATATATTTGGAATAGGAAGGAATGTTTTGACTCAGCACACACAACATGTGCATCGGAATATACTCAGAATAGAAAGAAAAGTATTGATTCAGAACACACCACATGTGCATTAGAATATTCTGGGAATAGAAAGGTATGTTTTGACTCAGCACACACAACATGTGCATTAGAATATACAAGGAATAGAAAGGAATGTTTTGACTCAGCACACACCACATGTGCTTTAGAATATTCTTGGAATATCAATAAATAGTTTGACGCAGAATACACAAGATGTGCATTGGTAAATACTTGGAATAGAAAAAAATGTTTTGACTCAGCACACAATACATGTGCATCGGAATATACTCAGAATTGAAAGGAAAGTATTGACTCAGCACACACCACATATGCATTAGAATATACTTGGAATAGAAAGGAATGTTTTGACCCAGAACAAGAAGGATGTGTATAAGAATATACTTGGAATAGAAGGGAATGTTCTGACTCAGCACACACAACATGTGAATCAGAAAATACAAGGAATATTAAGGAATATTTTGACTCAGCACACACCACAAGTGCATGAGAATAGACTAGGAATATAACGGAATATTTTGACTCAGGACACACAAGATGTGCATTAGAATATACTTGGAACATAAAGAAATATTTTGACTCAGCACACACAACATTTGCATTAGAATATGAATGGAACTGAAAGGAATGTTTTGACACAGCACGCACAACATGTGTATTCGAGTATACTTGAAAAAGAAAGTAATGTTTTGACACAGCACATAAAAGATGTGGAACAGAAAATACTTGGAATAGAAAGGAATGTTTTGAGTCAGCACACACAACATGTGCATTAGAATATACAAGGAATATTAAAGAATATTTTGACTCAGCACACACAACATGAGAATTAGAATATGCATGGAATAGAAAGGAATTTTATGACACAGCACACACCACATGTGCATTAGAATATTCTGGGAATACAAAAGGTATGTTTTGACTCAGCACACACAACATGTGCATTAGAATATATGAGGAATATAAAGGAATATTTAGACCTGGACAGACAACATGTGCATTAGTATATACATGGAATAGAAAGGAATGTTTTTAGTCAGCACACACAATATGTGATTTAGAATATACTTGGAATACAATGGAATGTGTTGACTCAGCACAGACAACATGATCATTAGAATATACTTGGAATAGATAGGAATGTTTTGACTCAGCTCACACCACATGTGCTTTAGAATATTCTTGGAATATCAATAAATATTTTGACGCAGAACACACAAGATGTGCATTTGTAAATACTTGGAATAGAAAGGAATGTTTTGACTCAGCGCACACCACACGTGCATGAGATTAGACTAGGAATATAACGGAATATTTTGACTCAGGGCACACAACATGTGCATTTGAATATACTTGGATAAGAAAGGAAAGTTTTGACTCAGCACACACAAGATGTGCATTAGAATATACTTGGAACATAAAGAAATATTTTGACTCAGCACACACAACATGTGCATTAGATTATGCATGGAACAGAAAGGAATGTTTTGACTCAGCACACACCACATTTGCATGAGAATATTCTGGGAATAGAAAGTTATGTTTTGACTCAGCACATACAACATGTGCATTAGAATATATGAGGATTATAAAGGAATATTTTGACCAGGACAGACAACATTTGCATTAGGATATACATAGAATAGAAAGGAACATTTTGACTGAACACACACAACCTGCATTAGAATATACTTGGAATAGGAAGGAATGTTTTGACTCAGCACACACAACATGTTCATTTGAATATACTAGGAAAAGTAAGGAATGTTTTGACTGAGCACACACAAAATGTGCATTAGAATATACTTTGAACATAAAGAAATGTTCTGAATCACGACACACAACATGTGCATTAGAATATATGTAGAATATAAAGGAATATTTTGACCAGGACAGACAACATGTGCATGAGAAAATTCTTGCAATAGAAACAAATGTTTTGACTCAGCACACACAACATCGCATGAGAATATTCTGCATATAGAAAAGAATATTTTTACTCAGCACACACCACACGTGCATGAGATTAGCCTAGGAATATAACGGAATATTTTGACACAGCACACACAAGATGTGCATTAGAACATACTTGGAATAGAAAGCAATGTTTTGACTCAGCACTCAGAACATGTGCATTGGAAAATATTTGCAATAGAAAGGAATGTTTTGACTCAGCACACAACACACTTGCCTGAGAATAGACTAGGAATATAATGGAATATTTCCACTCAGGACACACAACATGTGCATTAGAATATACTTGGAATAGGAAGGAATGTTTTGACTCAGCACACACATCATGTGCATGAGAATATTCTGCATATAGAAAAGAATGTTTTTACTCAGCACAAACAACATGTTCATTAGAATATACTCGGAATATAAAGGAATATTTTGACACAGCACACAAAAGATGTACATTAGAATATACTTGGAATAGAAAGGAATGTTTTGACTCAGCACACACAACGTACATTAGAATATACTTGGAATAGGAAGGAATGTTTTGACTGAGCACAAACAACATGTGCATTAGAATTTACGTGGAAAAGAAAGGAATGATTTGACACAGCACACACAATATGTGCATTAGATTATACTTGGAATAGAAAGGAATGTTTTCACTCAGCACACACAACGTACAATAGAATATACTTGGAATAGGAAGGAATGTTTTGACTCAGCACACACAACATGTGCATTAGAATATACTTGGAAATAAAAGGAATGTTTTGATACAGCACACACAATATGTGCATTAGAATATACTTGGAATAGAAAGGAATGTTTTGACTCAGCACACACAACATGTGCATCGGAATATACTCAGAATTGAAAGGAAAGTATTGACTCAGCACACACCACATATGCATTAGAATATACTTGGAAAAGAAAGAAATATTTTGACCCGGAACAAGAAGCAAGTCTATTAGAATATTCTTGGAATAGAAAGCAATGTTTTGACTCAGCACACACAACGTGCATTAGAATTTACTTGGAATAGAAAAGAATGTTTTGACTCAGCATACACATCATGTACATAAGAAAATGCTTGGAATAGAAAGGATTGTTTTTACTCAGCACACACAATATGTGCATGAGAATATTCTTGGAAGGGAAAGGTATATTTTGAATCAGCACACACAAGATGTGCATTGTAAAATACTTGCAATAGAAAGGAATGTTTTGAATCAGCACACACCACGCGTGGCTGAGAATTGACTAGGAATATAATGGAATATTTCGAATCAGGGCACACAACATTTGCATTAGAATATACTTGGAATAGGAAGGAATGTTTTGACTCAGCATGCACAACATGTGTATTAGAATATACTTGAAAAAGACAGTAATGTTTTGACACAGCACATAAAAGATGTGCATCAGAAAATACTTGGAATAGAAAGGAATGTTTTGAGTCAGCACACACAACATGTGCATTAGAATATATGAGGAATATAAAGGAATATTTAGACCAGGACAGACAACATGAGCATTAGTATATACTTGGAATATAAAGGAATGTTTTGTCTCAGCACACAAAATAAGGTTATTCAAATCTACTTGGAATATAAAGGAATGTGTTGACTCAGAACAGACAACATGTGCATTAGAATTTACTTGGAATAAAACAGAATATTTTGACTCAGGACACACAACATTTGCATTAGAATATACAAGGAATATTAACGAATATTTTGACTCAGCACACACAACATGTGCATTAGAATATGCATGGAATAGAAAGGAATGTTTTGACTCAGCACACACCATATGTGCATGAGAATCTACTTGGAATATAATGGAATGTTTTGACACAGCACACACAATATGTGCATTAGAATATAGTTAGAATAGAAAGGAATGTTTTGTCTCAGCACACAAAACAAGGCTATTCGAATCTACTTGGAATAGAAAGGAATGTGTTGACTCAGCACAGACAACATGTGCATGAGAATATACTTGGAATAGAAAGGAATGTTTTGACCCAGAACAAGAAGGAAGTGTATTCCAATATACTTGGAATAGAAAGGAATGATTTGAGTCAGCACACACAACATGTGCATTAGAATATCCAAGGAATATTAAGAAATATTTCAACTCAGCACACACAACATGTGCATGAGTATATGCATGGAATAGGAAGGAATGTTTTGACTCAGCACACACAACATGTGCATTAGAATATACTTGGAATACAATGGAATGTTTTGAGACAGCACACACAAGATGTGCAATAGAATATACTTGGAATAGAAAGGAATGTTTTGTCTCAGCACACACAATATGTGCATTAGAATATACTTGGAACACAATGAAATGTGTTGACTCAGCACAGACAACATGTTCATTAGAATATACTTGGAATAGATAGGAATGTTTTGACTCAGCTCACACCACATGTGCTTTAGAATACTCTTGGAATATCAATAAATATTTTGACGCAGATCACACAAGATGTGCATTGGTAAATACTTGGAATAGACAGGAATGTTTTGACTCAGCACACACCACACGTGCATGAGATTAGACTAGGAATATAAAGGAATATTTTGACTCAGGGCACACAACATGTGCATTTGAATATACTTGGAAAAGAAAGGAATGTTTTGACTCAGCACACACAAGATGTGCATTAGAATATACTTGGAATAGAAAGGAATGTTTTGACTTAGCACACACAACATGTGCATTGGAATATGCTCAGAATAGAAAGGAAAGTATTGACTCAGCACACACCACATATGCATTAGAATATACTTGGAAAAGAAAGAAATATTTTGACTTGGAACAAGAAGCAAGTCTATTAGAATATAATTGGAATAGAAAGCAATGTTTTGACTCAGCACACACAACGTGCATTAGAATTTACTTGGAATAGAAAATAATGTTTTGACTCAGCATACACATCATGTACGTAAGAAAATACTTGGAATAGAAAGGAATGTTTTTACTCAGAACACACAATATGTGCATGAGAATATACTTGGAAGAGAAAGGTATGTTTTGAATCAGCACACACAATATGTGCATTGGAAAATACTTGCAATAGGAAGGAATGTTTTGACTCAGCACACACCACGCGTGGCTGAGAATAGACTAGGAATATAATGGAATATTTCGAATCAGGGCACACAACAAGTGCATTAGAATATACTTGGAATAGGAAGGAATGTTTTGACTCAGCACGCACAACATGTGTATTAGAATATACTTGAAAAAGAAAGTAATGTTTTGACACAGCACATAAAAGATGTGCATCAGAAAATACTTGGAATTTAAAGGTAAGTTTTGAGTCAGCACACACAACATGTGCATTAGAATATACAAGGAATATTAAAGAATATTTTGACTCAGCACACACAACATGTGCATTAGAATATGCATGGAACAGAAAGGAATGTTATGACACAGCACACACCAAATGTGCATTAGAATATTCTGGGAATACAAAAGGTATGTTTTGACTCAGCACACACAAGATGTGCATTAGAATATACTTGGAACATAAAGAAATATTTTGAATCAACACACACAACATGTGCATGAGAATATATGAGGAATATAAAGGAAAATATTGACCAGGACAGACAACATGTGCATGAGAAAATTCTTGCAATAGAAACAAATGTTTTGACTCAGCACACACAACATGTGTATGAGAATATTCTGCATATAGAAAATAATGTTTTTACTCAGCACTAACAACATGTGCATTAGAATATACTAGGAATATAAAGGAATATTTTGACACAGCACACACAAGATGTTCATTAGAATATACTTGGAATAGGAAGGAATGTTTTGACTCAGCACACACTACGTACATTAGAATATACTTCTTATAGGAAGGTATGTTTTAACTCAGCACACACAATATGTGCATCGGAATATACTCAGAATAGAATGGAAAGTATTGACTCAGCACACACCACATATGCATTAGAATATACTTGGAATAGAAAGGAATGTTTTGACCCAGAACAAGAAGGATGTGCAAGAGAATATACTTGGAATAGAAGGGAATGTTTTGACTCAGCACACACAACATGTGAATCAGAAAATACAAGGAATATTAAGGAATATTTTGACTCAGCACACACCACAAGTGCATGAGAATAGACTAGGAATATAACGGAATATTTTGACTCAGGACACACAACATTTGGATTAGAATATACTTGGAATAGAAAGGAATGTTTTGACTCAGCACACACAAGATGTGCATTAGAATATACTTAGAACATAAAGAAATGTTTTGAATCAACACACACAACATGTGCATGAGAATATATGAGGAATATAAAGGAAAATATAGACCAGGACAGACAACATGTGCATGAGAAAATTCTTGCAATAGAAACAAATGTTTTGACTCAGCACACACAACATGTGTATGAGAATATTCTGCAGATAGAAAATAATGTTTTTACTCAGCACAAACAACATGTGCATTAGAATATACTAGGAATATAAAGGAATATTTTGACACAGCACACACTAGATGTGCATTAGAATATACTTGGAATTAGAAAGGAATGTTTTGACTCAGCACACACTACGTACATTAGAATATACTTTGAATAGGAAGGAATGTTTTGACTCAGCACACAAAATATGTGCATTAGAATATACTTGGAATAGAAAGGAATGTTTTGACCCAGAATAAGAAGGATGTGTATAAGAATATACTTGGAATAGAAGGGAATGTTTTGACTCAGCACACACAACATGTGAATCAGAAAATACAAGGAATATTAAGGAATATTTTGACTCAGCACACACCACAAGTGCATGAGAATAGACTAGGAATATAACGGAATATTTTGACTCAGGACACACAACATTTGCATTAGAACATTCTTGGAATAGAAAGGAATGTTTTGACTCACCACACACAACGTGCATTAGAATGTACTTGGAATAGGAAGGAATGTTTTGACTCAGAACACACAACATGTGCTTTTGAATATATGTGGAAAAGAAAGGAATGATTTGACTCAGCACACACAAGATGTGCATTAGAATATACTTGGAACATAAAGAAATATTTTGACTCAGCACACACAACATGTGCATTAGAATATGCATGGAACAGAAATGAATGTTTTTACTCAGCAAACACCACATGTGCATGAGAATATTCTGGGAATAGAAAGGTATGTTTTGACTCAGCACATACAACATGTGCATTAGAATATATTAGGAATATAAAGGAATCTTTTGACCACGACAGACAACATTTGCATTAGGATATACATAGAATAGAAAGGAACATTTTGACTGAACACACACAACCTGCATTAGAATATACTTGGAATAGTAAGGAATGTTTTGACTCAGCACACACAAAATGTGCATTAGAATATATTTGGAACATAAAGAAATGTTCTGAATCTGCACACACAACATGTGCATTAGAATATATGTAGTATAAAAAGGAATATTTTGACCAGGACAGACAACATGTGCATGAGAAAATTCTTGCAATAGAAGCAAATGTTTTGACTCAGCACACACAACATCGCATGAGAATATTCTGCATATAGAAAAGATTTTTTTCACTCAGCACACACCACATGTGCATGAGAATAGACTAGGAATATAACGGAAGCACACACAACATGTGCATTAGAATATATGAGGAATATAAAGGAATATTTAGACTAGGACAGACAACATGTGCATTAGTATATACATGGAATAGTAAGGAATGTTTTTAGTCAGCACACACAATATGTGCTTTAGAATATACTTGGAATACAATGGAATGTGTTGACTCAGCACAGACAACATGTTCATTAGAATATACTTGGAATAGATAGGAATGTTTTGACTCAGCTCACACCACATGTCCTTTAGAATATTCCATGAATATCAATAAATATTTTGACGCAGAACACACAAGATGTGCATTGGAAAATACTTGGAATAGAAAGGAATGTTTTGATACAGCACACACAACATGTGCATTAGAATATACTTGGAATAGAAAGGAATGTTTTGACTTAGCACACACAACATGTGCATTGGAATATACTCAGAATAGAAAGGAAAGTATTGACTCAGCACACACCACATATTCATTAGAATATACTTGGAAAAGAAAGAAATATTTAGACCCGGAACAAGAAGCAAGTCTATTAGAATATACTTGGAATAGAAAGCAATGTTTTGACTCAGCACACACAACGTGCATTAGAATTTACTTGGAATAGAAAGGAATGTTTTGACTTAGCATACACAACATGTGCATTGGAATATACTCAGAATAGAAAGGAAAGTATTGACTCAGCACACACCACATATTCATTAGAATATACTTGGAAAAGAAAGAAATATTTAGACCCGGAACAAGAAGCAAGTCTATTAGAATATACTTGGAATAGAAAGCAATGTTTTGACTCAGCACACACAACGTGCATTAGAATTTACTTAGAATAGAAAAGAATTTTTGACTCAGCATACACATCATGTACATAAGAAAATACTTGGAATAGAAAGGAATGTTTTGACTCAGCACACACAATATGTGCATGAGAATATACTTGGAAGAGAAAGGTATGTTTTGAATCAGCACACACAAGATGTGCATTGGAAAATACTTGCAATAGAAAGGAATGTTTTGACTCAGCATACACCATGCGTGGCTAAGAATAGACTAGGAATATAATGGAATATTTCGAATCAGGGCACACAACATGTGCATTAGAATATACTTGGAATAGGAAGGAATGTTTTGACTCAGCACACACAACATGTGCATGAGAATATTCTGCATATAGAAAAGAATGTTTTTACTCAGCACAAACAACATAGCATTAGAATATACTCGGAATATAAAGGAATATTTTGACACAGCACACAAAAGATGTACATTAGAATATACTTGGAATAGAAAGGAATGTTTTGACTAAGCACACACAACGTACATTAGAATATACTTGGAATAGGAAGGAATGTTTTGACTGAGCACACACAACATGTGCATTAGAATTTACGTGGAAAAGAAAGGAATGTTTTCACACAGCACACACAATATGTGCATTAGATTATACTTGGAATAGAAAGGAATGTTTTGACTCAGCACACACAATGTACAATAGAATATACTTGGAATAGGAAGGAATGTTTTGACTCAGCACACACAACATGTGCATTAGAATATACTTGGAAATAGAAGGAATGTTTTGATACAGCACACACAACATGTGCATTAGAATATACTTGGAAAAGAAAGAAATATTTAGACCCGGAACAAGAAGCAAGTCTATTAGAATATACTTGGAATAGAAAGCAATGTTTTGACTCAGCAAACACAAAGTGCATTAGAATTTACTTGGAATAGAAAAGAATGTTTTGACTCAGCATACACATCATGTACATAAGAAAATACTTGGAATAGAAAGGAATGTTTTTACTCAGCACACACAATATGTGCATGAGAATATACTTGGAAGAGAAAGGTATGTTTTGAATCAGCACACACAAGATGTGCATTGGAAAATACTTGCAATAGAAATGAATGTTTTGACTCAGCACACACCACGCGTGGCTAAGTATAGACTAGGAATTTAATGGAATATTTCGAATCAGGGCACACAACATGTGCATTAGAATATACTTGGAATAGGAAGGAATGTTTTGACTCAACACGCACAACATGTGTATTAGAATATACTTGAAAAAGAAAGTAATGTTTTGACACAGCACATAAAAGATGTGCATCAGAAAATACTTGGAATAGAAAGGAATGTTTTGAGTCAGCACACACAACATGTGCATTAGAATATACAAGGAATATTAAAGAATATTTTGACTCAGCACACACAGCATGAGAATTAGAATATTCTGGGAATACAAAAGGTATGTTTTGACTCAGCACACACAACATGTGCATTAGAATATATGAGGAATATAAAGGAATATTTAGACTAGGACAGACAACATGTGCATTAGTATATACATGGAATAGTAAGGAATATTTTTAGTCAGCACACACAATATGTGCTTTAGAATATACTTGGCATACAATGGAATGTGTTGACTCAGCACAGACAACATGTTCATTAGAATATACTTGGAATAGATAGGAATGTTTTGACTCAGCTCACACCACATGTCCTTTAGAATATTCCATGAATATCAATAAATATTTTGACGCAGAACACACAAGATGTGCATTGGAAAATACTTGGAATAGAAAGGAATGTTTTGACTCAGCACACACCACACGTGCATGAGATTAGACAAGGAATATAACGGAATATTTTGACTCAGGGCACACAACATGTGCATTTGAATATACTTGGAAAAGAAAGGAATGTTTTGACTCAGCACACACAAGATGTGCAGTAGAATATACTTGGAATAGAAAGGAATGTTTTTACTCAGCACACACAACATGTGCATGAGAATACACTTGGAAGAGAAAGGTATGTTTTGAATCAGCACATACAAGATGTGCATTTGGAAAATACTTGCAATTGGAAGGAATGTTTTGACTCAGCACAAACCACGCGTGGCTTAGAATAGACTAGGAATATAATGGAATATTTCGAATCAGGGCACACAACATGTGCATTAGAATATACTTGGAATAGGAAGGAATGTTTTGACTCAGCACGCACAACGTGTATTAGAATATACTTGAAAAAGAAAGTAATGTTTTGACACAGCACATAAAAGATGTGCATCAGAAAATACTTGGAATAGAAAGGAAAGTTTTGAGTCAGCACACACAACATGTGCATTAGAATATACAAGGAATATTAAAGAATATTTTGACTCAGCACACACAACATGAGAATTAGAATATGCATGGAATAGAAAGGAATGTTATGACATAGCACACACCAAATGTGTATTAGAATATTCTGGGAATACAAAAGGTATGTTTTGACTCAGCACACACAACATGTGCATTAGAATATATGAGGAATATAAAGGAATATTTAGACCAGGACAGACAACATTTGCATTAGTATATACATGGAATAGAAAGGAATGTTTTTCGTCAGCACCCACATTTTGTGCTTTAGAATATACTTGGAATACAATGGAATGTGTTGACTCAGAACAGACAACATGTTCATTAGAATATACTGAGAATAGATAGGAATGTTTTGACTCAGCTAACACCACATGTGCTTTAGAATTTTCTTGGAATATCAATAAATATTTTGACGCAGAACACACAAGATGTGCATTGGTAAATACTTGGAATAGAAAGGAATGTTTTGACTCAGCACACACCACACGTGCATGAGATTAGACAAGGAATATAACGGAATATTTTGACTCAGGGCACACAACATGTGCATTTGAATATACTTGGAAAAGAAAGGAATGTTTTGACTCAGCACACACAAGATGTGCATTAGAATATACTTGGAACATAAAGAAATGTTTTGAATCAACACACACAACATGTGCATGAGAATATATGAGGAATATAAAGGAAAATATTGACCAGGACAGACAACATGTGCATGAGATAATTCTTGCAAAAGAAACAAATGTTTTGACTCAGCACACACAACATGTGTATGAGAATATTCTGCATATAGAAAATAATGTTTTTACTCAGCACAAACAACATGTGCATTAGAATATACTAGGAATATAAAGGAATATTTTGACACAGCACACACAAGATGTTCATTAGAATATACTTGCAATAGGAAGGAATGTTTTGACTCAGCACACACTACGTACATTAGAATATACTTCGAATAGGAAGGAATGATTTGACTCAGCACACACAATATGTGCATCGGAAAATACTCAGAATAGAAAGGAAAGTATTGACTCAGCACACACCACATATGCATTAGAATATACTTGGAATAGAAAGGAATGTTTTGACCCAGAAGAAGAAGGATGTGTAAGAGAATATACTTGGAATAGAAGGGAATGTTTTGACTCAGCACACACAACATGTGAATCAGAAAATACAAGGAATATTAAGGAATATTTTGACTCAGCACACACCACAAGTGCATGAGAATAGACTAGGAATATAACGGAATATTTTGACTCAGGACACACAACATTTGCATTAGAATATACTTGGAATAGAAAGGAATGTTTTGACTCACCACACACAACGTGCATTAGAATGTACTTGGAATAGGAAGGAATGTTTTGACTCAGCACACACAAGATCTGCATTAGAATATACTTGGAACATAAAGAAATATTTTGACTCAGCACACACAACATGTGAATTAGAATATGCATGGAAAAGGAAGGAATGTTTTGACTCAGCGCACACCAAATGTGCATGAGAATATTCTGGGAATAGAAAGGTATGTTTTGACTCAGCACATACAACATGTGCATTAGAATATATTAGGAATATAAAGGAATATTTTGACCAGGATAGACAACATATGCATGAGAAAATTCTTGCAATAGAAGCAAATGTTTTGACTCAGCACACACAACATCGAATGAGAATATTCTGCATATAGAAAAGAATTTTTTCACTCTGCACACACCACATGTGCATTAGCATATACTTGGAATATAAAGGAATATTTTGACACAGCACACACAAGATGTGCATTAGAATATACTTGGAATAGAAAGGAATGTTTTGACTCAGCACACAACACACGTGCCTGAGAATAGACTAGGAATATAATGGAATATTTCGACTCAGGACACACAACAAGTGCATTAGAATATACTTGGAATAGGAAGGAATGTTTTGACTCAGCACACACAACATGTGCATGAGAATATTCTGCATATAGAAAAGAATGTTTTTACTCAGCACAAACAACATGTGCATTAGAATATACTCGGAATATAAAGGAATAGTTTGACACAGCACACAAAAGATGTACATTAGAATATACTTGGAATAGAAAGGAATGTTTTGACTCAGCACACACAACGTACAATAGAATATACTTGGAATGGGAAGGAATGTTTAGACTCAGCACAAACAACATGTGCATTAGAATATACTTGGAAATGGAAGGAATGTTTTGATACAGCACACACAACATGTGCATTGGAATATACTCAGAATAGAAAGGAAAGTATTGACTCAGCACACATCACATATGCATTAGAATATACTTGGAAAAGAAAGAAATATTTTGACTTGGAACAAGAAGCAAGTCTATTAGAATATACTTGGAATAGAAAGCAATGTTTTGACTCAGCACACACAACGTGCATTAGAATTTACTTGGAAAAGAAAAGAATGTTTTGACTCAGCATACACATCATGTACATAAGAAAATACTTGGAATAGAAAGGAATGTTTTTACAGAGCACACACAATATGTGCATGAGAATATACTTGGAAGAGAAAGGTATGTTTTGAATCAGCACACACAAGATGTGCATTTGGAAAATATTTGCAATAGGAAGGAATGTTTTGACTCAGCACACACCACGCGTGGCTGAGAATAGACTAGGAATATAATGGAATATTTCAAATCAGGGCACACAACATGTGTATTAGAATATACTTGAAAAAGAAAGTAATGTTTTGACACAGCACATAAAAGATGTGCATCAGAAAATACTTGGAATAGGAAGGAATATTTTGACTCAGCACACACAACATGAGAATTAGAATATGCATGGAATAGAATGGAATGTTATTACACAGCACACACCACATGTGCATTAGAATATTCTGGGAATACAAAAGGTATGTTTTGACTCAGCACACACAACATGTGCATTAGAATATATGAGGAATATAAAGGAATATTTAGACCAGGACAGACAACATGTGCATTAGTATATACATGGAATAGAAAGGAATGTTTTTAGTCAGCACACACAATATGTGCTTTAGAATATACTTGGAATACAATGGAATGTGTTGATCAGCACAGAGAACATGTTCATTAGAATATACTTGGAATAGATAGGAATGTTTTGACTCAGCTAACACCACATGTGCTTTAGAATATTCTTGGAATATCAATAAATATTTTGACGCAAAACACACAAGATGTTCATTGGTAAATACTTGGAATAGAAAGGAATGTTTTGACTCAGCACACACCACACGTGCATGAGATTAGACTAGGAATATAACGGAATATTTTGACTCAGGGTACACAACATGTGCATTTGAATATACTTGGAAAAGAAAGGAATGTTTGGACAGCACAAACAAGATGTGCATTAGAATATACTTGGAACGTAAAGAAATGTTTTGAATCAACACACACAACATGTGCATGAGAATATATGAGGAATATAAAGGAAAATATTGACCAGGACAGACAACATGTGCATGAGAAATTCTTGAAATAGTAACAAATGTTATGACTCTGCACACACAACATGTGTATGAGAATATTCTGCATATGGAAAATAATGTTTTTACTCAGCACAAACAACATGTGCATTAGAAAATCTTTCTTTTCTTTGGCTTGGCTTCGCGGACGAAGATTTATGGAGGGGGTAAAAAGTCCACGTCAGCTGCAGGCTCGTTTGTGGCTGACCAGTCCGATGCGGGACAGGCAGACACGATTGCAGCGGTTGCAAGGGAAAATTGGTTGGTTGGGGTTGGGTGTTGGGTTTTTCCTCCTTTGCCTTTTGTCAGTGAGGTGGGCTCTGCGGTCTTCTTCAAAGGAGGCTGATGCCCGCCAAACTGTGAGGCGCCAAGATGCACGGTTTGAGGCGTTATCAGCCCACTGGCGGTGGTCAATGTGGCAGGCACCAAGAGATTTCTTTAGGCAGTCCTTGTACCTTTTCTTTGGTGCACCTCTGTCACGGTGGCCAGTGGAGAGCTCGCCATATAATACGATCTTGGGAAGGCGATGGTCCTCCATTCTGGAGACGTGACGCCTCCAGCGCAGCTGGATCTTCAGCAGCGTGGACTCGATGCTGTCGACCTCTGCCATCTCGAGTACCTCGACGTTAGGGGTGTGAGCGCTCCAATGGATGTTGAGGATGGAGCGGAGACAACGCTGGTGGAAGCGTTCTAGGAGCCGTAGGTGGTGCCGGTAGAGGACCCATGATTCGGAGCCGAACAGGAGTGTGGGTATGACAACGGCTCTGTATACGCTTATCTTTGTGAGGTTTTTCAGTTGGTTGTTTTTCCAGACTCTTTTGTGTAGTCTTCCAAAGGCGCTATTTGCCTTGGCGAGTCTGTTGTCTATCTCATTGTTGATCCTTGCATCTGATGAAATGGTGCAGCCGAGATAGGTAAACTGGTTGACCGTTTTGAGTTTTGTGTGCCCGATGGGGATGTGGGGGGGCTGGTAGTCATGGTGGGGAGCTGGCTGATGGAGGACCTCAGTTTTCTTCTGGCTGACTTCCAGGCCAAACATTTTGGCAGTTTCCGCAAAGCAGGACGTCAAGCGCTGAAGAGCTGGCTCTGAATGGGCAACTAAAGCGGCATCATCTGCAAAGAGTAGTTCACGGACAAGTTTCTCTTGTGTCTTGGTGTGAGCTTGCAGGCGCCTCAGATTGAAGAGACTGCCATCCGTGCGGTACCGGATGTAAACAGCGTCTTCATTGTTGGGGTCTTTCATGGCTTGGTTCAGCATCATGCTGAAGAAGATTGAAAAGAGGGTTGGTGCGAGAACACAGCCTTGCTTCACGCCATTGTTAATGGAGAAGGGTTCAGAGAGCTCATTGCTGTATCTGACCCGACCTTGTTGGTTTTCGTGCAGTTGGATAATCATTTTGAGGAACTTTGGGGGACATCCGATGCGCTCTAGTATTTGCCAAAGCCCTTTCCTGCTCACGGTGTCGAAGGCTTTGGTGAGGTCAACAAAGGTGATGTAGAGTCCTTTGTTTTGTTCTCTGCACTTTTCTTGGAGCTGTCTGAGGGCAAAGACCATGTCAGTGGTTCCTCTGTTTGCGCGAAAGCCGCACTGTGATTCTGGGAGAATATTCTCAGCGACACTAGGTATTATTCTATTTAGTAGAATCCTAGCGAAGATTTTGCCTGCAATGGATAACAACGTGATTCCCCTGTAGTTTGAGCAGTCTGATTTCTCGCCTTTGTTTTTGTACAGGGTGATGATGGTGGCATCACGAAGATCCTGAGGCAGTTTACCTTGGTCCCAACAAAGCTTGAAAAACTCATGCAGTTTGGCATGCAGAGTTTTGCCGCCAGCCTTCCAGACTTCTGGGGGGATTCCATCCATACCTGCTGCTTTGCCACTTTTCAGTTGTTCGATTGCCTTATATGTCTCATCCAGGGTGGGAACCTCATCCAGCTCTAGCCTTAGGGGCTGTTGAGGGAGCTGGAGCAGGGCGGAATCTTGGACTGAGCGGTTGGTACTGAAAAGAGATTGGAAGTGTTCTGACCATCGGTTGAGGATGGAGATCTTGTCGCTGAGGAGGACTTTGCCGTCTGAGCTGCGCAGCGGGCTTTGGACTTGGGGTGAGGGGCCGTACACAGCCTTTAGAGCCTCGTAGAAACCCCTGAAGTCGCCAATGTCCGCGCTGAGCTGTGTTCGTTTGGCGAGGCTAGTCCACCACTCATTTTGGATCTCCCGGAGTTTGCGCTGAAGATGGCTGCATGCGCGACGGAAGGCTTGTTTCTTCTCTGGACAGGACGGCTTTGTAAGGTGAGCCTGGTGGGCAGCTCGCTTCTTTGCCAGCAGCTCCTGGATTTCCTGGCTGTTTTCGTCAAACCAGTCCTTGTTTTTCCTGGAGGAGAAGCCCAGTACCTCTTCAGTGGATTGCAGTATGGTAGTCTTCAACTGATCCCAGAGGGTTTCAGGGGACGGGTCCGTGAGGCGGGTTGCAACGTCGAGCTTTGCTTTGAGGTTTGCCTGGAAGTTTCCTCTCGCTTCGTCTGACTGCAGTTTTCCAACATTGAACCTCTTTCTGGGGGCTTTATTGTTCCTGGGCTTTGGCTTGAAGTGAAGGTTGAGCTTGCAGCGAACCAGCCGGTGGTCAGTGTGGCATTCCGCGCTAGGCATGACCCTGGTGTGGAGCACATCTTGTTTGTCAGTTTCTCGCACCAGGATGTAGTCCAGGAGGTGCCAGTGTTTGGATCGGGGATGCATCCAGGTGGTCTTAAGGCTGTCCCTCTGCTGAAAAAGGGTGTTTGTAATGACAAGCCGCTGTTCTGCGCAGAGCTCCAACAGGAGGCGCCCATTGTCGTTGCACTTGCCGACGCCATGCTTGCCCAGGATTCCTGGCCAGGTTTCTGAGTCATTGCCGACACGAGCGTTGAAGTCGCCCAGGATGACAACCTTGTCGGCTGTAGGGGTACGTTGGATGAGGTTGCGCAGGTCGGTGTAGAACTTGTTCTTTTCTGCTGGTTCCGCCTGGAGGGTTGGAGCATAGACACTGATGAGGGTGATGTGACGCTTGTTTTGAACTAGGAATATAAAGGAATATTTTGACACAGCACACACAAGATGTTCATTAGAATATACTTGGAATAGAAAGGAATGTTTTGACTCAGCACACACTACGTACATTAGAATATACTTCGAATCGGAAGGAATGATTTGACTCAGCACACTCCACATATGCATTAAAATATACTTGGAATAGAAAGGAATGTTTTGACCAAGAACAAGAAGGATGTGTATAAGAATATACTTGGAATAGAAGGGAATGTTTTGACTCAGCACACACAACAAGTGCATTTGAATATACTTGGAAAAGAAAGGAATGTTTTGACTCACCACACACAAAATATGCATTAGAATATACTTGGAACATAAAGAAATGTTCTGAATCAGAACACACAACATGTGCATTAGGATATATGTAGAATATAAAGGAATATTTTGACCAGGACAGACAACATGTGCATGAGAAAATTCTTGCAATAGAAGCAAATGTTTTGACTCAGCACACACAACATCGCATGAGAATATTCTGCATATAGAAAAGAATTTTTTCACTCAGCACACACCACATGTGCATTAGCATATACTTGGAATATAAAGGAATATTTTGACACAGCACACACAAGATGTGCATTATAATATACTTGGAATAGAAAGGAATGTTTTGACTCAGCACACACAACGTACAATAGAATATACTTGGAATAGGAAGGAATGTTTCGACTCAGCACACACAACATGTGCATTAGAATATACTTGGAAATGGAAGGAATGTTTTGACTTAGCACACACAATATGTGCATTGGAAATAGTCAGAATAGAAAGGAAAGTATTGACTCAGCACACACCACATATGCATTAGAATATACTTGGAAAAGAAAGAAATATTTTGACCCGGAACAAGAAGCAAGTCTATTAGAATATACTTGGAATAGAAAGCAATGTTTTGACTCAGCACACACAACGTGCATTAGAATTTACTTGGAATAGAAAAGAATGTTTTGACTCAGCATACACATCATGAACATAAGAAAATACTTGGAATAGAAAGGAATGTTTTTACTCAGCACACACAATATGTGCATGAGAATATACTTGGAAGAGAAAGGTATGTTTTGAATAAGCACACACAAGATGTGCATTGGAAAATACTTGCAATAGAAAGGAATGTTTTGACTCAGCACACACCACGCGTGGCTAAGAATAGACTAGGAATATAATAGAATATTTCGAATCAGGGCACACAACATGTGCATTAGAATATACTTGGAATAGGAAGGAATGTTTTGACTCAGCACGCACATGTGTATTAGAATATACTTGAAAAAGAAAGTAATGTTTTGACACAGCACATAAAAGACGTGCATCAGAAAATACTTGGAATAGAAAGGAATGTTTTGAGTCAGCACACACAACATGTGCATTAGAATATACAAGGAATATTAAAGAATATATTGACTCAGCACACACAACATGAGAATTAGAATATGCATGGAATAGAAAGGAATGTTATGACACAGCACACACCACATGTGCATTAGAATATTCTGGGAATACAAAAGGTATGTTTTGACTCAGCACACACAACATGTGCATTAGAATATATGAGGAATAAAAAGGAATATATAGACTAGGACAGACAACATGTGCATTAGTATATACATGGAATAGAAAGGAATGTTTTTAGTCAGCACACACAATATGTGCTTTAGAATATACTTGGAATACAATGGAATGTGTTGACTCAGCACAGACAACATCTTCATTAGAATATACTTGGAATAGATAGGAATGTTTTGACTCGGCTCACACCACATGTCCTTTAGAATATTCCATGAATATCAATAAATATTTTGATGAAGAACACACAAGATGTGCATTGGTAAATACTTGGAATAGAAAGGAATGTTTTGACTCAGCACACACCACACGTGCATGAGATTAGACTAGGAATATAACGGAATATTTTGACTCAGGGCACACAACATGTGCATTTGAATATACTTGGAAAAGAAAGGAATGTTTTGACTCAGCACACACAAGATGTGCATTAGAATATACTTGGAATAGAAAGGAATGTTTTGACTTAGCACACAAACATGTGCATTGGAATATACTCAGAATAGAAAGGAAAGTATTGACTCAGCACACACCACATATGCATTAGAATATACTTGGAAAGGAAAGAAAAATTTTGACCCGGAACAAGAAGCAAGTCTATTAGAATATACTTGGAATAGAAAGCAATGTTTTGACTCAGCACACACAACGTGCATTAGAATTTACTTGGAATAGAAAAGAATGTTTTGACTCAGCATACACATCATGTACATAAGAAAATACTTGGAATAGAAAGGAATGTTTTTACTCAGCACACACAATATCTGCATGAGAATATACTTGGAAGAGAAAGGTATGTTTTGAATCAGCACACACAAGATGTGCATTGGAAAATACTTGCAATAGGAAGGATTGTTTTGACTCAGCACACACCACGCGTGGCTGAGAATAGACGAGGAATATAATGGAATATTTCGAATCAGGGCACACAACATGTGCATTAGAATATACTTGGAATAGGAAGGAATGTTTTGACTCAGCACGCACAACATGTGGATTAGAATATACTTGAAAAAGAAAGTAATGTTTTGACACAGCACATAAAAGATGTGCATCAGAAAATACTTGGAATAGAAAGGAATGTTTTGAGTCAGCACACACAACATGTGCTTAGAATATACAAGGAATATTAAAGTATATTTTGACTCAGCACACACAACATGAGAATTAGAATATGCATGGAATAGAAAGGAATGTTATGACACAGCACACACCACATGTGCATTAGAATATTCTGGGAATACAAAAGGTATGTTTTGACTCAGCACACACAACATGTGCATTAGAATATATGAGGAATATAAAGGAATATTTAGACCAGGACAGAGAACATGTGCATTAGTATATACATGGAATAGAAAGGATTGTTTTTAGTCTGCACACACATTATGTGCTTTAGAATATACTTGGAATACAATGGAATGTGTTGACTCAGCACAGACAACATGTTCATTAGAATATACTTGGAATAGATAGGAATGTTTTGACTCAGCTAACACCACATGTGCTTTAGAATATTCTTGGAATATCAATAAATATTTTGACACAGAACACACAAGATGTGCATTGGTAAATACTTGGAATAGAAAGGAATGTTTTGACTCAGCACACACCACACGTGCATGAGATTAGACAAGGAATATAACTGAATATTTTGACTCAGGGCACACAACATGTGCATTTGAATATACTAGGAATAGAAAGGAATGTTTTGACTCAGCACACAGAAGATGTGCATTAGAATATACTTGGAACATAAAGAAATGTTTTGAATCAACACACACAACATGTGCATGAGAATATATGAGGAATATAAAGGAAAATATTGACCAGGACAGACAACATGTGCATGATAAAATTCTTGCAATAGAAACAAATGTTTTGACTCAGCACACACAACATGTGTATGAGAATATTCTGCATATAGAAAATAATGTTTTAACTCAGCACAAACAACATGTGCATTAGAATACACTAGGAATATAAAGGAATATTTTGACACAGCTCACACCAAGATGTTCATTAGAATATACTTGGAATAGAAAGGAATGTTTTGACTCATCACACACTACGTACATTAGAATATACTTCGAATAGGAAGGAATGTTTTGACTCAGCACACACAATATGTGCATTAGAATATACTTGGAATAGAAAGGAATGTTTTGACTCAGCACACACAACATGTGCATCGGAATATACTCAGAATAGAAAGGAAAGTATTGACTCAGAACACACCACATATGCATTAGAATATACTTAGAATTGAAAGGAATGTTTTGACCCAGAACAAGAAGGATGTGTAAGAGAATATACTTGGAATAGAAGGGAATGTTTTGACTCAGCACACACAACATGTGAATCAGAAAATACAATGAATATTAAGGAATATTTTGACTCAGCACACGCCACAAGTGCATGAGAATAGACTAGGAATATAATGGAATATTTTGACTCAGGACACACAACATTTGCATTAGAATATACTTGGAATAGAAAGGAATGTTTTGACTCACCACACACAACGTGCATTAGAATGTACTTGGAATAGGAAGGAATGTTTTGACTCAGCACACACAAGATGTGCATTAGAATATAGTTGGAACATAAAGAAATATTTTGACTCAGCACACACAACATGTGCATTAGAATATGCATGGAACAGGAAGGAATGTTTTGACTCAGCACACACCACATGTGCATGAGAATATTCTGGGAATAGAAAGGTATGTTTTGACTCAGCACATACAACATGTGCATTAGAATATATTAGGAATATAAAGGAATATTTTGACCAGGACAGACAACATTTGCATTAGGATATACAGAGAATAGAAAGGAACATTTTGACTGAACACACACAACCTGCATTAGAATATACTTGGAATAGGAAGGAATGTTTTGACTCAGCACACACAACATGTGCATTTGAATATACTTGGAAAAGAAAGGAATATTTTGACTCAGCACACACAAAATGTGCATTAGAATATACTTGGAACATAAAGAAATTTTCTGAATCAGCACACATAATATGTGCATTAGAATATATGTAGAATATAAAGGAATAATTTGACCAGGACAGACAACATGTGCATGAGAAAATTCTTGCAATAGAAACAAATGTTTTGACTCAGCACACCCAACATCGCATGAGAATATTCTGCATATAGAAAAGAATGTTTTTACTCAGCACACAACACACGTGCATGAGATTAGCCTAGGAATATAACGGAATATTTTGACGGAACACACACAAGATGTGCATTAGAACATACTTGGAATAGAAAGCAATGTTTTGACTCAGCACACAGAACATGTGCATTGGAAAATATTTGCAATAGAAAGGAATGTTTTGACTCAGCACACAACACACGTGCCTGAGAATAGACTAGGAATATAATGGAATATTTCGACTCAGGACACATAAAATGTGCATTAGAATATACTTGGAATAGGAAGGAATGTTTTGACTGAGTACACACAACATGTGCATTAGAATTTACGTGGAAAAGAAAGGAATGTTTTGACTCAGCACACACTACGTACATTAGGATATACTTCGAATAGGAAGGAATGTTTTGACTCAGCACACACAAGATGTTCATTAGAATATACTTGGAATAGAAAGGAATGTTTTGACTCAGCACACATTACGTACATTAGAATATACTTCGAATAGGAAGGAATGTTTTGACTCAGCACACACAATATGTGCATTAGAATATACTTGGAATAGAAAGGAATGTTTTGACTCAGCACACACAACATGTGCATAGGAATATACTCAGAATAGAAAGGAAAGTATTGACTCAGCACACACCACATATGCATTAGAATATACTTGGAATGGAAAGGAAAGTTTTGACCCAGAACAAGAAGGATATGTAAAAGAATATACTTGGAATAGAAGGTAATGTTTTGACTCAGCACACACAACATGTGAATCAGAAAATATAAGGAATATTAAGGAATATTTTGACTCAGCACACACCACAAGTGCATGAGAATAGACTCGGAATATAACGGAATATTTTGACTCAGGACACACAACATGTGCATTAGAATATACTTGGAATAGAAAAGAATGTTTTGACTCACCACACACATCGTGCATTAGAATGTACTTGGAATAGGAAGGAATGTTTTGACTCAGCACACACAACATGTGAATTTGAATATATGTGGAAAAGAAAGGAGTGTTTTGACTCAGCACACACAAGATGTGCATTAGAATATACTTGGAACATAAAGAAATATTTTGACTCAGCACACACAACATGTGCATTAGAATATGCATGGAACAGAAAGGAATGTTTTGACTCAGCACACACCACATGTGCATGAGAATATTCTGGGAATAGAAAGGTATGTTTTGACTCAGCACACACAACATGTGCATTCGTATATATGAGGATTATAAAGGAATATTTTGACCAGGACAGACATCATGTGCATGAGAAAATTCTTGCAATAGAAACAAATGTTTTGACTCAGCACACACAACATCGCATGAGAATATTCTGCAAATAGAAAAGAATGTTTTTACTCAGCACACAACACACGTGCATGAGATTAGCCTAGGAATATAACGGAATATTTTGACACAGCACACACAAGATGTGCATTAGAACATACTTGTAATAGAAAGCAATGTTTTGACTCAGCACACAGAACATGTGCATTGGAAAATATTTGCAATAGAAAGGAATGTTTTTACTCAGCACAAACAACATGTGCATGAGAATATTCTGCATATAGAAAAGAATGTTTTTACTCAGCACAAACAACATGTGCATTAGAATTTACGTGGAAAAGAAAAAAATGTTTAGACTCAGCACACACAAGATGTGCATTAGAATATACTTGGAACATAAAGAAATGTTTTGAATCAACACACACAACATGTGCATGAGAATATATGAGGAATATAAAGGAAAATATTGACCAGGACAGACAACATGTGCATGAGAAAATCCTTGAAATAGAAACAAATGTTTTGACTCTGCACACACAACATGTGTATGAGAATATTCTGCACATGGAAAATAATGTTTTTACTCAGCATTAACAACATGTGCATTAGAATATACTAGGAATATAAAGGAATATTTTGAAACAGCACACACAAGATGTTCATTAGAATATACTTGGAATAGAAAGGAATGTTTTGACTCAGCACACACAACATGTGCATTAGAATTTTAAAGAAATATTAAGGAATATTTTTACTCAGCACACACAAGATGTGCATTAGAATATACTTGGAATAGAAAGGAATGTTTTGACTCAGCACACACAACATGTGCATCAGAAAATACAAGGAATATTAAGGAGTATTTTGACAGCACACACCACAAGTGCATGAGAATAGACTAGGAATATAACGGAATATTTTGACTCAGGACACACAACATGTGCATTAGAATATACTTGGAATAGAAAGGAATGTTTAGACTAACCACACACAACATGCGCATTTGAATATACTTGGAATAGGAAGGAATGTTTTGACTCAGCACACTCAACATGTGCATTTGAATATACGTGGAGCATTAAGAAATATTTTGACTAAGCACAGACAACATGTGCATTAGAATATGCATGGAACAGAAAGGAATGTATTGACTCAGCACACACCACATGTGCATTACTATATTCTTGGAATAGAAAGATATGTTTTGATTCAGTACACACAACATGTGCATTAGAATATATGATGAATATCAAGGAATATTTTGACCAGGACAGACAAGATTTGCATTAGGATATACATAGAATAGAAAGGAATGTTTTTACTCAGCACACACAACATGTGCATTTGAATATACTTGGAAAAGTAAGGAATGTTTTGACTCAGCACACACCACACGTGCATAAGATTAGACTAGGAATATTACGGAATATTTTGACTCAGCACACACAGCATGTGCATGAGAATATTCTGCATATAGAAAATAATGTTTTCACTCAGCACAAACACCATGTGCATAAGAATATATTAGGAATATAAAGGAATATTTTGACACAGCATACACAAGATGTGCATCAGAAAATACTTGGAATAGAAAGGAATGTTTTGACTCAGCATATACAACATGAGAATTAGAATATACAAGGAATATTAAGGAATATTTTGACTCAGCACACACCACACGTGCATGAGAATAGAGTAGGAAAATAACGGAATAATTTGACTCAGGACACACAACATGTGCATTAGAATATACTTGGAATAGAAAGGAATGTTTTGACTTACCACACACAATGTGCATTAGAATATACTTGGAATAGGAAGGAATGTTTTGACTCAGCACACACAACATGTGCATGAGAATATTCTGCGTATAGAAAAGAATGTTTTGACTCAGCACACACAATATGTGCTTTAGAATATACTTGGAATACAATGGAATGTTTTGACTCATCACGCAGAAGATGTGCATTAGAATATACTTGGAATAGAAAGGAATGTTTTGACTCAGCACACACAACGTGCATTAGAATTTACTTGGAATGGAAAAGAGTGTTTTGACTCAGCACACACAACATGTGCATAAGAAAATACTTGGAATAGAAAGGAATGTTTTGACACAGCACACACAACATGTACAGTAGAATATATGAGGAATATAAAGGAATATTTTGACCAGGACAGACAACATGTGCATTAGTATATATTTGGAAAACGAAGGAATGTTTTGATACAACACACACAATATGTGCATTAGAATATACTTGGAATAGAAAGGAATGTTTTGAATTAGCACACACAACATGTGTGTATCGGAATATACTCAGAATAGAAAGGAAAGTATTGACTCAGCACACACCACATATGCATTAGAATATACTTGGAAAAGAAAGGAATGTTTTGACCCAGAACAAGAAGGATTTATATTAGAATATACTTGGAATAGAAAGGAATGTATTGACTCAGCACACACAGCATGTGCATTTTAATATATGTGGAAAGGAAAGGTATGTTTTGACACAGCACACACAACATGTGCATTAGAATATGCTTGGAATAGAAAGGAATGTTTTTACTCAGCACACACAAAATGTGCATGAGCATATACTTGGAATACAATGGAATGTTTTGACTCAGCACACACAACATGTGCATTGGAAAATATTTGCAATATAAAGGAATGTTTTGACTCAGCACACGACACATGTGCCTGAGAATAGACTAGGAATATAATGGAATATTTTGACTCAGCACGTAGAAGATGTGCATTAGAATATAGTTGGAATAGAAAGGAATGTTTTGACTCAGCACACACAACGTACATTAGAATATACTTGGAATAGAAAGGAATGTTTTGACTCAGCACACACAACATGTGCATCGGAATACACTCAGAATAGAAAGGAAAGTATTGACTCAGCACACACCACATATGCATTAGAATATATTTGGAATGGAAACGAATGTTTTGACCCAGAACAAGAAGCAAGTGTATCTGAATAATCTTGGAATAGAAAGGAATGTTTTGACTCAGCACACACAACGTGCATTAGAATTTACTTGGAATAGAAAAGAATGTTTTGACTCATCATACACAACATGTACATAAGAAAATACTTGGAATAGAAAGGAATGGTTTGAGTCAGCACACACCACAAGTGAATGAGATTAGACTAGGAATATTACGGAATATTTTGACTCAGGGTACACAACATGTGCATTAGAATATCTTTGGCTTGGCTTCGCGGACGAAGATTTATGGAGGGGGTAAAAAGTCCACGTCAGCTGCAGGCTCGTTTGTGGCTGACCAGTCCGATGCGGGACAGGCAGACACGATTGCAGCGGTTGCAAGGGAAAATTGGTTGGTTGGGGTTGGGTGTTGGGTTTTTCCTCCTTTGCCTTTTGTCAGTGAGGTGGGCTCTGCGGTCTTCTTCAAAGGAGGCTGCTGCCCGCCAAACTGTGAGGCGCCAAGATGCACGGTTTGAGGCGTTATCAGCCCACTGGCGGTGGTCAATGTGGCAGGCACCAAGAGATTTCTTTAGGCAGTCCTTGTACCTTTTCTTTGGTGCACCTCTGTCACGGTGGCCAGTGGTGAGCTCGCCATATAATACGATCTTGGGAAGGCGATGGTCCTCCATTCTGGAGACGTGACCCATCCAGCGCAGCTGGATCTTCAGCAGCGTGGACTCGATGCTGTCGACCTCTGCCATCTCGAGTGAACTACTCTTTGCAGATGATGCCGCTTTAGTTGCCCATTCAGAGCCAGCTCTTCAGCGCTTGACGTCCTGCTTTGCGGAAACTGCCAAAATGTTTGGCCTGGAAGTCAGCCTGAAGAAAACTGAGGTCCTCCATCAGCCAGCTCCCCACCATGACTACCAGCCCCCCCACATCTCCATCGGGCACACAAAACTCAAAACGGTCAACCAGTTTACCTATCTCGGCTGCACCATTTCATCAGATGCAAGGATCGACAATGAGATAGACAACAGACTCGCCAAGGCAAATAGCGCCTTTGGAAGACTACACAAAAGAGTCTGGAAAAACAACCAACTGAAAAACCTCACAAAGATAAGCGTATACAGAGCCGTTGTCATACCCACACTCCTGTTCGGCTCCGAATCATGGGTCCTCCACCGGCACCACCTACGGCTCCTAGAACGCTTCCACCAGCGTTGTCTCCGCTCCATCCTCAACATCCATTGGAGCGCTCACACCCCTAACGTCGAGGTACTCGAGATTAGAATATACTTGGAATAGAAAGGAACATTTTGACTGAGCACACACAACGTGCATTAGAATATAATTGGAATAGGAAGTAATGTTTTGACTCAGCACACACAACATGTGCATTTGAATATACTTTGAAAAGAAAGGAATGTTTTGACTCAGCACACACAAGATGTGCATTAGAATATACTTGGAACATAAAGAAATGTTCTGAATCAGCATACACAACATGTGCATTAGAATATATGAAGAATATAAAGGAATATTTTGACCAGGACAGACAACATGTGCATGAGAAAATTCATGCAATAGAAACAAATGTTTTGACTCAGCACACACAACATGTGCATGAGAATATACTAGAGTTATAAAGGAATATTTTGACACAGCACACACAAGATGTGCATTAGAACATACTTGGAATAGAAAGGAATGTTTTAACTTAGCACACACAACATGTGCATTAGAATATACATGGAAAAGGAAGGAATGTTTTGACCAGGACAGACAACATCTGCATTAGTATATACATGGAATAGAAAGGAATGTTTTTAGTCAGCACACACAATATGTGCTTTAGAATATACTTGGAATACAATGGAATGTTTTCACTCAGCACACACTACATGCATTAGAATTTACTTGGAATAGAAAAGAATGTTTTGACTCAGCATACATAACATGTACATAAGAAAATACTTGGAATAGAAAGGAATGGTTTGAGTCAGCACACACCACACGTGAATGAGATTAGACTAGGAATATAACGGAATATTTTGACTCAGGCTACACAACATGTGCATTAGAATATACTTGGAATAGAAAGGAACATTTTGACTGAGCACACACAACGTGCATTAGAACATACTTGGAATAGGAAGGAATGTTTTGACTCAGCACACACAACATGTGCATTTGAATATACATGGAAAAGAAAGGAATGTTTTGACTCAGCACACACAACATGTGCATGAGAATATTCTGCATATAGAAAATAATGATTTCACTCAGCACAAACAACATGTGCATAAGAATAAATTAGGAATATAAAGGAATATTTTGACACAGCATACACAAGATGTGCATTCGAAAATACTTGGAATTGAAAGGAATGTTTTGACTCAGCAAACACAACGTGCATTAGAATTTACTTGGAATAGAAAAGAATGTTTTGACTCAGCATACACATCATGTACATAAGAAAATACTTGGAATAGAAAGGAATGTTTTTACTCAGCACACACAATATGTGCATGAGAATATACTTGGAAGAGTAAGGTATGTTTTGAATCAGCACACACAAGATGTGCATTGGAAAATACTTGCAATAGGAAGGAATGTTTTGACTCAGCACACACCACGCGTGGCTTAGAATAGACTAGGAATATAATGGAATATTTCGAATCAGGGCACAAAACATGCGCATTAGAATATACTTGGAATAGGAAGGAATGTTTTGACTCAGCACGCACAGCATGTGTATTAGAATATACTTGAAAAAGAAAGTAATGTTTTGACATAGCACATAAAAGATGTGCATCAGAAAATACTTGGAATAGAAACGAAAGTTTAGAGTCAGCACACACAACATGTGCATTAGAATATACAAGGAATATTAAAGAATATTTTGACTCACCACACACAACATGAGAATTAGAATATGCATGGAATAGAAAGGAATGTTATGACACAGCAAACACCAAATGTGCATTAGAATATTCTTGGAATACAAAAGGTATGTTTTGACTCAGCACACACAACATGTGCATTAGAATATATGAGGAATATAAAGGAACATTTAGACCAGGACAGACAACATTTGCATTAGTATATACATGGAATAGAAAGGAATGTTTTTAGTCAGCACCCACATTATGTGCTTTAGAATATACTTGGAATGCAATGGATTATGTTGAATCAGCACAGACAACATGTGCATTAGAATATACTTGGAATAGAAAGGAATGTTTTGACTCACCACACACAACGTGCATTAGAATGTACTTGGAATAGGAAGGAATGTTTTGACTCAGCACACACAAGATGTGCATTCGAAAATACTTGGAATAGAAAGGAATGTTTTGACTCAGCAAACACAACGTGCATTAGAATTTACTTGGAATAGAAAGGAATAATTTGACTCAGCACACACGACATGTGCATTAGAATATACTTGGAAAAGAAAGGAATGTTTTCATACAGCACACACAATAAGTGCATTAGAATATACTTGGCATAGAAAGGAATGTTTTGACCCAGAACAAGAAGGATGTGCATTAGCGTATACTTGGAATACAATGGAATGTTTTGACTCAGCACACACAACATGTGCATTGGAGAATACCTGGAATAGAAAGGAATGTTTTGACTCAGCACACAACTCACGTGCCTGAGAATAGAATAGGAATATAATGGAATATTTCGACTCAGGACACAGAACATGTGCATTAGAAAATACTTGGAATAGAAAGGAATGTTTTTACTCAGCACACACAAGATGTGCATTAGAATATACTTGGAATAGAAAGGAATGTTTTGACTAAGCACAAACAACGTACATTAGAATATACTTGGAATAGGAAGGAATGTTTTGACTCAGCACACACAACATGTGCATTGGAAAATACTTGCAATAGAAAGGAATGCTTTGAATCAGCACACACCACATGTGCATTGGAATATTCTGTGAATAGAAAGGTATGTTTTGAAACAGCACACACAACATGTGCATTAGAATATATGAGGAATATAACAGAATATTTTGACCAGCACAGACAACATGAGCATTAGTATATACATGGAATAGAAAGGAGTGTTTTTACTCAGCAGACATAAGATGTGCATTGGAAAATACTTCCAATAGAAAGGAATGTTTTGACTCAGCACACACCACGCGTGGCTGAGAATAGACTACGAATATAATGGAGTATTTCGACTCAGGGCACACAACATATGCATTAGAATATGCATGGAATAGAAAGGAATGTTTTAACTCAGCACACACCAAATGCGCATTAGAATATTCTGGGAATAGAAAGGAATGTTTTGACTCAGTACACACAACATTTACATTAGAATATATGAGGAATAAAAAGGAATATTTTGACCAGGACAGACAACACGTGCATTAGTATATACATGGAATAGAAAGGAATGTTTTTACTCGTCACACAAGATGTGCATTCGAATATACTTGGAAGTGAAAGGAATGTTTTGACTCAGCACACACAACGTGCATTAGAATTTACTTGGAATAGAAAGGAATGATTTGACTCAGCACACACAACATGTTCATTAGTATATGCAAGGAATATTAAGTAATATTTTGACTCAGCACACACAACATGTGCATTAGAATATACTTGGAATAGAATGGAATGTTTTGACCAAGAACTAGAAGGATGTGTATTAGAATATATTTGGAATAGAAAGGAATCTTTTGATTCAGCACACACAACATGTGCATCAGAAAAAACTTGGAATAGAAAGGAATGTTTTGACTCAGCACACACAACATTTACATTAGAATATATGAGGAATAAAAAGGAATATTTTGACCAGGACAGACAACACGTGCATTAGTATATACATGGATTACAAAGGAATGTTTTTACACGTCACACAAGATGTGCATTCGAATATACTTGGAAGTGAAAGGAATGTTTTGACTCAGCACACACAATGTGCATTAGAATATACTTGGAATAGGAAGGAATGTTTTGACTCAGCATATACAACATGTGCATTAGAATATACAAGGAATATTAAGGAATATTTTGACTCAGCACACACCACACGTGCATGAGAATAGAGTAGGAATATAACGGAATAATTTGACTCAGGATACATAACATGTGCTTTAGAATATACTTGGAATAGAAAGGAATGTTTTGACCAAGAACTAGAAGGATGTGTATTAGAATATACTTGGAATAGAAAGTAATGTTTTGACTCAGCATACACAACATTTACTTTAGAATATATGAGCAATAAAAAGGAATATTTTGACCAGGACAGACAACACGTGCATTAGTATATACATGGAATAGAAAGGAATGTTTTTCCTCGTCACACAAGATGTGCATTCGAATATACTTGGAAGTTAAAGGAATATTTTGACTCAGCACACACAATGTGCCATAGAATATACTTGGAATAGGAAGGAATGTTTTGACTCAGCATATACAACATGTGCATTAGAATGTACAAGGAATATTAAGGAATATTTTGACTCAGCACACACCAGACGTGCATGAGAATAGAGTAGGAATATAACGGAATAATTTGACTCAGGACACACAACATGTGCTTTAGAATATACTTGGAATACAATGGAATGATTTGACTCAGCACGCAGAAGATGTGCATGAGAATATACTTGGAATAGAAAGGAATGTTTTGACCCAGCACACACCACATATGCATTAGAATATACTCGGAATAGAAAGTAATGTTTTGACCCAGAACAAGAAGGATGTGTATTATAATGTACTTGGAATAGAAAGGAATGTTTTGACTCAGCACACACCACAGGTGCATTAGCGTATACTTGCAATACAATGGAATGTTTTGACTCAGCACACACAACATCTGCATTGGAGAATACCTGGAATAGAAAGGAATGTTTTGACTCAGCACACAACACACGTGCCTGAGAATAGAATAGGAATATAATGGAATATTTCGACTCAGGACACAGAACATGTGCATTAGAAAATACTTGGAATACAAAGGAATGTTCTTGCTCAATACACACAAGATGTGCATTAGAATATACTTGGAATAGAAAGGAATGTTTTGACTCAGCACAAACAACTTACATTAGAATATACTTGGAATAGGAAGGAATGTTTTGACTCAGCACACACCACATGTGCATTGGAATTTTCTGGGAATAGAAAGGTATGTTTTGAAACAGCACACACAACATGTGCATTAGAATATATGAGGAATGTAACAGAATATTTTGACCAGGACATACAACATGAGCATTAGTATATACATGGAATAGAAAGGAATGTTTTACTCAGCAGACATAAGATGTGCATTGGAAAATACTTCCATTAGAAAGGAATGTTTTGACTCAGCACACACCACACGTGGCTGAGAATAGACTAGGAATATAATGGAATATTTCGACTCAGGGCACACAACATGTGCATTAGAATATGCATGGAATAGAAAGGAATGTTTTAACTCAGCACACACCAAATGCGCATTAGAATATTCTGGGAATAGAAAGGAATGTTTTGACTAAGCACACACAACATTTACATTAGAATATATGAGGAATAAAAAGGAATATTTTGACCAGGACAGACAACACGTGCATTAGTATATACATGGAATAGAAAGGAATGTTTTTACTCGTTACACAAGATGTGCATTCGAATATACTTGGAAGTGAAAGGAATGTTTTGACTCAGCACACACAACATGCATTAGAATTTACTTGGAATAGAAAGGAATGATTTGACTCAGCACACACAACATGTTCATTAGTATATGCAAGGAATATTAAGGAATATTTTGACTCAGGACACACAACATGTGCATTAGAATATACTTGGAATAGAAAGGAATGTTTTGACCAAGAACTAGAAGGATCTGTATTAGAATATACTTGGAATAGAAACTAATGTTTTGATTCAGCACACACAACATGTGCATCAGAAAATACTTGGAATAGAAAGGAATGTTTTGACTCAGCACACACAACATTTACATTAGAATATATGAGGAATAAAAAGGAATATTTTGACCAGGACAGACAACACGTGCATTAGTATATACATGGAATAGAAAGGAATGTTTTTACTCGTCACACAAGATGTGCATTCGAATATACTTGGAAGTGAAAGGAATGTTTTGACTCAGCACACACAATGTGCATTAGAATATACTTGGAAGTGAAAGGAATGTTTTGACTCAGCACACACAATGTGCATTAGAATATACTTGGAATAGGAAGGAATGTTTTGACTCAGCATATACATCATGTGCATTAGAATATACAAGGAATATTAAGGAATATTTTGACTCAGCATACACCACACGTGCATGAGAATAGAGTAGGAATATAACGGAATAATTTGACTCAGGACACACAACATGTGCATTAGAATATACTTGGAATAGAAAGGAATGCTTTCAATCAGCACACACAAAATTTGCATTAGAATATAAAAGGAATATTAAGGAATAGTTTGACTCAGTACACACAACATGTGCATTAGGATATGCATGGAATATAAATTAATGTTTTGACACAGCACACACAACATGTACATTAGAATATATGAGGAATATAAAGGAATATTTTGACCAGGACAGACAACATGTGCATTAGTATATACTTGGAAAAGGAAGGAATGTTTTGATACAACACACACAATATGTGCATTAGAATATACTTGGAATAGAAAGCAATGTTATACTCCAATGTGCATCGGAGTATACTCAGAATAGAAAGGAAAGTATTGACTCAGCACACACCACATATGCATTAGAATATACTTGGAAAAGAAAGGAATGTTTTGACACAGAACAAGAAGGATGTGTATTAGAATATACTTGGAATAAAAAGGAATGTTTTGACACAGCACACACAACATGTACATCAGAAAATACAAGGAATATTAAGGAGTATTTTGACAGCACACACCACAAGTGCATGAGAATAGACTAGGAATATAACGGAATATTTTGACTCAGCACACACCACAAGTGCATTAGTATATTCTTGTAATAGAAAGGTATGTTTTGACTCAGCACACACAACATGTGCATTAGAATATATGATGAATATCAAGGAATATTTTGACCAGGACAGACAAATTTTGCATTAGGATATACATAGAATAGAAAGGAATGTTTTTACTCAGCACACACAACATGTGCATTTGAATATACTTGGAAAAGTAAGGAATGTTTTGACTCAGCACACACCACACGTGCATCTGATTAGTTTAGGAATATTACGCAATATTTTGACTCAGCACACACAACATGTGCATGAGAATATTCTGCACATAGAAAATAATGTTTTCACTCAGCACAAACAACATGTGCATAAGTATATATTAGGAATATAAAGGAATATTTTGACAGCATACACAAGACGTGCATTCGAATATACTTGGAATAGAAAGGAATGTTTTGACTCAGCACACACAACGTGCATTAGAATTTACTTGGAATAGAAAGGAATGATTTGAATCAGCACACAAGACATGTGCATTAGAATATACTTGGAAAAGAAAGGAATGTTTCATACAGCACAAACAACATGTGCATTAGAATATACTAGGAATATAAAGGAATATTTTGACTCAGCACGCAGATGATGTGCATTAGAATATACTTGGAATAGAAAGGAATGTTTTGACTCAGCACACACAACGTGCATTAGAATTTACTTGGAATAGAAAAGAAAGTTTTGACTCAGCATACACATCATGTACATAAGAAAATACTTGGAATAGAAAGGAATGTTTTGACTCAGCACCAACAACGTACATTAGAATATATTTGGAATAGGAAGGAATGTTTTGACTCAGCACACACAACATGTGCATTGGAAAATACTTGCAATAGAAAGGAATGTTTTGTCTCAGCACACACAACATTTGCATTAGAATATATGAGGAATAAAAAGGAATATTTTGACCAGGACAGACAACACGTGCATTAGTATATACATGGAATAGAAAGGAATGTTTTTACTCGTCACACAAGATGTGCGTTCGAATATACTTGGAATAGAAAGGAATGTTTTGACTCAGCACACACCACGTACATTAGAATAAACTTGGAATAGGAAGGAATGTTTTGACTCTGCACACACAACATGTGCATTAGAATATACTTGGAAAAGAAAGGAATGTTTTGATACAGCACACACAATATGTGCATCAGAAAATACTTGGAAAAGAAAGGAATGTTTTGATACAGCACACACAATATGTGCATCAGAAAATACTTGGAAAAGAAAGGAATGTTTTGATACAGCACACACAATATGTGCATTGGAAAATACCTGGAATAGAAATGAATGTTTTGACTCAGCACACAACACACGTGCCTGAGAATAGACTAGGAATATAATGGAATATTTTGACTCAGCACACACAACGTACATTAGAATATACTTGGAATAGGAAGGAATGTTTTGACTCACCACACACAACATGTGCATTAGAATATTCTGGGAATAGAAAGGAATGTTTTGACTCAGCACACACCACATGTGCATTAGAATATTCTGGGAATAGAAAGGTATGTTTTGACACAGCACACACAACATGTGCATTATAATATATGAGGAATATAAAGGAATATTTTGACCAGGACAGTCAACATGTGCATTAGTATATACGTGGAATATAAAGCAATGTTTTTACTCAGCACACACAATATATGCTTTAGAATATACTTGGAATACAATGGAATGTTTTGACTCAGCATGCACAAGATGTGCATGAGAATATTCTGGGAATAGAAAGGTATGTTTTGTCTCAGCACACCCCACGTGTGCTTTAGGATATTCTTGGAATATCAATAAATATTTTGTCTCAGGACATGTGCATTAGATTATACTTGGAATAGAAAGGAACGTTTTGACTGAGCACAGACAACGTGCATTAGAACATACTTGGAATAGGAAGGAATGTTTTTACTCAGCACACACAAGATGTGCATTAGAATATACTTGAAACATAAAGAAATGTTTTGAATCGGCACACACAACATGTGCATTAGTAAATTCTTGCAATAGAAACAAATGTTTTGACTCAGCACACACAACATGTGCATGGGAATATTCTGCATATAGAAAAGAATGTTTTTACTCAGCACAAACAACATGTGCATTAGAATATATTCGGAATATAAAGGAATATTTTGACACAGCACACAAAAGATGTACATTAGAATATACTTGGAATAGAAAGGAATGTTTTGACCCGGAACAAGAAGCAAGTATATTAGAATATACTTGGAATAGAAAGCAATGTTTTGAGTCAGCATACACAAGATGTGCATTGGAAAATACTTGCAATAGAAAGGAATGTTTTGACTCAGCACACACAACATGTGCATCGGAATATACTCAGATTAGAAAGGAAAGTATTGACTCAGCACACACCACATATGCATTAGAATATACTTGGAATAGAAAGGAATGTTTTTACCAAGAACTAGGAGGATGTGTATTGGAATATACTTGGAATAGAAAGGAATGTTTTGACTCAGCACACACAACATGTGCATCAGAAAACACTTGGAATAGAAAGGAATGTTTTGACTCAGCATATACAACATGTGCATTAGAATATACAAGGAATATTAAGGAATATTTTGACTCAGCACATACCACACATACATGAGAATAGAGTAGGAATATAACGGAATAATTTGACTCAGGATACACAACATGTGCATTAGAATATACTTGGAATAGAAAGGAATGTTTTGACTCACCACACACAATGTGCATTAGAATATACTTGGAATAGGAAGGAATGTTTTGACTCAGCACACACAACGTACATTAGAATATACTTGGAATAGGAAGCAATGTTTTGACTCAGCACACTCAACATGTGCATTAGAATATACTTGAAAAAGAAAGTAATGTTTTGACACAGCACATAAAAGTTGTGCATTAGAATATACTTGGAATAGAAAGCAATGTTTTGACTCAGCACACACCACGTGTGGCTGAGAATACACTAGGAATATAATGGAATATTTCGATTCAGGGCACACAACATATGCATTAGAATGTACTTGGAATAGAAAGGAATGTTTTGACTCAGCACACACAACATGTGCATAAGCATATACTTGGAATACAATGGAATGTTTTGACTCAGCCCACACAACATGTGCATTGGAAAATACTTGTAATAGAAAGGAATGTTTTTACTCAGCACACACAACGTACATTATAATATACTTGGAATAGGAAGGAATGTTTTGACTCAGCACACACATGTGCATGAGAATATTCTGCGTATAGAAAAGAATGTTTTGACTCAGCACACACCACATATGCATTAGAATATACTTGGAAAAGAAAGGAATGTTTTGACCAAGAACTAGAAGGATGTGTATTGGAATATACTTGGAACAGAAAGGAATGTTTTGACTCAGCACACACAACATGTGCATCAGAAAACACTTGGAATAGAAAGAAATGTTTTGACTCAGCACACACCACACATACATGAGTATAGAGTAGGAATATAACGGAATAATTTGACTCAGGACACACAACATGTGCATTAGAATATACTTGGAATAGAAAGGAATGTTTTGACTCACCACACACTATGTGCATTAGAATATACTTGGAATAGGAAGGAATGTTTTGACTCAGCACACACAACGTACATTAGAATATACTTGGAATAGGAAGCAATGTTTTGACTCAGCACACTCAACATGTGCATTAGAATATACTTGAAAAAGAAAGTAATGTTTTGACACAGCACATAAAAGATGTGCATTAGAATATACTTGGAATAGAAAGGAATGTTTTGACTCAGCACACACAACATGTGCATCGGAATATACGCAGAATAGAAAGGAAAGTATTGACTCAGCACATACCACATATGCATTAGAATATACTTGAAAAAGAAAGGAATGTATTGACCTGGAACAAGAAGCAAGTGTATTAGAATATACTTGGAATAGAAAGCAATGTTTTGACTCAGCACACACAAGATGTGCATTGGAAAATACTTGCAATAGAAAGGAATGTTTTGACTAAGCACACACCACGTGTGGCTGAGAATACACTAGGAATATAATGGAATATTTCGACTCAGGGCACAGAACATATGCATTAGAATGTACTTGGAATAGAAAGGAATGTTTTGACTCAGCACACACAAAATGTGCATCAGCATATACTTGGAATACAATGGAATATTTTGACTCAGCCCACACAACATGTGCATTGGAAAATACTTGCAATAGAAAGGAATGTTTTTACTCAGCACACACAACGTACATTAGAATATACTTGGAATAGGAAGGAATGTTTTGACTCAGCATATACAACATGTGCATTAGAATATACAAGGAATATAAAGGAATATTTTGACACAGCACACACAAGATGTGCATTAGAAAATACTTGGAATAGAAAGGAATGTTTTGACTCAGCACACACAACGTGCATTAGAATTTACTTGGAATAGAAAGGAATGATTTGACAGCACACACAAAATGTGCATTAGAATATACAAGGAATATTAAGGAATATTTTGACTCAGTACACACAACATGTGCATTAGAATATACTTGGAATAGAAAGGAATGTTTTGACTCATCGCACACAACGTACATTAGAATATACTTGGAATAGGAAGGGACGTTTTAACTCAGCACACACAACAGGCGCATTAGAATAAACTTTAAAAAGAAAGTAATGTTTTGACACAGCACACATAAGATGTGCATTAGAATATACTTGGAATAGAAAGGTATGTTTTGACACAGCACACACAACATGTGCATTAGAATATATGAGGAATTTAAAGGAATATTTTGACCAGGACAGACAATATGTGCATGAGTATATACATGGAATAGAAAGGAATGTTTTTAGTCAGTACTCACAATATGTGCTTTAGAATATATTTGGAATACAATGAAATGTTTTGACTCAGCACGCACAAGATGTGCATTGGAAAATACCTGGAATAGAAATGAATGTTTTGACTCAGCACACAACATGTGCATTAGAATATGCATGGAATAGAAAGGAATGTTTTGACTCAGCACACACCACATTTGCATTGGAATATTCTGGGAATAGAAAGGTATGTTTTGAAACAGCACACACAACATGTGCATTAGAATATATGAGGAATATAACAGAATATTTTGACCAGGACAGACAACATGAGCATTAGTATATACATGGAATAGAAAGGAATGTTTTTACTCAGCAGACACAAGATGTGCATTGGAAAATACTTCCAATAGAAAGGAATGTTTTGACTCAGCACACACCACGCGTGGCTGAGAATAGACTAGGAATATAATGGAATATTTCGACTCCGGGCACACAACATGTGCATTAAATTATGCATGGAATAGAAAGGAATGTTTTAACTCAGCACACACCAAATGTTCATTAGAATATTCTGGGAATAGAAAGGAATGTTTTGACTCAGCACACACAACATTTGCATTAGAATATTTGAGGAATAAAAAGGAATATTTTGACCAGGACAGACAACACGTGCATTAGTATATACATGGAATAGAAAGGAATGTTTTTACTCGTCACACAAGATGTACATTCGAATATACTTGGAATAGAAAGGAATGATTTGACTCAGCACACACAAAATGTTCATTAGTATATAGAAGGAAATTTAAGGAATATTTTGACTCAGCACACACAACATGTGCATTAGAATATACTTGGAATTGAAAGGAATGTTTTTACTCAGCACACACAACGTACATTAGAATATACTTGGAATAGGAAGGAATGTTTTGACTCAGCACACACAACATGTGCATTAGAATATACTTGGAATAGAAAGGAATGGTTTGAGTCAGCACACACCACACGTGAATGAGATTAGACTAGGAATATAACGGAATATTTTGACTCAGGCTACACAACATGTGCATTAGAATATACTTGGAATAGAAAGGAACATTTTGACTGAGCACACACAACGTGCATTAGAACATACTTGGAATAGGAAGGAATGTTTTGACTCAGCACACACAACATGTGCATTTGAATATACATGGAAAAGAAAGGAATGTTTTGACTCAGCACACACAACATGTGCATGAGAATATTCTGCATATAGAAAATAATGATTTCACTCAGCACAAACAACATGTGCATAAGAATAAATTAGGAATATAAAGGAATATTTTGACACAGCATACACAAGATGTGCATTCGAAAATACTTGGAATAGAAAGGAATGTTTTGACTCAGCAAACACAACGTGCATTAGAATTTACTTGGAATAGAAAGGAATAATTTGACTCAGCAGACACGACATGTGCATTAGAATATACTTGGAAAAGAAAGGAATGTTTTCATACAGCACACACAATAAGTGCATTAGAATATACTTGGCATAGAAAGGAATGTTTTGATTCAGCACACACAACTTGTGCATCGGAATATACTCAGAATAGAAAGGAAAGTATTGCCCCAGCACACACCACATATGCATTAGAATATACTCGGAATAGAAAGGAATGTTTTGACCCAGAACAAGAAGGATGTGCATTAGCGTATACTTGGAATACAATGGAATGTTTTGACTCAGCACACACAACATGTGCATTGGAGAATACCTGGAATAGAAAGGAATGTTTTGACTCAGCACACAACACACGTGCCTGAGAATAGAATAGGAATATAATGGAATATTTCGACTCAGGACACAGAACATGTGCATTAGAAAATACTTGGAATAGAAAGGAATGTTTTTACTCAGCACACACAAGATGTGCATTAGAATATACTTGGAATAGAAAGGAATGTTTTGACTCAGCACAAACAACGTACATTAGAATATACTTGGAATAGAAAGGAATGTTTTGACTCAGCACACACCACATGTGCATTGGAATATTCTGTGAATAGAAAGGTATGTTTTGAAACAGCACACACAACATGTGCATTAGAATATATGAGGAATATAACAGAATATTTTGACCAGCACAGACAACATGAGCATTAGTATATACATGGAATAGAAAGGAGTGTTTTTACTCAGCAGACATAAGATGTGCATTGGAAAATACTTCCAATAGAAAGGAATGTTTTGACTCAGCACACACCACGCGTGGCTGAGAATAGACTACGAATATAATGGAGTATTTCGACTCAGGGCACACAACATGTGCATTAGAATATATGAGGAATAAAAAGGAATATTTTGACCAGGACAGACAACACGTGCATTAGTATATACATGGAATAGAAAGGAATGTTTTTACTCGTCACACAAGATGTGCATTCGAATATACTTGGAAGTGAAAGGAATGTTTTAACTCAGCACACACAACGTGCATTAGAATTTACTTGGAATAGAAAGGAATGATTTGACTCAGCACACACAACATGTGCATTGGAATTTACTCAGAATAGAAAGTAAAGTATTGTCTCAGCACACACCACATATGCATTAGAATATACTTGGAAAAGAAAGAAATATTTTGACTTGGAACAAGAAGCAAGTCTATTAGAATATACTTGGAGTAGAAAGCAATGTTTTGACTCAGCACACACAACGTGCATTAGAATTTACTTGGAATAGAAAAGAATGTTTTGACTCAGCATACACATCATGTACATAAGAAAATACTTGGAATAGAAAGGAATGTTTTTACTCAGCACACACAATATGTGCATGAGAATATACTTGGAAGAGTAAGGTATGTTTTGAATCAGCATACACAAGATGTGCATTGGAAAATACTTGCAATAGGAAGGAATGTTTTGACTCAGCACACACCATGCGTGGCTGAGAATAGACTAGGAATATAATGGAATATTTCGAATCAGGGCACAAAACATGCGCATTAGAATATACTTGGAATAGGAAGGAATGTTTTGACTCAGCACGCACAGCATGTGTATTAGAATATACTTGAAAAAGAAAGTAATGTTTTGACATAGCACATAAAAGATGTGCATCAGAAAATACGTGGAATAGAAACGAAAGTTTAGAGTCAGCACACACAACATGTGCATTAGAATATACAAGGAATATTAAAGAATATTTTGACTCAGCACACACAACATGAGAATTAGAATATGCATGGAATAGAAAGGAATGTTATGACACAGCAAACAACAAATGTGCATTAGAATATTCTTGGAATACAAAAGGTATGTTTTGACTCAGCACACACAACATGTGCATTAGAATATATGAGGAATATAAAGGAATATTTAGACCAGGACAGACAACATTTGCATTAGTATATACATGGAATAGAAAGGAATGTTTTTAGTTAGCACCCACATTATGTGCTTTAGAATATACTTGGAATGCAATGGATTATGTTGAATCAGCACAGACAACATGTTCATTAGAATATACTTGGAATAGATAGGAATGTTTTGACTCAGCTAACACCACATGTGCTTTAGAATATTCTTGGAATATCAATAAATATTTTGACACAGAACACACAAGATGTGCATTGGTAAATACTTGGAATAGAAAGGAATGTTTTGACTCAGCACACACCACACGTGCATGAGATTAGACAAGGAATATAACTGAATATTTTGACTCAGGGCACACAACATGTGCATTTGAATATACTAGGAATAGAAAGGAATGTTTTGATTCAGCACACACAAGATGTGCATTAGAATATACTTGGAACATAAAGAAATGTTTTGAATCAACACACACAACATGTGCATGAGAATATATGAGGAATATAAAGGAAAATATTGACCAGGACAGACAACATGTGCATGATAAAATTCTTGCAATAGAAACAAATGTTTTGACTCAGCACACACAACATGTGTATGAGAATATTCTGCATATAGAAAATAATGTTTTAACTCAGCACAAACAACATGTGCATTAGAATACACTAGGAATATAAAGGTATATTTTGACACAGCTCACACAACATGTGCATTAGAATATATGAGGAATTTAAAGGAATATTTTGACCAGGACAGACAATATGTGCATGAGTATATACATGGAATAGAAAGGAATGTTTTTAGTCAGTACTCACAATATGTGCTTTAGAATATATTTGGAATACAATGAAATGTTTTGACTCAGCACGCACAAGATGTGCATTGGAAAATACCTGGAATAGAAATGAATGTTTTGACTCAGCACACAACATGTGCATTAGAATATGCATGGAATAGAAAGGAATGTTTTGACTCAGCACACACCACATTTGCATTGGAATATTCTGGGAATAGAAAGGTATGTTTTGAAACAGCACACACAACATGTGCATTAGAATATATGAGGAATATAACAGAATATTTTGACCAGGACAGACAACATGAGCATTAGTATATACATGGAATAGAAAGGAATGTTTTTACTCAGCAGACACAAGATGTGCATTGGAAAATACTTCCAATAGAAAGGAATGTTTTGACTCAGCACACACCACGCGTGGCTGAGAATAGACTAGGAATATAATGGAATATTTCGACTCAGGGCACACAACATGTGCATTAAATTATGCATGGAATAGAAAGGAATGTTTTAACTCAGCACACACCAAATGTTCATTAGAATATTCTGGGAATAGAAAGGAATGTTTTGACTCAGCACACACAACATTTGCATTAGAATATTTGAGGAATAAAAAGGAATATTTTGACCAGGACAGAGAACACGTGCATTAGTATATACATGGAATAGAAAGGAATGTTTTTACTCGTCACACAAGATGTGCATTCGAATATACTTGGAATAGAAAGGAATGATTTGACTCAGCACACACAAAATGTTCATTAGTATATAGAAGGAATATTAAGGAATATTTTGACTCAGCACACACAACATGTGCATTAGAATATACTTGGAATTGAAAGGAATGTTTTTACTCAGCACACACAACGTACATTAGAATATACTTGGAATAGGAAGGAATGTTTTGACTCAGCACACACAACATGTGCATTAGAATATACTTGGAATAGAAAGGAATGGTTTGAGTCAGCACACACCACACGTGAATGAGATTAGACTAGGAATATAACGGAATATTTTGACTCAGGCTACACAACATGTGCATTAGAATATACTTGGAATAGAAAGGAACATTTTGACTGAGCACACACAACGTGCATTAGAACATACTTGGAATAGGAAGGAATGTTTTGACTCAGCACACACAACATGTGCATTTGAATATACATGGAAAAGAAAGGAATGTTTTGACTCAGCACACACAACATGTGCATGAGAATATTCTGCATATAGAAAATAATGATTTCACTCAGCACAAACAACATGTGCATAAGAATAAATTAGGAATATAAAGGAATATTTTGACACAGCATACACAAGATGTGCATTCGAAAATACTTGGAATAGAAAGGAATGTTTTGACTCAGCAAACACAACGTGCATTAGAATTTACTTGGAATAGAAAGGAATAATTTGACTCAGCAGACACGACATGTGCATTAGAATATACTTGGAAAAGAAAGGAATGTTTTCATACAGCACACACAATAAGTGCATTAGAATATACTTGGCATAGAAAGGAATGTTTTGATTCAGCAGACACAACTCGTGCATCGGAATATACTCAGAATAGAAAGGAAAGTATTGCCCCAGCACACAACACATATGCATTAGAATATACTCGGAATAGAAAGGAATGTTTTGACCCAGAACAAGAAGGATGTGCATTAGCGTATACTTGGAATACAATGGAATGTTTTGACTCAGCACACACAACATGTGCATTGGAGAATACCTGGAATAGAAAGGAATGTTTTGACTCAGCACACAACACACGTGCCTGAGAATAGAATAGGAATATAATGGAATATTTCGACTCAGGACACAGAACATGTGCATTAGAAAATACTTGGAATAGAAATGAATGTTTTTACTCAGCACACACAAGATGTGCATTAGAATATACTTGGAATAGAAAGGAATGTTTTGACTCAGCACACACCACATGTGCATTGGAATATTCTGTGAATAGAAAGGTATGTTTTGAAACAGCACACACAACATGTGCATTAGAATATATGAGGAATATAACAGAATATTTTGACCAGCACAGACAACATGAGCATTAGTATATACATGGAATAGAAAGGAGTGTTTTTACTCAGCAGACATAAGATGTGCATTGGAAAATACTTCCAATAGAAAGGAATGTTTTGACTCAGCACACACCACGCGTGGCTGAGAATAGACTACGAATATAATGGAGTATTTCGACTCAGGGCACACAACATGTGCATTAGAATATGCATGGAATAGAAAGGAATGTTTTAACTCAGCACACACCAAATGCGCATTAGAATATTCTGGGAATAGAAAGGAATGTTTTGACTCAGTACACACAACATTTACATTAGAATATATGAGGAATAAAAAGGAATATTTTGACCAGGACAGACAACACGTGCATTAGTATATACATGGAATAGAAAGGAATGTTTTTACTCGTCACACAAGATGTGCATTCGAATATACTTGGAAGTGAAAGGAATGTTTTGACTCAGCACACACAACGTGCATTAGAATTTACTTGGAATAGAAAGGAATGATTTGACTCAGCACACACAACATGTTCATTAGTATATGCAAGGAATATTAAGTAATATTTTGACTCAGCACACACAACATGTGCATTAGAATATACTTGGAATAGAATGGAATGTTTTGACCAAGAACTAGAAGGATGTGTATTAGAATATACTTGGAATAGAAAGGAATGTTTTGATTCAGCACACACAACATGTGCATCAGAAAATACTTGGAATAGAAAGGAATGTTTTGACTCAGCACACACAACATTTACATTAGAATATATGAGGAATAAAAAGGAATATTTTGACCAGGACAGACAACACGTGCATTAGTATATACATGGATTAGAAAGGAATGTTTTTACTCGTCACACAAGATGTGCATTCGAATATACTTGGAAGTGAAAGGAATGTTTTGACTCAGCACACACAACATGCATTAGAATTTACTTGGAATAGAAAGGAATGATTTGACTCAGCACACACAACATGTTCATTAGTATATGCAAGGAATATTAAGGAATATTTTGACTCAGCACACACAACATGTGCATTAGAATATACTTGGAATAGAAAGGAATGTTTTGACCAAGAACTAGAAGGATCTGTATTAGAATATACTTGGAATAGAAAGGAATGTTTTGATTCAGCACACACAACATGTGCATCAGAAAATACTTGGAATAGAAAGGAATGTTTTGACTCAGCACACACAACATTTACATTAGAATATATGAGGAATAAAAAGGAATATTTTGACCAGGACAGCCAACACGTGCATTAGTATATACATGGAATAGAAAGGAATGTTTTTACTCGTCACACAAGATGTGCATTCGAATATACTTGGAAGTGAAAGGAATGTTTTGACTCAGCACACACAATGTGCATTAGAATATACTTGGAATAGGAAGGAATGTTTTGACTCAGCATATACACCATGTGCATTAGAATATACAAGGAATATTAAGGAATATTTTGACTCAGCATACACCACACGTGCATGAGAATAGAGTAGGAATATAACGGAATAATTTGACTCAGGACACACAACATGTGCATTAGAATATACTTGGAATAGAAAGGAATGCTTTCAATCAGCACACACAAAATTTGCATTAGAATATAAAAGGAATATTAAGGAATAGTTTGACTCAGTACACACAACATGTGCATTAGGATATGCATGGAATATAAATTAATGTTTTGACACAGCACACACAACATGTACATTAGAATATATGAGGAATATAAAGGAATATTTTGACCAGGACAGACAACATGTGCATTAGTATATACTTGGAAAAGGAAGGAATGTTTTGATACAACACACACAATATGTGCATTAGAATATACTTGGAATAGAAAGCAATGTTTTGACTTAGCACACACAACATGTGCATCGGAGTATACTCAGAATAGAAAGGAAAGTATTGACTCAGCACACACCACATATGCATTAGAATATACTTGGAAAAGAAAGGAATGTTTTGACACAGAACAAGAAGGATGTGTATTAGAATATACTTGGAATAAAAAGGAATGTTTTGACACAGCACACACAACATGTACATCAGAAAATACAAGGAATATTAAGGAGTATTTTGACAGCACACACCACAAGTGCATGAGAATAGACTAGGAATATAACGGAATATTTTGACTCAGCACACACCACAAGTGCATTAGTATATTCTTGGAATAGAAAGGTATGTTTTGACTCAGCACACACAACATGTGCATTAGAATATATGATGAATATCAAGGAATATTTTGACCAGGACAGACAAATTTTGCATTAGGATATACATAGAATAGAAAGGAATGTTTTTACTCAGCACACACAACATGTGCATTTGAATATACTTGGAAAAGTAAGGAATTTTTTGACTCAGCACACACCACACGTGCATCTGATTAGTTTAGGAATATTACGCAATATTTTGACTCAGCACACACAACATGTGCATGAGAATATTCTGCACATAGAAAATAATGTTTTCACTCAGCACAAACAACATGTGCATAAGTATATATTAGGAATATAAAGGAATATTTTGACAGCATACACAAGACGTGCATTCGAATATACTTGGAATAGAAAGGAAAGTTTTGACTCAGCACACACAACGTGCATTAGAATTTACTTGGAATAGAAAGGAATGATTTGAATCAGCACACACGACATGTGCATTAGAATATACTTGGAAAAGAAAGGAATGTTTTCATACAGCACACACAACATGTGCATTATAATATATGAGGAATATAAAGGAATATTTTGACCAGGACAGTCAACATGTGCATTAGTATATACGTGGAATAGAAAGCAATGTTTTTACTCAGCACACACAATATATGCTTTAGAATATACTTGGAATACAATGGAATGTTTTGACTCAGCATGCACAAGATGTGCATGAGAATATTCTGGGAATAAAAAGGTATGTTTTGTCTCAGCACACCCCACGTGTGCTTTAGAATATTCTTGGAATATCAATAAATATTTTGTCTCAGGACATGTGCATTAGATTATACTTGGAATAGAAAGGAACGTTTTGACTGAGCACAGACAACGTGCATTAGAACATACTTGGAATAGGAAGGAATGTTTTTACTCAGCACACACAAGATGTGCATTAGAATATACTTGAAACATAAAGAAATGTTTTGAATCGGCACACACAACATGTGCATTAGTAAATTCTTGCAATAGAAACAAATGTTTTGACTCAGCACACACAACATGTGCATGGGAATATTCTGCATATAGAAAAGAATGTTTTTACTCAGCACAAACAACATGTGCATTAGAATATATTCGGAATATAAAGGAATATTTTGACACAGCACACAAAAGATGTACATTAGAATATACTTGGAATAGAAAGGAATGTTTTGACTCAGCACACACAACATGTGCATCAGAAAACACTTGGAATAGAAAGGAATGTTTTGACTCAGCATATACAACATGTGCATTAGAATATACAAGGAATATTAAGGAATATTTTGACTCAGCACATACCACACATACATGAGAATAGAGTAGGAATATAATGGAATAATTTGACTCAGGACACACAACATGTGCATTAGAATATACTTGGAATAGAAAGGAAAGTTTTGACTCACCACACACAATGTGCATTGGAATATACTTGGAATAGGAAGGAATGTTTTGACTCAGCACACACAACGTACATTAGAATATACTTGGAATAGGAAGCAATGTTTTGACTCAGCACACTCAACATGTGCATTAGAATATACTTGAAAAAGAAAGTAATGTTTTGACACAGCACATAAAAGATGTGCATGAGAATATACTTGGAATAGAAAGGAATGTTTTGACTCAGCACACACAACATGTGAATCGGAATATACGCAGAATAGAAAGGAAAGTATTGACTCAGCACATACCACATATGAATTAGAATATACTTGAAAAAGAAAGGAATGTTTTGACCCGGAACAAGAAGCAAGTATATTAGAATATACTTGGAATAGAAAGCAATGTTTTGACTCAGCACACACAAGATGTGCATTGGAAAATACTTGCAATAGAAAGGAATGTTTTGACTCAGCACACACAACATGTGCATCGGAATATACTCAGATTAGAAAGGAAAGTATTGACTCAGCACACACCACATATGCATTAGAATATACTTGGAATAGAAAGGAATGTTTTTACCAAGAACTAGAAGGATGTGTATTGGAATATACTTGGAATAGAAAGGAATGTTTTGACTCAGCATATACAACATGTGCATTAGAATATACAAGGAATATTAAGGAATGTTTTGACTCACCACACACAATGTGCATTAGAATATACTTGGAATAGGAAGGAATGTTTTGACTCAGCACACACAATGTACATTAGAATATACTTGGAATAGGAAGCAATGTTTTGACTCAGCACACTCAACATGTGCATTAGAATATACTTGAAAAAGAAAGTAATGTTTTGACACAGCACATAAAAGATGTGCATTAGAATATACTTGGAATAGAAAGCAATGTTTTGACTCAGCATACACAAGATGTGCATTGGAAAATACTTGCAATAGAAAGGAATGTTTTGACTCAGCACACACCACGTGTGGCTGAAAATACACTAGGAATATAATGGAATATTTCGATTCAAGGCACACAACATATGCATTAGAATGTACTTGTAATAGAAAGGAATGTTTTTACTCAGCACACACAACGTACATTATAATATACTTGGAATAGGAAGGAATATTTTGACTCAGCACACACAACATGTGCATGAGAATATTCTGCGTATAGAAAAGAATGTTTTGACTCAGCACAAACAACTTGTGCATTTGAATATACTTGGAAAAGAAAGGAATGTTTTCACTCAGCACACACAAGATGTGCATTAGAATATACTTGAAACATAAAGAAATGTTTTGAATCAGCACACACAACATGTGCATTAGTAAATTCTTGCAATAGAAACAGATGTTTTGACTCAGCACACACAACATGTGCATGAGAATATTCTGCATATAGAAAATAATGTTTTTACTCAGCACAAACAACATGTGCATTAGAATATACTCGGAATATAAAGGAATATTTTGACACAGCACACAAAAGATGTACATTAGAATATACTTGGAATAGAAAGGAATGTTTTGACTCAGCACACACAACGTACATTAGAATATACTTGGAATAGGAAGGAATGTTTTGACTGAGCACACACAATATGTGCATTAGAATTTACGTGGAAAAGAAAGGAATGTTTCGACACAGCACACACAATATGTGCATTAGATTATACTTGGAATAGAAATGAATGGTTTGACTCAGCATACACAACATGTGCATCGGAATATACTCAGATTAGAAAGGAAAGTATTGACTCAGCACACACCACATATGCATTAGAATATACTTGGAAAAGAAAGGAATGTTTTGACCAAGAACTAGAAGGATGTGTATTGGAATATACTTGGAATAGAAAGGAATGTTTTGACTCAGCACACACAACATGTGCATCAGAAAACACTTGGAATAGAAAGGAATGTTTTGACTCAGCATATACAACATGTGCATTAGAATATACAAGGAATATTAAGGAATATTTTGACTCAGCACACACCACACATACATGAGTATAGAGTAGGAATATAACGGAATAATTTGACTCAGGACACACAACATGTGCATTAGAATATACTTGGAATAGAAAGGAATGTTTTGACTCACCACACACTATGTGCATTAGAATATACTTGGAATAGGAAGGAATGTTTTGACTCAGCACACACAACGTACATTAGAATATACTTGGAATAGGAAGCAATGTTTTGACTAAGCACACTCAACATGTGCATTAGAATATACTTGAAAAAGAAAGTAATATTTTGACACAGCACATAAAAGATGTGCATTAGAATATACTTGGAATAGAAAGGAATGTTTTGACTCAGCACACACAACATGTGCATCGGAATATACGCAGAATAGAAAGGAAAGTATTGACTCAGCACATACCACATATGCATTAGAATATACTTGAAAAAGAAAGGAATGTATTGACCTGGAACAAGAAGCAAGTGTATTAGAATATACTTGCAATAGAAAGCAATGTTTTGACTCAGCACACACAAGATGTGCATTGGAAAATACTTGCAATAGAAAGGAATGTTTTGACTAAGCACACACCACGTGTGGCTGAGAATACACTAGGAATATAATGGAATATTTCGACTCAGGGCACACAACATATGCATTAGAATGTACTTGGAATAGAAAGGAATGTTTTGACTCAGCACACACAAAATGTGCATCAGCATATACTTGGAATACAATGGAATATTTTGACTCAGCCCACACAACATGTGCATTGGAAAATACTTGCAATAGAAAGGAATGTTTTTACTCAGCACACACAACGTACATTAGAATATACTTGGAATAGGAAGGAATGTTTTGACGCAGCATATACAACATGTGCATTAGAATATACAAGGAATATAAAGGAATATTTTGACACAGCACACACAAGATGTGCATTAGAAAATACTTGGAATAGAAAGGAATGTTTTGACTCAGCACACACAACATGTGCATCAGCATATACTTGGAATACAATGGAATGTTTTGACTCAGCCCACACAATGTGCATTAGAATATACTTGGAATAGGAAGGAATGTTTTGACTCAGCATATACATCATGTGCATTAGAATATACAAGGAATATTAAGGAATATTTTGACTCAGCATACACCACACGTGCATGAGAATAGAGTAGGAATATAACGGAATAATTTGACTCAGGACACACAACATGTGCATTAGAATATACTTGGAATAGAAAGGAATGCTTTCAATCAGCACACACAAAATTTGCATTGGAATATAAAAGGAATATTAAGGAATAGTTTGACTCAGTACACACAACATGTGCATTAGGATATGCATGGAATATAAATTAATGTTTTGACACAGCACACACAACATGTACATTAGAATATATGAGGAATATAAAGGAATATTTTGACCAGGACAGACAACATGTGCATTAGTATATACTTGGAAAAGGAAGGAATGTTTTGATACAACACACACAATATGTGCATTAGAATATACTTGGAATAGAAAGCAATGTTTTGACTTAGCACACACAACATGTGCATCGGAGTATACTCAGAATAGAAAGGAAAGTATTGACTCAGCACACACCACATATGCATTAGAATATACTTGGAAAAGAAAGGAATGTTTTGACACAGAACAAGAAGGATGTGTATTAGAATATACTTGGAATAAAAAGGAATGTTTTGACACAGCACACACAACATGTACATCAGAAAATACAAGGAATATTAAGGAGTATTTTGACAGCACACACCACAAGTGCATGAGAATAGACTAGGAATATAACGGAATATTTTGTACTCAGCACACACCACAAGTGCATTAGTATATTCTTGGAATAGTAAGGTATGTTTTGACTCAGCACACACAACATGTGCATTAGAATATATGATGAATATCAAGGAATATTTTGACCAGGACAGACAAATTTTGCATTAGGATATACATAGAATAGAAAGGAATGTTTTTACTCAGCACACACAACATGTGCATTTGAATATACTTGGAAAAGTAAGGAATGTTTTGACTCAGCACACACCACACGTGCATCTGATTAGTTTAGGAATATTACGCAATATTTTGACTCAGCACACACAACATGTGCATGAGAATATTCTGCACATAGAAAATAATGTTTTCACTCAGCACAAACAACATGTGCATAAGTATATATTAGGAATATAAAGGAATATTTTGACAGCATACACAAGACGTGCATTCGAATATACTTGGAATAGAAAGGAATGTTTTGACTCAGCACACACAACGTGCATTAGAATTTACTTGGAATAGAAAGGAATGATTTCATACAGCACAAACAACATGTGCATTAGAATATACTAGGAATATAAAGGAATATTTTGACTCAGCACGCAGATGATGTGCATGAGAATATACTTGGAATAGAAAGGAATGTTTTGATTCAGCACACACAACAAGTGCATCGGAATATACTCAGAATAGAAAGGAAAGTATTGACCCAGCACACACCACATATGCATTAGAATATACTCGGAATAGAAAGGAATGTTTTGACCCAGAACAAGAAGGATGTGTATTAGACTGTACTTGGAATAGTAAGGAATGTTTTGACTCAGCACACACCAAATGTGCATTGGCGTATACTTGGAATACAATGGAATATTTTGACTCAGCCCACACAACATGTGCATCGGAGAATACCTGAAATAGAAAGGAATGTTTTGACTCAGTACACAACACACGTGCCTGAGAATAGACTAGGAATATAATGGAATATTTCAACTCAGGACACAGAACATGTGCATTAGAATATACTTGGAATAGAAAGGAATGTTTTGACTCAGCACACACAACGTGCATTAGAATTTACTTGGAATAGAAAAGAAAGTTTTGACTCAGCATACACATCGTGTACATAAGAAAATACTTGGAGTAGAAAGGAATGTTTTGACTCAGCACCAACAACGTACATTAGAATATATTTGGAATAGGAAGGAATGTTTTGACTCAGCACACACAACATGTGCATTAGAATATGCATGGAATAGAAAGGAATGTTTTGTCTCAGCACACACAACATTTGCATTAGAATATATGAGGAATAAAAAGGAATATTTTGACCAGGACAGACAACACGTGCATTAGTATATACATGGAATAGAAAGGAATGTTTTTACTCGTCACACAAGATGTGCGTTCGAATATACTTGGAATAGAAAGGAATGATTTGACTCAGCACACACAAAATGTTCATTAGTATATAGAAGGAATATTAAGGAATATTTTGATTCAGCACACACAACATGTGCATTAGTATATACTTGGAAAAGAAAGGAATGTTTTGATACAGCACACACAATATGTGCATCAGAAAATACTTGGAATAGAAAGGAATGTTTTGACTCAGCACACACCACAGGTCCATTAGCATATACTTGGAATACAATGGAATGTTTTGACTCAGTACACACAACATGTGCATTGGAAAATACCTGGAATAGAAATGAATGTTTTGACTCAGCACACAACACACGTGCCTGAGAATAGACTAGGAATATAATGGAATATTTTGACTCAGCACACACAACGTACATTAGAATATACTTGGAATAGGAAGGAATGTTTTGACTCACCACACACAACATGTGCATTGGAAAATACTTGCAATAGAAAGGAATGTTTTGACTCAGCACACACCACATGTGCATTAGAATATTCTGGGAATAGAAAGGTATGTTTTGACACAGCACACACAACATGTGCATTATAATATATGAGGAATATAAAGGAATATTTTGACCAGGACAGTCAACATGTGCATTAGTATATACGTGGAATAGAAAGCAATGTTTTTACTCAGCACACACAATATATGCTTTAGAATATACTTGGAATACAATGGAATGTTTTGACTCAGCATGCACAAGATGTGCATGAGAATATTCTGGGAATAGAAAGGTATGTTTTGTCTCAGCACACCTCACGTGTGCTTTAGAATATTCTTGGAATATCAATAAATATTTTATCTCAGGACATGTGCATTAGATTATACTTGGAATAGAAAGGAACGTTTTGACTGAGCACAGACAACGTGCATTAGAACATACTTGGAATAGGAAGGAATGTTTTTACTCAGCACACACAAGATGTGCATTAGAATATACTTGAAACATAAAGAAATGTTTTGAATCGGCACACACAACATGTGCATTAGTAAATTCTTGCAATAGAAACAAATGTTTTGACTCAGCACACACAACATGTGCATGGGAATATTCTGCATATAGAAAAGAATGTTTTTACTCAGCACAAACAACATGTGCATTAGAATATATTCGGAATATAAAGGAATATTTTGGCACAGCACACAAAAGATGTACATTAGAATATACTTGGAATAGAAAGGAATGTTTTGACTCAGCACACACAACATGTGCATCAGAAAACACTTGGAATAGAAAGGAATGTTTTGACTCAGCATATACAACATGTGCATTAGAATATACAAGGAATATTAAGGAATATTTTGACTCAGCACATACCACACATACATGAGAATAGAGTAGGAATATAATGGAATAATTTGACTCAGGACACACAACATGTGCATTAGAATATACTTGGAATAGAAAGGAAAGTTTTGACTCACCACACACAATGTGCATTGGAATATACTTGGAATAGGAAGGAATGTTTTGACTCAGCACACACAACGTACATTAGAATATACTTGGAATAGGAAGCAATGTTTTGACTCAGCACACTCAACATGTGCATTAGAATATACTTGAAAAAGAAAGTAATGTTTTGACACAGCACATAAAAGATGTGCATGAGAATATACTTGGAATAGAAAGGAATGTTTTGACTCAGCACACACAACATGTGAATCGGAATATACGCAGAATTGAAAGGAAAGTATTGACTCAGCACATACCACATATGAATTAGAATATACTTGAAAAAGAAAGGAATGTTTTGACCCGGAACAAGAAGCAAGTATATTAGAATATACTTGGAATAGAAAGCAATGTTTTGACTCAGCATACACAAGATGTGCATTGGAAAATACTTGCAATAGAAAGGAATGTTTTGACTCAGCACACACAACATGTGCATCGGAATATACTCAGATTAGAAAGGAAAGTATTGACTCAGCACACACAACATGTGCATTAGAATATATGAGGAATATAAAGGAATATTTTGACCAGGACAGTCAACATGTGCATTAGTATATACGTGGAATAGAAAGCAATGTTTTTACTCAGCACACACAATATGTGCTTTAGAATATATGAGGAATAAAAAGGAATATTTTGACCAGTACAGTCAACATGTGCATGAGAATATACTGGGAATAGAAAGAAATGTTTTGACTCAGCGAACACAACATGTGTATTGGTATATACTTGGTACGGAAAGGAATGTTTGGATTCAGAACACACAACATTTGCATTGGAATATACTCAGAATAGAATGGAAAGTATTGACTCAGCACACACCACATTGGCATTAGAAAATACTTAGTATAGAAAGGAATGTTTTTACTCAGCACACACAACATGTACATTAAAATATATGAGGAATATTAGGGAATATTTTGACTCAGCACACACAAGATGTGCATTAGAATATACTTGGAATAGAATGGAATGTTTTAGCGCAGCACACACAACATTTGCATTGGAATATACTTGGAAAAGAAAGGAATATTTTGACTCAGTATACACAAGATGTGCATTAGAATATACTTGCAATAGAAAGAAATATTTTGACTCAGCACACACAACATTTGCATGAGAACATATTTTAAATAGAAAGGAATGAATAAACTCAGCACACACAACATGTGCATTAGAATATTCTTGGATTATAAATAAATATTTTGGCGCAGCACACACAAGATGTGCGAGAGAATATACTTGGAATTGAAGAAAATTTTGACTAAGCAGACAAAGCATGTGTATTAGAATAAACTTGGAAAAGAAAGGAATGTTTTGACTCAGCACACACAACATGTGCATCGGAAAATACTCAGAATAGTAAGAAAAGTATTGACTCAGCACAGACAACATTTGCATTAGAATATACTAGGAATAGAAAGGAATGTTTTGACTCAGCACACACCACATGTGCATGAGAACATACTTTAAATAGAAAGGAATGAATAAACTCAGCACAAACAACATGTGCATTAGAATATTCTGGGAATAGAAAAGAATGTTTTGACTCAGGACACGCAACATGTGCATTAGAATATACTGGGAAGAGAAAGGAATGTTTTAACTCAGCACACAGAACATGTGTATTACAATATATTTGGAATAGAAAGGAATGTTTTGACTCAACACAAACCACATGTGCATTAGAATATTCTTGGATTATAAATAAATATTTTGGCGCAGCTCACACAAGATGTGCAAGAGAATATACTTGGAATTGAAGAAAATGTTGACTAAGCACACAAAACATGTGTATTAAAATAAACTTGGAAAAGAAAGGAATGTTTTGACTCAGCACACACAACATGTGCATCGGAATATACTCAGAATAGAAAGAAAAATATTGACTCAGCACAGACCACATTGCAATTAGAATATACTTGGAATAGAAAGGAATGTTTTGATTCAGCACACACAAGTTGTGTATTAGAGTACACTTGGAATATAGAGGTAAATTTTGTCTCAGCACACTATACATGTGTACTAGAATAAACTTAGAATAGAAAGGAAAGTTTTGATGCAGCATACACAACATGTGCATAAGAATATACTTCGAATAGAAAGGAAAGTATTGATACAGCACACATAATATATGCTTTAGAATATCCGGAATAGAAAGGAATGTTTTGACTCAGAACACAAAACAACGTTATTAGAATATACTTGGAAATGAAAGGAATATTTTGATTTAGCATACACAACATGTGCATTAGAATTAAAATGGAATAGGAAGGAATGTTTTGACTCAGCACACACAAGATATGTTTTAGAAGATATTAGGAAGTGAACGGATTGTTTTGACATGGCAAACACAAGATGTGCATGAGCAGATATTGGGAATAGAAAGAAATGTTTTGACTCAGCAGACACATCATGTGTATTGGTATATACTTGGTAAAGAAAGGAATGTTTGGATTCAGCACACACATGATGTGTATTGGAATAGACTTGGAATAGAAAGGAATGTTTTGACTCAGCAAACACAACATGTGCATTAGAATATACTTGGAAGAGATTGGAACATTTTGATTCAGCAGACAAAACATGTGTATTGGATTAAACTTGGAAGAGAAAGGAATGTATTGACTCAGCACACACCACATGTTGTTTACAAAATACTTGGAATAGAAAGGAATATTTTGATTCAGCGCACACCACATGTGCATTAAAATATTCTCAGAATATAAATGAATATTTTGACGCAGCACACACAAGATGTGCATTGCAAAATAGTTGCAATAGAAAGAAATATATTGAATCAGCACGCACAAGATGTGCAAGAGAATATACTTGGAATAGAGAGTAAAATTTTGACTAAGCACACAAAACATGTGTGTTAGAATATACTTGGAAAAGTAAGGAATGTTTTGACTCAGCACACACAACATTTGCATCGGAATATACTCAGAATTGAATGGAAAGTATTGACTCAGCACACACCACATTGGCATTAGAAAATACTTGGTATAGAAAGGAATGTTTTGACTCAGCACACACAACATGTAGATTAGAATATATGAGGAATATTAGGGAATATTTTGACACAGCACACACAAGATGTGCATTAGAATATACTTGCAATAGAAAGAAATATTTTGACTCAGCACACACAACATGTGCATGAAAACATACTTTAAATAGAAAGGAATTAATAAACTCAGCACACACAACATGTGCATTAGAATATTCTGGGAATAGAAAAGAATGTTTTGACTCAGGACACGCAACATGTGCATTAGAATATACTGGGAAGAGAAAGGAATGTTTTAACTCAGCACACAGAACATGTGTATTACAATATATTTGGAATAGAAAGGAATGTTTTGACTCAACACAAACCACATGTGCATTAGAATATTCTTGGATTATAAATAAATATGTTGGCGCAGCTCACACAAGATGTGCAAGAGAATATACTTGGAATTGAAGAAAATGTTGACTAAGCACACAAAACATGTGTATTAGAATAAACTTGGAAAAGAAAGGAATGTTTTGACTCAGCACACACAACATGTGTATCGGAATATACTCAGAATAGAAAGAAATCTATTGACTCAGCACACACAAGATTTGCATTAGAATATACTGGAATAGAATGGAATGTTTTGATGCAGCACACACAACATTTGCATTGGAATATACTTTGAAAAGAAAGGAATATTTTGACTCAGTACACACAAGATGTGCATTAGAATATACTTGCAATAGAAAGAAATATTTTGACTCAGCACACACAACATGTGCATGAGACCATACTTTAAATAGAAAGGAATGAATAAACTCAGCACACACAACATGTGCATTAGAATATTCTGGGAATGGAAAAGAATGTTTTGACTCAGGACACACAACATGTGCATTAGAATATACTGGGAAGAGAAAGGAATGTTTTGAATCCGCACACAGAACGTGTGTATTAGAATATAATTGGATTAGAAAGGAATATTTTGACTCAGCGCACACCACATGTGCATTAAAATATTCTCAGAATATAAATAAATATTTTTACGCAGCACACACAAGACGTGAATTGCAAAATAGTTGCAATATAAAGAAATATATTGAATCAGCACGCACAAGATGTGCATTAGAATATACTCAGAATTGAATGGAAAGTATTGACTCAGTACACACCACATTGGCATTAGAAAATACTTGGTATAGAAAGGAATGTTTTGACTCAGCACACACAACATGTACATTAGAATATATGAGGAATATTAGGGAATATTTTGACACAGCACACACAAGATGTGCATTAGAATATACTTGCAATAGAAATAAATATTTTGACTCAGCACACACAAGATGTGCATTAGAATATACTTGCAATAGAAAGAAATATTTTGACACAGCACACACAACATGTGCATGAAAACATACTTAAATAGAAAGGAATGAATAAACTCAGCACACACAACATGTGCATTAGAATATTCTGGGAATAGAAAGGAATGTTTTGAATCAGCACACACCACATGTGCATTAGAATATCCTTGGATTATAAATAAATATTTTGGCGTATCACACACAAGATGTGCAAGAGAATATACTTGGAATAGAAGAAAATTTTGACTAAACAAACAAACATGTGTATTAGAATATACTTGGAATAGAAAGGAATGTTTTGACTCAGCACACACAACATGTGCATCGGAATATACTCAGAATAGAAAGAAAATTATTGACTCAGCACAGACAACATTGCCATTAGAATATACTTGGAATAGAAAGGAATGTTTTGATTCAGCACACACAACATGTGCATTTGTATATACTTGGAATAGAAAGGTATGTTTTGATTCAGCACACACAAGATATGGATTAGAATATAATTTGAAAAGAAACGAATGTTTGGACTCAGCACACACAAGTTGTGTATTAGAGTACACTTGGAATATAGAGGAAAATGTTGTCTCAGCACACTATACATGTGTACTAGAATAAACTTAGAATAGAAAGGAAAGTTTTGACGCAGCATACACAACATGTGCATAAGAATATACTTAGAATAGAAAGGAAAGTATTGATACATCACACATAATATATGCTTGAGAATATCCGGAATAGAAAGGAATGTTTTGACTCAGAACACAAAACAACGTTATTAGAATATACTTGGAAATGAAAGGAATGTTTTGATTCAGCACACATAACATGTGCATTCGAAAATACTAGGAATATAAAGGAATATATAGATTTAGCATACACAACATGTGCATTAGAATAAAAATGGAATAGGAAGGATTGTTTTGACTCAGCACACACAAGATATGTTTTAGAAGATATTAGGAAGTGAACGGTTTGTTTTGACATGGCAAACACAAGATGTGCATGAGCAGATATTGGGAATAGAAAGAAATGTTTTGACTCAGCAGACACATCATGTGCATTAGAATATACTTGGAATAGAAAGGAATGTTTTGACTCAGCAAACACAACATGTGCATTAGAATATACTTGAAAGAGATTGGAACATTTTGATTCAGCAGACAAAACATGTGTATTGGATTAAACTTGGGAGAGAAAGGATTGTATTGACTCAGCACACACCACATGTTGTTTAAAAAATACTTGGAATAGAAAGGAATATTTTGACTCAGCGCACACCACATGTGCATTAAAATATTCTCAGAATATAAATAAATATTTTGACGCAGCACACACAAGATGTGCATTGCAAAATAGTTGCAATAGAAAGAAATATATTGACTCAGCACGCACAAGATGTGCAAGAGAATATACTTGGAATAGAGAGTAAAAATGTGACTAAGCACACAAAACATGTGTGTTAGAATATACTTGGAAAAGTAAGGAATGTTTTGACTCAGCACAAACAACATTTGCATCGGAATATACTCAGAATTGAATGGAAAGTATTGACTCAGCACACACCAAATTGGCATTAGAAAATACTTTGTATAGAAAGGAATGTTTTGACTCAGCACACACAACATGTACATTAGAATATATGAGGAATATTAGGGAATATTTTGACACAGCACACACAAGATGTACATTAGAATATACTTGGAATAGAAAGGAATGTTTTGATTCAGCACACATAAGATATGGATTAGAATATACTTTGAATAGAAACGAATGTTTGGACTCAGCACACACAAGTTGTGTATTAGAGTACACTTGGAATATAGAGGAAAATTTTGTCTCAGCACACTATACATGTGTACTAGAATAAACTTAGAATAGAAAGGAAAGTTTTGACGCAGCATACACAACATGTGCATAAGAATATACTTAGAATAGAAAGGAAAGTATTGATACAGCACACATAATATATGCTTTAGAATATCCGGAATAGAAAGGAAGGTTTTCACTCAGAACACAAAACAACGTTATTAGAATATACTTGGAAATGAAAGGAATGTTTTGATTCAGCACACATAACATGTGCATTTGAAAATACTAGGAATATAAAGGAATATATTGATTTAGCATACACAACATGTGCATTAGAATAAAAATGGAATAGGAAGGAATGTTTTGACTCAGCACACACATGATGGGTATTAGAAGATATTAGGTAGTGAACGGATTGTTTTGACGTTGCAAACACAAGATGTGCATGAGCAGATATTGGGAATAGAAAAAAATGTTTTGAATCAGCAGACACAAGTGTATTGGTATATACTTGGTAAAGAAAGGAATGTTTGGATTCAGCACACACAAGATGTGCATTGGAATAGACTTGGAATAGAAAGGAATGTTTTGACTCAGCAAACACAGCATGTGCATTAGAATATACTTGGAAGAGATTGGAACATTTTGATTCAGCAGACAAAACATGTGTATTGGAGTAAACTTGGAAGAGAAAGGAATGTATTGACTCAGCACACACCACATGTTGATTACAAAATACTTGGAATAGAAAGGAATGTTTTGACTCAGCAAACACAACGTGCATTAGAATATAATAGGAATATTAAGGAATATTTAGACTCAGCACGCACAATATGTGCATTAGAATATACTTGGAATAGAAATGAATGTTTTGACTCAGCACACACAACATTTGATTGATATATACTTTAAAAAGGAAGGAATGTTTAGACTCAGCACACACAAGATGTGCATTAGAATACACTTGCAATAGAAAGAAATGTTTTGACACAGCACACACAACATGTGCATGAGTATATATTTGAAATATAAAGGAATGATTTGACTCAGCACACACAACAATGTGCATTAGAATATACTTGGAAATGAAAGGAATGTTTTGATTCAGAACACACAACATGTGCATTAGTAAATACTAGGAATATAAAGGAATATATTGACTCAGCATACACAACATGTGCATAAGAATATACTTAGAATAGAAAGAAAGGTATTGATACAGCACAGATAATATGTGCTTTAAAATATCCGGAAGAGAAAGGAAAGTTTTGACTCAGCACACACCTCATGTGCATTACGATATACTTGGAATAGAAAGGAATGTTTCGACCAGAACACAAAACAAAATTATTAGAATATACTTGGAAATGAAAGGAATGTTTTGACGCAGCACACACAACATGTGCATTAGAATGAATTTGGAAAGGAAAGGAATGTTTTGACTCAGCACACACCACATGTGCATTAGAATATTCTTGGAATATAAATAAATAATTTGGCGCAGCACACTCAATATTTGCATTAGAAAATACTTTCAATAGAAATAAATATTTTGACTCAGCACACACAACATTTGCATCGGAATATACTCAGAATAGAAAGAAAAGTATTGACTCAGCACACACCACATGTGCATTAGAATATTCTGGGAATAGAAAGGAATGTTTTGACTCAGCACACACAACATGTACATTAAAATATATGAGGAATATTAGGGAATATTTTGACTCAGCATACACAAGATGTGCATTAGAATATACTGGAATAGAATGGAATGTTTTGACGCAGCACACACAACATTTGCATTGGAATATACTTGGAAAAGAAAGGAATATTTTACCTCAGTACACACAAGGTGTGCATTAGAATATACTTGCAATAGAAAGAAATATTTTGACTCTGCACACAAAACATGTGCATGAGAACATACTTTAAATAGAAAGGAATGAACAAACTCAGCACACACAACATGTGCATTAGAATATTCTAGGAATAGAAAAGAATGTTTTGACTCAGGACACACAACATGTGCATTAGAATATACTGGGAAGAGAAAGGAATGTTTTGAATCAGCACACAGAACATGTGTATTACAATATATTTAGAATAGAAAGGAATGTTTTGACTCAACACAAACCACATGTGCATTAGAATATCCTTGGATTATAAATAAATATTTTGGCGCAGCAAACACAAGATGTGCAAGAGAATATACTTAGAAGAGAAGAAAATTTTGACAAAGCACACAAAACATGTGTGTATTAGAATAAACTTGGAAAAGAAAGGAATGTTTAGACTCAGCAGACACAACATGTGCATCGGAATATACTCAGAATAGAGAGGAAAGTATTGACTCAGCACACACCACATTGGCATTAGAATATACTTGGAATCGAAAGGAATGTTTTGATTCAGCACACACAACATGTGCATTAGAATATAAAAGGAATATTAAGGAATGTTTTGACTCAGCACACACCACATGCGCATCAGAATATACATGGAATAGAAAGGAATGTTTTGACTCAGCACACACAACGTGCATTAGAATATACTTGGATTAGAAAGGAATATTTTTTCTCAGCCCACGTAACGTGTGCATTAGAATGTACTTGGAATAGAAAGGAATGTTTTGACTCAGCGCCAACCACATATGCATTAAAATATTCTAGGAATACAAAGCAATGTTTTGATTCAGCACACATAACATGTACATTGGAATATATGCGGACTATTAAGGAATATTTTGACTCAGCACACACAAGATTTGCAATGGAATATACTTGGAAAAGAAAGGAATGTTTTGACTCAGCACACACAAGATGTGCATTAGAATATACCTGCAATAGAAAGAAATATTTTGACTCAGCACACACAACATGTGCATGAGAACATACTTTAAATAGAAAGGAATGAATAAACTCAGCACAAACAACATGTGGATTAGAATATTCTGGGAATAGAAAAGAATGTTTTGACTCAGCACACACAACATGTGCATTAGAATATACGTGGAAGAGAAAGGAATGTTTTGACTCAGCACACAGAAAATGCGTATTAGAATATATTTGAATAGAAAGGAATGTTTTGACTCAGCACAAACCACATTTGCATTAGAATATTCTTGGAACATAAATAAATATTTTGGCGCAGCACACACAAGATGTGCATTGGAATATACATGGAAAAGAAAGGAATGTTTTTACTCAGCACACACAACATGTGCATTAGGATTTACTTGCAATAGAAAGGAATGTTTTGATTCAGCACACACCACATGTTCATTACAATATACTTGTAATAGAAAGCAATGTATTGACTCAGCGCACACCACATATGCATTAAAATATTCTCGGAATAAAAATAAATATTTTGACGCAGTACACAGAAGATGTGCATTGTAAAATACTTGCAATAGCAAGAAATGTTTTGACTCAGCACGCACAAGATGTGGATTAGAATATACTTTGAATAGAAACAAATGTTTGGACTCAGCACACACAATGTGCATTAGAATATACTTGGATTAGAAAGGAATATTTTTACTCAGCACATGCAACATGTGCATTAGAATGTACTTGGAATAGAAAGGAATATTTTGACTCAGCGCAAACCACATATGCATTAAAATATTCTCGGAATACAAAGGAATGTTTTGATTCAGCACACGCAACATATACATTAGAATATATGCGGACTATTAAGGAATGTTTTGACGCAGCACACACAACATTTGCATTGGAATATACTTGGAAAAGAAAGGAATATTTTGACTCAGTACACACAAGATTTGCATTAGAATATACTTGCAATAGAAAGAAATATTTTGACACAGCACACACAACATGTGCATGAGAACATAATTTAAATAGAAAGGAATGAATAAACTCAGCACACACAACATGTAGATTAGAATATTCTGGGAATAGAAAAAATGTTTTGACTCAGGACACACAATATGTGCATTAGAATATACTGGGAAGAGAAAGGAATGTTTTAACTCAGCACACAGAACATGTGTATTGCAATATATTTGGAATAGAAAGGAATGTTTTGACTCAACACAAACCACATGTGCATTAGAATATTCTTGGATTATAAATAAATATTTTGGCACAGCACACACAAGATGTGCAAGAGAATACACTTGGAATTGAAGAAAATTTTGACTAAGCAAACAAAACATGTGTATTAGAATAAACTTGGAAAAGAAAGGAATGTTTTGACTCAGCACACACAACATGTGCATCGGAATATACTCAGAATAGAAAGAAAAGTATTGACTCAGCACAGACACATTGCAATTGGAATATACTTGGAATAGAAAGGTATGTTTTGATTCAGCATACACAACATGTGCATTAGAATAAAAATGGAATAGGCAGGAATGTTTTGACTCAGCACACACAATATGTGCATTAGTATATACTTGGAATAGAAAGGTATGTTTTGATTCAGCATACACAACATGTGCATTAGAATAAAAATGGAATAGGCAGGAATGTTTTGACTCAGCACACACAAGATGTGTTTTAGAAGGTATTAGGAAGTGAACGGATTGTTTTGACGTGGCAAACACAAGATGTGCATGAGCAGATATTGGGAATAGAAAGAAATGTTTTGACTCAGCAGACACAAAATGTGTATTGGTATATACTTGGTAAATAAAGGAATGTTTGGATTCAGCACACACATCATGTGCATTGGAATAGACTTGGAATAGAAAGGAAAGTTTTGACTCAGCAAACACAACATGTGCATTAGAAAATACTTGGAAGAGATTGGAACATTTTGATTCAGCAGACAAAACATGTGTATTGGAGTAAACTTGGAAGAGAAAGGAATGTATTGACTCAGCACACACCACATGTTGTTTACAAAATACTTGGAATAGAAAGGAATATTTTGACACAGCACACACAAGATTTGCATTAGAATATATTCAGAATAGAAAGGAAAGTATTGACTCAGCACACACCACATGTGCATTAGAATATACTTGAAATAGAAAGGAATGTTTTGACCCAGAACAAAAAGAAAGTGTATTCGAGTAAACTTGGAATAGAAAGGAATGTTTTGGCTCAGCACACACAGGAAGTGCATTAGAATATACTAGGAATAGAAAGGAATGTTTTGACTTAGCAGACAAAATATGTGCATTAGAATATACTTTAAATAGAAAGGTATGATTTGACTCAGCACACACAACATGTGTTTTGGAGTAAACTTGGAATAGAAAGGAAAGTTTTGACGCAGAACACACAAGATGTGAATGAGAATATACTTGGAATAGAAAGGAATATTTTGTCTCAGCACAAAGAACATGTGAATTAGAATATACTAGGAATATTAAGGAATATTTTGACTCAGCACACACAACATTTGCATTGGAATATACTTGGAAAAGAAAGTAATGTTTTGACTCAGCACACACAAGATGTGCATTAGAATATGCTAGGAATAGAAAGGAATGTTTTGACTCAGCAGACAAAACATATGCATGAGAATATACTTTAAATAGAAAGGAATGTTTTGACTCAGCACACAGCACAAGTGCATTAGAATATTCTTGGAATATAAATAAATAAGTTAGCGCAGCACACACAATATATGCATTCGAAAATACTTTCAATAGAAAGAAATGTTTTCTCTCAGCACGCACAATGCGCATTACAATTTACCTGGAATAGAAAGGACTATTTTGACTTAGTACGCACAATATGTCCATTTGAATATACTTGGAATAGAAAGCAATGATTTGACGCAGCACACACAACATTTGCATTGGAATATACTTGGAAAAGAAAGGAATATTTTGACTCAGTACACACAAGATGTGCATTAGAATATACTTGCAATAGAAATAAATATTTTGACTCAGCACACACAACATGTGCATGAGAACATAATTTAAATAGAAAGGAATGAATAAACTCAGCACACACAACATGTAGATTAGAATATTCTGGGAATAGAAAAAATGTTTTGACTCAGGACACACAATATGTGCATTAGAATATACTGGGAAGAGAAAGGAATGTTTTAACTCAGCACACAGAACATGTGTATTGCAATATATTTGGAATAGAAAGGAATGTTTTGACTCAACACAAACCACATGTGCATTAGAATATTCTTGGATTATAAATAAATATTTTGGCACAGCACACACAAGATGTGCAAGAGAATACACTTGGAATTGAAGAAAATTTTGACTAAGCAAACAAAACATGTGTATTAGAATAAACTTGGAAAAGAAAGGAATGTTTTGACTCAGCACACACAACATGTGCATCGGAATATACTCAGAATAGAAAGAAAAGTATTGACTCAGCACAGACCACATTGCAATTGGAATATACTTGGAATAGAAAGGAATGTATTGATTCGGCACACACAACATGTGCATTGGAATATAATAGGGATATTAAGGAATATTTTGACTCAGCACACACAATATGTGCATTAGCATATACTTGGAATAGAAAAGTATGTTTTGATTCAGCATGCACAACATGTGCATTAGAATAAAAATGGAATAGGCAGGAATGTTTTGACTCAGCACACACAAGATGTGTTTTAGAAGGTATTAGGAAGTGAACGGATTGTTTTGACGTGGCAAACACAAGATGTGCATGAGCAGATATTGGGAATAGAAAGAAATGTTTTGACTCAGCAGACACAAAATGTGTATTGGTATATACTTGGTAAATAAAGGAATGTTTGGATTCAGCACACACATCATGTGCATTGGAATAGACTTGGAATAGAAAGGAAAGTTTTGACTCAGCAAACACAACATGTGCATTAGAAAATACTTGGAAGAGATTGGAACATTTTGATTCAGCAGACAAAACATGTGTATTGGAGTAAACTTGGAAGAGAAAGGAATGTATTGACTCAGCACACACCACATGTTGTTTACAAAATACTTGGAATAGAAAGGAATATTTTGACACAGCACACACAAGATTTGCATTAGAATATATTCAGAATAGAAAGGAAAGTATTGACTCAGCACACACCACATGTGCATTAGAATATACTTGAAATAGAAAGGAATGTTTTGACCCAGAACAAAAAGAAAGTGTATTCGAGTAAACTTGGAATAGAAAGGAATGTTTTGGCTCAGCACACACAGGAAGTGCATTAGAATATACTAGGAATAGAAAGGAATGTTTTGACTTAGCAGACAAAATATGTGCATTAGAATATACTTTAAATAGAAAGGTATGATTTGACTCAGCACACACAACATGTGTTTTGGAGTAAACTTGGAATAGAAAGGAAAGTTTTGACGCAGAACACACAAGATGTGAATGAGAATATACTTGGAATAGAAAGGAATATTTTGTCTCAGCACAAAGAACATGTGAATTAGAATATACTAGGAATATTAAGGAATATTTTGACTCAGCACACACAACATTTGCATTGGAATATACTTGGAAAAGAAAGTAATGTTTTGACTCAGCACACACAAGATGTGCATTAGAATATGCTAGGAATAGAAAGGAATGTTTTGACTCAGCAGACAAAACATATGCATGAGAATATATTTTAAATAGAAAGGAATGTTTTGACTCAGCACACAGCACAAGTGCATTAGAATATTCTTGGAATATAAATAAATAAGTTAGCGCAGCACACACAATATATGCATTCGAAAATACTTTCAATAGAAAGAAATGTTTTCTCTCAGCACGCACAATGCGCATTACAATTTACCTGGAATAGAAAGGACTATTTTGACTTAGTACGCACAATATGTCCATTTGAATATACTTGGAATAGAAAGCAATGATTTGACGCAGCACACACAACATTTGCATTGGAATATACTTGGAAAAGAAAGGAATATTTTGACTCAGTACACACAAGATGTGCATTAGAATATACTTGCAATAGAAATAAATATTTTGACTCAGCACACACAACATGTGCATGAGAACATAATTTAAATAGAAAGGAATGAATAAACTCAGCACACACAACATGTAGATTAGAATATTCTGGGAATAGAAAAAATGTTTTGACTCAGGACACACAATATGTGCATTAGAATATACTGGGAAGAGAAAGGAATGTTTTAACTCAGCACACAGAACATGTGTATTGCAATATATTTGGAATAGAAAGGAATGTTTTGACTCAACACAAACCACATGTGCATTAGAATATTCTTGGATTATAAATAAATATTTTGGCACAGCACACACAAGATGTGCAAGAGAATACACTTGGAATTGAAGAAAATTTTGACTAAGCAAACAAAACATGTGTATTAGAATAAACTTGGAAAAGAAAGGAATGTTTTGACTCAGCACACACAACATGTGCATCGGAATATACTCAGAATAGAAAGAAAAGTATTGACTCAGCACAGACCACATTGCAATTGGAATATACTTGGAATAGAAAGGAATGTATTGATTCGGCACACACAACATGTGCATTGGAATATAATAGGGATATTAAGGAATATTTTGACTCAGCACACACAATATGTGCATTAGTATATACTTGGAATAGAAAGGTATGTTTTGATTCAGCATACACAACATGTGCATTAGAATAAAAATGGAATAGGCAGGAATGTTTTGACTCAGCACACACAAGATGTGTTTTAGAAGGTATTAGGAAGTGAACGGATTGTTTTGACGTGGCAAACACAAGATGTGCATGAGCAGATATTGGGAATAGAAAGAAATGTTTTGACTCAGCAGACACAAAATGTGTATTGGTATATACTTGGTAAATAAAGGAATGTTTGGATTCAGCACACACATCATGTGCATTGGAATAGACTTGGAATAGAAAGGAAAGTTTTGAATCAGCAAACACAACATGTGCATTAGAAAATACTTGGAAGAGATTGGAACATTTTGATTCAGCAGACAAAACATGTGTATTGGAGTAAACTTGGAAGAGAAAGGAATGTATTGACTCAGCACACACCACATGTTGTTTACAAAATACTTGGAATAGAAAGGAATATTTTGACACAGCACACACAAGATTTGCATTAGAATATATTCAGAATAGAAAGGAAAGTATTGACTCAGCACACACCACATGTGCATTAGAATATACTTGAAATAGAAAGGAATGTTTTGACCCAGAACAAAAAGAAAGTGTATTCGAGTAAACTTGGAATAGAAAGGAATGTTTTGGCTCAGCACACACAGGAAGTGCATTAGAATATACTAGGAATAGAAAGGAATGTTTTGACTTAGCAGACAAAATATGTGCATTAGAATATACTTTAAATAGAAAGGTATGATTTGACTCAGCACACACAACATGTGTTTTGGAGTAAACTTGGAATAGAAAGGAAAGTTTTGACGCAGAACACACAAGATGTGAATGAGAATATACTTGGAATAGAAAGGAATATTTTGTCTCAGCACAAAGAACATGTGAATTAGAATATACTAGGAATATTAAGGAATATTTTGTCACAGCACACACAAGATGTGCAAGAGAATATACTTGGAATTGAAGAAAATTTTGCCTAAGCACACAAAACATGTGTATTGGAATAAACTTGGAAAAGAAAGGAATGTTTTGACTCAGCACACACAACATGTGCATCGGAATATAGTCAGAATAGAAAGAAAAGTATTGACTCAGCACAGACCGGGTTGCCATTAGAATATACTTGGAATAAAAAGGAATGTTTTGATTCAGCACACACAACATGTGCATTGGAATATAATAGGAATATTAAGGAATATTCTGACTCAGCACACACAATATGTGCATTAGTATATACTTGGAATAGAAAGGTATGTTTTGACTCAGAACACAAAACAATGTTATTAGAATATACTTGGAAATGAAAGGAATGTTTTGATTCAGCATACACAACATGTGCATTCGAAAATACTAGGAATATAAAGGAATATATTGATTTAGCATACACAACATGTGCATTAGAATAAAAATGGAATAGGCAGGAATGCTTTGACTCAGCACACACAAGATGTGTTTTAGAAGATAATAGGAAGTGAACGGATTGTTTTGACGTGGCAAACACAAGATGTGCATGAGCAGATATTGTGAATAGAAAGAAATGTTTTGACACAGCAGACACAACTTGTGTATTGGTATATACTTGGTAAAGAAAGGAATGTTTGGATTCAGCACACACTTGATGTGCATTGGAATAGACTTGGAATAGAAAGGAATGTTTTGAGTCAGCAAACACAACATGTGCATTAGAATATACTTGGAAGAGATTGGAACAATTTGATTCAGCAGAAAAAACATGTGTATTGCAGTAAACTTGGAAGAGAAAGGAATGTATTGACTCAGCACACACCACATGTTGTTTACAAAATACTTGGAATATAAAGGAATATTTTGACTCAGCGCACACCACATGTACATTAAAATATTCTAAGAATATAAATAAATATTTTGACGCAGCACACACAAGATGTGCATTGGAAAATAGTTGCAATAGAAGGAAATATATTGACTCAGCACGCACAAGATGTGCAAGAGAATATAATTGGAATAGAGTGTAAAATTTTGACTAAGCAAACAAAACATGTGTGTTAGAATATACTTAGAAATGTAAGGAATGTTTTGACTCAGCACACACAACAGTTGCATTAGAATATAACTGGAATAGAAAGCAATGTTTTGACTCAGCACACACAATGTTCATTAGTATATACTTGGAATAGGAAGGAATGTTTTGACTCAGCACACACAACATGTGCATGAGAATATTCTGCATATAGAAAAGAATGTTTTTACTTAGCACAAACAACATTTACATTAGAATATATCAGGAATATAAAGGAATATTTTGACACAGAACACACAAGATGTGCATTAGAATATTCTTATAATGGAAAGAAATGTTTTGACTCAGCACACAAAACATGTGCGTGAGAATATATTTTAAATAGAAAGGAATGATTTGACTCAGCACACACAACATGTGTTTTAGAGTAAACTTGGAATAGAAAGTAACGTTTTGACGCAGAACACACTAGATGTGCATTAGAATATACATGGAATAGAAAGCAATGTTTTGACACAGCACACACAACATGTGCATGAAAAAATATTTGGAATGGCAATGATTGTTTTGACTCAGCACACAGCACATATGCATTATAATAATCTTAGAATATAAATAAATAATTTAGCGCAGCACATACAATTTTTGCATTAGAAAATACTTTCAAGGGAAAGAAATGTTTTCACTCAGCACGCACAATGTTCATTACAATATACGTGGAATAGAAAGGAATAATTTGACAGCACGCACAATGTGTCCATTTGAATATACTTGGAATAGAAAGCAATGTTTCGACTCAGCACACACCACATGTGCATTAGAATGTAGTTGGAATAGAGAGGAATATTTTGATTCAGCACACACAACGTACATTATAACATACTTGGAATACAAAGTAATGTTTTGACTCAGGACACACAACATGTGCATTAGAAAACAGTAGGAATATAAAGGAATATTTTGACTCAGCACACACAACATGTGCATGAGGATATACTTGCAATGGAAAGGAATGTTTTGACTCAGTACTCACCACATGTTCATTACAATATACTTGGAATAGAAAGGAATGTTTTGACTCAACGCAAACAACATGTGCATTAGAATATTCTCGGAATATAAATAAATATTTTGACACAGCACACACAAGATGTGCATTGGAAAATACTTGCAATAGAAAGAAATGTTTTGACTCAGCACGCAGAAGATGTGCAAGAGAATATACTTGGAATAGAGAGGGAAATTTTGACGAAGCACACAAAACATGTGTATTTGAATAAACTTGGAAAAAAAAGGAATGTTTTGACTCAAAACGCACAACATGTGCATCGAAATATACTCAGAGTAGAAAGGTAAGTATTGACTCGGCACACACCACATGGGCATTAGAATATACTTGGAGTAGAAAGGAATGATTAGCCTCAGTACTCACAACGTGTATAAGATTATTCTTGGAATACAAAGGAATGTTTTGACTCAGCACACACAACATGTGCATTAGAAAATAGTAGGAATATAAAGGAATATTTTGACTCAGCACACACAACATGTGCATTGGAATATACATGGAAAAGGAAGGAATGTTTTTACTCAGCACACACAACATGTGCATCAGAATATATTTGGAATAGAGAGGAAAATATTGACTCAGCACACACCACATGTGCATTAGAATATTCTTGGAATATAAATAAATAATTTAGCGCAGCACATACAATTTTTGCATTAGAAAATACTTTCAAGGGAAAGAAATGTTTTCACTCAGCACGCACAATGTTCATTACAATATACGTGGAATAGAAAGGAATAATTAGACTTAGCACGCACAATATGTCCATTTGAATATACTTGGAATAGAAAGGAATGTTTCGACTCAGCACACATCACATGTGCATTAGAATGTAGTTGGAATAGAGAGGAATATTTTGATCCAGCACACACAACGTACATTATAACATACTTGGAATACAAAGTAATGTTTTGACTCAGGACACACAACATGTGCATTAGAAAACAGTAGGAATATAAAGGAATATTTTGACTCAGCACACACAACATGTGCATGAGGATATACTTGCAATGGAAAGGAATGTTTTGACTCAGTACTCACCACATGTTCATTACAATATACTTGGAATAGAAAGGAATGTTTTGACTCAGCGCAAACAACATGTGCATTAGAATATTCTCGGAATATAAATAAATATTTTGACACAGCACACACAAGATGTGCATTGGAAAATTCTTGCAATAGAAAGAAATGTTTTGACTCAGCACGCAGAAGATGTGCAAGAGAATATACTTGGAATAGAGAGGGAAATTTTGACGAAGCACACAAAACGTGTATTTGAATAAACTTGCAAAAAAAAGGAATGTTTTGACTCAAAACGCACAACATGTGCATCGAAATATACTCAGAGTAGAAAGGTAAGTATTGAATCGGCACACACCACATGGGCATTAGAATATACTTGGAGTAGAAAGGAATGATTAGCCTCAGTACTCACAACGTGTATAAGATTATTCTTGGAATACAAAGGAATGTTTTGACTCAGCACACACAACATGTGCATTAGAAAATAGTAGGAATATAAAGGAATATTTTGACTCAGCACACACAACATGTGCATTGGAATATACATGGAAAAGGAAGGAATGTTTTTACTCAGCACACACAACATGTGCATCAGAATATATTTGGAATAGAGAGGAAAATATTGACTCAGCACACACCACATGTGCATTAGAATATTCTTGGAATATAAATAAATAATTTAGCGCAGCACATACAATTTTTGCATTAGAAAATACTTTCAAGGGAAAGAAATGTTTTCACTCAGCACGCACAATGTTCATTACAATATACGTGGAATAGAAAGGAATAATTTGACAGCACGCACTATGTGTCCATTTGAATATACTTGGAATAGAAAGCAATGTTTCGACTCAGCACACATCACATGTGCATTAGAATGTAGTTGGAATAGAGAGGAATATTTTGATTCAGCACACACAACGTACATTATAACATACTTGGAATACAAAGTAATGTTTTGACTCAGGACACACAACATGTGCATTAGAAAACAGTAGGAATATAAAGGAATATTTTGACTCAGCACACACAACATGTGCATGAGGATATACTTGCAATGGAAAGGAATGTTTTGACTCAGTACTCACCACATGTTCATTACAATATACTTGGAATAGAAAGGAATGTTTTGACTCAGCGCAAACAACATGTGTATTAGAATATTCTCGGAATATAAATAAATATTTTGACACAGCACACACAAGATGTGCATTGGAAAATACTTGCAATAGAAAGAAATGTTTTGACTCAGCACGCAGAAGATGTGCAAGAGAATATACTTGGAATAGAGAGGGAAATTTTGACGAAGCACACAAAACATGTGTATTTGAATAAACTTGGAAAAGAAAGGAAAGTTTTGACTCAAAATGCACAACATGTGCATCGGAATATACTCAGAGTAGAAAGGTAAGTATTGACTTGGCACACACCACATGGGCATTAGAATATACTTGGAATAGAAAGGAATGTTTGGCTTCTTACTCACAACGTGTATAAGATTATTCTTGGAATACAAAGGAATCTTTTGACTCAGCACACACAACATGTGCATTAGAAAATAGTAGTAATATAAAGGAATATTTTGACTCAGGACACACAACATGTGCATTGGAATATACATGGAAAAGGAAGGAATGTTTTTACTCAGCACACACAACATGTGCATCAGAATATATTTGGAATAGAGAGGAAAATATTGACTCAGCACACACCACATGTGCATTAGAATATTCTTGGAATATAAATAAATAATTTAGCGCAGCACATACAATTTTTGCATTAGAAAATACTTTCAAGGGAAAGAAATGTTTTCACTCAGCACGCACAATGTGCATTACTATATACGTGGAATAGAAAGGAATATTTTGTCTTAGCACGCACAATATGTCCATTTGAATATACTTGGAATAGAAAGCAATGTTTTGACTCAGCACACACCACATGTGCATTAGAATGTAGTTGGAATAGAAAAGAATGTTTTGACTCAGCACACACAACATGTGCATTAGAAAACAGTAGGAATATAAAGAAATATTTTGACGCTGCACACACCACATGCGCATGAGGATATACTTGCAATGGAAAGGAATGTTTTGACTCAGTACACACCACATGTTCATCACAATATATTTGGAATACAAAGGAATGTTTTGACTCAGCGCACACAACATGTGCATTAGAATATTCTCGGAATATAAATAAATATTTTGACACAGCACACACAAGATGTGCATTGGAAAATACTTGCAATAGAAAGAAATGTTTTGACTCAGCACGCAGAAGATGTGCAAGCGAATATGCTTGGAATAGAGAGGGAAATTTTGACGAAGCGCACAAAACATGTGTATTTGCATAAATTTCGAAAAGAAAGGAATGTTTTGACTTAAAACGCACAACATGTGCATCGGAATATACTCAGAGTAGAAGGGTAAGTATTGAATCAGCACACACCACATGGGCATTAGAATATACTTGGAGTAGAAAGGAATGTTTAGCCTCAGTACTCACAACGTGTATAAGATTATTCTTGGAATACAAAGGAATGTTTTGACTCAGCACACACAACATGTGCATTAGAAAATACTAGGAATATAAAAGAATATTTTGACTCAGCACACACAACATGTGCATTGGAATATACATGGAAAAGGAAGAAATGTTTTTACTCAGCACACACAACATGTGCATCAGAATATATTTGGAATAGAAAGGAAAATATTGACTCAGCACACACCACATGTGCATTAGAATATTCTTGGAATATAAATAAATAATTTAGCGCAGCACATACAATTTTTGCATCAGAAAATACTTTAAAGGAAAGAAATGTTATCACTCAGCACGCACAATGTGCATTAAAATATACTTGGAATAGAAAGTAATGTTTAGACTCAGCACACACAACATGTGTTTTTTTGAGTAAACTTGGAACAGAAAGGAACGTTTTGACGCAGAACACACAAGATGTGTATGAGAATATACTTTAAATAGAAAGGAATTATTTGACTCAGCACACACAACATTTGCATTGGAATATACTTGGAAAAGAAAGGTATGTTTTGTCTCAGCACTCACAAGATGTGCATTAGAAAACAGTAGGAATATAAAGGAATATTTTGACGCAGCACACACAACATGTGCATGAGGATATACTTGCAATGGAAAGGAATGTTTTGACTCAGTACACACCACATGTTCATCACAATATCTTCTCTTTGGCTTGCTTCGCAGACAAAGATTTATGGAGCGGGTAAAAGTCCACTTCAGCTGCAGGCTCGTTTGTGGCTGACAAGTCCGATGCGGGACAGGCAGACACGGTTGCAGCGGCTGCAGGGGAAAATTGGTTGGTTGGGGTTGGGTGTTGGGTTTTTCCTCCTTTGCCTTTTGTCAATGAGGTGGGCTCTGCGGTCTTCTTCAAAGGAGGATGCTGCCCTCCAAACTGTGAGGCGCCAAGATGCACGGATTGAGGCGATATCAGCCCACTGGCGGTGGTAAATATGGCAGGCACCAAGAGATTTCTTTAGGCAGTCCTTGTACCTCTTCTTTTGTGCACCTCTGTCACGGTGGCCAGTGGAGAGCTCACCATATAACACGATCTTGGGAAGGCGATGGTCCTCCATTCTGGAGACGTGACCCACCCAGCGCAGCTGGATCTTCAGCAGCGTGGACTCGATGCTGTCGACCTCTGCCATCTCGAGTACTTCGACGTTAGGGATGAAAGCGCTCCAATGGATGTTGAGGATGGAGCAGAGACAACGCTGGTGGAAGCGTTCTAGGAGCCGTAGGTGATGCCGGTAGAGGACCAATGATTCGGAGCCAAACAGGAGTGTGGGTATGACAACGGCTCTGTATACGCTTATCTTTGTGAGGTTTTTCAGTTGGTTGTTTTTCCAGACTCTTTTGTGTAGTCTTCCAAAGGCGCTATTTGCCTTGGCGAGTCTGTTGTCTATCTCATCGTCGATCCTTGCATCTGATGAAATGGTGCAGCCGAGATAGGTAAACTGGTTGACCATTTTGAGTTTTGTGTGTCCGATGGAGATGTGGGGGGGCTGGTAGTCATGGTAGGGAGCTGGCTGATGGAGGACCTCAATTTTCTTCAGGCTGACTTCCAGGCCAAACATTTTGGCAGTTTCCGCAAAGCAGGACGTCAAGCGCTGAAGAGCTGGCTCTGAATGGGCAACTAAAGCGGCATCATCTGCAAAGAGTAGTTCACGGACAAGTTTCTCTTGTGTCTTGGTGTGAGCTTGCAGGCGCCTCAGATTGAAGAGACTGCCATCCGTGCGGTACCGGATGTAAACAGCGTCTTCATTGTTGGGGTCTTTCATGGCTTGGTTCAGCATCATGCTGAAGAAGATTGAAAAGAGGGTTGGTGCGAGAACACAGCCTTGCTTCACGCCATTGTTAATGGAGAAGGGTTCAGAGAGCTCATTGCTGTATCTGACCAGACCTTGTTGGTTTTCGTGCAGTTGGATAATCATGTTGAGGAACTTTGGGGGACATCCGATGCGCTCTAGTATTTGCCAAAGCCCTTTCCTGCTCACGGTGTCGAAGGCTTTGGTGAGGTCAACAAAGGTGATGTAGAGTCCTTTGTTTTGTTCTCTGCACTTTTCTTGGAGCTGTCTTAGGGCAAAGACCATGTCAGTAGTTCCTCTGTTTGCGCGAAAGCCGCACTGTGGTTCTGGGAGAATATTCTCGGCGACACTAGGTATTATTCTATTTAGTAGAATCTTAGCGAAGATTTTGCCTGAGGAATGTTTAGCCTCCTTACTCACAACATGTATAAGATTATTATTGGAATACAAAGAAATGTTTTGACCCAGCATACACAAGATGTGCATTACAGTACACTTGGAATATGGCGGAAAATATTGTCTCAGCACACTATACATGTGTACTAGAATAAACTTAGAATAGAAAGGAAAGTTTTGACGCAGCACACACAACATGTGCATAAGAATATACTTAGAATAGAAAGGAAGTATTGATACAGCACACATAATATATGCTTCAGAATATCTGGAATAGAAAGGAATGTTTTGATTCAGCACACACAACATGTGTTTTAGAAGATATTTAGAAGAGAATGGATTGTTTTGACGTGGCAAACACAAGATGTGCATGAGCAGATATTGGGAATAGAAATAAATGTTTTGACTCAGCAGACACAACATGTGTATTGGTATATATTTGGTAAAGAACGGAACGTTTGGATTCAGCACACACAAAATGTGCATTTGAATAGACTTGGAAGAGATTGGAACAATTTGATTCAGCAGACAAAACATGTGTATTGGAGAAAACTTGGAAGAGAAAGGAACGTATTGACTCAGAACACACGACATGTTGATTACAAAATACTTGGAATAGAAAGGAATGTTTTGACTCAGCAAACACAACATGTGCATTAGAATATAATAGGAATATTAAGGAATATTTAGACTCAGCACGCACAATATGTGCATTAGAATATATTTGGAATAGAAAGGAATGTCTTGACTCAGCACACACAACATTTTAATTGGAATATACTTGGAAAAGGAAGGAATGTTTTGACTCAGCACACACAAGATGTGAATTAGAATATATTTGTAAATGAAAGGAATGTTTTGATTCAGAACACACAACATGTGCATTAGAAAATACTTGGAATAGAAATGAATGTTTTGATTCAGCATACACAAGATATGGATTAGAATATACTTTGAATAGAAACGAATGTTTTGACTCAGCACACACCTCATGTGCATTAAGATATACTTGGATTAGAAAGGAATGTTTGGACCAGATCACAAAACAACATTATTAGAATATACTTGGAAATGAAAGGAATGTTTTCACGCAGCACACACAACATGTGCATTAGAATGTATTTGGAAAGGAAAGGAATGTTTTGACTCAGCACACACCACATATGCATTAGAATATTCTTGGAATATAAATAAATAATTTTGCCCAGCACACTCAATATTTGCATTAGACTATACTTGCAATAGAAAGAAATATTTTGATTCAGCAAACACAACATGTGCATGAGAACATATTTTAAATAGAAAGGAATGAATAAACTCAGCACACACAACATGTGCATTAGAATATTCTGGGAATAGAAAAGAATGTTTTGACTCAGGACACACAACATGTGCATTAGAATATACTGGGAAGAGAAAGGAATGTTTTAACTCAGCTCACAGAACATGTGTATTACAATATATTTGGAATAGAAAGGAATGATTTGACTCAACACAAACCACATGTGCATTAGAATATTCTTGGATTATAAATAAATATTTTGGCGCAGCACATTCAAGATGTGCGAGAGAATATACTGGGAATTCAAGAAAATTTTGACTAAGCACACAAAACATGTGTATTAGAATAAACTTGGAAAAGAAAGGAATGTTTTGAATAAGCACACACAACATGTGCATCGGAATATACTCAGAATAGAAAGAAAAGTATTGACTCAGCACAGACAACATTGCCATTAGAATATACTTGGAATAGAAAGGAATGTTTTGATTCAGCACACACAACATATGGATTAGAATATACTTTGAATAGAAACGAATGTTTGGACTCAGCACACACAAGTTGTGTATTAGAGAATAGTTGGAATATAGAGGAAAATTTTGTCTCAGCACACTATACATGTGTACTAGAATAAACAGAATAGAAAGGAAAGTTTTGACGCAGCATACACAACATGTTCATAAGAATATACTTAGAATAGAAAGGAAAGTATTGATACAGCACACATAATATATGCTTTAGAATATCCGGAATAGAAAGGAATGTTTTGACTCAGAACACAAAACAACGTTATTAGAATATACTTGGAAATTAAAGGAATGTTTTGATTCAGCACACACAACATGTGCATTCGAAAATACTAGGAATATAAAGGAATATATTGATTTAGCATACACAACATTTGCATTAGAATAAAAATGGAATAGGAAGGAATGTTTTGACTCAGCACACACAAGATGTGTTTTAGAAGATACTAGGAAGTGAACGGATTGTTTTGACGTGGCAAACACAAGATGTGCATGAGCAGATATTGGGAATAGAAAAATGTTTTGACTCAGCAGACACAACATGTGTATTGGTATATACTTGGTAAAGAAAGGAATCTTTGGATTCAGCACACACATGATGTGCATTGGAATAGACTTGGAATAGAAAGGAATGTTTTGACTCAGCAAACACAACATGTGCATTAGAATATACTTGGAAGAGATTGGAACATTTTGATTCAGCAGACAAAACATGTGTATTGGAGTAAACTTGGAAGAGAAAGGAATGTATTGACTCAGCACACACCACATGTTGTTTAAAAAATACTTGGAATAGAAAGGAATATTTTGACTCAGCGCACACCACATGTTCATTAAAATATTCTCAGAATATAAATAAATATTTTGACACAGCACAAAATGCACAAGATGTGCATTGCAAAATAGTTGCAATAGAAAGAAATATATTGAATCAGCACGCACAAGATGTGCAAGAGAATATACTTGGAAGAGAGAGTAAAATTTTGACTAAGCACACAAAACATGTGTGTTAGAATATACTTGGAAAAGTAAGGAATGTTTTGACTCGGCACACACAACATTTGCATCGGAATATACTCAGAATTGAATGGAAAGTATTGACTCAGCACACACCACATTGGCATTAGAAAATACTTGGTATAGAAAGGAATGTTTTGACTCAGCACACACAACATGTACATTAGAATATATGAGGAATATTAGGGAATATTTTGACACAGCACACACAAGATGTTCATTAGAATATACTGGAATAGAATGGAATGTTTTGATGCAGCACACACAACATTTGCATTGGAATATACTTAGAAAAGAAAGGAATATTTTGACTCAGTACACAATAGATGTGCATTAGAATATACTTGCAATAGAAAGAAATATTTTGACTCAGCACACACAACATGTGCATGAGAACATACTTTAAATAGAAAGGAATGAATAAACTTAGCACACACAACATGTGCATTAGAATATTCTGGGAATAGAAAAGAATGTTTTGACTCAGAACACACAACATGTGCATTAGAATATACTGGGAAGAGAAAGGAATGTTTTGAATCAGCACACAGAACATGTGTATTAGAATATAATTGGAATAGAAATGAATGTTTTGATTTAGCACACACAAGATATGGATTAGAATATACTTTGAATAGAAACGAATGTTTGGACTCAGCACACATAAGATGTGCATTACAGTACACTTGGAATATGGAGGAAAATATTGTCTCAGCACACTATACATGTGTACTAGAATAAACTTAGAATAGAAAGGAAAGTTTTGACGCAGCACACACAACATGTGCATAAGAATATACTTAGAATAGAAAGGAAAGTATTGATACAGCACATATAATATATGCTTTAGAATATCTGAAATAGAAATGAATGTTTTGATTCAGCACACACTACATGTGTTTTAGAAGATATTTAGAAGAGAATGGTTTGTTTTGATGTGGCAAACACAAGATGTGCATGAGCAGATATTGGGAATTGAAAGAAATGTTTTGACTCAGCAGACACAACATGTGTATTGGTATATATTTGGTAAAGAACGGAATGTTTGGATTCAGCACACACAAGATGTGCATTTGAATAGACTTGGAATAGAAAGGAATGTTTTGAGTCAGCAAACACAACATGTGCATTAGAATATACTTGGAAGAGATTGGAACAATTTGATTCAGCAGACAAAACATGTGTATTGGAGAAAACTTGGAAGAGAAAGGAATGTTTTGACTCAGCACACACAACATGAGCATTAGAAAATATTTGGAATAGAAATGAATGTTTTGATTCAGCACACACAAGATATGGATTAGAATATACTTTGAATAGAAACGAATGTTTTGACTCAGAACACACCTCATGTGCATTAAGATATACTTGGAAATGAAAGGAATGTTTTGACTCAGCACACACCACATGTGCATTAGAATATTCTTGTAATATAAATAAATAATTTTGCGCAGCACACTCAATATTTGCATTAGAAAATACTTTCAATAGAAATAAATATTTTGACTCAGCACGCACAATGTGCATTACAATATTCATGGAATAGGAAACAATGTTTTGACTCAGCACACACCACATGTGCATCAGAATATACATGGAATAGAAAGGAATGTTTTGACTCAGCAAACACAACATGTGCATTAGAATATACGTGGAAGAGATTGGAACATTTTGATTCAGCAGACAAAACATGTGTATTGGAGTAAACTTGGAAGAGAAAGGAATGTATTGAATCAGCACACACCACATGTTGATTACAAAATACTTGGAAGAGAAAGGAATATTTTGACTCAGCGCACACCACATGTGCATTAAAATATTCTCAGAATATAAATAAATATTTTGAAGCAGCACACACAAGATGTGCATTGGAAAATAGTTGCAATAGAAAGAAATATATTGACTCAGCACGCACAAGATGTGCAAGAGAATATACTTGGAATAGAGAGTAAATTTTTGACTAAGCACACAAAACATGTGTGTTAGAATAAACTTCGAAAAGTAAGGAATGTTTTGACTCAGCACACACAACATTTGCATCGGAATATACTCAGAATAGAATGGAAAGTATTGACTCAGCACACAACACATTGGCATTAGAAAATACTTGGAATAGAATGGAATGTTTTGACGCAGCACACACAACATTTGCATTGGAATATGCTTGGAAAAGAAAGGAATATTTTGACTCAGCACACACAACATATGCATTAGGATATTCTGGGAATAGAAAAGAATGTTTTGACTCAGGACACGCAACATGTGCATTAGAATATACTGGGAAGAGAAAGGAATGTTTTAACACAGCACACAGAACATGTGTATTACAATATATTTGGAATAGAAAGGAATGTTTTGACTCAACACAAACCACATGTGCATTAGAATATTCTTGGATTATAAATAAATATTTTGGCGCAGCTCACACAAGATGTGCAAGAGAATATACTTGGAATTGAAGAAAATGTTGACTAAGCACACAAAACATGTGTATTAGAATAAACTTGGAAAAGAAAGGAATGTTTTGACTCAGCACACACAACATGTGCATCGGAATATACTCAGAATAGAAAGAAAAGTATTGATTCAGCACAGACCACATTACCATTAGAATATACTTGGAATGGAAAGGTATGTTTTGATTCAGCACACACAACATGTGCATTAGAAAATACTTGGAATAGAAATGAATGTTTTGATTCAGCACACACAACATATGGATTAGAATATACTTTGAATAGAAACGAATGATTGGACTCAGCACACACAAGTTGTGTATTAGAGTACACTTGGAATATAGAGGAAAATTTTGTCTCAGCACACTATATATGTGTACTAGAATATACTTAGAATAGAAAGGAAAGTATTGATGCAGCACATATAATATATGCTTTAGAATATCCTGAATAGAAAGGAATGTTTTGACTCAGAACACAAAACAACGTTATTAGAATATACTTGGAAATGAAAGGAATGTTTTGACACAGCACACACAAGATGTGCATTAGAATATACTGGAATAGAATGGAATGTTTTGATGCAGCACACACAACATTTGCATTGGAATATACTTTGAAAAGAAAGGAATATTTTGACTCAGTACACACAAGATGTGCATTAGAATATACTTGCAATAGAAAGAAATATTTCGACTCAGCACACACAACATGTGCATGAAAACATACTTTAAATAAAGGAATGAATAAACTCAGCACACACAACATGTGCATTAGAATATTCTGGGAATAGAAAAGAATGTTTTGACTCAGGACACACAACATGTGCATTAGAATATCCTTGGATTATAAATAAATATTTTGGCGCATCACACACAAGATGTGCAAGAGAATATACTTGGAATAGAGGAAAATTTTGACTAAACATACAAAACATGTGTATTAGAATATACTTGGAATAGAAAAGAATGTTTTGACTCAGCACACACAACATGTGCATCGGAATATACTCAGAATAGAGAGGAAAGTATTGCCTCAGCACACACCACATTGGCATTAGAATATACTTGGAATAGAAAGGAATGTTTTGATTCAGCACACACAACATGTGCATTAGAATGTAATACGAATATTAAGGAATATTTTGACTCAGCACACACAATACATGCATTAGTATATACTTGGAATAGAAAGGAATGGTTTGACGCAGCACACATAACATGTGCATAAGAATATACTTAAAATAGAAAGGAAAGTATTGATACAGCACACATAATATATGCTTTAGAATATCTGGAATAGAAAGGAATGTTTTGATTCAGCACACACAACATGTGCATTAGAAAATACTAGGAATATAAAGGAATATATTGATTCAGCATATACAACATGTGCATCAGTATAAAAATGGAATAGGAAGGAATGTTTTGACTCAGCACACACAACATGTGCATTATAATATACTGGGAAGAGAAAGGAATGTTTTAACTCAGCACACAGAACATGTGTATTACAATATATTTGGAATAGAAAGGAATGTTTTGACTCAACACAAACCACATGTGCATTTGAATATTCTTGGATTATAAATAAATATTTTGGCGCAGCACACACAAGATGTGCAAGAGAATATACTTGGAATTGAAGAAAATTTTGACTAAGCACACAAAACGTGTGTATTAGAATAAACTTGGAATAGAAAGGAATGTTTTGATTCAGCACACACAACATGTGCATTAGAATGTAATAGGAATATTAAGGAATATTTTGACTCAGCACACACAATACATGCATTAGTATATACTTGGAATAGAAAGGAATGGTTTGACGCAGCACACATAACATGTGCATAAGAATATACTTAAAATAGAAAGGAAAGTATTGATACAGCACACATAATATATGCTTTAGAATATCTGGAATAGAAAGGTATGTTTTGATTCAGCACACACAACGTGCATTAGAAAATACTTGGAATAGAAATGAATGTTTTGATTCACCACACACAAGATATGGATTAGAATTTACTTTAAATAGAAACGAATGTTTGGACTCAGCACACACAAGTTGTGTATTAGAGTACACTTGGAATATAGAGGAAAATTTTGTCTCAGCACACTATATATGTGTACTAGAATAAACTTAGAATAGAAAGGAAAGTTTTGACGCAGCACACATAATATATGCTTTAGAATATCCGGAATAGAAAGGAAGGTTTTGACTCAGAACACAAAACAACGTTATTAGAATATACTTGGAAATGAAAGGAATGTTTTGATTCAGCACACATAACATGTGCATTTGAAAATACTAGGAATATAAAGGAATATTTTGATTTAGCATACACAACATGTGCATTAGAATAAAAATTGAATAGGAAGGAATGTTTTGACTCAGCACACACAAGATGTGTTTTAGAAGATATTAGGAATTGAACGGATTGTTTTGACGTGGCAATCACAAGATGTGCATGAGCAGATATTGGGAATAGAAAGAAATGTTTTGACTCAGCAGACACAACATGTGTATTGGTATATACTTGGTAAAGAAAGGAATGTTTGGATTCAGCACACACATGATGTGCATTGGAATAGACTTGGAATAGAAAGGAATGTTTTGACTCAGCAAACACAACATGTGCATAAGAATATACTTGAAAGAGATTGGAACATTTTGATTCAGCAGACAAAACATGTGTATTGGAGTAAACGTGGGAGAGAAAGGAATGTATTGACTCAGCAAACACCACATGTTGTTTAAAAACTACTTGGAATAGAAAGGAATATTTTGACTCAGCGCACACCACATGTGCATTAAAATATTCTCAGAATATAAATAAATATTTTGACGCAGCACACACAAGATGTGCATTGCAAATTAGTTGCAATAGAAAGAAATATATTGAATCAGCACGCACAAGATGTGCAAGAGAATATACTTGGAATAGAGAGTAAAAATTTGACTAAGCACACAAAATATGTGTGTTAGAATATACTTGGAAAAGTAAGGAATGTTTTGACTCGGCACACACAACATTTGCATCGGAATATACTCAGAATTGAATGGAAAGTATTGACTCAGCACACACCACATTGGCATTAGAAAATACTTGGTATAGAAAGGAATGTTTTGACACAGCACACACAAGATGTTCATTAGAATATACTGGAATAGAATGGAATGTTTTGATGCAGCACACACAACATTTGCATTGGAATATACTTAGAAAAGAAAGGAATATTTTGACTCAGTACACAATAGATGTGCATTAGAATATACTTGCAATAGAAAGAAATATTTTGACTCAGCACACACAACATGTGCATGAGAACATACTTTAAATAGAAAGGAATGAATAAACTTAGCACACACAACATGTGCATTAGAATATTCTGGGAATAGAAAAGAATGTTTTGACTCAGAACACACAACATGTGCATTAGAATATACTGGGAAGAGAAAGGAATGTTTTGAATCAGCACACAGAACATGTGTATTAGAATATAATTGGAATAGAAATGAATGTTTTGATTTAGCACACACAAGATATGGATTAGAATATACTTTGAATAGAAACGAATGTTTGGACTCAGCACACATAAGATGTGCATTACAGTACACTTGGAATATGGAGGAAAATATTGTCTCAGCACACTATACATGTGTACTAGAATAAACTTAGAATAGAAAGGAAAGTTTTGACGCAGCACACACAACATGTGCATAAGAATATACTTAGAATAGAAAGGAAAGTATTGATACAGCACATATAATATATGCTTTAGAATATCTGAAATAGAAATGAATGTTTTGATTCAGCACACACTACATGTGTTTTAGAAGATATTTAGAAGAGAATGGTTTGTTTTGATGTGGCAAACACAAGATGTGCATGAGCAGATATTGGGAATTGAAAGAAATGTTTTGACTCAGCAGACACAACATGTGTATTGGTATATATTTGGTAAAGAACGGAATGTTTGGATTCAGCACACACAAGATGTGCATTTGAATAGACTTGGAATAGAAAGGAATGTTTTGAGTCAGCAAACACAACATGTGCATTAGAATATACTTGGAAGAGATTGGAACAATTTGATTCAGCAGACAAAACATGTGTATTGGAGAAAACTTGGAAGAGAAAGGAATGTTTTGACTCAGCACACACAACATGAGCATTAGAAAATATTTGGAATAGAAATGAATGTTTTGATTCAGCACACACAAGATATGGATTAGAATATACTTTGAATAGAAACAAATGTTTTGACTCAGCACACACCTCATGTGCATTAAGATATACTTGGAATAGAAAGGAATGTTTGGACCAGAACACAAAACAACATTATTAGAATATACTTGGAAATGAAAGGAATGTTTTGACTCAGCACACACCACATGTGCATTAGAATATTCTTGTAATATAAATAAATAATTTTGCGCAGCACACTCAATATTTGCATTAGAAAATACTTTCAATAGAAATAAATATTTTGACTCAGCACGCACAATGTGCATTACAATATTCATGGAATAGGAAACAATGTTTTGACTCAGCACACACCACATGTGCATCAGAATATACATGGAATAGAAAGGAATGTTTTGACTCAGCAAACACAACATGTGCATTAGAATATACGTGGAAGAGATTGGAACATTTTGATTCAGCAGACAAAACATGTGTATTGGAGTAAACTTGGAAGAGAAAGGAATGTATTGAATCAGCACACACCACATGTTGATTACAAAATACTTGGAAGAGAAAGGAATATTTTGACTCAGCGCACACCACATGTGCATTAAAATATTCTCAGAATATAAATAAATATTTTGAAGCAGCACACACAAGATGTGCATTGGAAAATAGTTGCAATAGAAAGAAATATATTGACTCAGCACGCACAAGATGTGCAAGAGAATATACTTGGAATAGAGAGTAAATTTTTGACTAAGCACACAAAACATGTGTATTAGAATATACTTGGAATAGAAAAGAATGTTTTGACTCAGCACACACAACATGTGCATCGGAATATACTCAGAATAGAGAGGAAAGTATTGCCTCAGCACACACCACATTGGCATTAGAATATACTTGGAATAGAAAGGAATGTTTTGATTCAGCACACACAACATGTGCATTAGAATGTAATAGGAATATTAAGGAATATTTTGACTCAGCACACACAATACATGCATTAGTATATACTTGGAATAGAAAGGAATGGTTTGACGCAGCACACATAACATGTGCATAAGAATATACTTAAAATAGAAAGGAAAGTATTGATACAGCACACATAATATATGCTTTAGAATATCTGGAATAGAAAGGTATGTTTTGATTCAGCACACACAACATGTGCATTAGAAAATACTTGGAATAGAAATGAATGTTTTGATTCACCACACACAAGATATGGATTAGAATTTACTTTAAATAGAAACGAATGTTTGGACTCAGCACACACAAGTTGTGTATTAGAGTACACTTGGAATATAGAGGAAAATTTTGTCTCAGCACACTATATATGTGTACTAGAATAAACTTAGAATAGAAAGGAAAGTTTTGACGCAGCATACACAACATGTGTATAAGAATATACTTAGAATAGAAAGGAAAGTATTGATACAGCACACATAATATATGCTTTAGAATATCCGGAATAGAAAGGAAGGTTTTCACTCAGAACACAAAACAACGTTATTAGAATATACTTGGAAATGAAAGGAATGTTTTGATTCAGCACACATAACATGTGCATTTGAAAATACTAGGAATATAAAGGAATATTTTGATTTAGCATACACAACATGTGCATTAGAATAAAAATTGAATAGGAAGGAATGTTTTGACTCAGCACACACAAGATGTGTTTTAGAAGATATTAGGAATTGAACGGATTGTTTTGACGTGGCAATCACAAGATGTGCATGAGCAGATATTGGGAATAGAAAGAAATGTTTTGACTCAGCAGACACAACATGTGTATTGGTATATACTTGGTAAAGAAAGGAATGTTTGGATTCAGCACACACATGATGTGCATTGGAATAGACTTGGAATAGAAAGGAATGTTTTGACTCAGCAAACACAACATGTGCATAAGAATATACTTGAAAGAGATTGGAACATTTTGATTCAGCAGACAAAACATGTGTATTGGAGTAAACGTGGGAGAGAAAGGAATGTATTGACTCAGCAAACACCACATGTTGTTTAAAAACTACTTGGAATAGAAAGGAATATTTTGACTCAGCGCACACCACATGTGCATTAAAATATTCTCAGAATATAAATAAATATTTTGACGCAGCACACACAAGATGTGCATTGAAAATTAGTTGCAATAGAAAGAAATATATTGAATCAGCACGCACAAGATGTGCAAGAGAATATACTTGGAATAGAGAGTAAAAATTTGACTAAGCACACAAAATATGTGTGTTAGAATATACTTGGAAAAGTAAGGAATGTTTTGACTCAGCACACACAACATTTGCATCGGAATATACTCAGAATTGAATGGAAAGTATTGACTCAGCACACACCAAATTGGCATTAGAAAATACTTGGTATAGAAAGGAATGTTTTGACTCAGCACACACAACATGTACATTAGAATATATGAGGAATATTAGGGAATATTTTGACAAGGCACACACAAGATGTGCATTAGAATATACTGGAATAGAATGGAATGTTTTGATGCAGCACACACAACATTTGCATTGGAATATACTTGGAAAAGAAAGGAATGTTTTGACTCAGCACACACAACATGTGCATCGGAATATACTCAGAATAGAGAGGAAAGTATTGACTCAGCACACACCACATTGGCATTAGAATATACTTGGAATAGAAAGGAATGTTTTGATTCAGCACACATAACATGTGCATTAGAATATAATAGGAATATTAAGGAATATTTTGACTCAGCACACACAATATATGCGTTAGTATATACTTGGAATAGAAATCAATGTTTTGATTCAGCACACACAAGATGTGCATTACAGTACACTTGGAATATGGAGCAAAATTTTGTCTCAGCACACTATACATGTGTACTAGAATAAACTTAGAATAGAAAGGAAAGTTTTGACGCAGCACCCACAACATGTGCATAAGAATATACTTAGAATAGAAAGGAATGTATTGATACAGCACACATAATATATGCTTTAGAATATCCGGAATAGAAAGGAATGTTTTGACTCAGAACACAAAACAACGTTATTAGAATATACTTGGAAATGAAAGGAATGTTTTGATTCAGCACACACAACATGTGCATTCGAAAATACTAGGAATATAAAGGAATATATTGATTTAGCATACACAACATGTGCATTAGAATAAAAATGGAATATGAAGGAAGGTTTTGCCTCAGCACACACAAGATGTGTTTTGGAAGATATTAGGAAGTGAACGGATTGTTTTGACATGGCAAACACAAGATGTGCATGAGCATATATTGGGAATAGAAAAAAATGTTTTGAATCAGCAGACACAAGAAGTGTATTGGTATATACTTGGTAAAGAAGGGAATGTTTGGATTCAGCACACACAAGATGTGCATTGCAATAGACTTGGAATAAAAAGGAATGTTTTGACTCAGCAAACACAGCATGTGCATTAGAATATACTTGGAAGAGATTGGAACATTTTGATTCAGCAGACAAAACATGTGTATTGGAGTAAACTTGGAAGAGAAAGGAATGTATTGACTCAGCACACACCACATGTTGATTACAAAATACTTGGAATAGAAAGGAATATTTTGACTCAGCGCACACCACATGTGCATTAAAATATTCTCAGAATATAAATAAATATTTTGACGCAGCACACACAAGATGTGCATTGCAAAATAGTTGCAATAGAAAGAAATATATTGAATCAGCACGCACAAGATGTGCAAGAGAATATACTTGGAATAGAGAGTAAAATTTTGACTAAGCACACAAAACGTGTGTTAGAATAAACTTGGAAAAGTAAGGAATGTTTTGACTCAGCACACACAACATTTGCATCAGAATATACTCAGAATAGTATGGAAAGTATTGACTCAGCACACACCACATTGGCATTGGAATATACTTGGAAAAGAAAGGAATATTTTACCTCAGTACATAAAAGATGTGCATTAGAATACTGCCAAAATGTTTGGCCTGGAAGTCAGCCTGAAGAAAACTGAGGTCCTCCATCAGCCAGCTCCCCACCATGACTACCAGCCCCCCCACATCTCCATCAGGCACACAAAACTCAAAACGGTCAACCAGTTTACCTATCTCGGCTGCACCATTTCATCAGATGCAAGGATCGACAATGAGATAGACAACAGACTCGACAAGGCTAACAGTACACTTGGAATATGGAGGAAAATTTTGTCTCAGCACACTATACATGTGTACTAGAATAAACTTAGAATAGAAAGGAATGTTTTGACTCAGCACACACAACATGTACATTAGAATATATGAGGAATATTAGGGAATATTTTGAAACAGCACACACAAGATGTGCATTAGAATATACTTGCAATAGAAAGAAGTATTTTGACTCCGCACACACAACATGTGCATGAAAACATACTTTAAATAGAAAGGAATGAATAAACTCAGCGCACACAACATGTGCATTAGAATATTCTGGGAATAGAAAAGAATGTTTTGACTCAGGACACACAACATGTGCATTAGAATATACTGGGAAGAGAAAGGAATGTTTTAACACAGCACACAGAACATGTGTATTACAATATATTTGGAATACAAAGGAATGTTTTGACTCAACACAAACCACATGTGCATTAGAATATTCTTGGATTATAAATAAATATTTTGGCGTAGCACACACAAGATGTGCAAGAGAATATATTTGGAATTGAAGAAAATTTTGACAAAGCACACAAAACATGTGTATTAGAATAAACTTGGAAAAGAAAGGAATGTTTTGACTAAGCACACACAACATGTGCATCGGAATATACTCAAAATAGAAAGAAAAGTATTGACTCAGCACAGACAACATTACCATTAGAATATACTTGGAATAGAAAGGAATGTTTTGATTCAGCACGCACAACATGTGCATTGGTATATACTTGGAATAGAAAGGTATGTTTTGATTCAGCACACACAAGATATGGATTAGAATATAATTTGAAAAGAAACGAATGTTTGGACTCAGCACACACAACATGTGCATCGGAATATACTCAAAATAGAAAGAAAAGTATTGACTCAGCACAGACAACATTACCATTAGAAAATACTTGGAATAGAAAGGAATGTTTTGATTCAGCACGCACAACATGTGCATTAGTATATACTTGGAATAGAAAGGTATGTTTTGATTCAGCACACATAACGTGCATTTGAAAATACAAGGAATATAAAGGAATATTTTGATTTAGCATACACAAATTTGCATTACAATAAAAATGGAATAGGAAGGAATGTTTTGACTCAGCACACGCAAGATGTGTTTTAGAAGATATTAGGAAGTGAACGGATTGTTTTGACGTGGCAAACACAAGATGTGCATGAGCAGATATTGGGAATAGAAAGAAATGTTTTGACTCAGCAGACACAACATATGTATTGGTATATACTTGGTAAAGAAAGGAATGTTTGGATTCAGCACACACATGATGTGCATTGGAATAGACTTGGAATAGAAAGGAATGTTTTGACTCAGCAAACACAACATGTGCATTAGAATATACTTGAAAGACATTGGAACATTTTGATTCAGCAGACAAAACATGTGCATTGGAGTAAACTTGGGAGAGAAAGGAATGTATTGACTCAGCACACACCACATGTTGTTTACAAAATACTTGGGATAGAAAGGAATATTTTGACTCAGCGCACACCACATGTGCACTAAAATATTCTCAGAATATAAATAAATATTTTGACGCAGAACACAAAAGATGTGCATTGCAAAATAGTTGCAATAGAAAGAAATGTATTGAATCAGCACGCACAAGATGTGCAAGAGAATATACTTGGAATAGAGAGTAAAAATTTGACTAAGCACACAAAACATGTGTGTTAGAATATACTTGGAAAAGTAAGGAATGTTTTGACTCAGCATAAAAAAGATGTGTTTTAGAAGATATTAGGTAGTGAACGGATTGTTTTGACGTGGCAAACACAAGATGTGCATGAGCAGATATTGGGAATAGAAAGAAATGTTTTGACTCAGCAGACACAACATGTGTATTGGTATATACTTGATAAAGAAAGGAATGTTTTGACTCAGCACACACAACATTTGCATCGGAATATACTCAGAATTGAATGGAAAGTATTGACTCAGCACACACCACATTGGCTTTAGAATATACTTGGAATAGAAAGGAATGTTTTGATTCAGCGCACACAACATGTGCATTAGAATATATTAGGAATATTAAGGAATGTTTTGACTCAGTACACACCACATGTGCATTAGAATATACATGGAATAGAAAGGAATGTTTTGACTCAGCACACACAACATGTACATTAGAATATATGAGGAATATTAGGGAATATTTTGACACAGCACACACAAGATGTGCATTAGAATATACTTGCAATAGAAAGAAATATTTTGACTCAGCACACACAACATGTGCATGAAAACATACTTTAAATAGAAAGGAATGAATAAACTCAGCACACACAACATGTGCATTAGAATATTCTGGGAATAGAAAAGAATGTTTTGACTCAGGACACACAACATGTGCATTAGAATATAATTGGAATAGAAAGGAATGTGTTGACTCAACACAAACCACATGTGCATTAGAATATCCTTGGATTATAAATAAATATTTTGGCGCATCACACACAAGATGTGCAAGAGAATATACTTGGAATAGAAGAAAATTTTGACTAAACACACAAAACATGTGTATTAGAATATACTTGGAATAGAAAAGGATGTTTTGACTCAGCACACATAACATGTGCATCGGAATATACTCAGAATAGAGAGGAAAGTATTGACTCAGCACACACCACATTGGCATTAGAATATACTTGGAATAGAAAGGAATGTTTTGATTCAGCACACACAAGATATGGATTAGAATATACTTTGAATAGAAACGAATGTTTGGACTCAGCACACACAAGATTTGCAGTACAGTACACTTGGAATATGGAGGAAAATTTAGTCTCAGCACACTATACATGTGTACTAGAATAAACTTAGAATAGAAAGGAAGGTTTTGACGCAGCACACATAACATGTCCATAAGAATATACTTAGAATAGAAAGGAAAGTATTGATACAGCACACATAATATATGCTTTAGAATATCTGGAATAGAAAGGAATGTTTTGATTCAGCACACACAACATGTGCATTAGAAAATACTAGGAATATAAAGGAATATATTGATTCAGCATACACAACATGTGCATCAGAATAAAAATGGAATGGGAAGGAATGTTTTGACTCAGCACACAAAACATTTGCATCGGAATATACTCAGAATAGAGAGGAAAGTATTGACTCAGCACACACCACATTGGCATTAGAATATACTTGCAATAGAAAGAAATATTTTGACTCAGCACACACAACATGTGCATGAAAACATACTTTAAATAGAAAGGAATGAATAAACTCAGCGCACACAACATGTGCATTAGAATATTCTGGGAATAGAAAAGAATGTTTTGACTCAGGACACACAACATGTGCATTAGAATATACTGGGAAGAGAAAGGAATGTTTTAACTCAGCACACAGAACATGTGTATTACAATATATTTTGAATAGAAAGGAGTGTTTTGACTCAACACAAACCACATGTGCATTAGAATATTCTTGGAATATAAATAAATATTTTGGCGCAGCACACACAATATGTGTAAGAGAATATACTTGGAATTGAAGAAAATTTTGACTAAGCACACAAAACATGTGTATTAGAATAAACTTGGAAAAGAAAGGAATGTTTTGACTCAGCACACACAACATGTGCATCGGAATATACTCAAAATAGAAAGAAAAGTATTGACTCAGCACAGAAAACATTGCCATTAGAATATACTTGGAATAGAAAGGAATGTTTTGATTCAGCACACACAACATGTGCATTAGTGTATACTTGGAATAGAAAGGTATGTTTTGATTCAGCACACACAAGATATGGATTAGAATATACTTTCAATAGAAACGAATGTTTGGACTCAGCACACACAAGATTTGCATTACATTACACTTGGAATATGGAGGAAAATTTAGTCCCAGCACACTATACATGTGTCCTAGAATAAACTTAGAATAGAAAGGAAGGTTTTGACGCAGCACACACAACATGTGCATAAGAATATACTTAGAATAGAAAGGAAAGTATTGATACTGCACACATTATATATGGTTTAGAATATCCGGAATAGAAAGTAAGGTTGTGACTCAGAACACAAAACAACGTTATTAGAAAGGAAAGGAATGTTTTGATTCAGCACACATAACATGTGCATTTGAAAATACAAGGAATATAAAGGAATATTTTGATTTAGCATACACAAAATGTGCATTAGAATAAAAATGGAATAGGAAGGAATGTTTTGACTCAGCACACACAAGATGTGTTTTAGAAGAAATTAGGAAGTGAACGGATTGTTTTGACGTGGCAAACACAAGATGTGCATGAGCAGGTATTGGGAATAGAAAGAAATGTTTTGACTCAGCAGACACAACATGTGTATTGGTATATACTTGGTAAAGAAAGGAATGTTTGGATTCAGCACACACATGATGCGCATTGGAATAGACTTGGAATAGAAAGGAATGTTTTGACTCAGCGCACACAACATGTGCATTAGAATATACTTGAAAGACATTGGAACATTTTGATTCAGCAGACAAAACATGTGCATTGGAGTAAACTTGGGAGAGAAAGGAATGTATTGACTCAGCACACACCACATGTTGTTTACAAAATACTTGGAATAGAAAGGAATATTTTGACTCAGCGCACACCACATGTGCATTAAAATATTCTCAGAATATAAATAAATATTTTGACGCAGAACACAAAAGATGTGCATTGAAAAATAGTTGCAATAGAAAGATATATATTGAATCAGCACGCACAAGATGTGCAAGAGAATATACTTGGAATAGAGAGTAAAAATTTGACTAAGCACACAAAACATGTGTTTTAGAATATACTTGGAAAAGTAAGGAATGTTTTGACTCAGCACACACAACATTTGCATCGGAATATACTCAGAATTGAATGGAAAGTATTGACTCATCACACACCAAATTGGCATTAGAAAATACTTGGTATAGAAAGGAATGTTTTGAACTCAGCACACACAACATGTACATTAGAATATATGAGGAATATTAGGGAATATTTTGACACAGCACACACAAGATGTGCATTAGAATATACTGGAATAGAATGGAATGTTTTGATGCAGCACTCACAACATTTGCTTTAGAATATAATAGGAATATTAAGGAATGTTTTGACTCAGCACACACCACATGTGCATCAGAATATACATGGAATAGAAAGGAATATTTTGACTCAGCACACACAACGTGCATTAGAATATACTTGGATTAGAAAGGAATATTTTTACTCAGCCCACGCAACATGTGCATTAGAATGTACTTGGAATAGAAAGGAATGTTTTGACTCAGCGCCAACCACATATGCATTATTATATTCTCGGAATACAAAGCAATGTTTTGATTCAGCACACATAACATGTACATTGGAATATATGCGGACTATTAAGGAATATTTTGACTCAGCACACACAAGATTTGCATTGGAATATACTTGGAAAAGAAAGGAATGTTTTGACTCAGCACACACAAGATGTGCATTAGAATATACCTGCAATAGAAAGAAATATTTTGACTCAGCACACAGAAAATGCGTATTAGAATATATTTGGAATAGAAAGGAATGTTTTGACTCAGCACAAACCACATTTGCATTAGAATATTCTTGGAATAGAAAAGAATGTTTTGACTCAGCACACGCAACATGTGCACGAGAACATACTTTAAATAGAAAGGAATGAATAAACTCAGCACAAACAACATGTGGATTAGAATATTCTGGGAATAGAAAAGAATGTTTTGACTCAGGACACACAACATGTGCATTAGAATATACGTGGAAGAGAAAGGAATGTTTTGACTCAGCACACAGAAAATGCGTATTAGAATATATTTGGAATAGAACGGAATGTTTTGACTCAGCACAAACCACATTTGCATTAGAATATTCTTGGAATATAAATAAATATTTTGGCGCAGCACACACAAGATGTTCATTGGAATATACATGGAAAAGAAAGGAATGTTTTTACTCAGCACACACAACATGTGCATTACGATATATTTGCAATAGAAAGAAATGTTTTGATTCAGCACACAACAAATGTTCATTACAATATACTTGTAATAGAAAGGAATGTATTGACTCAGCGCACACCACATATGCATTAAAATATTCTCGGAATAAAAATAAATATATTGACGCAGCACACAGAAGATGTGCATTGTAAAATACTTGCAATATCAATAAATGTTTTGACTCAGCACGCACAAGATGTGCAAGAGAATATACTTGGAATAGAGGAAAATTTTGACTAAGCACACAAAACATGTGTATTAGAATAAACTTGGAAAAGTAAGGAATGTTTTGACTCAGCACACACAACATGTGCAAAGGAATATACTCAGAATAGAAAGGAAAGTAATGAATCAGCACACACCACATTGGCATTAGAATATCCTTGGAATAGAAACGAATGTTTTGATTAAGCACACAAAACATGTGCATTAGAATATAATAGGAATATTAAGGAATATTTTGACTCAGCACACACAACATGTGCATTAGAAAATACTTGGAATAGAAATGAATGTTTAGATTTAGCACACACAAGATATGGATTAGAATATACTTTGAATAGAAACAAATGTTTGGACTCAGCACACACAATGTGCATTAGAATATACTTGGAATAGAAAGGAATGTTTTGACTCAGCACACACAAAGTGCATTAGGATATACTTGGATTAGAAAGGAATATTTTTACTCAGCATACGCAACATGTGCATTAGAATGTACTTGGAATAGAAAAGAATGTTTTGACTCAGCGCAAACCACATATGCATTAAAATATTCTCGGAATACAAAGGAATGTTTTGATTCAGCATACACAACATGTACATTAGAAAATATGCGGACTATTAAGGAATATTTTGACTCAGCACACACAAGATTTGCATTAGAATTTATTCAGAATAGAAAGGAAAGTATTGACTCAGCACACACAACATGTGCATTAGAATATACTTGAAATAGAAAGGAATGTTTTGGCTCAGCACACACAAGATGTGCCTTAGAATATACTAGGAATAGAAAGGAATGTTTTGACTTAGCAGACAAAGCATGTGCATTAGAATATACTAGGAATATTAAGGAATATTTTGACTCAGCACACACAACATTTGCATTGGAATATACTTGGAAAAGAAAGGAATGTTTTGACTCAGCACACACAACATGTACATTAGAATATATGAGGAATATTAGGGAATATTTTGACACAGCACACACAAGATGTGCATTAGAATATACTTGCAATAGAAAGAAATATTTTGACTCAGCACACACAACATGTGCATGAAAACATACTTTAAATAGAAAGGAATGAATAAACTCAGCGCACACAACATGTGCATTAGAATATTCTGGGAATAGAAAAGAATGTTTTGACTCAGGACACACAACATGTGTATTACAATATATTTCGAATACAAAGGAATGTTTTGACTGAACACAAACCACATGTGCATTAGAATATTCTTGGATTATAAATAAATATTTTGGCGCAGCACACACAAGATGTGCAAGAGAATATACTTGGAATTGAAGAAAATTTTGACTAAGCACACAAAACATGTGTATTAGAATAAACTTGGAAAAGAAAGGAATGTTTTGACTCAGCACACACAACATGTACATTAGAATATATGAGGAATATTAGGGAATATTTTGATATAGCACACACAAGATGTGCATTAGAATATACTGGAATAGAATGGAATGTTTTGATGCAGCACTCACAACATTTGCTTTAGAATATAATAGGAATATTAAGGAATGTTTTGACTCAGCACACACCACATGTGCATCAGAATATACATGGAATAGAAAGGAATATTTTGACTCAGCACACACAACGTGCATTAGAATATACTTGGATTAGAAAGGAATATTTTTACTCAGCCCACGCAACATGTGCATTAGAATGTACTTGGAATAGAAAGGAATGGTTTGACTCAGCGCCAACCACATATGCATTATTATATTCTCGGAATACAAAGCAATGTTTTGATTCAGCACACATAACATGTACATTGGAATATATGCGGACTATTAAGGAATATTTTGACTCAGCACACACAAGATTTGCATTGGAATATACTTGGAAAAGAAAGGAATGTTTTGACTCAGCACACACAAAATGTGCATTAGAATATACCTGCAATAGAAAGAAATATTTTGACTCAGCACACAGAAAATGCGTATTAGAATATATTTGGAATAGAAAGGAATGTTTTGACTCAGCACAAACCACATTTGCATTAGAATATTCTTGGAATAGAAAAGAATGTTTTGACTCAGCACACGCAACATGTGCACGAGAACATACTTTAAATAGAAAGGAATGAATAAACTCAGCACAAACAACATGTGGATTAGAATATTCTGGGAATAGAAAAGAATGTTTTGACTCAGGACACACAACATGTGCATTAGAATATACGTGGAAGAGAAAGGAATGTTTTGACTCAGCACACAGAAAATGCGTATTAGAATATATTTGGAATAGAACGGAATGTTTTGACTCAGCACAAACCACATTTGCATTAGAATATTCTTGGAATATAAATAAATATTTTGGCGCAGCACACACAAGATGTGCATTGGAATATACATGGAAAAGAAAGGAATGTTTTTACTCAGCACACACAACATGTGCATTACGATATATTTGCAATAGAAAGGAATGTTTTGATTCAGCACACAACAAATGTTCATTACAATATACTTGTAATAGAAAGGAATGTATTGACTCAGCGCACACCACATATGCATTAAAATATTCTCGGAATAAAAATAAATATATTGACGCAGCACACAGAAGATGTGCATTGTAAAATACTTGCAATATCAATAAATGTTTTGACTCAGCACGCACAAGATGTGCAAGAGAATATACTTGGAATAGAGGAAAATTTTGACTAAGCACACAAAACATGTGTATTAGAATAAACTTGGAAAAGTAAGGAATGTTTTGACTCAGCACACACAACATGTGCAAAGGAATATACTCAGAATAGAAAGGAAAGTAATGAATCAGCACACACCACATTGGCATTAGAATATCCTTGGAATAGAAACGAATGTTTTGATTAAGCACACAAAACATGTGCATTAGAAAATACTTGGAATAGAAATGAATGTTTAGATTTAGCACACACAAGATATGGATTAGAATATACTTTGAATAGAAACAAATGTTTGGACTCAGCACACACAATGTGCATTAGAATATACTTGGAATAGAAAGGAATGTTTTGACTCAGCACACACAAAGTACATTAGGATATACTTGGATTAGAAAGGAATATTTTTACTCAGCACACGCAACATGTGCATTAGAATGTACTTGGAATAGAAAAGAATGTTTTGACTCAGCGCAAACCACATATGCATTAAAATATACTCGGAATACAAAGGAATGTTTTGATTCAGCATACACAACATGTACATTAGAAAATATGCGGACTATTAAGGAATGTTTTGACTCAGCACACACAACATGTGCATCGGAATATACTCAGAATAGAAAGGAAAGTATTGACTCAGCACACACCACATATGCATTAGAATATCCTTGGAATAGAAAGGAATGTTTTGACTCAGCACACACAACATGTGCATTAGAATATACTTGTAATAGAAAGGAATGTTTTGACTCAGCACACACAACGTGCATTAGGATATACTTGGATTAGAAAGGAATGTTTTGATTAAGCACACAAAACATGTGCATTAGAATGTAATTGGAATAGAAAGGAATGTTTTGACTCAGCGCAAACCACATATGCATTAAAATATTCTCGGAATACAAAGGAATATTTTGATTCAGCATACTCAACATGTACATTAGAAAATATGCGGACTATTAAGGAATATTTTGACTCAGCACACACAAGATTTGCATTAGAATTTATTCAGAATAGAAAGGAAAGTATTGACTCAGCACACACCACATGTGCATTAGAATATACTTGAAATAGAAAGGAATGTTTTGGCTCAGCACACACAAGATGTGCATTAGAATATACTAGGAATAGAAAGGAATGTTTTGACTTAGCAGACAAAACATGTGCATTAGAATATACTAGGAATATTAAGGAATATTTTGACTCAGCACACACAACATTTGCATTGGAATATACTTGGAAAAGAAAGGAATGTTTTGACTCAGCACACACAACATGTACATTAGAATATATGAGGAATATTAGGGAATATTTTGACACAGCACACACAAGATGTGCATTAGAATATACTTGCAATAGAAAGAAATATTTTGACTCAGCACACACAACATGTGCATGAAAACATACTTTAAATAGAAAGGAATGAATAAACTCAGCGCACACAACATGCGCATTAGAATATTCTGGGAATAGAAAAGAATGTTTTGACTCAGGACACACAACATGTGCATTAGAATATACTGGGAAGAGAAAGGAATGTTTTAACTCAGCACTCAGAACATGTGTATTAGAATAAACTTGGAAAAGAAAGGAATGTTTTGACTCAGCACACACAACATGTGCATCGGAATATACTCAGAATAGAAAGAAAACTACTGACTCAGCACAGACCACATTGCCATTAGAATTTACTTGGAATAGAAAGGAATGTTTTGATTCAGCACACACAACATGTGCATTGGAATATAATAGGAATATTAAGGAATATTTTGACTCATCACACACAATATGTGCATTAGTAAATACTTGGAACAGAAAGGTATGTTTTGATTCAGCACACACAACATGTGAATTAGAAAATACTTGGAATAGAAATGAATGTTTTGGTTCAGCACACACAAGATATGGATTAGAATATACTTTGAATAGAAACGAATGTTTGGACTCAGCACACACAAGATGTGTTTTAGAAGATATTAGGTAGTGAACGGATTGTTTTGACGTGGCAAACACAAGATGTGCATGAGCAGATATTGGGAATAGAAAGAAATGTTTTGACTCAGCGGACACAACATGTGTATTGGTATATACTTGATAAAGAAAGGAATGTTTTGACTCAGAACACACAACATTTGCATCGGAATATACTCAGAATTGAATGGAAAGTATTGACTCAGCACACACCACATTGGCATTAGAAAATACTTGGCATAGAAAGGAATGTTTTGACTCAGCACACACAACATGTACATTAGAATATATGAGGAATATTAGGGAATATTTTGAAACAGCACACACAAGATGTGCATTAGAATATACTTGCAATAGAAAGAAATATTTTGACTCAGCACACACAACATGTGCATGAAAACATACTTTAAATAGAAAGGAATGAATAAACTCAGCACACAAAACATGTGCATTAGAATATTCTGGGAATAGAAAAGAATGTTTTGACTCAGGACACACAACATGTGCATTAGAATATACTGCGAAGTGAAAGGAATGTTTTGAATCAACACACAAAACATGTGTATTGGAATATAATTGGAATAGAAAGGAATGTTTTGACTCAACACAAACCACATGTGCCTTAGAATATCCTTGGATTATAAATAAATATTTTGGCTCATCACACACAAGATGTGCAAGAGAATATACTTGGAATAGAAGAAAATTTTGACTAAACACACAAAACATGTGTATTAGAATATACTTGGAATAGAAAAGAATGTTTTGACTCAGCACACACAACATGTGCATCGGAATATACTCAGAATAGAGAGGAAAGTATTGACTCAGCCACACCACATTGGCATTAGAATATACTTTGAATAGAAACGATAGTTTGGACTCAGCACACACAAGATTTGCATTATAGTACACTTGGAATATGGAGGAAAATTTTGTCTAAGCACACTATACATGTGTCCTAGAATAAACTTAGAATAGAAAGGAAGGTTTTGACGCAGCACACACAACATGTGCATAAGAATATACTTAGAATAGAAAGGAAAGTATTGATACAGCACACATATATATGCTTTAGAATATCTGGAATAGAAAGGAATGTTTTGATTCAGCACACACAACATGTGCATCAGAATAAAAATGGAATAGGAAGGAATGTTTTGACTCAGCACACACAACATTTGCATCGGAATATACTCAGAATTGAATGGAAAGTATTGACTCAGCACACACCACATTGGCATTAGAAAATACTTGGCATAGAAAGGAATGTTTTGACTCAGCACACACAACATGTACATTAGAATATATGAGGAATATTAGGGAATATTTTGACACAGCACACACAACATGTGCATGAAAACATACTTTAAATAGAAAGGAATGAATCAACTCAGCGCACACAACATGTGCATTAGAATATTCTGGGAATAGAAAAGAATGTTTTGACTCAGGACACACAACATGTGCATTAGAATATACTGGGAAGAGAAAGGAATGTTTTAACTCAGCACACAGAACATGTGTATTACAATATATTTGGAATAGAAAGGAATGTTTTGACTCAACACAAACCACATGTGCATTAGAATATTCTTGGATTATAAATAAATATTTTGGCGCAGCACACACAAGATGTGCAAGAGAATATACTTGGAATTGAAGAAAATTTTGACTAAGCACACAAAACATGTGTATTAGAATAAACTTGGAAAAGAAAGGAATGTTTTGACTCAGCACACACAACATGTGCATCGGAATATACTCAAAATAGAAAGAAAAGTATTGACTCAGCACAGACAACATTGCCATTAGAATATACTTGGAATAGAAAGGAATGTTTTGACTCAGAACACACAACATTTGCATCGGAATATACTCAGAATTGAATGGAAAGTATTGACTCAGAACACACCACATTGGCATTAGAAAATACTTGGTATAGAAAGGAATGTTTTGACTCAGCACACACAACATGTACATTAGAATATATGAGGAATATTAGGGAATATTTTGAAACAGCACACACAAGATGTGCATTAGAATATACTTGCAATAGAAAGAAATATTTTGACTCAGCACACACAACATGTGCATGAAAACATACTTTAAATAGAAAGGAATGAATTAACTCAGCACACACAACATGTGCATTAGAATATTCTGGGAATAGAAAAGAATGTTTTGACTCAGGACACACAACATGTGCATGAGAATATACTGGGAAGTGAAAGGAATGTTTTGAATCAACACACAAAACATGTGTATTAGAATATAATTGGAATAGAAAGGAATGTTTTGACTCAACACAAACCACATGTGCATTAGAATATCCTTTGATTATAAATAAATATTTTGGCTCATCACACACAAGATGTGCAAGAGAATATACTTGGAATAGAAGAAAATTTTGACTAAACACACAAAACATGTGTATTAGAATATACTTGGAATAGAAAAGAATGTTTTGACTCAGCACACACAACATGTGCATCGGAATATACTCAGAATAGAGAGGAAAGTATTGACTCAGCACACACCACATTGGCATTAGAATATACTTGGAATAGAAAGGAATGTTTTGATTCAGCACACACAAGATATGGATTAGAATATACTTTGAATAGAAACGATAGTTTGGACTCAGCACACACAAGATTTGCATTACAGTACACTTGGAATATGGAGGAAAATTTTGTCTCAGCACACTACACATGTGTACTAGAATAAACTTAGAATAGAAAGGAAGGTTTTGACGCAGCACACACAACATGTGCATAAGAATATACTTAGAATAGAAAGGAAAGTATTGATACAACACACATAATATATGCTTTAGAATATCTGGAATAGAAAGGAATGTTTTGATTCAGCACACACAACGTGTGCATTAGAAAATACTAGGAATATAAAGGAATATATTGATTCAGCACACACAAGATATGAATTAGAATATACTTTGAATAGAAACGAATGTTTTGACTCAGCACACACATCATGTGCATTAGATAGAATATACTTGGAATAGAAAGGAATGTTTTGACTCAGCACACACAACATGTGCATCGGAATATACTCAGAATAGAAAGGAAAGTATTGACTCAGCACACACCACATATGCATTAGAATATCCTTGGAATAGAAAGGAATGTTTTGACTCAGCACACACAACATGTGCATTAGAATATACTTGTAATAGAAAGGAATGTTTTGACTCAGCACACACAACGTGCATTAGGATATACTTGGATTAGAAAGGAATGTTTTGATTAAGCACACAAAACATGTGCATTAGAATGTAATTGGAATAGAAAGGAATGTTTTGACTCAGCGCAAACCACATATGCATTAAAATATTCTCGGAATACAAAGGAATATTTTGATTCAGCATACACAACATGTACATTAGAAAATATGCGGACTATTAAGGAATATTTTGACTCAGCACACACAAGATTTGCATTAGAATTTATTCAGAATAGAAAGGAAAGTATTGACTCAGCACACACCACATTTGCATGGGAATATACTCAGAATTGAATGGAAAGTATCGACTCAGCACACACCACATTGCCATTAGAATATATTTGGTATAGAAAGGAATGTTTTGACTCATCACACACAACATGTACATTAGAATATATGAGGAATATTAGGGAATATTTTGACTCAGCACACACAAGATGTGCATTAGAATATACTTGCAATAGAAATAAATATTTTGACTCAGCACACAAAACATGTGCATGAGAACATACTTTAAATAGAAAGGAATGAATAAACTCAGCACACACAACATGTGCATTAGAATATTCTGGGAATAGAAAAGAATGTTTTGACTCAGGACAGACAACATGTGCATTAGAATATACTGGGAAGAGAAAGGAATGTTTTGAATCAGCACACAGAACATGTGTATTAGAATATTTGGAATAGAAAGGAATGTTTTGACTCAGCAAACACAACATGTGCATTAGAATATAATAGGAATATTAAGGAATATTTAGACTCAGAACGCACAATGTATGCATTAGAATATAATTGGAATAGAAAGGAATATTTTGACGCAGCACACACAACAATTGATTGATATATACTTGAAAAGGAAGGAATGTTTTGACTCAACGCACACAAGATGTGCATTAGAATACACTTGCAATAGAAAGAAATGTTTTGACACAGCACACACAACATGTGCATGAGTATATATTTGAAATATAAAGGAATGATTTGACTCAGCACACTCAACAATGTGCATTAGAATATAATTGGAATAGAAAGGAATGTTTTGACTCAGCACACACAACATGTGCATTACAAAATACTAGGAATATAAAGGAATATATTGACTCAGCATACACCACATGTACATAAGAATATACTTAGAATAGAAAGGAAGGTATTGATACAGCACACATAATATGTGCTTTAAAATATCTGGAATAGAAAGGAAAGTTTTGACTCAGCACACACCTCATATACATTACGATATACTTGGAATAGAAATGAATGTTTGGACCCAGAACACAAAACAATGTTATTAGAATATACTTGGAAATGAAAGGAATGTTTTGACCAACAACAAGAAGGATGCGTATTAGAAAAATCTTGGAATAGAAAGGAATGTTTTGACTCAGCACACACAACATGTGCATTAGAAAATACTTTCAATAGAAATAAATGTTTTGACTCAGCACACACAACATGTGCATCAGAATATAGTTAGAATAGAAAGGAATATATTGACACAGCACACACAATATGTGCATTTGTATATACTTGGAATAGGAAGCAATGTTTTGACTCAGCACAAACAACATGTGCATGAGAATATATTTAAATAGAAAGGAATGATTTTAATCAGCACACACAAATGTTTTAGAGTGAACTTGGAAAAGAAAGGAACGTTTTAAGTCAGCACACAGAAAATGTGCAACAGAATATACTTGGAATAGAAAGAAATGTTTTGACTCAGCACACACAACATGTGCATGAGAAGATGCTAAGAATATAAAGGAATATATAGACTCAGCATACACAACAGGTGCATGAGAATATACTTTAAATAGAAAGGATCAAATAGTCCCAGCACACACAACATGTGCATTAGAATATTCTGGGAATTGAACAGAATGTTTTGACTCAGAACACACAACATGTGCATTAGAAAATACGAGGAATATAAAGGAATATTTTGACAAAGCACACACAAGATATTCATTAGAATATACTTGGAATAGAAAGGAATGTTTTGACTCAGCACACACAACATGTGCATTAGAATATATTAGGAATATTAAGGAATTTTGTGACTCAGCACACAAAATATGTGCATTAGAATATACTTGCAATGGAAAGAAATATTTTGAATCAGCATAAACAACATGTGCATTAGAACATCTGGAATAGAAAGGAATGTTTTGACTCATTACACACAACATGTGCATTAGAACATCCGGAATAGAAAGGAATGTTTTGACTCAGCACACACAACATGTGCATCGGAATATACTCAGAATAGAAAGGAAAGTATTGACTCAGCACACACCACATTGTCATTGGTATATACTTGGAATAGAAAGGAATATTTTGATTCAGCACACACAACATGAGCATTAGAATATACTTTGAATAGAAAGGAATGTTTTGACTCAGCACACACAACATAAGCATTAGAATATTCTGGGAATTGAACAGAATGTTTTGACTCAGACCACACAACATGTGCATTAGAAAATAATAGGAATATTAAGGAATATTTTGACTGAGCACACACAATATGTGCATTAGAATATACTTGCAATAGAAAGAAATATTTTGACTCATCCCCCACAACATGTGCATGAGAATATAACTTCAATAGAAAGGAATGAATAGATGCAGCACACACAACATGCACGTTAGAATATACGAGGGATATTAAGGAATATTTTGACTGAGCACACACAAGATGTGCATTAGAATATACTTGGAATAAAAAGAAATATTTTTACTCAGCACACACAACATTTGCATTGGAATATACTTGGAATAGAAAGGAATGTTTTGACTCAGCACACACAAGATGAGCATTGGAATATACTTGGCATAGAATGGAATGTTTTGACTCAGCACACACAACATTTGTATTGGAATATACTTGAAAAAGAAAGAATTGTTTTGATTCAACACACACAACATGTGCATGAGAACATTCTTTAAATAGAAAGGAATGAATAGACTCAGAACACACAACATGTGTTTTAGAGTAAACTTGGAATAGAAAGGAACAATTTGAGTCAGCACACAAAAAATGTGTAACAGAATATACTTAGCTTAGAAAGGAATGTTTGACTCAGCACACACAACATATGCATAAGAATATACTTAGAATAGAAAGGAAGGTATTGATACAGCACACACAACATGTGCAATAGAATATACTCAGAATAGAAAGGAAAGTATTGACTCAGCACACACCACATTGGCATTCGAATACACTTGGAATAGAAGGGAAAGTTTTGACCCAGCACACACAACAAGTGCATTAGAATATAATAGGAATATTAAGGAATATTTTGACTCAGCAGACACAATATGTGCATTAGAATATACTTACAGTAGAAAGAAATGTTTTGACTCAGCACACACAAGATGTGCATTAGAATATACTTGGAATAGAAAGAAATATTTTGAATCAGCTCCCACAACATGTGCATGAAAATATACTTTAAATAGAAAGGATCAAATAGACTCAGCACACACAACATGTGCATTGGAATATTCTGGGAATTGAAAAGAATGTTATGACTCAGAACACACAACATTTGCATTAGAATTTACTAGGAATATAAAGGAATATTTTGACACAGAACACACAAGATATGCATTCGAATATACTTGGAATAGAAAGGAAGGTTTTGACTCAGCACACACAATATGTGCATTAGAATATTATAGGAATATTAAGGAATATTTTGACTCAGCACACACAATATGTGCATTAGAATATACTTGGAATAGAAAGGAAAGTTTTGGCTTAGCACACACAAGATGTGCATTAGAATACACTTGCAATAGAAAGAAATGTTTTGACTCAGCACAATCAACATGTGCATGAGAATATACTTTAAATAGAAAGGAATGATTTGACTCAGCACACACAACATGCACGTTAGAATATACGAGGAATATTAAGGAATATTTTGACTCAGCACACACAAGATGTGCATTAGAATATACTTGGAGTAGAAAGTAATGTTTTGACTCAGCACACACAACATTTGCATTGGAATATACTTTGAAAAGAAAGGAATGTTTTGACTCAGCACACACAAGATGTGCATTAGAATATACTTGCAATAGAAAGAAATATTTTGACCCAGCTCCCACAATATGTGCATGAGAATATACTTTCAATAGAAAGGAATGATTTGACTCAGCACACACAACAAGTGTTTTAGAGTAAACTTGGAAAAGAAAGGAACGTTTTAAGTCAGCACACAGAAAATGTGCAACAGAATATACTTGGAATAGAAAGAAATGTTTTGACTCAGCACACACAACATTTGCATTGGATATACTTGGAATAGAAAGGAATGTTTTGACTCAGCACACACAAGATGTGCATTAGAATGTACTTGGAATAGAACGGAATGTTTTAACTCAATACAAACACCGTGCATCAGAATATTGTGGGAATACAAAGGAATGTTTTGACTCAGCACACACAACATGTCTATTAGAATATATGAGGAAAATTAAGGAATATTTTGACTCAGCACACACAAGATGAGCATTAGAATATACTTGGTATAGAATGGAATGTTTTGACTCAGCACACAGAACATTTGTACTGGAATATACTTGGAAAGGAAAGGAGTGTTTTGACTCAGCACACACAAGATGTGCATTAGGATATATTTGCAAAAGAAAGAAATGTTTTGAATCAACACACACAACATGTGCATGAGAACATTCTTTAAATTGAAAGGATCGAATAGACTCAGCACACACAACATGTGCATTAGAATATTCTGGGAATTGAAAAGAATGTTTTGACTCAGAGCACACAACATGTGCATTAGAATTTACTAGGAATATAAAGGAATATTTTGACACAGCACACACAAGATATGCATTCGAATATACTTGGAATAGGAAGGAATGTTTTGAACCAGCACACACAACAAGTGCATTAGAATATAATAGGAATAATAAGGAATATTTTGACTCAGCATACACAATATGTGTATTAGAATTTACTTGCAGGAGAAAGAAATATTTTGACTCAGCACCCACAAAATGTGCATGAGAAGATACCTTCATTAAAAAGAATGAATAGACGCAGCACACACAAAATGCACATTAGAATATACGAGGAATATTAAGGAATATTTTGACTCAGCACACACAAGATGTGTATTAGAATATATTTGGAATAGAAAGGAATATTTTGACACAGCACACACAAGATGTGCATCGGAATATACTCAGAATAGAAAGGAAAGTATTGACTCAGCACACACCACATTGGCATTAGTATATACTTGGAATAGGAAGGAATGTTTTGAACCAGCACACACAACAAGTGCATTAGAATATAACAGGAATATTAAGGAATATTTGGACTCAGCACACACAATATGTGTATTAGAATATACTTGCAGGAAAAAGAGATATTTTGACTTAGGACCCACAACATGTGCATGAGAATATACCTTCATTAGAAAGAATGAATAGACGCAGCACACACAACATGCACATTAGAATATACGAGGAATATTAAGGAATATTTTGACTCAGCACACACCACCTGTGCATTAGAATATATTTGGAATAGAAAGGAATATTTTGACACAGCACTCGCAACATGTGCTTTAGAATTTACTTGGAATAAAACGGAATGTTTTGACTCAGCAGACACAACATTTGTATTGGAATATACTTGGAAAGGAAAGGTGTGTTTTGACTCAGCACACACAAGATGTGCATTAGGATATACTTGCAATAGAAAGAAATGTTTTGAATCAACACACACAACATGTGCATGAGAACCTTCTTTAAATAGAAAGGAATGAACAGACTCAGAACACACAACATGTGTTTTAGAGTAAACTTGGAGTAGAAAGGAACGATTTGAGTCAGCACACAGAAAATGTGCAACAGAATATACTTAGTTTAGAAAGGAATGTTTTCACTCAGCAAACACCACATTGGCATTAGAATATACTTGGTATAGAATGGAATGTTTTGACTCAGCACACAGAACATTTGTATTGGAATATACTTGGAAAGGAAAGGAGTGTTTTGACTCAGCACACACAAGATGTGCATTAGGATATACTAGCAATAGAAAGAAATGTTTTGAATCAACACACACACCATGTGCATGAGAACATTCTTTAAATTGAAAGGATCGAATAGACTCAGCACACACAACATGTGCATTAGAATATTCTGGGAATTGAAAAGAATGTTTTGACTCAGAACACACAACATGTGCATTAGAATTTACTAGGAATATAAAGGAATATTTTGACACAGCACACACAAGATATTCATTCGAATATACTTGGAATAGGAATGAATGTTTTGACCCAGCACACACAACAAGTGCATTAGAATATAATAGGAATATTAAGGAAAATTTTGACTCAGCACACACAATATGTGCATTAGAATATACTTGCAATAGAAAGAAATATTTTGACTCAGCACCCACAACATGTGAATGAGAATATACCTTCATTAGAAAAGAATGAATAGACGCAGCACACACAACATGCACATTAGAATATACGAGGAATATTAAGGAATATTTTGACTCAGCACACACAAGATGTGCATTAGAATATACTTGGAGTAGAAAGGAATGATTTGACTCAGCACACACAACAAGTGTTTTAGAGTAAACTTGGAAAAAAAAGGAACGTTTTAAGTCAGCACACAGAAAATGTGCAACAGAAAATACTTGGAATAGAAAGAAATGTTTTGACTCAGCACACACAACATTTGCATTGAAATATACTTGGAATAGAAAGGAATGTTTTGACTCAGCACACACAAGATGTGCATTAGAATGTACTTGGAATAGAACGGAATGTTTTAACTCAATACAAACCACATGTGCATCAGAATATTCTGGGAATACAAAGGAATGTTTTGACTCAGTACACACAAGATGAGCATTAGAATATACTTGGTATAGAATGGAATGTTTTGTCTCAGCACACAGAAAATTTGTATTGGAATATACTTGGAAAGGAAAGGAGTGTTTTGACTCAGCACACACAAGATGTGCATTAGGATATACTTGCAATAGAAAGAAATGTTTTGAATCAGCACACACAACATGTGCATTAGAATATTCTGGGAATTGAAAAGAATGTTTTGACTCAGAACACACAACATGTGCATTAGAATTTACTAGGAATATAAAGGTATATTTTGACACAGCACACACAAGATATGCATTCGAATATACTTGGAATAGGAAGGAATGTTTTGAACCAGCACACACAACAAGTGCATTAGAATATAACAGGAATATTAAGGAATATTTTGACTCAGCACACACAATATGTGTATTAGAATATACTTTCAGGAAAAAGAGATATTTTGACTTAGGACCCACAACATGTGCATGAGAATATACCTTCATTAGAAAGAATGAATAGACGCAGCACACACAACATGCACATTAGAATATACGAGGAATATTAAGGAATATTTTGACTCAGCACACACCACCTATGCATTAGAATATATTTGGAATAGAAAGGAATATTTTGACACAGCACACACAAGATGTGCATCAGAATATACTCAGAATAGAAAGGAAAGTATTGACTCAGCCCACACCACATTGGCTTTAGTATATACTTGGAATAGAAAGGAATAATATGATTCAGCAGACGCAACATGTGTATTAGAATATACTTGGAATAGAAAGGAATGTTTTGACTCAGCACACAAAAGATGTGGATTAGAATATGCTTGCAATAGAAAGAAATGTTTTGACTCAGCAGACGCAACATGTGCATTAGAATATTCTGGGAATTGAAAATAATGTTTTGACACAGAACACAAAACATGTGCATTATAATATAATAGGAATATTAAGGAATATTTTGACTCAGCACACACAATGTGCATTACAGTATATGTGGAATGGAAAGTAATGTTTTGACTCAGCACACACAACATGTGCATTAGAATATACATGGAATAGACAGGAATGTTTTGACGCAGAACACTAAATATGTGCATCGGAATATATTTAGAATAGAAAGTTATGTATTGACACAGCACACACAATATGTGCATTTGAATATACTTGGAGTAGAAAGCAATATTTTGACTCAGCACACACAACATATGTATTAGAATATACTTGGAACAGAAAGGAAGGTTTTGACTCAGCACACAAAAGATGTGGATTAGAATACGCTTGCAATAGAAAGAAATGTTTTGACTCAGCACACACAAAATGTGCATTAGAATATTCTGGGAATTGAAAAAAATGTTTTGACACAGAACACACAACATGTGCATGAGAATATACCTTCAATAGAAAGGAATAAATAGACGCAGCACACACAACATGCACGTTAGAATATACGAGGGATATTAAGGAATATTTTGACTCAGCACACACAGGATGTGCATTAGAATATACTTGGAATAAAAAGTAATGTTTTGACTCAGCACACACAATATTTGCATTGGAATATATTTGGAATAGAAAGGAATGTTTTGACTCAGCACACAGAAGATGTGCATTAGAATATACTTGCAATAGAAAGAAATGCTTTGACTCAGCACTCGCAACATGTGCTTTAGAATGTACTTGGAATAGAACGGAATGTTTTGACTCAGCACACACAGGATGTGCATTAGAATATACTTGGAATAAAAAGTAATGTTTTGACTCAGCACACACAACATTTGCATTGGAATATACTTGGAATAGAAAGGAATGTTTTGACTCAGCACACAGAAGATGTGCATTAGAATATACTTGCAATAGAAAGAAATGCTTTGACTCAGCACTCGCAACATGTGCTTTAGAATGTACTTGGAATAGAACGGAATGTTTTGACTCAGCACACACAACATCTGTATTGGAATATACTTGGAAAGGAAAGGTGTGTTTTGACTCAGCACACACAAGATGTGCATTAGGATATACTTGCAATAGAAAGAAATGTTTTGAATCAACACACACAACATGTGCATGAGTACCTTCTTTAAATAGAAAGGAATGAACAGACTCAGAACACACAACATGTGTTTTAGAGTAAACTTGGAGTAGAAAGTAAAGATTTGAGTCAGCACACAGAAAATGTGCAACAGAATATACTTAGTTTAGAAAGGAATGTTTTCACTCAGCACACACCACCTTGGCATTAGAATATACTTGGTATAGAATGGAATGTTTTGACTCAGCACACAGAACATTTGTATTGGAATATATTGGAAAGGAAATGAGTCTTTTGACTCAGCACACACAAGATGTACTTTAGGATATACTTGCAATAGAAAGAAATGTTTTGAATCAACACACACAACATGTGCATGAGAACATTCTTTAAATTGAAAGGATCGAATAGACTCAGCACACACAACATGTGCATTAGAATATTCTGGGAATTGAAAAGAATGTTTTGACTCTGAACACACAACATGTGCATTAGAATTTACTAGGAATATAAAGGAATCTTTTGACACAGCACACACAAGATATGCATTCGAATATACTTGGAATAGAAAGGAAGGTTTTGACTCAGCACACACAATATGTGCATTAAAATATTATAGGAATATTAAGGAATATTTTGACTCAGCACACACAATATGTGCATTAGAATTGACTTGTAATAGAAAGGAATGTTTTGACTTAGCACACACAAGATGTGCATTAGAATACACTTGCAATAGAAGGAAATGTTTTGACTCAGCACAAACAACATGTGCATGAGAATATACTTTAAATAGAAAGGAATGATTTGACTCAGCACACACAACAAGGGTTTTAGAGTAAACTTGGAAAAGAAAGGAATGTTTTGCTCAGCACACACATGATGTGCATTAGAATATAATTACAATAGAAAGAAATATTTTGACTCAGCTACCACAACATGTGCATGAGAATATACTTTAAAGAGAATGGATCGAATAGTCTCAGCACACACAACATGTACCATGGAATATTCTGAGAATTGAAAAGAATGTTTTGACTCAGAACACACAACATTTGCATTAGAATTTACTAGGAATATAAAGGAATATTTTGACACAGAACACACAAGATATGCATTCGAATATACTTGGAATAGAAAGGAAGGTTTTGACTCAGCACACACAATATGTGCATTAGAATATTATAGGAATATTAAGGAATATTTTGACTCAGCACACACAATATGTGCATTAGAATATACTTGGAATAGAAAGGAATGTTTTGACTAAGCACACACAAGATGTGCATTAGAATATACTTGGAATAGAAAGGAATGTTTTGACTAAGCACACACAAGATGTGCATTAGAATACACTTGCAATAGAAAGAAATATTTTGACTCAGCACCCACAACATGTGAATGAGAATATACCTTCATTAGAAAGGAATGAATAGACGCAGCACACACAACATGCATATTAGAATATACGAGGAATATTAAGGAATATTTTGACTCAGCACACACAAGATGTGCATTAGAATATACTTGGAGTAGAAATTAATGTTTTGACTCAGCACACACAACATTTGCATTGGAATATACTTTGAAAAGAAAGGAATGTTTTGACTCAGCACACACAAGATGTGCATTAGAATATACTTGCAATAGAAAGAAATATTTTGACTCAGCACCCACAACATGTGAATGAGAATATACCTTCATTAGAAAGGAATGAATAGACGCAGCACACACAACATGCATATTAGAATATACGAGGAATATTAAGGAATATTTTGACTCAGCACACACAAGATGTGCATTAGAATATACTTGGAGTAGAAATTAATGTTTTGACTCAGCACACACAACATTTGCATTGGAATATACTTTGAAAAGAAAGGAATGTTTTGACTCAGCACACACAAGATGTGCATTAGAATATACTTGCAATAGAAAGAAATATTTTGACCCAGCTCCCACAACATGTGCATGAGAATATACTTTCAATAGAAAGGAATGATTTGACTCAGCACACACAACAAGTGTTTTAGAGTAAACTTGGAAAAGAAAGGAACGTTTTAAGTCAGCACACAGAAAATGTGCAACAGAATATACTTGGAATAGAAATAAATGTTTTGACTCAGCACACACAACATTTGCATTGGAATATACTTGGAATAGAACGGAATGTTTTGACTCAGCAAACACAACATTTGTATTGGAATATACTTGGAAAGGAAAGGTGTGTTTTTACTCAGCACACACAAGATGTGCATTAGGATATACTTGCAATAGAAAGAAATATTTTGAATCAACACACACAACATGTGCATGAGAACCTTCTTTAAATAGAAAGGAATGAACAGATTCAGAACACACAACATGTGTTTTAGAGTAAACTTGGAGTAGAAAGGAACGATTTGAGTCAGCACACAGAAAATGTGCAACAGAATATACTTAGTTTAGAAAGGAATGTTTTCACTCAGCAAACACCAGATTGGCATTAGAATATACTTGGTATAGAATGGAATGTTTTGACTCAGCACACAGAACATTTGTATTGGAATATACTTGGAAAGGAAAGGAGTGTTTTGACTCAGCACACACAAGATGTGCATTAGGATATACTTGCAATAGAAAGAAATGTTTTGAATCAACACACACACCATGTGCATGAGAACATTCTTTAAATTGAAAGGATCGAATAGACTCAGCACACACAACATGTGCATTAGAATATTCTGGGAATTGAAAAGAATGTTTTGACTCAGAACACACAACATGTGCATTAGAATTTACTAGGAATATAAAGGAATATTTTGACACAGCACACACATGATATGCATTCGAATATACTTGGAATAGAAAGGAAGGTTTTGACTCAGCACACACAATATGTGCATTAGAATATAATAGGAATATTAAGGAAAATTTTGACTCAGCACACACAATATGTGCATTAGAATACACTTGGAATAGAAAGGAATGTTTTGACTTAGCACACACAAGATGTGCATTAGAATACACTTGCAATAGAAAGAAATGTTTTGACTCAGCACAAACAACATGTGCATGAGAATATACTTTCAATAGAAAGGAATGATTTGACTCAGCACACACAACAAGTGTTTTAGAGTAAACTTGGAAAAGAAAGGAATGTTTTGCTCAGCACACACAAGATGTGCATTAGAATATAATTGCAATAGCAAGAAATATTTTGACTCAGCACCCACAACATGTGCATGAGAATATACTTTAAAGAGAAAGGATCGAATAGACTCAGCACACACAACATGTACCTTGGAATATTCTGGGAATTGAAAAGAATGTTTTGACTCAGAACACACAACATGTGCATTAGAATATACTAGGAATATTAAGGAATATTTTGACACAGCACACACAAGATATTCATTCGAATATACTTGGAATAGGAATGAATGTTTTGACCAAGCACACACAACAAGTGCATTAGAATATAATAGGAATATTAAGGAATATTTTGACTCAGCACACACAATATGTGCATTAGAATATACTTGCAATAGAAAGAAATATTTTGACTCAGCACCCACAACATGTGAATGAGAATATACCTTCATTAGAAAGGAATGAATAGACGAACACACACATGCACATTAGAATATACGAGGAATATTAAGGAATATTTTGACTCAGCACACACAAGATGAGCATTAGAATATACTTGGTATAGAATGGAATGTTATGACTCAGCACACAGAACATTTGTATTGGAATATACTTGGAAAGGAAAGGAGTGTTTTGACTCAGCACACACAAGATGTGCATTAGGATATACTTGCAATAGAAAGAAATGTTTTGAATCAACACACACAACATGTGCATGAGAACATTCTTTAAATTGAAAGGATCGAATAGACTCAGCACACACAACATGTGCATTAGAATATTCTGGGAATTGAAAAGAATGTTTTGACTCAGAACACACAACAGGTGCATTAGAATTTACTAGGAATATAAAGGAATATTTTGACACAGCACACACAAGATATGCATTCGAATATACTTGGAATAGAAAGGAATGTTTTGACCCAGCACACACAACAAGTGCATTAGAATATAATACGAATATTAAGGAATATTTTGACTCAGCACACACAATATGTGTATTAGAATATACTTGCAGGAGAAATAAATATTTAAACTCAGCACCCTCAACATGTGCATGAAAATATACCTTCATTAGATAGAAAGAATGAATAGACGCAGCACACACAACATGCACATTAGAATATACGAGGAATATTAAGGAATATTTTTACTCAGCACACACAAGATGTGCATTAGGATATACTTGCAATAGAAAGAAATATTTTGAATCAACACACACAACATGTGCATGAGAACCTTCTTTAAATAGAAAGGAATGAACAGACTCAGAACACACAACATGTGTTTTAGAGTAAACTTGGAGTAGAAAGGAACGATTTGAGTCAGCACACAGAAAATGTGCAACAGAATATACTTAGTTTAGAAAGGAATGTTTTCACTCAGCAAACACCACATTGTCATTAGAATATACTTGGTATAGAATGGAATGTTTTGACTCAGCACACAGAACATTTGTATTGGAATATACTTGGAAAGGAAAGGAGTGTTTTGACTCAGCACACACAAGATGTGCATTAGGATATACTTGCAATAGAAAGAAATGTTTTGAATCAACACACACACCATGTGTATGAGAACATTCTTTAAATTGAAAGGATCGAATAGACTCAGCACACACAACATGTGCATTAGAATATTCTGGGAATTGAAAAGAATGTTTTGACTCAGAACACACAACATGTGCATTAGAATTTACTAGGAATATAAAGGAATATTTTGACACAGCACACACATGATATGCATTCGAATATACTTGGAATAGAAAGGAAGGTTTTGACTCAGCACACACAATATGTGGATTAGAATATAATAGGAATATTAAGGAAAATTTTGACTCAGCACACACAATATGTGCATTAGAATACACTTGGAATAGAAAGGAATGTTTTGACTTAGCACACACAAGATGTGCATTAGAATACACTTGCAATAGAAAGAAATGTTTTGACTCAGCACAAACAACATGTGCATGAGAATATACTTTCAATAGAAAGGAATGATTTGACTCAGCACACACAACAAGTGTTTTAGAGTAAACTTGGAAAAGAAAGGAATGTTTTGCTCAGCACACACAAGATGTGCATTAGAATATAATTGCAATAGCAAGAAATATTTTGACTCAGCACCCACAACATGTGCATGAGAATATACTTTAAAGAGAAAGGATCGAATAGACTCAGCACACACAACATGTACCTTGGAATATTCTGGGAATTGAAAAGAATGTTTTGACTCAGAACACACAACATGTGCATTAGAATATACTAGGAATATTAAGGAATATTTTGACACAGCACACACAAGATATTCATTCGAATATACTTGGAATAGGAATGAATGTTTTGACCAAGCACACACAACAAGTGCATTAGAATATAATAGGAATATTAAGGAATATTTTGACTCAGCACACACAATATGTGCATTAGAATATACTTGCAATAGAAAGAAATATTTTGACTCAGCACCCACAACATGTGAATGAGAATATACCTTCATTAGAAAGGAATGAATAGACGAACACACACATGCACATTAGAATATACGAGGAATATTAAGGAATATTTTGACTCAGCACACACAAGATGAGCATTAGAATATACTTGGTATAGAATGGAATGTTATGACTCAGCACACAGAACATTTGTATTGGAATATACTTGGAAAGGAAAGGAGTGTTTTGACTCAGCACACACAAGATGTGCATTAGGATATACTTGCAATAGAAAGAAATGTTTTGAATCAACACACACAACATGTGCATGAGAACATTCTTTAAATTGAAAGGATCGAATTGACTCAGCACACACAACATGTTCATTAGAATATTCTGGGAATTGAAAAGAATGTTTTGACTCAGAACACACAACAGGTACATTAGAATTTACTAGGAATATAAAGGAATATTTTGACACAGCACACACAAGATATGCATTCGAATATACTTGGAATAGAAAGGAATGTTTTGACCCAGCACACACAACAAGTGCATTAGAATAGAATACGAATATTAAGGAATATTTTGACTCAGCACACACAATATGTGTATTAGAATATACTTGCAGGAGAAATAAATATTTAAACTCAGCACCCTCAACATGTGCATGAAAATATACCTTCATTAGATAGAAAGAATGAATAGACGCAGCACACACAACATGCACATTAGAATATACTAGGAATATTAAGGAATATTTTGACTCAGCACACACAAGATGTGCATTAGAATATATTTGGAATAGAAAGGAATATTTTGACACAGCACACACAAGATGTGCATCGGAATATACTCAGAATAGAAAGGAAAGTATTGACTCAGCACACACCACAGTGGCATTAGTATGTACTTGGAATAGAAAGGAATAATTTGATTCAGCAGACGCAACATGTGTATTGGAATATACTTGGAATAGAAAGGAATGTTTTGACTCAGCACACAAAAGATGTGGATTAGAATACGCTTGCAATAGAAAGAAATGTTTTGACTCAGCACACAAAACATGTGCATTAGAATATTCTGGGAATTGAAAATAATGTTTTGACACAGAACACAAAACATGTGCATTATATTATATTAGGAATATTAAGGAATATTTTAACTCAGCACACACAATGTGCATTACAGTATATTTGGAATGGAAAGGAATGTTTTGACTCAGCACACACAACATGTGCATTAGAATATACATGGAATAGACAGGAAAGTTTTGACGCAGAACACAAAATATGTGCATCAGAATATATTTAGAATAGAAAGTAATGTATTGACACAGCACACACAATATGTGCATTTGAATATACTTGGAATAGAAGCAATATTTTGACTCAGCACACACAACATGTGTATTAGAATATACTTGGAACAGAAAGGAATGTTTTGACTCAGCACACACAAGATGTGAATGAGAATATACTTCGAAAAGCAAGGAATATTTTGACCCAGCAAACACAAAGTGTGCATTAGAATATACTTGGAAAAGAAAGGAATGCTTTGAATAAGCACACACAAGAAGTGCATTTGAATATACTTGGAATGGAAAGGAATGCTTTGAATAAGCACACACAAGAAGTGCATTAGAATATACTTGGAATAGAAAGAAATGTTTTGACTCAGCACACACAACATGTGCATTGGAAGATATTTGGAATAGAAAGGAGTGTTTTGACTCAGCCCACACAACATGTGCATCAGAACATACTTAGATTTGAAAAGAATGTTTTGACTCAGCACGCACAAGATGTGCATTAGAAAATAATTGGAATAGAAAGGAATATTTTGACTCAGCATACAGAACATGTGAATTAGAATATATTATGTATATAAAGGAATGTTTTGACTCAGCACACAAAACATGTGCATGAGAGTATACTTGGAATAGAAAGAAATGTTTTGACTCAGCAAACAAAAGATGTGCTTTAGAATAAACTTGGAATAGGAAGGAATATTTTGACTTCATCCACAAAGCGTGTATGAGGATAAACTTGGAATAGAAATGAATCTTTTGCCTCAGCACACACAGCATGTAATCAAAGTATACTTAGAATATTTAGGAATGCTTTGACTCAGCACACACCACATGTGCATTTAAATATTCTTGGAATAGAAAGGAATGCGTTGACTCAGCATATACAAAATGTGCATTAGAATATACTAGGAATATAAATGAATATTTTTACTCAGCACACACAAGATGTGCATTTGAATATACTTGGAATAGACAGGAAAATATTGAATTCATACACCATATGTGTATTAGGATAAAATTGGAATATTAAAGAAAGTTTTGACCCAGCACACACAACATATAATCAAGGTATACTTAGAATATAAAGGAATGCTTTGACTCAGCATGCACAAGATGTGCATTAGAAAATAGTTTGAATAGAAAGGAATGTTTTGAGTCCGCACACACAAGATGTGCATTAGTATATTTTGAATAGAAAGGAATGTATTGACACAGCACACACAACATGAGCATTAGAATATACGTGGAATGCAAAGGAATGTTTTGACTCAGCACTCATCACATGTGCATTAGAGTGTACTTGGAATAGAAAGGAATGTTTTTACCCAGCACACAAAACAAGTGTATTAGAATATATATGTAATAGTATGAATGTTTTGACTCACCACACAAATCATGTGCATGAGAATATACTTGGAATAGTAAGGAATGTTTTGACTCAGCACACAAAACATGTGCATGAGAATATACTTAGAATAGAAAGGAATGATTTGACTCAGCACACACGTTTGCATTTGAATACTCTTGGAATAGAAAGGAATGATTTGACTCAACATACACAAAATGTGCATTAAAATATACTTGGAAATGAAAGGAATGCTTTGCATATGCACACACAAGAAGTGCATTAGAATATACTTGGAATGGAAAGGAATGTTTTGACTCAGCAAACAAAACATGTGCATTACAATATACTTGGAGTAGAAAGTAATGTTTTAACTCATCGCATACAGCAAGTGCATTAGAATATACATGGAATAGGAAGGAATGTTTTGACTCAGCATACACAACATGTGCATTTGAATATTCTTGGAATAGAAAGGAACGTTTTGACTCAGCACGCAAAACACGTGCATGACAATATACTTGGAATAGAAAGGAACGTTTTGATTCAGCACACAAAACATGTGCATGAGAATATACTTGGAATAGAACGAAATGTATTGAGGCAGCACACAAAAGATGTGGTTTCGAATATACTGGGAATAGAAAGGAAAATTTTGACTTCATACACAAAGCATGTATTAGGATAAACTTGGAATAGAAAGGAATGTTTTTACTCAGCACACACAACACGTAATCAAAGTATACTTAGAATATAAAGGAATGCTTTCACTCAGCACGAATAAGATGTGCATGAGAAAATACATGGAATAGAAGGAATGTTTTGAGTCAGCACACACAAGATGTGCATTAGCATATTTTGAATAGAAAGAAATGTATTGACACAGCACACACAACATGAGCATTAGAATATATGTGAAATACAAAGGAATGTTTTGACTCAGCACTCATCACATGTGCATTAGTGTGTACTTGGAATAGAAAGGAATGTTTTTACCCACCACACAAAACAAGTGTATGAGAATATATTTGTAATATTAATGAATGTTTTGACTCAGCACACAAAACATGTGCATGAGAATATACTTAGAATATTAAGGAATGTTTTGACACAGCACGCACAACATGAGCATTAGGATATACATGGAATGGAAAGTAAAGTTTTGACTCAGCACTCATCACATGTACATAGAGTGTACTTGGAAAAGAAAGGAATGTTTTTACACAGCACACAAAACAAGTGTTTTAGAATATATTTGGAATATAAAGAAATGTTTTAACTCAGATCACACAACATGTGCCTTCTAATATATTAGGAATAGAAAGGAATGTTTTGACAGAGCACAAGCAACGTGCATTAGAATATACTAGCAATAGAAAGAAATATTTTGACTCAGCACACACAACATGTGAATGAGAATATACTTCGAAAAGCAAGGAATATTTTGACTCCGCAAACACAAAGTGTGCATTAGAATATACTTGGAAAAGAAAGGAATGCTTTGAATAAGCACACACAAGAAGTGCATTAGAATATACTTGGAATAGAAAGGAATGTTTTCACTCAGCACACACAACGTGTGCATTGGAATATATTTGGAATAGAAAGGAGTGTTTTGACTCAGCCCACACAACATGTGCATCAGAACATACTTAAATTTGAAAAGAATGTTTTGATCAGCACGCACAAGATGTGCATTAGAAAATACTTGGAATAGAAAGGAATATTTTGAGTCAGTACACACATGATGAGCATTAGAATATACTTAGAGTAGAAAGGAATATTTTAACTCATCGCATACAGCAATTGCATTAGAATATACATGGAATAGGAAGGAATGTTTTGACTCAGCACACAAAACATGTGCATTTGAATATTCTTGCAATAGAAAGGAATGCTTTGACTCAGCACACAAAAGATGTGCATGACAATATACTTGGAATAGAAAGGAATGTTTTGACTCAGCACACAAAACATGTGCATGAGAATATACTTGGAAATGAAAGGAATGCTTTGACTAAGCAGACACAATAGTGCATTAGAATATACTTAGAATGGAAAAGAATGTTTTGACGCAGCACACACAAAATGTGCATGAGAATATACCTGGAATAGAAACGAATGTTTTGACTCAGCACACACAACATGTGCATTTGAATATTCTTGGAATAGAAAGGAATGCTTTCACTCAGCATATACAGCATGTGCATTAGAATATACTGGCTATATAAAGGAATATTTTTACTCAGCACACACCAGAGGTGCATTATAATGTACTTGGAATAGAAAGGAATGTTTCTACTCAGCACACACAAGATGTGCATTTGAATATACTTGGAATAGAAAGGAAAGTTTTGATACAGCACACAAAACGTGCATGAGAATATTCTTGGAATACAAAGGAATGGTTTGACTCAGCAAACAAAACATGTGCATGAGCATATGCTTGGAATAGAAAGGAATATTTGGATGCAGCACACACAAGATGTGCTTTCGAATATACTTGGAATAGACAGGAAAATATTGAATTCATACACCATACGTGTATTAGGATAAAATTGGAATATTAAAGAAAGTTTTGACCCAGCACACACAACATATAATCAAGGTATACTTAGAATATAAAGGAATGCTTTGACTCAGCATGCACAAGATGTGCATTAGAAAATAGTTGGAATAGAAAGGAATGTTTTGAGTCCGCACACACAAGATGTGCATTAGTATATTTTGAATAGAAAGGAATGTATTGACACAGCACACACAACATGAGCATTAGAATATACGTGGAATGCAAAGGAATGTTTTGACTCAGCACTCATCACATGTGCATTAGAGTGTACTTGGAATAGAAAGGAATGTTTTTACCCAGCACACAAAACAAGTGTATTAGAATATATATGTAATAGTATGAATGTTTTGACTCACCACACAAATCATGTGCATGAGAATATACTTGCAATAGTAAGGAATGTTTTGACTCAGCACACAAAACATGTGCATGAGAATATACTTAGAATAGAAAGGAATGTTTTGACTCAGCACACACGTTTGCATTTGAATACTCTTGGAATAGAAAGGAATGATTTGACTCAACATACACAAAATGTGCATTAAAATATACTTGGAAAAGAAAGGAATGCTTTGCATATGCACACACAAGAAGTGCATTAGAATATACTTGGAATGGAAAGGAATGTTTTGACTCAGCAAACAAAACATGTGCATTACAATATACTTGGAGTAGAAAGTAATGTTTTAACTCATCGCATACAGCAAGTGCATTAGAATATACATGGAATAGGAAGGAATGTTTTGACTCAGCATACACAACATGTGCATTTGAATATTCTTGGAATAGAAAGGAACGTTTTGACTCAGCACGCAAAACATGTGCATGACAATATACTTGGAATAGAAAGGAACGTTTTGATTCAGCACACAAAACATGTGCATGAGAATATACTTGGAATAGAACGAAATGTATTGAGGCAGCACACAAAAGATGTGGTTTCGAATATACTGGGAATAGAAAGGAAAATTTTGACTTCATACACAAAGCATGTATTAGGATAAACTTGGAATAGAAAGGAATGTTTTTACTCAGCACACACAACACGTAATCAAAGTATACTTAGAATATAAAGGAATGCTTTCACTCAGCACGAATAAGATGTGCATGAGAAAATACATGGAATAGAAGGAATGTTTTGAGTCAGCACACACAACATGAGCATTAGAATATATGTGAAATACAAAGGAATGTTTTGACTCAGCACTCATCACATGTGCATTAGTGTGTACTTGGAATGGAAAGGAATGTTTTTAAGCAGCACACAAAACAAGTGTATGAGAACATATTTGTAATATTAATGAATGTTTTGACTCAGCACACAAAACATGTGCATGAGAATATACTTAGAATATTAAGGAATGTTTTGACACAGCATGCACAACATGAGCATTAGGATATACATGGAATGGAAAGTATTTTGACTCAGCACTCATCACATGTACATAGAGTGTACTTGGAATAGAAAGGAATGTTTTTACACAGCACACAAAACAAGTGTTTTAGAATATATTTGGAATAGAAAGAAATATTTTAACTCAGATCACACAACATGTGCCTTCTAATATATTAGGAATAGAAAGGAATGTTTTGACAGAGCACAAGCAACGTGCATTAGAATATACTAGCAATAGAAAGAAATATTTTGACTCAGCACACACAACATGTGAATGAGAATATACTTCGAAAAGCAAGGAATATTTTGACTCCGCAAACACAAAGTGTGCATTAGAATATACTTGGAAAAGAAAGGAATGCTTTGAATAAGCACACACAAGAAGTGCATTAGAATATACTTGGAATAGAAAGGAATGTTTTCACTCAGCACACACAACGTGTACATTGGAATATATTTGGAATAGAAAGGAGTGTTTTGACTCAGCCCACACAACATGTGCATCAGAACATACTTAAATTTGAAAAGAATGTTTTGATCAGCACGCACAAGATGTGCATTAGAAAATACTTGGAATAGAAAGGAATATTTTGAGTCAGTACACACATGATGAGCATTAGAATATACTTAGAATAGAAAGGAATATTTTAACTCATCGCATACAGCAAGTGCATTAGAATATACATGGAATAGGAAGGAATGTTTTGACTCAGCACACAAAACATGTGCATTTGAATATTCTTGCAATAGAAAGGAATGCTTTGACTCAGCACACAAAAGATGTGCATGACAATATACTTGGAATAGAAAGGAATGTTTTGACTCAGCACACAAAACATGTGCATGAGAATATACTTGGAAATGAAAGGAATGCTTTGACTAAGCAGACACAATAGTGCATTAGAATATACTTAGAATGGAAAAGAATGTTTTGACGCAGCACACACAAAATGTGCATGAGAATATACCTGGAATAGAAACGAATGTTTTGACTCAGCACACACAACATGTGCATTTGAATATTCTTGGAATAGAAAGGAATGCTTTCACTCAGCATATACAGCATGTGCATTAGAATATACTGGCTATATAAAGGAATATTTTTACTCAGCACACACCAGAGGTGCATTATAATGTACTTGGAATAGAAAGGAATGTTTCTACTCAGCACACACAAGATGTGCATTTGAATATACTTGGAATAGAAAGGAATGCTTTGACTCAGTATACACAACATGTGCATTAGAATATATTAGGTATATAAAGAAATATTTTTACTCAGCACACACAAGATGTGTATTAGAATATACTTGGAACAGAAAGGAACGTTTTGACTCAGCACGCAAAACATGTGAATGACAATATACTTGGAATAGAAAGGAATGTTTTGACTCAGCACTCACAACGTGTGCATTGGAATATTCTTGGAATAGAAAGGAATGCTTTCACTCAGCATATACAGCATGTGCATTAGAATATACTGGCTATATAAAGGAATATTTTTACTCAGCACACACCAGAGGTGCATTATAATGTACTTGGAATAGAAAGGAATGTTTCTACTCAGCACACACAAGATGTGCATTTGAATATACTTGGAATAGAAAGGAATGCTTTGACACAGTATACACAACATGTGCATTAGAATATATTAGGTATATAAAGAAATATTTTTACTCAGCACACACAAGATGTGTATTAGAATATACTTGGAACAGAAAGGAACGTTTTGACTCAGCACGCAAAACATGTGAATGACAATATACTTGGAATAGAAAGGAATGTTTTGACTCAGCACTCACAACGTGTGCATTGGAATAAATTTGGAATAGAAAGGAGCATTTTGATTCAGCACACACCAGATGTGCATTAGAATATACTTGGAATAGAAAGGAACGTTTTGACTCCGCACACAAAACATGTGAATGAGAAAATACTTGGAATATAAAGGAATATTTTGAGTCAGCACACACAACATGTGCATTCCAATATACTTGGAGTAGAAAGTAATGTTTTAACTCATCGCATACAGCAAGTGCATTAGAATATACATGGAATAGGAAGGAATGTTTTGACTCAGCATACACAACATGTGCATTTGAATATTCTTGGATTAGAAAGGAACGTTTTGACTCAGCACGCAAAACATGTGCATGACAATATACTTGGAATAGAAAGGAATGTTTTAACTCAGCACGCAAAACATGTGCATGACAATATACTTGGAATAGAAAGGAATGTTTTGACTCAGCACACACAACATGTAATCAAAGAATACTTAGAATATTTAGGAATGCTTTGACATAGCACACACCACATGTGCATTTAAATATTCTTGGAATAGAAAGGAATGCTTTTACTCAGCATACACAACATGTGCATTAGAATGTACTAGGAATATAACGGAATATTTTTACTCAGCACACACAAGATGTGCATTAGAATATACTTAGAATAGAAATGAAAGTTTTGACTCAGTACACCAAAATGTGCATGAGAATATGCTTGGAATAGAAAGAAATGTTTAGACGCAGCATACAATAAATGTGCTTTCGAATATACTAGGAATAGAAAGGAAAATTTTGACTTCGTACACAAAGTGTGTATTAGGATAAACTTGGAATAAAAGGAATGTTTGGACTCAGCAAACACAACATCTGCATTAAAATATACTTGGAAAAGAAAGGAATGTTTTGACTCAGCAAACACAACATGTGCATTAGAATATACGTGGAATGCAAAGGAATGTTTTGACTCAGCACTCATCACATGTGCATTAGAGTGTACTTGGAATAGAAAGGAATGTTTTTACTCAGCACATAAAACAAGTGTATTAGAATATATATGTAATAGTAAGGAATGTTTTGACTCACCACACAAAACATGTGCATGAGAATATACTTGGAATAGTAAGGAATGTTTTGACTCAGCACACAAAACATGTGCATGAGAATATACTTAGAATAGAAAGGAATGTTTTGACTCAGCACACACATTTGCATTTGAATATTCTTGGAATAGAAAGGAATGATTTGACTCAACATACACAAAATGTGCGTTAGAATATACTAGGTATATAAAGGAATATTTTTCCTCAGCACACACCATATGTGCATTAGAATATACTTTGAATAGAAAGGAACGTTTTGACTCAGCAAACAAAACATGTGCATGAGAATATACTTGGAATAGGAAGGAATGTTTTGACTCAGCACACAAATCATATGCATGAGAAAATGCTTAGAATAGAAAGAAATGTTTTGACGCAGCACACAAAAGATGTGCTTTCGAATATACTTAGAATAGAAAGGAAAATGTTGACTTTGTACACAAAGCGTGTATTAGGATAACCTTGGAATAGAAAGGAAGGTTTTGACTCAGCATACACAACATGTAATCTAAGTATACTTAGAATATAAATGAATGCTTTGACTCAGCACACACCACATGTGCATTTAAATATTCTTGGAATAGAAAGGAATGCTTTGACTCAGCATATACAACATGTGCATTAGAATATACTAGAAATATAAAGGAATATTTTTACTCAGCACATACAAGATGTGCATTAGAATATTCTTGGAATAGAAAGGAACGTTTTGACTCAGCACGCAAAACATGTGAATGACAATATACTTGGAATAGAAAGGAATGTTTTGACTCAGCACTCACAACGTGTGCATTGGAATATTCTTGGAATAGAAAGGAATGCTTTCACTCAGCATATGCAGCATGTGCATTAGAATATACTGGCTATATAAAGGAATATTTTTACTCAGCACACACCAGAGGTGCATTATAATGTACTTGGAATAGAAAGGAATGTTTCTACTCAGCACACACAAGATGTGCATTTGAATATACTTGGAATAGAAAGGAATGCTTTGACACAGTATACACAACATGTGCATTAGAATATATTAGGTATATAAAGAAATATTTTTACTCAGCACACACAAGATGTGTATTAGAATATACTTGGAACAGAAAGGAACGTTTTGACTCAGCACGCAAAACATGTGAATGACAATATACTTGGAATAGAAAGGAATGTTTTGACTCAGCACTCACAACGTGTGCATTGGAATAAATTTGGAATAGAAAGGAGCATTTTGATTCAGCACACACCAGATGTGCATTAGAATATACTTGGAATAGAAAGGAACGTTTTGACTCCGCACACAAAACATGTGAATGAGAAAATACTTGGAATATAAAGGAATATTTTGAGTCAGCACACACAACATGTGCATTCCAATATACTTGGAGTAGAAAGTAATGTTTTAACTCATCGCATACAGCAAGTGCATTAGAATATACATGGAATAGGAAGGAATGTTTTGACTCAGCATACACAACATGTGCATTTGAATATTCTTGGATTAGAAAGGAACGTTTTGACTCAGCACGCAAAACATGTGCATGACAATATACTTGGAATAGAAAGGAATGTTTTGACTCAGCACGCAAAACATGTGCATGACAATATACTTGGAATAGAAAGGAATGTTTTGACTCAGCACACACAACATGTAATCAAAGAATACTTAGAATATTTAGGAATGCTTTGACATAGCACACACCACATGTGCATTTAAATATTCTTGGAATAGAAAGGAATGCTTTTACTCAGCATACACAACATGTGCATTAGAATGTACTAGGAATATAACGGAATATTTTTACTCAGCACACACAAGATGTGCATTAGAATATACTTAGAATAGAAATGAAAGTTTTGACTCAGTACACCAAAATGTGCATGAGAATATGCTTGGAATAGAAAGAAATGTTTAGACGCAGCATACAATAAATGTGCTTTCGAATATACTAGGAATAGAAAGGAAAATTTTGACTTCGTACACAAAGTGTGTATTAGGATAAACTTGGAATAAAAGGAATGTTTGGACTCAGCAAACACAACATCTGCATTAAAATATACTTGGAAAAGAAAGGAATGTTTTGACTCAGCAAACACAACATGTGCATTAGAATATACGTGGAATGCAAAGGAATGTTTTGACTCAGCACTCATCACATGTGCATTAGAGTGTACTTGGAATAGAAAGGAATGTTTTTACTCAGCACATAAAACAAGTGTATTAGAATATATATGTAATAGTAAGGAATGTTTTGACTCACCACACAAAACATGTGCATGAGAATATACTTGGAATAGTAAGGAATGTTTTGACTCAGCACACAAAACATGTGCATGAGAATATACTTAGAATAGAAAGGAATGTTTTGACTCAGCACACACATTTGCATTTGAATATTCTTGGAATAGAAAGGAATGATTTGACTCAACATACACAAAATGTGCGTTAGAATATACTAGGTATATAAAGGAATATTTTTCCTCAGCACACACCATATGTGCATTAGAATATACTTTGAATAGAAAGGAACGTTTTGACTCAGCAAACAAAACATGTGCATGAGAATATACTTGGAATAGGAAGGAATGTTTTGACTCAGCACACAAATCATATGCATGAGAAAATGCTTAGAATAGAAAGAAATGTTTTGACGCAGCACACAAAAGATGTGCTTTCGAATATACTTAGAATAGAAAGGAAAATGTTGACTTCGTACACAAAGCGTGTATTAGGATAACCTTGGAATAGAAAGGAAGGTTTTGACTCAGCATACACAACATGTAATCTAAGTATACTTAGAATATAAATGAATGCTTTGACTCAGCACACACCACATGTGCATTTAAATATTCTTGGAATAGAAAGGAATGCTTTGACTCAGCATATACAACATGTGCATTAGAATATACTAGAAATATAAAGGAATATTTTTACTCAGCACACACAAGATGTGCATTAGAATATTCTTGGAATAGAAAGGAATGTTTTGACTCAGCACACAAAACATGTGCATGAGCATATGCTTGGAATAGAAAGGAATATTTGGAAGCACCACACACAAGATGTGCTTTCGAATATACTTGGAATAGAAAGGAAAATATTGAATTCATACACCAAACGTGTATTAGGATAACATTGGAATATAAAAGAAAGTTTTGACCCAGCACACACAACATATAACCAAAATATACTTAGAATATAAAGGAATGTATTGACACAGCACACACAACATGAGCATTAGAATATACGTGGAATACAAAGGAATGTTTTGACCTAGCACTCATCACATGTGCATTAGAGTGTACTTGGAATAGAAAGGAATATTTTTACCCAGCACATAAAACAAGTGTACTGCAATAACATTTGCAGTAGAATATACTTAGAATAGAAAGGAATATTTTGACTCAACACACTCAACATGTGCATGAGAATATAGTTGGAATAGTAAGGAATGTTTTGACTCAGCACACAAAACATGTGCATGAGAATATACTTAGAATGGAAAGTAATGTTTTGACACAGCACACACAACATGTGCATCGGAATATACTTAGATTTGAAAGGAATGTTTTGACTCAGCACTCATCACATGTGCATTAGAGTGTACTTGGAATAGAAAGGAATGTTTTTATCCAGCACACAAAACAAGTTTATTAGAATATATTTGGAATAGAAAGAAATGTTTTGACTCAGCACTCATCACATGTGCATGAGAATATACTTGGAAAAGAAAGGAATGCTTTAACTAAGCACACACAAAAGTGCATTAAAATATACTTAGAATGGAAAGGAGTGTTTTCACTCAGCACACACAACATGTGCATCAGAATATACTTCGATTTGAAAGGAATGTTTTGACTCAGTACGTGCAAGATGTGCTTTCGAAATTACTTGGAATAGAAAGGAATATTTTGAGTCTGCACACACAAGATGTGCATTAGAATATACTTGGAATAGAAAGGAATATTTTGACTCAGCACACACAGCATGTGCATTAGAATATACTTGGATTAGAAAGTAATGTTTTGGCTCCGCATATACAGCATGTGTATTGGAATATACATGGAATAGGAAGGAATGTTTTGACTCAGCAAACACAACATGTGCATTAGCATATTTGGAATAGAAAGGAATGTTTTGACCCAGCACACACAACATGTGCATTTGAATATTCTTGGAATAGAAAGGAATGCTTTGACTACGCATACACAACATGTGCATTAGAATATACCAGGTGGGGGGGCGTGGCAAGATGGCGTAGGGAGCGGACGTGCCTTCCCGGTTTCCCCCAGGCAGTTATATAAATACCTGTTTTAAGAATATTTCTTTTCTGTTAAAAGTCTTTGTTTTGTTTATCAATTGGTTTTAGTTTTAAATGGCAACAAATATTAAGGAAAATAGAGTTCAAATACAGAACAAACTACACTCTCAGACTTTGGAAGAAACTCGGCCTATTTGCCCTGACAGAACCACGGAGTCAAGGCTGGAATTTTCTTAAGAACGGAGCTCATTAATTGGACTGTCGGATAAGCTGGCCTTGGACACCCCTCTGAAAGATGTTTAAAATGGCAACAAAGATTAAGGAAAATAGAGTTCAAATGCAGAACAAAACTACACTCTCCGACTTTGGAAGAAACTCGGCCTACTTGCCCAGACAGAACCACGGAGTGAAGGCTGGAATCTTCTTAAGAACGGAGCTCATTAATTGGACTGTCGGATAAGCTGGCCTTGGACACCCCTCTGAAAGATGGTGATGAATATTGATTTGAAATGTTTTATGAAGATAAATTGCAGTAATTGGCATTGGTTACCCGTGAGTTTTAAAAATCCAGATAACATTAAAATTTATTAGTGATTTTTTTTGGATGGAATATCGGAAGGATGAACTTATTATCTATAAATACAGAACAAAATTACATTCTTTGACTTTGGAAGAAATTTGAACTATTTGCCCAGACAGAGCCAGAGTTGGTGCTGGAATTTTCTCAAGAACAGAACTTATTAAAGTTGATTTCGGACTCCTTTTTGAAAGATGGCGACGAATGTTGATTTGAAATATTTGAAATATTTTCTGAAGATAAACATATATATGGAACTCCTTGACCTGCAATAAGGTTTATCAGTGATTTTTTTTTGGATGGAATATTGGAAGAGTGAATTTATTATCTGTGAGTATGCATACATTGTAAACAGATTTTAATAGTTTTGAAAAGGTTTTTTTAAACTAAACAACAAGATCAGTTTAATATTGAGAAAATTGGAAAAAACGGAAACTTTATTAAATTTGGAAACTCAGTAGAAAGGAACTATGAACAAGATTGATGATTTATAAAATTAAAGTTGAAGGAGCAATGTCCAAGAAGAGTTAAAAATTTTTAATACGTTTTTCTTGAAAATAAACAATAATTTCAACTTAACATTGAGAAGATTAACAAAGTGGAAAATTTGATATTAAATTGGGAAATATAGAAGAAAGAACTTATGAATAGCATTGATGCTTTAGAAGATCAAGACCGAAGGAATTATGTTCAAGAAAATTTTAAAAGATTTGAAAAAACTTTTTTTGAAAGTAAGCTACAAATTCAACTTGAGACTGAGAAGAATGGAAGATTCGGTGTTGAACTGGGATGTTCAGAGGTGCTTTAATTCAGTGGATGAAATTCAGGAAGACATGAAAAAAATTTTTAAAAAAAAAGCTTTTATTGATTGTAAACAATGTTTAACTCAGTGTTGGGAGGGTGGAAAGGGTGCAAAATTTAATATCAAGTTTGGATTTTCAAAAAAAAAGAGTTTATGAATAAGATTGGTTAAATTGATGGACCGGGGTTTTATCGATATCAGAAATTATGATTTTTTGGTTTATACGTGTATTTTGTCTGCCGGGGGGGGGAAGGGAGTGGTACTTCTGCTCCCGAAAGTCATATGCCACTTGCGGTTTATACCACACCCATTTGGGTTTTTGGGAATTAACCACCACAAGGTGGTTTCCTAAGGGGTTAGGGGAGGTGGGGGGGGGGGTGAAAATTTGAAAATTATTTAGTATCTATTATGTAATATTATACTAAGTCAATTTGAAATGAATGTATGGAGACACTATAAATAAATTTCAAAAAAAAAAGAATATACTAGGTATATAAAGGAATATTTTTATTCAGCACACACCAGATGTGCATTAGAATATACATGGAATAGAAAGAAACTTTTTGACTCAGCACACAAAACATGTGCATGAGAATATACTTGGAATAGAAAGGAATGTTTTGACTCAGCACACAAAACATGTGCATGAGAATATACTTGGAATAGAACAAAATGTTTTGAGGCAGCACACAAAAGATGTGGTTTCGAATATACTGGGAATAGAAAGGAAAATTTTGACTTCATACACAAAGCATGTTTTAGGATAAAATTGGAATATTAAAGAAAGTTTTGACCCAGCACACACAACATATAATCAAGGTATACTTAGAATATAAAGGAATGTTTTGACTCAGCATGCACAAGATGTGCATTAGAAAATACTTGGAATAGAAAGGAATGTTTTGAGTCCGCACACACAAGATGTGCATTAGTATATTTTGAATAGAAAGGAATGTATTGACACAGCACACACAACATGAGCATTAGAATATACGTGGAATGCAAAGGAATGTTTTGACTCAGCACTCATCACATGTGCATTAGAGTGTACTTAGAATAGAAAGGAATGTTTTTACCCAGCACACAAAACAAGTGTATTAGAATATATATGTAATAGTACGAATGTTTTGACTCACCACACCAATCATGTACATGAGAATATGCTTGGAATAGTAAGGAATGTTTTGACTCAGCACACACAACATGTGCATGAGAATATACTTAGAATAGAAAGGAATGTTTTGACTCAGCACACACATTTGCATTTGAATATTCTTGGAATATAAAGGAATGATTTGACTCAACATACACAAAATGTGCATTAAAATATACTTGGAAAAGAAAGGAATGCTTTGAATATGCACACACAAGAAGTGCATTAGAATATACTTGGAATGGAAGGGAATGTTTTGACTCATCAAACAAAACATATGCATGAGAATATGCTTGGAATAGAAAGAAATGTTTTGACGCAGCACACAACACATGTGCATTTAAATATTCTTGGAATAGAAAGGAATGCTTTGACTCAGCATACACAACATGCGCATTAGAATATACTAGAAATATAAAGGAATATTTTTACTCAGCACACACAAGATGTGCATTAGAACATTCTTGGAATAGAAAAGGAACGTTTTGACTCAGCACACAAAACATATGCATGAGAATATACTTGGAATAGTAAGGAATGTTTTAACTCACCACACAAATCATGTGCATGAGAATATACTTGGAATAGTAAGGAATGTTTTGACTCATCAAACAAAACATGTGCATGAGAATATACTTGGAATAGGAAGGAATGTTTTGACTCATCAAACAAAACATATGCATGAGAATATGCTTGGAATAGAAAGAAATGTTTTGACGCAGCACACACAACATGTGCATTTAAATATTCTTGGAATAGAAAGGAATGCTTTGACTCAGCATACACAACATGCGCATTAGAATATACTAGAAATATAAAGGAATATTTTTACTCAGCACACACAAGATGTGCATTAGAACATTCTTGGAATAGAAAAGGAACGTTTTGACTCAGCACACAAAACATATGCATGAGAATATACTTGGAATAGTAAGGAATGTTTTGACTCACCACACAAATCATGTGCATGAGAATATACTTGGAATAGTAAGGAATGTTTTGACTCAGCACACAAAACATGTGCATGAGAATATACTTAGAATAGAAAGGAATGTTTTGATTCAGCACACACATTTGCATTTGAATATTCTTGGAACAGAAAGGAATGATTTGACTCAACATACACAAAATGTGCATTAAAATATACTTGGAAAAGAAAGGAATGCTTTGAATATGCACACACAAGAAGTGCATTAGAATATACTTGGAATGGAAAGGAATGTTTTGACTCAGCAAACAAAACATGTGCATGAGAATATACTTGGAATAGAAAGGAATATTTTGACTCAGCACACAAATCATATGCATGAGAATATGCTTGGAATAGAAAGAAATGTTTTGATGCAGCACACAAAAGATGTGCTTTCGAATATACTTAGAATAGAAAGGAAAATTTTGACTTCGTACACAAAGAGTGTATTAGGATAAAATTGGAATAGAAAAGAATGTTTTGACTCAGTACACACAACATATAATCAAAATATACTTATAATATAAAGGAATGTATTGACACAGCACACGCAACATGAGCATTAGAATATACGTGGAATACAAAGGAATGTTTTGACTCAGCACTCATCACATGTGCATTAGAGTGTACTTGGAATAGAAAGGAATGTATTTACCCAACACACAAAATAAGTGTATTAGAATATATTTGTAATGGTAAGGAATTTTTTCACTCAGCACACAAAACATGTGCATGAGAATATACTTGGAAAAGAAAAGAATGCTTAGACTAAGCACACACAAAAGTGCATTAGAATATAGTTAGAATGGAAAGGAATGTTTTGACGCAGCAAACACAAAGGATGTGGTTTCGAATATACTTGGAATAGAAAGGAAAATTTTGACTTCGTACAGAAAGCGTGTATTAGGATTAAAATATAAGGGAATGCTTTGACTCGGCACGCACAAGATGTGCTTTAGAAAATACTTGGAATAGAAAGGAATGTTTTGAGTCAGCACACACAAGATGTGCATTAGCATATTTTGAATACAAAGGAATATATTGACACAGCACACACAACATGAGCATTAGAATATACATGGAATACAAAGGAATGTTTTGTCTCAGCACTCATCACATGTGCATTAGAGTGTACTTGGAATAGAAAGGAATGTTTTTACCCAGCACTCAAAACAAGTGTATTAGAATATATTTCTAATAGTAAGGAATGTTTTGACTCAGCACACAAAACATGTGCATGAGAATATACTTGGAATAGTAAGGAATGTTTTGACTCAGCACACAATACATGTGCATGAGAATATACTTAGAATATTAAGGAATGTTTTGACACAGCACACACAACATGAGCATTAGGATATATATGGAATGCAAAGGAAAGTTTTGACTCAGCACTCATCACATGTGCATTAGAGTGTACTTAGAATAGAAAGGAATGTTTTTACCCAGCACACAAAACAAGTGTATTTGAATATATTGGGAATAGAAAGAAATGTTTTGACTCAGATCACACAACATGTGCCTTGTAATATATTAGTAATAGAATGAAATATTTTGACTGAGCACACACAACATGTGAATGAGAATTTACTTGGTATGGAAAGGAATGATTTGTCGCAGCACACACAAAATGTGGATGAGAATATACTTAGAACATTAAGGAATGTTTTGACTCAGCAGTCACAATGTGTGCATTGGAATATACTTGGAATAGAAAGGAGAGTTTTGACTCAGCACACACAACATGTGCATCAGAATATACTTAGATTTGAACGGAATGTTTTGACTCAGCACACACAAGATATGCATTAGAAAATACTTGGAATATAAAGGAATGTTTTGACTCAGCACACACAACATGTGCATTTGAATATTCTTGGAATAGAAAGGAATGCTTTACTCAGCATACACAACATGTGCATTAGAATATACGAGGTATATCAAGGAATATTTTTACTCAGCACACACCAGATGTGCATTAGAATATACTTGGAATAAAAGGAACGTTCTGACTCAGCATGCAAAACATGTGCATGAGTATATACTTGGAATAGAAAGAAATGTTTTGACGCAGCAAACAAAAGATGTGCTTTCGAATTTATTTGGATTAGAGAGTAATGTTTTGACTCAGCACATACAGCATGTGCATGAGAATATACTTGGAATAGGAAGGAATGTTTTGACTCAGCACACAAAACATGTGCATGAGTATATACTTGGAATAGAAAGAAATGTTTTGACGCAGCACACAAAAGATGTGCTTTCGAATATACTTGGATTAGAGAGTAATGTTTTGACTCAGCACATACAGCATGTGCATGAGAATATACATGGAATAGGAAGGAATGTTTTGACTCAGCACACACAACATGTGCATTTGAATATTCTTGGAATAGAAAGGAATGCTTTGACTCACCATACACAACATGTACATTAGAATATACTAGGTATAAAAAGGAATATTTTTACTCAGCACACACCACATGTGCATTAGAATATACTTGAAATAGAAAGAAATGTTTTGAGGCAGCACACAAAAGATGTTCTTTCGAATAGACATGGAATAGAAAGGATAATTTTGACTTCGTACACAAAGCATGTATTAAGATAAACTTGGAATAGAGAGTAATGTTTTGACTCAGCACATACAGCATGTGCATGAGAATATACATGGAATAGGAAGGAATGTTTTGACTCAGCACACACAACATATGCATTAAAATATACTTGGAAAAGAAAGGAATGCTTTGAATATGCACACACAAGAAGTGCATTAGAATATACTTGGAATGGAAAGGAATATTTTGACGCAGCACACAGAAAATGTGCATGAGAATATACTTGGAATAGGAAGGAATGTTTTGATTCAGCACACACAACATGTAATCAAAATATACTTAGAATATAAAGGAATGTTTTGATGCAGCACACACAACATGAGCATTAGAATATACGTGGAATACAAAGGAATTTTTTGACTCAGCACTCATTACATGTGCATTAGAGTGTACTTGGAATAGAAAGGAATGTTTTTTCCCCAGCGCACAAAACAAGTGCATTAGAGTATATTTATAATAGTAAGGAATGTTTTGACTCAGCACACAAAACATGTTCTTGAGAATATACTTGGAATAGAGAGGAATGTTTTGACGCACACACACAAGATGAGCTTTTGAATACACTTGGAATAGAAAGGAAAATTTTGACTCAGCACACACAACATGTAATCAAAATATACTTAGAATATAAAGGAATGTTTTGACTCAGAACACACCACATTAGCATTTGAATATTCTTGGAATAGAAAGGAATGCTTGACTCAGCATACACAACATGTGCATTAAAATATACTAGGATTATAAAGAAATATTTTTACTCAGCACACACAAAATATGCTTTAGAATATACTTGGAATAGACAGGAAGGTTTTGACGGCACACAAAACATGTGCATGAGAATATTCTTGGACTACAAAGTAATAGTTTGACTCACCACTCATCACATGTAATTTAGAGTGTACTTGGAATAGAAATGAATTTTTTTACCCAGCACACAAAACAAATGTATTAGAATATAGTTGGAAGAGAAAGAAATGTGTTGACTCAGATCATACAACATGTGCCTTATAATATATTAGGAATAGAAAGGAATGTTTTGATATAGCACACGCAACGTGCATAAGAATATACTTGCAATAGAAAGAAATATTTTGACTCAGCACACACAACATGTGAATGAGAATATACTTGGAAAAGCAATGAATGTTTTGACTCAGCAAACACAACATGTGCATTATAATATGCTTGGAAAAGAAAGGAATCCTTTGACTAAGCACACACAGGAAGTGCATTAGAATATAGTTGGAATGGAAAGGAATGTTTTGACGCAGCACACACAAAATTTGCATTAGAATATAACTGGAATAGAAAGGAATGTTTTGACTCAGCACACACAACATATGTATTAGAATATACTTGGAGTAGAAAGGAAAGTTTGACTCAGCACACACAAAAAGTGCCACTCAGAAATTTAGCCGTTTTTTCCAACTCTCTCTCATCTATCTCCCTGCCAGTTCTCAATCCACATAAATACCTTACCCCCAATCCCATGAGCATTTAATTTTACATGCCAGTCATTTATGTGGGACCTTATCGTAGGCCTTTTGGAAATCCAGGTACACCACATCCACTGGCTCTCCCCCATCTATTTTACCTGTCACCATCTCAAAGAATTCCAATAGATTTGTCAAGCAGGATTTACCTTTTGTAAATCCATGTTGACTCTGTCCGATCCCATCTCTGCTAGTCATATGCTCCGCTATTACATCCTGGATTCTGTCATTTTGCCCACTACTGATGTAAGGCTCACTGGCCTATAATTCCCCGCTTTTTCTCTACCCCCCTTTTTAAATAGTGGGGTAACATTAGCTACCCTCCAATCCATGGGTCTATCGAATGCTGGAAAATAATTCTTAAACAATCTGCTATCTGAATGTCCACTTCTTTAAGTACCCTAGGATGTAGATTATTAGGTCTTCAATCCCTTCAATTTCCCCAAGACCATGTCCTTAGAGATAGTGATTTCATTCAGCTCCTCCCTTGCTTTAGTCTCTATGTTTCCCAACATCCTTGGGAGGTTATTTGTATCCTCTCTTGTGAAAACAGAACTAAAGTAAGAATTTAATTGGTCTGCCATTTCCTTATTCCCCATTATATATTCCCCTGATTCTGACTGCAAGGGACCTACTCTGGATTTCACCAATCTTTTCCTCTTGATATATCTATAAAAGATTTTGCAGTTGGTTTTTATGTTTGCCGCAAGCTTACTTTCGTAATTTATTTTTGCATTCTTGATTAATCCCTTTGTCCTCATTTGCTGCATCTTGAACTGATCCCAGTTTTCGGATTTGGTACTTTTTTTGGCCAATTGTTATGCTCTCTCTTTGGACCTAATGCTGTCTCTAATTTCCCTTGTTCTCCACGGTTGAGTCACCTTTTATTGGTTTATTTTTATGCCAAACGATTTCTGCAATTCTTCCATTAGATCTTTAAATGCTTTCCATTGTCTATCGACCGTCAACCCCCCCATAAACACCACCCAATCAATCTACTCAACTCCCATCTCATACCATCAAAATTCCCTTTATTTAAATTCAGGATTTTAGTCTCGGTTTTAATTTCTTCACTCTCCATGTCGAGTGAGAATTCTATCATATTGTGATTGCTCCTACCCAAAGGACCTTGTACAACAAGATTGCTGATTAGCCCCTTTTCATTACATAATACCCAGTCTAAAATTACCAGCTTCCGAGTTGGTTCCACGACATATTGGTCTAGATAACCGTCCCAAAAATATTTAAGGAATTCATGCTCCTCAGTATTTTTACAAATTTGGCAAGTCCAATCTATATGTAAATTAAATTCTCCCATGACGACAGCTGTTGCCTTATTGCACGCTTCTCTAATTTCTCTTTTTATGCCTTCCCTTACCTCTACATAACTATTTGGAGGCCTATATACCACCCACACTAACGTTTTCCGCCCCTTGCTATTCCTCATTTCTACCCATATAGATTCCACATCTTCTGAATTAATATCCTTCCTGTCAATCGTGTCAGTCCCTTCTCTCTCCATCAATGCTACCCCACCCCCTTTTCTTTTTGTCGATCCCTCCTAAGTTAAGTTCCCAGGCTTGCTAACCTGGCAGCCATGTTTCTGTTATGCCAATCAAATCGTATTTGTTTCTCTCAATTTGCACAACCAATTCAGCTATCTTGTTCTGAATGCTTCATGCATTAAGATATAAAGCCTTCAGATTTGCTTTTTTCACCCTCCTTGCTCTTTGTGATTTTTTACTTTCGCTGCCTAACTTTTCCTATTTTACCTTTCCTGTCCTTTGCCCTATCATACAGGTTCCCATCCCCCTGCAAAATAGTTTAAACCACATCCAACGGCTGTACCAAACCTAGCTGCCAATATATTGATGCCTTTTGGGTTTAGGTGTAACCCATCCTTCTTGTAAAGGTCATGCCTTCCCCAAAAGAGATTGCAATGGTCCAAGAAGCCAAAACCCTGTCTTTTACACCAGCCCCTCAGCCACACATTCACTTGTCTTAACTTTCTATTTTTGAGCTCAGTTGCACGTGGCACAGGTAGCTATCCAGAGATCATGACATTGGCCGTCCTGTTTCTTAGAATCTGTCCTAGCTCGCTGTAATCCTTTCTTAGTACCTCCTCCCTCTTTTTATCTATGTCATTGGTACCCACATCTAAAAAGACATCATGCTGCTCGTCCTCTCCTTTCAGAATACTCTGGACCTGATTTGAGATATCCCGTACACTTGCACCATGGAGGCAGCACACCATGCGGGTATACCTATCTGGTTCACAGAATCTCTTGTCTGTACCTCTGACAATGGAGTCCCCAATGCCCACTGCATTCCTTCTTACCTTTTGTATCACTGTACCAGGCTCAGTGCCAGCGACCTGATCACTGCAGCCAGATTCTGTCAGGTCATTTCCCTCAACAGCATCCAGCACAAAATACCTGTTGCTGAGATGAGTAGTCACAGGTGTGCTCTCCATTTTCCAGGCATTTTCTTCCCTCCCCTGACAGTTACCCACTTACCTGACACATCTGGTCTTGGGGAAACTATCTCCCTGAAAGTTGAATCTATTAACTCCTCACTCTCCCTTACCAGCCACAGGTCCTCAAGGTGTAGCTCCAGATCCCCAACTCGGTCCTTAACGGACTGGATCTCGGTGAACCTTATGCAGGTGTGGCTATCTGGGAGGGTGGAACACACCCATGATTCCCACATCTGACACCCAGTTCAAAGCACTACGCCCATAGGCATGACTGAGTTAAAATAATGGCGCTTACATTTCTCTTCACCTGCTTTGGCCTAATCCAGTTGAGGAAAAGCCTGGAAGTCCCACTCCTTCACCATGTCGCTCGCTCGCCGGGCCGCTCACCTCACCTCTGCTCGCCAGAATGCTCACCTCACATTCGCGTCACTTTCACCAAGCTCCTCCTCCGACGACTCACAGCCCGACTCTCTCTGAGCTCCTCCTCAGACTACCTGCCGAACCAAGTAGGTCCTTGCCCCGGAAAGCCCCCGCCTTTTATAGCTTACCTTCTCGTCACTTTGACCAAGATCCTCATCCTCCGACTCACAGTGCGACTCTCTCCGATCTCCTCCTCCGACTGCCAGCCGAACCAAGTAGGCCCAAGCCAAGGTAAGCCACAAACTTTTATAGATTACCTTCTCATCACTTTCACCAAGCTCCTCCTCCTCCTCCTCCGAATCACAGCCCGACTCTCACCTAGCTCCTCCTCCGATTCCCAGCCGAACCAAGAATATACATGGAATAGAAAGGAATGTTTTTACTCAGCTCACACAACATGTGTATTAGAATATACTTGGAATAGAATGGAATGTTTTTACTCAGCACACACAACATGTGCATTAGAATATATTTGGAATACAAAGAAATGCTTTACAACAGCACACACAACATGTGCGTGAGAATATACTTGGAATAGAAAGAAATGTTTTCACTCAGCACACACAACATGTACATTGCAATATACTTGCAATAGAAAGAAAGGTTTTCACTTGACACACACAATATTTGCATTCAAATAAAAATGGAATAGGAAGGAATGTTTTGACTCAGCACGCACAAGGTGTGCATTAGAATATGCTTGGAATAGAAAGGAATGTTTTGACTCAGCACACACAGCATGTGTATTGGAATACACTTGGAATAGAAAGGAATGTTTTGACGCAGCACACAAAAGATGTGTATTAGAATATACTTGGAAGAGAAAGGAAAATGTTGACTCATTAAACAAAAAATGTGTATTAGGATAAACTTGGAATAGAAAGGAATATTTTGACTCAGCACATACAACATGTGCATTAGAATATACAAGGAATATTAAGGAATATTTTGACTCAGCATACACAACATGTGCATTAGAATATGCATGGAATAGAAAGGTATGTTTTGACTCAGCACACACAACATGTGCATTAAAAAATATTTGCAATAGAATGGAATGTTTTGACTCAGCACACACCACATGTGCATTAGAAGATACATGGAATAGAATGGAACATTTTGACACAGCACACAAAAGATTTGTATTAGAATAAACATGAAATAGAAAGGAACATTTTAACTCAGCACACAGAAGATGTGCATTTGAATAAAAATGGAATAGAAAGGAATGTTTTGACTCAACATGCACAAGATGTGCATTAAAATACACTTGGAATAGAAAGGAATGTTTTGACGCAGCACAAAGAAGATGTGCATTAGAATATACTTGGAAAAGAAAGGAAAATTTTGACTCAGTAAACAAAACATGTGTATTAGGATAAACGTGGAATAGAAAGGAATATTTTGATTCAGCACACACAACATGTACATCAGAATATACTTAGTTTAGAAAGGAATGTATTGACACAGCACACATAACATGTGCATTAGAATATACTTGGAATATAAAGGAATGTTTTGACTCAGCACAAACCACACGTGCATTAGAAGATACATGGAATAGAATGGAACATTTTGACTCAGCACACAAAAGATTTGTATTGGAATAAACTTGGAATACAAAGGAACGTTTTGACTCAGCACACACAACATATGCATCCGAATATATTTAGATTTGAAAGGAATGTTTTAACTCAGCACACACAAGATGTGCATTAGAAATTTCTTTGAATAGAAATGAATATTTTGACTCAGAACACAAGGTGTGCATTAGAATATATTAGAAATAGAAAGGAATGTTTTGTCGCAGCACACACAACATGTGGATCGGAATATACTCAGAATAGAAAGGAAAGTATTGACTCAGCACGCACAAGATGTGAATTAGAATATACTTGGAAAATAAAGAAATGTTTTGAATCAGCACACACAACATGTGCATTAGAATATATGAGGAATATAAAGGAATATTTTGACCAGGACAGACAACATGTGCATTAGAAAATTCTTGCAATAGAAACAAATGTTTTGACTCAGCACACACAACATGTGGATGAGAATATTCTGCATATAGAAAATAATGTTTTTACTCAGCACAAACAACATGTGCATTAGCGCATACATGGAATAGAAAAGAATGTTTGACTCAGCACACACCACATGTGCAATAGAATATATTTGAAAGAGAAAGGAATGATTTCACTCAGCACTGACAACATGTGCATTGGAATATACTTGGAACAGAAACAAATGCTTTGGCTGAGCACACCCAACATGTCTATTAGAATATATTTGGAATAGAAAGGAATATTGTGACTCAGCACACACAACATGTGCATTAGAATATACTTGGAGTAGAAAGGAAATTTTGAGTCAGGACACACAAAAAGTGCCACTCAGAAAATGAGCCGTTTATCCCAACTCTCTGTCTTCTATCTCCCTGCCAGTTCTCAATCCACATAAATACCTTACCCCCAATCCCATGACCCTTGATTTTATATGACAGTCATTTATGTGGGACTTTATCGTAGGCCTTTTGGAAATCCAGTTACACCACATCCACTGGCTCTCCCCATCTATTTTACCTGTCACCATCTCAAAGAATTCCAATAGATTTGTCAAGCAGGATTTACCTTTTGTAAATTCATGTTGACTCTGTCCGATCCCATCTCTGCTAGTCATATGCTCTTCTATTACATTCTTAATAATGGATTCCATCATTTTGCCCACTACTGATGTAAGGCTCACTGGCCTATAAATCCCCGCTTTTTCTCTACCCCTCTTTTTAAATAGTGGGGTAACATTAGCTACACTCCATTCCATGGGTACTGATCCTGAGTCTATCGAATGCTGGAAAATAATTCTTAAAGCATCTGCTATCTGAATGTCCACTTCTTTAAGTACCCTAGGATGTAGATTATCAGGCCCTTGGGATTTATCGGACTTCAATCCCTTCAATTTCCCCAAGACCATGTCCTGAGAGATACTGATTTCATTCAGCTCCTCCCTTTCATTACTCTCTATGTTTCCCAACATCCTTGGGAGGTTATTTGTATCCTCTCTTGTGAAAACAGAACTAAAGTAAGAATTTAATTGGTCTGCCATTTCCTTATTCTCCATTATATATTCCCCTGATTCTGACTGCAAGGGACCAACTCTGGATTTCACCAATCTTTTCCTCTTGACATATCTATAAAAGCTTTAGCAGTTGGTTTTTATATTTGCCACAAGCTTACTTTCATAATTTATTTTTGCCCTCTTGATTAATCCATTTGTCCTCATTTGCTGTATCTTGAACTGATCCCAGTTTTTGGATTTGGTACTTTTTTTGGCCAATTGATATGCTCTCTCTTTGGACCTAATGCTGTCTCTAATTTCCCTTGTTCTCCACGGTTGAATCACCTTTTATTGGTTTATTTTTATGCCAAACCGGTATAAACGATTTCTGCAATTCTTCCATTAGATCTTTAAATGCTTTCCATTGTCTATCTACCGTTAACCCCCCCATAAACACCACCCAATCAATCTACTCAACTCCCATCTCATACCATCAAAATTCCCTTTATTTAAATTCAGGACTTTAGTCTCGGTTTTAATTTCTTCACTCTCCATGTCGAGTGAGAATTCAATCATATTGTGATTGCTCCTACCCAAAGGACCTTGTACAACCTGATTGCTGATTAGCCCCTTTTCATGACATAATACCCAGCCTACAATTGCCTGCTTCCGAGTTGGATCCTCGACATATTGGTCTAGATAACTGTCCCGAAAACATTCAAGGAATTCCTGCTCCTCAGTATTTTTACTAATTTGGCTAGTCCAATCTATATGTAAATTAAATTCTCCCATGACGACAGCTGTTGCCTTATTGCACGCTTCTCTAATTTCTCTTTTTATGCCTTCCCTCACCTCTACATTACTATTTGGAGGCCTATATACCACACCCACTAATATTTTCCACCCCTTGCTATTCCTCAGTTCTACCCATATAGATTCCGCATCTTCTGAGTTAATATCCTTCCTGTCAATCTTGTCAGTCCCTTCTCTCACCATCCATGCTACCCCACCCCCTTTCCTTTTTTGTCAATCCCTCCTAAGTTAAGTTCCCAGGCTTGTCCACCTTGCAGCCATGTTTCTGTAATCCCAATCAAATCGGATTTGTTTGTCTCAATTTCCACAGCCAATTCAGCTACCTTGGTCCGAATGCTTCATGCATTAAGATATAAAGCCTTCAGATTTGCTTTTTTCACCCTCCTTGCTCTTTCCGATTTTTACTTTCGCTGCCTAACCTAACTCTTCCTATTTTATCTTTCCTGTCCTTTGCCCTATCATACAGGTTCCCATCCCCCTGCAAAATAGTTTAAACCACATCCGACGGCTGCACCAAACCTAGCTGCCAATACATTGATGCCTTTTGGGTTTAGGTGTAACCCATCCTTCTTGTAAAGGTCATGCCTTCCCCAAAAGAGATCGCAATGGTCCAAGAAGCCAATACCCTGTCTTTTAAACCAGCCCCTCAGCCATACATTCACTTGTCTTAACCTTCTATTTTTGTGCTCAGTTGCACGTGGCACAGGTAGCTATCCAGAATTCATGACTCTGGCGGTCCTGTTTCTTAGCTTCTGTCCTAGCTCCCTGTAATCCTTTTTTAGTATCTCCTCTCTCTTTTTATCTATGTCATTGGTACCCACATGTAAAAAGACATCAGGCTGCTCGTCCTCTCCTTTCAGAATACTCTGGACCTGATTTGAGATATCCCGTACACTTGCACCAGGGAGGCAGCACACCATGCGGGTATACCTATCTTGCTCACAGAATCTCTTGTCTGTACCTCTGACAATGGAGTCCCCAATGACCACTTCATTCCTTCTTACCTTTCGTACCACCGTACCATGCTCAGTGCCAGCGACCTGATCACTGCAGCCAGATTCTGTCAGGTCATTTCCCTCAACAGCATCCAGCACAAAATACCTGTTGCTGAGATGAGTAGTCACAGGTGTGCTCTCCATTTTCCAAGCATTTTCTTCCCTCCCCTGACCAATTATCTGACACATCTGGTCTTGGGGAAACTATCTCCCTGAAAGTTGAATCTATTAACTCCTCACTCTCCCTTACCAGCCGCAGGTCCTCAAGGTGCAGCTCCAGATCCCCAACTCGGTCCTTAAGGAACTGCATCTCGGTGCACCTTACGCAGGTGTGGCTATCTGGGAGGGTGGAACACACCCATGGTTCCCACATCTGACACCCAGTGCAAAGCACTAAGCCCAAAGGCATGACTGAGTTAAAATAATGCCGCTTACATTTCTCCTCGCCTGCTTTGGCCTAAGCCTGTTGAGGAAAAGCCTGGAAGTCCCACTCCTTCACCATGTCGCTCGCTCGCCGGGCCGCTCACCTCACCCCTGCTCGCCAGAACGCTCACCTCACCTTCTCGTCACTTTCACCAGGCTCCTCCTCCTCAGACTCACAGCCCGACTCACTCTGAACTACTCCTCAGACTACCTGCCGAACCAAGTAGGTCCAAGCCCCGGAAAACCCCCGCCTTTTATAGCTTAACTTCTCATCACTTTGACCAAGATCCTCTTCCTCCGAATCACACTCCGACTCTCTACGAGCTCCTCCTCCGACTCCCAGCCGAACCAAGTAGGCCCAAGCCAAGGTAAGCCACAAACATTTATAGCTTACCTTCTCATCACTTTCACCAAGCTCCTCCTCCTCCTCCTCCGACTCACAGCCCGACTCTCACCGAGCTCCTCCTCCGATTCCCATCCGAACCAAGAATATACATGGAATAGAAAGGAATGTTTTTACTCAGCCCACACAACATGTACATTAGAATATACTTGGAATAGAAAGAAATGCTTTAACACAGTACACACAACATGTGCATTAGAATATACTTGGAATAGGAAGGAATATAGTGACTCAGCACACACAACATTTACATTAGAATATATTTGGAATAGAAAGAAATGTTTTGACTCAGCACACACATCATGTGCATTAAAAATATTTGCAATAGAATGGAATGTTTTGACTCAGCACACACAACATTTGCATTAGAATATGCTTGGAATAGAAGGAAATGTTTTCACTCAACACACACAACATGTGTATTAAAATATACATGGAATAGATAGGAATGTTTTTACTCAGCACACACAATATGTGCATTAGAATATACTTGGAATCGAAAGGAATGTTTTCACTCAGCACACACAACATGAACATTAGAGTATACTTGGAATTGAAAGAAATGTTTTCACTCAGCACATACAACATGTGCATTAGAATATACATGGAATAGAAAGAAATGTTTTGATTCAGCACACACAACATATGCAGTAGAATATACTTGGAATGGAAATAAATGGGGTGTGGCAAGATGGCTTAGAGCAGGGGTGTCAAACTCAAATTCACGGAGGCCAAAATTAAAAACTTGGTCTAAGTCGAGGGCTGAACTAAATATTTATTGAAAATTTTCAACAACATCTGCATGTTTTCTCTTCGTTCAACATATGTAATGTTAAACTTTAGGATACAACTTTAGGAGGATAATGTTACAGGTCAGGAGTAGGTAGCTCAAGTTCACCCTTTGCTTGACCTGAAGGAAACATATTTGGTCCCTGTGGAGATGTAGTCAGCATTCACAGGCTGTGTCCATTTTGGCCTGCATCAGGACTCAGCATTTCCTGCTCACTCCTCAGACTCTAGGCCTCAATTCACCCTTGACCCACCATCCCTCTATCTGACCAGTCCTTTACCCAACCTCTATTCACCCCTCACTCCACTCGCTCTGCCTCTACCCACCCCATCCTATACATGCCCCTCTACTGCCTCTCCCCTCAACCTGTTCCTCCCTCTACCCATCTCTCACCCTCTAATCACCCCTCCCCTACTCGTCCTGCCCCTCCACTTTTACCTCTTCCCTATCCACCCCTCCTTCTACTAATCCCTCCCTTTAACTGCCCCTCGCACCACCATAACTTCCCCTGCCCATTATTCCTCACCTACACCCTCTGCCCACCCCTGCTTACCCACCCACTCAGGCCCAGCGCGCTGCCGATCAGCCTTTGCGGAACAGCGGGGGCCGTGCACAGCCTGCCATGTCTGTCATGCCGACAGGAAATCACAGGCGCTTGCCAATCCGCTGCATCGCTCGACAGGTGGGAGAAGTGACTGGTTGTGCGGGGAGCCTTCCAACTGGCTTGCTGATGACATCGACAGACTTCTCATGTTACAATTTTGTTTTCCACGTTCTCAAGTTTGAACGGTCAACCTGCAACACTCTTGCTCCCTCTGCATCCCGTGGATCTGATGGCCGGGTGTTGTTAGGATTCCCAGCAGAAGGTTTGTGGAACTTTACCATTCTGGATTCCTTTTTGAGAATATTCTGGCCATCTTTTAAGGGGGTGGTTTTAAAGGGGAGGGTATAGTTAGGGGGTGGGGAAGGATGTGCAATGAAGGGGGAGGATGGTGGGGGTGACATTACCAAAAAACAGCATCAGCTCTCACTGAAGGGTGGGCGACCTCAAATACATTTTTGAAATGATCTTGCGGGCCAAATATAATTATATCGTGGGCCAAATTTGGCCCGCGGGCCAGAGTTTGACATGTGTGGCTTAGAGGCTAGACCTGTAATCTCCACCTCTCTGGCCAGACTTTTAAGTACCCGTTTTTTAACACTTTGTGTTCAAGTTTAAACCTTTTAAATTTTACTTTAAAGTATTAAGGAACTATTATGGCCATTAATAGTAAAAAGATTAAACCTCAAGTGCATAAGAAGTTACATTTTCGAAGTGTTGCAGGTTTGTGGCCTAGACGACTTGATACAGCCTCAGGCCTAATCTCTTCAGTGTCGTAACCCCAAATATTGCCTGTGGGAGCTGAAAAAAATGTCTATTACTCACCAAGTGAAGGATGGCGCTGGAGTTACCTGTTCTCTGGAAGAAGGTGCGTGTTCCCAAGAAGTGGATCCCGATTTGGAAAGCCTTTTGATTTCAATGGAGGGAGCACGCAGGAAGATGACTCCATTGTTGGAAATGCATCAGGAAGCATTTCAATCTGAAGATATCGCATTCCTTCATTATTTTGTGAAAAAACAACGAGATGTAGGTGGAGACCAGCGGCAACCCCCTGAGGAAGTCGGGGTGCCGTCACTGAGAGTCCAGACCCGCAGCAAACCTTTTAAAATTCCTCCTGTTGAGTTGCAGCAGGAGCTGCAGTTACCTGGTTCTGCCACTACGTCAGAGAGAGCAGGGCTGAGCTTTTCTGACTAACAGTGTTTGCAATTAAATGTAGTTATTCAGCCTCTCATGAATGAGATGGTTCAAATGATAAGTTCAGAATTGAATATAGTTAAAGCACGTGTGGATGCATCTTATGAAGAATTTAAAAAATTCCAGACTGCTTTTTTGGACTGGAAACAACAAGTGGCTACTAACACAGAAAAAGTGTTGAAGGTTGAAAAATCAGTCATAGAATTGGGAGAACATGAGAAGGAGTTAGAGAGGAAAATAGACTATTTGGGGAATCAAAGCAGAAGGAATAATGTGAAAATAATTGGTTTGCCAGAAGGTATAGAAGGACAAGGTCCTCTTCAGTTTTTTAAGGACTGGATTTCACGTATTAGTGCAAGAATTTTTTCTGCAGGATTGGTACTGGAAAGAGACCATAGAGCTCCAAGAAGAACACCCTCAGCTGGTCAACCACCGAGACTGGTAACAATTCGATGTTTTAATTATTTGGACAGAGATGCAATACTTCTACTAGCAGTGCAAAATGCGAGACACCGACAAACTTCAGTTTTGATTCAGAATAGCAGAATATATTTTTATCCTGATTTGAGTCAAGAGATCATTCAACGTCAATGTCAATTTAATCCAGTAAAAGAAGTTTTGTGGTGTAAAAGTTATAAGTCTAGTTTTCACTACCCAGCAGTGTTGAAGACTATCAATTTTGGTTTTTTGAGAATGATCATGAAGCAATGATTTTTGATGATTCATTGCAGATATAAGTGGACAAAGACGTAGTCCCCCATTGTCTCCTAAAGAAAAATCTGGTTGTTTTGGAAACGGAAGAAATGGCAGAAATGGGAAAATCGGGATGGAAAGTGTCCAACTTCTTCTGAAATGGGATCTTCGAGATTGGAATCTCTTGGATGAAAAGAAGAATTTTCTTTTACTTACTTTATTTTTTTGTTATTATGATATTTTGATGTTATTCATTGTTTGGCTGGGGAGGGAGAGATTTGCTCTAAGTTCTTTACTAGTCATCAGCCACTGGTGGGTGACCCACACCCAATTTTTGTTTAGGGGATTACTACCTGTTGGTGGTGTCTTTTTTTGGGGGTGGTGTTCTTCCTTATTTTTAAATTTTTTTAATTTTAGTTAGCTTTTAATTTGTGATTTTTTTTCCTATTGGATGCCCTATATACATTGATATTATTGGTATTTAGTAATAATAGTAGATATGTCGAAGTTGAGGTTTGCTACTTTTAATGTTTGAGGATTAAACAGTCTGATTAAGCGTATACAAGCCTTGGTGCATATTAAGAAAATGAAAATTGATATTTTTTATTACAAGAAACACATTTGAATGTGAAGGAAAGTACGAAATTAAAGAGGGACTGGGTTGGACATGTATATTCTTCATTTAATTCTAGGGTTAAGGCGTAGCAATCTTGATACATAAAAATGTATCTTTTGAATTACAATCAATGGAGGAAAAGGCAGGACGTATTCTTAAATTAAATTGTAAGATTTGTAGTGAATTTTGGACTTCATTTAATATGTATACCCCAAATGTAGATGATGAAATATTTATTTCAGATCCATTTTTATGTTTGGGTCAGGCTAATGATAATATTTTAGTTGGTGGTGATTTTAATTGTGTTTTGGAACCTTAATTAGATAAATCTCAGAAGAAAGTTAAGAAATCTAAGATGGCAGTTCAGGTTCAAGCATTGATGAAAGATCTTAATTTAGTAGATATTTGGAGATGTCTTAATCTAACAGAGAAAGATTTCTCCTTTTATTCATCTAGACATGAATTGTTTTCAAGGATTGACTTCTTTTTAGTATCAGCGCATTTACAAGGGAAAATACAACAAGCGGAATATAAAAGTAGGGTGATTTCAGATCACTCTTTGTTATATTTTACATATGCAACTTTTGAGAAAATTCAAGTGGCCTATCGTTGGAGGTTTAATACAATGTTGTTAAAAATATGTAATTTATTGATTTTTTGAAAAAAACAAATTAATATTTTTTGAAAGAAAATTCTAATTATGTTCAAAGTAAGTTTGTATTATGGGATTCTATTAAAGCTTATTTGAGAGGACAAATAATTAGTTATACTTCTAAAATAAAAAAGAATCGATTAAATCAGTGTCTTGAATGAGAAAAACAGATTGATGAGTTAGAAAAGGAAATACAGAAAGATGCTACGGAAGATCAGAAAATAGAATTATCTAGGTTGAAATTGGAATATAGTACTTTGCAATCTTATCATTTGAATATGTGATTAATAGGACTAAACAACGGTATTATGAATGGGGAGAGAAAGCACACAAGGTATTGGCGTGGCAATTGATGAAAGAACAGATTTTGAGGACTATTAATGCTGTTATACAGAATTCTTTTATTACTTATAAACCTCGTGAGATTAATGATGAATTTTGTTCATTTTATAAAAAGTTATATACATCTGATGGAAAACAAGAAACTGGATCGATTGATCTTTTCTTAATGACAGTTGAATTAACCGATACTTGAGGATGCAGATATACAGGAGTTAAAAGAACCATTTACTAATTCCGAAATTAAAATGGGTAAGATGGAAATGCCGAATGGTAAATTGCCTGGTGATGATGAATTTTCGGTTGAATTTTATAAAAATTTTTACGATGATTTATCTTTATTGTTTGGGGATGTATTACGTCAAGTTGGATAACATTATGAATTACCTGAGTCTTGTTCTAGTGCTTTAAATACAGTAATCCCAAAAAAGGTAGAGTTCCTTTGAAAGTATCTTCATACACCAATTTTGTTGTTAAATGTAGGTTATAAAATAATAGCTAAAATATTAGTAAATAGATTGGCTAAATTTTTACCTAAGTTGATTCATAAGTATTAAACAGGTTTTATAAAGAATAGATATGCTTCAGATAATATTTTGCACGTGATTAGTTTGATTAAGAGATTTCGACAATCTTCAGATCACCCGATGGTGATATCTTTAGATGCAGAAAAAGCATTTGATAGTGTTGAATGGAATTTTTTTGTTTAAAGTTTTGGAGAAATTTAAGTTTGGTCCTTTCTTTATTGTTTGGATTAGGGCTCTGTATAGTAAACCGGTAGCTAGAGTTTTGACGAAAAGTTTGATTTTGGAACCTTTTAAATTGACTTGATCAACTTGTCAAGGTAGTCCTTCATAACCAGCTTTGTTTGCGTTAGCGATTGAACCTTTAGTACAGCTGATAAGACAAAATACACAGATACAAGGTATGAAAGTTTTAGACGAGGAGTATAAAATTAATTTATTTGCTGATTGGTGTATTCAACAAACCCAGCTCAGTCACTTTTGCACTTGAAGGAATGTTTAATACAATATGGATGTCTTTCAGGATATAAAGTTAAATGGGAAAAAAGTGAAATATTATCAGAAAGTGAAGGAGATTATTCAGTTTATAAGAATATTATTAATTTGAAATGTACTGATCGAATTAAATATTTGGGTATAATTTTGAATGTTAATGATCAATTTTTATATAAGTTAAATTATATTCCGTTAATAAAAATATTAAAATTGATTTGATTAAATGGAAAGATTTACCCATTAATTTGTTGGGTAGGATAAATACAATTAAGATGAATATTTTTACACGTATATAATATGTTTCAATCTATTCCGTATTTACTTGTGTAATGGAGGATTAAAACCATGTACCCAGATGCTTTTTGCTTATGTGGAACTGACGACACTGGGTCCACACGCAGGTCACCTTGCTTTCAGAACTACCAGATGTAATTAAACTCAGCCATGGGGACTTATCTGAAGATACACTTTGAAATGGAATTCCACTGTGAGGCCCAGGGAAAGCAGTTGTCAAATGCAACACTCTGAAATTGACGAATTGGTCACAACCTGTCTTGCTCGAGAATTTTTAATAAGTCTTTGTATCTACGAGATAAACCAGGAAATTATAACATCCTGGTTCCATAATAATTAATCTTCTAAATTGTAGAATGTAATGTTCAGTTTTGATTTTGACTGACAAATATTAGAAGGAGTAGGCGCATGATTAATTGTTTTTGGGGTATATAAGCCTGTGGTCCTGCTGCTGAAGTTTAGATTCTCCGAGGGGTGGGAACACCCCTTGTCAAGAAGGAAGAACAGCCAGAGTCCAAGCAACGTCCCGGTCGGGGGAGGTGGAGAAGCTGCTACCAGCGCCCTGACAACCTACTACAAGTGTGCAGTCGTTGCCTCGCTTCGGCAGTTGGGACCAGTCCAAGCGTTGATAAGTATAGTTGGGAAGGGCTTGCATATTGTAGTGTGAAATCAGCTTTTGAATTAGTAATAAACATTTGTATAAACTGAACTGCTCTCGGTGTGTGTGTCTATTTTCTTTCGGTAGCTCAAACACTGTGACCAATCTAAAATGAACAAAATGAGAGGTATAAGTTTACCCAAGACAATTGGCGCTGCGAGCAGGGTTGGTCTCAAGATGTTTCGCCGAAAGAAAGAGGTGAGCCCTGAGCAGTTCTTGATTCCTGGATGGACTTCCAAAGACGATGGGTTTGGCATGTTGGCCAATACCCTGTCTTTGTTGGGACCACCCATTAGTTGGGATGAGAAGTTAGACTCATCAAGTGCACCTCTGGGAGAGCGGGTTGCCACTCTCCTTCGAGAAAGTAAATTTCCTGATAAAAAGGGAACGGTGACGAATGGTTTTTGGTTGCTGGCCACAGCATTACGCCACTCCGTTCAGCGTGAAGCAGAATTAATTCAAAGAGAAGTAGAATCTAAGTGCAAAAGAAAGCAATTAGAGGAGGAGCTAGAAGTCCTGCGACAATGCTGTTCCATGATGAGCGAGATTGTTCGCACCAGTCAGGACAGAGCCAAAGAATGGGAAGATAAGCATGTCCAAATGATTTGCCGTAATATTAAACTCCGGCAGCAGCTCTGTGCAGATAAGAAAAGGCATGGAGTAGAACCCGATCCATATCGTATTCATGCCATGATAAGGAATGGTGACGATCCTGATGTAATTGAGGATTGGGATGGGAATATCTGGAATAACAATGGTAATAATGCAGATACTCCTCAGCATGCGTCTAACATACTACCCTCTCCATCTGCTGTTCACGCCCGCCCTATAAGGCAGCAGATTTCCCAAACAGACAGAAGGGGGGATGATGTAAGGGTAGAGATGGAAGGGATAGATACCCCGGTTTCCCATGTGGACCCAGGGGAAAATACCCAAACCCCTGCTTATGCTCTATGGCCTACTCCCTCTGTTGGATGGCCTCCACCTCCTCCCCTAGACTGGATGGAGGACCCTGTGAGCCAAAGTGGGAACAGGGGTCGGAAGGAGTCAATGATCCGTGATTTCTCTGTAAAAGAGCTGGCTGCCATTGGAGATCGATTTAGGCAAAAAGCAGGGGAACATCATCCCCAGCTGCTGAGTCCTCCTGGCCCAGCTGTGCTTTCTGCTCCCACTGCTGCTTCTATCGAGCTGGCTTCTCCTGCTCCAGTTACTCATGATGAGGTAAAACAATGGGTTAAACAGGCTCTTAAAGATAACAATAGCATGTGGTCCTGGAAGCCCCCGAACCCTTCTGAAGCCTGAAGGTGTGGGCAGGATTTCCGTGTCTACTCCATCGAGACACGGCGCACACACGGGGATCCGCAGCCCTACATACCGTTAACAATCCACTGGGGTGGGGGTAATGATCGCCAATACTTGGCTTTGGTCGACACCGGTGCTGAGCACTCGGTGATTCCTGGTAATCCCGACCTCTGGACTGGACAGGCCTTTCGAATAGAGGGGTTGGGAGGAGCGGTCACCCTGGCAAAGGAAATAAAAGTCTGTGCCCTGGTGGGTGATAGCCCTTCCCCTGTCTGGTTACATGCCCTGGTGGCTGCTACTGACGAGTGTATCCTGGGTATTAATATGTTGGCCGGTATGGCCCTTAATACTAGCCAAGGGGGATTTGAATTTGGAATTCGAACTATTACAAAAAAACTAGTAGTGGGTCAGGCTAAGTGGGATCCTGTGATGGTGCCAGCCCCCATGAAACCAGTGTGCATTCCACAATATCATCTCCCTGGGGGGCAGGAAGAGATTACTGCCACCATCGATGCTCTGCAAGAAGAAGGGGTAGTGAGGCCCGCAACGTCGCCCTTTAATAGCCCTGTTTGGCCGGTCCAGAAGCCGGACGGCTCCTGGAGAATGACAGTTGATTATCGTTTTTTGAACAAACATGCCCCACCACTTGCTTCAGCAGTTCCGGACATTGTCACCCTTATTGAAAACATTGCTACTGGGAACTCAGGAACATGGTATGCTGTCATTGATCTCGCTAACGCCTTCTTCAGTATTCTTATAGCTGAGGACTCACAGGATCAGTTCGCCTTCACCAGGAAGGGGCGCCAGTATACCTTCACCCACCTTCCAGTATCGCCTTCCCTCTCAATTCACCATTATATTGATGATGTGGCCTCCTGGAGCCTCTGGCAGAAACAAGAGGGTCGCCGAGTCCCACTAGGATTCTGGTCACGTACCATGCCTGAGGCTGCCACTCGTTATTCTGTTTTTGAACAACAGTTACTAGCCTGTTACTGGGCCCTGCTAGAGACTGAAAGAATGACAGGCGATGCAGATGTTCAATTGCGACCTGCACTTCCTATAATGAATTGGGTCCTGGCTAATGATGCTAATCTAAAGATCCGGCGGGCTCAGCAGTCTTCTATTGTTAAATGGAAGTGGTATATTCAGAGTCGTGCGACCTTAGGGCCTGAAGGGGTGGGCCGCGTACACGAACAGGTGGCTTACCATCCCAGGTCAGGAACTCAGTTATCGGAGGAGGGGGATGGTGGCTCCAGTCAGTATGCTGAGTTGAAGGCAGTCACTTTACCACTAGATCCCCATGATCACCCTCTTCGCCTGTTTACTGATTCCTGGGCTTTGGCTAATGGACTTGTGGTATGGATGCCTGATTTGCAAAAGAACAACTGGATGATACATGACCGCCCAGTATGGGGCAAAGAGTTGTGGCAGCTGTTGTGGGATGCTTCCCACCATCGTGAGATAACCGTTTATCACGTTGATGCCCATACCAATATGGCGACTAACATGGCTCAACATAATGCAGTAGCAGATCAGCTTGCCACTATCAGCTGTGCTGATACCGTCCCCCTGGCTCGATGGGCACATGAACAGAGTGGTCATTTGGGGGAGAAGGGATCAGCTATGTGGTCCCGTACACATGCTTTATCCATCCATAAGGATGATGTCCGCATGGTCGTATGTACATGCCCAGAATGTCAGCTTGTGAAGTTCCATACCGTTCCACCTGGTCCACATGGCCGAATAAAACGGGGTGCTCACTCAGCTGCCGTCTGCCAAATTGATTACATAGGCCCCATGCTAGACTGCATGGGTAAATATTACGTCCTAGTAATGGTTGACACCTTTTTGGGCCTGGTTTTTACTTTTCCCACCAAGACGGCTGACCAAGCTAGCACTAGCCAAGGACTAAACCATTTGATTTATCGTTATGATGTTCCAGAGGAGATTCACTCTGATAATGGCTCGCACTTCTCCGGGAAAGCAATCTGAGATTGGGCAAATGACAACGGTATTTTATGGGTCCACCATATTCCTTATTACCCGCAGGCTGCTGGGTTAGTTGAACAAATGAACGGCTTACTGAAGGAACAAATTCGTTTGGAAACATCACTGGGGACCCAGAAGGGATGGTGCCATGTGCTGCAGCAGGCAGTCGACAATTTGAATCATCGCCCTTTAAAAGGAGGTACACCTTTCCACCGACTTCTTCACGCTCCTGAATTACAGCCTATTCCAGAGGAAAAACAGTCATTGCCCCCCATCCCCGAACTAGAGAATGTTGGACAAAAGGTATGGGTGGCACCACCAGGTAGTGGCCCTCCTGTAAAAGGGGAAATAGTGACACCTGCCCAGGGTAACACTCGGTGGGTAGCTATTGAGGGACAGGATGATTTAGTCTGTTTAAACACTGAACGCTTATGGTATCGTGAGTGACATGTGTCAGGCTTCTTTGTTCCAGGTTCTCCATTTTACACTCCTGGTGATCTGGCTTAACAGCTGCTTTGATGCCAGCAATTGGATTTGTAATGTCGAGGACGTTCCAAGGGAGTTCCCCGTGGGAAACACGGTCCGATGCATTACACCAAGGAAGTCCTCGGTCACCAGCCTCAAGTGCAGCTTATATAAATATGTTATTGTTCAGCATGTTTCAAAATCTGTTCGTGAGCTCCAATACCTGGGTATTGTGGCCAACAAGGATAATTTGAGCCTTGGTTGGAATCCTTTCTCATGGCTAACTGCTACATTTGGGGGAGTGGGCCACACTGTCCTCCGTTGGTTGCTCGCGTCATTGCTTACCTTTGTAATTGTTGATTTGATTTCTCTTTTTTCGCTCCCTCTGTACGCAAATACTGGTTAGGCCTCGCAAATGACAGATTGTGACCAAGGGGTGGAATGTAATGGAGGATTAAAACCATGTACCCAGATGCTTTTTGCTTATGTGGAACTGACGACACTGGGTCCACACGCAGGTCACCTTACTTTCAGAACTACCAGATGTAATTAAACTCAGCCATGGGGACTTATCTGAAGATACACTTTGAAATGGAATTCAACTGTGAGGCCCAGGGAAAGCAGTTGTCAAATGCAACACTCTGAAATTGACGAATTGGTCACAACCTGTCTTGCTCGAGAAGTTTTAATAAGTCTTTGTATCTACGAGATAAACCAGGAAATTATAACATCCTGGTTCCATAATAATTAATCTTCTAAATTGTAGAATGTAATGTTCAGTTTTGATTTTGACTGACAAATATTAGAAGGAGTAGGCGCATGATTAATTGTTTTTGGGGTATATAAGCCTGTGGTCCTGCTGCTGAAGTTTAGATTCTCCGAGGGGTGGGAACACCCCTTGTCAAGAAGGAAGAACAGCCAGAGTCCAAGCAACGTCCCGGTCGGGGGAGGTGGAGAAGCTGCTACCAGCGCCCTGACAACCTACTACAAGTGTGCAGTCGTTGCCTCGCTTCGGCAGTTGGGACCAGTCCAAGCGTTGATAAGTATAGTTGGGAAGGGCTTGCATATTGTAGTGTGAAATCAGCTTTTGAATTAGTAATAAACATTTGTATAAACTGAACTGCTCTCGGTGTGTGTGTCTATTTTCTTTCGGTAGCTCAAACACTGTGACCAATCTAAAATGAACACAATGAGAGGTATAAGTTTACCCAAGACAACTTGATAATAATTTTTTCGAGACTTGAATAAAATGGTTAAGGAGTTTTTATGGAGAGGTAAATTTTCGAGAGTAGCTTTGAATAAATTAACTTGGAAATATGAGTTAGGGGGATTACGTTTACCACATTTTCAAAATTATTATGAAGCAGCTGAACTTAAATTTATTAGTTCATTGATGGATTTGGTACGGCCTCAAAGTTGGGCCAAAATTGAGATGGCAAATATTTCTGAATTTGAAATACATCAATTTTTGTTTAGATGGAATATAAATTTGTTACAACAATATAATGTGCCTATACTAAAACATTTAATGAAGTTATGGATAAAGAAATATAAAATGATAGGCTTTCAGTGTAAATTATCGGCTTTGACTCCATTGTACAATAATCAACTTATTTCTCTTTCAATACACAATCAAAGTTTATTGCATTGGAGATTTAAAGGTGTGGAAAATTTGGGAGATTATTTTAAAGTGGGTAAATTTTTATCTTTTAATCAGATGAGGGACAGTTTTCGTATTGATAAGAACTCTTTGTTTCTCTATTATCAAATTTGATCTTTGGTAAAACGTATATTTGGTAGAGATATGATTTTACCTGAAATGACTAAATTATGACTAACTAGATTGATAAATGCACATTATGCAATGATTAACTATAATTTTTTTACATCAATTATACTTAACACCTGAAAAGTTAAAAGAAAAGTATGGTTTTCATGAATAAGATTTGTGTTTTAGATGTGGTAATACACTTGAAACTTTTTTTAATGCTGTTTGGTCATGCATACAAATACAATCTTTTTGGAAGAAACTTCAATGGTTTTTAGAATACCTGTAGAAGATTAAAATACCTGTAGAATCGACAGTATTTTTATTGGGTAGTTTTCAACCTCTGAAAGGTTTGGGATTAGATAAGTTTGAGCTTGCATTTATATATTTAGCTGTATTTGTAGTGAAAAAATGTATCGATGGTATGTGGAAAGATACAAATAAGATTGATATTAATAGATGGCATAATGAGATGAGAAATTGTTTAATAATGGAAAAAAAATACGTATTTTTCACGTGATAATTATATTTTTTTATTAAAAAGTGGTAGTCATATTCAGAATATTTACATTTCAATTTACATTGAATAGATCTTAGTATTTATTTTTAATTTTTCTTTAATTTTTTTCCATTTTCTTTCTTTATGGCTCTACTCAGGAGAGTTGGCTGAACGGGAGGGGGGGTTTCCTTTCTTTTCCTTTTTTTTCCTGCATATAAAAAAATAACATTCATGTTTATGGTTAATTGTTGTTTATGTCATATACTATTTGTTCATTTAAATAAAGTTTAAAAAATAGGAATACAAAGAGATTTTTTGACTCAGCACACACAACATGTGCGTTAAAATGCACTTGGAATAGAAAGGAATGTTTTGACAGCACACAAACCATATGCATTAGAATATATTTCGAACAGAAAGGAAGGTTTTCACTCAGCACACACAAAGTTCATAAGAACATACTTGGAAGAGGAAGGAATGTTATTACTGAGACCAGACAACATGTGCATTCGAATATTCTTCGATGAGATAGGAATGTTTGGTCTCAACACACACAAAATGTGCATTAGAATATACGTGGACTAAAATTGAATGTTTTTACTCAATACACACAACATGTTCATTAGAATATACTTGGAAGAGAAAGGAATATTTTACTCAGCACACACGTGTACTAGAATATACTTCGAATACAAAGGAAGGATTTTACTCAACACCTACAACATGTGCATTAGAATATACTGGGAATATCGCAGACTGTTTTGACCCAGCACACACAACATGTGCATTAGAATATACTTGGAATAGAAAGAAATGTTTTGACTCAGCACACACAACGTGTGAATTGAAATATACTTGCAAAAGAAAGAAATGTTTTGACTCAGCACACACATCATGTGCATTGGAATATACTGGGAATGCAAAGGAATGTTGTGATTCAGCACACACAAGATGTGCATTAGAATAAATATGGAATAGGAAGAAATGTTTTAACTCAGCACACAAAACATGTGCCTGAGAATATACTTGGAATAGCAAGGAATGTTTTAACGCAGCACACACAAGATGTGCATTAGAATATGCATGGAATATAAAGGAATGTTTTGACTCAGCACACACAACATGTGCATTAGCATATACTTGGAATACAAAAGAAAGTTTTGACTCAGCATACACCACATATGCATTAGAATATTCTTGGAATACAAAGGAATGCTTTGACTCAGCACACACAACAGGTGCATTAGAATATACTAGGAATATAAAGGAATGTTTTGATTCAGCACACACAAGATGTGCATTAGAATATACTTGGAATAGGAAGGAATATTTTGACGTGGCACACACAATGTGTGGATGAGAATATATTAGGAATAGAAAGGAATGTTTTGAAGCAGGACACACAACATGTGCCTGAGTATATACTTGGAATAGAAAGGAATGTTTTGACGCAGCACACACAAGATGTGCATTAGAATATGCAAGGAATATAAAGGAATGTTTTGACTCAGCACACACACATGTGCATTAGAATATTCTTGGAATAGAAAGGAATGCTTTGACTCAGCACACACAACATGTGCTTTAGAATAAACATGGAATAGGAAGGAATGTTCTGACTCAGCACACACAAGATATGCATTGGAATATAGTTGGAATAGAAAGGAATGATGTGACACAGCACACAAAACATGTGCCTGAGAATATACTTGGAATAGAAAGGAATGTTTTGATGCAGCACACACAAGATGTGCATTAGAATATACTTGGAATAGGAAGGAATATTTTGACGTGGCACACACATCGTGTGGATGAGAATATATTAGGAATAGAAAGGAATGTTTTGATGCAGCACACACAAGATGTGCATTAGAATATGCATGGAATATAAAGGAATATTTTGACACAGCACACACAACATGTCTATTATCATATACTTGGAATAGAAAGGAAAGTTTTGACTCAGCACACACCACATGTGCATTATAATATATGTGGAATAGAAATAAATATTTTGAATCTGCACACACAACATGTGCATTAGAATATACTTGGTATAGAAACAAATGTTTTGAATCGGCACACATGACATGTGAATTGGAATATACTTGCAAAAGAAAGAAATGTTTTGACTCAACAAACAAAACAGGTGCATTGGAAATTACTTGGAATGCAAAGGAATGTTTTGACTCAGCACACACATGATGTGCATTAGAATATACTTGGAATAGAAAGGAATGTTTTGACTCAGCACACGCAATGTGCATTCGAATATACTTGGAATATTCAGAAATGTGTTGACTCAGCGCACACAACATGTACATTAGAATATACTTGCAATAGAAAGAAATATTTTGACGCAGCACACACAACATGTGCCTTAGAATATACTTGCAATAGAAAGAAGTATTTTGACGCAGCACACACAACATGTGAATGCAAATATATTTGGAAAAGAAAGGAATGTTTTGATGCAGCACACACAAGATGTACATTCGAATATACATGGACTAGAATTGAATGTTTTTACTCAATACACACAAGATGTGCCTGAGAATATGCTTGGAATACAAAGGAATGATTTTCCTCATCACCTACAACATGTGCATTAGAATATACTTGGTATAGCACAGAATGTTTTGATCCAGCACACACAACATGTGCATTAGAATATACTTGGAATAGAAATAAATATTTTGACTCTGCACACACAACATGTGCATTAAAATGTACTTGTAATGGAAAAGAATGTTTTTACTCCGCACACACAAAATATGCAACCAAATGCCTTTGGAATAGAAAGAAATATTTTGACTCAGCACACATGACATGTGAATTGGAATATACTTGCAAAAGAAAGAAATGTTTTGACTCAGCAGACAAAAATTGTGCATTGGAAATTACTTGGAATGCAAAGGAATGTTTTGATTCAGCACACAAAATATGTGCCTGAGAATATACTTGGAATAGAAAGGAATGTTTTGACGCAGCACACACAACGTGGGGATCAGAATATATTAGGAATAGAAAGGAATGTTTTGACTCTGCGCACACAAAATTTGCAATAGAATATACTAGCAATATAAAGGAATGTTTTGACTCAGCACACACATCATGTGCATTAGAATATACTTGGAATAGAAAGGGAAATTTTGACTCAGTACACAAAACATGTGTATTAGGATAAACTTGGAATAGAAAGAAATGTTTTGACTCAGCACACACAACATATGATCAAAATATACTTAGAATATAAAGGAATGTATTGACACAGCACACACAATATGAGAATTAGAATATACATGGAATAGAAAGGAATGTTTTGACCCAGCACACAAAACAAGTATATTAGAATATATTTGGAACAGAAAGAAAGAAATGTTTTGACTCAGCACAAACAAGATGTGCCTTATAATATATTAGAAATAGTAAGGAATGTTTTGACTCAGCACACACAACATGTGAATGAGGATAAACTTGCAATAGAAAGGAATGTTTTGACTCAGCATACACAACATGTGATCTATATATACTTAGAATATAAAGGAATGTATTGACACAGCACACACAATATGAGCATTTGAATATACGTGGAAGAGAAAGGAATGTTTTGACTTCCACACATCACATGTGCATTAGTGTGTATTTGGAATAGAAAGGAATGTTTTGAGCCAGCACACAGAACAAGTGTATTTGAATATATTTGGAATAGAAAGAAATGTCTTTACTCAGCACACAAAACATGTGCATTCAAATATACTTGGAATAGAAAGGAATGTGTTGACTCAGAGCACACAACATGTGCATTAGAATATACTTGAATAGAAAGAAATATTTTGACTCAGCACACACAACGTGTGAATGAGAATATACTTGGAAAAGAAAGGAATGTTTTGATGCAGCACACACAAGATGTGCATTAGAAATGTGCAAAGATATTACAAATGCCAAAAAAAGGCACGAAGAGGCTTTGGCAGACAGTGAAAAAAAAATACAAAGGGTTTCTATAAGTACATTACAATAAAAGATTAGAGGGTGATAAAATTGGACCCCTTTTAGATAGTGAGGGTAGGCTGAGTGAGAGTCAGAGGAAATGGGGGAAATTTTGAATGATTTCTTTGTCTCAGTATTCACTAGGGAAAAAAATATTGAACCAGTTGAGGTAAAGAAAAATAGTGGTGAGGTAATGAAGCATATAAGGTTAACCGAGGAGGTAGTGATGGCTGTGTTGAAAAACATAAAGTTGGATAAATCTCTGGGACCGGACAAGATATTCTCAAGGACACTCAGGGAGGCTAGTGGACAGATAGTGGGGCCATTAACAGAAATATTTAGGATGTCACTGGCAACGGGGGTAGTGTCAAAGTTTTGGAGGGTGTAGCATGTGGTTCCGCTGTTTAAGAAAGGGTCTAAATGTAAACCTTGGAATTATAGGCCCGTGAGTCTGATGTTTGTGGTGGGCAAGTTGATAGAATGTGTTCTGAGAGATGGTATTTACAATTATTTGGAGGTACAGGGATTGCTAGGGAGTAATCAGCATGGTTTTGTCAGGGGTAGATCATGCTTGACAAACCTGATTGAGTTTTTCGAGGGGGTTACAAAAAAGGTTGATGAAGGGAAAACTGTGGATATTGTCTATTTAGATTTTAGTAAAGCTTTTGACAAACTTCCCCACAGGACATTAGGAAAATTGGTGGAGGCATTAGGTATAAATGAGGAGGTAGTGAAATGGATTCAGCAATGGTTGGATGGGAGGTGTCAGAAATTATTGGTAGAAAATTGTTTGTCCAATTGGAGGCCAGTGACTAGTGGAGTTCCTCAGGGATCGGTCCTCGGTCCACTATTGTTTGTTATATATATTAACGATCTGGAAGTCGGGGTGGAGAATTGGATAAGCAAGTTTGCGGATGATACAAAGATTGGTGGTGTTGTGGACAGTGAGGAAGATTACCATAGATTAAAAGGTGATTTAGGAAGGCTGGAGGTGTGGGCTGAGAAATGGCTGATGGAATTTAATACAGATAAGTGTGAGGTGTTACATTTTGGAAAGGCAAATCTAAATAGGTCATATGCATTAAATGGTAGGCTATTGAGATGTTCAGAGCAACAAAGGGATTTAGGAGTTGTGGTAAATAGTTCCCTCAAGGCTAATACACAGGTAGATGGTGTGGTGAAGAAGGCATTTGGAATGATGGCCTTCATAAATCGGAGTATTGAATTCAAGAGTAGGGAAGTTATGATGAAATTGTACAAGGCAATGGGGAGGCCAAATTTGGAGTACTGTGTACAGTTTTGGTCACCAAATTATAGGAAAGATATAAACAAAATAGAGAGAGTGCAGAAAAGGTTCACGAGAATGTTAAAAGGATTTCAAGGTTTGAGTTACAGGAAAAGGTTTTTTCACTGGAGCGTAGAAGATTGAGAGTGGACTTGATAGAGGTGTTTCAGATTTTAAAAGGGACAGACAGAGTAAACGTGGATAGGCTTTTTCAATTAAGAGTGGGGGAGATTCAAACTAGAGGGCATGGTTTATGATTGAAGGGGGAAAATTATAAGGGGAACATGAGGGGAAAATTCTTTACGCAAAGGGTGTGGGGATGAGGAATGAGCTTCCAACAGATGTAGTCGAGGCGGGATCATTGATTACATTTAAGGAAAGACTAGATAGTTACATGGAGAGGAGAGGACTGGAGGGTTATGGACCGGGTGCTGGTCAGTGGGACTAGGAGGGTGGGGATTTGTTACGGCATGGACTAGTAGGGCCGAGCTGCCCTGTTCTGTGCTGTAAGTGGTTATATGATTATATGGTTATATATGGAAAGGAATGTTTTGACTCAGCACACACAAAATGTGCAATAGAATATACTAGCAATATAAAGGAATGTTTTGACTCAGCACACACAACATGTGCATTAGAATATACTTGGAATAGAAAGGGAAATTTTGACTCAGCACACACAACATGTGTATTAGGATAAACTTGGAATAGAAAGGAATGTATTGACACAGCACACACAATATGAGCATTTGAATATTCGTGGAATAGAAAGGAATGTTTTGACTCAACACACATCACATGTGCATTAGAGTGTACTTGGAAAAGAAAGGAAGGTTTTGACCCAGCACACAAAACAAGTATATTAGAATATATTTGGAATAGAAAGAAATGTTTTGACTCAGCACAAAGAAGATGTGTCTTATAATATATTAGAAATTGTAAGGAATGTTTTGACTCAGCACACGCAACGTGCATTTGAATATACTTGGAATAGAATGGAATGTTTTGACTCAGCACACACAACATGTGCATTAGTATATACTTGCAATAGAAAGGAATATTTTGACTCAGCACACACAACATGTGAATGAGAATATACTTGGAAAAGAAAGGAATGTTTTGACTCAGCACACACAGTATGTGCATTAGAATATACTTGGAATAGAAAGGAATGTTTTGACGCAGCACACACAAGATGTGCATTAGAATATGCATGCAATAGAAAGGAATGTTTTGCCTTCCCACAAACAACATGTGCATTAGAATATACTAGGAATATAAAGGAATATTTTTACTCAGCACACTCAACATTTGCATTAGAATATACTTGGAATACAAATGAATGTTTTGATTCAGCACACACAAGATGTGCATTCGAATAAACATGGAATAGGAAGGAATGTTTTGACTCAGCACACACAAGATGTGCATTAGAATATACTTCGAATAGAAAGGAATGTTTTGACTCAGCACACTCAACATGTGCATTCGAATATACTTGGAATAGAAAGGAATGTTTTGACATAGCACACACAAGGTGTGCATTAGAATATATTAGGAATATCAAGGAATGTTTTGATGCAGCACACAGAAGATGTGCATAAGAATATGCATGGAATATAAAGGAAAATTTTAACTTAGTAAACAAAACATGTGTATTAGGATAAACTTGCAATAGAAAGGAATGTTTTGACACAGCATACACAACATGTGATCAATATATACTTAGAATATAAGGGAATGTATTGACACAGCACACACAATATGAGCATTAGAATATATGTGGAAGAGAAAGGAATGTTTTGACTTCCACACATCACATGTGCATTAGTGTGTATTTGGAATAGAAAGGAATGTTTTGAGCCAGCACACAGAACAAGTGTATTTGAATATATTTGGCATTGAAAGAAATGTTTTGACTCAGCACAGAAAACGTGTGCTTGAGAATATACTTGCAATAGAACGGAATGTTTTGATTCAGCACACGAAACGTGCATTTGTATATACTTGGAATACAAACAAATGATTTTACTCATCTCCTACAACATGTGCATTAGAATATACTTGCAATAGAAGGAAATATTTTGACTCAGCACACACAACATGTGAATGGGAATATACTTGGAAAAGAAAGGAATGTTTTGATGCAACACACACAAGATGTGCATTAGAATATACATGGACTAGAATTAAATGTTTTTACTCAATAGACACAACATGTGCATTAGAATAAATTTGGAGTAGAAAGGAATGTTTTTACTCACCACACACAACATGTGAATGGGAATATACTTGGAAAAGAAAGGAATGTTTTGATGCAACACACACAAGATGTGCATTAGAATATACATGGACTAGAATTAAATGTTTTTACTCAATAGACACAACATGTGCATTAGAATAAATTTGGAGTAGAAAGGAATGTTTTTACTCACCACACACAACATGTGTACTAGTATATACTTGGAATATAAACGAATGATTTTACTCATCTCCTACAACATGTGCATTAGAATATACTTGTAATAGAAAGAAATATTTTGACTCAGCACACACAACATTTGAATGGGAATAAACTTGGAAAAGAAAGGAATGTTTTGATGCAGCACACACAACATGTGCATTAGAATATACTTGGAATACAAAGGAATGATTTTACTCATCACCTACAACATGTGCATTAGAATATATTTGGTATAGCACAGAATGTTTTGACCCAGCACACACAACATGTGCATTAGAATATACTTGGAATCGAAAGTTATGTTTTTACTCAGCACTCAATACAAGTGCATTAGAATATATGTGGAATAGAAATAAATATTTTGACACTGCACATACAACATGTGCATTAGAATGTACATGGAATAGAAATAAATGTTTTGACACAGCACAAACAAGATGCGCCTTATAATATATTAGGAAAAGAAAGGAATGTTTTGACTCAGCACACACAACGTGGATTAGAATATACTTCGAATAGAATGGAATGTTTGATTCATCACAAACAACATGTGCATTAGTATATACATGAAATAGAAAGGAATGTTTTGACTCAGCACCCACAACATGTGCATTAGTATATACTTGCAATACAAAGGAATGTTTTGACTCAGCACACACAACATGTGCATTAGTATATACTTGCAATACAAAGGAATGTTTTGACTCAGCGCACACCACATGTGCATTGGAATATACTTGGAAAAGAAAGAAATGTTTTGACTCAGCACACACAAAATGTGCAATAGAATATATTTGAAATAGAAAGGAATGTTTTGACTCTGTACACACAACATGTTCTTTTGAATATTCTTGGAATAGAAATAAATGTTTTGACTCATCACAGACAACGTTCATTAGAATATACATCGAATAGAAAGGAATGTTTTGACTCAGGCCACACAACATTTGCATTGGAATATACTTGGAGTAGAAAGAAATGCTTTGGTTCAGCACAGCCAACATGTGTATTAGAATATATTTGGAATAGAAAAGAATATTGTGACTCAGCACACACAACATGTGCATTAGAATATACTTGGAGTAGAAAGGAAAGTTTTGACTCAGCACACACAAAAAGTGCCACTCAGAAAATGAGCCGATTTTTCCAACTTTCTGTCTTCTATCTCCCTGCCAGTTCTGAATCCACATAAATACCTTACCCCAATCCCATGAGCTTTGATTTTACATGCCAGTCATTTATGTGGGAACTTATTCTAGGCCTTTTGGAAATCCAGTTGCACCACATCCACTGGCTCTCACCCATCTATTTTACCTGTCACCATCTCAAAGAATTCCAATAGATTTGTCAAGCAGGATTTACCTTTTGTAAATCCATGTTGACTCTGTCCGATCCCATCTCTGCTAGTCATATGCTCCGCTATTATATCCTTAACAATGGATTCCCATCATTTTGCCCACTACAGATGTAAGGCTCACTGGCCTATAATTCCCCGCTTTTCCTCTACCCCCCTTTTTAAATAGTGGGGTAACATTAGCTACCCTCCAATCCATGGGTACTGATCCTGAGTCTATCGAATGATGGAAAATAATTCTTAAAGCATCTGCTATCTGAATGTCCACTTCTTTAAGTACCCTAGGATGTAGATTATCAGGCCCTTGGGATATATCAGCCTTCAATCCCTTCAATTTCCCCAAGACCATGTCCTTATAGATACTGATTTCATTCAGCTCCTCCCTTGCTTTAGTCTCTATGTTTCCCAAAATCCTTGGGAGGTTATTTGTATCCTCTCTTGTGAAAACAGAATTAAAGTAAGCATTTAATTGGTCTACCATTTCTTTATTCCCCATTATATATTCCCCTGATTCTGACTCCAAGGGACCAACTCTAGATTTCACCAATCTTTTCCTCTTGATGTATCTATAAAAGCTTTTGCAGTTGGTTTTTATGTTTGCCGCAAGCTTACTTTCGTAATTTATTTTTGCCCTCTTGATTAATCCCTTTGTCCTCATTTGCTGCATCTTGAACTGATCCCAGTTTTCGGATTTGGTACTTTTTTTCGCCAATTGATATGCCCTCTCTTTGGACCTAATGCTATCTCTAATTTCCCTTGTTCTCCACGGTTGAGTCACCTTTTTTGATTTATTTTTATGCCAAACCGGTAAAAACGATTTCTGCAATCCTTCCATTAGATTTTTAAATGCTTTCCTTTGTCTATCCACCGTCAACCCCCCCATAAACACCACCCAATCAATCTACTCAACTCCTGTCTCATACCATCAAAATTCCCTTTATTTAAAGTCAGGACCTTAGTTTCGGTTTTAATTTCTTCACTCTCCATGTCGAATGAGAATTCGATCATATTGTGATCGCTCCTACCCAAAGGACCTCGAACAACAAGATTGCTGATTAGCCCCTTTTCATGACATAATACCCAGTCTAAAATTACCTGCTTCTGAGTTGGTTCCTCGACATATTGGTCTAGATAACTGTTCCGAAAACATTCAAGGAATTCCTGCTCCTCAGTATTTTTACTAATTTGGCTAGTCCAATCTATATGTGAATTAAATTCTCCCATGACGACAGCTGTTGCCTTATTCCATGCTTCTCTAATTTCTATTTTTATGCCTTCCCTCACCTCTACATTACTATTTAGAAGCCTAATTACCACCCCCACTAATGTTTTCTGCCCCTTGCTGTTCCTCAGTTCTACCCATATAGATTCTGCATCTTCTGTGTTAATATCCTTCCTGTCAATCATGTCGGTCCCTTCTCTCACCATCAATGCTACCACATCCCCTTTTCTTTCTTGTCGATCTTAACTAAGTTAAGTTCCCAGGCTTGTCCACCTTGCAGCCATGTTTCTGTAATCCCAATCAAATCGGATTTGTTTGTCTCAATTTCCACAGCCAATTCAGCTCCCATGTTCCGAATGCTTCTTGCATTAAGATATAAAGCCTTCAGATTTGCTTTTTTCACCCTCCTTGCTCTTGCTGATTTTTTACTTTCACTGCCTAACCTAACTTTTCCTATTTTATATTTCCTGTCCTTTGCCCTATCATACAGGTTCCCATCCCCCTGCCAAATAGTTTAAACCACATCCGACGGCTGCACCAAACCTAGCTGCCAATATATTGACGCCTTTTGGGTTTAGGTGTAACCCATCCTTCTTGTAAAGGTCATGCCTTCCCCAAAAGAGATCGCAATGGTCCAAGAAGCCAATACCCTGTCTTTCACACCAGCCCCTCAGCCACACATTCACTTGTCTTAACCTTCTATTTTTGTGCTCAGTTGCACATGGCACAGGTAGCTATCCAGAGATCATGACCAATGCGGTCCTGTTTCTTAGCTTCGGTCCTAGCTCGCTGTAATCCTTTCTTAGTACATCCTCCCTCTTTTTATCTATGTCATTGGTACCCACATGTACTCTCCTTTCAGAATACTCTGGACCTGATTTGATATATTCCGTACACTTGCACCAGGGAGGCAGCACACCATGCGGGTATATCTATCTGGCTCACAGAATATGGCTCATAGTCTGTACCTCTGCCAATGAAGGTCCCAATGACCACTGCATTCCTTCTTACCTTTCGTACCACCGTACCAGGCTCAGTGCCAGCGACTTGATCACTGCAGCCAGCTTCTGTCAGGTCATCTCCCTCAACAGCATCCAGCACAAAATACCTGTTACTGAGATGAGTACTCACAGGTGTGCTCTCCATTTTCTAGGCATTTTTCTTCCCTCCCCTGACAGTTACCCACTTACCTGACACATCTGGTCTCGGGGAAACTATATCCCTGAAAGTTGAAACTATTAACTCCTCACTCTCCTTTACCAGCTGCAGGTCCTAAAGGTGCAGCTCCAGATCCCCAACTCGGTCCTTATGGAACTGAATCTCGGTGCACCTTATGCAGATGTGGCTATCTGCGAGGGTGGAACACACCCATGGTTCCCACATCTGACACCCAGTACAAAGCACTAAGCCCATAGGTATGACTGAGTTAAAATAATGCCGCTTACATTTCTCCTCGCCTGTTTTGGCCTAAGCCTGTTGAGGAAAATCCTGGAAGTCCCACTCCTTCTCCGTGTTGCTCGCTTGACGGGCCACTCACCTCACCTCCATTCGCCATAACGCTCACCTGACCTTCTTGTCACTTTCACCAAGCTGCTCCTCCACCGACTCACAGCCCGACTCTCTCTGAGTTCCTCCTCCGACTACCTGCCAAACCAAGTAGGTCCAAGCGGCGGAAAGCCCCCGCCTTTTATAGCTTACCTTCTCGTTACTTTGACCAAGATCGTCCTCCTCCGACTCACAGTCTGACTCTCTCCGAGTTCCTCCTCCGATTCCCAGCCGAAGCAAGAATATACATGGAATAGAAAGGAATGTTTTTACTCAGCCCACACAACATGTGTATTAGAATATACTTGGAATAGAAAGGAATGTTTTTACTCAGCACACACAACATCTGCATTCGAATTTATTTGAATAGAAATAATTTTTTTTCCAGCACACACAACATATGCATTAGAATATACTTGGAATAGGAAGGAATATACTGACTCAGCACAGACAACATTTACATTAGAATATACTTGGAATAGAAAGAAATGTTTTGACTCAGCACACACAACATGTGCATTAGAATATACTTGGAATAGAAATGAATGATTTTAATCAGCACACACAAAATGTGCTTGAGAATAAATTTGGAATAGAAAGAAATGTTTTTACTCAGCACACACAACATGTACATTAGAATATCCTTGGAATAGAAAGAAATGTTTTGACCCAGCACGCACAACATTTGCATTGGAATATACTTGGAATAGAGAAATGTTTTCACCTAGCAGTTACATCTTGTGCATCAGAATATATAGTTGGAATAGAAAGGAATGTTTGGACTCTTGACACACAAATGTCCATTGGAATATACATGGAATACAAAGAAATGCTTTGTATCATCTCACACATGTGCATCAGAATACATTTGGAATAGAAAGAAATGCTTTTACTCAGCGCACACAACATGAACATTAGAATATCCTTGGAATGGAAAGGAATGTTTTGCCTCAGCACACACGACATGTCCATTGAAATATACTTGAAATACAAAGAAATGTTAAGACTTAGCACATACAACATGTGCATTAGAATATACTTGGAATAGAAAGAAATGTTTTCACCTAGCAGACACATCCTGTGCATCAGAATATTTACATGGAATATAAAGAAATGTTTTGACTCAGCTCACACAACATGTACATTAGAGTTAACTGGGAATAAGAAGGATTCTTTTGACTCAGCACACACAACATGTATATTAGACTATATTTGGAATAGAAAGGAAAGTATTCACTCAGCACACACAACATGTATATTACAATACACTTGGATAAGAAAGGAAAGTTTTCACTCAGCACATACAACATGTGCATTAGAATATAGTTGGAAAAGAAAGGAATGTTTTTACTCAGCACAGACAACACATGCATTAGTATATACTTGGAATAGAAAGAAATGTTTTGACTCAGCAGACACATCCTGTGCATCGGAATATATAGTTGGAATAGAAAGGAATGTTTGGACTCTTGACACAAAAAATGTCCATTGGAATATACATGGAATACAAAGAAATGCTTTCTATCTTCTCACACAATGTGCATTAGAATATATCTTGAATAGAAATGAATGATTTTAGTCAGCACACACAAAATGTGCTTGAGAATACATTTGGAATAGAAAGAAATGTTTTTACTCAGCGCACACAACATGTGCATGGGAATATACTTGGAATAGAAATTTTTTTTTTCGCCTAGCAGACACATGCTGTGCATCAGAATATATGCTTGCAATAGAAAGGAATGTTTTGACTCAGCATACACAACATGTGATCAATATATACTTAGAATATAAGGGAATGTATTGACACAGCACACACAATATGAGCATTAGAATATATGTGGAAGAGAAAGGAATGTTTTGACTTCCACACATCACATGTGCATTAGTGTGTATTTGGAATAGAAAGGAATGTTTTGAGCCAGCACACAGAACAAGTGTATTTGAATATATTTGGCATTGAAAGAAATGTTTTGACTCAGCACAGAAAACGTGTGCTTGAGAATATACTTGCAATAGAACGGAATGTTTTGATTCAGCACACGAAACGTGCATTTGTATATACTTGGAATACAAACAAATGATTTTACTCATCTCCTACAACATGTGCATTAGAATATACTTGCAATAGAAGGAAATATTTTGACTCAGCACACACAACATGTGAATGGGAATATACTTGGAAAAGAAAGGAATGTTTTGATGCAACACACACAAGATGTGCATTAGAATATACATGGACTAGAATTAAATGTTTTTACTCAATAGACACAACATGTGCATTAGAATAAATTTGGAGTAGAAAGGAATGTTTTTACTCACCACACACAACATGTGAATGGGAATATACTTGGAAAAGAAAGGAATGTTTTGATGCAACACACACAAGATGTGCATTAGAATATACATGGACTAGAATTAAATGTTTTTACTCAATAGACACAACATGTGCATTAGAATAAATTTGGAGTAGAAAGGAATGTTTTTACTCACCACACACAACATGTGTACTAGTATATACTTGGAATATAAACGAATGATTTTACTCATCTCCTACAACATGTGCATTAGAATATACTTGTAATAGAAAGAAATATTTTGACTCAGCACACACAACATTTGAATGGGAATAAACTTGGAAAAGAAAGGAATGTTTTGATGCAGCACACACAACATGTGCATTAGAATATAATTGGAATACAAAGGAATGATTTTACTCATCACCTACAACATGTGCATTAGAATATATTTGGTATAGCACAGAATGTTTTGACCCAGCACACACAACATGTGCATTAGAATATACTTGGAATCGAAAGTTATGTTTTTACTCAGCACTCAATACAAGTGCATTAGAATATATGTGGAATAGAAATAAATATTTTGACACTGCACATACAACATGTGCATTAGAATGTACATGGAATAGAAATAAATGTTTTGACACAGCACAAACAAGATGCGCCTTATAATATATTAGGAAAAGAAAGGAATGTTTTGACTCAGCACACACAACGTGGATTAGAATATACTTCGAATAGAATGGAATGTTTGATTCATCACACACAACATGTGCATTAGTATATACATGAAATAGAAAGGAATGTTTTGACTCAGCACCCACAACATGTGCATTAGTATATACTTGCAATACAAAGGAATGTTTTGACTCAGCACACACAACATGTGCATTAGTATATACTTGCAATACAAAGGAATGTTTTGACTCAGCGCACACCACATGTGCATTGGAATATACTTGGAAAAGAAAGAAATGTTTTGACTCAGCACACACAAAATGTGCAATAGAATATATTTGAAATAGAAAGGAATGTTTTGACTCTGTACACACAACATGTTCTTTTGAATATTCTTGGAATAGAAATAAATGTTTTGACTCATCACAGACAACGTTCATTAGAATATACATCGAATAGAAAGGAATGTTTTGACTCAGGCCACACAACATTTGCATTGGAATATACTTGGAGTAGAAAGAAATGCTTTGGTTCAGCACAGCCAACATGTGTATTAGAATATATTTGGAATAGAAAAGAATATTGTGACTCAGCACACACAACATGTGCATTAGAATATACTTGGAGTAGAAAGGAAAGTTTTGACTCAGCACACACAAAAAGTGCCACTCAGAAAATGAGCCGATTTTTCCAACTTTCTGTCTTCTATCTCCCTGCCAGTTCTGAATCCACATAAATACCTTACCCCAATCCCATGAGCTTTGATTTTACATGCCAGTCATTTATGTGGGAACTTATTCTAGGCCTTTTGGAAATCCAGTTGCACCACATCCACTGGCTCTCACCCATCTATTTTACCTGTCACCATCTCAAAGAATTCCAATAGATTTGTCAAGCAGGATTTACCTTTTGTAAATCCATGTTGACTCTGTCCGATCCCATCTCTGCTAGTCATATGCTCCGCTATTATATCCTTAACAATGGATTCCCATCATTTTGCCCACTACAGATGTAAGGCTCACTGGCCTATAATTCCCCGCTTTTCCTCTACCCCCCTTTTTAAATAGTGGGGTAACATTAGCTACCCTCCAATCCATGGGTACTGATCCTGAGTCTATCGAATGATGGAAAATAATTCTTAAAGCATCTGCTATCTGAATGTCCACTTCTTTAAGTACCCTAGGATGTAGATTATCAGGCCCTTGGGATATATCAGCCTTCAATCCCTTCAATTTCCCCAAGACCATGTCCTTATAGATACTGATTTCATTCAGCTCCTCCCTTGCTTTAGTCTCTATGTTTCCCAAAATCCTTGGGAGGTTATTTGTATCCTCTCTTGTGAAAACAGAATTAAAGTAAGCATTTAATTGGTCTACCATTTCTTTATTCCCCATTATATATTCCCCTGATTCTGACTCCAAGGGACCAACTCTAGATTTCACCAATCTTTTCCTCTTGATGTATCTATAAAAGCTTTTGCAGTTGGTTTTTATGTTTGCCGCAAGCTTACTTTCGTAATTTATTTTTGCCCTCTTGATTAATCCCTTTGTCCTCATTTGCTGCATCTTGAACTGATCCCAGTTTTCGGATTTGGTACTTTTTTTCGCCAATTGATATGCCCTCTCTTTGGACCTAATGCTATCTCTAATTTCCCTTGTTCTCCACGGTTGAGTCACCTTTTTTGATTTATTTTTATGCCAAACCGGTAAAAACGATTTCTGCAATCCTTCCATTAGATTTTTAAATGCTTTCCTTTGTCTATCCACCGTCAACCCCCCCATAAACACCACCCAATCAATCTACTCAACTCCTGTCTCATACCATCAAAATTCCCTTTATTTAAAGTCAGGACCTTAGTTTCGGTTTTAATTTCTTCACTCTCCATGTCGAATGAGAATTCGATCATATTGTGATCGCTCCTACCCAAAGGACCTCGAACAACAAGATTGCTGATTAGCCCCTTTTCATGACATAATACCCAGTCTAAAATTACCTGCTTCTGAGTTGGTTCCTCGACATATTGGTCTAGATAACTGTTCCGAAAACATTCAAGGAATTCCTGCTCCTCAGTATTTTTACTAATTTGGCTAGTCCAATCTATATGTGAATTAAATTCTCCCATGACGACAGCTGTTGCCTTATTCCATGCTTCTCTAATTTCTATTTTTATGCCTTCCCTCACCTCTACATTACTATTTAGAAGCCTAATTACCACCCCCACTAATGTTTTCTGCCCCTTGCTGTTCCTCAGTTCTACCCATATAGATTCTGCATCTTCTGTGTTAATATCCTTCCTGTCAATCATGTCGGTCCCTTCTCTCACCATCAATGCTACCACATCCCCTTTTCTTTCTTGTCGATCTTAACTAAGTTAAGTTCCCAGGCTTGTCCACCTTGCAGCCATGTTTCTGTAATCCCAATCAAATCGGATTTGTTTGTCTCAATTTCCACAGCCAATTCAGCTCCCATGTTCCGAATGCTTCTTGCATTAAGATATAAAGCCTTCAGATTTGCTTTTTTCACCCTCCTTGCTCTTGCTGATTTTTTACTTTCACTGCCTAACCTAACTTTTCCTATTTTATATTTCCTGTCCTTTGCCCTATCATACAGGTTCCCATCCCCCTGCCAAATAGTTTAAACCACATCCGACGGCTGCACCAAACCTAGCTGCCAATATATTGACGCCTTTTGGGTTTAGGTGTAACCCATCCTTCTTGTAAAGGTCATGCCTTCCCCAAAAGAGATCGCAATGGTCCAAGAAGCCAATACCCTGTCTTTCACACCAGCCCCTCAGCCACACATTCACTTGTCTTAACCTTCTATTTTTGTGCTCAGTTGCACATGGCACAGGTAGCTATCCAGAGATCATGACCAATGCGGTCCTGTTTCTTAGCTTCGGTCCTAGCTCGCTGTAATCCTTTCTTAGTACATCCTCCCTCTTTTTATCTATGTCATTGGTACCCACATGTACTCTCCTTTCAGAATACTCTGGACCTGATTTGATATATTCCGTACACTTGCACCAGGGAGGCAGCACACCATGCGGGTATATCTATCTGGCTCACAGAATATGGCTCATAGTCTGTACCTCTGCCAATGAAGGTCCCAATGACCACTGCATTCCTTCTTACCTTTCGTACCACCGTACCAGGCTCAGTGCCAGCGACTTGATCACTGCAGCCAGCTTCTGTCAGGTCATCTCCCTCAACAGCATCCAGCACAAAATACCTGTTACTGAGATGAGTACTCACAGGTGTGCTCTCCATTTTCTAGGCATTTTTCTTCCCTCCCCTGACAGTTACCCACTTACCTGACACATCTGGTCTCGGGGAAACTATATCCCTGAAAGTTGAAACTATTAACTCCTCACTCTCCTTTACCAGCTGCAGGTCCTAAAGGTGCAGCTCCAGATCCCCAACTCGGTCCTTATGGAACTGAATCTCGGTGCACCTTATGCAGATGTGGCTATCTGCGAGGGTGGAACACACCCATGGTTCCCACATCTGACACCCAGTACAAAGCACTAAGCCCATAGGTATGACTGAGTTAAAATAATGCCGCTTACATTTCTCCTCGCCTGTTTTGGCCTAAGCCTGTTGAGGAAAATCCTGGAAGTCCCACTCCTTCTCCGTGTTGCTCGCTTGACGGGCCACTCACCTCACCTCCATTCGCCATAACGCTCACCTGACCTTCTTGTCACTTTCACCAAGCTGCTCCTCCACCGACTCACAGCCCGACTCTCTCTGAGTTCCTCCTCCGACTACCTGCCAAACCAAGTAGGTCCAAGCGGCGGAAAGCCCCCGCCTTTTATAGCTTACCTTCTCGTTACTTTGACCAAGATCGTCCTCCTCCGACTCACAGTCTGACTCTCTCCGAGTTCCTCCTCCGATTCCCAGCCGAAGCAAGAATATACATGGAATAGAAAGGAATGTTTTTACTCAGCCCACACAACATGTGTATTAGAATATACTTGGAATAGAAAGGAATGTTTTTACTCAGCACACACAACATCTGCATTCGAATTTATTTGAATAGAAATAATTTTTTTTCCAGCACACACAACATATGCATTAGAATATACTTGGAATAGGAAGGAATATACTGACTCAGCACAGACAACATTTACATTAGAATATACTTGGAATAGAAAGAAATGTTTTGACTCAGCACACACAACATGTGCATTAGAATATACTTGGAATAGAAAGGAATGTTTTGACTCAGCACACACAACATGTGTATTAGAATATACTAGGAATATAAAGGAATATTTTACTCAGCACACACAACATGTGCATTGGATTATGCTAGGAATGCAAAGGAATGTTGTGATTCAGCTCACACAAGATGTGCATTAGAATAAACATGGAATACGAAGGAATGTTTTGACTCAGCACACACACCATGTGCATTAGAATATTCTTGTAATAGAAGGGAATGCTTTGACTCAGCACACACAACATGTGCATAGAATATACTTGGAATAGAAAGGAATGTTTTGACACAGCACACACAAGTTGTGCATTAGAATATATTAGGAATAGAAAGGAATGTTTTGACACAGCACACACAACATGTGCATTAGCATATACTTGGAATAGGAAGGAATATACTGACTCAGCACAGACAACATTTACATTAGAATATACTTGGAATAGAAATAAATGTTTTGACTCAGCACACACAACATGTGCATTAGAATATACTTGGAATAGAAAGGAATGTTTTGACTCAGCACACACAACATGTGTATTAGAATATACTAGGAATATAAAGGAATATTTTACTCAGCACACACAACATGTGCATTGGATTATGCTAGGAATGCAAAGGAATGTTGTGATTCAGCTCACACAAGATGTGCATTAGAATAAACATGGAATACGAAGGAATGTTTTGACTCAGCACACACACCATGTGCATTAGAATATTCTTGTAATAGAAGGGAATGCTTTGACTCAGCACACACAACATGTGCATAGAATATACTTGGAATAGAAAGGAATGTTTTGACACAGCACACACAAGTTGTGCATTAGAATATATTAGGAATAGAAAGGAATGTTTTGACACAGCACACACAACATGTGCATTAGCATATACTTGGAATAGGAAGGAATGTTTTGACTCAGCACACACAAGATGTGCATGAGAATATACTTGGAATAGAATAGAATGTTTTGACTCAGCACACACAACATGTGTAATGGAATAGACTTGGAATAGAGAGGAATGTTTTGACGTAGAACACACAATATGAGCATAAGTATATACGTGGAATAGAAAGGAATGTTTTGACCCATCGCACAAATCAAGTGTATTAGAATATATTGGGAATAGACAGAAATGTTTTGACTCAGCACATGCAACGTGCATTCAAATATACTTGGAATAGAAAGCAAAATTTTGACTCAGTAAACAAAACTTGTGTTTTAGGATAAACTTGGAATAGAAAGGAATATTTTGACTCTGCACACACAACATGAGATCAAAATATACTTATAATATAAAGGAATGTATTGACGCAGCACACACAATATGAGCATAAGTATATACTTGGAAGAGAATGAAATGTTTTGACTCAGCACACACAAGATGTGCATTAGAATATACTTAGATTAGAAAGGAATGTATTGAGACAGAACACACATGATGTGCATTATAATATCTTTCTTTGGCTTGGCTTTGCGGACGAAGATTTATGGAGGGGGTAAAAAGTCCACGTCAGCTGCAGGCTCGTTTGTGGCTGACAAGTCCGATGCGGGACAGGCAGAAACGGTTGCAGCGGTTGCAAGGGAAAATTGGTTGGTTGGGGTTGGGTGTTGGGTTTTTCCTCCTTTGCCTTTTGTCAGTGAGGTGGGCTCTGCGGTCTTCTTCAAAGGAGGTTGCTGCCCGCCAAACTGTGAGGCGCCAAGATGCACGGTTTGAGGCGTTATCAGCCCACTGGCGGTGGTCAATGTGGCAGGCACCAAGAGATTTCTTTAGGCAGTCCTTGTACCTTTTCTTTGGTGCACCTCTGTCACGGTGGCCAGTGGAGAGCTCGCCATATAACACGATCTTGGGAAGGCGATGGTCCTCCATTCTGGAGACGTGACCCATCCAGCGCAGCTGGATCTTCAGCAGCGTGGACTCGATGCTGTCGACCTCTGCCATCTCGAGTACTTCGACGTTAGGGATGAAAGCGCTCCAATGGATGTTGAAGATGGAGCGGAGACAACGCTGGTGGAAGCGTTCTAGGAGCCGTAGGTGGTGCCGGTAGAGGACCCATGATTCGGAGCCGAACAGGAGTGTGGGTATGACAACGGCTCTGTATACGCTTATCTTTGTGCGGTTTTTCAGTTGGTTGTTTTTCCAGACTCTTTTGTGTAGTCTTCCAAAGGCGCTATTTGCCTTGGCGAGTCTGTTGTCTATCTCATTGTCGATCCTTGCATCTGATGAAATGGTGCAGCCGAGATAGGTAAACTGGTTGACCATTTTGAGTTTTGTGTGCCCGATGGAGATGTGGGGGGGCTGGTAGTCATGGTGGGGAGCTGGCTGATGGAGGACCTCTGTTTTCTTCAGGCTGACTTCCAGGCCAAACATTTTGGCAGTTTCTGCAAAGCAGGACGTCAAGCGCTGAAGAGCTGGCACTGAATGGGCAACTAAAGCGGCATCGTCTGCAAAGAGTAGTTCACGGACAAGTTTCTCTTGTGTCTTGGTGTGAGCTTGCAGGCGCCTCAGAATGAAGAGACTGCCATCCGTGCGGTAACGGATGTAAACAGCGTCTTCGTTGTTGGGGTCTTTCATGGCTTGGTTCAGCATCATGCTGAAGACGATTGAAAAGAGGGTTGGTGTGAGACTTGGAATATAAAGGAATGTTTTGACTCAGCACACACCACATGTACATTAGAAGATACGTGGAATACAATGGAACATTTTAACTCAGCACACAAAACATTTGTATTGGAATAAACTTGGAATAGAAAGGATTGTTTTGACTCAGCACAAAGAACAGGTGCATTTGAAAATATTTGGAATAGGAATGAATGTTTTGATGCAGCACATACAAAATTTGCATTAGAAAATGCATGGAATAGAAAGGGAAGTTTTGACTCAGCACACACCACATGTGCATAGAATATACTTGGAATAGAAAGAAATGTTTTAACTCAGCACACATAGCATGTGCATTAGAATATACATGGAATAGAAAGAAATATTTTGACTCAGCACACACAACATTTGCATTAGAATATACGGAATAGAAACAAATGTTTTCACTCAGCACACACAACATGTGCATTAGAATAAACTAGGAATAGAAAGGAATGTTTTCACTCAGCACACACAACATGTACATTAGAATATACTTGGAATCGAAAGAAATGTGTTCACTCAGCACACACAACATGCGCATTAGAATATACTAGGAATTGAAAGGAATGTTTTCACTCAGCACACACAACATGTGCAGTAGAATAATCTAGGAATGGAAATAAATGGAGCGTGGCAAGATTCCTTAGAGTCTAGATGTGTAATCTCCACCTCTCTGGCCAGACTTTTAAGTACCCGTTTTTTAACACTTTGTGTTCAAGTTTAAACCTTTTAAATTTTACTTTAAAGTATTAAGGAACTATTATGGCCATTAATGGTAAAAAGATTAAACCTCAAGTGCATAAGAAGTTACATTTTCGAAGTGTTGCAGGTTTGTGGCCTAGACGACTTGATACAGCCTCAGGCCTAATCTCTTCAGTGTCGTAACCCCAAATATTGCCTGTGGGAGCTGAAAAAAATGTCTATTACTCACCAAGTGAAGGATGGCGCTGTAGTTACCCGTTCTCTGGAAGAAGGTGCGTCTTCCCAGGAAGTGGATCCTGATTTGGAAAGCCTTTTGATTTCAATGGAGGGAGCACGCAGGAAGATGACTCCATTGTTGGAAATGCATCAGGAAGCATTTCAATCTGAAGATATCGCATTCCTTCATCATTTTGTGAAAAAACAATGAGATGCAGGTGGAGACCAGCGGCAACCCCCTGAGGAAGTCGGGGTGCCGTCACTGAGAGTCCAAACCCACAGCAAACCTTTTAAAATTCCTCCTGTTGAGTTGCAGCAGGAGCTGCAGTTACCTTGTTCTGCCACTTCGTCAGAGAGAGCAGGGCTGAGCTTTTCTGACTAAAAGTGTATGCAATTAAATGCAGGTATTCAGCCTCTCATGAATGAGATGGTTCAAATCATAAGTTCAGAATTGAATATAGTTAAAGCACGTGGATGCATCTTATGAAGAATTTAAAAAATTCCAGACTGCTTTTTTGGTCTGTAAACAACAAGTGGCTTCTAACACAGAAAAAGTGTTGAAGGTTGAAAAATCAGTCATAGAATTGGGAGAACGCGAGAAGGAGTTAGAGAGGAAAATAGACCATTTGGGGAATCAAAGCAGAAGGAATAATGTGAAAATCGTTGGCTTGCCAGAAGGTATAGAAGGACAAGGTCCTCATCATTTCTTTAAGGACTGGATTCCACGTATTAGTGCAAGAATTCTTTTCTGGAGGACTGGTACTGGAAAGAGACCATAGAGCTCCAAGATGAACACCCTCAGCTGGTCAACCACCGAGACTGGTAACAATTCGATGTTTTAATTATTTGGACAGAGATGCAATACTTCTACTAGCAGTGCAAAATGCGAGACACCGACAAACTTCGTTATTGATTCAGAACAGCAGAGTATTGTTTTATCCTGATTTGAGTCAAGAGATCATTCAACATCAATGTCAATTTAATCCAGTAAAAGAAGTTTTGTGGTGTAAAGGTTATAAGTCTAGTTTTCGCTACCCAGCAGTGTTGAGGGTGTTTTATGGAGACTATCAATTTTGGTTTTTTGAGAATGATCATGAAGCAATGATTTTTGATGATTCATTGCAGATATAAGTGGACAAAGACGTAGTCCCCCATTGTCTCCTAAAGAAAAATCTGGTTGTTTTGGAAACGGAAGAAATGGCAGAAATGGGAAAATCGGGAATGGAAAGTGTCCAACTTCTTCTGAAATGGGATCTTCGAGATTGGAATCTGTTGGATGAAAAGAAGAATTTTCTTTTTCTTACTTTATTTTTTTGTTATTATGATATTTTGATGTTATTCATTGTTTGGCTGGGGAGGGAGAGATTTGCTCTAAGTTCTTTACTAGTCATCAGCCACTGGTGGGTGACGCACACACAGTTTTTGTTTAGGGATTACTATCTGTTGGTGGTGTCTTTTTTGGGGGGGGTGTTCTTCCTTATTTTTTTAAATTTTTTATTTTAGTTAGCTTTTAATTTGTGATTTTTTTTCCTATTGGATATTATTGGTATTTAGTAATAATAGTAGATATGTCGAAGTTGAGGTTTGCTACTTTTAATGTTTGAGGATTAAACAGTCCGATTAAGCGTATACAAGTCTTGGTGCATATTAAGAAAATGAATATTGATATTTTTTTTTCTACAAGAAACAGATTTGAATGTGAAGGAAAGTACGAAATTAAAGAGAGACTGTGTTGGACATGAATATTCTTCATTTAATTCTAGGGTTAAGGCGTAGCAATCTTGATACATAAAAAAATATCTTTTGAATTACAATCAATGGAGGAAAAGGCAGGACGTATTCTTAAATTAAATTGTAAGATCTGTAGTGAATTTTGGACTTTATTTAATATTTATTCCCCAAATGTAGATGATGAAAGATTTATTTCAGATCCATTTTTATGTTTGGGTCAGGCTAATGATAATACTTTAGTTGGTGGTGATTTTAATTGTGTTTTGGAAGTTTTATTAGATAAATCTCAGAAGAAAGTTAAGAAATCTAAGATGGCAGTTCAGGTTCAAGCGTTGATGAAAGATTTTAATTTAGTAGATATTTGGAGACGTCTTAATCTAACAGAGAAAGATTTCTCCTTTTATTCATCTAGACATGAATTGTTTTCAAGGATTGATTTTTTTTTTAGTATCAGCACATTTACAAGGGAAAATACAACAATTGAAATTGGTCTGTAAACTTCTCCAAGTTATACTTCTCTTCATTATATTTTTCATATGCAACTTTTGAAAAAATTCAAGTGGCCTATCGTTGGAGATTAATACAATGTTGTTAAAAATATGTAATTTAATGATTTTTTGAAAAAAATAAATTAATATTTTTGAAAGAAAATTCTAATTATGTTCAAAGTAAGTTTGTATTATGGGATGCTATGAAAGCTTATTTGAGAGGACAAATAATTAGTTATACTTCTAAAATAAAAAAAGAATCGATTAAATCAGCATCTTGAATTAAAGAAACAGATTGATGAGTTAGAAAAGAAATTACAGAAAGATGCTATGGAAGATCAGAAAATAGAATTATCTAGGTTGAAATTGGAATATAATACTTTGCTATCTTATCAATTCGAATATGTGATTAAGAGGACTAAACAACGGTATTATGAATGGGGAGAGAAAGCACATAAGGTATTGGCGTGGCATTTGATGAAAGAACAGATTTTGAGGACTATTAATGTTGTTATACAGAATTCTTTTATTACTTATAAACCTTGTGAGATTAATGATGAATTTTGTTCATTTAATAAAAAGTTATATACATCTGAAGGAAAACAAGAAACTGGATCGAATGATCTTTTTTTAATGACAGTTGAATTTACCGATCCTTGAAGATGCAGATATACAGGAGTTAGAAGAACCATTTACTAATTCCAAAATTAAAACGGCTAAGATGGAAATGCCGAACGGTAAATTGCCCGGTGATGATGGATTTTCGGTTGAATTTTATAAAATTTTTCACGATGATTTATCTATAGTGTTAGGGGATGCATTACGTCAAGTTGGAGAACATTATGATGATTTATCTACAGTGATTTATGATGATTTATCTACCGTGTTTGAGATTAGTTGAAGAACATTATGAATTCTTTGGCTTGGCGTCGCGGACGAAGATTTATGGAGGGGGTAAAAGTCCACGTCAGCTGCAGGCTTGTTTGAGGCTGACAAGTCCGATGCGGGACAGGCAGACACGGTTGCAGCGGCTGCAGGGGAAAATTGGTTGGTTGGGGTTGGGTGTTGGGTTTTTCCTCCTTTGCCTTTTGTCAGTGAGGTGGGCTCTGCGGTCTTCTTCAAAGGAGGTTGCTGCCCGCCAAACTGTGAGGCGCCAAGATGAATGGTTTGAGGCGATATCAGCCCACTGGCGGTGGTCAATGTGGCAGGCACCAAGAGATTTCTTTAGGCAGTCCTTGTACCTCCTCTTTGGTGCACCTCTGTCACGGTGGCCAGTGGAGAGCTCGCCATATAACATATGAATTACCTGAGTCTTTAATTACAGTAATCCAAAAAAAAAGATAGAGTTCCTTTGAAAGTATCTTCATACACCAATTTTCTTGTTAAATGAAGGTTATAAAATAATAGCTAGAATATTAGTGAATAGATTGGCTAAATTTTACCTAAGTTGATTCATAAGGATCAAACAGGTTTTATAAAGAATAGATATGCCTCAGATAATATTTTGTGCGTGATTAGTTTGATTAAGAGATTTCCACAATCTTCAGATCACCCGATGGTGATATCTTTAGATGCAGAAAAAGCATTTGATAGTGTTGAATGGAATTTTTTTGTTTAAAGTTTTGGAGAAATTTAAGTTTGGTTCTTTCTTTATTGTTTGGATTAGGGCTCTGTATAGTAAACTGGTAGCTAGAGTATTGTCGAATATTTTGATTTTGGAACCTTTTAAATTGACTCGATCAACTCGTCAAGGTAGTCCTCTATAACCAGCTTTGTTTGCGTTAGCGATTGAACCTTTAGTACAGCTGATAAGACAAAATACACAGATACAAGGTATGAAAGTTTTAGACGAGGAGTATAAAATTAATTTATTTGCTGATTGGTGTATTCAACAAACCCAGCTCAGTCACTTTTGCACTTGAAGGAATGTTTAATACAATATGGATGTCTTTCAGGATATAAAGTTAATTGGGAAAAAAGTGAAATATTATCAGAAAGTGAAGGAGTTTATTCAGTTTATAAGAATATTATTAATTTGAAATATACTGATCGAATTAAATATTTGGGTATAATTTTGAATGTTAATGATCAATCTTTATATAAGTTAAATTATATTCCGTTAATAAAAAAATTAAAACTGATTTGATTAAATGGAAAGATTTACCCATTAATTTGTTGGGTAGGATAAATACAATTAAGATGAATATTTTTACACGTATATAATATTTGTTTCAATCTATTCCGTATTTACTTGATAATAATTTTTTCGAGACTTGAATAAAATGGTTAAGGAGTTTTTATGGAGAGCTAAATTTTCGAGAGTAGCTTTGAATAAATTAACTTGGAAATATGAGTGAGGGGGATTACGTTTTCCACATTTTGAAAATTATTATGAAGCAGCCGAACTTAAATTTATTACTTCATTGATGGATTTGGTACGGACTCCAAGTTGGGCCAAAATTGAGATGGCAAATATTTCTGAATTTGAAATAGAACAATTTTCGTTTAGATGGAATATAAATTTGTTACAACAATATAATGTGTCTATACTAAAAGATTTAATGAAGTTACGGATAAAGAAAAATAAAATGATAGGCTTTCAGTGTAAATTATCGGCTTTGACTCCGTTGTATAATAATCAACTTAATTCTTTTTCAATACACAATCAAAGTTTATTGCATTGGAGATTTAAAGGTGTGGAAAATTTAGGAGATTGTTTTAAAGAGAGTAAATTTTTATCTTTTAATCAGATGAGGGACAGTTTTGGTATTGATAAGAACTCTTTGTTTCTCTATTATCAAATTCGATCTTTGGTAAAACGTATGTTTGGTAGAGATATGATTTTACCTGAAATGACTAAATTTGAGACTTTTCTTATGAAGGTACCAGAGAAGGGTTATATTTCATTTATGTATCAAATATTACAGGATAGTATGGATAAAAAGGGTTGGGATAGATCTAAAAGTAAATGGGATACAGATATTGGTTTTATTTTTTCCGAGGATGATTGGTTAGGTATTTGTTATGATTGTGTAACTAGATTGATAAATGCACATTATGCAATGATTAACTATAATCTTTTACATTAATTATACTTAACACCTGAAAAATTAAAAAAAGTATCGTTTTCATGAATCAGATTTGTGTTTTAGTTGTGGTAATACACTTGCAAACATTTTTTAATGCTGTTTGGTCATGTATACATATACAATCTTTTTGGAAGAAACTTCAATTGTTTTTAGAATACCTGTATAAGATTAAAATACCTGCAGAATGGCAGTTTTCAACCTCTGAAAGGTTCGGGATTAGATAAGTTTGACTTGCATTTGTAAATTTAGCTTTATCTGTAGTGAAAAAATGTGTCGCTGGTACGTGTAAAGATACAAAGAAGATTGATATTAATAGATGGCATAATGAGATGAGACATTGTTAAATAATGGAAAGAAATTATGTATTTTTCACGTGATAATTATAATTTTATATAAAAAAGTGGTAATTATATTCAGAATATTTACATTTCAATTTAGAGTAAATAGATCTTAGTATTTGTATTTAATTTTTCTTTAATATTTTTCTTTTTTCTTTCTTTATGGCTCTACTCAGGAGAGTTGGCTGAATGGGAGGGGGTTTTCTTTTTTTTTATTTTCCTTTTTTTTCCTACATATGAAAAAATAACATTAATGTTTATGTTTAATTGTCATTTATGTCATATACTATTTGTTTTTTGAACAAATAAATAAAGTTTAAAAAAAGGAATAGAAAGAAATTTTTGACTCAGCATGTATGAGCGTTAGAATATATTTGGAATAGAAAGGAATGTTTTCATTCAACACACACAAAGTGCATAAGAACATACCTGGAATAGAAAGGAATGTGTTTACAGAGATCACACAACATGTGCATGAGAATATACTTGGATGAGATAGGAATGTTTGGACTCAACACACACAACATGTGCATTAGAATATACTTGGAATAGAAAGGAATGTTTTGACTCAGCACACACAACATGTGCATTAGAATATACTTGGAATAGAAAAGAATGTTTTGACTCAGCACACACAACATGTGCGTGAGAATATACATGGAAGAGAAGGAAATGTTTTCTCAGCACACACAGCATGTGCATTAGAATATACTTGGAATTGAATGGAATGCTTTGACTCAGCACAGACAACATGTGAGTTTGAATATATTTGGAAAAGAATGGAATGTTTTGACACAGCAACACTACATGTATTAGAACATACTTGGAATAGAAACGAATATATTTACTATGCTCACACAACATGTGCAGTAGAATATGCTTGGAATAGAAAGGAATGTTTTGACTCAGCTCACATAAGATGTGTATTAGATGTACCTGGAATACAAAGGAATGTTTTCATTCAGTACACACAACATGTGCATTAGAATATACATGGAATACAAATAAATGTTTTGACTCAGCACACACAACATGTGCAGTAGAATATACTTGAATAGCAACAAATGTTTTGAATCAACACACACAACATGTGCATTAGAATATAAATTGAAAATAAAGATGTATTTTGACTCAGCACACACAAGATATGCATTAGAATATATTTCAAATACTATGGAATGTTTTAACTCAGCACACACAACATGTGTATTAGAATATACTTGAAATAGAACGGAATGTTGCGACTCACCACACACAACATGTGCATGAGAATATACTTGCAATAGAAAGCTATTTTTTTACACGGCACATAAAAAATGGGCACTAGTATTTAATTGGAATAGCACAGAAAGCTTTGTCTCAGCAGCTACAACATGTGCATTTGAATATACTTGGAATAGAAAGAAATGTTTTAACTCAGCACACACTACATGTGCATTTGAATATACTTGGAATCGAAAAGAATGATTTTACTCATCACCAATAACATATGCATTAGAATACACTTAGAATAGAAAGAAATGTTTTGATTCAGCACTCACTACCTATGCATTCCAATTTACTTGGATTAGAAAGGATTGGTTTTATTTAGCAAACACAACATGTGCATTAGAATTTACTTGTAATGGAAAGGAAAGTGTTAACTCCGAACACACAAAATAATGCATCAGAATATAATTGGAATAGAATGGAATGTTGTTGCTGAGCACGCACCATATGTGCATAAGTATATATTTGGAGTAGAAATGAATGTTTTAGCTCAGCACACAGAACATGTGCATTAGAATATACTTGGAAAAGAAAGGAATGATTTTACTCAGCACATAAGATATGTGGATGAGAATATACATGGAATAGAAAGGAATGTTTTGACTCAGCACACACAACATGTGAATGAGAATGTTCTTGGAATAGAAAGAAATGTTTTGGTTCAGCACACACAAGATGTGCATTAGAATTTAATTGCAATGGAAAGAAATGTCTTGACTTAGCACATACAAAATGTGCATTAGAATATACTTGGAATAGAAAGAAATATTTTGACTCAGCACACACAACATGTGCATGGGAATATACTTGGAATAGAAAGAACTGTATTCACGTAGAAAAACACATCCTGTGCATCAGAATATATACTTGGAATATTAAGGAATGTTTTGGCTCAACTCACACAACATGTGCATTAGAATTAACTTGGAATAAGAAGGATTCTTTGGACTCAGCACTCATGACATGTGCATTAGAATATACCTGGAATAGAAAGGAATGTTTTGACTCAGCACATACAACATGTGCATTAGAATATAGTTGGAATCGAAAGGAATGTTTTTATTCAGCACGGACAAAATGTGCATTAGAATATACATGGAACAGAAATAAATGTTTTGACAGAGCACACACAACATGTGCATTAGAATATACTTGGAAAGAAAGGAATGATTTGTTCCAGAACACACAACATGTATATCAGAATATACTTGGAATAGAAAGGAAAGTATTTACTCAGCACACACAGCATGAGTATTAGAATATACCTGGAAAGAAATGAATGTTTTGACTCAGAACTTACAACATGTGCATGAGAATATACTTGGAATAGAAAGAAATGTTTTTACTCAGACCACACAACATGTACATTAGAATATACTTCGAATAGAAAGGAATGTTTTGACTCAGCTCACACAACATGTGCATTAGAATTAACTGGGAATAAGAAGGATACTTTTGACTCAGCACACACAACATGTATATGAGAATATACTTGGAATAGAAAGGAAAGTATTTACTCAGCATACACAGCATAAGTATTAGAATGTACTTGGATAAAAAAGGAAAGTTTTGACTCAGCACATACAACATGTGCATTAGAATACAGTTGGAATTTAAAGAAATGTTTCTACTCTGCCAACAAAAACAGTGAATTTGAATCACCTTGGAATAGAAAGGAATGTTTTGACTCAGCACTCAAAAATTGCAGATGAGAATCTACTTTGAATAGAAAGGAATGTTTTTACTCAGCTCACACAAGATGTGCATAAGAATTAACTTGGAATAAGAAGGAATGATTTGTCTCAGCACACACAACATGTATATTAAAATATATTTTGAATAGAAAGGAAAATATTTACACAGCACACACAGCATGGTTATTAGAATATACTTGGATAAGAAAGGAATGTTTTGTCTCAGCACATACAACATGTGCATTAGAATAAATTTGTAATAAAAATAAATGCTTTGACTCATCTCACACAACATGTGCATTAGAATATTCATGGAATTGAAAGGAATGATTTGACTCAGCACACACAACATATGCATGAGAATATACTTGGAATAGAAAGAAATGTTTTTACTTAGCACATAAAAAATGTGCATGAGAATATACTTGGAATAGAAAGAAATGTTTTGACTCAGCACACACAACATGTGCATGGGAATATACTTGGAATAGAAAGAAATGTTTTAACCTAGCAGACACATCCTGTGCATCAGAATATATAGTTCGAATAGAAAGGAATGTTTGGACTCTTGACACACAACATGTACATTAGAGTATAATTGTTCAAAAATAAATGTTTTGACTCAGACCACACAAAATGTCCATTGGAATATAAATGGAATACAAAGAAATGCTTTGACTCATCTCACACAACATGTGCATTAGAATATATTTGGAATAGAAATGAATGATTTTAATCAGCACACACAAAATATGCATGAGAATACACTGGGAATAGAAAGAAATGTTTTTACTCAGCTCACACAACATGTGCATTCGAATATTCTTGGAATACAATGCATGTTTTGATACAGCACATAAAACATGTACAGGGGAATATATTTGGAATATATGGCATGTTTTGACTCAGCTCACACAACATGTGCATTAGAATATACTTGGAATGCAAAGAAATGTTTTGAAGCAGCACACACAACATGTATATCAGAATATATTTGGAATAGAAAGGAAAATATTTACTCAGCACACACAGCATGTGTATTAGAATATGCTTGGATAAGAAAGGAATGTTTTGACTCAGCACACACAACATGTATATTAGAATATACTTGGAATAGAAAGGAATGTTTTGACTCAGCACACATAACATGTATATTAGAATATACTTGGAATAGAAAGGGAAATATTTACACAGCACAAACAGCATGTGTATTAGAATACAGTTGGATAAGAAAGGAATGTTTTTATTCAGCGCAGAAAACATATGCATTATAATATATTTGGAATAGAAAGAAATGTTTTGATTTAGCACATACAACATAAGCATTAGAATATACTTGGAATAGAAAGAAATGTTTTGACTCGCACACACAACATGTGCATGGGAATATACTTGGAATAGAAAGAAAAGATTTAACCTAGCAGACACATCCTGTGCATCAGAATATATAGTTGGAATAGAAAGGAATGTTTGGAGTCTTGACACACAACATGTGCATTAGAATATACATGTAATAAAAATAAATGTTTTGACTCAGAACACACAAAATGTCCATTGGAATATACATGGAATACAAAGAAATGCTTTGTCTCATCTCACACATGTGCATTAGAATATACTTGGAATAGAAAGGAATGTTTTGACTCAGCACACACAACATGTGCATGGGAATATACTTGGAATAGAAAGAAATGTATTCACCTATCAGATACATCCTGTGCATCAGAATATATACTTGGATTATAAAGGAATGTTTTGACTTAGCACATACAAAATGAGCATTAGAATATACTTGCAATAGAAAGAAATGTTTTGACTCAGCACTCACAACATGTCCACGGAATATACTTCGAATACAAAGAAATGCTTTGACTCAGCTCACACAACATGTGCATTCGAATATTCTTGGAATACAATGCATGTATTGATACAGCACATACAACATGTACAGGGGAATATATTTGGAATATATGGCATGTTTTGACTCAGCTCACACAACATGTGCGTTAGAATATACTTGGAATGCAAAGAAATGTTTTGAAGCAGCACACACAACATGTATATCAGAATATATTTGGAATAGAAAGGAAAATATTTACTCAGCACACACAGCATGTGTATTAGAATATGCTTGGAGAAGAAAGGAATGTTTTGACTCAGCACACACAACATGTATATTAGAATATACTTGGAATAGAAAGGAATGTTTTGACTCAGCACACATAACATGTATATTAGAATATACTTGGAATAGAAAGGAAAGTATTTACACAGCACAAACAGCATGTGTATTAGAATACAGTTGGATAAGAAAGGAATGTTTTTACTCAGTGCAGAGAACATATGCATTATCATATATTTGGAATAGAAAGAAAAGTTTTGATTTAGCACATACAACATGCGCATTAGAATATACTTGGAATAGAAAGAAATGTTTTGACTCGCACACACAACATGTGCATGGGAATATACTTGGAATAGAAAGAAATTATTTAACCTAGCAGACACATCCTGTGCATCAGAATATATAGTTGGAATAGAAAGGAGTGTTTGGAGTCTTGACACACAACATGTGCATTAGAATATAAATGTAATAAAAATAAATGTTTTGACTCAGAACACACAAAATGTCCATTGGAATATACATGGAATACAAAGAAATGCTTTGTCTCATCTCACACATGTGCATTAGAATATACTTGGAATAGAAAGAAATGTTTTAACCTAGCAGACATATCCTGTGCATCAGAATATATAGTTGGAATAGAAAGGAATGTTTGGAGTCTTGACACACAACATGTGCATTAGAATATACATGTAATAAAAATAAATGTTTTGACTCAGAACACACAAAATGTCCATTGGAATATACATGGAATACAAAGAAATGCTTTGTCTCATCTCACACATGTGCATTAGAATATACTTGGAATAGAAAGGAATGTTTTGACTCAGCGCACACAACATGTGCATGGGAATATACTTGGAATAGAAAGAATTGTTTTAACCTACCAAACACATCCTGTGCATCAGAATATATAGTTGGAATAGAAAGGAATGTTTGGACTCTTGACACACAACATGTGCATTAGAATATACTTGGAATAGAATAGCAAGTTTTGACTCAGCACACACGACATGTCCATTGTAATATACTTGGAATACAATGAAATGTTTTGACTTAGCACATACAACATGTGCATTAGAATGTACTTGGAATAGAAAGAAATACTTTGACTCAGCACACACAACATGTGCAGGGAATATACTTGGAATAGAATGAAATGTTTTCACCTATCAGATACATCCTGTGCATCAGAATATATACTTGGAATATAAAGGAATGTTTTGACTCAGCACATACAAAATGTGCATTAGAATATACATGGAATACAAAGAAATGTTTTGACTTAGCACATACAAAATGAGCATTAGAATATACTTGCAATAGAAAGAAATGTTTTGACTCAGTACACAAAACATGTGCATGGAAATATACTTGGAATAGAATGAAATGTTTTCACTTAGAAAAACACATCCTGTGCATCAGAATATATACTTGGAATATAAAGGAATGTTTTGACTCAGCTCACACAACATGTGCATTAGAATGAACCTGGAACAAGAAGGATTATTTTGACTCAGCGTCATAACATGTGAATTAGAATATACTTGGAATAGAAAGGAATGTTTTAACCTACCAAACACATCCTGTGCATCAGAATATATAGTTGGAATAGAAAGGAATGTTTGGACTCTTGACACACAACATGTGCATTAGAATATACTTAGAATAGAATAGGAAGTTTTGACTCAGCACACACGACATGTCCATTGTAATATACTTGGAATACAAAGAAATGTTTTGACTTAGCACAAACAACATGTGCATTAGAATGTACTTGGAATAGAAAGAAATGTTTTCACCTATCAGATACATCCTGTGCATCGGAATATATACTTGGAATATAAAGGAATGTTTTGACTCAGCACATACAAAATGTGCATTAGAATATACATGGAATACAAAGAAATGTTTTGACTTAGCACATACAAAATGAGCATTAGAATATACTTGCAATAGAAAGAAATGTTTTGAGTCAGCACACAAAACATGTGCATGGGAATATACTTGGAATAGAAAGAAATGTTTTCACTTAGAAAAACACATCCTGTGCATCAGAATATATACTTGGAATATAAAGGAATGTTTTGACTCAGCTCACACAACATGTGCATTAGAAATAACCTGGAATAAGAAGGATTATTTTGACTCAGCAGTCATAACATGAGAATTAGAATATACTTGGAATAGAAAGGAATGTTTTGACTCAGCACACACAATATGTGCATTAAAATATACCTAGAAAGAAAGGAATGATTTGTCTCAGCAGACACAACATGTATATTAGAATAAACTTGGAATAGAAATGAAAGAATTTACTCAGCACACACAGCATGTTTATTAGAATATACTTGGATAAGACAGGAATGTTTTGACTCAGCACATACAACATGTGCATTAGAATATACTTGGAATCGAAAGGAATGATTTTACTCAGCACACCATACATGTGCATTAGAATATACTTGGAATAGAAAGGAATGTTTTGACTCAGCACAAACAACATATGCATTAGAATATACTTGGAATAGAAAGAAATGTTTTGACTTAGCACATACAACATGTGCATGAGAATATACTTGGAATAGAAAGAAATGTTTTTACTCAGCGCACACAACATGTACATTAGAATATCCTTGGAATAGAAAGGAATGTTTTGACTCAGCACACACAACATGAACATTAGAATCTACTTGGAATAGAATAGCATGTTTTGCCTCAGCACACACGACATGTCCATTTAAATATACTTGAAATACTAAGAAATGTTAAGACTTAGCACATACAACATGTGCATTAGAATATACTTGGAATAGAAAGAAATGTTTTGACTCAGTACACACAACATGTGCATGGGAATATACTTGGAATAGAAAGAAATGTTTTCACCTAGCAGACACATCTTGTGCATCAGAATATTTACTTGGAATATAAAGGAATGTTTTGACTCAGCACACAGAAAATGTGCATTAGAATTAACTGGAAATAAGAAGGATTCTTTTCACTCAACACACACAACATGTATATTAGAATATACTTGGAATAGAAAGAAATGTTTTGACTTAGCACATACAACATGTGCATGAGAATATACTTGGAATAGAAAGAAATGTTTTCACCTAGCAGACACATCCTGTGCATCGGAATATATAATTGGAATAGAAAGGAATGTTAGGACGTTGACACACAACATGTGCATTAGAATATACATCTAATAAAAATAAATGTATTAACTTAGAACACACAAAATGTCCATTGGAATATACATGGTATAAAAAGAAATGCTTTGACTCATCTCACACAACATGTGCATTAGAATATACTTGTAAATAAAATAAATGTGTTGACTCAGAACATACAAATTGTCCATTGGAATATAAATGTAATGCAAAGAAATGCTTTGACTCACCTCACACAACATGAGCATTAGAATATATTTGGAATAGAAATGAATTATATTAATCAGCACACACAAAATATGCTTGAGAATACACTTGGAATAGAAAAAAATGTTTTTACTCAGCGCACACAACATGTACATTAGAATATACTTGGAATAGAAAGGAATGTTTTGACTCAGCACACACGACATGTCCATTAAAATATACTTGAAATACAAAGAAATGTTAAGACTTAGCACATACAACATGTGCATTAGAATATACTTGGAATAGAAAGAAATGTTTTGACTCAGTACACACAACATGTGCATGGGAATATACTTGGAATAGAAAGAAATGTTTTCACCTTGGAGACACATCCTGTGAATAGGAATATATAATTGGAATAGAAAGGAATGTTTGGACGTTGACACACAACATGTGCATTAGAATATATTTGTAATAAAAATAAATGTTTTTACTCAGAACACACAAAATGTCCATTGGAATATACAAGGAATACAAAGAAATGCTTTGACTCATCTCACACAACATGTGCATTAGAATATATTTGGAATAGAAATGAATGATATTAATAAGCACACACAAAATGTGCATGAGAATACACTTGGAATAGAAAGAAATGTTTTTACTCAGTGCACACCACATGTATATTATTATATCCTTGGAATAGAAAGGAATGTTTTGCCTCAGCACACACGACATGTCCATTAAAATATACTTGAAATACAAAGAAATGTTAAGACTTAGCACATACAACATGTGCATTAGAATATACTTGGAATAGAAAGAAATGTTTTGACTCAGTACACACAACATGTGCATGGGAATATACTTGGAATAGAAAGAAATGTTTTCACCTTGGAGACACATCCTGTGAATAGGAATATATAATTGGAATAGAAAGGAATGTTTGGACGTTGACACACAACATGTGCTTTAGAATATACTTCTAATAAAAATAAATGTATTAACTTAGAACACACAAAATGTCCATTGGAATATACATGGTATACAAAGAAATGCTTTGACTCATCTCACACAACATGTGCATTAGAATATATTTGGAATAGAAATGAATGATTTTAATCAGCACACACAAAATGTGCTTGAGAATAAATTTGGAATAGAAAGAAATGTTTTTACTCAGCACACACAACATGTACATTAGAATATCCTTGGAATAGAAAGAAATGTTTTGACCCAGCACGCACAACATTTGCATTGGAATATACTTGGAATAGAGAAATGTTTTCACCTAGCAGTTACATCTTGTGCATCAGAATATATAGTTGGAATAGAAAGGAATGTTTGGACTCTTGACACACAAATGTCCATTGGAATATACATGGAATACAAAGAAATGCTTTGTATCATCTCACACATGTGCATCAGAATACATTTGGAATAGAAAGAAATGCTTTTACTCAGCGCACACAACATGAACATTAGAATATCCTTGGAATGGAAAGGAATGTTTTGCCTCAGCACACACGACATGTCCATTGAAATATACTTGAAATACAAAGAAATGTTAAGACTTAGCACATACAACATGTGCATTAGAATATACTTGGAATAGAAAGAAATGTTTTCACCTAGCAGACACATCCTGTGCATCAGAATATTTACATGGAATATAAAGAAATGTTTTGACTCAGCTCACACAACATGTACATTAGAGTTAACTGGGAATAAGAAGGATTCTTTTGACTCAGCACACACAACATGTATATTAGACTATATTTGGAATAGAAAGGAAAGTATTCACTCAGCACACACAACATGTATATTACAATACACTTGGATAAGAAAGGAAAGTTTTCACTCAGCACATACAACATGTGCATTAGAATATAGTTGGAAAAGAAAGGAATGTTTTTACTCAGCACAGACAACACATGCATTAGTATATACTTGGAATAGAAAGAAATGTTTTGACTTAGCACATACAATCTGTGCATTAGAATATACTTGGAATAGAAAGAAATGTTTTGACTCAGCAGACACATCCTGTGCATCGGAATATATAGTTGGAATAGAAAGGAATGTTTGGACTCTTGACACAAAAAATGTCCATTGGAATATACATGGAATACAAAGAAATGCTTTCTATCTTCTCACACAATGTGCATTAGAATATATCTTGAATAGAAATGAATGATTTTAGTCAGCACACACAAAATGTGCTTGAGAATACATTTGGAATAGAAAGAAATGTTTTTACTCAGCGCACACAACATGTGCATGGGAATATACTTGGAATAGAAATTTTTTTTTTCGCCTAGCAGACACATGCTGTGCATCAGAATATATGCTTGGAATATAAAGGAATGTTTTGACTCAGCTCACACAACATGTGCATTAGAATTAACGGATTAAGAAGGATTCTTTTGACTCAGCGCTCATAGCATGTGAATTAGAATATACTTGGAACAGAAAGGAATGTTTTGACTCAGCACACATAACATGTGCATTAGAATATACCTGGAAAGAAAGGAATGATTTGACTTAGCACACACAACATGTATATTAGAATATACTTGGAATTGAAAGCACACACAGCATGTGTATTAGAATATACTTGGATAAGAAAGGAAATTTTTGATTCAGCACATACAACATGTGCAGTAGAATATAGTTGGAATCGAAAGGAATGTTTTTACTCAGCACAGACAACACATGCATTAGAATATACTTGGAATAGAAAGAAATGTTTTGACTTAGCACATACAACATGCGCATTAGTAACTACTTGGAATATAAAGAAATGTTTTAACCTAGCAAACACATCCTCTGCATCAGAACATATTGATGGAATAGAAAGGAATGTTTGGAGTCTTGACACACAACATGTGCATTAGAATATACTTGGAATAGAATAGCATGTTTTGACTCAGCACACACGACATGTCCATTGAAATATACTTGGAATAGAAAGAAATGTTTTTACTCAGCGCACACAACATGTGCATTAGAATATACTTGGAATAGAAAGGAATGTTTTGACTCAGCGCACACAACATGTTCATTGGAATCTACTTAGAATAGAATATCATGTTTTGACTCAGCACACACGACATGTCCATTGAAATCTGCTTGGAATACAAAGAAATGTTTTGACTTAGCACAAAGAACATTTGAATTGTAATATACTTGGAATAGAAAGAAATGTTTGGACTCCGCCACACAACATGGGCATGGGAATATACTTGGAATAAAAAGAAATACTTTCACCTAGCAGACACATCCTGTGCCTCAGAATATATGCTTTGAATATAAAGGAATGTTTTGACTCAGCTCACACAACATGTGCATTGAAATATACTTGAAATACTAAGAAATGTTAAGACTTAGCACATATAACATTTGCACTAGAATATACTTGGTATAGAAAGAAATGTTTTGACTCAGTACACACAAAATGTGCATGGGAATATACTTGGAATAGAAAGAAATGTTTTGACCTAGCAGACACATCCTGTGCATCAGAATATTTACTTGGAATATAAAGGAATGTTTTGACTCAGCTCACACAACATGTGCATTAGAATTAACTGGGAATAAGAAGGATTCTTTTCACTCAACACACACAACATGTATATTAGAATATACTTGGAATAGAAAGGAAAGTATTTACTCAGCACAGACAACACATGCATTAGAATATACTTGGAATAGAAAGAAATGTTTTGACTTAGCACATACAACATGTGCATGAGAATATACTTGGAATAGAAAGAAATGTTTAAACCTAGCAAACACATCCGGTGCATCAGAATATATAGTTGGAATAAAATGGAATATTTGGACTCTTGACACACAACATGTGCATTAGAATATACTTGTAATAAAAATAAATGTTTTGAATCAGAACACACAAAATGTCCATTGGAATATACATGGAATACAAAGAAATGCTTTGTATCATCTCACACATGTGCATTAGAATATATTTGGAATAGAAATGAATGATTTTAATCAGCAAACACAAAATGTGCTTGAGAATACATTTGGAATAGAAAGAAATGTTTTAACTCAGCGCACACAACATGTACATTAGAATATCCTTGGAATAGAAAGGAATGTTTCGACTCAGCACACACAACATGTTTATTAGAATCTAATGGAATAGAATACCATGTTTTGCCTCAGCACACATGACATGTCCATTGAAATATACTTGAAATACAAAGAAATGTTAAGACTTAGCACATACAACATGTGCATTAGAATATACTTGGAATAGAAAGAAATGTTTTCACCTAGCAGACACATCCTGTGCATCAGAATATTTACATGGAATATAAAGAAATTTTTTGACTCAGCTCACACAACATGTGCATTAGAATTAACTGGGAATAAGAAGGATTCTTTTGACTCAGCACACACAACATGTATATTAGACTATATTTGGAATAGAAAGGAAAGTATTCACTCAGCACACACAACAAATATATAAGAATATACTTGGATAAGAAAGGAAAGTATTCACTCAGCACATACAACATGTGCATTAGAATATAGTTGGAAAAGAAAGGAATGTTTTTACTCAGCACAGACAACACATGCATTAGTATATACTTGGAATAGAAAGAAATGTTTTGACTTAGCACATACAATCTGTGCATTAGAATATACTTGGAATAGAAAGAAATGTTTTGACTCAGCAGACACATCCTGTGCATCGGAATATATAGTTGGAATACAAAGGAATGTTTGGACACTTGACACACAAAATGTCCATTGGAATATACATGGAATACAAAGAAATGCTTTCTATCATCTCACACATGTGCATTAGAATATATTTGGAATAGAAATGAATTATTATAGTCAGCACACACAAAATGTGCTTGAGAATACATTTGGAATAGAAAGAAATGTTTTTACTCAGCGCACACAACATGTGCATGGGAATATACTTGGAATAGAAAAAAATTTTTTCACCTAGCAGACACATGCTGTGCATCAGAATATATGCTTGGAATATAAAGGAGTGTTTTGACTCAGCTCACACAACATGTGCATTAGAATTAACTTGGATTAAGAAGGATTCTTTTGACTCAGCGCTCATAACATGTGAATTAGAATATACTTGGAAAAGAAAGGAATGTTTTGACTCAGCACACATAACATGTGCATTAGAATATACTTGGAAAGAAAGGAATGATTTGACTTAGCACACACAACATGTATATTAGAATATACATGGAATTGAAAGGAAGGTATTTACTCAGCACACACAGCATGTGTATTAGAATACACTTGGATAAGAAAGGAATATTTTGACTCAGCACATACAATATGTGCATTAGAATATAGTTGCAATAGAAAGGCATGTTTTTACTCAGCGCAGACAACATATGCATTAAAATATATTTGGAATAGAAATTAATGTTTTGACTTAGCACATACAACATGCGCATTAGAAAATACTTGGAATATAAAGAAATGTTTTGAATCCGCCACACAACATCTGCATGGGAATATACTTGGAATAGAAAGAAATGTTTTAACCTAGCAAACACATCCTGTGCATCAGAACATATTGTTGGAATAGAAAGGAATGTTTGGAGTCTTGACACACAACATGTGCATTAGAATATACTTGGAATAGAATAGCATGTTTTGACTCAGCACACACGACATGTCCATTGAAATATACCTGGAATAGAAAGAAATGTTTTTACTCAGCGCACACAACATGTGCATTAGAATATACTTGGAATAGAAATTAATGTTTTGACTTAGCACATACAACATGCGCATTAGAAAATACTTGGAATATAAAGAAATGTTTTGAATCCGCCACACAACATCTGCATGGGAATATACTTGGAATAGAAAGAAATGTTTTAACCTAGCAAACACATCCTGTGCATCAGAACATATTGTTGGAATAGAAAGGAATGTTTGGAGTCTTGACACACAACATGTGCATTAGAATATACTTGGAATAGAATAGCATGTTTTGACTCAGCACACACGACATGTCCATTGAAATATACCTGGAATAGAAAGAAATGTTTTTACTCAGCGCACACAACATGTGCATTAGAATATACTTGGAATAGAAAGGAATGTTTTGACTCAGCACACACGACATGTCCATTGAAATCTGCTTGGAATACAAAGAAATGTTTTGACTTAGCACATAGAACATGTGAATTGTAATATACTTGGAATAGAAAGAAATGTTTTGACTCTGCACACACAACATGTGTATTAGAATATACCTGGAAAGAAAAGAATGATTTGTCTCAGCACACACAACATGTATATTAGAATATACTTGGAATAGAAATAAATATTTTCACCTAGCAGACACATCCTGTGCATCAGAATATATGCTTGGAATATAAAGGAATGTTTTGACTCAGCTCACACAACATGTGCATTTGAATTAACTTGGAATAAGATGGATTCTTTTGACCCAGCACTCATTACATGTGAATTAGAATATACTTGGAACAGAAAGGAATGTTTTGACTCAGCAGACACATCCTGTGCATCGGAATATATAGTTGGAATAGAAAGGAATGCTTGGACGCTTGACACACAACATGTGCATTAGAATATACTTGTAATAAAAATAAATGTTTTGACTCACAACACACAAAATGTCCATTGGAATATATATGGAATACAAAGAAATGCTTTGACTCATCTCACACAACATGTGCATTAGAATATATTTGGAATAGAAATGCATGATTTTAATCAGCACACACAAAATGTGATTGAGAATACACTTGGAATAGAAAGAAATGTTTTGACTCAGCGCACACAACATGTTCATTGGAATCTACTTGGAATAGAATAGCATGTTTTGACTCAGCACACACGACATGTCCATTGAAATCTGCTTGGAATACAAAGAAGTGTTTTGACTTAGGACATACTACATATGCATTAGATTATACTTGGAATTGAAATAAATGTTTTGACTCAGCACACACAACATGTGCATGGGAATATACCTGGAATAGAAAGAAATGTTTTAACCTGGCAGTTACATCCTGTGCATCAGAATATATAGTTGGAATGTTTGGACTCTTGACACACAACATATGCATTAGAATATACTTGTAATAAAAATAAATGTTTTGAGACAGAACACACAAAATGTCCATTGGAATATACATGGAATACAAAGAAATGCTTTGTCTCATCTCACACATGTGCATTAGATTATATTTGGAATAGAAATGAATGGTTTTAATCAGCACACACAAAATGTGCTTGAGAATACATTGGAATAGAAAAAAATGTTTTTACTCAGCGCACACAACATGTGCATTAGAATATACTTGGAATAGAATAGCATGTTTTGACTCAGCACACACGACATGTGCATTGAAATCTGCTTGCAATACAAAGAAGTGTTTTAACTCAGCGCACACAACATGTTCATTAGAATATACTTGGAATAGAAAGGAATGTTTTGACTCAGCACACACAACATGTGCATTAGAATATACCTGGAAAGAAAGGAATGATTTGTCTCAGCACATACAACGTGTGTATTAGAATATAGTTAGAATCGAAAGGAATGTTTTTACTCAGCACAGTCAACATGTGCATTAGAATATACTTGGAACAGAAATAAATGTTTTGACACAGCACACACAGCATGTTCATGAGGAAATACTTGGAATAATAATAAATGTTTTGACTCAGCACACACAACATGTGCATTAGAATATACTTGGAATAGAAAGAAATGTTTTGACTCAGCACACACAACATGTGCATGGGAATATACTTGGAATAGAAAGAAATATTTTCACCGAGCAGACACATCCTGTGCATCAGAATATATGCTTGGAATATAAAGGAATGTTTTGATTCAGCTCACACAACATGTGGATTAGAATTAACTTGGAATAAGAAGGATTATTTTGACTCAGCACTCATAACATGTGAATTAGAATATTATTGGAACAGAAAGGAATATTTTGAACCTGCACACACAACAGGTGCATTAGAATATACCTGGAAAGAAAGGAATGTTTTGACTCAGCACATACAACATGTGCATGAGAATATAGTTGGAACAGAAATAAATGTTTTGACTCAGCTCACACAACATGTGCATTTGAAGTAACTTGGAGTAAGAAGGATTCTTTTGACTCAGCACTCATTACATGTGAATTAGAATGTACTTGGAACAGAAAGGAATGTTTTTACTCAGCACAGACAACATGTGCATTAGAATATACTTGGAACAGAAATAAATGTTTTGACACAGCACACACAACATGTTCATGAGTATATTCATGGAATTGAAAGGAATGATTTGACTCAGCACACACCACATATGCATTAGAATATACTTGGAATAGAAATAAATGTTTTGCCTCAGCACACACAACATGTGCATGGAAATATACTTGGAATAGAAAGAAATGTTTTAACCTAGCAGACACATCCTGTGCATCGGAATATATAGTTGGGATAGAAAGGAATGTTTGTACGCTTGACACACAACATGTGCATTAGAATATACTTCTAATAAAAATAAATGTTTTAAATTAGAACACATAAAATGTCCAATGGAATATACATGGAATACAAAGAAATGCTTTGACTCATCTTACACAATATGTGCATTAGAATATATTTGGAATACAAAAGATTTTAATCAGCACACACAAAATGTGCTTGAGAATACATTTGGAATAGAAAGAAATGTTTTAATCAGCGCACACAACATGTACATTAGAATATCCTTGGAATAGAAAGGAATGTTTAGACTCAGCACACACAACATGTTCATTAGAATCTACTTGGAATAGAATAGCATGTTTTGCCTCAGCACATACGACATGTCCATTGAAATATACTTGAAATACAAAAAATGTTAAGACACTGCACATATAACATGTATACACACATGTACACACAACATGTGCATGGGGATATACTTGGAATAGAAAGAAATGTTTTCACCTAGCAGACACATCCTGTGCATCAGGATACTTACTTGGAACATAAAGGAATGTTTTGACTCAGCTCACACAATATGTGCATTAGAATTAACTGGGAATATGAAGGATTCTTTTGACTCAGCACACACAACATGTATATTAGAATATACTTGGAAAAGAAAGGAAATATTTACTCAGCACAGACAACACATGCATTAGAATATACTTGGAATAGAAAGAAATGTTTTGACTTAGCACATACAACATAGGCATTAGAATATACTTGGAATAGAAATAAATGTTTTGACCCAGCACACACAACATATGCATGGGAATATACTTTGAATAGAAAGAAATGTTTTCACCTAGCAGTTACATCTTATGCATCAGAATATATAGTTGGAATAGAAAGGAATGTTTGGACTCTTGACACACAACATGTGCATTAGAATACACTTGTAATAAAAATAAAAGTTTTGAGTCAGAACACACAAAATCTCCATTGGAATATAAATGGAATACAAAGAAATGCTTTGTCTCATCTCACACATGTGCATTAGAATATATTTGGAATAGAAATGAATGATTTTAATCAGCACACACAAAATGTGATTGAGAATACACTTGGAATAGAAAGAAATGTTTTGACTCAGCGCACACAACATGTTCATTGGAATCTACTTGGAATAGAATAGCATGTTTTGACTCAGCACACACGACATGTTCATTGAATTCTGCTTGGAATACAAAGAAGTGTTTTGACTTAGGACATACTACATGTGCATTAGATTATACTTCGAATTGAAAGAAATGTTTTGACTCAGCACACACAACATGTGCATGGGAATATACTTGGAATAGAAAGAAATGTTTTAACCTGGCAGTTACATCCTGTGCATCAGAATATATAATTGGAATAGAAAGGAATGTTTGGACTCTTGACACACAACATGTGTATTAGAATATACTTGTAATAAAAATAAATGTTTTGACTCAGAACACACAAAATGTCCATTGGAATATTCATGGAATATAAAGAAATGCTTTGTCTCATCTCACACATAAGCATTAGATTATATTTGGAATAGAAATGAATGGTTTTAATCATCACACACAAAATGTGCTTGAGAATACACTTGGAATAGAAGCAAATGTTTTTACTCAGCGCACACAACATGTGCATGGGAATATACCTGGAATAGAAAGAAATGTTTTAACCTGGCAGTTACATCCTGTGCATCAGAATATATAGTTGGAATGTTTGGACTCTTGACACACAACATATGCATTAGAATATACTTGTAATAAAAATAAATGTTTTGACTCAGAACACACAAAATGACCATTGGAATATTCATGGAATATAAAGAAATGCTTTGTCTCATCTCACACATGAGCATTAGATTATATTTGGAATAGAAATGAATGGTTTTAATCAGCACACACAAAATGTGCTTGAGAATACACTTGGAATAGAAGGAAATGTTTTTACTCAGCGCACACAACATGTTCATTAGAATATACTTGTAATAGAAAGGATTGTTTTGACTCAGCGCAAACAACATGTGCATGGGAATATACTTGGAATAGAAAGAAATGTTTTAACCTAGCAAACACATCCTGTGCATCAGAATATATAGTTGGAATAGAAAGGAATGTTTGGTGTCTTGACACACAACTTGTGCAATAGAATATACTTGCAATAAAAATAAATGTTTTGACACAGAACACACAAAATGTCCATTGGAATATACATGGAAAACAAATAAATGTTTTGACTCATCTCACACAACATGTGCATTAGAATTAACTGGGAGTAAGAAGGATTCTTTTGACTCAGCACACACAACATGTATATTAGAATATACTTGGAATAGAAAGGAAAGTATTTACTCAGCACAGAGAACACATGCATTAGAATATACTTGGAATAGAAAGAAATGTTTTGACTTAGCACATACAACATGCACATTAGAATATACTTGGAATAGAAATAAATGTTTTGACCCAGCACACACAACATATGCATGGGAATATACTTGGAATACAAAGAAATGTTTTCACCTAGCAGATTCATCTTGTGCATCAGAATATATAGTTGGAATAGAAAGGAATGTTTGGATGCTTGACACACAACATGTGCATTAGAATATACTTGCTATAAAAATAAATGTTTTGACTCAGAACACACAACATGTTCATTAGAATCTACTTGGAATAGAATAGCATGTTTTGCCTCAGCACACACGACATGTCCATTGAAATATACTTGAAATACAAAGAAATGTTAAGACTTAGCACTTATAACATGTGCATTAGAATATACTTGGAATAGAAAGAAATGTTTTGACTAAGTACACACAACATGTGCATGGGAATATACTAGAAATAGAAAGAAATGTTTTCACCCAGCAGACACATCCTGTGCATCAGAATATTTACTTGGATTATAAAGGAATATTTTGACTTAGCTCACACAACATGTGCAATAGAATTAATTGGGAATAAGAAGGATTCTTTTCACTCAGCACATACAACATGTGCATTAGAATATACTTGGAATAGAAAGAAATGTTTTAACCTAGCAGTTACATCTTGTGCACAGAATATATAGTTGGAATTAAAAGGAATGTTTGGACTCTTGACACACAACATGTTCATTAGAATATACTTGTAAAAAATAATAAATGTTTCGACTCAGTGCACACAACATGTTCATTGGAATCTACTTGGAATACAATAGCATGTTTTTACTCAGCACACACTACATGTCCATTGAAATCTGCTTGGAATACAAAGAAGTGTTTTGATTTAGGACATACTACATGTGCATTAGAATATACTTGGAATCGAAAGAAATATTTTCACCAAGCAGACACATACTGTGCATCAGAATATATGCTTGGAACAAAAAGGAATGTTTTGACTCAGCACACATAACATGTGCATTAGAATATACCTGGAAAGAAAGGAATGATTTGTCTCAGCACACACTACATGTATATTAGAATATACTTGGAATAGAAAGGAAAGTATTTACTCAGCACACACAGCATATGTATTAGAATACACTTGGATAAGAAAGGAATAATTTGACTCAGCACATACAACATTTGCATTAGAATATAGTTGGAATCGAAAGGCATGTTTTTACTCAGCGCAGAGAACATATGCATTAGAATATATATGAAATAGAAAGAAATGTTTTGATTTAGCACATACAACATGCGCATTAGAAAATACTTGGAATAGAAAGAAATGTTTTGACTCTGCACACACAACATGTGCATGGGAATATACTTGGAATAGAAAGAAATGTTTTAACCTAGCAAACACATACTGTGCATCAGAATATATAGTTGGAATAGAAAGGAATGTTTGGAGTCTTGACACACAACATGTGCATTAGAATATACTTGTAATAAAAATAAATGTTTTGACTCAGAACACACAAAATGCCCATTGGAATATACATGGAATACAAAGAAATGCTTTGACTCATCTCACACAACATGTGCATTAGAATATATTTGGGATAAAAATTAATGATTTTAATCAGCACACACAAAATGTGCTTGACAATACACTTGGAATAGAAAGAAATGTTTTTACTCAGCGCACACAACATGTGCATTAGAATATACTTGGAATAGAAAGGAATGTCTTGACTTAGCACATACAACATGTGCATTGGAATATAATTGGAATAAAAAGGAATGTTTTGACTCAGCACACACAACAATGTCATGGGAATATACTTGGAATAGAAAGAAATGTTTTCACCTAGCAGACATATCCTGTGCATGAGAATATATACTTGGAATATAAAGGAATGTTTTGACTCAGCACACACAACATGAGCATTAGAATTAACTTGGAATAAGAAGGATTCTTTTGACTCAGCACTCATAACATGTGAATTAGAATATACTTGGAACAGAAAGGAATGTTTTGAACCTGCACACACAACATGTGCATTAGTATATACCTGGAATGAAAGAAATGATTTGTCTCGGCACACACAACATGTATATTAGAATATACTTGGAATAGAAATAAATGTTTTGACACAGCACATACAACATATGCATTAGAATATACTTGGAATAGAAATAAATGTTTTGACACAGCACATACAACATATGCATTAGAATATACTTGAAATAGAAATAAATGTTTTTACTCAGCGCACACATCATGTACATTAGAACATACTTGGAATAGAAAGAAATGTTTTGACTTAGCTCACACAACATGTGCATTAGAATTAACTGGGAATAAGTAGGAAACTTTTGACTCAGCACACACAACATGTATATTAGAATATACTTGGAATAGAAAGGAAAGTATTTACTCAGCACAGACAACACATGCATTAGAATATACTTGGAATAGAAAGAAATGTTTTGACTTAGCACATACAACATGAGCATTAGAATATACTTGGAATAGAAAGAAATGTTTTCACCCAGCACACACAACATGTGCATGGGAATATACTTGGAATAGAAAGAAATGTTTTCACCTAGCAGTTACATCTTGTGCATCAGAATATATAGTTGGAATAGAAAGGAATGTTTGGACTCTTGACACACAACATGCGCTTTAGAATATACTTGTAATAAAAATAATGTTTTGACTCAGAACACACAAAATGTCCATTGGAATATACATGGAATACAAAGAAATGCTTTGTCTCATCTCACACATGTGCATTAGAATATATTTGGAATAGAAATGAATGATTTTAATCAGCATACACAAAATGTGCTTGAGAATACACTTGGAATAGAAAGAAATGTTTTTACTCAGCGCACACAACATGTACATACGAATATACTTCGAATAGAAAGGAATGTTTCGACTCAGCACACACAACATGTTCATTGGAATCTAATGGAATAGAATAGCATGTTTTGCCTCTGCATACACGACATGTCCATTGAAATATACTTGAAATACAAAGAAATGTTAAGACTTAGCACATACAACATGCGCATTAGAATATATTTGGAATAGAAAGAAATGTTTTGACCCAGCACACACAACATATGCATGAGAATATTCATTGAATTGAAAGGAATGATTTGACTTAGCACAAACAACATATGCATTAGAATATACTTGGAATAGAAAGAAATGTTTTGACTTAGCACATACATCATGTGCATGGGAATATACTTGGAATAGAAAGAAATGTTTTCACCCAGCAGAAACATCCTGTGCATCAGAATATATACTTGGAATAGAAAGGAATGTTTGGATGCTTGACACACAACATGTGCATTAGAATATACTTGTTATAAAAATAAATGTTTTGACTCAGAACACACAACATGTGCATTAGAATGTACCTGGAAAGAAAGGAATGATTTGTCTCAGCACAAACAACATGTACATTAGAATATACTTGGAATAGAAAGGAAAGTATTTACTCAGCACACACAGCATGTGTATTAGAATATACTTGGATAAGAAAGGAATGTTTTGACTCAGCACATATCACATGTGCATTAGAATATAGTTGGAATCGAAAGAAATGTTTTTACTCAGCACACACAACATGTTCATTAGAATCGACTTGGAATACAATAGCATGTTTTGCATCAGCACACACGACATGTCCATTGAAATATACTTGGAATACAAAGACATGTTAAGACTTAGCACATACAACATGTGAATTAGAATCTACTTGGAATAAGAAGGATTCTTTTGACTCAGCACTCATAACATGTGAATTAGAATATACTTGGAACAGAAATAAATGTTTTGACATAGCACACACAACATGTGCATGAGTATATTCATGGAATTGAAAGGAATGATTTGACTCAGCACAAACAACATATGCATTAGAATATACTTGGAATAGAAAGAAATATTTTGACTCAGGACACACAACATGTTCATTAGAATCGACTTGGAATAGAATAGCATGTTTTGCATCAGCACACACCACATGTCCATTGAAATATACTTGGAATACAAAGACATGTTAAGACTTAGTACATACAACATGTGCATTAGAATATACTTGGAATAAGAAGGATTCTTTTGACTCAGCACTCCTAACATGTGAATTAGAATATACTTGGAACAAAAAGGAATGTTTTGACTCAGTACACACAACATGTGTATGGGAATATACTTGGAATAGAAAGAAATGTTTTCACCTTGCAGACACATCCTGTGCATCAGAATATTTACTTGGAATATAAAGGAAGGTTTTGACTCAGCTCACACAACATGTGCATTAGAATTAACTGGGAATAAGTAGGATTCTTTTGACTCAGCACACACAGCATGTGTACTAGAATATAGTTGGATAAGAAAGGAAAGTTTTGACTCAGAACATATAACATGTGCATGAGAATATAATTGGAATCAAAAGGAATGTTTTTACTCAGCACAGACAACACATGCATTAGAATATACTTGGAATAGAAAGAAATGTTTTGACTTAGCACATACAACATGTGCATGGGAATATACTTGTAATAGAAAGAAATGTTTTAAACTAGCAGTTACATCCTGTTCATCAGAATATATAGTTGGAATAGAAAGGAATGTTTGGACTCTTGACACACAACATGTGTATTAGAATATACTTGTAATAAAAATAAATGTTTTGTCTCAGAAGACACAAAATGTCCATTGGAATGTACATGGAATACAAAGAAATGCATTGACTCTTCTCACACAACATGTGCATTAGAATATATTTGGAATAGAAATGAATGATTTTAATCAGCAGACACAAAATGTGCTTGAGCATACACTTGGAATAGAAAGAAATGTTTTTGCTCAGCGCACACAACATGTTCATTAGAATCTCCTTGCAATAGAATAGCATGTTTTCCCTCAGCACACACGACATGTCAATTGAAATATACTTGGAATACAAAGAAATGTTTTGACTTAGCACATACAACATGTGCAATAGAATATAGTTGGAATAGAAAGAAAAGTTTTGACTCAGCACACACAACATTTGCATGGGAATATGCTTGGAATATAAATAAATGTTTTCACCTAGCAGACACATCCTGTGCATCACAATATATAGTTTGAATAAAAAGGAATATTTGGACGCTTGAAACACAAAATGTGCATTAGAATATACTTGTAATAAAAATAAATGTTTTGACTCAGAACACACAACATGTCCATTGGAATATACATGGAATACAAAAAAATGCTTTGACTCATCTCACACAACATGTGCATTAGAATATATTTGGAATAGAAATGAATGATATTAATCAGCACACACAAAATGTGCTTGTGAATACACTTGGAATAGAAAGAAATGTTTTTACTCAGCACACACAACATGTCTATTGGAATATACTTGGAATACAAAGAAATGCTTTGACTCAGCTCACACAACATGTGCATTAGAATATTCTTGGAATAGAAAGTAATGATTTGTCTCAGTACACACAACATGTATATCACAATATACTTGGAATAGAAAGGAATGTTTTGACTCAGCTCACACAAAATGCACCTTATAATATATTTGCATTAGACTACACTTGGAATAGAAAGAAATGTTTTGACTCAACACACACTACATGTGCATTAGAATTTACTTCGAATAGAAAGGAATGATTTGACTGAGCACAAACATCATGTGTATTTGAATATACCTGGAATATAAAGGAATGATTTGTCTCAGCACACACAACATTTATATTAGAATATACTTGTGTAATGGAAGATTCTAACCTGTTTTTTTTAAACTTGCAGCTCTGTGTTCTTCAAGGCTGAGAACCTGCTTATGTTTTAGAGTCAGCAGACAAAATCTGTTCGTGAGCTCCAGTGTCTAGGTATTGTGGCCAGCAAGGATAATGTGTGCCTTGGTTGGAATCCTTTTTCATGGTTAGCTGGTACATTTGGGGGGTTTGGGCCACACTATTCTCCGTTGGTTGCTCCCTTTATTGCTTGTTTTTGTGATTATTGTAGTTTTGATTTCTCTTTTACTCTCTTTTTGTACTCTTATGCTTGTCAAGTCTCGTGTCTGGCAGCCTGTGACCAAGGGGTAGAATGTAATGGAAGATTCTAACCTGTTTTTTTAAACTTGCAGCTCTGGGTTCTGCAAGGCTGAGAACCTGCTTGTGTTTTAGAATCAGCAGACATAAGCTAAATTCCACCAAGGGGCCAGAGATGCTGTTATCTGACGAAAAGACATCTGTGTACCAAGAAGATTTAATCTTCCTTCTTGTTTTGGTCACAGACTGTCAGAGGCCTAGCCTTGATGCAAAATAAACTAGTGTATTCAAAGTGATAAGCGGAAAATTATGTTATTCGTTAGAAGCCTAGCATGCTAGCTTGCTTGTTTATCTTTCTTGCTGTGCTGGGAATAGGTGCTTGGGTAAGCAGTTTTTGGGAAATATAAGTCATGGTCCCGCTGCTGAGACTCTCCGAGAGGTGGCAACATCTCTCAGCAAGAAGAAGAACTTTTGGAGTCCAGCCAACGTCCCGGTCAGGGGAGGTGGAGAAACTGCTACCGGCACCCTAACAACCTACTACAAGTGTGCAATCGTTGCCTCGCTTCGGCAGTTGGGACCAGCCCAAGCGTTGATATGTATAGTTGGGAAGGGCTTGCATATTGTACTGTGAAATCAGCTTTTGAATTTGTAATAAACATTTGTATGATCTGAACTGCTCTCGGTGTGTGTGTCTATTTCCTTTCGGAAGTTCAAACACTGTGGCCAAACTAAAACGAACAAAGTGAGAGGTACAAGTTTACCCAAGACAATTGGCGCTGTGAGCAGGGTTGGTCTCAAGATGTTTCGCAGAAAGAAAGAGGTGAACACTGAGCAGATCTTTATTCCAGGATTGCATTCCAAAGACGATGGGTTAGGCATGTTGGCCAATACCCTGTCTTTGTTGGGACCACCCATTAGTTGGGATGAGAAGTTAGACCCATCAAGTGCACCTCTGGGAGAGCGGGTTGCCACTCTCCTTCGAGAAACAAAATTTCCTGATAAAAAGGGGACGCTGACGGATGATTTTTGGTTGCTGGCCACAGGCTTACGCCACTCCGTTCAGCATGAAGCAGAATCAGTTCAAAGAGAAGTAGAATTTCAGCGCAAGAGAAAGCAATTAGAGGAGGAGCTAGAAGCCATGCGACAACGCTGTTCCATGATTAGTGAAATTGTTCGCACCAGTCAGGACAGAGCCAAAGAATGGGAGGATAAGCATGTCCAAACGATCTGCCGTAATATTAAACTCTGGCAGCAGCTCTATGCAGATAAGGAAAGGCAAGGAGTAGAACCCGATCCATATTGTATTCGTGCCATGATAATGAATGGTAATAATCCTGATGTAATTGAGGATTGGGATGTGAATATCTGAAATGACAATGGTAATGATGCAGATACTCCCTAGCATGTGTCAACACCCTCTCCACCTGCTGTTCACGCCCACCCCATAAGGCAGCAGACTTCCCAAACAGACAGAAGGGGGGATGATGTAAGGGTAGAGATGGAAGGGATAGATACCCCAGTCTCCCAAGTGGATCCAGGGGAAAATACCCAAACCCCTGCTTATGCTCTATGACCTACTCCCTCTATTGGATGGCCTCGACCTCCTCCCCTAGACTGGGTGGAGGGCCCTGCAGGCCAAAATGGGAACAGGGGTCGGAAGCATTCAATGATACGTGATTTCTCTGTAAAAGAGCTGGCTGCTATTGGAGATCGATTTAGGCAAAATGCAGGAGAAACTCTGGCAGCCTGGCTCCTGCGTGTCTGGGAACAAGGAGGGGGTAATGTATTTTTAACCCCTGAGGAATTGTTGAGATTAGGAACATTGTCTACTGATATCAGGGTCACTGCTGAGCTGCGGGGTAGAGGGAGAGAGGTGGAAAACTTACTTACTACTCTAAGTGATCCCCTGCTACGAGTATACCCATCACCAGTAGATTGGGATTTACATTTGCAGAACAATTGGAGAACCCCAGAGGAGGGTATAGCAGTAATTCGTCAGCAGGCCCTGGCCTCTGCCTTGTATGCAGGGCGTTTGAGGCTGTGGGTACACAGGGGGAGCCCTGATGAAAAGATATTCACGGCCGGAATGCATACCAGATTGGTTCTACACAGGGGCTGGTTCTGTCCGTAACTAGTCCACTAATTGGGCACCCTGTGTCTGAAGCGGTGCATGCCTTATCTGGGGTTTGAGAATTAGAGTTGGGAGGTAAAATCCACTCACGTACAGCCCAGGTTAAATCAGACAAGCAGGATGAAAAGAGAGGGACTGCTGCTATAACAGACCGACAAGAAAGGACATTTTTCTAATCTTGTTAAAGTTAGACGTACCTATAAGTGATATTGATGGGAAACCTACTGCGGTTCTTTATGCCCTTTATAAGAGGAAGGCAGGGGAACATCATCCACAGCTGTTGAGTCCTCCTGGCCCAGCTGTGCCTTCTGCTCCCACTGCTGCTCCCACTGAGCCAGCTCCTCTTGCTCCATTTACCCGTGATGAAATACAACAAATGGTTAAAAGGCTCTTATGGATAATAGTGGCATGTGGGCCTTTAAGCCCCCAAACCCTACTAAAGCAGGAGGGTGTGGGCAGGGTCCTCATGTCTATTCCATTGAGATACAGCAGATACATGGGGACCCACGGTCCTACATACTGTTAACAATCCATTGGGGTGTGGGTAATGACCACCAATATTTGGCCTTGGTCGATCCCGGTGCGGAGCACTCGGTGATTCCTGGTAACCCCGACCTCTGGACTGGACTGACCTTTTGAATAGAGGGGTTGGGAGGGGCGGTCACCCTGGCAAAGGAAATAAAAGTCCGTGCCACGGTGGGTGATGGCCCTTCCCCTATATGGTTACATGCGCTGGTGGCTGCTACTGACGAGTGTATCCTGGGTATTAATATGTCGGCCGGTACGCCCCTTAGAACTAGCCAAGGGGGATTTGCATTTGGAATTCGGACTATTAAAAAAAAAACTAGTAGTGGGTCGGGCAAAGTGGGATCCTGTGATGGTGCCACCCCCCATAAAACCAGTGTGCATTCCACAATATCGCCTCCCTGGAGGGCAAGAAGAGATTAGTGCCACCATCGATGCTTTGCAAGAAGAAGGGGTAGTGAGGCCCGCAACGTTGCCCTTTAATAGCTCTGTTTGGCCGGTCCAGAAGCCGGATGGCTCCTGGAGAATGACAGTTGATTATCGCTTTTTGAACAAACATGCCCCACCACTTGCTTCAGCAGTTCCGGACATTGTCACCCTTATTGAAAACATTGCTACTGGGAATTCAGGAACATGGTATGCTGTCATTGATCTAGCTAACACCTTCTTCAGTATTCTTATAGCTGAGGACTCACAGGATCAGTTCGCCTTTACCTGGAAGGGGCGCCAGTATACCTTCACTCGCCTCCCTCAGGGTTATGTACACTCTCCCACTATTTGCCACAGCCTAATTGCCCGTGACCTGGAGACGGTGCCAGTATCACCTTCCCTCTCAATTCACCATATATTGATGATGTAATGATCCAAGGGGCCACGGAAGAGATGGTACAGAAAGCAGAACAAGAGGATGCCTGGTTTACTGATGGTAGCAGCCGGTGGGTGCAAGGAAAGCAAAAGTGGAAGGCAGTGGCTTACCATCCCAAGTCAGGAACACACTTATCAGAGGAGGGGGATGGTGGCTCCAGTCAGTATGGTGAGTTGAAGGCAGTCACTTTACCACTAGATCCCCATGATCACCCTCTTCGCCTGTTTACTGATTCCTGGGCTGTGGCTAATGGACTTGTAGTATGGATGCCTGATTGGCAAAAGAATGACTGGATGATACATGACCGCCCAGTGTGGGGCAAAGAGCTGTGGCAGTTGTTGCGGGATGCTTCCCACCACCGTGAGATAACTGTGTATCACATTGATGCCCATACTAATGCGGCGACTAACATTGCACAACATAATGCAGTTGCAGATCAGCTTGCCACCATCAGCCATGCTGATACATCCCCCTGGCTCGATGGGCACATGAACAGAGTGGTCATTTGGGGGAGAAGGGATCAGCTATGTGGGCCCGTACACATGCTTTCCCGTCCATCAGGATGATGACCGCATGGTCGTGCGTACATGCCCAGAATGTCAACTTGTGAAGTCCCGTGTCGTTCCTCCTGATCTTCATGGCCAAATAAAATGGGGTGCTTACCCAGCTGCGGTTTGGCAAATTGATTACATAGGCCCCATGCCAGACTGTATGGGTAAACGTTACATCCTAGTAATGGTTGACACCTTTTCGGCCCTGGTGTTTGCCTTTCCCACCAAGACGGCTGACTAGCACTATCCAAGGACTAAATCATTTAATTTCTCGTTATGATGTTCCAGAGGAGATTCAGTCTGATAATGGCTCGCACTTCTCTGGGAAAGCAATCTGTGATTGGGCAAATGACAACGGTATCTTATGGGTTCACAATATTCCTTCTTACCCACAGGCTGCTGGGTTAGCTGAACAAATGAATGGCTTACTGAAGGAACAAATTTGTTTGTTAACACCACTGGGAACCCTGAAGGGGTGGTGTCATGTGCTGCAGCAGGCAGTCAACAATTTGAATCATTGCCCTTTAAAAGGAGGTAAACCTTTCCACTGACTTCTTCACGCCTCTGAACTACAGTATATTCCAGAGGAAAAACCGTCATTGCCCCCCACTCCTGAACTAGAGAATGTCGGACAAAAGGTATGGGTGGCACCACCAGGTCGTGGCCCTCCTGTAAAAGGAGAAATAGTGACACCTGCCCAGGGTAACACTCAATGGGTAGCTATTGAGGGACAGGATGATTTAGTCTGTTTAAACACTGAACGCTTACGGTATCGTGAGTGACATGTGTCAGGCTTCTTTGTTCCAGGTTCTCCGTTTTACGGTCCTAGTGATCTGGCTTAACAGCTGCTTTGGTGCCAACAATTGGATTTGTAATAACGAGGACGTTCCGAGTGAGTTGCCCGTGGGAGACACAGTCCGATGCATTACATCAAGGAAGTCCTCGGTCACCCGCCTCAAGTGCAGCTTATATTAATATGTTATTTTTCAGAATGTTTCAAAATCTGTTCGTGAGCTCCAGTGTCTAGGTATAGTGGCCAACAAGGATAATGTGTGCCTTGGTTGGAATCCTTTTTCATGGTTAGCTGGTACATTTGGGGGGTTGGGCCACACTATTCTCCGTTGGTTGCTCCCTTTATTGCTTGTTTTTGTGATTATTGTAGTTTTGATTTCTCTTTTACTCTCTTTTTGTACTCTTATGCTTGTCAAGTCTCGTGTCTGGCAGCCTGTGACCAAGGGGTAGAATGTAATGGAAGATTCTAACCTGTTTTTTTAAACTTGCAGCTCTGGGTTCTGCAAGGCTGAGAACCTGCTTGTGTTTTAGAATCAGCAGACATAAGCTAAATTCCACCAAGGGGCCAGAGATGCTGTTATCTGACGAAAGGACATCTGTGTACCAAGAAGATTTAATCTTCCTGCTTGTTTTGGTCACAGACTGTCAGAGGCCTAGCCTTGATGCAAAATAAACTAGTGTATTCAAAGTGATAAGCGGAAAATTATGTTATTCGTTAGAAGCCTAGCATGCTAGCTTGCTTGTTTATCTTTCTTGCTGTGCTGGGAATAGGTGCTTGGGTAAGCAGTTTTTGGGAAATATAAGTCATGGTCCCGCTGCTGAGACTCTCTGAGAGGTGGCAACATCTCTCAGCAAGAAGAAGAACTTCTGGAGTCCAGCCAACGTTCTGGTCAGGGGAGGTGTAGAGACTGCTACTGGCACCCTAACAACTTACTACAAGTGTGAAGTCGTTGCCTCGCTTCGGCAGTTGGGACCAGTCCAAGTGTTGATAAGTATAGTTGGGAAGGGCTTGCATATTGTAGTGTGAAATCAGCTTTTGAATTTGTAATAAACATTTGTATAATCTGAACTGCTCTCGGTGTGTGTGTCTATTTTCTTTTGGTAGCTGAAACACTGAGACCAATCTAAAATGAATAAAGTGAGAGGTACAAGTTTACCCAAGACAACTTGGAATAGAAAGGAAAGTATTTACTCAGCACACACAACATGTGTATTATAATATACTTGAAAAACAAAGGAATGTTTTGACTTAGCACAAACAACATGTGCATTAGAATATATGTGGAATAGAAATAAATATTTTGACTCAGCACACACAACATGTCCATTAGAATATACATGGAATAGAAATAAATGTTTTGACACAGCACACACAACATATGCATTAGAATATACTTGGAATAGAAAGAAATGTTTTGACTTAGATCACACAACATGTGCATTAGAATATACTTGGAATAAAAAGAAATGTTTTGACTCAGTAGACATAAAATGTGTATTAGAATATACTAGGAATAGAAAGGAATGTTTTGACTCAGCACACACAACATGTGCAATGGAGTATACTTGGAATAGAAAAAAAAATGTTTTTTTTAAACTTTATTTATTTGTTCAAAAAAACAATTAGTTTATGACATATACAACAATTAACCATAAACATGAACGTTATGTTTGATATATATATATAAAAAAAGAAATAAAGAACACCCCCCCTTCAGCCAACTCTCCTAAGGAGAGCCGTAAAGAAAGAAAAAAGAAAAAATATTAAAGAAAAATTAAATATATATATTAAGATCTAATCAATTTAAATTGAAATGTAAATATTCTGAATATAACATGCACTTATTAATAAAAAATATAATTATTACATGAAACATACATAATTTTTTCCATTATTAAACAATATTTCATCTCATTATGCATTTATTAATATTAATCATATTTGTATCTTCCCACGTACTAGCAATCTATTGGAATTCTTTGAGATGGTGACAGGTAAAATAGATGGGGGAGAGCCAGTGGATGTGGTGTACCTGGACTTCCAAAAGGCCTTTGATAATGTCCCGCATAAATGACTAGCTTCCAAAATCAAGGCTCATGGGATTAGGGGCAAAGCATTGATGTGGATTGAGAACTGGCTGGCAGGTACAAGACACAGAGTTGGGATAAATAGCTCATTTTCTGAGTGGCAGGCGGTGACCAGTGGGGTGTCACAGGGATCTGTACTGGGACCCCAGCTGTTCACAATTTACATTAATGATTCGGATGAGGGGATTGGATGTAATATCTCAAAATTTGCAGATGACACTAAGCTAGTAGGGGTTGTGTGCATGGAAGAGGGGGTCAGGAAGCTCCAGTGTGATTTGGATAAATTGAGGGACTGGGCAGATACATGGCAAATGCACTACAATGTGGATAAATGTGAGGTTATCCACTTTGGTATTACAAACCGGAGGGCAGATTACTATTTGAATGGCAATAGATTAAGAGATGGGGAAGTGCAGAGAGACCTAGGGGTACTTGTACACCAATCTCTGAAGGCGAGCATGCAGGTACAGCAGGCGGTTAAAAAGGCAAATGGTATGTTGGCCTTCATATCAAGAGGGTTTGATTATAGGAACAAGGATACCTTACTGCAGCTGTACAGGGCCTTGGTGAGACCCCACCTGGAGTATTGTGTGCAGTTTTGGTCACCTTATCTAAGGAAGGATGTTCTTGCAATGGAGGGAGTGCAGAGGCGATTCACCAGGCTGATACCTGGAATGGCAGGAATGACTTATGAGGAAAGATTGCGCAAAGTGGGATTGTACTCCCTGGAGTTTAGAAGATTGAGAGGGGATCTCATAGAGACATATAAAATTCTGGCAGGACTGGACAGAATGGATACAGATGGGATGTTTCCAATGATGGGAAAATCCAGAACCCGGGGCCATGGTTTGAGGACAATAGACAAACCATTTAGGACTGAGATGAGGAGGAATTTCTTTACCCAGAGGGTGGTGAATCTGTGGAATTCATTGCCTCAGAGGGCAGTAGAGGCAGGTTCATTAAATATATTTAAGAGGGAATTAGATATATTTCTTCAGTATAAGGGTGTTAAAGGTTATGGAGAGAAGGCGGGGACGGGGTACTGAACTTTAAGATCAGCCATGATCTCATTGAATGGTGGAGGAGGCTCGAATGGTCGAATGACCTACTCCTGCTCCTATCTTCTATGTTTTCTATGTTTTCAATACATTTTTTCGCTACAGATAAAGCTAAATATACAAAAGCAAGCTGAAACTTATCTAATCCCAAGCCTTTCAAAGGTTGCAAACTACCCAATAAAAATACTGTCAGATCGAAAATTATTTTAATCTTATACAGGTGTTCTAAAAACAATTGAATTTTCTTCCAAAAAGATTGTATGTGTATACATGACCAAACAGCATGAAAAAAAGTTCCAACTGTATTACCACATCTAAAACACAAATCTGATTCATGAAAACCATACTTTTATAATTTTTCAGTTAAATATAATTGATGTAAAATATTATAGTTAATCATTGCATAACGTGCATTTATCAATCTAGTTACACTATCATAACAGATATCTAACCAATCATCCTCGGAAAAATTAAAACCAGTATTCGCTTCCCATTTTCTTTTAGATCTATCCCAACCCTTTTTATCCATACCATCCTGTAATATTTGATACATAGATGAAAATAACCCTTCATAAGAAAAGTCTCAAATTTAGTCATTTCAGGTAAAATCATCTCTATCAAACATACATTTTACCAAGGATCGAATTTGATAATAGAGAAACAAAGAGTTCTTATCAATACCAAAACTGTCCCTCATCTGATTAAAAGATAAAAATTTACCCACTTTAAAACAATCTCCCAAATTTTTCACACTTTTAAAGCTCCAATGCAATAAACTTCGATTATGCATTGAAAAAGAAATAAGTTGATTATTATACAATGGAGTCAAAGCCGATAATTTACCCCTAGAGCCTATCATTTTATTTTTCTTTATTAACTTCATTAAATGTTTTAGTATAGGCACATTATATTGTTGTAACAAATTTATATTCCATCTAAACAAAAATTGATGTATTTCAAATTCAGAAATATATGCCATCTCAATTTTGCCCCAACGAGGAAGCCGTACTAAATCCATCAATGAACTAATAAATTTAAGTCGGGCTGCTTCATAATAATTTTGAAAGTGTGGTAAACGTAATCCCCCTAACTCATATTTCCAAGTCAATTTATTCAAAGCCAATCTTGAAAATTTACCTCTCCATAAAAACTCCCTAACCATTTTATTGAAGTCTCGAAAAAAAATATTATCAAGTAAATACAGAATAGATTGAAACAAATATTGTATACGTGTAAAAATATTCATCTTAATTGTATTTATCCTACCCAATAAAATAATAGGTAAATCTTTCCAGTTAATCAAATCAGTTTTAATTTTTTTTATTCACGGAACATAATTTAATTTATATGAAGATTGATAATTAACATTCAAAATTATACCCAAATATTTAATTCGATCAGTCCATTTCAAATTAATAATATTCTTATATAATAAATTAATAATATTCTTATTAAATTAATAATATTCCTTCACTTGCTGGTAATATTTCACTTTTTTCCCAATTAACTTTATATCCAGAAAGACATCCATATTTTATTAGACACTCCGTCAAGTGCAAAAGTGACTGAGGTGGGTTTGTTAAATACACCAATACATCATCAGCAAATAAATTAATTTTATACTCCTCATCTAAAACTTTCATACCTTGTATCTGTGTATTTTGTCTTATCAGCTGTGCTAAAAGTTCGATCACTAACACAAATAAAGCTGGCGATAAAGGACAACCTTGACGAGTTGATCGAGTTAACTTAAAGGATTCCAAAATCAAACCATTCATCAATACTCTAGCTAACAGTTTACTATATAGAGCCCTAATCCAACCAATAAAGAAAGAACCAACCTTAAATTTCTCCAAAACTTTAAACAAAAAATTCCATTCAACATTATCAAATGATTTTTCTGCATCTAAAGATATCGCCATCGGGTGATCTGAAGATTGTCAAAATCTATTAATCAAACTAATCACATGCAAAATATTATCTGATGAATATCTATTCTTTATAAAACCTGTTTGATCCTTATGAATCAACTTAGGTAAAAAAATTTAGACAATCTATTCACTAATATTTTAGCCATTATTTTATAATCTACATTTAACAATGAAATTGGTCGAGATGAAGATACTTTCAAAGGAACTCTATCTTTTTTGGGATTACTGTAATTAAAGCACTAGAACAAGACTCAGGTAATTCATAATGTTCTTCAACTAATCCCAAACACTGTAGATAAATCATCATAAAACACTGTAGATAAATCATCATAAAAATATTTATAAAATTCAACCGAAAATCCATCATCACCAGGTGATTTACCATTTAGCATTTCCATCATAGCCGTTGTAATTTCCCAATCAGTAAATGGTTCTTCTAACTTCTGTATATTTGCATTCTCTAATATCGGTAAATTCAACTGTGATAAAAAATATGAATTGATCCAGTTTCTTGTTTTCCTTCAGATGTATATAACTTTTTATAAAATGAACAAAATTCATCATTAATTTCATGAGGTTTATAAGTAATAAGAGAATTCCGTCTAACAGCATTAATAGTCCTCGAAATCTGTTCTTTCTTTAATTGCCAATACCTTACGTGCTTTCTCTCCCCATTCATAATACCATTGTTTAGTCCTATTAATCACACATTTAAGTTGATAAGATTGCAAAGTATTATATTCCAATTTCAACCTAGATAATTATATTTTCTAATCTTCTGTAGCATCTTTCTGGAATTCCTTTTCTAACTCATCAATCTGTTTCTTTAATTCAAGATGCTGATTTAATCGATTCTTTTTTTATTTTAGAAGTATAACTAATTATTTGTCCTCTCAAATAAGCTTTCATAGCATCCCATAATACAAACTTACTTTCAACAGAATTAGAGTTTTCTTTCAAAAAAAATTAATTTGTTTTTTCAAAAAATCAATAAATTCCATATATTTACAACATTGTATTAAACCTCCAACAATAGGGCTCTTGAATTTTCTCAGAAGTTGCCTATATAAAATATAACAAAGAATGATCTGAAATCACCCTACTTTTATATTCCGCTTGTTGTATTTTCCCTTGTAAGTGTGCCGATACTAAAAAGAAGTCAATCCTTGAAAACGATTCATGTCTAGATGAATAAAAGGAGAAATTTTTCTCTGTCGGATTAGACATCTCCAAATATCTACTAAATTAAGATCTTTCATCAACGCTTGAACCTGAACTGCCATCTTAGATTTCTTAACTTTCTTCTGAGATTTATCTAATAAAGGTTCTAAAACACAATTAAAATCAGCACCAACTAAAATATTATCATTAGTCTGACTGAAACATAAAAATGCATCTGAAATAAGTATTTCATCATCTGCATTTGGGGCATAAATATTAAGTAAAGTCGAAAATTCACTACAAATCTTACAATTCAATTTAAAAATACATCCTGCCTTTTCCTCCATTGATGGTAACTCAAAAGATAATTTTTTTATGTATCAAGATTGCTACACCTTTAGCCCTAGAATTAAATGAAGAAGAATATACATGCCCAACCCAGTCCCTCTTTAATTTCATACTTTCCTTCATGTTTAAATGTGTTTCTTGTAAAAAAGCAATTTCAATTTTCATTTTCTTAATATACGCCAAGACTCACTAACGCTTAATCAGACTGTTTAATCCTCGAACATTAAAAGTAGCAAACCACAACTTCGACATATCTACTATTATTAATAAATACCAATAATATCAACGTATATAGGCCCTCCAAAAGGAAAAACAATCACAAATTTAAAGCTAACTAAAATAAAATAACAAAAAATAAAGAAGAACCCCCCCCCCCAAAAAAAAACCTACCAAAAGATAGAAATCCCTAAAAAAAATCTGGGTGTGGGTCACCCACCAGTGGATGATGACTAGTTAAGAACTTAGACCAAATCTCTCCCTCCCCAGCCAAACAATGAATAACATCAACACATCATAATAACAAAAAAAATAGAGTAAGAAAGAGAAAATTCTTCTTTTCATCCAAGAGATTCCAATCTCGAAGATCCCATTTCAGAAAGAAGTTGGACTCTTTCCATTCCCGTTTTTCCCATTTCTGCCATTTCTTCCATTTCCAGAACAACCAGATTTTTCTTTAGGAGACTATGGTGGACTACGTCTTTGACCTCTTGTATCTAGCAATGAATCAGCAAAAATCATTGCTTCATGATCATTCTCAAAAAACTGAAATTGATAGTCTCCATAAAACACCTTCAACACTGCCGGGTAATGAAAAGTAGACTTATAACCTTTATGCCACAAAACTTCTTCAACTATATTAAATTGACTTCGACGTTCAATGTCCTCTTGACTCAAATCAGGATTTAAAAATCTCTGCCATTCTGAATCAATAACGGAGTTTGTCGTTGTCTCGCGTTTTGCACTACTAGTCGAAGTATTGCTTCTCTGTCCAAATAATTCAATCATCGAATTATTACCGGTCTCAGTGGTTGACCAGCTGAGGGTGTTCTTCTAAGAGCTCTATGGGCGCTTTCCAGTACCAATCCTCCAAAAAAAAATTCTTGCCCTAATATTTGTGGGATCCAGTCTTTAAAGAAACGAAGAGGATATTGTCCTTCTATACCTTCCGGCAAACCAACGATTTTCACATTATTCCTTCTGCTTTGATTCTCCAAGTAGTGTCTTTTCCTCTCTAAATCCTTCTCACGTTCTCCCAATTCTATGACTGATTTTTCAACATTCAACACTTTTTCTGTGTTAGGAGCCACTTGTTGTTTACAGTCCGAAAAAGCAGTCTGATTATTTTAAATTCTTCATAAGATGCATCCACACATGCTTTAACTATATTCAATTCTGTACTTATCATTTGAAACATCTCATTCATTAGAGGCTGAATAACTGCATTTAGTTGCATACACTGTAGATCAGAAAAGCTCAGCCCTGCTCTCTCTGACGTAGTGGCAGAACCAGGTAACTACAGATCCTGCTGCAACTCAACAGAAGGCATTTTAAAAGTTTTACTGTGGGTATAGACTCCCAGTGACGGCACCCCAACTTCCTCAGGGGGGCGCCGCTGTTCTCCCGCCCGTATCTCGTTGTTTTTTCACAAAATCACGATGGAAAGCGGTATCCTCAGGTTGAAATGCTTCCTGATGCAATTCCAATAATGGAGTCATCTTCTTGCGTGCTCCCTGATTTGAAATCGGAAGGCTTTCCAAATCGGGATCCACTTCTTGGGAACACAAACATTCTTCCAGAGAACAGGTAACTCCAGCGCCATCCTTCACTTGGTGAGTAATAGACATTTTTTTGCAGCTCCCACAGGCAGTCTTTGAGATTTAGACACTGAAGAGATTAGGCCTGAGGCTGTATCAAGTCAGGCCACAAATCTTCAGCAATTTGAAAATGTAACTTCTTCTTCACTTAAGGTTTCATCTTTTTACCATTAATGGCCATAATAGTTACTCATAACTTTAAACTAAAATTTAAAAAGTTTAAACTTAAAAACAAAGGGTTAAAAAATGGGAAATTAAAAGTCTGGCCAGAGAGGTCGAGATTACATGATTCAACAATACGCCATCATGGCACGCCCCCTGAAAAAATGTTTTTACTCAGCACACACAACATGTGCATTAGAATATATTTGAAAAGAAAGGAAAGTTTTGATTCAACACACACAACATGTGCATTAGAAAATACTTGGAATCAAAGAGGAGTCACGTGATGGAGTAGTCGCCAGTCAGGGAACTCCAGCCCTCTCCGGAAAAGTTTAAAAAAAATACACAAAACACAAAGGCACAAGATTAAAAATTAAAACAAAGTGAAAGTAAAGGTGGGAAGAAAATGCCAGCGAAGAAAGAAAAGTCGAAAGCAACGGGAAGAAGAGAAGAAGAAAGAACGTCGGAAGAAGAATGTGAAGGTGTTACCTGTTCGAGGAGGCCCGCTGCGCAGAGAGAAGCCCGCTCCCTAAGGTCAGTGGAAGTCCCAAGCTCGGGACTACAAAAATGGCTCACGGAGCCAAGTAAAAGTGTGCAACCGTGCATGCGCGAGGAGTCGTGCATGCGCGATGCGCATGAAAAAAAAAACACTGACGGGAGGGGGGACCAGCTGAGGAGTCGATCTCCACAGCTGAGGATGACAGCTGCAACACAACAACAGGAAGAGAACATAGAAAACAACGAGAACAAGAAAGAAGAGAGTAAAAAGAAAACAAGGAAACAACAGATAACCAACCCAGAGGAAGAAGAAGAAGAAGAACATAGAGAAATGGAAGAAGAAGGGAAAGGCAAGACAATGGATATATATATATTTTAAGGAATATATGGAATCAGTAAAAGAATGGCAATTACAAGAATTTAGTGAAATGAAATGAAGAATAAAAAGTGCAGAAGAAAAAAATGAATAGAATAGAGATGATCATGTCAGATATAGGAAAAAGAGTGGACAAGGTGGAAGAACGAGAAACAGCCGTAGAAATGGAAGTAGTGGACTTAAAAAAGAAATTAGAAGAATCTAATAAAAAAGTTAAAGAGACACAAGAGCTGTTAGCTCAGAAGATAGATATAATGGAAAATTATAATAGAAGAAATAATATAAAGATAGTGGGCCTTAAGGAAGATGAAGAAGGCAAGAATATGAGAGAATTTATAAAAGATTGGATCCCCAGGGTCCTAGGAAGACCAAAATTATAGGAAGAAATGGAAATAGAAAGGGCACATAGAACATTAGCCCCGAAACCACAGCCACAACAAAAACCAAGATCCATTTTAGTAAAATTCTTAAGATATACAACAAGAGAAAATATATTGGAGAAAGCAATGAAGAAAATGAGAGAAGACAAAAAACCACTGGAATACAAAGGTCAAAAATTGTTTTTCTATCCAGACATAAGTTTTGAACTTCTGAAGAAGAGAAAGGAGTTTAATACAGCAAAAACGATCCTATGGAAAAAAGGATATAAATTTATGCTAAAGTACCCAGCAGTACTTAAAATAGTTATTCCAGGGCAGCAAAACAGACTATTCTCGGATCCGGAGGAAGCAGAAAAAATTTGCAGAACAACTACAAAACAGGCAGAGAGATGAAGACATGTAACGACAATAAAAATGACCACGAACTATATGTATGTGTGTATATGGGTATATATATCTATATATAGATATATATAGATATATATATATCTATATATATCTATAAATACATCTATATATATATATATATCTATATATAGATATATATATATATATCTATATATGTGTATGTGTGTATGTATATATGTGTGTACATGAGTGTATCCGTATTTAAAGGAAAATATATAGAGTATAGATAAGAATTAATAAGGGAATGAAAGGGAAGAGAGGAAGTAAGGAGGGAATTAAGAGAGTGACCTTTGTTATATATGAAAATTGAAATCTTTTCTGGGGGGGCTGGGTGGGGAGGAGTTACGGTCACTGCGAAATAAGTTGACGCTTGCGAGTGAATTCGCAAATCCAAATGGAGAGGGGAGATGTGGTTGCCCGACAAGGGATAAAGGGCAACTCAGGAAAGGGAGGGGATAGTGGAGTTAAAGAAATTTTAGATAGGAGAATAAGGGAGATGTTTGATGTTTTAGAAATGTTGTCTTATAAAGTGTTCAAAACAAGAAAGCAGAAATGGATAAGAAGGAAAGGTGATGATGAGGAAACGGAAAGGAAAGATAAACAAAGTATGAAATGGCTACGTTGAACTATATGACTTTAAATATTAACGGAATACATAACAAAATCAAAAGGAATAAACTGCTAAATTTACTGAAAAAAGAAAAAATTGATATAGCATTCGTGCAAGAAACACATTTAACTGAAATGGAGCACAAGAAATTAAAGAGAGATTGGGTAGGACATGTAACAGCAGCGTCATATAATTCAAAAGCTAGAGGAGTAGCTATATTAATCAGTAAAAATGTACCAATTAAAATAGAAGAGGAAATAATAGATCCAGCAGGGAGATATGTAATGATAAAATGTCAGATATATTCGGAGTTTTGGAATTTACTCAATGTATATTCACGTAACGAAGAAGATCAAAAATTTATGCAAGATATTTTTTGAAGATAGCAGACACACAAGGGAACATACTAATAGGAGGGGATTTCAACCTTAATTTGGATTCAAACATGGATAAAACTGGGAAAAAAATGAACAGAAAGAACAAAGTAACCAAATTTATAATTAAATCGATGCAAGAAATGCAACTTTTGGATATATAGAGGAAACAACACCCAAAGGAAAAGGAATATTCATATTATTCGGGTAGACATAAAACATACTCAAGAATAGACCTATTCCTGTTATCAGCTCGTATGCAAGAAAGAGTAAGAAAAACAGAAGATAAAGCTAGAATATTCTCGGAACACTCACCCCTGATATTGACAATAGAGTTAGAGGACATCCCTCCAAGAATGTATAGATGGAGATTAAATTCCATGCTACTTAAAAGGCAGGATTTTAGAGAATTCATTGAAAGACAAATTAAAATGTACTTTGAAATAAATACGGAATCAGTGAAAGATAAATTTATACTATGGGACGCAATGAAAGCGTTCATCAGAGGGCAAATAATAAGTTATGTAACCAAGATGAAGAAGGACTACAATCAGGAAACAGAGCAGTTGGAAAGGGAAATAGTAAATATAGAAAAAGAATTAGCAATGAAGGAAGACACAACTAAAAGAAGAGAATTGGCAGATAAAAAAATAAAATATGAAACACTACAAACATATAAGGTGGAGAATAACATAATGAAGACAAAACAGAAATATTATGAACTAGGAGAAAAAATGCACAAAATTCTAGCATGGCAGCTTAAGACAGAACAAACTAAGAGAATGGTATTGGCATCAAGGAAAAAAGACAAACAAATCACATATAATCCAACAGAGATTAATGAAAACTTCAGAGAATTCTATGAACAATTATACCAAACTGAAAACGAAGGGAAAGAAGACAAAATAGATGAATTTTTAACTAAAATTGAACTACCAAAATTACAAATAGAGGAACAAAATAAATTAACAGAACCATTTGAAATAGTAGAAATACAAGAGATAATAAAAAAAACTACCAAATAATAAAACACCAGGAGAGGATGGATTCCCAATAGAATTCTATAAAACATTTAAAGATTTATTAATTCCTCCCCTCCTGGAAGTAATCAACCAGATTGATAAAACACAAAGCTTACCAGATTCATGCAAAGCAGCAATAATTACAGTAATACCAAAGACAGGGAAAGATCCACTCGCACCAGTGTCATATAGACCAATATCTTTACTTAACACAGATTATAAGATTATAGCTAAACTATTAGCAAACAGATTAGCCGACTATGTACCTAAAATAGTAAATCTAGACTAAACTGGATTTATTAAAAAAAAAGACGAACAACAGACAATATTTTTAAATTTATTAATTTAATTCATGGAGTAGAAGGGAATAAAGCTCCAACAGTAGCAGTTGCTTTAGACGCAGAGAAGGCCTTTGACAGAGTAGAATGGAATTATTTATTCAAAGTATTACAAAAATTCAGTTTACCAGAGAAGTATATTGATTGGATGAAAGAATTATATAAGGGGCCATTGGCAAAAGTGACAGTAAATGGATATTCTCTTTGGCTTGGCTTCGCGGACGAAGATTTATGGAGGGGGTAAAAAGTCCACGTCAGCTGCAGGCTCGTTTGTGGCTGACAAGTCCGATGCGGGACAGGCAGACACGATTGCAGCGGTTGCAAGGGAAAATTGGTTGGTTGGGGTTGGGTGTTGGGATTTTCCTCCTTTGCCTTTTGTCAGTGAGGTGGGCTCTGCGGTCTTCTTCAAAGGAGGTTGCTGCCCGCCAAACTGTGAGGCGCCAAGATGCACGGTTTGAGGCGTTATCAGCCCAATGGCGGTGGTCAATGTGGCAGGCACCAAGATATTTCTTTAGGCAGTCCTTGTACCTTTTCTTATATATATCAAAGCAATTTAACTTAACCCGATCAACAAGACAGGGATGCCCACTATCACCCTTATTGTTCGCGTTAGCTATAGAACCACTAGCAGAATTGATAAGAACAGAAAATAAAATAAAAGGGATAAAAATAAAAGACAAGGAATATAAAATCAGTTTATTCGCAGATGACGTTATAGTATACTTAACAAAACAAGAAATATCAATAAAATAATTACATAAGAAATTGAAGGAATATGGAGAAGTGTCGGAGATTAACGCAAATAAAAGTGAAGCAATGCCAATGAATAATGCGGATTTCTCAAAATTTAAGAAAGAATCACCATTCAGATGGCAAATGCAAGCAATACGATACCTAGGTATACAAATAAATAAAAACATCGGCCATCTATATAAACTCAATTATTATCCACTAATGAAAAAATTACAGGACGACTTAGAGCATTGGACTAATAGGAAGGATAAACTGTATTAAAATGAACATTTTCCCAAGGATACAATACCTATTTCAGGCATTGCCAATACACTTGATGGAGAAATTCTTCAAGGAGTTAAAGAAAATAATAAGGAAATTTTTATGGAAAGGGGGAAAACTGAGGATATCACTAGATAAATTAACAGAATGGTATAAACAAGGAGGCTTACAACTGCCAAACTTTAAAAATTATTATAGAGCCGCACAATTAAGATAGCTATCAGATTTTTATCAAACAAGGGAAAAGCCAGATTGGACTAGATTAGAACTAGATAAAATAGGGGAGAAGATACCTGAACATATATTATATAAATGGGATGAAAAATTGGTACAACGTAGGAATTCTCCAGTATTACATCATCTGCTCAATATTTGGAAGAAGATTCATGTAGAAAGGAATAAAACAAATTACCAATTACCAAAACTAATACTGACGCAAAATCAGCTAATCCCTTTTACAATAGACAAACTTTCCTTTAGAATATGGGAGAAAAAAGGGATCAAAAGAATAGAAAATTACTTTTCAGGAAATAAATTACTATCCTTTGAACAAATGAAGGATAAATATAATGTAACTCAAGATACAGTGTTGGCATACTACCAACTGAAATCCTACTTGAAGGACAAATTGGGAAGCAGTCTGAGGTTACCAGAGGGAAGTGATTTTGAATATGTGATTACAGATACAATGATAATCAAAAAATTTATAACAAATATGTATATTAAACTGCAAGAAAAGGAGAATGAGGAAACAAATGGTAAAATTAAACAAAAATGGGAACAAGACTTAAACATAAAGATAAAGAAGGAAACATGGAAGAAGTTATGCTCTGGAACTATGAGAAATACAATAAACATGAGGTTACGTATGATACAATATAACTGGATACACAGGCTATACATTACACCTCAAAAGTTAAATAAATGGGACCCAACAGTATCTGACAGATGTTTTCGTTGTAAAAAAGAAATGGGAACAACAATTCATGCAATCTGGACGTGTTAGAAAGTGAAAAAATTTTGGGAAGATCTAAACCAGATATTAAATAAAATCACAGAAAGCAATATACCAAAAAACCAAGAGATCTTCCTCCTAAGTAATATAAAAAACAAAGAATTTGGACTTGATTTGGATGGTGCACAAAAAAGATTTGTTAGGATAGCCCTAGCCGTAGCAAAAAAATGTATTATGTCAGCCTGGAAATTAGAAGATAACTTGAGAATACAACAATGGTATATAGAAATGAATAAATGTATTCCATTAGAAAAAATAACATATAATTTAAGAAATAATATTACAATATTTGAACAAATATGGGAGCCATACATGAAACACAATAGAGAAAACCTACCAGGGACATCTACCACCTAAAATGACAGAAGGAGAAGGAAATGAATAGAATTGACTCAGTGGAATTTCTTGTTTATTTTTATTGAGTGACAACATTGTTTGACAGGTTTAATGTATGTTAGATTCTCTACTTTAAATGAATGGGAGGAGAGGTAGGGAGGGTGGGATGGGAAGAGGGAGTGGGGGGGGAGAAAACGACACTATATATTTGAAAAGGAAAATGTATCTATCTTGATCAATGTGGTTTATAGTGTGAAAAAAATAAAAAAAAAAGAAAATACTTGGAATAGAAAGGAATGTTTTGACAGCACACACAACATATGCATTAGAGCATATTTGGAATACAAAGATGTCTTCATTCATTGAAGAATATTCTTGGAATAGAAAGGAATGTTTTGACTCAGCACACACAACATATGCATTAGAGCATATTTGCAAAACAAAGATGTCTTCATTCATTGAAGAATATTCTTGGAATAGAAAGGAATGTTTTGACTCAGCACACACAACATATGCATTAGAGCATATTTGGAATACAAAGATGTCTTCATTCATTGAAGAATATTCTTGGAATAGAAAGGAATGTTTTGACTCAGCACACACAACATGTGCATTAAAATATACTGGGAAAAGAAAGGAATATCTTGATACAGAACAGTCAACATGTGTATTAGAATATACTTGGAATACAAAGAATAATTTGACTCAGCGCACACCACATGTGCATTAGAATAGACAGAATAGAAAGGAATGTTTTTACTCAACACACGAACCATGGTCATTAGAATATACTTGGAATAGAAAAAAAATGTTTTCACTCAGTCGAACAACATGTGTAAAAGAATATACTTGGAATACACAGAATTGTTTTAACTCAGCACACACCACAAGTGCATTAGAATGGACTGGGGATTAGAAAGGAATGTTTTTACTCAGCATACAAAACATGTCTTTTAGAGGATAGTTGGAATGGAAAGGAATGTTTTAACTCAGCACACACAACATGTTAATTAGAATATACTTGGAATTGAAAGAAATGTTTTGACTCAGCACACACAACATGTGCATTAGAAAATACTTGGATAGAAAGGAATAATATGACTCAGAACACACAACATGTGAATTAAAATATACTTCGTAAAAAAAAGAAATGTTTTGACTCTGCTCCTAAGGTGTGTATTAGAATATATTTGAAATAGATAGGAATGTTTTAACTCAGAACACACAACATGCGCATTAGAAAATACATGGAATAGAAATAAATGTTTTAACTCATCATACACAACATGTGCATTTGAATATACTTGGAATTGAAAGGAAGGTTTTGCCTCAGCACCCACAACATTTGCATTAGTATATGCTCGGAATAAAAAGGAATGTTTTTACTCAGGACTCACAAAATGTGCATTAGAATACACTTGGAATATAAAGGAAAGTTTTTCCTCAGAACACACAACATGCGCATTAGAATATACATGGAATAGAAATAAATGTTTTAACTCATCATACACAACATATGCATTTGAATATACTTGGAATTGAAAGGAAGGTTTTGCCTCAGCACCCACAATATTTGCATTAGTATATGCTCGGAATAAAAAGGAATGTTTTTACTTAGGACTCACAAAATGTGCATTAGAATACACTTGGAATATAAAGGAAAGTTTTTCCTCAGAAAACACAGCATGTGCATTATATTATACTTGGAATAGAAAGGAATATTTTAACTCAGCGCACACAACATTTCCATTAGAATATACTTGGTATAGAAATGAAAGTTTAGACTCAGGACACAGAATATGTGCTTTATAATATATTTGGAATCGAAAAGAATGTTTTTACTCAGCACAAACAACATGTGCAGTAGAATAGACTTGGAATAGAACGGAATTTTTGTACTCAGCACACACAAAATGTGCATTAGAATATCCTTGGGATCGAAAGGAATGGTTTTACTCAGCGCACACTACATGTGAAATAGAATATACTAGGAAAAGAAAGGAAAGTTTTTACTGAGCATACACAACATGTGACTTAGAATATATTTGGAATAGAAAGGAATGTTTTAACTCAGCACACACAACATGTGCATTAGAGTACACTTGGAATACAAAGAAATGTCTTCACTCATTCAAACAACATGTACATGATAATATTCTTGGAATAGAATGGAATGCTTTGACTCAGCACACACAACATGTACATTATATTTTACTTCGAATAGAAAGTAATATATTGACTCACCACACATAACATGTGCATTGGAACATACTTGGAGTAGAAACGAATGTTGTGACTCAGCACACACAACATGTTTATTAGAACATACTTGGAATAGAAATGAACGTTTTGACTCAGGACACACAATATGTGCTTTAGAATATATTTGAAATCGAAAAGAATGTTTTTACAAAGCACATACAACATGTGCATTAGAATAGACTTGGAATCGAAAGGAACGTTTTTACTCAGCATACACAACATGTGCATAGAATATATTTGGAAGAGAAAAAAATGATTTGTCTCATCATGCACAACATGTGCATTAGAATATACTTGGAATGCGAAGAAATGTTTTTACACAGCCCTCACTACATGTGCATCCGAACGACTTGGAATAGAAAGGAATGATTTGACTCAGCACACACAACATGTGGATTAGCATATATAGTTGGAAGAGAAAGGAATGTTTTGATTTAGCACACAATTCATGTGTATTAGAATATACGTGGATTAGAAAAAAATGATTTGACTCAGCATACATTACATGTGCATTAAAATATACTTGGAAAAGAAAGGAATATCTTTATACAGCACACTCAACATGGGTATTAGAACATTCTTGGAATAGAAAGGAATGTTTTAACTCAACACACACAATATGTGCATTAGAATATACTTGGAATAGAAAGGAATGTTTTGGCTCAGCGCTCACAACATGTGCATTAGAATATACGTGGACTAGAAAGAAATGTTTTGACTTAGCACACAGAACATATGGAGTAGAAAATACTTGGATAGAAAGGAACAATTTGACTCAGAACACGCAAAATGTGAATTAAAATATACTTCGTAAAAAAAAGAAATGTTTTGACTCTGCTCCTAAGGTGTGTATTAGAATATATTTGAAATAGATAGGAATGTTTTAACTCAGCACACACAACATGTGCATTAGAATATACATGGAATAGAAAGAAATGTTTTAACTCAGCACACAGAACATGTACATTTGAAAATACTTGCAATTGAAAGAAAGGTTTTGCCTCAGCACCAACAACATTTGCATTAGTATATGCTCGGAATAAAGAGGAATGTTTTCACACAGGACTCACAAAATGTGCATTTGAATACACTTGGAATATAAAGGTAAGTTTTTCCTCAGAAAAAAAGCATGTGCATTATATTATACTTGGAATAGAAAGGAATATTTTGACTCAGCGCAGAAAGCATTTCCATTAGAATATACTTCATATAGAAATGAACGTTTTGAGTCAGGACGCACAACATGTTCTTTAGAATATATTTGGAATCGAAAAGAATGCTTTTACTCAGCACACACAACATGTGCATTAGAATAGACTTTGAATAGAACTGAATTTTTGTACTCAGCTCACACAAAATGTGCATTAGAATATACTTGGGATCGAAAGGAATGGTTTTACTCAGCACACACTAATTGTGAATTAGAATATACATGGAAAAGAAAGGAACGTTTTTACTCAGCATACACAACATGTGCATAGAATATATTTGGAATAGAAAAAAATGATTTGACTCATCATGCACAACATTTGCGTTAGAATATACTTGGAATGCAAAGAAATGTTTTTACACAGCACGCACTGCATGTGCATCTGAACGACTTGGAATAGAAAGGAATGATTTGACTCACCACACACAACATGTGGATTAGCATATATAGTTGGAAGAGAAAGGAATGTTTTGATTTAGCACACAATTCATCTGTATTAGAATATACTTGGAATAAAAATAAATGATTTCACTCAGTCACACAACATGTGTAATAGAATGTACTGGGAATAGAAAGGAATGTTTTAACACAGCACACACAACATGTGCATTAGAGTATACTTGGAAAACAATGAAATGTCCACTCATTCAAGCAACATGTACATGAGAATATTCTTGGAATAGAATGGAATGTTTTGACTCAGCACACACATGTACATTATATTATACTTCGAATAGAAAGGAATATATTTGCTCATCACACATAACATGTGCATTGGAACATACTTGGAGTAGAAAGGAATGTTGTGACTCAGCACACACAACATGTGTATTAGAGTATACTTGGAAAACAAAGAAATGTCTTCACTCATTCAAAAAACATGTACATGAGAATATTCTTGGAATAGAATGGAATGATAGGAATGATTTAACTCAGCACACACTACATGTGCATTAGAAAAAACTTGCAATAGAAAGAATTGTTTTTACTCAGCAAATAAAACATGTGCATTAAAATATGCTTGGAATAGAATGCAAAGATTTACTCAGCACACACAACATGTACATTAAAATATAATTGGAAGAAAAAGAAATGTTTTGATTCAGTGGACAAAACATGTGCATTATAATATATTTGAAATAGATAGGAACGTTTGAACTCAGCAAACACAACATGTGCATTAGAATTTACTTGGAATAGAAATAAATGTTTCCAGTCAGTCACACACATGTGCATTAGAATATACTTGGAATAGAAAGGATTGATTTTACTCAGCGCACACAATATATGCATTCGTATACACTTGGAATAGAAAAGAAAGTTTCTTCTCAGCACACACAACATGTGCATTATAATGTACTTGGAATAGAAAGGAATATTTTTACTCAGCACACACTACATGTGCATTAAATTATACTTGTAAGAAAAAGAAATGTTTTGAAACAGTGTTCATAGCATGTGCATTAGAATATATTTCAAATAGATAGGAATGTTTTAACTCAGCACACACAACATGGGCATTAGAATATACATAGAATAGAAAGGAATGTTTGTTTTGACTCAGCACAAACAACATATACATTAGAATATACTTGGAAATCAAATAAATGTTTTTACTTAGGAAACACAACCTATGCATTGGAATACACAGAATACAAAGGAATGTTTCCCTCAGGACACAGAACATGTGCATTAGAATATGCTTCGAATACAAAGGAATAATTTTACTCAGCACACACTACATGTGTTTAGAATATACATGGAATAGAACAAATGTTTTACGTAACATAACATAACAATTTACAGCACGGAAACAGGCCATTAGGCCCTTGTAGTCCGCACCGAACCAAACACCCCTCTCTAGTCCCACCTCCCTGCACAATGCCCATAACCCTCCATCTTCTTCTCATCGATATACCTGTCCAACCTTTTCTTAAATAATACAATTGACTCCGCCGCCACTATTTCTCCCGGAAGCTCATTCCACACGGCTACCACTCTCTGAGTAAAGAAGTTCCCCCTCATGTTACCTCTAAACCTCTGCCCCTTAATTCTTAACTCATGTCCTCTTGTTTTAATCTTTCCTCCTCTTAACAGAAATAATCTATCCACATCCACTCTGTCTATCCCTTTCATAATCTTAAATACTTCTATCAAATCCCCTCTCAACCTTCTACGCTCCAAAGAATAAAGACCTAATCTGTCCAATCTCTCCCTATACTCTAGATGCTTAAACCCAGGTAACATTCTGGTAACCCTTCTCTGCACTCTCTCCACTCTGTTTATATCCTTCCCATAATTAGGCGACCAGAACTGCACACAGAACTCCAAATTAGGCCGCACCAATGTCTTATACAATCTCAACATCACCTCCCAACTCCTATATTCCATGCAATGATTGATAAAGGCCAGCATACTAAAAGCCTTCTTCACCACCCTATTCACGTGAGTTTCTACCTTCAGGGAATGATGTACCGTTACTCCTAAATCTTTCTGCTCTTCTGTATTCATCAATGCACTCCCATTTACCACGTATGTCCTGTTCTGATTCTTCTTACCAAAATGAAGCACCTCACACCATCTGCCATTTTTCAGGCCACTTTTCTAAGCAGCCCAAATCCATCTGCAATCCTTGAAAACCTTCTTCATTATCCACTATTCCACCTATCTTAGTATCGTCTGCATATTTACTAATCCAATTTACCACCTCATCATCTAGATCATTAATGTATAAAACGAACAACAATGGGCCCAATACAGATCATTGAGGCACACCACTGGTCACCGGCCTCCAACCTGACAGACAATTATCCACTACCACTCTCTGGCCTCTCCCTTTCAGCCAATGTTCAATCCATTTGACTATCTCAAAATTTATACCTAAAGACTCCACCTTCTTAACTAACCTTCCATGTGGTACCTTATCGAAGGCCTTACTGAAGTCCATATAGACAACATCCACTGCGCTACCCTCATCCACATTCCTAGTCACCTCTTCAAAAAATTCAATCAGATTGGTCAAACATGACCTTCCTCCCACAAATCCATGTTGAGTGCTCCTGATCAGACCCTGTCTATCCAGATGTTTATAAGTACTATCTCTAAGAATTTTCTCCATTAATTTACCTACCACAGATGTCAAACTTACAGGCTGATAGTTGCCAGGCTTCCTCCTTGAACCCTTTTTAAATAACAGAACCACATGCGCAATGCGCCAATCCTCTGGCACTATCCCCATATCTAATGACATTTGGAAAATTACCGCCAGAGCCTCTGCTATTTCCTCCTTCACTTCTCTCAATGTCCTGGGGAAGATCCCGTCTGGTCCCGGAGACTTATCCACCTTTATATTCTTCAAAAGCCCTAAAACTACATCTTTTGTAATCTCTATATTCCCCATATTTACCCAATTTGCTTTTTTTTATCTCACATCTCCCAATATCCTTCTCCTTAGTGAATACCGAAGAAAAGAAACTGTTCAATATCTCCCCCATTTCTCTAGGCTCCACACACTGTTTACCTCTCTGATTCTCTAAGGGACCAATTTTGTCTCTAGCTTTCCTTTTACCATTAACATATTTGTAGAACTCTTTTGGATTAGTTTTCACCCTGCTTGCCATAGTTTCCTCATACCTTCTTTTAGCTTTCCTAATTCCTCTCTTAAGATTCCTCTAACATTCAATGAATCTTTCAAACATCCCCTTAACTCCATGCTTCTTATATCTAATGTATGCCTCCCTTTTTCTTCGAACCAAGTTTCCAATATTCCTTGAAAACCACGGCTCTCTCAAACCTTTTGCCCCTCCTTTTAACCTAGCACATACAACATGTGCATTACAATATACTTGGAATAAAAAGGAAGGTTTCGACTCAACACACACTACCTGTGCATTGGAACATATTTGGAGTAAAAACAAACGTTGTGACTCAGCAGACACAACATGTGCTATAGAATATACTAGGAATAGTATGGAAAGTTCTAACTCAGCTCACACTAAATGTGCATTAGAATATACTTGAAATAGATAGTAATGTTTTCACTCAGCACACACAACAGTTGCATTAGAATATTATTGGAATAGAAAGTAATGTTTTGACTCAGCACACACTACATGTTCATTAGAATATACTTGGAATACAAAGAAATGTTTTTACTTAGCAAACACAACCTATGAATTAGAATACACGGAATAGAAAGGAATGTTTCCCTCAGGACACAGAACGTGCATTTGAATATACTTCGAATCGAATGAATTGTTTTCACTCAGTCACACAACATGTGCATTAGAATATACTTTCAATGGAAAGGAATAGTTTGACTCAGCACATACTACATGTGTATAAGAAAATATTTGGAATAGCAAGAAATGTTTTCACTCAGTTACACAACATGTGTATTAGAATATACTAGAACTAAAAAGAACTGTTTTCACTCAGTGCACATTACATGTGTATTAGAATATACTTGAAAAAGATAGGAATATTTTAACTGAGCACACACAACATGTGCATTAGAATATTCTTGGAATAGGAAGAAATATTTTCACGCAGTCACACTACATGTGAATGAGAATATACTTGGAGTAGAAAGGAATGTTTTGACTCAGCACACACAAGGTGCATTAGAAAAAAAACTTGGAATAGAAAGAAATGTATTTACTCAGCAAATAAAATATGTGCATTGTAATGTACTTGGAATAGAACGGAATATTTTGACTCAGCACACACAACATGTGCATTAAATTATACTTGTAAGAAAAAGAAATGTTTTGAATCAGTGCACATAACATGTACATTAGAATATATTTCAAATAGATAGGAATGTTTTAACTAAGCACACACAACATTGGCATTAGATAATACGTAGAATAGAAAGAAATGTTTTGACTCAGCACAAACAACATGTGCATTAGAATGGACTTGGAATAGAAAGAAATGTTTTGACTCAGCACACACTACATGTTCATTAGAATATACTTCGAAATCAAACGAATGTTTTTACTTAGCAAACACAATCTATGCATTAGAATACACAGAATAGAAAGGAATGTTTCCCTCTGGACACAGAACACGTGCATTACAATATTTTTGGAATAGAAAGGAAGGTTTTGACTCAGTACACACTACATGTGCATTGGAACATACTTTGAATAAAAAGAAACGTTGTGACATAGGAGACACAACATGTGCAGTAGAATATACAAGGAATAGAATGGAAAGTTTTTACTCAGCACACACTAAATGTGCATTAGAATATACTTGGAATAGAAAGGAATGTTCCACTCAGGACAGAAAACATGTGCATGAGGATATACTTGGATTAGATAGGAATGTTTTTACACACCACACACATCAAGTGCATTAGAATATACTTGGAATAGAATGAAATGTTTTAAACCAGCAAATAAAACATGTGCATTAGATTCTATTTGGAATAGAATGGAATGTTTTTACTCACCATTCACAAAACATGCATTAGAATACACGGAATAGAAAGGTATGATTTAACTCAGCACACACAAAATGTGCATTAGTATATACTTGGAATAGAAAGAAATGTTTTAACTCAGCACACACAACATGTTCATTAGAATATACTTGAAATGGAAAGGAATGATTTTACTCAGCACACACTACATGTGAATTTAGAAAAAACTTGGAAGAGAAAGAAATGTTTTCACTCAGTCAAACAACATGTGCATTAGAATATACTTGGAATAGAAAGGCATGTTTTTACGTAGCACACAATACATGTGTATAAGAAAACACTTGAATTAGAAAGAAATGTTTTTACTCACCAAATAAAACATGTACTTTAGAATATACTTGGAATAGAACAGAATGTTTTGACTCAGCACACACAACATGTGCATTAGAATATACTTGTAAGAAAAATAAATGTTTTGACTCAGTGCACATAACATGTGCATTGGAATATTTTAAAAATAGTTAGGAATGTTTTAACTCAGCAGACACAACGTGTGGATTAGAACATATTTGGAATAGAAAGAAATGTTTTCACTCAGTCACACAATATTACCATTAGAATATGCTAGTACTAAAAAGAAATGTGTTGACTCAGCACACACAACATGTGTATGAGAATATACTTGAAATAGATAGGAATGTTTTAATTCAGCACACACAACATGTGCATTGGAATATATTTGGAATAGAAAGAAATGTCTTCACTCATTCACACAACATGTGTATGAAAATATACTTGTACTAAAAAGGAATATTTTGACTCAGCACACACTACCTTTCCACTAGAAAGGACAGGGAATAGAAAGGAATGTTTTTACTTAGCACACACAACATGTGCTTTAGAATATATTTGGAATAGAAAGGAATGTTTTAACTTTGCACACACAACTTGTGCATTAGAATATACTTGGAATATGAAGGAAGGTTTTGACTCAGCACACACAACATGTGCATTAGACTATATTTGGAATAGAAAGGATTTATTTTACTCAGCACACACAATATGTGCATTCGTATATACTTGGAATAGAAAGGAAAGTTTCTTCTCAGCACACACAACATGTGCATTCAAATATACTTGGAATAGAAAGACATGTTGTGACTCAGCACACACCACATGTGCATTAGAATATACATGGAATAGAAAGGAAAATTTTGATTCAGCACACAAAACATGTAAACTAAAATACATTTGTACGGAATAGAAATGTTTTCACTCAGTGCACATAACATGTGTATAAGAATATACATGAAATAGATGGGAATGTTTTAACTGGGCACATACACAACATGTGCTTAAGAATATACTTGGAATTGGAAGTTTTCACTCAGTCACACAACATGTGCATTAGAATAGCCTTGGAATAGAAAGAATGCTTTGACTCGGAACACACTACATGTGCATCGGAATATACTCAGAATAGAAAGGTAAGTATTGACACAGCACACACCACTCATGCATTAGAATATACTGGGAATAGAAAGGAAATGTTTGATTCAGCACACAAATCATGTAAACTAAAATACACTTGTAAGGAATAGAAATGTTTTCACTCAGTGCATATAACATGTGTATTAGAATATACATGAAATAGATGGGAATGTTTTAACTGAGCACATACACATGTTCTTAAGAATATACTTGGAATTGAAAGTTTTCACACAGTCACACAACATGTGCATTAGAATAGCCTTGGAATAGAAAGAATGCTTTGACTCGGAACACACTACATGTGGATAATAAAAAAAAAACTTGGAGTAGAAATAAATATTTTTACTCAGCAAATAAAACATCTGCATAATAATATACTTGGAATAGAACAGAATGTTTTGAGTAAGCATACACAACATGCGCATTAGAATATACATGGAATAGAAAGGAAATGTTTGATTCAGCACACAAAACATGTAAACTAAAATACACTTGTAAGGAATAGAAATGTTTTGACTCACTGCACATAACATATGTATTAGTATATTCATGAAATAGATAGGAATGTTTTAACTCAGTGTAGAGCTCGTCGAAAGAACCAAAGACTTGTTGATCCAAACCAAGGCTTTTATTAGCAAAAGACCGGAGCTCTTCACAGGTGGCCGACCAGTCCGGAATGATCCGACCTGGCTAGGGACACAACCCTTTAAGGCCCAAACAATAGGTGTGGCTTAGCTCTCAGCCAATCGCTGTAAGCACAGTCTAGATACAGTAACTATATACACTATGTACATTGGTGATAGATCTGTACTATCACACTCAGCACCTACACAATATGTGTTTAAGAAAATATTTGGAATTGAAAGAAATGTTTTCACTCAGTCACACAACATGTGCATGAGAAAAAACTTGGAATAGAAAGAAATGTTTTCACTCAGGCAAACAACATGTGCATTATAATATACTTGGAATAGAAAGGAAGGTTTTTACTCAGCACACATGAAATGTGCATTAGAAAAAAAATTAGACTTGAAAGAAATGTGTTTATTCAGCAAATAAAACATGCACATTAGAATATAGTTGGAATAGAACGGAATATTTTGACTCAGCACACACAATATGTGCATTAATATATACTTATAAGAAAAAGAAATTTATTGACTCAGCACACATAACATGTGCATTAGAATATATTTGAAATAGATAGGAATGATTTAACTCAGCACACACACCATGTGCATTAGAATATCCTTGAAATAGAAAGAAATGTTTTCACGCAGTCACACTACATGTGCATGAGAATATACTTGGAATAGAAAGGAATGGTTTCACTCTGCACACACTACATGTGTATTTGAATAGATTTGGAATAGAAAGGAATGTTTTGACTCAGCACACACTACATGTTCATGAGAAAAAACTTGGAATAGAAAGAAATGTTTTCACTCAGTCACAGAATATTTTTTTCTATTCCAAGTATATTCTCATGCACGTGTGGAGTGTGCTGAGAAAAAAACATTCCTTTATATTCCAAGTATATTCTTATGCACAAGTTGTGTGAATGAGTGAAACATTCCTCTCTAATATAAGTATATTATTATGCACATGTTGTGTGTCCTGAGTGAAACATTCCTCTCTAATATAAGTATATTATTATGCACATGTTGTGTGTCCTGAGTGAAACATTCCTGTCTAATCCAGGCATATTCTAATGCACATGTTGTGTATGCTGAGAAAAACAATCTTATCTAATCCAGGTATGTTCTAATGCGAATTTTGTTTGTCCTGAGTAAAAACATCCTATCCAATCCAAGTATATCCTCATGCACATGTTCAGTGTTCTGAGTAAAACATTTGTTTCTATTCCGTATATTCTAAAGCACATGTAGTGTGTGCTGAGTAAAACCCTTCCTTTCTATTCCAAGTCTATTCTAATGCACATGTTGTGTGTGCTGAGTCAAAACATTTCTTTGTATATCAAGTAAATTCTAAAACACATGTTGTGTGTGCTGTATAAAAACATTCCTTTCTATTCCAACTATATTCTAATGCACATGTTGTTTGTGCTGAGTAAAATCGTTCATTTCTATTCAAGTTTATCTAATGCACATGTAGTGTGTACTGAGAAAAAATATTCCTTTTTCTTCCAGGTATATTCAAAAGCACATCTTTCGTGTGCTCAGTAAAAAGATTCATATCTATTTCAAGTATATTCTAATACACATGTAATATGCATTGAGTAAAAACATTCCTTTCTATTCCAACTATATTCTAATGCAAATGTGGTGTGTGCTAAGTAAAAACATTCCTTTCTCTTCCAAGTATATTCAAAAGCACATTTTTCGTGTGCTGAGTAAAAACATTCATATCTATTTCAAGTACATTCTAATACACATGTAATGTGCACTGAGTAAAAACATTTCTTTTTATCACTAGTATATACTAATGCACATGTTGTGTGACTGAGTGAAAACATTTCTTTCTATTCCAAGAATATTATAATGCAAATATTGTGTGTGCTGAGTTAAAACACTCCTATCTCTTTCAAATATATTCCAATAAACATCTTATGAGCACTGAGTTTTCAATACATTTCTTTTTCATTCAAGTATATTTTAATGCACATGTTGTGTGTGCTGAGTCAAAATATTGCTTTCTATTCCAAGTATATTGTAATGCACGTGTTGTGTGTGCTGAGTAAAAATATTCCTTTCTATTCCAAGTATATACGAATGCACATGTTGTGTGTGCTCAGTAAAATCATTCCTTTCTATTTGTAGTATATTCTAATGCACATGTTGTGTGTTCTGAGTCAAATCATTCCTTTCTATTCCAAGTATATTCCAATGCATAGGTTGTGTGTGATGAGTCAAATTATTCCTTTTTATTACAAGTATATTCTAATGCACATGTTCTGTGTGCTGAGTAAAAACTTTCCTTTCTATTCCAAGTACATTCTAATGCATATGTTGTGTGTGCTGAGTCAAATCATTCCTTTCTATTCCAAGTATATTCTAATGTAAATGTTGTGTGTGCTAAGTCAAAACATTACTTTCTATTTCACATATATTCAAAGATATATTTTGTGATTGCTGAGTAAAAACATTCACTTCTATTCCAAGTATAATATAATCAACATGTTGCGTGTGCTGAGTCAAAAAATTCCTTTCTATTCCAGGTATAATATAATGCACATGTGGTGTGCGCTGAGAAAAACTTTCCTTTATATTCCAAGAAAATTCTAATGCAAATTTAGTGTGTGCTGAGTATAAACGTCCTATCCAATCCAACTATATCCTCATGCACATGTTCTGTGTCCTGATTGAAACATTCCTTTCTATTCCAAGTATATTCTAATGCAAATGTTGTGTCTGATGAGTCAAAACATTACTTTCTATTTCACATATATTCAAATGTATATTTTGTGATTGCTGAGTAAAAACATTCACTTCTATTCCAAGTATAATAAAATGCACATGTTGTGTGTGCTGAGTCAAAATATTCCTTTTCATTGCAAGTATATTCTAATACACATGTTGCGTGTGCTGAGTCAAAACATTCCTTTCTATTCCTAGAATAATATAATGCACATGTGGTGTGCGCTGAGAAAAACTTTCCTTTATATTCCAAGAAAATTCTAATGCAAATTTAGTGTGTGCTGATTCAAATCATTTTGTTCTATTCCAAGTATATTCTCATGAACGTGTCGAGTGTGCAAAAAAAAACATTCCTTTCTGTTCCAAGTATATTCTTATGCACATGTTGTGTGAATGAGTTAAAAATTCCTATCTAATATAAGTATATTCTTATGCACATGTTGTGTGTCCTGAGTGAAACATTCCTGTCTAATCCAGGTATATTCTAATGCACATGTTGTGTATGCTGAGAAATACAATCTTATCAAATCCAGGTATATTCTAATGCGAATATTGTGTGTCCTGAGTAAAAACGTCCTATCCAATCCAAGTATATCCTCATGCACATGTTCTGTGTCCTGAGTGAAACCTTCCTTTCTATTCCAAGTCTATTCTATTGCACATGTTGTGTGTGCTGAGTGAAAACATTTCTTTGTAATCCTCGTATATTCTAAAACACATGTTGTGTGTGCTGAGACAAAACATTTCTTTGTATTCCTCGTATATTCTAAAACACATGTTGTGTGTGGTGTATAAAAACATTCCTTTCTATTCCAACTATATTCTAACGCACATTTTGTATGTGCTGAGTAAAAACGTTCCTTTCTTTTCAAGTATTTTCTAATGCACATGTAGTGTGCTGAGTAAAAATATTCCTTTCTCTTCCAAGTGTATTCAAAAGCACATGTCGCGAGTGCTGAGTAAAAACATTCATATCTATTTAAAGTATATTCTAATACACATGCGTGTGTACTGAGTAAATTCATTTCTTTTTGCACTAGTATATTCTAATGCACATGTTGTGTGACTGAGTGATAACATTCATATCTATTTCAAGTATATTCTAATACATATGTAATGTGCACTGAGTAAAATCATTTCTTTTTGCACTAGTATTCTAATGCACATGTTGTGTGCGCTTAGTCAATACATTCCATTCTATTCCAAATATTTTTAATGCACATGTTTTATTTGCTAAGTAAAAACATTTCTTTCTATTCCAAATATATTCGAATGCACATGTTGTGTGACTGAGTCAAAACATTCCTTTCTACTCCAGGTATATTCTGAAACACATGTTGTGTGTGCTGTATAAAAACATTCCTTTCAATTCCAGCTATATTCTAATGCACATTTTGTGTGTGCTGAGTAAAGACATTCCTTTCTATTCCAAGTATATTCTTATGCAAATGTTGTGTGTGCTAAGTAAAAACCTTCCTTTCTCTTCCAAGTATATTCAAAAGCACATGTTGCGAGTGCTGAGCAAAAACATTCATATCTATTTCAAGTATATTCTCATACACATGTAATGTGCACTGAGTATAATGATTTCTTTTTGCACTAGTATATTCTAATGCACATGTTGTGTGACTGAGTGAAAACATTCATATCTATTTAAAGTATATTCTAATACACATGTAATGTGCACTGAGTAAAATCATTACTTTTTGCACTAGTATATTCTAATACACATGTTGTGTGACTGAGTATAAACATTTCTTTCTATTCCAAGAATATTATAATGCACATATTGTGTGTGCTGAGTTAAAACATTCCTACCTATTTCAAATATATTTCAATAAACATCTTAAGTGCACTGAGTTTTTAAATCATTTCTTATTCATTCAAGTATATTCTAATGCACATGTTGTGTGTCCTTAGTCAATACATTCCATTCTATTCCAAATATTTTCTAATGCACATCTTTTATTTGCTGAGTAAAAACATTTCTTTCTATTCCAAGTTTTTTTTAATGTACACATAGTGTTTGTTTAGTAAAAACATTCTTTTCTATTCCAAATATATACGAATGCACATGTTGTGTGACAGAGACAAAACATTACTTTCTATTCCACATATATTCTAATGCACATGTTGTCTGTGCTGAGTCAACACATTCCTTTCTATTCCAAGTAGATTCGAATAACCTTGTTTTGTGTGCTGAGAGAAAACATTCCTTTCTATTCCAAATATATTCTAATCCACATATTGTGTGTGCTGAGTAAAAACTTTCCTTTCTATTCCAAGAATATTCTAATGCATATGTTGTGTGTGTTGAGTCAAAATATTCCATTCTATTTCACATATATTCTAATGCACATTGTGTGTATGCTGAGAAAAACAATCTTATCTAATCCAGGTATATTCCAATGCGAATGTTGTGTGTCCTGAGTAAAAACATCCTATCCAATCCAAGTATATCCTCATGCACATGATCTGTGTCCTGAGTGAAAGATTCCTTTCTATTCCGTATATTCTAATCCACATGTAGTGTGTTCTGATTAAAAATCTTCCTTTCTATTCCAACTCTATTCTAATGCACATGTTGTGTGTGCTGAGTCAAAACATTACTTTCTATTTCACATATATTCAAATGTATATTTTGTGATTGCTGAGTAAAAACATTCACTTCTTTTCCCAGTATAATAAAATGCATAAGTTGTGTGTTCTGAGGCAAAACCTTCCTTTCAATTTCAAGTACATTAAAAGTTCAAATGTTGTGCGTGCTGAGTAAAAACTTTCCTTTCTATTCCAAGTATATTCTAATGCACATGTTGTGTGCGCTGAATCAAAAAATTCCTTTGTATTCCACATATATTCTAATGCACATTTTGTGAGTGCTGTGTAAAAACATTCATTTTTATTCCAAGAATAATATAAGTCACATGTTGTGGGTGCTGAGTCAAAATATTCCTTTTAATTCCAAATATATTCTAATGCACATGTTGCGTGTGCTGAGTCAAAACATTCCTTTCTTTTCCAAGTATAATATAATGCACATGTGGTGTGCGCTGATTAAAAAATTTCCTTTCTATTCCAAAAATATTCTAATGCATATGTTGTGTGTGCTGAGTCAAATCATTCCTTTCTATTCCAAGTATATTCTTATGCACATGTTGTGTGAATGAGTGAAACATTCCAGACTAATATAAGTATATTCTTATGCACATGTTGTGTGTGCTGAATGAAACATTCCTGTCTAATCCAGGCATATTCTAATGCACATGTTGTGTTTGCTGAGAAAAACAATCTTATCTAATCCAGGTATGTTCTAATGCGAATTTTGTGTATCCTGAGTAAATACATCCTATCCAATCCAAGTATATCCTCATGCACATGTTCTGTGTCCTGAGTGAAAGATTCCTTTCTATTCCATATATTCTAATCCACATGTAGTGTGTTCTGATTAAAAATCTTCCTTTCTATTCCAACTCTATTCTAATGCACATGTTGTGTGTGCTGAGTCAAAACATTTATTTGTATTCCATATATTCAAAAGCACATGTTGTGTGTGTTGAGTAAAAACATTCATATCTATTTCAAGTATATTCTAATACACATGTAATGTGCACTGAGTAAAAACATTTCTTTTTATTCCAAGAATATTATAATGCACATATTATGCGTGCTGAGTTAAAACATTCCTGTCTCTTTCAAATATATTCCAATAAACATCTTATGAGCACTGATTTTACAAAACATTTCTTTTTCATTCAAGTATATTTTAATGCACATGTTGTGTGTGCTGAGTCAAATCATTCCTTTCTATTCCAAGTATATTCTAATGCACATGTTGTGTGTGCTGAATCAAAATATTCCTTTCTATTCCACATATATTCTAATGCACATTTTGTGAGTGGTGTGTAAAAACATTCATTTTTATTCCAAGTATAATATAAGTCACATGTTGTGGGTGCTGATTCAAAATATTCCTTTTAATTCCAAGTATATTCTAATGCACATGTTGCATGTGCTGAGCCAAAACATTCCTTTCTTTTCCAAGTATAATATAATGCACATGTGGTGTGCGCTGAGTAAAAACTTTCCTTTCTATTCCAAGTATATTCTAATGCATATGTTGTGTTTGCTGAGTCAAATCATTCCTTTCTATTCCAAGTATATTCTAATGCACATGTTGTGTGTGCTGAATCAAGATATTCCTTTCTATTCCACATATATTCTAATGCACATTTTGTGAGTGGTGTTTAAAAACATTCATTTTTATTCCAAGTATAATATAAGTCACATGTTGTGGGTGCTGAGTCAAAATATACCTTTTAATTCCAAGTATATTCTAATGCACATGTTGCGTGTGCTGAGCCATAACATTCCTTTCTTTTCCAAGTATAATATAATGCACATGTGGTGTGCGCTGAGTAAAACCTTTCCTTTATATTCCAAGTATATTCTAATGCAAATTTAGAGTGTGCTGATTCAAATCATTTTGTTCTATTCCAAGTATATTCTCATGCACGTGTTGTGTGAATGAGTGAAACATTCCTGTCTAATCCAGGCATATTCTAATGCACATGTTGTGTATGCTGTGAAAAACAATCTTATCTAATCCAGGTATGTCCTAATGCGAATGTTGACTGTCCTGAGTAAAAACATCCTATCCAATCCAAGTATATCTTCATGCACTTGTTCTGTGTCCTGAGTGAAACACTCCTTTCTATTCCGTATATTCTAATGCACATGTAGTGTGTTCTGATTAAAAATCTTCCTTTCTATTCCAACTCTATTCTAATGCACATGTTGTGTGTGCTGAGTCAAAACATTTATTTGTATTCCGTATATTCTAAAACACATGTTGTGTGTGCTGTATAAAAACATTCCTTTCTATTCCAACTATATTCTAATGCACATGTTGTGTGTCCTGAGTAAAAACATTCCTATCCAATCCAAGTATATACTCATGCGCATGTTCTGCGTCCTAAGTGAAACATTCTTTGTATTCTGTATATTCTGATGCACATGTAGTGTGTGCTAAATCAATACCTTCCTTTCTATTCCAAGTATATTCAAATACACATTTTGTGTGGGTTGAATAATAACATTCCGTTCTCTTCCGAGAAAATTCCAAAGACAATGTTGTGTGCGTTGTGTCAAAACTTACCTTTCTATTCCAAGTATACTTTAATGCCCATGTTGTGTGTGCTGAATCAAAACATTCCTTTCTATTCCAAGTATATTCTAATGCAAATTTAGTGTGTGCTGATTCAAATCATTCTTTTCTATTCCAAGTATATTCTCATGCACGTGTGGTGTGTGTTGAGAAAAAACATTCCTTTCTATTACAAGTATATTCTTATGCACATGTTGTGTGTCCAGAGTGAAACATTCCTCTCCAATCCAAGCATATACTTATGGACATGTTGTGTATCCTTAGTGAAACATTCCTCTCTGCATCAAGTATATTCTTATTCACATGTTGAGGGTCCTGAGTGAAACATTCCTCTCTAATCCAAGTATATTCTAATGCACATGCTGTGTGTCCTGAGTGAAACATTCCTCTCTAATCCAAGTATATTCTAATGCACATGTTGTGTGTCCTGAGTGAAACATTCCTCTCTAATTCATGAATATTCTTATGCACATGTTGTGTGTGCTGTGTAAAAACCTTTCCTTTCTATTCCAACTATATTCTAATGCACAAGTTGTGTGTGCTGAGTAAAAAAATTCCTTTCCATTCAAGAATTTTCTAATGCGCATATAGTGTGTGCTGAGTAAAATCATTCCTTTCCATTCCAAGTATATTCTTATGCACATGTTGTGTGTCCTGAGTGAAACATTCCTCTCCAATCCAAGCATATACTTATGGACATGTTGTGTATCCTTAGGGAAACATTCATCTCTGATTCAAGTATATTCTTATTCACATGTTGAGGGTCCTGAGTGAAACATTCCTCTATAATCCAAGTATATTCTAATGCACATGTTGTGTGTCCTGAGTGAAACATTCCTCTCTAATTCATGTTTATTCTTATGCACATGTTGTGGGTCCTGAGTGAAACATTCCTCTCAAATCCAAGTATATTCTAATGCACATGTTGTGTGTCCTGAGTGAAACATTCCTCTCTAATTCATGTTTATTCTTATGCACATGTTGTGGGTCCTGAGTGAAACATTCCTCTCAAATCCAAGTATATTCTAATGCACAAGTTGTGTGTGCTGAGTCAAAACATTTCTTTGTTTTCCAAGTATATTCTAAAACACATGTTGTGTGTGTTGTGTAAAAACCTTTCCTTTCTATTCCAACTATATTCTAATGCACAAGTTGTGTGTGCTGAGTAAAAAACTTTCTTTCTATTCCAAGTATATTCTAATGCAAATGTTGTGTGTGCTAAGTCAAAACATTCCTTTCTCTTCCAAGTATATTCAAAAGCACATGTGGTGTGTGCTGAGTAAAAACATTCATATCTATTTCAAGTACATTCTAATACACATGTAATGTGCACTGAGTAAAAACATTTCTTTTTAGGACTAGTATATTCTAATACACATGTTGTGTGACTGAGTGAAAACATTTCTTTCTATTCCAAGAATATTATAATGCACATATTGTGCATGCTGAGTTAAAACATTCCTATCTCTTTCAAATATATTCCAATAAACATCTTATGAGCACTGAGTTTCCAAAACATTTTTTTTTTCATTCAGGTATATTGTAATGCACATGTTGTGTGTGCTGAGTCAAAATATTCTTTTCTGCTCAAAGTATATTCCAATTATCATTTTGTGAATGCTGAGTAAACACATTCCTTTCTATTCCAAGTACATACTAATGCGCATGTTGTCTGTGCTGAGTTAAATCATTCCTTTCTATTCCACATATATTCTAATGCACATTTTGTGAGTGCTGTGTAAAAACATTCATTTCTATTCCAAGTATAATATAACGCACATGTAGTGTGCACTGAGTAAAAACTTTCCTTTTAATTCCAAGTATATTCTAATGCACATGTTGCGTGTGTTGAGTCAAAACATTCCTTTCTTTTCCAAGTATAATATAACGCACATGTAGTGTTCACTGAGTAAAAACTTTCCTTTTAATTCCAAGTATATTCTAATGCAAATTTAGTGTGTGCTGATTCAAATCATTTTGTTCTATTCCAAGTATATTCTCATGCACGTGTTGTTTGACTGAGTGAAAACATTTCATTCTCTTCAAAATTTTTTCTAAATTCACATGTAGTGTGTGCTGAGTAAATTTATTCCTTTTATTCCAAGTATATTCTCATGCACGTGTTGTGTGAATGAGTGAAACATTACTTACTAATATAACTATATTCTTATGCACATGTTGTGTGTCCTGAGTGAAACATTCCTGTCTAATCCAGGCATATTCTAATGCACATGTTGTGTATGCTGCGAAAAACAATCTTATCTAATCCAGGTATGTTCTAATGTGAATGTTGTGTGTCCTTAGTAAAAACATCGTATCCAATCCAAGTATATCCTCATGCACTTGTTCTGTGTCCTGAGTGAAACATTCCATTCTATTCCGTATATTCTAATGCACATGTAGTGTGTTCTGATTAAAATTCTTCCTTTCTATTCCAACTCTATTCTAATGAACATGTTGTGTCTGCTGAGTCCAAACATTTATTTGTATTCCGTATATTCTAAAACATATGTTGTTTTAGACATTGCTTTCTATTCCAAGTATATTCTAATGCAAATCTTGTGTGTGCTAAATAAAAACTTTCCTTTCTTTTCGAAGTATATTCAAAAGCACATCTTTCGTGTGCTGAGTAAAAACATTCATATCTATTTCAAGTATATTCTAACACACATGTAATGTGCACTGAGTAGAAACATTGCTTTTTAGCACTAGTATATTCTAATGCACATGTTGTGTGACTGAGTGAAAACATTTCTCTCTTTTACAAGAATATTATAATGCACATATTGTGTGTGCAGTGTTAAAACATTCCTATCTATTTCAAATATGTTCCAATAAACATCTTATGTGCACTGAGTTTTTAAAACATTTCTTTTTCATACAAGTATATTCTAATGCACATTTGTGTGTGCTTAGTCCATACATTCCATTCTATTCCAAATATTTTCTAATGCGCATGTTTTATTTGCTGAGTAAAAACATTTCTTTCTATTCCAAGTATATTCTAATGCATATGTTCTGTGTACTGAGTCAAAATATTCCTTTTAATTCCAAGTATATTCTAATGCACATGTTGCGTGTGCTGAGTCAAAACATTCCTTTCTTTTCCAAGTATAATATAATGCACATGTGGTGTGCGCTGAGTAAAACTTTCCTTTATATTCCGAGTATATTCTAATTCAAATTTAGTGTGTGCTGATTCAAATCATTTTGTTCTATTCCAAGTATATTGTCATGCACGTGTGGAGGTCGCTGAAAAATAACATTCCTTTCTATTCCAAGTATATTCTTATGCACATGTTGTGTGAATGAGTGAAACATTCCAGACTAATATAAGTTTATTCTTATGCACATGTTGTGTGTCCTGAGTGAAACATTCCTGTCTAATCCAGGCATATTCTAATGCACATGTTGTGTGTGCTGAGTCAAAACATTTATTTGTATTCCGTATATTCTAAAACACATGTTGTGTGTGCTGTATAAAAGCATTCCTTTCTATTCCAAATATATTATAATGCAAATGTCGTGTGTGCTAAGTAACAACATTTCTTTCTCTTCCAAGTATATTTACAGGCACTTGTTGCATGTGTTGAGTAAAAACATTTATATCTATTCCAAGTATATTCTAATGCATATGTTGTGTGTGCTGAGTCAAATAATTCCTTTCTATTGCAGGTATATTCTAATGCACATATTGTGTGTGCTGAATCAAAATATTCCTTTCTATTCCACATATATTCTAATGCACATTTTGTGAGTGCTGTGTAAAAACATTCATATCTATTCCAAGTATAATATAATTCACATGTTGTGGGTGCTGAGTCAAAATATTCCTTTTAATTCCAAGTATATTCCAATGCACATGTTGCGTGTGCTGAGTCAAAACATTCCTTTCTATTCCAAGAATAATATAATGCACATGTGGTGTGCGCTGAGTAAAAACTTTCCTTTATATTCCAAGTATATTCTAATGCAAATTTAATGTGTTCTGATTCAAATCATTTTTTTCTATTCCAAGTATATTCTCATGCACGTGTGGAGTTTGCTGAAAAAAACCATTCCTTTCTATCCCAAGTATATTCTTATGCACATGTTGTGTGAATGAGTGAAACATTCCTGACTAATATAAATATATTCTTATGCACATGTTATGTGTCCTGAGTGAAACATTCCTGTCTAATCCAGGCATATTCTAATGGATATATTGTGTATGCTGACAAAAACAATCTTATCTAATCCAGGTATGTTCTAATGCGTGTTTTGTGTGTCCTGAGTAAAAACATCCTATCCAATCCAAGTATATCCTCATGCACATGTTCTGTGTCCTGAGTGAAACATTCCTTTCTATTCCGTATATTCTAATGCAAATGTAGTGTGTTCTGATTAAAAACCTTCCTTTCTCTTCCAAGTCTATTCTAATGCACATGTTGAATGTGCTGAGTCAAAACATTTATTTGTATTCCGTATATTCTAAAACACATGTAGTGTGTGCTGAGTAAAGACATTCCTTTCAATTCCAAGTATATTCTAATGCACATGTAGTGTGTGATGAATAAATACCTTCCTTTCTATTCCAAGTATATTCAAATGTGCATTTTGTGTGGGTTGAATAATAACATTCCGTTCTCTTCCGAGAAAATTCCAAAGATAATGTTGTGTGTGTTGAGTCAAAACTTTCCTTTCTATTCCAAGTACAGTTTAATGCCCATGTTGTGTGTGCTGAGTCAAAACATTTCTTTGTTTTCCAAGTATATTCTAAAACACATGTTGTGTGTGCTGTGTAAAAACCTTTCCTTTCTATTCCAACTATATTCTATTTCTATTCCAACTATATTCTAATGCACAAGTTGTGTGTGCTGAGTAAAAAAATTCCTTTCCATTCAAGAATTTTCTAATGCGCATATAGTGGGTGCTGAGTAAAAACATTCCTTTCCATTCCAAGTATATTCTAATGCACATGTTGTGTGTCCTCAGTGAAACATTCCTGTCTAATCCAGGTATATTCTAATGCACATGTTGTGTGTGCTGAGTCAAAACATTTCTTTGTTTTCCAAGTATATTCTAAAACACATGTTATGTGTGCTGAGTAAAAAAATTCCTTTCCATTCAAGAATTTTCTAATGCGCATATAGTGTGTGCTGAGTAAAAAGATTCCTTTCTATTCCAAGTTATTCTAATGCAAATGTTGTGTGTGCTAAGTAAAATCATTCCTTTCTCTTCCAAGTATATTCAAAACCACATGTTGCGTGTGCTGGGTAAAAACATTCATATCTATTTCAAGTATATTCTAATACACATGTAATGTGCACTGAGTAAAAGCATTTCTTTTTAGAACTAGTATATTCTAATACACATGCTCTGTGTGCTGAGATAAAACATTCTTATCTATTTCAATTCTATTCTAATGCACATATTATGTGAACTGAGTTGAAACAATCCTTTCTATTGCAAGTATTATAATTGACTTGGAATAGAAAGGAATTTTTGACTCAGCACACACACAATGTGCATTCGAATAGACTTGGAATAGAAAGGAATGTTTTGACTCAGCACACACACCATGTGCATTAGATTAGACTTGAAATAGAAAGGAATGTTTTGACTCAGCACACATTACATGTTCATGAGAATATACTTGAATACAAATAAATGTTTTTACTTAGCAAACACAACCTATGCATTGGAATACACTGAATATAAAGGAATATTTCCCTCAGAACACAGAACATGTGCATTAGGATATACTTGGATTTGATAGTAATATATTTACTCAGCAGACAGGACATGTGCATTGGAATATACTACGAAGAGAAAGTAATTTTTTGACTCAGCACACACAACATGTGCATCGGAATACATTCAGAATAGAAAGGAAAGTATTGACACAGCACACACCACATATGCGTTAGAATATGCATGGAATAGAAAGGAATGTTATGATTCAGCACACACAACATGTGCATTAGAATATACTTGGAATAAAAAGAAATATTTTCACTCAGCACACACAACATGTGCATTAGAATATCCTTGAAATAGAAAGGAATGTCTTGGCTTATCACACACATCATGTGCATGAGAGTATATAGATGGAATAGTAAGGAATGTTTTGTGCAGCACACACAAAATGTGCATTGGAATATACATGGAGTAGAAAGGAATGTTTTCACTCATCACACATAATATGTGCATTAAAAAATCCTTAGAATAGTAAGAATTGTTTTGACTCATCACTCACAACATGTGTATTGGAATATATTTGTAATAAAAAGAAATGTTTTGACTCATGCACATAACATTTGTATTACAATATACTTGAAAGTTAAAGGAATGTTTTAACTCAGTACACTCAACATGTGTATTAGAATATACTTCGAATAGAAAGGAATGTTTTGACTCAGCACACACAACATGTGCATTAGACTATACTTGGAAGAGAAAGGATTCATTTGACTCAGCTCATACAATATGTGCATTAGAATGTACTTGGAAAAGAAAGACATTTTCTCACTCAGTCACACAACATGTGCATTAGAATACACTCGGAATTAAAATAAATACTTTCACTCAGCACACTCAACATGTGCATTAGAATATACTTGGAATAAAAAGAAATGTTTTGACTGAGCACACACATCATGTGCATGAGATTAAATAGTTGGAATTGAAAGAAATGTTTTGTCTCAGTACACACAACCTGTGCATTAAAATATACTTTGAATATACTTGGATTCGATAGGAATGTTGTACTCAGGAAACAAAACATGCTCATAAGAATTAACCTTTATTAGATAGGAATGTTTTTACTTAGCAGACAAAACATGTACCGTAGAATTTATCTGGAATAGAAAGGAATGTGTTGACTTAGCACGCAATACATTTGCATCAGAATATCCTTGGAATACAAAGGATTGTTTTTACTCAGCACACACAACATGTGCATTCGAATATACTTAGAGTCGAAAGGAGGTTTTGACTAGGCGCACACAACCTGAGCATTTAAATATACTTGGAATAGATAGCAATGTTTTGACTCAGCACACAAAACATGTGCATTCGATTGTACTTGGAATAGAAAGAAATGTTTTGACTCAGCACACACAACCTGTGCATGAGAATATTCTTAGAATAGTAAGAAATGTTTTTAATCACCACACACAGAATGTGCATGATAATATACTTGGAATAGAAAGAAAAGCATTGACTCAGCACACAAAACATGTATATTTGAATATACTTGGAAGATTAAGGAATACTGTGACATAGCACACACAAAATGTGTATTCGAAAATACTTGAAATACATAGGAATTTTTTACTCAGCGGACAAAACATGTGCAGTAGAATTTACCTGGAATAGAAAGGAATGTTTTGACTCATCACACACAACATGTGCATTAGAATATATTAGGAATATAAAGGATTGTTTCGTCTCAGCACACACATGTGCATTTCAATATGCTTGGATGAGATAGGAATGTTTTACTCAGGACACAGAACATGTGCAAAAGAATAAACTTGGAATAGATAGGAATATTTTTACTCAGCAGAGAAAACATGTACAGTAGAATTTACCTGTAATACAAAGGAATGTATTGACTAAACACACACAACATGTGCATAAGAATATACTTGCAATAGAATAGAAAATTTTCACTCAGCACACACAAAATGTGCATTAGAATATACTTGGATTAGATAGGAATGTTGTACTCAGGACACTAAACAGGTGCATAAGAATTTACCTTTATTAGATAAGAATGTTTTTACTCAGCACACACAACATGTGCATTCGAATATACTTCGAATAGAAACGAATGTTTTAGCTCTGCACGGACAAAATCTGAATTACAATATACTTGTATTAGAAATAAATGTTTTGACTCAACAAACACAACATGTGCATTAGAATATACTTGGAATAGAATGAAATCTGTTTACTCAGCACACACAACATGTGAATTAGAATATACTTGTAAAAGAAAAAAATTTATTGACTCAGTACATTCAACATGTGCATTAGAATATGCTTGGAATAGAAAGGAATGTTTTGACTCCGCACACACAACATGTCTATTAGAATATACTTGGAATAGATAGGAATGTTTTTACTCAGCACCCACTATATGCGCATTAGAAAATTCTTGAATGGAAAGGAATTTTTTTACTCAGCACACACAACTTGTGCATTAGAATATAGTTGGAATAGAAATAGAATATAGTTGGAATAGAAAGGAAAGGTTTTTACACAGCACACACAACATGTACAGAAGAATTTATCTGGAATAGAAAGGAATGTGTTGACTTATCACGCAATGCATGTGTATAAGAATATCCTTGGAATACAAAGGATTGTTTTTACTCAGCACACACAACATGTGCATTCGGATATACTTGGAGTCGAAAGGAGGTTTTGACTAGGCGCACACAACCTGAGCATTTAAATATACTTGGAATAGATAGCAATGTTTTGACTCAGCACACAAAACATGTGCATTCGATTGTACTTGGAATAGAAAGAAATGTTTTGACTCAGCACACACAACCTGTGCATGAGAATATTCTTAGAATAGTAAGAAATGTTTTTAATCACCACACACAGAATGTGCATGATAATATACTTGGAATAGAAAGAAAAGCATTGACTCAGCACACAAAACATGTATATTTGAATATACTTGGAAGATTAAGGAATACTGTGACATAGCACACACAAAATGTGTATTCGAAAATACTTGAAATACATAGGAATTTTTTACTCAGCGGACAAAACATGTGCAGTAGAATTTACCTGGAATAGAAAGGAATGTTTTGACTCATCACACACAACATGTGCATTAGAATATATTAGGAATATAAAGGATTGTTTCGTCTCAGCACACACATGTGCATTTCAATATGCTTGGATGAGATAGGAATGTTTTACTCAGGACACAGAACATGAGCAAAGGAATAAACTTGGAATAGATAGGAATATTTTTACTCAGCAGAGAAAACATGTACAGTAGAATTTACCTGTAATACAAAGGAATGTATTGACTAAACACACACAACATGTGCATAAGAATATACTTGCAATAGAATAGAAAATTTTCACTCAGCACACACAAAATGTGCATTAGAATATACTTGGATTAGATAGGAATGTTGTACTCAGGACACTAAACAGGTGCATAAGAATTTACCTTTATTAGATAAGAATGTTTTTACTCAGCACACACAACATGTGCATTCGAATATACTTCGAATAGAAACGAATGTTTTAGCTCTGCACGGACAAAATCTGAATTACAATATACTTGTATTAGAAATAAATGTTTTGACTCAACAAACACAACATGTGCATTAGAATATACTTGGAATAGAATGAAATCTGTTTACTCAGCACACACAACATGTGAATTAGAATATACTTGTAAAAGAAAAAAATTTATTGACTCAGTACATTCAACATGTGCATTAGAATATGCTTGGAATAGAAAGGAATGTTTTGACTCCGCACACACAACATGTCTATTAGAATATACTTGGAATAGATAGGAATGTTTTTACTCAGCACCCACTATATGCGCATTAGAAAATTCTTGAATGGAAAGGAATTTTTTTACTCAGCACACACAACTTGTGCATTAGAATATAGTTGGAATAGAAACAGAATATAGTTGGAATAGAAAGGAAAGGTTTTTACACAGCACACACAACATGTACAGAAGAATTCATCTGGAATAGAAAGGAATGTGTTGACTTATCACGCAATGCATGTGTATAAGAATATCCTTGGAATACAAAGGATTGTTTTTACTCAGCACACACAACATGTGCATTCGGATATACTTGGAGTCGAAAGGAGGTTTTGACTAGGCGCACACAACATGAGCATTAAAATATAATTTGAATAGATAGCAATGTTTTGACTCTGCACACAAAACATGTGCATTAGAATATAATTGGAATAGAAAGGAATACTTTGACTAAGTGCACAAAACATGTGCATTCGATTATACTTGGATTAGAAAGAAATGTTTTGACTCAGCACACATAACGTGTGCATGAGAATATTCTTAGAATAGTAAGAAATGTTTTTAATCACGACACACAGCATGTGCATGAGAATATACTTGGAATAGAAAGAAAAGTATTGACTCAGCACACAAAACATGTATATTTGAATATACTTGGAAGATTAAGGAATATTGTGACATAGCACACACAAAATGTGTATTTGAATATACTTCAAGTAGAAAGGATGTTTTGACTAGGTGCAAACAACATGAGCATTGGAAGATACTTGGAATAGAAAGAAATCTTTTGACTCAGTACACTCAACATGTGCATTAGAATATGCTTGGAATAGAAAGAAATGTTTTGACTCAGCACATCCTCCATGTGCATTAGAATTTACTTGGAGAACAAAGAAATGTTTTGCTTCGCTCACACATCATGTGCATTAGAATATACTTGAAATAGAAAAGAATACTTTGACTAAGCACACACAACATGTGCATGAGAATATTCTTAGAATAGTAAGAAATGTTTTTACTCACCACACACAGCATGTGCATTAGAATATACTTGGAATAGAAAGGAAAGTATAGACTCAGCACACAAAACATGTATATTTCAATATACTTTGAAGATTAAGGAATATTGTGACATAGCACGCACAAAATGTGCATTAGAATATACTTCGAGTAGAAAGGATATTTTGACAAGTCGGACACAATATGAGCATTAGAATATGTTTGGAATAGAAATGAATGTTTTGACTCAGTACACTCAACATGTTGTCATGGAGGATTAAAACCATGTACCCAGATGCTTTTTGCTTATGTGGAACTGACAACACTGGGTCCACACGCAGGTCACCTTACTTTCAGAACTAGCAGATGTAATTAAACTCAGCCATGGGGACTTATCTGAAGATACACTTTGAAATGGAATTCCACTGTGAGGCCTAGGGAAAGCAGTTGTCAAATGCAACACTCTGAAATTGACGAATTGGTCACAACCTTCTTGCTCGAGAAGTTTTAATAAGTCTTTGTATCTACGAGATAAACCAGGAAATTATAACATCCTGGTTCCATAATAATTAATCTTCTAAATTGTAGAATGTAATGTTCAGTTTTGATTTTGACTGACAAATATTAGAAGGAGTAGGCGCATGATTAATTGTTTTTGGGGTATATAAGCCTGTGGTCCTGCTGCTGAAGTTTAGATTCTCAGAGGGGTGGGAACACCCCTTGTCAAGAAGGAAGAACAGCCAGAGTCCGAGCAACGTCCCGGTCGGGGGAGCTGGAGAAGCTGCTACCAGCGACCTGACAACCTACTACAAGTGTGCAGTCGTTGCCTCGCTTCGGCAGTTGGGACCAGTCCAAGCGTTGATAAGTATAGTTGGGAAGGGCTTGCATATTGTAGTGTGAAATCAGCTTTTGAATTAGTAATATACATTTGTATAAACTGAACTGCTCTCGGTGTGTGTGTCTATTTTCTTTCGGTAGCTCAAACACTGTAACCAATCTAAAATGAACAAAATGAGAGGTATAAGTTTACCCAAGACAATTGGCGCTGCGAGCAGGATTGGTCTCAAGATGTTTCGCCGAAAGAAAGAGGTGAGCCCTGAGCAGTTCTTGATTCGTGGATGGACTTCCAAAGACGATGGGTTTGTCATGTTGGCCAATACCCTGTCTTTGTTGGGACCACCCATTAGTTGGGATGAGAAGTTAGACTCATCAAGTGCACCTCTGGGAGAGCGGGTTGCCACTCTCCTTCGAGAAAGTAAATTTCCTGATAAAAAGGGAACGGTGACGAATGGTTTTTGGTTGCTGGCCACAGCATTACGCCACTCCGTTCAGCGTGAAGCAGAATTAATTCAAAGAGAAGTAGAATCTCAGTGCAAAAGAAAGCAATTAGAGGAGGAGCTAGAAGTCCTGCGACAATGCTGTTCCATGATGAGCGAGATTGTTCGCACCAGTCAGGACAGAGCCAAAGAATGGGAAGATAAGCATGTCCAAATGATTTGCCGTAATATTAAACTCCGGCAGCAGCTCTGTGCAGATAAGGAAAGGCATGGAGTAGAACCCGATCCATATCGTATTCATGCCATGATAAGGAATGGTGACGATCCTGATGTAATTGAGGATTGGGATGGGAATATCTGGAATGACAATGGTAATAATGCAGATACTCCTCAGCATGTGTCTAACATACTACCCTCTCCATCTGCTGTTCACGCCCGCCCTATAAGGCAGCAGATTTCCCAAACAGACAGAAGGGGGGATGATGGAAGGGTAGAGATGGAAGGGATAGATACCCCGGTTTCCCATGTGGACCCAGGGGAAAATACCCAAACCCCTGCTTATGCTCTATGGCCTACTCCCTCTGTTGGATGGCCTCCACCTCCTCCCCTAGACTGGGTGGAGGACCCTGTGAGCCAAAGTGGGAACAGGGGTCGGAAGGAGTCAATGATCCGTGATTTCTCTGTAAAAGAGCTGGCTGCCATTGGAGATCGATTTAGGTAAAAAAGCAGGGGAACATCATCCCCAGCTGCTGAGTCCTCCTGGCCCAGCTGTGCTTTCTGCTCCCACTGCTGCTTCTATCGAGCTGGCTTCTCCTGCTCCAGTTACTCATGATGAGGTAAAACAATGGGTTAAACAGGCTCTTAAAGATAACAATAGCATGTGGTCCTGGAAGCCCCCGCACCCTTCTGAAGCCTGAAAGTGTGGGCAGGATTCCCGTGTCTACTCCATCGAGACACGGCGCACACACGGGGATCCGCAGCCCTACATACCGTTAACAATCCACTGGGGTGGGGGTAATGATCGTCAATACTTGGCTTTGGTCGACACTAGTGCAGAGCACTCGGTGATTCCTGGTAATCCCGACCTCTGGACTGGACTGGCCTTTCGAATAGAGGGGTTGGGAGGAGCGGTCACCCTGGCAAAGGAAATAAAAGTCTGTGCCATGGTGGGTGATAGCCCTTCCCCTGTCTGGTTACATGCCCTGGTGGCGGCTACTGATGAGTGTATCCTGGGTATTAATATGTTGGCCGGTATGGCTCTTAATACTAGCCAAGGGGGATTTGAATTTGAAATTCAAACTATTACAAAAAAACTAGTAGTGGGTCAGGTTAAGTGGGATCCTGTGATGGTGCCAGCCCCCATGAAACCAGTGTGCATTCCACAATATCGTCTCCCTGGGGGGCAGGAAGAGATTAAAGCCACCATAGATGCTCTGCAAGAAGAAGGGGTAGTGAGGCCCACAACGTCACCCTTTAATAGCCCTGTTTGGCCGGTCCAGAAGCCGGACGGCTCCTGGAGAATGACAGTTGATTATCGTTTTTTGAACAAACATGCCCCACCACTTGCTTCAGCAGTTCCGGACATTGTCACCCTTATTGAAAACATTGCTACTGGGAACTCAGGAACATGGTATGCTGTCATTGATCTCGCTAACACCTTCTTCAGTATTCTTATAGCTGAGGACTCACAGGATCAGTTCACCTTTACCTGGAAGGGGCACCAGTATACCTTCACCCACCTTCCAGTATCGCCTTCGCTCTCAATTCACCATTATATTGATGATGTGGCCTCCTGGAGGCTCTGGCAGAAACAAGAGGGTCGCCGAGTCCCACTGGGATTCTGGTCACGTACCATGCCTGAGGCTGCCACTCGTTATTCTGTTTTTGAACAACAGTTACTAGCCTGTTACTGGGCCCTGCTAGAGACTGAAAGAATGACAGGTGATGCAGATGTTCAATTGCGACCTGCACTTCCTATAATGAATTGGATCCTGGCTAATGATGCTAATCTAAAGATCGGGCGGGCTCAGCAGTCTTCTATTGTTAAATGGAAGTGGTATATTCAGAGTCGTGAGACCAGAGGCCCTGAAGGGGTGGGCCGCGTACACGAACAGGTGGCTTACCATCCCAGGTCAGGAACTCACTTATCGGAGGAGGGGGATGGTGGCTCCAGTCAGTATGCTGAGTTGAAGGCAGTCACTTTACCACTAGATCCCCATGATCACCCTCTTCGCCTGTTTACTGATTGCTGGGCTTTGGCTAATGGACTTGTGGTAAGGATGCCTGATTTGCAAAAGAACAACTGGATGATACATGACCGCCCAATATGGGGCAAAGAGTTGTGGCAGCTGTTGTGGGATGCTTCCCACCATCGTGAGGATTTATCACGTTGATGCCCATACCAATATGGCGACTAACATGGCTCAACATAATGCAGTAGGAGATCAGCTTGCCACTATCAGCTGTGCTGATACTGTCCCCCTGGCTCGATGGGCACATGAACAGAGTGGTCATTTGGGGGAGAAGGGATCAGCTATGTGGTCCCGTACACATGCTTTATCCGTCCATCAGGATGATGTCCGCATGGTCGTACGTACATGCCCAGAATGTCAGCTTGTGAAGTTCCATACCGTTCCACCTGGTCCGCATGGCCGAATAAAACGGGGTGCTCACTCAGCTGCCGTCTGCCAAATTGGTAACATAGGCCCAATGCTAGACTGTATGGGTAAATATTACATCCTAGTAATGGTTGACACCTTTTCGGGCCTGGTTTTTACTTTTCCCACCAAGACGGCTGACCAAGCTAGCACTATCCAAGGACTAAACCATTTGATTTATCGATATGATGTTCCAGAGGAGATTCACTCTGATAATGGCTCGCACTTCTCCGGGAAAGCAATCTGTGATTGGGCAAATGACAACGGTATTTTATGGGTCCACCATATTCCTTATTACCCGCAGGCTGCCGGGTTAGTTGAACAAATGAACAGCTTACTGAAGGAACAAATTCGTTTGGAAACATCACTGGGGACCCAGAAGGGATGGTGCCATGTGCTGCAGCAGGCAGTCGACAATTTGAATCATCGCCCTTTAAAAGGAGGTACACCTTTCCACCGACTTCTTCACGCTCCTGAATTACAGCCTATTCCAGAGGAAAATCAGTCATTGCCCCCCATCCCCGAACTAGAGAATGTTGGACAAAAGGTATGGGTGGCACCACCAGGTAGTGGCCCTCCTGTAAAAGGGGAAATAGTGACACCTGCCCAGGGTAATACTCGGTGGGTAGCTATTGAGGGACAGGATAATTTAGTCTGTTTAAACACTGAACGCTTATGGTATCGTGAGTGACATGTGTCAGGCTTCTTTGTTCCAGGTTCTCCATTTTACACTCCTGGTGATCTGGCTTAACAGCTGCTTTGATGCCAGCAATTGGATTTGTAATGTCGAGGATGTTGCAAGGGAGTTCCCCGTGGGAAACACGGTCCGATGCATTACACCAAGGAAGTCCTCGGTCACCAGCCTCAAGTGCAGCTTATATAAATATGTTATTGTTCAGCATGTTTCAAAATCTGTTTGTGAGCTCCAGTACCTGGGTATTGTGGCCAACAAGGATAATTTGAGCCTTGGTTGGAATCCTTTCTCATGGCTAACTGCTACATTTGGGGGAGTGGGCCACACTATCCTCTGTTGGTTGCTCGCGTCATTGCTTATCTTTGTAATTGTTGTTTTGATTTCTCTTTTTTCACTCCCTCTGTACTCAAATACTGGTTAGGCCTCGCAAATGACAGATTGTGACCAAGGGGTGGATTGTAATGGAGGATTAAAACCATGTACCCAGATGCTTTTTGCTTATGTGGAACTGACAACACTGGGTCCACACGCAGGTCACCTTACTTTCAGAACTAGCAGATGTAATTAAACTCAGCCAGGGTATCTGAAGATACACTTTGAAATGGAATTCCACTGTGAGGCCTAGGGAAAGCATTTGTCAAATGCAACACTCTGAAATTGACGAATTGGTTACAACCTTCTTGCTCGAGAAGTTTTAATAAGTCTTTGTATCTACGAGATAAACCAGGAAATTATAACATCCTGGTTCCATAATAATTAATCTTCTAAATTGTAGAATGTAATGTTCAGTTTTGATTTTGACTGAAATATTAGAAGGAGTAGGCACATGATTAATTGTTTTTGGGGTATATAAGCCTGTGGTCCTGCTGCTGAAGTTTAGATTCTCCGAGGGGTGGGAACACCCCTTGTCAAGAAGGAAGAACAGCCAGAGTCCGAGCAACATCCCAGTCGGGGGAGGTGGAGAAGCTGCTACCAGCGACCTGACAACCTACTACAAGTGGGCAGTCGCTGCCTCGCTTCGGCAGTTGGGACCAGTCCAAGCGTTGATAAGTATAGTTGGGAAGGGCTTGCATATTGTAGTGTGAAATCAGCTTTTGAATTAGTAATAAACATTTGTATAAATTGAACTGCTCTCGGTGTGTGTGTCTATTTTCTTTCGGTAGTTCAAACACTGTGAACAATCTAAAATGGACAAAATGAGAGGTATAAGTTTACCCAAGACACATGTGCATTAGAATATGCTTGGAATAGAAAGAAATTTTTTGACTCAGCATACACAACATGTACATTCGAATATATTTGTAATAAAAATAAATGTTTTGTCTCAGTAGACATAACATGTGCATAAGAATATACTTGGGATAGATTGGAATGTTTTTACTTGCACACACAACATGTGCAATAGAATATACTTCGAATAGAAAGGAAAGTATAGACTCAGCACACAAAACATGTATATTTGAATATACTTGGAAGATTAAGGAATACTGTGACATAGCACACACAAAATGTGTTTTAGAATATACTTCAAGTAGAAAGGATGTTTTGACGGCGCACACAACATGAGCATTGGAATATACTTGGAAAGGAAAGAAATATTTTGACTCAGCACATACATGTGCATCAGAATATAATTAGAATACAAAGGAATGTTTCAACTCAGCAGACACAAAATGAGCATTAGAATATACTTCAAATAACAAGGATTGTTTTGACTGAGCACATCCTCAATGTGCATTAAAATTTACTTGGAATACTAAGAAATGTTTTGACTTCGCTCACACAACATGTGCATTATAATTTACTTGGGAGAGGAAGCAATGTTTTGAGTCAGCACATACAAAATGAGACAAAAGTTTTGACTCAACATGTGCAATAGAATATACTTGGAATAGAAATGAATACTTTGACTAAGTACACACAACATGTGCATTTGAATATACTTGGAGTCGAAAGGAGGTTTTAACTAGGCGCACACAACATGAGCATTAAAACATACTTGGAATAGAAAGAATTTTTTTGACTCAGCTCACACAGCATGTGCATTAGAATATACTTGGAATAGAAAGGAAAGTGTGGACTCAGCACACAAAACATGTGTATTTGAATATATTTGGAAAATTAAGGAATATTGTTGCATTTTTTCTTTGGCTTGGCTTCGCGGACGAAGATTTATGGAGGGGGTAAAAAGTCCACGTCAGCTGCAGGCTCGTTTGTGGCTGACAAGTCCGATGCGGGACAGGCAGACACGATTGCAGCGGTTGCAAGGGAAAATTGGTTGGTTGGGGTTGGGTGTTGGGTTTTTCCTCCTTTGCATTTTGACAGTGAGGTGGGCTCTGCGGTCTTCTTCAAAGGAGGTTGCTGCCCGCCAAACTGTGAGGCGCCAAGATGCACGGTTTGAGGCGTTATCAGCCCACTGGCGGTGGTCAATGTGGCAGGCACCAAGAGATTTCTTTAGGCAGTCCTTGTACCTTTCCTTTGGTGCACCTCTGTCACGGTGGCCAGTGGAGAGCTCGCCATATAATACGATCTTGGGAAGGCGATGGTCCTCCATTCTGGAGACGTGACCCATCCAGCGCAGCTGGATCTTCAGCAGCGTGGACTCGATGCTGTCGACCTCTGCCATCTCGAGTACTTCGACGTTAGGGGTGTAAGCGCTCCAATGGATGTTGAGGATGGAGCGGAAACAACGCTGGTGGAAGCATTCTAGGAGCCGTAGGTGGTGCCGGTAGAGGACCCATGATTCGGAGCCGAACAGGAGTGTGGGTATGACAACGGCTCTGTATACGCTTATCTTTGTGAGGTTTTTCAGTTGGTTGTTTTTCCAGACTCTTTTGTGTAGTCTTCCAAAGGCGCTATTTGCCTTGGCGAGTCTGTTGTCTATCTCATTGTCGATCCTTGCATCTGATGAAATGGTGCAGCCGAGATAGGTAAACTGGTTGACCGTTTTGAGTTTTGTGTGCCCGATGGAGATGTGGGGGGGGCTGGTAGTCATGGTGGGGAGCTGGCTGATGGAGGACCTCAGTTTTCTTCAGGCTGACTTCCAGGCCAAACATTTTGGCAGTTTCCGCAAAGCAGGACGTCAAGCGCTGAAGAGCTGGCTCTGAATGGGCAACTAAAGCGGCATCATCTGCAAAGAGTAGTTCACGGACAAGTTTCTCTTGTGTCTTGGTGTGAGCTTGCAGGCGCCTCAGATTGAAGAGACTGCCATCCATGCGGTACCGGATGTAAACAGCGTCTTCATTGTTGGGGTCTTTCATGGCTTGGTTCAGCATCATGCTGAAGAAGATTGAAAAGAGGGTTGGTGCGAGAACACAGCCTTGCTTCACGCCATTGTTAATGGAGAAGGGTTCAGAGAGCTCATTGCTGTATCTGACCCGACCTTGTTGGTTTTCGCGCAGTTGGATAATCATGTTGAGGAACTTTGGGGGACATCCGATGCGCTCTACATGATTATCCAACATTCAAATATACTTCGAGGAGAAAGGATGTTTTGACTAGGTGCAGACCATATGAGCATTAGAATATACTTGGAATAGAAAGAAATGTTTTGACTGTACACTCAGCATGTGCATTAGATTATGTTTGGAATAGAAAGGAATGTTTTGACTCAGTGCACTCAACATATGCGTTAGAATATGCTTGGAATAGTAAGAAATGTTTTGACTCCTTTGTCATTTATTAGTAAGGTGTATTTGGAATACAAAGGATTGTTTTGACTTAGCACAAACAACCTGTGCATTAGAATATACTTGGATTAGAAAGAAATGTTTTGACTCAGCACACACAACATGTGCATTCGAATATACTTGGAATAGAAAGAAATGTATTGAGTCAGCACACACAAGCTGTGCATTAGAATATACTTGGAGTAGGAAGGAATGATTTGACTCAGCATACACAACATATGCATTAGAATATACTTGGAATAGATAGGAATGTTTTTCCTCCGAAGACAAATCATGTTCAGTCGAATTAACCTGGAATAGAAAGGAATGTTTTGACACAGCACGCACAACATGTGCATTAGAATATATTTGGAATCAAAAGTAATGTTTCGATTCAGCACACACAAAATGTGCATTAGAATACACTTGGGTTAGCTAAGAATGTTTTACTCAGGACACAGAACATGTGCATAAGAATATCAATGGATTAGATAGGAATGTTTTACTCAGGACACAGAACATGTGCATAAGAATTCAGATGGAGAAGAAAGGAATGCATTGACTCAGTACACACATCACGTGCATTAGTATATACTTCGAATAACAAAGATTGTTTTGATTCAGCCCATCCTCCATGTATATTAGAATTACTTGGAATAGAAATGAATGTTTTGACTCAGCACACACACAATGTGAATTATAATATATTTGTATTAGAAAGAAATGTTTTGACTCAACACACTCAACATGTGCATTAGAATATACTTCGAATATAAAGGAATGATTTGACTAAGCACATACAACACGTGCATTTGAATATACGTGGAAAGAAAGAAATGTTTTGACTCAGCACACACAACATGTGCATTAGAATACACTTGGATTAGATAGAAATGTTTTACACTGGATTCAGAACATGTGCATAAGCAAATATACTTGAAATAGATAGGAATGAACTTACCTGGAATAGAAAGGATTGTTTTGACTTAGCACGCACAACATATGCATAAGAATGTACTTGGAATAAAAAGGATTGTTTTGACTCACCACACACAGCATGTGCATTAGAATATACTTGGAATAGAAAGGAAAGTATAGACTCACCACACAAAACGTGTATTTGAATATAGTTGGTAAATTAAGGAATATTGTTGCATAGCACACACAAAAGGTGCATTCGAATATACTTCGAAGAGAAAGGATGTTTTGACTAGGTGCAGACAATATGAGCATTAGAATATACTTGGAATAGAAAGAAATGATTTGACTGTACACTCAGCATGTGCATTAGATTATGTTTAGAATAGAAAGGAATGTTTTGACTCAACATATGCGTTATAATATGCTTGGAATAGTAAGAAATGTTTTGACTCCTTTGTCTTTTGTTAGTAAGGTGTACTTGGAATACAAAGGATTGTTTTGACTCAGCACACACAACCTGTGCATTCGAATATACTTGGATTAGAAAGAAATGTTTTGACTCAGCACACATAACATGTGCATTAGCATCTAAATGGAATAGAAAATTTTTTGTAGACTAAGCACACTCAACATGTGCATCAGGTTATACTTTGTAGACAAAGGAAAGTTTTCACTCAGCACACAAAACATGTATATTTGAATATACTTGGAACAGAAAGAAATGTTTTGACGCACCACACACAATCTGTACATTAGAATAGATTTGGAGCCCAAAGGAGGTTTTGACTAGGCGCACACAACAAGAGCATTAAAATATAATTGAAATAGAAATAAATGTTTTGACTCAGTGCACTCAACATGTGCATTAGAATATACAGGGAATAGAAAGAAATGTTTTGACTCAGCACACACAACATGTGAATTAGAATACACTTGTAATAGAAATAAATGTTTTGACTCAGTACAAATAACATGTGCATTATCATCTAAATGCAATAGAAAAAAATTTTTAGACTAAGCACACACAACATGTGCATCAGGTTATACTTTGTAGACAAAGGAAAGTTTTCACTCAGCACACAAAACATGTATATTTGAATATACTTGGAACAGAAAGAAATGTTTTGACGCACCATACACAATCTGTGCATTAGAATAGACTTGGAGTCGAAAGGAGGTTTTGACTAGGCGCACACAACAAGAGCATTAAAATATACTTGAAATAGAAATAAATGTTTTGACTCAGTGCACTCAACATGTGCATTAGAATATACTTGGAATAGAAAGAAATGATTTGACTGTACACTCAGCATGTGCATTAGATTATGTTTGGAATAGAAAGGAATGTTTTGACTCAGCACACACAACATGTGCATTCGAATATACTTCGAGTAGAAAGGAATGTTTTGACTGAGCATACACAACATGTGCGTTAGAATATATTGCAAGTCGAAAGAAATGTTTTGACTTAGCATATACAACATGTGCATTCGAATATACTTGGAATAGAAAGAAATGTATTCAGTCAGCACACACAAGCTGTGCATTAGAATATACTTGGAATAGATAGGAATGTTTTTCCTCAGCAGACAAAACATGTTCAGTCGAATTAACCTGGAATAGAAAGGAATGTTTTGACTCAGCACGCTCAACATATGCATTAGTATATATTTGGAATCAAAAGTCATGTTTCGATTAAGCACACACAACATGTGCATTAGAATACACTTGGGTTAGCTAAGAATGTTTTACAGGACACAGAACATGCGCATAAGAATATCAATGGATTAGATAGGAATGCTTTACTCAGGACGCAGAACATGTGCATCAGAATTTAGATGGAAAAGAAAGGAATGCATCGACTCAGCACACACATCACGTACATTAGTATATACTTCGAATAACAAAGATTGTTTTGACTCAGCCCATCCTCCATGTATATTAGAATTACTTGGAATAGAAAGGAATGTTTTGACTCAGCACACACAAGATGTGAATTAGAATACACTTGTAATAGAAATAAATGTTTTGACTTAGTACAAATAACATGTGCATTAGCATCTAAATGGCATAGAAAATTTTTTGTAGACTAAGCACACTCAACATGTGCATCAGGTTATACTTTGTAGACAAAGGAAAGTTTTCACTCAGCACACAAAACATGTATATTTGAATATACTTGGAACAAAAAGAAATGTTTTGACGCACCACACACAATCTGTACATTAGAATAGACTTGGCGCCCAAAGGAGGTTTTGACTAGGCGCACACAACAAGAGCATTAAAATATAATTGAAATAGAAATAAATGTTTTGACTCAGTGCACTCAACATGTGCATTAGAATATACATGGAATAGAAAGAAATGTTTTGACTCAGCACACACAACATGTGAATTAGAATACACTTGTAAAAGAAATAAATGTTTTGACTCAGTACAAATAACATGTGCATTAGCATCTACATGGCATAGAAAAAATTTTTTATACTAGGCACACACAACATGTGCATCAGTTTATACTTTGTAGACAAAGGAAAGTTTTCACTCAGCACACACAAAATATGAATTAGTATATACTTGTAATAGAAAGAAATGTTTTGACTCAGAACACATAACAGTGGCATTAGTATATACTGGGAAGAGATAGCAATGTTTTGACTCAGCACACTCAACATGTGCATGAGAATATAGTTGGAATAGAAAGGAATATACTTGGAATAGAACCAAATGATTTGAATCAGCACACACTAAATTTGCATTGGAATATACTTGGAATATAAAGGAAAGTTTTTACTCAGCGCACACCACATGTGCATTATATTATACATGGAATAGAAAGGAATGTTTTGACTAAGCACACAAAACATGTGAATTAGATTATAGTTGGAATAGAAAGGAATGTTTTGACTCAGCACACACAACATGTGCATTAGAATATACTTGGATTAGATAGAAATGTTTTACCCTGGATTCAGAACATGTGCATAAGAAAATATACTTGAAATAGATAGGTATGCTTTAACTCAGCAGACAAAATATGTGCAGTAGAACTTACCTGGAATAGAAAGGATTGTTTTGACTTAGCACGCACAATATATGCATTAGAATGTACTTGGAATAAAAATGATTGTTTTGACTCAGCACACACAACATGAACATGAAAATATTCTTAGAATAGTAAGAAATGTTTTGACTCACCACACACAGCATGTGCATCAGAATATACTTGGAATAGAAAGGAAAGTATAGACTCACCAGACAAAACATGTGTAATTGAATATACTTGGTAAATTAAGGAATATTGTTGTATAACACACACAAAATGTGCATTTGAATATACTTCGAGGAGAAAAAATGTTTTGACTAGGTACAGACAATATGAGCATTAGAATATACTTGGAATAGAAAGAAATGATTTGACTGTACACTCAGCATGAACATTAGATTATGTTTGGAATAGAAAGGAATGTTTTGACTCAGCACACTCAACATATGCATTATAATATGCTTGGAATAGTAAGAAATGTTTTGACTCCTTTGTCGTTTGTTAGTAAGGTGTACTTGGAATACAAAGGATTGTTTTGACTCAGCACACACAACCTGTGCATTAGAATATACTTGGGTTAGATAGAAATGTTTTACCCTGGATTCAGAACATGTGCATAAGAAAATATACTTGAAATAGATAGGAATGCTTTAACTCAGCAGACAATATATGTGCAGTAGAACTTAGCTGGAATAGAAAGGAATGTTTTGACTTAGCACGCACAACATATGCATAATAATGTACTTGGAATAAAAAGGATTGTTTTGACTCACCACACACAGCATGTGCATTAGAATATACTTGGAATAGAAAGGAAAGTATAGACTCACCACACAAAACATGTTTATTTGAATATAGTTGGTAAATTAAGGAATATTGTTGCATAGCACACACAAAAGGTGCATTCGAATATACTTCGAAGAGAAAGGATGTTTTGACTAGGTGCAGACAATATGAGCATTAGAATATACTTGGAATAGAAAGAAATGATTTGACTGTACACTCAGCATGTGAATTAGATTATGTTTGGAATAGAAAGGAATGTTTTGACTCAACATATGCGTTATAATATGCTTGGAATAGTAAGAAATGTTTTGACTCCTTTGTCTTTTGTTAGTAAGGTGTACTTGGAATACAAAGGATTGTTTTGACTCAGCACACACAACCTGTGCATTAGAATATACTTGGAATAGAAAGAACTGTATTGAGTCAGTACACACAACCTGCGTATTAGAATATACTTGGATTAGAAAGAAATGTTTTGACTCAGCACACATAACATGTGCATTCGAATATACTTTGAGTAGAAAGGAATGTTTTGACTGAGCATACACAACATGTGCGTTAGAATATATTTGAAGTTGAAAGAAATATTTTGACTCAGCACACACAACATGTGCATTAGAATATACTTGGAATAGAAAGAAATGTATTGAGTCAGCACACACAACCTGCGTATTAGAATATACTTGGATTAGAAAGGAATGTTTTGACTCAGCACACACAAAATGTGCATTAGAATATACTTCGAGGAGAAAGGAAGTTTTGACTAGGTGCAGACAATATGAGCATTAGAATATACTTGGAATAGAAAGAAATGATTTGACTGTACACTCAGCATGTGCATTAGATTATGTTTGGAGTAGAAAGGAATGTTTTGACTCAGCATACACAACATGTGCATTAAAATGTACTTGGAATAGATAGGAATGTTTTTCCTCAGCAGACAAAACATGTTCAGTCGCATTAACCTGGAATACAAAGGATTGCTTTGACTCAGCACACACAACCTGCGCATTAGAATATACTTGGATTAGAAAGAAATGTTTTGACTCAGAACACATAACATGTGTATTCGAATATACTTTGAGTAGAAAGGAATGTTTTGACTGAGCATACACAACATGTGCGTTAGAATATATTTGAAGTCGAAAGAAATGTTTTCACTCAGCACACACAACATGTGTATTCGAATATACTTGGAATAGAAAGAAATGTATTGAGTCAGCACACACAAGCTGTGCATTAGAATATACTTCGAGTAGGAAGGAATGTTTTGACTCAGCATACACAACATGTGCATTAGAATATACTTCGAGGAGAAAGGAAATTTTGACTAGGTGCAGACAATATGAGCATTAGAATATACTTGGAATAGAAAGAAATGATTTGACTGAACACTCAGCATGTGCATTAGATTATGTTTGGAGTAGAAAGGAATGTTTTGACTCAGCATACACAACATGTGCATTAAAATATACTTGGAATAGATAGGAATGTTTTTCCTCAGCAGACAAAACATGTTCAGTCGCATTAACCTGGAATACAAAGGATTGTTTTGACTCAGCACACACAACCTGTGCATTCGAATATACTTGGAATAGAAAGAAATGTATTGAGTCAGCGCACACAACCTGCGCATTAGAATATACTTGGATTAGAAAGAAATGTTTTGACTCAACACACATAACATGTGCATTCGAATATACTTTGAGTAGAAAGGAATGTTTTGACTGAGCATACACAACATGTGCGTTAGAATATATTTGAAGTCGAAAGAAATGTTTTCACTCAGCACACACAACATGTGTATTCGAATATACTTGGAATAGAAAGAACTGTATTGAGTCAGTACACACAACCTGCGTATTAGAATATACTTGGATTAGAAAGAAATGTTTTGACTCAGCACACATAACATGTGCATTCGAATATACTTTGAGTAGAAAGGAATGTTTTGACTGAGCATATACAACATGTGCGTTAGAATATATTTGAAGTCGAAAGAAATGTTTTGACTCAGCACACACAACATGTGCATTAGAATATACTTGGAATAGATCGGAATGTTTTTCCTCAGCAGACAAATCATGTTCAGTCGAATTAACCTTGAATAGAAAGGAATGTTTTGACTCAGCACACACAAAATGTGCATTAGAATGTACTTCGAGGAGAAAGGAAGTTTTGACTAGGTGCAGACAATATGAGCATTAGAATATACTTGGAATAGAAAGAAATGATTTGACTGTACACTCAGCATGTGCATTAGATTATGTTTGGAATAGAAAGGAATGTTTTGACTCAGCACACTCAACATATGCGTTAGAATATGCTTGGAATAGTAAGAAATATTTTGACTACTTTGTCTTTTGTTAGTAAGGTGTACTTGGAATCTGATGCAAGGATCGACAATGAGATAGACAACAGACTCGCCAAGTCAAATAGCGCCTTTGGAAGACTACACAAAAGAGTCTGGAAAAACAACCAACTGAAAAACCTCACAAAGATAACCGTATACAGAGCCGTTGTCATACCCACACTCCTGTTCAGCTCCAAATCATGGGTCCTCTACCGGCACCACCTACGGCTCCTAGAACGCTTCCACCAGCGTTGTCTCCGCTCCATCCTCAACATCCATTGGAGCGCTTACACCCCTAACGTCGAAGTACTCGAGATGGCAGAGGTCGACAGCATCGAGTCCACGCTGCTGAAGATCCAGCTGCGCTGGATGGGTCACGTCTCCAGAATGGAGGACCATCGCCTTCCCAAGATCGTGTTATATGGCAAGCTCTCCACTGGCCACCGAGACAGTGGTGCGCCAAAGAAAAGGTACAAGGACTGCCTAAAGAAATCTCTTGGTGCCTGCCACATTGACCACCGCCAGTGGGCTGATAACGCCTCAAACCGTGCATCTTGGCGCCTCACAGTTTGGCGGGCAGCAACCTCCTTTGAAGAAGACCGCAGAACCCACCTCACTGACAAAAGGCAAAGGAGGAAAAACCCAAAACCCAACCCCAACCAACCAATTTTCCCTTGCAACCGCTGCAATAGTGTCTGCTTGTCTCGCATCGGACTTGTCAGCCACTAACGAGCCTGCAGCTGACGTGGACTTTTTACCCCCTCCATAAATCTTCGTCCGCAAAGCCAAGCCAAAGAAAAGAAGGTACTTGGAATACAAAGGATTGTTTTGACTCAGCACACACAACCTGTGCATTAGAATATACTTGGATTAGAAAGAAATGTTTTGACTCAGCACACACAACATGTCCATTCGAATATACTTCGAGTAGAAAGGAATGTTTTGACTGAGCTTACACAACATGTGCGTTAGAATATATTTGAAGTCGAAAGAAATGTTTTGACTTAGCATATACAACATGTGCATTCGAATATACTTCGAATAGAAAGAAATGTATTGAGTCAGCACACACAAGCTGTGCATTAGAATATACTTGGAGTAGGAAGGAATGTTTTGACTCAGCATACGCAACATGTCCATTAGAATATACTTGGAATAGATAGGAATGTTTTTCCTCAGCAGACAAAACATGTTCAGTCGCATTAACCTGGAATAGAAAGGAATGTTTTGACTTAGCACGCTCAACATGTGCATTAGAATATATTTGGAATCAAAAGTAATGTTTCGATTTAGCACACACAACATGTGCATTAGAATACACTTGGGTTAGCTAAGAATGTTTTACAGGACACCGAACATGCGCATAAGAATATCAATGGATCAGATAGGAATGTTTTACTCAGGACACAGAACATGTGGATAAGAATTTAGATGGAATAGAAAGGAATGCATTGACTCAGCACACACATCACGTGCATTAGTATAAAATTCGAATATCAAAGATTGTTTTGACTCTGCCCATCCTCCATGTATATTAGAATTATTTGGAATAGAAAGGAATGATTTGACTCAGCACACACAACATGTGAATTAGTATAAACTTGTAATAGAAATAAATGTTTTGACTCAGTACAAATAACATGTCCATTAGCATCTACATGGAATAGAAAAATTTTTTTTACACTAAGCACACACAACATGTGCATCAGGTTATACTTTGTAGACAAAGGAAAGTTTTCACTCAGCACACAAAACATGTACATTTGAATATACTTGGAATAGAAAGAAATGTTTTGACGCACCACACACAATATGTGCATTAGAATAGACTTGGAGTCGAAACGAGGTTTTGACTAGGCGCACACAACAAGAGCATTAAAATATACTTGAAATAGAAAGAAATGTTTTGACTCAGTGCACTCAACATGTGCATTAGAATATACTTGGAATAGAAAGAAATGTTTTGACTCAGCACACACAACCTGTGCATTGGAAGAAACTTTGAGTTAAAGAAATGTTTTGACTCAGCACACACAAAATATGCATTAGAATATACTTGGATTATATAGGAATGTTGTACTCAGGACACAGAACATGTGCGTAAGAAAAAATCTTTATTAGATAAAAATGTTATTACTCAGCAGACAAAACATGTGCATCAGAATATACTTCGAAAAGAAATGAATGTTTTGACTCAACACACTCAAAATGTGCATTAAAATATACTTAGAATAGAAAGGAATATTTTGACTCAACACACTCAACAAGTGCATTTGAATATACTTTGAGGAGAAAGAATGTTTTGACTAGGTGCAGACAATATGAGCATTAGATTATGTTTGGAATACAAAGGATTGTTTTGACTCAGCACACACAACCTGTGCAATAGAATATACTTGGATTAGAAAGAAATGTTTTGACTCAGCACACACAACATGTGCATTTGAATATAATTCGAGTAGAAAGGAATGTTTTAACTGAGTATACACAACATGTGCGTTAGAATATATTGCAAGTCGAAAGAAATGTTTTGACTTAGCATATACAACATGTGCGTTCGAATATACTTGGAATAGAAAGAAATATATAGAGTCAGCACGCACAAGCTGTGCATTAGAATATATTTGGAGTAGAAAGGAAAGTTTTGACTCAGCATACACAACATGTGCATTAGAATATACTTGGAATAGATAGGAATGTTTTTCCTCAGAAGACAAATCATGTTCAGTCGCATTAACCTGGAATAGAAAGGAATGTTTTGACTCAGCACGCAGAACATGTGCATTAGAATATATTTTGAATCAAAAGTAATGTTTCGATTCAGCACACACAACATGTGCATTCGAATATACTTGGAATAGAAAGAAATGTATTGAGTCAGCACACACAAGCTGTGCATTAGAATATACTTGGAGTAGGAAGGAATGTTTTGACTCAGCATACACAACATGTGCATTAGAATATACTTGGAGTAGATAATAATGTTTTTCCTCAGCAGACAAATCATGTTCAGTCGAATTAACCTGGAATAGAAAGGAATGTTTTGACTCAGCACGCTCAACATGTGCATTAGAATATATTTGGAATCAAAAGCAATGTTTCGATTCAGCACACACAACATGTGCATTAGAATACACTTGGGTTTGCTAAGAATGTTTTACAGGACATAGAACATGCGCATAAGAATATCAATGGATTAGATAGGAATGTTTTACTCAGGACACAGAACATGTGCATAAGTATTTAGATGGAAAAGAAAGGAATGCATTGACTCAGCACACACATCACGTGCATTAGTATATACTTCGAATAACAAAGATTGTTTTGACTCAACCCATCTTCCATGTATATTAGAATTACTTGGAATAGAAAGGAATGTTTTGACTCAGCACACACAACATGTGAATTAGAATACACTTGTAATAGAAATAAATGTTTTGACTCAGTACAAATAACATGTGCATTAGCATCTACATGGAATAGAATTTTTTTTTTAGACTAAGCACACATAACATGTGCATCAGGTTATACTTTATAGACAAAAGAAAGTTTTCACTCAGCACACACAAAATATGAATTAGTATATACTTGTAATAGAAAGAAATGTTTTGACTCAGTACACACAACAGTGGCATTAGTATATACTGGGAATAGATAGCAATGTTTTGACTCAGCACACACAACATGTGCATGAGAATATAGTTGGAATAGAAAGGAATATACTTGGAATAGAACCAAATGATTTGAACCAGCACACACTAAATTTTCATTGGAATCTACTTGGAATATAAAGGGAAGTTTTTACTCAGCGCACACCACATGTGCATTATACTATACTTGGAATAGAAAGGAATGTTTTGACTAAGCACACAAAACATGTGAATTAGAATATACTTGGAGTAGATAGAAATGTTTTACCCTGGCTTCAGAACATGTGCATAAGAAAATATACTTGAAATAGATAGGAATGCTTTAACTCAGCAGACAAAATATGTGCAGTAGAACTTACCTGGAATAGAAAGGCATGTTTTGACTTAGCACGCACAACATATGCATAATAATGTACTTGGAATAAAAAGGATTGTTTTGACTCAGCACACACAACATTTGAATGAAAATATTCATTGAATAGTAAGAAATGTTTTGACTCACCACACACAGCATGTGCATCAGAATATACTTGGAATAGAAAGGAAAGTATAGACCCACCACACAAAACATATGTATTTGAATATACTTGGTAAATTAAGGAATATTGTTGCATAACACACACAAATTGTGCATTTGAATATACTTCGAGGAGAAAGAATGTTTTGACTAGGTGCAGACAATATGAGCATTAGAATATACTTGGAATAGAAAGATATGATTTGACTGTAAACTCAGCATGTGCATTAGATTATGTTTGGAAAAGAAAGGAATGTTTTGACTCAGCACACTCAACATATGCGTTAGAATATGCTTGGAATAGTAAGAAATGTTTTGACTCCTTTGTCTTTTGTTAGTAAGGTGTACTTGGAATACAAAGGATTGTTTTGACTCAGCACACACAACCTGTGCATTAGAATATACTTGGATTAGAAAGAAATGTTTTGACTCAGCACACACAACATGTCCATTCGAATATACTTCGAGTAGAAAGGAATGTTTTGACTGAGCATACACAACATGTGCGTTAGAATATATTTGAAGTCGAAAGAAATGTTTAGACTTAGCATATACAACATGTGCATTCGAATATACTTCGAATAGAAAGAAATGTATTGAGTCAGCACACACAAGCTGTGCATTAGAATATACTTGGAGTAGGAAGGAATGTTTTGACTCAGCATACGCAACATGTCCATTAGAATATACTTGGAAAAGAAATGAATGTTTTGACTCAACACACTCAAAATGTGCATTAAAATATACTTAGAATAGAAAGGAATATTTTGACTCAACACACTCAACAAGTGCATTTGAATATACTTCGAGGAGAAAGAATGTTTTGACTAGGTGCAGACAATATGAGCATTAGATTATGTTTGGAATACAAAGGATTGTTTTGACTCAGCACACACAACCTGTGCAATAGAATATACTTGGATTAGAAAGAAATGTTTTGACTCAGCACACACAACATATGCATTTGAATATAATTCGAGTAGAAAGGAATGTTTTAACTGAGTATACACAACATGTGCGTTAGAATATATTGCAAGTCAAAAGAAATGTTTTGACTTAGCATATACAACATGTGCGTTCGAATATACTTGGAATAGAAAGAAATATATAGAGTCAGCACGCACAAGCTGTGCATTAGAATATATTTGGAGTAGAAAGGAAAGTTTTGACTCAGCATACACAACATGTGCATTAGAATATACTTGGAATAGATAGGAATGTTTTTCCTCAGAAGACAAATCATGTTCAGTCGCATTAACCTGGAATAGAAAGGAATGTTTTGACTCAGCACGCAGAACATGTGCATTAGAATATATTTTGAATCAAAAGTAATGTTTCGATTCAGCACACACAACATGTGCATTCGAATATACTTGGAATAGAAAGAAATGTATTGAGTCAGCACACACAAGCTGTGCATTAGAATATACTTGGAGTAGGAAGGAATGTTTTGACTCAGCATACACAACATGTGCATTAGAATATACTTGGAGTAGATAATAATGTTTTTCCTCAGCAGACAAAACATGTTCAGTCGAATTAACCTGGAATAGAAAGGAATGTTTTGACTCAGCACGCTCAACATGTGCATTAGAATATATTTGGAATCAAAAGCAATGTTTCGATTCAGCACACACAACATGTGCATTAGAATACACTTGGGTTTGCTAAGAATGTTTTACAGGACATAGAACATGCGCATAAGAATATCAATGGATTAGATAGGAATGTTTTACTCAGGACACAGAACATGTGCATAAGTATTTAGATGGAAAAGAAAGGAATGCATTGACTCAGCACACACATCACGTGCATTAGTATATACTTCGAATAACAAAGATTGTTTTGACTCAACCCATCTTCCATGTATATTAGAATTACTTGGAATAGAAAGGAATGTTTTGACTCAGCACACACAACATGTGTATTCGAATATACTTGGAATAGAAAGAACTGTATTGAGTCAGTACACACAACCTGCGTATTAGAATATACTTGGATTAGAAAGAAATGTTTTGACTCAGCACACATAACATGTGCATTCGAATATACTTTGAGTAGAAAGGAATGTTTTGACTGAGCATACACAACATGTGCGTTAGAATATATTTGAAGTCGAAAGAAATGTTTTGACTCAGCACACACAACATGTGCATTAGAATATACTTGGAATAGATCGGAATGTTTTTCCTCAGCAGACAAATCATGTTCAGTCGAATTAACCTTGAATAGAAAGGAATGTTTTGACTCAGCACACACAAAATGTGCATTAGAATGTACTTCGAGGAGAAAGGAAGTTTTGACTAGGTGCAGACAATATGAGCATTAGAATATACTTGGAATAGAAAGAAATGATTTGACTGTACACTCAGCATGTGCATTAGATTATGTTTGGAATAGAAAGGAATGTTTTGACTCAGCACACTCAACATATGCGTTAGAATATGCTTGGAATAGTAAGAAATATTTTGACTACTTTGTCTTTTGTTAGTAAGGTGTACTTGGAATCTGATGCAAGGATCGACAATGAGATAGACAACAGACTCGCCAAGTCAAATAGCGCCTTTGGAAGACTACACAAAAGAGTCTGGAAAAACAACCAACTGAAAAACCTCACAAAGATAACCGTATACAGAGCCGTTGTCATACCCACACTCCTGTTCAGCTCCAAATCATGGGTCCTCTACCGGCACCACCTACGGCTCCTAGAACGCTTCCACCAGCGTTGTCTCCGCTCCATCCTCAACATCCATTGGAGCGCTTACACCCCTAACGTCGAAGTACTCGAGATGGCAGAGGTCGACAGCATCGAGTCCACGCTGCTGAAGATCCAGCTGCGCTGGATGGGTCACGTCTCCAGAATGGAGGACCATCGCCTTCCCAAGATCGTGTTATATGGCAAGCTCTCCACTGGCCACCGAGACAGTGGTGCGCCAAAGAAAAGGTACAAGGACTGCCTAAAGAAATCTCTTGGTGCCTGCCACATTGACCACCGCCAGTGGGCTGATAACGCCTCAAACCGTGCATCTTGGCGCCTCACAGTTTGGCGGGCAGCAACCTCCTTTGAAGAAGACCGCAGAACCCACCTCACTGACAAAAGGCAAAGGAGGAAAAACCCAAAACCCAACCCCAACCAACCAATTTTCCCTTGCAACCGCTGCAATAGTGTCTGCTTGTCTCGCATCGGACTTGTCAGCCACTAACGAGCCTGCAGCTGACGTGGACTTTTTACCCCCTCCATAAATCTTCGTCCGCAAAGCCAAGCCAAAGAAAAGAAGGTACTTGGAATACAAAGGATTGTTTTGACTCAGCACACACAACCTGTGCATTAGAATATACTTGGATTAGAAAGAAATGTTTTGACTCAGCACACACAACATGTCCATTCGAATATACTTCGAGTAGAAAGGAATGTTTTGACTGAGCTTACACAACATGTGCGTTAGAATATATTTGAAGTCGAAAGAAATGTTTTGACTTAGCATATACAACATGTGCATTCGAATATACTTCGAATAGAAAGAAATGTATTGAGTCAGCACACACAAGCTGTGCATTAGAATATACTTGGAGTAGGAAGGAATGTTTTGACTCAGCATACGCAACATGTCCATTAGAATATACTTGGAATAGATAGGAATGTTTTTCCTCAGCAGACAAAACATGTTCAGTCGCATTAACCTGGAATAGAAAGGAATGTTTTGACTTAGCACGCTCAACATGTGCATTAGAATATATTTGGAATCAAAAGTAATGTTTCGATTTAGCACACACAACATGTGCATTAGAATACACTTGGGTTAGCTAAGAATGTTTTACAGGACACCGAACATGCGCATAAGAATATCAATGGATCAGATAGGAATGTTTTACTCAGGACACAGAACATGTGGATAAGAATTTAGATGGAATAGAAAGGAATGCATTGACTCAGCACACACATCACGTGCATTAGTATAAAATTCGAATATCAAAGATTGTTTTGACTCAGCCCATCCTCCATGTATATTAGAATTATTTGGAATAGAAAGGAATGATTTGACTCAGCACACACAACATGTGAATTAGTATAAACTTGTAATAGAAATAAATGTTTTGACTCAGTACAAATAACATGTCCATTAGCATCTACATGGAATAGAAAAATTTTTTTTACACTAAGCACACACAACATGTGCATCAGGTTATACTTTGTAGACAAAGGAAAGTTTTCACTCAGCACACAAAACATGTACATTTGAATATACTTGGAATAGAAAGAAATGTTTTGACGCACCACACACAATATGTGCATTAGAATAGACTTGGAGTCGAAACGAGGTTTTGACTAGGCGCACACAACAAGAGCATTAAAATATACTTGAAATAGAAAGAAATGTTTTGACTCAGTGCACTCAACATGTGCATTAGAATATACTTGGAATAGAAAGAAATGTTTTGACTCAGCACACACAACCTGTGCATTGGAAGAAACTTTGAGTTAAAGAAATGTTTTGACTCAGCACACACAAAATATGCATTAGAATATACTTGGATTATATAGGAATGTTGTACTCAGGACACAGAACATGTGCGTAAGAAAAAATCTTTATTAGATAAAAATGTTATTACTCAGCAGACAAAACATGTGCATCAGAATATACTTCGAAAAGAAATGAATGTTTTGACTCAACACACTCAAAATGTGCATTAAAATATACTTAGAATAGAAAGGAATATTTTGACTCAACACACTCAACAAGTGCATTTGAATATACTTCGAGGAGAAAGAATGTTTTGACTAGGTGCAGACAATATGAGCATTAGATTATGTTTGGAATACAAAGGATTGTTTTGACTCAGCACACACAACCTGTGCAATAGAATATACTTGGATTAGAAAGAAATGTTTTGACTCAGCACACACAACATGTGCATTTGAATATAATTCGAGTAGAAAGGAATGTTTTAACTGAGTATACACAACATGTGCGTTAGAATATATTGCAAGTCGAAAGAAATGTTTTGACTTAGCATATACAACATGTGCGTTCGAATATACTTGGAATAGAAAGAAATATATAGAGTCAGCACGCACAAGCTGTGCATTAGAATATATTTGGAGTAGAAAGGAAAGTTTTGACTCAGCATACACAACATGTGCATTAGAATATACTTGGAATAGATAGGAATGTTTTTCCTCAGAAGACAAATCATGTTCAGTCGCATTAACCTGGAATAGAAAGGAATGTTTTGACTCAGCACGCAGAACATGTGCATTAGAATATATTTTGAATCAAAAGTAATGTTTCGATTCAGCACACACAACATGTGCATTCGAATATACTTGGAATAGAAAGAAATGTATTGAGTCAGCACACACAAGCTGTGCATTAGAATATACTTGGAGTAGGAAGGAATGTTTTGACTCAGCATACACAACATGTGCATTAGAATATACTTGGAGTAGATAATAATGTTTTTCCTCAGCAGACAAAACATGTTCAGTCGAATTAACCTGGAATAGAAAGGAATGTTTTGACTCAGCACGCTCAACATGTGCATTAGAATATATTTGGAATCAAAACCAATGTTTCGATTCAGCACACACAACATGTGCATTAGAATACACTTGGGTTTGCTAAGAATGTTTTACAGGACATAGAACATGCGCATAAGAATATCAATGGATTAGATAGGAATGTTTTACTCAGGACACAGAACATGTGCATAAGTATTTAGATGGAAAAGAAAGGAATGCATTGACTCAGCACACACATCACGTGCATTAGTATATACTTCGAATAACAAAGATTGTTTTGACTCAACCCATCTTCCATGTATATTAGAATTACTTGGAATAGAAAGGAATGTTTTGACTCAGCACACACAACATGTGAATTAGAATACACTTGTAATAGAAATAAATGTTTTGACTCAGTACAAATAACATGTGCATTAGCATCTACATGGAATAGAAATTTTTTTTTAGACTAAGCACACACAACATGTGCATCAGGTTATACTTTATAGACAAAAGAAAGTTTTCACTCAGCACACACAAAATATGAATTAGTATATACTTGTAATAGAAAGAAATGTTTTGACTCAGTACACACAACAGTGGCATTAGTATATACTGGGAATAGATAGCAATGTTTTGACTCAGCACACACAACATGTGCATGAGAATATAGTTGGAATAGAAAGGAATATACTTGGAATAGAACCAAATGATTTGAACCAGCACACACTAAATTTTCATTGGAATCTACTTGGAATATAAAGGGAAGTTTTTACTCAGCGCACACCACATGTGCATTATACTATACTTGGAATAGAAAGGAAAGTTTTCACTCAGCACACAAAACATGTATATTTGAATATACTTGGAACAGAAAGAAATGTTTTGACGCACCACACACAATCTGTACATTAGAATAGACTTGGAGTCGAAAGGATGTTTTGACTAGGCGCACACAACAGGAGCATTAAAATATACTTGAAATAGAAATAAATGTTTTGACTCAGTGCACTCAACATGTGCATTAGAATATACATGGAATAGAAAGAAATGTTTTGACTCAGCACACACAACATGTGCATGAGAATATAGTTGGAATAGAAAGGAATATACTTGGAATAGAACCAAATGATTTGAATCAGCACACACTAAATTTGCAATGGAATATACTTAGAATATAAAGGAAAGTTTTTACTCAGCGCACACCACATGTGCATTATATTATACTTGGAATAGAAAGGAATGTTTTGACTAGGCACACAAAACATGTGAATTAGAATATACTTGGATTAGATAGAAATGTTTTACCCTGGATTCAGAACATGTGCATAAGAAAATATACTTGAAATAGATAGGAATGCTTTAACTCAGCAGACAAAATATGTGCAGTAGAACTTACCTGGAATAGAAAGAAATGTTTTGACTTAGCACGCACAACATATGCATAATAATGTACTTGGAATAAAAAGGATTGTTTTGACTCAGCACACACAACATGTGCATGAAAATATTCTTTGAATAGTAAGAAATGTTTTGACTCACCACACACAGCATGTGCATCAGAATATACTTGGAATAGAAAGGAAAGTATAGACTCACCACACAAAACATATGTATTTGAATATACTTGGTAAATTAAGGAATATTGTTGCATAACACACACAAATTGTGCATTTGAATATACTTCGAGGAGAAAAAATGTTTTGACTAGGTGCAGACAATATGAGCATTAGAATATACTTAGAATAGAAAGAAATGATTTGAAAGTGCACTCAGCATGTGCATTAGATTATGTTTGGAATAGAAAGGAATGTTTTGACTCAGCACACTCAACATATGTGTTAGAATATGCTTGGAATAGTAAGAAATGTTTTGACTCCTTTGTCTTTTGTTAGTAAGGTGTACTTGGAATGCAAAGGATTGTTTTGACTCAGCACACACAACCTGTGCATTAGAATATACTTGGATTAGAAAGAAATGTTTTGACTCAGCACACACAACATGTGCATTCGAATATACTTCGAGTAGAAAGGAATGTTTTGACTGAGCATACACAACATGTGCGTTAGAATATATTGCAAGTCGAAAGAAATGTTTTGACTTAGCATATACAACATGTGCATTCGACTATACTTGGAATAGAAAGAAATGTATTGAGTCAGCACACACAAGCTGTGCATTAGAATATACTTGGAGTAGAAAGGAATGTTTTGACTCAGCATACACAACATGTGCATTAGAATATACTTGGCATAGATAGGAATGTTTTTCCTCAGCAGACAAAACAAGTTCAGTCAAATTAACCTGGAATAGAAAGGAATGTTTTGACTCAGCACGCTCAACATGTGCATTAGAATATATTTGGAATCAAAAGTAATGTTTCGATTCAGCACACACAACATGTGCATTAGAATACACTTGGGTTAGCTAAGAATGTTTTACAGGACACAGAACATGCGCATAAGAATATCAATGGATTAGATAGGAATGTTTTACTCAGGACACAGAACATGTGCATAAGAATTTAGATGGAACAGAAAGGAATGCATTGACTCAGCACACACATCACGTGCATTAGTATATACTTCGAATAACAAAGATTGTTTTGACTCAGCCCATCCTCCATGTATATTAGAATTACTTGGAATAGAAAGGAATTTTTTGACTCAGCACACACAACATGTGAATTAGAATACACTTGTAATAGAAATAAATGTTTTGACTCAGTACAAACAACATGTGCATTAGCATCTACATGGAATAGAAAATTTTTTTAGACTAAGCCCACACAACATGTTCATCGGGTTATACATTGTAGACAAAGGAAAGTTTTCACTCAGCACACAAAACATGTATATTTGAATATACTTGGAACAGAAAGAAATGTTTTGACGTACCACACACAATCTGTGCATTAGAATAGACTTGGCGTCGAAAGGAGGTTTTGACTAGGCGCACACAACAAGAGCATTAAAATATACTGAAATAGAAATAAATGTTTTGACTCAGTGCACTCAACATTTGCATTAGAATATACATGGAATAGAAAGAAATGTTTTGACTCAGCACACACAACATGTGAATTAGAATACACTTGTAATAGAAATAAATGTTTTGACTCAGTACAAATATAATGTACATTAGCATCTACATGGCATAGAAAAAAATTTTTAGACTAAGCACACACAACATGTGCATCAGGTTATACTTTGTAGACAAAGGAAAGTTTTCACTCAGCACACACAAAATATGAATTAGTATATACTTGTAATAGAAAGAAATGTTTTGACTCAGTACACATAACAGTGGCATTAGTATATACTGGGAATAGATAGCAATGTTTTGACTCAGCACAATCAACATGTGCATGAGAATATAGTTGGAATTGAAAGGAATATACTTGGAATAGAACCAAATGATTTGAATCAGCACACACTAAATTTGCATTGGAATATACTTGGAATATAAAGGAAAGTTTTTACTCAGCGCATACCACATGTGCATATATTATATTTGGAATAGAAAGGAATGTTTTGACTAAGCACACAAAACATGTGAATTAGATTATAGTTGGAATAGAACGGAATGTTTTGACTCAGCACACACAACATGTGCATTAGAATATACTTGGATTAGATAGAAATGTTTTACCCTGGATTCAGAACATGTGCATAAGAAAATATACTTGAAATAGATAGGAATGCTTTAACTCAGCAGACAAAATATGTGCAGTAGAACTTACCTGGAATAGAAAGGAATGTTTTGACTTAGCATGCACAACATATGCATAATAATGTACTTGGAATAAAAAGGATTGTTTTGACTCAGCACACACAACGTGTGCGTGAAAATATTCTTAGAATAGTAAGAAATGTTTTGACTCACCACACACAGCATGTGCATCAGAATATACTTGGAATAAAAGGCAAGTATAGACTCACCACACAAAACATGTGTATTTGAATATACTTGGTAAATTAAGGAATATTGTTGCATAACACACAAAAAATGTGCATTTGAATATACTTCGAGGAGAAAGAATATTTTGACTAGGTGCAGACAATATGAGCATTAGAATAAACTTGGAATAGAAAGAAATGATGTGACTGTACACTCCGCATGTGCATTAGATTATGTTTGGAATAGAATGGAATGTTTTGACTCAGCACACACAACATAAGCGTTAGAATATGCTTGGAATAGTAAGAAATGTTTTGACTCCTTTGTCTTTAGTTAGTAAGGTGTACTTGGAATACAAAGGATTGTTTTGACTCAGCACACACAACATGTGGATTTGAATATACTTCGAGTAGAAAGGAACGTTTTGACTGAGCATACACAACATGTGTGTTAGAATATATTTGAAGTCGAAAGAAATGTTTTGACTTAGCATATACAACATGTGCATTCGAATATACTTGGAATAAAAAGAAATGTATTGAGTCAGCACACACAACCTGTGCATTAGAATATACTTGGAGTAGAAAGGAATGTTTTGACACAGAATACACAACATGTGCATTAGAATATACTTGGAATAGATAGTAATGTTTTTCCTCAGCAGACAAAACAAGTTCAGTCGAATTAACCTGGAATAGAAAGGAATGTTTTGACTCAGCACGCTCAACATGTGCATTAGTATATATTTGGAATCAAAAGTCATGTTTCGATTTAGCACACACAACATGTGCATTAGAATACACCTGGGTTAGCGAAGTATGTTTTACAGGACACAGAACATGCGCATAAGAATATCAATGGATTAGATAGGAATGCTTTACGCAGGACACAGAACATGTGCATCAGAATTTAGATGGAAAAGAAAGGAATGCATTGACTCAGCACACACATCACGTGCATTAGTATATACTTTGAATAACAAAGATTGTTTTGACTCAGCCCATCCTCCATGTATATTAGAATTACTTGGAATAGAAAGGATGTTTTGACTCAGCACACACAGCATGTGAATTAGAATACACTTGTAATAGAAATAAATGTTTTGACTCAGTACAAATAACATGTGCATTAGAATCTACATAGAATAGAAAATTTTTTTTAGACTAAGCACACTCAACATGTGCATCAGGTTATACTTTGTAGACAAAGGAAAGTTTTCACTCAGCACACAAAACATGTATATTTGAATATACTTGGAACAGAAAGAAATGTTTTGACGCACCACGCACAATCTGTACATTAGAATAGACTTGGAGTCGAAAGGATGTTTTGACTAGGCGCACACAACAGGAGCATTAAAATATACTTGAAATAGAAATAAATGTTTTGACTCAGTGCACTCAACATGTGCATTAGTATCTACTGGGAATAGATAGCAATGTTTTGACTCAGCACACACAATATGTGCATGGGAATATAATTGGAATAGAAAGGAATATACTTGGAATAGAACCAAATGATTTGAATCAGCACACACTAAATTTGCATTGGAATATACTTGGAAAATAAAGGAAAGTTTTTACTCAGCGCACACCACATGTGCATTATATTATACTTGGAATAGAAAGGAATGTTTTGACTAAGCACACAAAACATGTGAATTAGATTATAGTTGGAATAGAAAGGAATGTTTTGACTCAGCACACACAACATGTGCATTAGAATATACTTGGATTAGATAGAAATGTTTTACCCTGCATTCAGAACATGTGCATAAGAAAATATACTTGAAATAGATAGGAATGCTTTAACTCAGCAGACAAAATATGTGCAGTAGAACTTACCTGGAATAGAAAGGAATGTTTTGACTTAGCACGCACAACATATGCATAATAATGTACTTGGAATAAAAAGGATTGTTTTGACTCAGCACACACAACATGTGCATGAAAATATTCTTTGAATAGTAAGAAATGTTTTGACTCACCACACACAGCATGTGCATCAGAATATACTTGGAATAGAAAGGAAAGTATAGACTCACCACACAAAACATATGTATTTGAATATACTTGGTAAATTAAGGAATATTGTTGCATAACACACACAAATTGTGCATTTGAATATACTTCGAGGAGAAAAAATGTTTTGACTAGGTGCAGACAATATGAGCATTAGAATATACTTAGAATAGAAAGAAATGATTTGAAAGTGCACTCAGCATGTGCATTAGATTATGTTTGGAATAGAAAGGAATGTTTTGACTCAGCACACTCAACATATGTGTTAGAATATGCTTGGAATAGTAAGAAATGTTTTGACTCCTTTGTCTTTTGTTAGTAAGGTGTACTTGGAATGCAAAGGATTGTTTTGACTCAGCACACACAACCTGTGCATTAGAATATACTTGGATTAGAAAGAAATGTTTTGACTCAGCACACACAACATGTGCATTCGAATATACTTCGAGTAGAAAGGAATGTTTTGACTGAGCATACACAACATGTGCGTTAGAATATATTGCAAGTCGAAAGAAATGTTTTGACTTAGCATATACAACATGTGCATTCGACTATACTTGGAATAGAAAGAAATGTATTGAGTCAGCACACACAAGCTGTGCATTAGAATATACTTGGAGTAGAAAGGAATGTTTTGACTCAGCATACACAACATGTGCATTAGAATATACTTGGCATAGATAGGAATGTTTTTCCTCAGCAGACAAAACAAGTTCAGTCAAATTAACCTGGAATAGAAAGGAATGTTTTGACTCAGCACGCTCAACATGTGCATTAGAATATATTTGGAATCAAAAGTAATGTTTCGATTCAGCACACACAACATGTGCATTAGAATACACTTGGGTTAGCTAAGAATGTTTTACAGGACACAGAACATGCGCATAAGAATATCAATGGATTAGATAGGAATGTTTTACTCAGGACACAGAACATGTGCATAAGAATTTAGATGGAACAGAAAGGAATGCATTGACTCAGCACACACATCACGTGCATTAGTATATACTTCGAATAACAAAGATTGTTTTGACTCAGCCCATCCTCCATGTATATTAGAATTACTTGGAATAGAAAGGAATGTTTTGACTCAGCACACACAACATGTGAATTAGAATACACTTGTAATAGAAATAAATGTTTTGACTCAGTACAAATAACATGTGCATTAGCATCTACATGGAATAGAATTTTTTTTTTAGACTAAGCACACACAACATGTGCATCAGGTTATACTTTATAGACAAAAGAAAGTTTTCACTCAGCACACACAAAATATGAATTAGTATATACTTGTAATAGAAAGAAATGTTTTGACTCAGTACACACAACAGTGGCATTAGTATATACTGGGAATAGATAGCAATGTTTTGACTCAGCACACACAACATGTGCATGAGAATATAGTTGGAATAGAAAGGAATATACTTGGAATAGAACCAAATGATTTGAACCAGCACACACTAAATTTTCATTGGAATCTACTTGGAATATAAAGGGAAGTTTTTACTCAGCGCACACCACATGTGCATTATACTATACTTGGAATAGAAAGGAATGTTTTGACTAAGCACACAAAACATGTGAATTAGAATATACTTGGAGTAGATAGAAATGTTTTACCCTGGCTTCAGAACATGTGCATAAGAAAATATACTTGAAATAGATAGGAATGCTTTAACTCAGCAGACAAAATATGTGCAGTAGAACTTACCTGGAATAGAAAGGCATGTTTTGACTTAGCACGCACAACATTTGCATAATAATGTACTTGGAATAAAAAGGATTGTTTTGACTCAGCACACACAACATTTGAATGAAAATATTCATTGGATAGTAAGAAATGTTTTGACTCACCACACACAGCATGTGCATCAGAATATACTTGGAATAGAAAGGAAAGTATAGACCCACCACACAAAACATATGTATTTGAATATACTTGGTAAATTAAGGAATATTGTTGCATAACACACACAAATTGTGCATTTGAATATACTTCGAGGAGAAAGAATGTTTTGACTAGGTGCAGACAATATGAGCATTAGAATATACTTGGAATAGAAAGATATGATTTGACTGTAAACTCAGCATGTGCATTAGATTATGTTTGGAAAAGAAAGGAATGTTTTGACTCAGCACACTCAACATATGCGTTAGAATATGCTTGGAATAGTAAGAAATGTTTTGACTCCTTTGTCTTTTGTTAGTAAGGTGTACTTGGAATACAAAGGATTGTTTTGACTCAGCACACACAACCTGTGCATTAGAATATACTTGGATTAGAAAGAAATGTTTTGACTCAGCACACACAACATGTCCATTCGAATATACTTCGAGTAGAAAGGAATGTTTTGACTGAGCATACACAACATGTGCGTTAGAATATATTTGAAGTCGAAAGAAATGTTTAGACTTAGCATATACAACATGTGCATTCGAATATACTTCGAATAGAAAGAAATGTATTGAGTCAGCACACACAAGCTGTGCATTAGAATATACTTGGAGTAGGAAGGAATGTTTTGACTCAGCATACGCAACATGTCCATTAGAATATACTTGGAAAAGAAATGAATGTTTTGACTCAACACATTCAAAATGTGCATTAAAATATACTTAGAATAGAAAGGAATATTTTGACTCAACACACTCAACAAGTGCATTTGAATATACTTCGAGGAGAAAGAATGTTTTGACTAGGTGCAGACAATATGAGCATTAGATTATGTTTGGAATACAAAGGATTGTTTTGACTCAGCACACACAACCTGTGCAATAGAATATACTTGGATTAGAAAGAAATGTTTTGACTCAGCACACACAACATATGCATTTGAATATAATTCGAGTAGAAAGGAATGTTTTAACTGAGTATACACAACATGTGCGTTAGAATATATTGCAAGTCAAAAGAAATGTTTTGACTTAGCATATACAACATGTGCGTTCGAATATACTTGGAATAGAAAGAAATATATAGAGTCAGCACGCACAAGTTGTGCATTAGAATATATTTGGAGTAGAAAGGAAAGATTTGACTCAGCATACACAACATGTGCATTAGAATATACTTGGAATAGATAGGAATGTTTTTCCTCAGAAGACAAATCATGTTCAGTCGCATTAACCTGGAATAGAAAGGAATGTTTTGACTCAGCACGCAGAACATGTGCATTAGAATATATTTTGAATCAAAAGTAATGTTTCGATTCAGCACACACAACATGTGCATTATAATATACTTGGAATAGAAAGAAATGTATTGAGTCAGTACACACAAGCTGTGCATTAGAATATACTTGGAGTAGGAAGGAATGTTTTGACTCAGCATACACAACATGTGCATTAGAATATACTTGGAGTAGATAATAATGTTTTTCCTCAGCAGACAAAACATGTTCAGTCGAATTAACCTGGAATAGAAAGGAATGTTTTGACTCAGCACGCTCAACATGTGCATTAGAATATATTTGGAATCAAAAGCAATGTTTCGATTCAGCACACACAACATGTGCATTAGAATACACTTGGGTTTGCTAAGAATGTTTTACAGGACATAGAACATGCGCATAAGAATATCAATGGATTAGATAGGAATGTTTTACTCAGGACACAGAACATGTGCATAAGTATTTAGATGGAAAAGAAAGGAATGCATTGACTCAGCACACACATCACGTGCATTAGTATATACTTCGAATAACAAAGATTGTTTTGACTCAACCCATCTTCCATGTATATTAGAATTACTTGGAATAGAAAGGAATGTTTTGACTCAGCACACACAACATGTGAATTAGAATACACTTGTAATAGAAATAAATGTTTTGACTCAGTACAAATAACATGTGCATTAGCATCTACATGGAATAGAAATTTTTTTTTAGACTAAGCACACACAACATGTGCATCAGGTTATACTTTATAGACAAAAGAAAGTTTTCACTCAGCACACACAAAATATGAATTAGTATATACTTGTAATAGAAAGAAATGTTTTGACTCAGTACACACAACAGTGGCATTAGTATATACTGGGAATAGATAGCAATGTTTTGACTCAGCACACACAACATGTGCATGAGAATATAGTTGGAATAGAAAGGAATATACTTGGAATAGAACCAAATGATTTGAACCAGCACACACTAAATTTTCATTGGAATCTACTTGGAATATAAAGGGAAGTTTTTACTCAGCGCACACCACATGTGCATTATACTATACTTGGAATAGAAAGGAAAGTTTTCACTCAGCACACAAAACATGTATATTTGAATATACTTGGAACAGAAAGAAATGTTTTGACGCACCACACACAATCTGTACATTAGAATAGACTTGGAGTCGAAAGGATGTTTTGACTAGGCGCACACAACAGGAGCATTAAAATATACTTGAAATAGAAATAAATGTTTTGACTCAGTGCACTCAACATGTGCATTAGAATATACATGGAATAGAAAGAAATGTTTTGACTCAGCACACACAACATGTGCATGAGAATATAGTTGGAATAGAAAGGAATATACTTGGAATAGAACCAAATGATTTGAATCAGCACACACTAAATTTGCAATGGAATATACTTAGAATATAAAGGAAAGTTTTTACTCAGCGCACACCACATGTGCATTATATTATACTTGGAATAGAAAGGAATGTTTTGACTAGGCACACAAAACATGTGAATTAGAATATACTTGGATTAGATAGAAATGTTTTACCCTGGATTCAGAACATGTGCATAAGAAAATATACTTGAAATAGATAGGAATGCTTTAACTCAGCAGACAAAATATGTGCAGTAGAACTTACCTGGAATAGAAAGGAATGTTTTGACTTAGCACGCACAACATATGCATAATAATGTACTTGGAATAAAAAGGATTGTTTTGACTCAGCACACACAACATGTGCATGAAAATATTCTTTGAATAGTAAGAAATGTTTTGACTCACCACACACAGCATGTGCATCAGAATATACTTGGAATAGAAAGGAAAGTATAGACTCACCACACAAAACATATGTATTTGAATATACTTGGTAAATTAAGGAATATTGTTGCATAACACACACAAATTGTGCATTTGAATATACTTCGAGGAGAAAAAATATTTTGACTAGGTGCAGACAATATGAGCATTAGAATATACTTAGAATAGAAAGAAATGATTTGAAAGTGCACTCAGCATGTGCATTAGATTATGTTTGGAATAGAAAGGAATGTTTTGACTCAGCACACTCAACATATGTGTTAGAATATGCTTGGAATAGTAAGAAATGTTTTGACTCCTTTGTCTTTTGTTAGTAAGGTGTACTTGGAATGCAAAGGATTGTTTTGACTCAGCACACACAACCTGTGCATTAGAATATACTTGGATTAGAAAGAAATGTTTTGACTCAGCACACACAACATGTGCATTCGAATATACTTCGAGTAGAAAGGAATGTTTTGACTGAGCATACACAACATGTGCGTTAGAATATATTGCAAGTCGAAAGAAATGTTTTGACTTAGCATATACAACATGTGCATTCGACTATACTTGGAATAGAAAGAAATGTATTGAGTCAGCACACACAAGCTGTGCATTAGAATATACTTGGAGTAGAAAGGAATGTTTTGACTCAGCATACACAACATGTGCATTAGAATATACTTGGCATAGATAGGAATGTTTTTCCTCAGCAGACAAAACAAGTTCAGTCAAATTAACCTGGAATAGAAAGGAATGTTTTGACTCAGCACGCTCAACATGTGCATTAGAATATATTTGGAATCAAAAGTAATGTTTCGATTCAGCACACACAACATATGCATTAGAATACACCTGGGTTAGCGAAGAATGTTTTACAGGACACAGAACATGCGCATAAGAATATCAATGGATTAGATAGGAATGTTTTACTCAGGACACAGAACATGTGCATAAGAATTTAGATGGAACAGAAAGGAATGCATTGACTCAGCACACACATCACGTGCATTAGTATATACTTCGAATAACAAAGATTGTTTTGACTCAGCCCATCCTCCATGTATATTAGAATTACTTGGAATAGAAAGGAATTTTTTGACTCAGCACACACAACATGTGAATTAGAATACACTTGTAATAGAAATAAATGTTTTGACTCAGTACAAACAACATGTGCATTAGCATCTACATGGAATAGAAAATTTTTTTAGACTAAGCCCACACAACATGTTCATCGGGTTATACTTTGTAGACAAAGGAAAGTTTTCACTCAGCACACAAAACATGTATACTTGAATATACTTGGAACAGAAAGAAATGTTTTGACGTACCACACACAATCTGTGCATTAGAATAGACTTGGCGTCGAAAGGAGGTTTTGACTAGGCGCACACAACAAGAGCATTAAAATATACTGAAATAGAAATAAATGTTTTGACTCAGTGCACTCAACATTTGCATTAGAATATACATGGAATAGAAAGAAATGTTTTGACTCAGCACACACAACATGTGAATTAGAATACACTTGTAATAGAAATAAATGTTTTGACTCAGTACAAATATAATGTGCATTAGCATCTACATGGCATAGAAAAAATTTTTTTACACTAAGCACACACAACATGTGCATCAGGTTATACTTTGTAGACAAAGGAAAGTTTTCACTCAGCACACACAAAATATGAATTAGTATATACTTGTAATAGAAAGAAATGTTTTGACTCAGTACACATAACAGTGGCATTAGTATATACTGGGAATAGATAGCAATGTTTTGACTCAGCACAATCAACATGTGCATGAGAATATAGTTGGAATAGAAAGGAATATACTTGGAATAGAACCAAATGATTTGAATCAGCACACACTAAATTTGCATTGAAATATACTTGGAATATAAAGGAAAGTTTTTACTCAGCGCATACCACATGTGCATATATTATATTTGGAATAGAAAGGAATGTTTTGACTAAGCACACAAAACATGTGAATTAGATTATAGTTGGAATAGAACGGATTGTTTTGACTCAGCCCATCCTCCATGTATATTAGAATTACTTGGAATAGAAAGGAATTTTTTGACTCAGCACACACAACATGTGAATTAGAATACACTTGTAATAGAAATAAATGTTTTGACTCAGTACAAACAACATGTGCATTAGCATCTACATGGAATAGAAAATTTTTTTAGACTAAGCCCACACAACATGTTCATCGGGTTATACTTTGTAGACAAAGGAAAGTTTTCACTCAGCACACAAAACATGTATATTTGAATATACTTGGAACAGAAAGAAATGTTTTGACGTACCACACACAATCTGTGCATTAGAATAGACTTGGCGTCGAAAGGAGGTTTTGACTAGGCGCACACAACAAGAGCATTAAAATATACTGAAATAGAAATAAATGTTTTGACTCAGTGCACTCAACATTTGCATTAGAATATACATGGAATAGAAAGAAATGTTTTGACTCAGCACACACAACATGTGAATTAGAATACACTTGTAATAGAAATAAATGTTTTGACTCAGTACAAATAACATGTGCATTAGCATCTACATGGAATAGAATTTTTTTTTTAGACTAAGCACACACAACATGTGCATCAGGTTATACTTTATAGACAAAAGAAAGTTTTCACTCAGCACACACAAAATATGAATTAGTATATACTTGTAATAGAAAGAAATGTTTTGACTCAGTACACACAACAGTGGCATTAGTATATACTGGGAATAGATAGCAATGTTTTGACTCAGCACACACAACATGTGCATGAGAATATAGTTGGAATAGAAAGGAATATACTTGGAATAGAACCAAATGATTTGAACCAGCACACACTAAATTTTCATTGGAATCTACTTGGAATATAAAGGGAAGTTTTTACTCAGCGCACACCACATGTGCATTATACTATACTTGGAATAGAAAGGAATGTTTTGACTAAGCACACAAAACATGTGAATTAGAATATACTTGGAGTAGATAGAAATGTTTTACCCTGGCTTCAGAACATGTGCATAAGAAAATATACTTGAAATAGATAGGAATGCTTTAACTCAGCAGACAAAATATGTGCAGTAGAACTTACCTGGAATAGAAAGGCATGTTTTGACTTAGCACGCACAACATTTGCATAATAATGTACTTGGAATAAAAAGGATTGTTTTGACTCAGCACACACAACATTTGAATGAAAATATTCATTGAATAGTAAGAAATGTTTTGACTCACCACACACAGCATGTGCATCAGAATATACTTGGAATAGAAAGGAAAGTATAGACCCACCACACAAAACATATGTATTTGAATATACTTGGTAAATTAAGGAATATTGTTGCATAACACACACAAATTGTGCATTTGAATATACTTCGAGGAGAAAGAATGTTTTGACTAGGTGCAGACAATATGAGCATTAGAATATACTTGGAATAGAAAGATATGATTTGACTGTAAACTCAGCATGTGCATTAGATTATGTTTGGAAAAGAAAGGAATGTTTTGACTCAGCACACTCAACATATGCGTTAGAATATGCTTGGAATAGTAAGAAATGTTTTGACTCCTTTGTCTTTTGTTAGTAAGGTGTACTTGGAATACAAAGGATTGTTTTGACTCAGCACACACAACCTGTGCATTAGAATATACTTGGATTAGAAAGAAATGTTTTGACTCAGCACACACAACATGTCCATTCGAATATACTTCGAGTAGAAAGGAATGTTTTGACTGAGCATACACAACATGTGCGTTAGAATATATTTGAAGTCGAAAGAAATGTTTAGACTTAGCATATACAACATGTGCATTCGAATATACTTCGAATAGAAAGAAATGTATTGAGTCAGCACACACAAGCTGTGCATTAGAATATACTTGGAGTAGGAAGGAATGTTTTGACTCAGCATACGCAACATGTCCATTAGAATATACTTGGAAAAGAAATGAATGTTTTGACTCAACACACTCAAAATGTGCATTAAAATATACTTAGAATAGAAAGGAATATTTTGACTCAACACACTCAACAAGTGCATTTGAATATACTTCGAGGAGAAAGAATGTTTTGACTAGGTGCAGACAATATGAGCATTAGATTATGTTTGGAATACAAAGGATTGTTTTGACTCAGCACACACAACCTGTGCAATAGAATATACTTGGATTAGAAAGAAATGTTTTGACTCAGCACACACAACATATGCATTTGAATATAATTCGAGTAGAAAGGAATGTTTTAACTGAGTATACACAACATGTGCGTTAGAATATATTGCAAGTCAAAAGAAATGTTTTGACTTAGCATATACAACATGTGCGTTCGAATATACTTGGAATAGAAAGAAATATATAGAGTCAGCACGCACAAGTTGTGCATTAGAATATATTTGGAGTAGAAAGGAAAGATTTGACTCAGCATACACAACATGTGCATTAGAATATACTTGGAATAGATAGGAATGTTTTTCCTCAGAAGACAAATCATGTTCAGTCGCATTAACCTGGAATAGAAAGGAATGTTTTGACTCAGCACGCAGAACATGTGCATTAGAATATATTTTGAATCAAAAGTAATGTTTCGATTCAGCACACACAACATGTGCATTATAATATACTTGGAATAGAAAGAAATGTATTGAGTCAGTACACACAAGCTGTGCATTAGAATATACTTGGAGTAGGAAGGAATGTTTTGACTCAGCATACACAACATGTGCATTAGAATATACTTGGAGTAGATAATAATGTTTTTCCTCAGCAGACAAAACATGTTCAGTCGAATTAACCTGGAATAGAAAGGAATGTTTTGACTCAGCACGCTCAACATTTGCATTAGAATATATTTGGAATCAAAAGCAATGTTTCGATTCAGCACACACAACATGTGCATTAGAATACACTTGGGTTTGCTAAGAATGTTTTACAGGACATAGAACATGCGCATAAGAATATCAATGGATTAGATAGGAATGTTTTACTCAGGACACAGAACATGTGCATAAGTATTTAGATGGAAAAGAAAGGAATGCATTGACTCAGCACACACATCACGTGCATTAGTATATACTTCGAATAACAAAGATTGTTTTGACTCAACCCATCTTCCATGTATATTAGAATTACTTGGAATAGAAAGGAATGTTTTGACTCAGCACACACAACATGTGAATTAGAATACACTTGTAATAGAAATAAATGTTTTGACTCAGTACAAATAACATGTGCATTAGCATCTACATGGAATAGAAATTTTTTTTTAGACTAAGCACACACAACATGTGCATCAGGTTATACTTTATAGACAAAAGAAAGTTTTCACTCAGCACACACAAAATATGAATTAGTATATACTTGTAATAGAAAGAAATGTTTTGACTCAGTACACACAACAGTGGCATTAGTATATACTGGGAATAGATAGCAATGTTTTGACTCAGCACACACAACATGTGCATGAGAATATAGTTGGAATAGAAAGGAATATACTTGGAATAGAACCAAATGATTTGAACCAGCACACACTAAATTTTCATTGGAATCTACTTGGAATATAAAGGGAAGTTTTTACTCAGCGCACACCACATGTGCATTATACTATACTTGGAATAGAAAGGAAAGTTTTCACTCAGCACACAAAACATGTATATTTGAATATACTTGGAACAGAAAGAAATGTTTTGACGCACCACACACAATCTGTACATTAGAATAGACTTGGAGTCGAAAGGATGTTTTGACTAGGCGCACACAACAGGAGCATTAAAATATACTTGAAATAGAAATAAATGTTTTGACTCAGTGCACTCAACATGTGCATTAGAATATACATGGAATAGAAAGAAATGTTTTGACTCAGCACACACAACATGTGCATGAGAATATAGTTGGAATAGAAAGGAATATACTTGGAATAGAACCAAATGATTTGAATCAGCACACACTAAATTTGCAATGGAATATACTTAGAATATAAAGGAAAGTTTTTACTCAGCGCACACCACATGTGCATTATATTATACTTGGAATAGAAAGGAATGTTTTGACTAGGCACACAAAACATGTGAATTAGAATATACTTGGATTAGATAGAAATGTTTTACCCTGGATTCAGAACATGTGCATAAGAAAATATACTTGAAATAGATAGGAATGCTTTAACTCAGCAGACAAAATATGTGCAGTAGAACTTACCTGGAATAGAAAGGAATGTTTTGACTTAGCACGCACAACATATGCATAATAATGTACTTGGAATAAAAAGGATTGTTTTGACTCAGCACACACAACATGTGCATGAAAATATTCTTTGAATAGTAAGAAATGTTTTGACTCACCACACACAGCATGTGCATCAGAATATACTTGGAATAGAAAGGAAAGTATAGACTCACCACACAAAACATATGTATTTGAATATACTTGGTAAATTAAGGAATATTGTTGCATAACACACACAAATTGTGCATTTGAATATACTTCGAGGAGAAAAAATGTTTTGACTAGGTGCAGACAATATGAGCATTAGAATATACTTAGAATAGAAAGAAATGATTTGAAAGTGCACTCAGCATGTGCATTAGATTATGTTTGGAATAGAAAGGAATGTTTTGACTCAGCACACTCAACATATGTGTTAGAATATGCTTGGAATAGTAAGAAATGTTTTGACTCCTTTGTCTTTTGTTAGTAAGGTGTACTTGGAATGCAAAGGATTGTTTTGACTCAGCACACACAACCTGTGCATTAGAATATACTTGGATTAGAAAGAAATGTTTTGACTCAGCACACACAACATGTGCATTCGAATATACTTCGAGTAGAAAGGAATGTTTTGACTGAGCATACACAACATGTGCGTTAGAATATATTGCAAGTCGAAAGAAATGTTTTGTCTTAGCATATACAACATGTGCATTCGACTATACTTGGAATAGAAAGAAATGTATTGAGTCAGCACACACAAGCTGTGCATTAGAATATACTTGGAGTAGAAAGGAATGTTTTGACTCAGCATACACAACATGTGCATTAGAATATACTTGGCATAGATAGGAATGTTTTTCCTCAGCAGACAAAACAAGTTCAGTCAAATTAACCTGGAATAGAAAGGAATGTTTTGACTCAGCACGCTCAACATGTGCATTAGAATATATTTGGAATCAAAAGTAATGTTTCGATTCAGCACACACAACATATGCATTAGAATACACCTGGGTTAGCGAAGAATGTTTTACAGGACACAGAACATGCGCATAAGAATATCAATGGATTAGATAGGAATGTTTTACTCAGGACACAGAACATGTGCATAAGAATTTAGATGGAACAGAAAGGAATGCATTGACTCAGCACACACATCACGTGCATTAGTATATACTTCGAATAACAAAGATTGTTTTGACTCAGCCCATCCTCCATGTATATTAGAATTACTTGGAATAGAAAGGAATTTTTTGACTCAGCACACACAACATGTGAATTAGAATACACTTGTAATAGAAATAAATGTTTTGACTCAGTACAAACAACATGTGCATTAGCATCTACATGGAATAGAAAATTTTTTTAGACTAAGCCCACACAACATGTTCATCGGGTTATACTTTGTAGACAAAGGAAAGTTTTCACTCAGCACACAAAACATGTATACTTGAATATACTTGGAACAGAAAGAAATGTTTTGACGTACCACACACAATCTGTGCATTAGAATAGACTTGGCGTCGAAAGGAGGTTTTGACTAGGCGCACACAACAAGAGCATTAAAATATACTGAAATAGAAATAAATGTTTTGACTCAGTGCACTCAACATTTGCATTAGAATATACATGGAATAGAAAGAAATGTTTTGACTCAGCACACACAACATGTGAATTAGAATACACTTGTAATAGAAATAAATGTTTTGACTCAGTACAAATATAATGTGCATTAGCATCTACATGGCATAGAAAAAATTTTTTTACACTAAGCACACACAACATGTGCATCAGGTTATACTTTGTAGACAAAGGAAAGTTTTCACTCAGCACACACAAAATATGAATTAGTATATACTTGTAATAGAAAGAAATGTTTTGACTCAGTACACATAACAGTGGCATTAGTATATACTGGGAATAGATAGCAATGTTTTGACTCAGCACAATCAACATGTGCATGAGAATATAGTTGGAATAGAAAGGAATATACTTGGAATAGAACCAAATGATTTGAATCAGCACACACTAAATTTGCATTGAAATATACTTAGAATATAAAGGAAAGTTTTTACTCAGCGCATACCACATGTGCATATATTATATTTGGAATAGAAAGGAATGTTTTGACTAAGCACACAAAACATGTGAATTAGATTATAGTTGGAATAGAACGGATTGTTTTGACTCAGCCCATCCTCCATGTATATTAGAATTACTTGGAATAGAAAGGAATTTTTTGACTCAGCACACACAACATGTGAATTAGAATACACTTGTAATAGAAATAAATGTTTTGACTCAGTACAAACAACATGTGCATTAGCATCTACATGGAATAGAAAATTTTTTTAGACTAAGCCCACACAACATGTTCATCGGGTTATACTTTGTAGACAAAGGAAAGTTTTCACTCAGCACACAAAACATGTATATTTGAATATACTTGGAACAGAAAGAAATGTTTTGACGTACCACACACAATCTGTGCATTAGAATAGACTTGGCGTCGAAAGGAGGTTTTGACTAGGCGCACACAACAAGAGCATTAAAATATACTGAAATAGAAATAAATGTTTTGACTCAGTGCACTCAACATTTGCATTAGAATATACATGGAATAGAAAGAAATGTTTTGACTCAGCACACACAACATGTGAATTAGAATACACTTGTAATAGAAATAAATGTTTTGACTCAGTACAAATATAATGTGCATTAGCATCTACATGGCATAGAAAAAATTTTTTAGACTAAGCACACACAACATGTGCATCAGGTTATACTTTGTAGACAAAGGAAAGTTTTCACTCAGCACACACAAAATATGAATTAGTATATACTTGTAATAGAAAGAAATGTTTTGACTCAGTACACATAACAGTGGCATTAGTATATACTGGGAATAGATAGCAATGTTTTGACTCAGCACAATCAACATGTGCATGAGAATATAGTTGGAATAGAAAGGAATATACTTGGAATAGAACCAAATGATTTGAATCAGCACACACTAAATTTGCATTGGAATATACTTGGAATATAAAGGAAAGTTTTTACTCAGCGCATACCACATGTGCATATATTATATTTGGAATAGAAAGGAATGTTTTGACTAAGCACACAAAACATGTGAATTAGATTATAGTTGGAATAGAACGGAATGTTTTGACTCAGCACACACAACATGTGCATTAGAATATACTTGGATTAGATAGAAATGTTTTACCCTGGATTCAGAACATGTGCATAAGAAAATATACTTGAAATAGATAGGAATGCTTTAACTCAGCAGACAAAATATGTGCAGTAGAACTTACCTAGAATAGAAAGGAATGTTTTGACTTAGAATGCACAACATATGCATAATAATGTACTTGGAATAAAAAGGATTGTTTTGACTCAGCACACACAACGTGTGCGTGAAAATATTCTTAGAATAGTAAGAAATGTTTTGACTCACCACACACAGCATGTGCATCAGAATATACTTGGAATAAAAGGCAAGTATAGACTCACCACACAAAACATGTGTATTTGAATATACTTGGTAAATTAAGGAATATTGTTGCATAACACACAAAAAATGTGCATTTGAATATACTTCGAGGAGAAAGAATATTTTGACTAGGTGCAGACAATATGAGCATTAGAATAAACTTGGAATAGAAAGAAATGATGTGACTGTACACTCCGCATGTGCATTAGATTATGTTTGGAATAGAATGGAATGTTTTGACTCAGCACACGCAACATAAGCGTTAGAATATGCTTGGAATAGTAAGAAATGTTTTGACTCCTTTGTCTTTAGTTAGTAAGGTGTACTTGGAATACAAAGGATTGTTTTGACTCAGCACACACAACATGTGGATTTGAATATACTTCGAGTAGAAAGGAACGTTTTGACTGAGCATACACAACATGTGTGTTAGAATATATTTGAAGTCGAAAGAAATGTTTTGACTTAGCATATACAACATGTGCATTCGAATATACTTGGAATAAAAAGAAATGTATTGAGTCAGCACACACAACCTGTGCATTAGAATATACTTGGAGTAGAAAGGAATGTTTTGACACAGAATACACAACATGTGCATTAGAATATACTTGGAATAGATAGTAATGTTTTTCCTCAGCAGACAAAACAAGTTCAGTCGAATTAACCTGGAATAGAAAGGAATGTTTTGACTCAGCACGCTCAACATGTGCATTAGTATATATTTGGAATCAAAAGTCATGTTTCGATTTAGCACACACAACATGTGCATTAGAATACACCTGGGTTAGCGAAGAATGTTTTACAGGACACAGAACATGCGCATAAGAATATCAATGGATTAGATAGGAATGCTTTACGCAGGACACAGAACATGTGCATCAGAATTTAGATGGAAAAGAAAGGAATGCATTGACTCAGCACACACATCACGTGCATTAGTATATACTTTGAATAACAAAGATTGTTTTGACTCAGCCCATCCTCCATGTATATTAGAATTACTTGGAATAGAAAGGATGTTTTGACTCAGCACACACAGCATGTGAATTAGAATACACTTGTAATAGAAATAAATGTTTTGACTCAGTACAAATAACATGTGCATTAGAATCTACATGGAATAGAAAATTTTTTTTAGACTAAGCACACTCAACATGTGCATCAGGTTATACTTTGTAGACAAAGGAAAGTTTTCACTCAGCACACAAAACATGTATATTTGAATATACTTGGAACAGAAAGAAATGTTTTGACGCACCACGCACAATCTGTACATTAGAATAGACTTGGAGTCGAAAGGATGTTTTGACTAGGCGCACACAACAAGAGCATTACAATATACTTGAAATAGAAATAAATGTTTTGACTCAGTGCACTCAACATGTGCATTAGAATATACATCGAATAGAAAGAAATGTTTTGACTCAGCACACACAACATGTGCATGAGAATATAGTTGGAATAGAAAGGAATATACTTGGAATAGAACCAAATGATTTGAATCAGCACACACTAAATTTGCAATGGAATATACTTAGAATATAAAGGAAAGTTTTTACTCAGCGCACACCACATGTGCATTATATTATACTTGGAATAGAAAGGAATGTTTTGACTAGGCACACAAAACATGTGAATTAGAATATACTTGGATTAGATAGAAATGTTTTACCCTGGATTCAGAACATGTGCATAAGAAAATATACTTGAAATAGATAGGAATGCTTTAACTCAGCAGACAAAATATGTGCAGTAGAACTTACCTGGAATAGAAAGGAATGTTTTGACTTAGCACGCACAACATATGCATAATAATGTACTTGGAATAAAAAGGATTGTTTTGACTCAGCACACACAACATGTGCATGAAAATATTCTTTGAATAGTAAGAAATGTTTTGACTCACCACACACAGCATGTGCATCAGAATATACTTGGAATAGAAAGGAAAGTATAGACTCACCACACAAAACATATGTATTTGAATATACTTGGTAAATTAAGGAATATTGTTGCATAACACACACAAATTGTGCATTTGAATATACTTCGAGGAGAAAAAATGTTTTGACTAGGTGCAGACAATATGAGCATTAGAATATACTTAGAATAGAAAGAAATGATTTGAAAGTGCACTCAGCATGTGCATTAGATTATGTTTGGAATAGAAAGGAATGTTTTGACTCAGCACACTCAACATATGTGTTAGAATATGCTTGGAATAGTAAGAAATGTTTTGACTCCTTTGTCTTTTGTTAGTAAGGTGTACTTGGAATGCAAAGGATTGTTTTGACTCAGCACACACAACCTGTGCATTAGAATATACTTGGATTAGAAAGAAATGTTTTGACTCAGCACACACAACATGTGCATTCGAATATACTTCGAGTAGAAAGGAATGTTTTGACTGAGCATACACAACATGTGCGTTAGAATATATTGCAAGTCGAAAGAAATGTTTTGACTTAGCATATACAACATGTGCATTCGACTATACTTGGAATAGAAAGAAATGTATTGAGTCAGCACACACAAGCTGTGCATTAGAATATACTTGGAGTAGAAAGGAATGTTTTGACTCAGCATACACAACATGTGCATTAGAATATACTTGGCATAGATAGGAATGTTTTTCCTCAGCAGACAAAACAAGTTCAGTCAAATTAACCTGGAATAGAAAGGAATGTTTTGACTCAGCACGCTCAACATGTGCATTAGAATATATTTGGAATCAAAAGTAATGTTTCGATTCAGCACACACAACATGTGCATTAGAATACACTTGGGTTAGCTAAGAATGTTTTACAGGACACAGAACATGCGCATAAGAATATCAATGGATTAGATAGGAATGTTTTACTCAGGACACAGAACATGTGCATAAGAATTTAGATGGAACAGAAAGGAATGCATTGACTCAGCACACACATCACGTGCATTAGTATATACTTCGAATAACAAAGATTGTTTTGACTCAGCCCATCCTCCATGTATATTAGAATTACTTGGAATAGAAAGGAATGTTTTGACTCAGCACACACAACATGTGAATTAGAATACACTTGTAATAGAAATAAATGTTTTGACTCAGTATAAACAACATGTGCATTAGCATCTACATGGAATAGAAAATTTTTTTAGACAAAGCACACACAACATGTGCATCGGGTTATACTTTGTAGACAAAGGAAAGTTTTCACTCAGCACACAAAACATGTATATTTGAATATACTTGGAACAGAAAGAAATGTTTTGACGTAACACACACAATCTGTGCATTAGAATAGACTTGGCGTCGAAAGGAGGTTTTGACTAGGCGCACACAACAAGAGCATTAAAATATACTGAAATAGAAATAAATGTTTTGACTCAGTGCACTCAACATGTGCATTAGAATATACATGGAATAGAAAGAAATGTTTTGACTCAGCACACACAACATGTGAATTAGAATACACTTGTAAAAGAAATAAATGTTTTGACCCAGTACAAATAACATGTGCATTAGCATCTACATGGCATAGAAAAAAATTTTTATACTAAGCACACACAACATGTGCATCTGTTTATACTTTGTAGACAAAGGAAAGTTTTCACTCAGCACACACAAAATATGAATTAGTATATACTTGTAATAGAAAGAAATGTTTTGACTCAGAACACATAACAGTGGCATTAGTATATACTGGGAATAGATAGCAATGTTTTGACTCAGCACACTCAACATGTGCATGAGAATATAGTTGGAATAGAAAGGAATATACTTGGAATAGAACCAAATGATTTGAATCAGCACACACTAAATTTGCAATGGAATATACTTGGAATATAAAGGAAAGTTTTTACTCATCGCTCACCACATGTGCATTATATTATACTTGGAATAGAAAGGAATGTTTTGACTAAGCACACAAAACATGTGAATTAGATTATAGTTGGAATAGAAAGGAATGTTTTGACTGTATACTCAGCATGTGCATTAGGTTATGTTTGGAATAGAAAGGAATGTTTTCACTCAGCACACTCAACATATGCGTTAGAATATGCTTGGAATAGTAAGAAATCTTTTGACTCCTTTGTCTTTTGTTAGTAAGGAGTACTTGGAATGCAAAGGATTGTTTTGACTCAGCACACACAACCTGTGCATTAGAATATACTTGGATTAGAAAGAAATGTTTTGACTCAACACAATCAACATGCGCATTAAAATATACTTAGGATGGAAAGGAATATTTTGACTCAACACACTCAACATGTGCATTAGAATATACTTCGAATAGAAAGGAATAATTTGACTAAGCACATACATCACGTGCATTTGAATATACTTGGAAAGAAAGAAATGTTTTGACTCAGCACACACAACATGTGCATTAGAATATACTTGCATTAGATAGAGATGTTTTACCCTGGATTCAGAACATGTGCATAAAAAAATATACTTGAAATAGATAGGAATGCTTTAAAGCAGCAGACAAAATATGTGCAGTTGAACTTACCTGGAATAGAAAGGAATGTTTTGACTTAGCACGCACAACATATGCATAAGAATGTACTTGGAATAAAAAGAATTGTTTTGACTCAGCACACACAACATGTGCATCAGGTTATACTTTATAGACAAAAGAAAGTTTTCACTCAGCACACACAAAATATGAATTATTATATACTTGTAATAGAAATAAATGTTTTGACTCAGTACAAATAACATGTGCATTAGAATCTACATGGAATAGAAAATTTTTTTTAGACTAAGCACACTCAACATGTGCATCGGGTTATACTTTGTAGACAAAGGAAAGTTTTCACTCAGCACACAAAACATGTATATTTGAATATACTTGGAACAGAAAGAAATGTTTTGACGCACCACACACAATCTGTACATTAGAATAGACTTGGAGTCGAAAGGATGTTTTGACTAGGCGCACACAACAGGAGCATTAAAATATACTTGAAATAGAAATAAATGTTTTGACTCAGTGCACTCAACATGTGCATTAGTATCTACTGGGAATAGATAGCAATGTTTTGACTCAGCACACACAATATGTGCATGAGAATATAATTGGAATAGAAAGGAATATACTTGGAATAGAACCAAATGACTTGAATCAGCACACACTAAATTTGCATTGGAATATACTTGGAAAATAAAGGAAAGTTTTTACTCAGCGCACACCACATGTGCATTATATTATACTTGGAATAGAAAGGAATGTTTTGACTAAGCACACAAAACATGTGAATTAGATTATAGTTGGAATAGAAAGGAATGTTTTGACTCAGCACACACAACATGTGCATTAGAATATACTTGGATTAGATAGAAATGTTTTACCCTGCATTCAGAACATGTGCATAAGAAAATATACTTGAAATAGATAGGAATGCTTTAACTCAGCAGACAAAATATGTGCAGTAGAACATACCTGGAATAGAAAGGAATGTTTTGACTTAGCACGCACAACATATGCATAAGAATGTACTTGGAATAAAAAGGATTGTTTTGACTCAGCAGACAGAACATGTGCATCAGAATATACTTGGAATAGAAAGGAAAGTATAGACTCACCACACAAAACATGTGTATTTGAATATACTTGGTAAATAAAGGAATATTGTTGCATAACACACACAAAATGTGCATTTGAATATACTTCGAGGAGAAAGAATGTTTTGACTAGGTGCAGACAATATGAGCATTAGAATATACTTGGAATAGAAAGAAATGATTTGACTGTATACTCAGCATGTGCATTAGATTGTGTTTGGAATAGAAAGGAATGTTTTGACTCAGCACACTCAACATATGCGTTAGAATATGCTTGGAATAGTAAGAAATGTTTTGACTCTGCTTTTGTTAGTAAGGTGTACTTGGAATACAAAGGATTGTTTTGACTCAGCACACACAACCTGTGCAATAGAATATACTTGGATTAGAAAGAAATGTTTTGACTCAGCACACACAACATGTGCATTTGAATATAATTCGAGTAGAAAGGAATGTTTTAACTGAGTATACACAACATGTGCGTTAGAATATATTGCAAGTCGAAAGAAATGTTTTGACTTAGCATATACAACATGTGCGTTCGAATATACTTGGAATAGAAAGAAATATATAGAGTCAGCACGCACAAGTTGTGCATTAGAATATATTTGGAGTAGAAAGGAAAGATTTGACTCAGCATACACAACATGTGCATTAGAATATACTTGGAATAGATAGGAATGTTTTTCCTCAGAAGACAAATCATGTTCAGTCGCATTAACCTGGAATAGAAAGGAATGTTTTGACTCAGCACGCAGAACATGTGCATTAGAATATATTTTGAATCAAAAGTAATGTTTCGATTCAGCACACACAACATGTGCATTATAATATACTTGGAATAGAAAGAAATGTATTGAGTCAGTACACACAAGCTGTGCATTAGAATATACTTGGAGTAGGAAGGAATGTTTTGACTCAGCATACACAACATGTGCATTAGAATATACTTGGAGTAGATAATAATGTTTTTCCTCAGCAGACAAAACATGTTCAGTCGAATTAACCTGGAATAGAAAGGAATGTTTTGACTCAGCACGCTCAACATGTGCATTAGAATATATTTGGAATCAAAAGCAATGTTTCGATTCAGCACACACAACATGTGCATTAGAATACACTTGGGTTTGCTAAGAATGTTTTACAGGACATAGAACATGCGCATAAGAATATCAATGGATTAGATAGGAATGTTTTACTCAGGACACAGAACATGTGCATAAGTATTTAGATGGAAAAGAAAGGAATGCATTGACTCAGCACACACATCACGTGCATTAGTATATACTTCGAATAACAAAGATTGTTTTGACTCAACCCATCTTCCATGTATATTAGAATTACTTGGAATAGAAAGGAATGTTTTGACTCAGCACACACAACATGTGAATTAGAATACACTTGTAATAGAAATAAATGTTTTGACTCAGTACAAATAACATGTGCATTAGCATCTACATGGAATAGAAATTTTTTTTTAGACTAAGCACACACAACATGTGCATCAGGTTATACTTTATAGACAAAAGAAAGTTTTCACTCAGCACACACAAAATATGAATTAGTATATACTTGTAATAGAAAGAAATGTTTTGACTCAGTACACACAACAGTGGCATTAGTATATACTGGGAATAGATAGCAATGTTTTGACTCAGCACACACAACATGTGCATGAGAATATAGTTGGAATAGAAAGGAATATACTTGGAATAGAACCAAATGATTTGAACCAGCACACACTAAATTTTCATTGGAATCTACTTGGAATATAAAGGGAAGTTTTTACTCAGCGCACACCACATGTGCATTATACTATACTTGGAATAGAAAGGAAAGTTTTCACTCAGCACACAAAACATGTATATTTGAATATACTTGGAACAGAAAGAAATGTTTTGACGCACCACACACAATCTGTACATTAGAATAGACTTGGAGTCGAAAGGATGTTTTGACTAGGCGCACACAACAAGAGCATTAAAATATACTTGAAATAGAAATAAATGTTTTGACTCAGTGCACTCAACATGTGCATTAGAATATACATGGAATAGAAAGAAATGTTTTGACTCAGCACACACAACATGTGCATGAGAATATAGTTGGAATAGAAAGGAATATACGTGGAATAGATCCAAATGATTTGAATCAGCACACACTAAATTTGCAATGGAATATACTTGGAATATAAAGGAAAGTTTTTACTCAGTGCACACCACATGTGCATTATATTATACTTGGAATAGAAAGGAATGTTTTGACAGGGCACACAAAACATGTGAATTAGTATATACTTGGATTAGATAGCAATGTTTTACCCTGGATTCAGAACATGTGCATAAGAAAATATACTTGAAATAGATAGGAATGCTTTAACTCAGCAGACAATATATGTGCAGTAGAACTTACCTGGAATAGAAAGGAATGTTTTGACTTAGCACGCACAACATATGCATAAAAATGTACTTGGAATAAAAAGGATTGTTTTGACTCAGCACACACAACATGTGCATGAAAATATTCTTTGAATAGTAAGAAATGTTTTGACTCACCACACACAGCATGTGCATCAGAATATACTTGGAATAGAAAGGAAAGTATAGACTTACCACACAAAACATATGTATTTGAATATACTTGGTAAATTAAGGAATATTGTTGCATAACACACACAAATTGTGCATTTGAATATACTTCGAGGAGAAAAAATGTTTTGACTAGGTGCAGACAATATGAGCATTAGAATATACTTGGAATAGAAAGAAATGATTTGAATGTACACTCAGCATGTGCATTAGATTATGTTTGGAATAGAAAGGAATGTTTTGACTCAGCACACTCAACATATGTGTTAGAATATGCTTGGAATAGTAAGAAATGTTTTGACTCCTTTGTCTTTTGTTAGTAAGGTGTACTTGGAATGCAAAGGATTGTTTTGACTCAGCACACACAACCTGTGCATTAGAATATACTTGGATTAGAAAGAAATGTTTTGACTCAGCACACGCAACATGTGCATTCGAATATACTTCGAGTAGAAAGGAATGTTTTGACTGAGCATACACAACATGTGCGTTAGAATATATTGCAAGTCGAAAGAAATGTTTTGACTTAGCATATACAACATGTGCATTCGAATATACTTGGAATAGAAAGAAATGTATTGAGTCAGCACACACAAGCTGTGCATTAGAATATACTTGGAGTAGAAAGGAATCTTTTGACTCAGCATACACAACATGTGCATTAGAATATACTTGGAATAGATAGGAATGTTTTTCCTCAGCAGACAAAACAAGTTCAGTAAAATTAATCTGGAATAGAAAGGAATGTTTTGACTCAGCACGCTCAACATGTGCATTAGAATATATTTGGAATCAAAAGTAATGTTTCGATTCAGCACACACAACTTGTGCATTAGAATACACTTGGGTTAGCTAAGAATGTTTTACAGGACACAGAACATGCGCATAAGAATATCAATGGATTAGATAGGAATGTTTTACTCAGGACACAGAACATGTGTATAAGAATTTAGATGGAACAGAAAGGAATGCATTGACTCAGCACACACATCACGTGCATTAGTATATTCAAAACATGTATATTTGAATATACTTGGAACAGAAATAAATGTTTTGACGTACCACACACAATCTGTGCATTAGAATAGACTTGGCGTCGAAAGGAGGTTTTGACTAGGCGCACACAACAAGAGCATTAAAATATACTGAAATAGAAATAAATGTTTTGACTCAGTGCACTCAACATGTGCATTAGAATATACATGGAATAGAAATAAATGTTTTGACTCAGCACACACAACATGTGAATTAGAATACACTTGTAATAGAAATAAATGTTTTGACTCAGTACAAATAACATGTGCATTAGCATCTACATGGCATAGAAAAAATTTTTTAGACTAAGCACACACAACATGTGCATCACGTTATACTTTGTAGACAAAGGAAAGTTTTCACTCAGCACACACAAAATATGAATTAGTATATACTTGTAATAGAAAGAAATGTTTTGACTCAGTACACATAACAGTGGCATTAGTATATACTGGGATAGATAGCAATGTTTTGACTCAGCACAATCAACATGTGCATGAGAATATAGTTGGAATAGAAAGGAATATACTTGGAATAGAACCAAATGATTTGAATCAGCACACACTAAATTTGCATTGGAATATACTTGGAATATAAAGGAAAGTTTTTACTCAGCGCATACCACATGTGCATATATTATACTTGGAATAGAAAGGAATGTTTTGACAAAGCACACAAAACATGTGAATTAGATTTTAGTTGGAATAGAAAGGAATGTTTTGACTTAGCACGCACAACATATGCATAATAATGTACTTGGAATAAAAAGGATTGTTTTGACTCAGCACACACAACGTGTGCGTGAAAATATTCTTAGAATAGTAAGAAATGTTTTGACTCACCACACACAGCATGTGCATCAGAATATACTTGGAATAAAAGGCAAGTATAGACTCACCACACAAAACATGTGTATTTGAATATACTTGGTAAATTAAGGAATATTGTTTCATAACACACACAAAATGTGCATTTGAATATACTTCGAGGAGAAAGAATATTTTGACTAGGTGCAGACAATATGAGCATTAGAATAAACTTGGAATAGAAAGAAATGATTTGACTGTACACTCCGCATGTGCATTAGATTATGTTTGGAATAGAATGGAATGTTTTGACTCAGCACACTCAACATATGCGTTAGAATATGCTTGGAATAGTAGGAAATGTTTTGACTCCTTTGTCTTTAGTTAGTAAGGTGTACTTGGAATACAAAGGATTGTTTTGACTCAGCACACACAACCTGTACATTAAAATATACTTGGATTAGAAAGAAATGTTTTGACTCAGCACACACAAAATGTGCATTCGAATATACTTCGAGTAGAAAGGAATGTTTTGACTGAGCATACACAACATGTGCGTTAGAATATATTGCAAGTCGAAAGAAATGTTTTGACTTAGCATATACAACATGTGCATTCGAATATACTTGGAATAGAAAGAAATGTATTGAGTCAGCACACACAAGCTGTGCATTAGAATATACTTGGAGTAGAAAGGAATGTTTTGACTCAGCATACACAACATGTGCATTAGAATATACTTGGAATAGATAGGAATGTTTTTCCTCAGCAGACAAAACAAGTTCAGTAAAATTAATCTGGAACAGAAAGGAATGTTTTGACTCAGCACGCTCAACATGTGCATTAGAATATATTTGGAATCAAAAGTAATGTTTCGATTCAGCACACACAACATGTGCATTAGAATACACTTGGGTTAGCTAAGAATGTTTTACAGGACACAGAACATGCGCATAAGAATATCAATGGATTAGATAGGAATGTTTTACTCAGGACACAGAACATGTGCATAAGAATTTAGATGGAACAGAAAGGAATGCATTGACTCAGCACACACATCACGTGCATTAGTATATACTTCGAATAACAAAGATTGTTTTGACTCAGCCCATCCTCCATGTATATTAGAATTACTTGGAATAGAAAGGAATGATTTGACTCAGCACACACAACATGTGAATTAGAATACACTTGTAATAGAAATAAATGTTTTGACTCAGTACAAACAACATGTGTATTAGCATCTACATGGAATAGAAAATTTTTTTAGACTAAGCACACACAACATGTGCATCGGGTTATACTTTGTAGACAAAGGAAAGTTTTCACTCAGCACACAAAACATGTATATTTGAATATACTTGGAACAGAAAGAAATGTTTTGACGCACCACACACAATCTGTGCATTAGAATAGACTTGGCGTCGAAAGGAGGTTTTGACTAGGCGCACACAACAAGAGCATTAAAATATACTGAAATAGAAATAAATGTTTTGACTCAGTGCACTCAACATGTGCATTAGAATATACATGGAATAGAAAGAAATGTTTTGACTCAGCACACACAACATGTGAATTAGAATACACTTGTAATAGAAATAAATGTTTTGACTCAGTACAAATAACATGTGCATTAGCATCTACATGGCATAGAAAAAAATATTTAGACTAAGCACACACAACATATGCATCAGGTTATACTTTGTAGACAAAGGAAAGTTTTCACTCAGCACACACAAAATATGAATTAGTATATACTTGTAATAGTAAGAAATGTTTTGACTCAGTACACATAACAGTGGCATTAGTATATACTGGGATAGATAGCAATGTTTTGACTCAGCACAATCAACATGTGGATGAGAATATAGTTGGAATAGAAAGGAATATACTTGGAATAGAACCAAATGATTTGAATCAGCACACTCTAAATTTGCATTGGAATATACTTGGAATATAAAGGAAAGTTTTTACTCAGCGCATACCACATGTGCATATATTATACTTGGAATAGAAAGGAATGTTTTGACTAAGCACACAAAACATGTGAATTAGATTATAGTTGGAATAGAAAGGAATGTTTTGACTTAGCACGCACAACATATGCATAATAATGTACTTGGAATAAAAAGGATTGTTTTGACTCAGCACACACAACGTGTGCGTGAAAATATTCTTAGAATAGTAAGAAATGTTATGACTCACCACACACAGCATGTGCATCAGAATATACTTGGAATAAAAGGCAAGTATAGACTCACCACACAAAACATGTGTATTTGAATATACTTGGTAATTTAAGGAATATTGTTGCATAACACACACACAATGTGCATTTGAATATACTTCGAGGAGAAAGAATGTTTTGACTAGGTGCAGACAATATGAGCATTAGAATAAACTTGGAATAGAAAGAAATGATTTGACTGTACACTCCGCATGTGCATTAGATTATGTTTGGAATAGTAAGAAATGTTTTGACTCCTTTGTCTTTAGTTAGTAAGGTGTACTTGGAATACAAAGGATTGTTTTGACTCAGAACACACAACCTGTACATTAAAATATACTTGGATTAGAAAGAAATGTTTTCACTCAGCACACACAACATGTGCATTCGAATATACTTCGAGTAGAAAGGAACGTTTTGACTGAGCATACACAACATGTGTGTTAGAATATATTTGAAGTCGAAAGAAATTTTTTGACTTAGCATATACAACATGTGCATTCGAATATACTTGGAAAAAAAGAAATGTATTGAGTCAGCACACACAACCTGTGCATTAAAATATACTTGGAGTAGAAAGGACTGTTTTGACACAGCATACACAACATGTGCATTAGAATATACTTGGAATAGATAGTAATGTTTTTCCTCAGCAGACAAAACAAGTTCAGTCGAATTAACCTGGAATAGAAAGGAATGTTTTGACTCAGCACGCTCAACATGTGCATTAGTATATATTTGGAATCAAAAGTCATGTTTCGATTCAGCACACACAACATGTGCATTAGAATACACTTGGGTTAGCGAAGAATGTTTTACAGGACACAGAACATGCGCATAAGAATATCAATGGATTAGATAGGAATGCTTTACGCAGGACACAGAACATGTGCATCAGAATTTAGATGGAAAAGAAAGGAATGCATTGACTCAGCACACACATCACGTGCATTAGTATATACTTCGAATAACAAAGATTGTTTTGACTCAGCCCATCCTCCATGTATATTAGAATTACTTCGAATAGAAAGGATGTTTTGACTCAGCACACACAGCATGTGAATTAGAATACACTTGTAATAGAAATAAATGTTTTGACTCAGTACAAATAACATGTGCATTAGAATCTACATGGAATAGAAAATTTTTTTTAGACTAAGCACACTCAATATGTGCATCAGGTTATACTTTGTAAACAAAGGAAAGTTTTCACTCAGCACACAAAACATGTATATTTGAATATACTTGGAACAGAAAGAAATGTTTTGACGCACCACACACAATCTGTACATTAGAATAGACTTGGAGTCGAAAGGATGTTTTGACTAGGCGCACACAACAAGAGCATTAAAATATACTTGAAATAGAAATAAATGTTTTGACTCAGTGCGCTCAAAATGTGCATTAGAATATACATGGAATAGAAAGAAATGTTTTGACTCAGCACACACAACATGTGCATGAGAATATAGTTGGAATAGAAAGGAATATACTTGGAATAGAACCAAATGATTTGAATCAGCACACACTAAATTTGCAATGGAATATACTTGGAATATAAAGGAAAGTTTTTACTCAGCGCACACCACATGTGCATTATATTATACTTGGAAGAGAAAGGAATGTTTTGACTAGGCACACAAAACATGTGAATTAGAATATACTTGGATTAGATATAAATGTTTTACCCTGGATTCAGAACATGTGCATAAGAAAATATACTTGAAATAGATAGGAATGCTTTAACTCAGCAGACAAAATATGTGCAGTAGAACTTACCTGGAATAGAAAGGAATGTTTTGACTTAGCACGCACAACATATGCATAAGAATGTACTTGGAATAAAAAGGATTGTTTTGACTCAGCACACACAACATGTGCATGAAAATATTCTTAGAATAGTAAGAAATGTTTTGACTCACCACACACAGCATGTGCATCAGAATATACTTGGAATAGAAAGGAAAGTATAGACTCACCACACAAAACATATGTATTTGAATATACTTGGTAAATTAAGGAATATTGTTGCATAACACACACAAATTGTGCATTTGAATATACTTCGAGGAGAAAAAATGTTTTGACTAGGTGCAGACAATATGAGCATTAGAATATACTTGGAATAGAAAGAAATGATTTGAAAGTACACTCAGCATGTGCATTAGATTATGTTTGGAATAGAAAGGAATGTTTTGACTCAGCACACTCAACATATGTGTTAGAATATGCTTGGAATAGTAAGAAATGTTTTGACTCCTTTGTCTTTTGGTAGTAAGGTGTACTTGGAATGCAAAGGATTGTTTTGACTCAGCACACACAACCTGTGCATTAGAATATACTTGGATTAGAAAGAAATGTTTTGACTCAGCACACACAACATGTGCATTCGAATATACTTCGAGTAGAAAGGAATGTTTTGACTGAGCATACACAACATGTGCGTTAGAATATATTGCAAGTCGAAAGAAATGTTTTGACTTAGCATATACAACATGTGCATTCGACTATACTTGGAATAGAAAGAAATGTATTGAGTCAGCACACACAAGCTGTGCATTAGAATATACTTGGAGTAGTAAGGAATGTTTTGACTCAGCATACACAACATGTGCATTAGAATATACTTGGAATAGATAGGAATGTTTTTCCTCAGCAGACAAAACAAGTTCAGTAAAATTAATCTGGAACAGAGAGGAATGTTTTGACTCAGCACGCTCAACATGTGCATTAGAATATATTTGGAATCAAAAGTAATGTTTCGATTCAGCACACACAACATGTGCATTAGAATACACTTGGGTTAGCTAAGAATGTTTTACAGGACACAGAACATGCGCATAAGAATATCAATGGATTAGATAGGAATGTTTTACTCAGGACACAGAACATGTGCATAAGAATTTAGATGGAACAGAAAGGAATGCATTGACTCAGCACACACATCACGTGCATTAGTATATACTTCGAATAACAAAGATTGTTTTGACTCAGCCCATCCTCCATGTATATTAGAATTACTTGGAAGAGAAAGGAATGTTTTGACTCAGCACACACAACATGTGAATTAGAATACACTTGTAATAGAAATAAATGTTTTGACTCAGTACAAACAACATGTGCATTAGCATCTACATGGAATAGAAAATTTTTTTAGACTAAGCACACACAACATGTGCATCGGGTTATACTTTGTAGACAAAGGAAAGTTTTCACTCAGCACACAAAACATGTATATTTGAATATACTTGGAACAGAAAGAAATGTTTTGACGTACCACACACAATCTGTGCATTAGAATAGACTTGGCGTCGAAAGGAGGTTTTGACTAGGCGCACACAACAAGAGCATTAAAATATACTGAAATAGAAATAAATGTTTTGACTCAGTGCACTCAACATGTGCATTAGAATATACATGGAATAGAAAGAAATGTTTTGACTCAGCACACACAAGATGTGAATTAGAATACACTTGTAATAGAAATAAATGTTTTGACTCAGTACAAATAACATGTGCATTAGCATCTACATGGCATAGAAAAAAATTTTTAGACTAAGCACACACAACATGTGCATCAGGTTATACTTTGTAGACAAAGGAAAGTTTTCACTCAGCACACACAAAATATGAATTAGTATATACTTGTAATAGAAAGAAATGTTTTGACTCAGTACACATAACAGTGGCATTAGTATATACTGGGAATAGATAGCAATGTTTTGACTCAGCACAATCAACATGTGCATGAGAATATAGTTGGAATAGAAAGGAATATACTTGGAATAGAACCAAATGATTTGAATCAGCACACACTAAATTTGCATTGGAATATACTTGGAATATAAAGGAAAGTTTTTACTCAGCGCATAACACATGTGCATATATTATATTTGGAATAGAAAGGAATGTTTTGACTAAGCACACAAAACATGTGAATTAGATTATAGTTGGAATAGAAAGGAATGTTTTGACTCAGCACACACAACATGTGCATTAGAATATACTTGGATTAGATAGAAATGTTTTACCCTGGATTCAGAAAACGTGCATAAGAAAATATACTTGAAATAGATAGGAATGCTTTAACTCAGTAGACAAAATATGTGCAGTAGAACTTACCTGGAATAGAAAGGAATGTTTTGACTTAGCACGCACAACATATGCATAATAATGTACTTGGAATAAAAAGGATTGTTTTGACTCAGCATACACAACGTGTGCGTGAAAATATTCTTAGAATAATAAGAAATGTTTTGACTCACCACACACAGCATGTGCATCAGCATATACTTGGCATAAAAGGCAAGTATAGACTCACCACACAAAACATGTGTATTTGAATATACTTGGTAAATTAAGGAATATTGTTGCATAACACACACAAAATGTGCATTTGAATATACTTCGAGGAGAAAGAATGTTTTGACTAGGTGCAGACAATATGAGCATTAGAATAAACTTGGAATAGAAAGAAATGATTTGACTGTACACTCCGCATGTGCATTAGATTATGTTTGGAATAGAAAGGAATGTTTTGACTAAGCACACAAAACATGTGAATTAGATTATAGTTGGAATAGAAAGGAATGTTTTGACTCAGCACACACAACATGTGCATTAGAATATACTTGGATTAGATAGAAATGTTTTACCCTGGATTCAGAACACGTGCATAAGAAAATATACTTGAAATAGATAGGAATGCTTTAACTCAGTAGACAAAATATGTGCAGTAGAACTTACCTGGAATAGAAAGGAATGTTTTGACTTAGCACGCACAACATATGCATAATAATGTACTTGGAATAAAAAGGATTGTTTTGACTCAGCACACACAACGTGTGCGTGAAAATATTCTTAGAATAATAAGAAATGTTTTGACTCACCACACACAGCATGTGCATCAGCATATACTTGGCATAAAAGGCAAGTATAGACTCACCACACAAAACATGTGTATTTGAATATACTTGGTAAATTAAGGAATATTGTTGCATAACACACACAAAATGTGCATTTGAATATATTTCGAGGAGAAAGAATGTTTTGACTAGGTGCAGACAATATGAGCATTAGAATAAACTTGGAATAGAAAGAAATGATTTGACTGTACACTCCGCATGTGCATTAGATTATGTTTGGAATAGAAAGGAATGTTTTGACTAAGCACACAAAACATGTGAATTAGATTATAGTTGGAATAGAAAGGAATGTTTTGACTCAGCACACACAACATGTGCATTAGAATATACTTGGATTAGATAGAAATGTTTTACCCTGGATTCAGAACATGTGCATAAAAAAATATACTTGAAATAGATAGGAATGCTTTAACTCAGCAGACAAAATATGTGCAGTAGAACTTACCTGGAATAGAAAGAAATGTTTTGACTTAGCACGCACAACATATGCATAATAATGTAATTGGAATAAAAAGGATTGTTTTGACTCAGCACACACAACGTGTGCGTGAAAATATTCTTAGAATAGTAAGAAATGTTTTGACTCACCACACACAGCATGTGCATCAGAATATACTTGGAATAAAAGGCAAGTATAGACTCACCACACAAAACATGTGTATTTGAATATACTTGGTAAATTAAGGAATATAGTTGCATAACACACACAAAATGTGCATTTGAATATACTTCGAGGAGAAAGAATGTTTTGACTAGGTGCAGACAATATGAGCATTAGAATAAACTTGGAATAGAAAGAAATGATTTGACTGTACACTCCGCATGTTCATTAGATTATGTTTGGAATAGAATGGAATGTTTTGACTCAGCACACTCAACATATGCGTTAGAATATGCTTGGAATAGTAAGAAATGTTTTGACTCCTTTGTCTTTTGTTAGTAAGGTGTACTTGGAATACAAAGGATTGTTTTGACTCAGCACACACAACCTGTACATTAGAATATACTTGGATTAGAAAGAAATGTTTTGACTCAGCACACACAACATGTGCATTCGAATATACTTCGAGTAGAAAGGAATGTTTTGACTGAGCATACACAACATGTGTGTTAGAATATATTTGAAGTCGAAAGAAATGTTTTGACTTAGCATATACAACATGTGCATTCGAATATACTTGGAATAAAAAGAAATGTATTGAGTCAGCACACACAACCTGTGCATTAGAATATACTTGGAGTAGAAAGGAATGTTTTGACTCAGCAAACACAACATGTGCATTAGAATATACTTGGAATAGATAGTAATGTTTTTCCTCATCAGACAAAACAAGTTCAGTCGAATTAACCTGGAATAGAAAGGAATGTTTTGACTCAGCACGCTCAACATGTGCATTAGTATATATTTGGAATCAAAAGTCATGTTTCGATTTAGCACACACAACATGTGCATTAGAATACACCTGGGTTAGCTAAGAATGTTTTACAGGACACAGAACATGCGCATAAGAATATCAATGGATTAGATAGGAATGCCTTACGCAGGACACAGAACATGTGCATCAGAATTTAGATGGAAAAGAAAGGAATGCATTGACTCAGCACACACATCACGTGCATTAGTATATACTTTGAATAACAAAGATTGTTTTGACTCAGCCCATCCTCCATGTATATTAGAATTAATTGGAATAGAAAGGATGTTTTGACTCAGCACACTCAGCATGTGAATTAGAATACACTTGTAATAGAAATAAATGTTTTGACTCAGTACAAATAACATGTGCATTAGAATCTACATGGAATAGAAAATTTTTTTTAGACTATGCACACTCAACATGTGCATCAGTTTATACTTTGTAGACAAAGGAAAGTTTTCACTCAGCACACAAAACATGTATATTTGAATATACTTGGAACAGAAAGAAATGTTTTGACGCACCACACACAATCTGTACATTAGAATAGACTTGGAGTCGAAAGGATGTTTTGACTAGGCGCACACAACAAGAGCATTAAAATATACTTGAAATAGAAATAAATGTTTTGACTCAGTGCACTCAACATGTGCATTAGAATATACATGGAATAGAAAGAAATGTTTTGACTCAGCACACACAACATGTGCATGAGAATATAGTTGGAATAGAAAGGAATATACTTGGAATAGATCCAAATGATTTGAATCAGCACACACTAAATTTGCAATGGAATATACTTGGAATATAAAGGAAAGTTTTTACTCAGCGCACACCACATGTGCATTATATTATACTTGGAATAGAAAGGAATGTTTTGACAAGGCACACACAACATGTGCATGAAAATATTCTTTGAATAGTAAGAAATGTTTTGACTCACCACACACAGCATGTGCATCAGAATATACTTGGAATAGAAAGGAAAGTATAGACTTACCACACAAAACATATGTATTTGAATATACTTGGTAAATTAAGGAATATTGTTGCATAACACACACAAATTGTGCATTTTAATATACTTCGAGGAGAAAAAATGTTTTGACTAGGTGCAGACAATATGAGCATTAGAATATACTTGGAATAGAAAGAAATGATTTGAATGTACACTCAGCATGTGCATTAGATTATGTTTGGAATAGAAAGGAATGTTTTGACTCAGCACACTCAACATATGTGTTAGAATATGCTTGGAATAGTAAGAAATGTTTTGACTCCTTTGTCTTTTGTTAGTAAGGTGTACTTGGAATGCAAAGGATTGTTTTGACTCAGCACACACAACCTGTGCATTAGAATATACTTGGATTAGAAAGAAATGTTTTGACTCAGCACACGCAACATGTGCATTCGAATATACTTCGAGTAGAAAGGAATGTTTTGACTGAGCATACACAACATGTGCGTTAGAATATATTGCAAGTCGAAAGAAATGTTTTGACTTAGCATATACAACATGTGCATTCGAATATACTTGGAATAGAAAGAAATGTATTGAGTCAGCACACACAAGCTGTGCATTAGAATATACTTGGAGTGGAAAGGAATGTTTTGACTCAGCATACACAACATGTGCATTAGAATATACTTGGAATAGATAGGAATGTTTTTCCTCAGCAGACAAAACAAGTTCAGTAAAATTAATCTGGAATAGAAAGGAATGTTTTGACTCAGCACGCTCAACATGTGCATTAGAATATATTTGGAATCAAAAGTAATGTTTCGATTCAGCACACACAACTTGTGCATTAGAATACACTTGGGTTAGCTAAGAATGTTTTACAGGACACAGAACATGCGCATAAGAATATCAATGGATTAGATAGGAATGTTTTACTCAGGACACAGAACATGTGTATAAGAATTTAGATGGAACAGAAAGGAATGCATTGACTCAGCACACACATCACGTGCATTAGTATATTCAAAACATGTATATTTGAATATACTTGGAACAGAAAGAAATGTTTTGACGTACCACACACAATCTGTGCATTAGAATAGACTTGGCGTCGAAAGGAGGTTTTGACTAGGCGCACACAACAAGAGCATTAAAATATACTGAAATAGAAATAAATGTTTTGACTCAGTGCACTCAACATGTGCATTAGAATATACATGGAATAGAAATAAATGTTTTGACTCAGCACACACAACATGTGAATTAGAATGCACTTGTAATAGAAATAAATGTTTTGACTCAGTACAAATAACATGTGCATTAGCATCTACATGGCATAGAAAAAATTTTTTAGACTAAGCACACACAACATGTGCATCAGGTTATACTTTGTAGACAAAGGAAAGTTTTCACTCAGCACACACAAAATATGAATTAGTATATACTTGTAATAGAAAGAAATGTTTTGACTCAGTACACACAACAGTGGCGTTAGTATATACTGGGAATAGATAGCAATGTTTTGACTCAGCACACACAACATGTGAATGAGAATATAGTTGGAATAGAAAGGAATATACTTGGAATACAACCAAATGATTTGAATCAGCAGACACTAGATTTGCATTGGAATATACTTGGAATATAAAGGAAAGTTTTTACTCAGCGCATACCACATGTGCATATATTATACTTGGAATAGAAAGGAATGTTTTGACTTAGCACGCACAACATATGCATAATAATGTACTTGGAATAAAAAGGATTGTTTTGACTCAGCACACACAACCTGTGCGTGAAAATATTCTTAGAATAGTAAGAACATTAGAATATACTTGGATTAGAAAGAAATGTTTTGACTCAGCACACACAACATTAGCATTCGAATATACTTCGAGTAGAAAGGAACGTTTTGACTGAGCATACACAACATGTGTGTTAGAATATATTTGAAGTCGAAAGAAATGTTTTGACTTAGCATATATAACATGTGCATTCGAATATACTTGGAATAGATAGTAATGTTTTTCCTCAGCAGACAAAACAAGTTCAGTCGAATTAACCTGGAATAGAAAGGAATGTTTTGACTCAGCACGCTCAACATGTGCATTAGTATATATTTGGAATCAAAAGTCATGTTTCGATTCAGCACACACAACATGTGCATTAGAATACACTTGCGTTAGCGAAGAATGTTTTACAGGACACAGAACATGTGCATAAGAATATCAATGGATTAGATAGGAATGCTTTACGCAGGACACAGAACATGTACATCAGAATTTAAATGGAAAAGAAAGGAATGCATTGACTCAGCATACATATCACGTGCATTAGTATATACTTTGAATAACAAAGATTGTTTTGACTCAGCCCATCCTCCATGTATATTAGAATTACTTGGAATAGAAAGGATGTTTTGACTCAGCACACACAGCATGTGAATTAGAATACACTTGTAATAGAAATAAATGTTTTGACTCAGTACAAATAACATGTGCATTAGAATCTACATGGAATAGAAAAATTTTTTTAGACTAAGCACACTCAACATGTGCATCAGGTTATACTTTGTAGACAAAGGAAAGTTTTCACTCAGCACACAAAACATGTATATTTGAATATACTTGGAACAGAAAGAAATGTTTTGACGCACCACACACAATCTGTACATTAGAATAGACTTGGAGTCGAAAGGATGTTTTGACTAGGCGCACACAACAAGAGCATTAAAATATACTTGAAATAGAAATAAATGTTTTGACTCAGTGCACTCAACATGTGCATTAGAATATACATGGAATAGAAAGAAATGTTTTGACTCAGCACACACAACATGTGCATGAGAATATAGTTGGAATAGAAAGGAATATACTTGGAATAGAACCAAATGATTTGAATCAGCACACACTAAATTTGCAATGGAATATACTTGGAATATAAAGGAAAGTTTTTACTCAGCGCACACCACATGTGCATTATATTATACTTGGAATAGAAAGGAATGTTTTGACTAGGCACACAAAACATGTGAATTAGAATATACTTGGATTAGATAGAAATGTTTTCCATGGATTCAGAACATGTGCATAAGAAAATATACTTGAAATAGATAGGAATGCTTTAACTCAGCAGACAAAATATGTGCAGTAGAACTTACCTGGAATAGAAAGCAATGTTTTGACTTAGCACGCACAACATATGCATAATAATGTACTTGGAATAAAAAGGATTGTTTTGACTCTGCACACACAACATGTGCATGAAAATATTCTTCGAATAGTAAGAAATGTTTTGACTCACCACACACAGCATGCGCATCAGAATATACTTGGAATAGAAAGGAAAGTATAGACTCACCACACAAAACATATGTATTTGAATATACTTGGTAAATTAAGGAATATTGTTGCATAACACACACAAATTGTGCATTTGAATATACTTCGAGGAGAAAAAATGTTTTGACTAGGTGCAGACAATATGAGCATAAGAATATACTTGGAATAGAAAGAAATGATTTGAATGTACACTCAGCATGTGCATTAGATTATGTTTGGAATAGATAGGAATGTTTTGACTCAGCACACTCAACATATGTGTTAGAATATGCTTGGAATAGTAAGAAATGTTTTGACTCCTTTGTCTTTTGTTAGTAAGGTGTACTTGGAATGCAAAGGATTGTTTTGACTCAGCACACACAACCTGTGCATTAGAATATACTTGGATTAGAAAGAAATGTTTTGACTCAGCACACACAACATGTGCATTCGAATATACTTCGAGTAGAAAGGAATGTTTTGACTGAGCATACACAACATGTGCGTTAGAATATATTGCAAGTCGAAAGAAATGTTTTGACTTAGCAAATGCAACATGTGCATTCGAATATACTTGGAATAGAAAGAAATGTATTGAGTCAGCACACACAACATGTGCATTAGAATACACTTGGGTTAGCTAAGAATGTTTTACAGGACACAGAACATGTGCATAAGAATTTAGATGGAACAGAAAGGAATGCATTGACTCAGCACACACATCACGTGCATTAGTATATACTTCGAATAACAAATATTGTTTTGACTCAGCCCATCCTCCATGTATATTAGAATTACATGGAATAGAAAGGAATGTTTTGACTCAGCACACACAACATGTGCATTAGCATCTACATGGAATAGAAAATTTTTTTAGACTAAGCACACACAACATGTGCATCGGGTTATACTTTGTAGACAAAGGAAAATTTTCACTCAGCACACAAAACATGTATATTTGAATATACTTGGAACAGAAAGAAATGTTTTGACGTACCACACACAATCTGTGCATTAGAATAGACTTGGCGTCGAAAGGAGGTTTTGACTAGGCGCACACAACAAGAGCATTAAAATATACTGAAATAGAAATAAATGTTTTGACTCAGTGCACTCAACATGTGCATTAGAATATACATGGAATAGAAATAAATGTTTTGACTCAGCACACACAACATGTGAATTAGAATACACTTGTAATAGAAATAAATGATTTGACTCAGTACAAATAACATGTGCATTAGCATCTACATGGCATAGAAAAAAAATTTTAGACTAAGAACACAACATGTGCATCAGGTTATACTTTGTAGACAAAGGAAAGTTTTCACTCAGCACACACAAAATATGAATTAGTATATACTTGTAATAGAAAGAAATGTTTTGACTCAGTACACATAACAGTGGCATTAGTATATACTGGGAATAGATAGCAATGTTTTGACTCAGCACAATCAACATGTGCATGAGAATATAGTTGGAATAGAAAGGAATATACTTGGAATAGAACCAAATGATTTGAATCAGCACACACTAAATTTGCATTGGAATATACTTGGAATATAAAGGAAAGTTTTTACTCAGCGCATAACACATGTGCATATATTATATTTGGAATAGAAAGGAATGTTTTGACTAAGCACACAAAACATGTGAATTAGATTATAGTTGGAATAGAAAGGAATGTTTTGACTCAGCACACACAACATGTGCATTAGAATATACTTGGATTAGATAGAAATGTTTTACCCTGGATTCAGAACACGTGCATAAGAAAATATACTTGAAATAGATAGGAATGCTTTAACTCAGCAGACAAAATATGTGCAGTAGAACTTACCTGGAATAGAAAGGAATGTTTTGACTTAGCACACACAACATATGCATAATAATGTACTTGGAATAAAAAGGATTGTTTTGACTCAGCACACACAACATGTGCATGAAAATATTCTTTGAATAGTAAGAAATGTTTTGACTCACCGCACACAGCATGTGCATCAGAATATACTTGGAATAGAAAGGAAAGTATAGACTCACCACACAAAACATATGTATTTGAATATACTTGGTAAATTAAGGAATATTGTTGCATAACACACACAAATTGTGCATTTGAATATACTTCGAGGAGAAAAAATGTTTTGACTAGCTGCAGACAATATGAGCATTAGAATATACTTGGAATAGAAAGAAATGATTTGAATGTACACTCAGCATGTGCATTAGATTATGTTTGGAATAGAAAGGAATGTTTTGACTCAGCACACTCAACATATGTGTTAGAATATGCTTGGAATAGTAAGAAATGTTTTGACTCCTTTGTCTTTTGTTAGTAAGGTGTACTTGGAATGCAAAGGATTGTTTTGACTCAGCACACACAACCTGTGCATTAGAATATACTTGGATTAGAAAGAAATGTTTTGACTCAGCACACATAACATGTGCATTCGAATATACTTCGAGTAGAAAGGAATGTTTTGACTGAGCATACACAACATGTGCGTTAGAATATATTGCAAGTCGAAAGAAATGTTTTAACTCAGCATACACAACATGTGCATTTGAATATACTTGGAATAGATAGGAATGTTTTTCCTCAGCAGACAAAACAAGTTCAGTCAAATTAACCTGGAATAGAAAGGAATGTTTTGACTCAGCACGCTCAACATGTGCATTAGAATATATTTGGAATTAAAAGTAATGTTTCGATTCAGCACACACAACATGTGCATTAGAATACACTTGGGTTAGCTAAGAATGTTTTACAGGACACAGAACATGCGCATAAGAATATCAATGGATTAGATAGGAATGTTTTACTCAGGACACAGAACATGTGCATAGGAATTTAGATGGAACAGAAAGGAATGCATTGACTCAGCACACACATCACGTGCATTAGTATATACTACGAATAACAAAGATTTTTTGACTCAGCCCATACTCCATGTATATTAGAATTACTTGGAATAGAAAGGAATGTTTTGACGTACCACACACAATCTGTGCATTAGAATAGACTTGGCGTCGAAAGGAGGTTTTGACTAGGAGCACACAACAAGAGCATTAAAATATACTGAAATACAAATAAATCTTTTGACTCATTGCACTCAACATGTGCATTAGAATATACATGGAATAGAAAGAAATGTTTTGACTCAGTACAAATAACATGTGCATTAGCATCTACATGGAATAGAAAATTTTTTTTAGACTATGCACACTCAACATGTGCATCAGGTTATACTTTGTAGACAAAGGAAAGTTTTCACTCAGCACACAAAACATGTATATTTGAATATACTTGGAACAGAAAGAAATGTTTTGACGCACCACACACAATCTGTACATTAGAATAGACTTGGAGTCGAAAGGAGGTTTTGACTAGGCGCACACAACAAGAGCATTAAAATATACTTGAAATAGAAATAAATGTTTTGACTCAGTGCACTCAACATGTGCATTAGAATATACATGGAATAGAAAGAAATGTTTTGACTCAGCACACACAACATGTGAATTAGAATACACTTGTAATAGAAATAAATGTTTTGACTCAGTACAAATAACATGTGCATTAGCATCTACATGGCATAGAAAACATTTTTTAGACTAAGCACACACAACATGTGCATCAGGTTATACTTTGTAGACAAAGGATAGTTTTCACTCAGCACACACAAAATATGAATTAGTATATACTTGTAATAGAAAGAAATGTTTTGACTCAGTACACATAACAGTGGCATTAGTATATACTGGGAATAGATAGCAATGTTTTGACTCAGCACAATCAACATGTGCATGAGAATATAGTTGGAATAGAAAGGAATATACTTGGAATAGAACCAAATGATTTGAATCAGCACACACTAAATTTGCATTGGAATATACTTGGAATATAAAGGAAAGTTTTAACTCAGCGCATACCACATGTGCATATATTATACTTGGAATAGAAAGGAATGTTTTGACTAAGCACACAAAACATGTGAATTAGATTATAGTTGGAATAGAAAGGAATGTTTTGACTCAGCACACACAACATGTGCATTAGAATATACTTGGATTAGATAGAAATGTTTTACCCTGGATTCAGAACATGTGCATAAGAAAATATACTTGAAATAGATAGGAATGCTTTAACTCAGCAGACAAAATATGTGCAGTAGAACTTACCTGGAATAGAAAGGAATGTTTTGACTTAGCACGCACAACATATGCATAATAATGTCCTTGGAATAAAAAGGATTGTTTTGACTCAGCACACACACCGTGTGCGTGAAAATATTCTTAGAATAGTAAGAAATGTTTTGACTCACCACACACAGCATGTGCATCAGAATATACTTGGAATAAAAGGCAAGTATAGACTCACCACACAAAACATGTGTGTTTGAATATACTTGGTAAATTAAGGAATATTGTTGCATAACACACACAAAATGTGCATTTGAATATACTTCGAGGAGAAAGAATGTTTTGACTAGGTGCAGACAATATGAGCATTAGAATAAACTTGGAATAGAAAGAAATGATTTGAATGTACACTCAGCATGTGCATTAGATTATGTTTGGAATAGAATGGAATGTTTTGACTCAGCACACTCAACATATGCGTTAGAATATGCTTGGAATAGTAAGAAATGTTTTGACTCTGCTTTTGTTAGTAAGGTGTACTTGGAATACAAAGGATTGTTTTGACTCAGCACACACAACCTGTGCAATAGAATATACTTGGATTAGAAAGAAATGTTTTGACTCAGCACACTCAACATATGCGTTACAATATGCTTGGAATAGTAAGAAATGTTTTGACTCCTTTGTCTTTTGTTAGTAAGGTGTACTTGGAATACAAAGGATTGTTTTGACTCAGCACACACAACCTGTGCATTCGAAAATACTTCGAGTAGAAAGGAATGTTTTGACTGAGCATACACAACATGTGTGTTAGAATATATTTGAAGTCGAAAGAATTGTTTTGACTTAGCATATACAACATGTGCATTCGAATATACTTGGAATAAAAAGAAATTTATTGAGTCAGCACACACAAGCTGTGCATTAGTATATACTTGGAGTAGAAAGGAATGTTTTGACTCAGCATACACAACATGTGCATTAGAATATACTTGGAATAATGTTTCTCCTCAGCAGACAAAACAAGTTCAGTCGAATTAACCTGGAATAGAAAGGAATGTTTTGACTCAGCACGCTCAACATGTGCATTAGTATATATTTGGAATCAAAAGTCATGTTTCGATTCAGCACACACAACATGTGCATTAGAATACACTTGGGTTAGCGAAGCATGTTTTACAGGACACAGAACATGCGCATAAGAATATCAATGGATTAGATAGGAATGCTTTACGCAGGACACAGAACATGTGCATCAGAATTTAGATGGAAAAGAAAGGAATGCATTGACTCAGCACACACATCACGTGCATTAGTATATACTTTGAATAACAAAGATTGTTTTGACTCAGCCCATCCTCCATGTATATTAGAATTACTTAGAATAGAAAGGATGTTTTGACTCAGCACACACAGCATGTGAATTAGAATACACTTGTAATAGAAATAAATGTTTTGACTCAGTACAAATAACATGTGCATTAGAATCTACATGGAATAGAAAATTTTTTTTAGACTAAGCACACTCAACATGTGCATCAGGTTATATTTGTAGACAAAGGAAAGTTTTCACTCAGCACACAAAACGTGTATATTTGAATATACTTGGAACAGAAAGAAATGTTTTGATGCACCACACACAATCTGTACATTAGAATAGACTTGGAGTCGAAAGGAGGTTTTGAATAGGCGCACAAAACAAGAGCATTAAAATATACTTGGAATAGAAAGAAATGCTTTGACTCAGCACACACAACATGTGAATTAGAATACACTTGTAAAAGAAATAAATGTGTTGTCTCAGTACAAATAACATGTGCATTAGCATCTACATGGCATAGAAAATTTTTTTTATACTAAGCACACACAACATTTGCATCAGTTTAAACTTTGTAGACAAAGGAAAGTTTTCACTCAGCACACACAAAATATGAATTAGTATATACTTGTAATAGAAAGAAATGTTTTGGCTCAGTACACACAACAGTGGCATTAGTATATACTGGGAATAGATAGCAAAGTTTTGACTCAGCACACTGAACATGTGCATGAGAATATAGTTGCAATAGAAAGGAATATACTTGGAATAGAACCAAATGATTTGAATCAGCACACACTAAATTTGCATTGGAATATACTTGGAATATAAAGGAAAGGTTTTACTCAGCGCATACCACATGTGCATTATATTATACTTGGAATAGAAAGGAATGTTTTGAATCAGCACGCTCAACATGTGCATTAGAATATATTTGGAATCAAAAGTAATGTTTCGATTCAGCACACACATGTGCATTAGAATACACTTGGATTAGCGAAGAATGTTTTACAGGACACAGAACATGCGCATAAGAATATCAATGGATCAGATAGGAATGTTTTACTCAGGACACAGAACATGTGCATCAGAATTTAGATGGAAAAGAAAGGAATGCATTGACTCAGCACACACATCACGTGCATTAGTATATACTTCGAATAACAAAGATTGTTTTGACTCAGCCCATCCTCCATGTATATTAGAATTACTTGGAATAGAAAGGAATGTTTTGACTCAGCACACACAACATGTGAATTAGTATACACTTGTAATAGAAATAAATGTTTTAACTCTGTACAAATAACATGTGCATTAGCATCAACATGGAATAGAATTTTTTTTACACTAAGCACACACAACATGTGCATCAGGTTATACTTTGTAGACAAAGGAAAGTTTTCACTCAGCACACAAAACATGTATATTTGAATATACTTGGAATAGAAAGAAATGTTTTGACGCACCACACACAATCTGTGCATTAGAATAGACTTGGAGTCAAAAGGAGATTTTGACTAGGCGCACACAACAAGAGCATTAAAATATACTTGAAATAGAAATAAATGTTTTGACTCAGTGCACTCAACATGTGCATGAGAAGAAACTTTGAGTAAAAGCAATGTTTTGACTCAGCACACACAACATATCCATTAGAATATACTTGGAATACAAAGGAATGTTGAACTCAGGACACAGAACATGTGCATAAGAATAAATCTTTATTAGATAAAAATGTTATTACTCAGCAGACAAAACATGTGAAGTAGAATATATCTGGAATAGAAAGGATTTAGTTGAATCAGCACACACAACATGTGCATCAGAATATACTTCGAAAAGAAATGAATGCTTTGACTCAGCACACACAAAATGTGAATTATAATATATTTGTATTAGAAAGAAATGTTTTGACTCAACACACTCAACATGTGCATTAGAATATACTTAGAATAGAAAGCAATATTTTGACTCAACACATTCAACATGTGCATTAGAATATACTTCGAATAGAAAGGAATAATTTGACTAAGCACATACAACACGTGCATTTGAATATACGTGGAAAGAAAGAAATGTTTTGACACAGCACACACAACATGTGCATTAGAATATACTTGGATTAGATAGAAATGTTTTACCGCGGATTCAGAACATGTGCATAAGAAAATATACTTGAAATAGATAGGAATGCTTTAACTCAGCAGACAAAATATGTGCAGTAGATCTTACCTGGAATAGAAAGGAATGTTTTGACTTAGCACGCACAACATATGCATAAGAATGTACTTGGAATAAAAAGGATTGTTTTGACTCAGCACTCACAACATGTGCATGAAAATAATCTTAGAATAGTAAGAAATGTTTTGACTCACCACACACAGATTGTGCATCAGAATATACTGGGAATAGAAAGGAAAGTATAGACTCACCACACAAAACATGTGTATTTGAATATACTTGGTAAATTAAGGAATATTGTTGCATAGCACACACAAAATGTGCATTCGAATATACTTCGAAGAGAAAGGAGGTTTTGACTAGATGCAGACAATATGAGCATTAGAATATACTGGGAATAGAAAGAAATGATTTGACTGTATACTCAGCATGTGCATTAGATAATGTTTGGAATAGAAAGGAATGTTTTGACTCAGCACACTCAACATATGCGTTAGATTATGCTTGGAATAGTAAGAAATGTTTTGACTCCTTTGTCTTTAGTTAGTAAGGTGTACTTGGAATAGAAAGGATTGTTTTGACTCAGCACACACAACCTGTGCATTAGAATATACTTGGATTACAAAGAAATGTTTTGACTCATCACACATAACATGTGCATTCGAATATACTTCGAGTAGAAAGGAAAGTTTTGACTGAGCATACACAACATGTGCGTTAGAATATATTTGAAGTCGAAAGAAATGTTTTCACTCAGCACACACAAGCTGTGCATTAGAATATACTTGGAATAGATAGGAATGTTTTTCCTCAGCAGACAAAGCATGTTCAGTCGAATTAACCAGGAATAGAAAGGAAAGTTTTGACTCAGCACACACAACATGTGCATTCGAATATACTTGGATTAGAAAGAAATGTTTTGACTCAGCACACACAACATGTCCATTCGAATATACTTTGAGTAGAAAGGCATGTTATGACAGAGCATACACAACATGTGCGTCAGAATATATTTTAAGTCGAAAGAAATGTTTTGACTCAGCACACACAACATGTGCATTTGAATATACTTGGAATAGATAGGAATGTTTTTCCTCAGCAGACAAATCATGTTCAGTCGAATTAACCTGGAATAGAAAGGAATGTTTTGACTCAGCACGCACAACATGTGCATTAGAATACACTTGGGTTAGCTAAGAATGTTTTACACGACACAGAACATGCGCATAAGAATATCAATGGATCAGATAGGAATGTTTTTCTCAGGACACAGAACATGTGCATCAGAATTTAGATGGAAAAGAAAGGAATGCATTGACTCAGCATACACATTACCTGCATTAGTATATACTTCGAATAACAAAGATTGTTTTGACTCAGCCCATCCTCCATGTATATTAGAATTACTTGGAATAGAAAGGAATGTTTTGACTCAGCAAACACATCATGTGAATTAGTATACACTTGTAATAGAAATAAATGTTTTGACTCAGTACAAATAACATGTGCATTAGCTTCAACATGGAATAGAATTTTTTTTTTACAATAAGCACACACAACATGTGCATCAGGTTATACTTTGTAGACAAAGGAAAGTTTTCACTCAGCACACAAAACGTGTATATTTGAATATACTTGGAACAGAAAGAAATGTTTTGATGCACCACACACAATCTGTACATTAGAATAGACTTGGAGTCGAAAGGAGGTTTTGAATAGGCGCACAAAACAAGAGCATTAAAATATACTTGAAATAGAAATAAATGTTTTGACTCAGTGCACTCAACATGTGCATTAGAATATACATGGAATAGAAAGAAATGTTTTGACTCAGCACACACAACATGTGAATTAGAATACACTTGTAAAAGAAATAAATGTGTTGTCTCAGTACAAATAACATGTGCATTAGCATATACATGGCATAGAAAATTTTTTTTATACTAAGCACACACAACATTTGCATCAGTTTAAACTTTGTAGACAAAGGAAAGTTTTCACTCAGCACACACAAAATATGAATTAGTATATACTTGTAATAGAAAGAAATGTTTTGGCTCAGTACACACAACAGTGGCATTAGTATATACTGGGAATAGATAGCAAAGTTTTGACTCAGCACACTCAACATGTGCATGAGAATATAGTTGCAATAGAAAGGAATATACTTGGAATAGAACCAAATGATTTGAATCAGCACACACTAAATTTGCATTGGAATATACTTGGAATATAAAGGAAAGGTTTTACTCAGCGCACACCACATGTGCATTATATTATACTTGGAATAGAAAGGAATGTTTTGACTTAGCACGCACAACATATGCATAAGAATGTACTTGGAATAAAAAGGATTGTTTTGACTCAGCACACACAACATGAACATGAAAATATTCTTAGAATAGTAAGAAATGTTTTGACTCACCACACACAGCATGTGCATCAGAATATACTTGGAATAGAAAGGAAAGTATAGACTCACCACACAAAACATGTGTAATTGAATATACTTGGTAAATTAAGGAATATTGTTGTATAACACACACAAATGTGCATTTGAATATACTTCGAGGAGAAAGAATGTTTTGACTAGGTGCAGACAATATGAGCATTAGAATATACTTGGAATAGAAAGAAATGATTTGACTGTACACTCAGCATGTGCATTAGATTATGTTTGGAATAGAAAGGAATGTTTTGACTCAGCACACTCGACATATGCGTTAGAATATGCTTGGAATAGTAAGAAATGTTTTGACTCCTTTGTCTTTTGTTAGTAAGGTGTACTTGCAATACAAAGGATTGTTTTGACTCAGCACACACAACCTGTGCATTAGAATATAGTTGGATTAGAAAGAAATGTTTTGACTCAGCACACACAACATGTGCATTCGAATATACTTCGAGTAGAAAGGAATGTTTTGACTGAGCATACACAACATGTGCGTTAGAATATATTTGAAGTCGAAAGAAATGTTTTGACTTAGCATATACAACATGTGCATTCGAATATACTTGGAATAGAAAGAAATGTATTGAGTCAGCACACACAAGTTGTGCATTAAAATATACTTGGAATAGATAGGAATGTTTTTCCTCAGCAGACAAAACATGTTCAGTCGCATTAACCTGGAATAGAAAGGAATGTTTTGACTCAGCACGCACAACATATGTATTAGAATATATTTGGAATCAAAAGTAATGTTTCGATTCAGCACACACAACATGTGGATTAGAATACACTTGTGTTAGCTAAGAATGTTTTACAGGACACAGAACATGCGCATAAGAATATCAATGGATCAGATAGGTATGTTTTACTCAGGACACAGAACATTTGCATAAGAATTTAGATGGAAAAGAAAGAAATTCATTGACTCAGCACACACGTCACGTGCATTAGTATATAATTCGAATAACAAAGATTGTTTTGACTCAGCCCATCCTCCATGTATATTAGAATTACTTGGAATAGAAAGGAATGATTTGACTCAGCAGACACAACATGTGAATTAGTATACACTTGTAATAGAAATAAATGTTTTGACTCAGTACAAATAACATGTCCATCAGCATCTACATGGAATAGAAAAATTTTTTTACACTAACACACACAACATGTGCATCAGGTTATACTTTGTAGACAAAGGAAAGTTTTCACTCAGCACACAAAACATGTATATTTGAATATACTTGGAATAGAAAGAAATGTTTTGACGCCCCACACACAATCTGTGCATTAGAATAGACTTGGAGTCAAAAGGAGGTTTTGACTAGGCGCACACAACAAGAGCATTAAAATATACTTGAAATAGAAAGAAATGTTTTGACTCAATGCACTCAACATGTGCATTAGAATATACTTGGAATAGAAAGAAATGTTTTGACTCAGCACACACAACCTGTGCATTAGAAGAAACTGAGTAAAAGAAATGTTTTGACTCAGCACACACAAAATATGCATTAGAATATACTTGGATTACATAGGAATGTTGAACTCAGGACACAGAACATGTGCATAAGAAAAAATCTTTATTAGATAAAAATGTTATTACTCAGCAGACAAAACATGTGCAGGAGAATATATCTGGAATAGAAAGGATTTAGTTGAATCAGGACACACAACAGGTGCATCAGAATATTCTTTTCTTTGGCTTGGCTTCGCGGACGAAGATTTATGGAGGGGGTAAAAAGTCCACGTCAGCTGCAGGCACGTTTGTGGCTGACAAGTCCGATGCGGGACAGGCAGACACGATTGCAGCGGTTGCAAGGGAAAATTGGTTGGTTGGGGTTGGGTGTTGGGTTTTTCCTCCTTTGCCTTTTGTCAGTGAGGTGGGCTCTGCGGTCTTCTTCAAAGGAGGTTGCTGCCAGCCAAACTGTGAGGCGCCAAGATGCACGGTTTGAGGTGTTATCAGCCCACTGGCGGTGGTCAATGTGGCAGGCACCAAGAGATTTCTTTAGGCAGTCCTTGTACCTTTTCTTTGGTGCACCTCTGTCACGGTGGCCAGTGGAGAGCTCGCCATATAATACGATCTTGGGAAGGCGATGGTCCTCCATTCTGGAGACGTGACCCATCCAGCGCAGCTGGATCTTCAGCAGCGTGGACTCGATGCTGTCGACCTCTGCCATCTTGAGTACTTCGACATTAGGGGTGTAAGCGCTCCAATGGATGTTGAGGATGGAGCGGAGACAACGCTGGTGGAAGCATTCTAGGAGCAGTAGGTGGTGCCGGTAGAGGACCCATGATTCGGAGCCGAACAGGAGTGTGGGTATGACAACGGCTCTGTATACGCTTATCTTTGTGAGGTTTTTCAGTTGGTTGTTTTTCCAGACTCTTTTGTGTAGTCTTCCAAAGGCGCTATTTGCCTTGGCGAGTCTGTTGTCTATCTCATTGTCGATCCTTGCATCTGATGAAATGGTGCAGCCATTGGTGCGTGAAGCAAGGCTGTGTTCTCGCACCAACCCTCTTTTCAATCTTCTTCAGCATGATGCTGAACCAAGCCATGAAAGACCCCAACAATGAAGACGCTGTTTACATCCGGTACCGCACGGATGGCAGTCTCTTCAATCTGAGGCGCCTGCAAGCTCACACCAAGACACAAGAGAAACTTGTCCGTGAACTACTCTTTGCAGATGATGCCACTTTAGTTGCCCATTCAGAGCCAGCTCTTCAGCGCTTGACGTCCTGCTTTGCGGAAACTGCCAAAATGTTTGGCCTGGAAGTCAGCCTGAAGAAAACTGAGGTCCTCCATCAGCCAGCTCCCCACCATGACTACCAGCCCCCCCACATCTCCATCGGGCACACAAAACTCAAATCGGTCAACCAGCATCAGAATATACTTCGAAAAGAAATGAATGTTTTGACTCAGCACACACAAAATGTGAATTATAATATATTTGTATTAGAAAGAAATGTTTTGACTCAACACACTCAACATGTGCATTAGAATATACTTAGAATAGAAAGGAATATTTTGACTAAACACACTCAACATGTGCATTAGAATATACTTCGAATAGAAAGGAATAATTTGACTTAGCACATACAATACGTGCATTTAAATATACGTGGAAAGAAAGAAATGTTTTGACTCAGCACACACAACATATGCATTAGAATATACTTGCATTAGATAGAAATGTTTTACCCTGGATTCAGAACATGTGCATAAGAAAATGTACTTGAAATAGATAGGAATGCTTTAACACAGCAGACAAAATATGTGCAGTTGAACTTACCTGGAATAGAAAGGAATGTTTTGACTTAGCACGCACAACATATGCATAAGAATGTACTTGGAATAAAAAGGATTGTTTTGATTCAGCACACACAACATGTGCATCAGGTTATACTTTGTAGACAAAGGAAAGTTTTCACTCAGCACACACAAAATATGAATTAGTATATACTTGTAATAGAAAGAAATGTTTTGACTCAGTACACACAACAGTGGCATTAGAATCTCCTGGGAATAGATAGCAATGTTTTGACTCAGCACACACAACATGTGCATGAGAATATAGTTGGAATAGAAAGGAATATACTTGGAATAGAACCAAATGATTTGAATCAGCACACACTAAATTTGCATTGGAATATACTTGGAACAGAAAGAAATGTTTTCACGCACCACACACAATCTGTGCATTAGAATAGACTTGGAGTCGAAAGGAGGTTTTGACTAGGCGCACACAACAAGAGCATTAAAATATACTTGAAATAGAAATAAATGTTTTGACTCACCACACACAACATGTGCATTCGAATATACTTGGATTACAAAGGAATGTTGTAATCAGGACACAGACCATGTGCATTAGAATAAATCTTTATCAGATAAAAATGTTATTACTCAGCAGACAAAACATGTGCAGTAGAATATATCTGGAATACAAAGGATTTAGTTGAAACAGCACACACAACATGTGGATCAGAATATACTTCGAATAGAAATGAATGTTTTGACTCAGCACACACAAAATGTGAATTATAATATATTTGTATTAGAAAGAAATGTTTTGACTCAACACACTCAACATGTGCATTAGAATATACTTAGAATAGAAAGGAATATTTTGACTAAGCACATACAACACGTGCATTTGAACATACGTGGAAAGAAAGAAATGTTTTGACTCAGCACACACAAAATGTGCATTAGAATATACTTGGATTAGATAGAAATGTTTTACCATGGATTCAGAACAAGTGCATAAGAAACTATACTTGAAATAGATAGGAATGCTTTAACTCAGCAGACAAAATATGTGCAGTAGAACTTACCTGGAATAGAAAGGATTGTTTTGACTCAGCACACACAACATGTGCATGAAATTATTCTTCGAATAGTAAGAAATGTTGTGGCTCACCACACACAGCATGTGCATCAGAATATACTTGGAATAGAAAGGAAAGTATAGACTCACCACACAAAACATGTGTATTTGAATATACTTGGTAAATTAAGGAATATTGTTGCATAGCACACACAAGATGTGCATTCGAATATACTTCGCAGAGAAAGGATGTTTTGACTAGGTGCAGACAATATGAGCATTAGAATATACTTGGAATAGAAAGAAATGATATGACTGTACACTCAGCATGTGCATTAGATTATGTTTGGAATAGAAAGGAATGTTTTGACTCAGCATACACAACATGTGCATTAGAATATACTTGGAATAGATAGGAATGTTTTTCCTCAGCAGACAAACCATGTTCAGTCGAATTAACCTGGAATAGAAAGGAAAGTTTTGACTCAGCACGCTCAACATATTCATTAGAATATATTTGGAATCAAAAGTAATGTTTCGATTCAGCACACACAACATGTGCATTGGAATATACTTGGATTAGAAAGAAATGTTTTGACTCAGCACACATAACATGTGCATTCGAATATACTTTGAGTAGAAAGGAATGTTTTGACTGAGCATACACAACATGTGCCTTAGAATATATTTGAAGTCGAAAGAAATGTTTTGACTCAGCACACACAACATGTGCATTCAACTATACTTGGAATAGAAAGAAATGTATTGAGTCAGCACACACAAGCTGTGCATTAGAATATACTTGGAGTAGGAAGGAATGTTTTGACACAGCATACACAACATGTGCATTAGAATATACTTGGAATAGATAGGAATGTTTTTCCTCAGCAGACAAAACAAGTTCAGTCGAATTAACCTGGAATAGAAAGGAATGTTTTGACTCAGCACGCACAACATGTGCATTAGAATACACTTGGGTTAGCTAAGAATGTTTTACAGGACAGAACATGCGCAAAAGAATATCAATGGAATAGATAGGAATGTTTAACTCAGGACACAGAACATGTGCATAAGAATTTAGATGGAAAAGAAAGGAATGCATTGACTCAGCACACACATCACGAGCATTGGTATATAATTCGAATAACAAAGATTGTTTTGACTCAGCCCATCCTCCATGTATATTAGAATTACTTGGAATAGAAAGGAATGTTTTGACTCAGCACACACAAGATGTGAATTAGAATACACTTGTAATAGAAATAAATATTTGGCTCAGTACAAATAACATGTGCATTAGAATCTACATGGAAAATTAAAAATTTTTTAGACAGAGCATAAAAAAACATGTGCATCAGGTTATACATTGTAGACAAAGGAAAGTTTTCACGCAGCACACACAAAATATGAATTAGTATATACTTGTAATAGAAAGAAATGTTTTGGCTCAGTACACACAACAGTGGCATTAGTATATACTGGGAATAGATAGCAATGTTTTGACTCAGCACACACAACATGTGCATTAGAATATTGTTGGAATAGAAAGGAATGTATTGAGTCAGCACACACAAGCTGTGCATTAGAATATACTTGGAGTAGGAAGGAATGTTTTTTCTCAGCATACACATCATGTGCATTAGAATATGCTTGGAATAGATAGGAATGTTTTTCCTCAGCAGACAAAACAAGTTCAATCGAATTAACCTGGAATAGAAAGGAATGTTTCGGCTCAGCACGCACAAAATGTGCATTAGAATACACTTGGGTTAGCTAAGAATGTTTTACAGGACAGAACATGCGCATAAGAATATCAATGGATTAGTTAGGAATGTTTTATTCAGGACACAGAACATGTGCATATGAATTTAGATGGAAAAGAAAGGAATGCATTGTCTAAGCACACACATCACGTGCATTAGTATATAATTCGAATAACAAAGATTGTTTTGACTCAGCCCATCCTCCATGTATATTAGAATTACTTGGAATAGAAAGGAATGTTTTGACTCAGCACACACAAGATGTGAATTAGAATACACTTGTAATAGAAATAAATATTTTGACTCATTACAAATAACATGTGCATTAGCATTTACATGGAATAGAAATTTTTTTTTTAGACTAAGCACACACAACATGTACATCAGGTTATACGTTGTAGACAAAGGAAAGTTTTCACTCAGCACACACAAAATATGAATTAATATATACTTGTAATAGAAAGAAATGTTTTGACTCAGTACACACAACAGTGGCATTAGTATATCCTGCGAATAGATAGCAATGTTTTGACTCAGCACACACAATATGTGCATGAGAATATAGATGGAATAGAAAGGAATATACTTGGAATAGAACCAAATGATTTGAATCAGCACACACTAAATTTGCATTGGAATATACTTGGAATATAAAGGAAAGTTTTTACTCAGTACACACCACATGTGCATTATATTATACTTGGAATAAAAAGGAATGTTTTGACTAAGCACACAAAACATGTGAATTAGATTATAGTTGGAATAGAAAGGAATGTTTTGACTCAGCACACACAACCTGTGCATTAGAATATACTTGGATTAGAAAGAAATGTTTTGACTCAGCACACATAACATGTGCATTCGAATATACTTCGAGTAGAAAGGAAAGTTTTGACTGAGCATACATAACATGTGCGTTAGAATATATTTGAAGTCGAAAGAAATGTTTTCACTCAGCACACACAACATGTGCATTCGAATATACTTGGAATAGAAAGAAATGTATTGAGTCAGCACACACAAGCTGTGCATTAGAATAGACTTGGAGTAGGAAGGAATGTTTTGACTCAGCATACACAACATGTGCATTAGAATATACTTTGAATAGATAGGAATGTTTTTCCTCAGCAGACAAAACATGTTCAGTCGCATTAACCTGGAATAGAAAGGAATGTTTTGACTCAGCACGCTCAACATGTGCATTAGAATATATTTGGAATCAAAAGTAATGTTTCGATTCAGCACACACATGTGCATTAGAATACACTTGGGTTAGCGAAGAATGTTTTACAGGACACAGAACATGCGCATAAGAATATCAATGGATCAGATAGGAATGTTTTACTCAGGACACAGAACATGTGCATCAGAATTTAGATGGAAAAGAAAGGAATGCATTGACTCAGCACACACATCACGTGCATTAGTATATACTTCGAATAACAAAGATTGTTTTGACTCAGCCCATCCTCCATGTATATTAGAATTACTTGGAATAGAAAGGAATGTTTTGACTCAGCACACACAACATGTGAATTAGTATACACTTGTAATAGAAATAAATGTTTTGACTCTGTACAAATAACATGTGCATTAGCATCAACATGGAATAGAATTTTTTTTACACTAAGCACACACAACATGTGCATCAGGTTATACTTTGTAGACAAAGGAAAGTTTTCACTCAGCACACAAAACATGTATATTTGAATATACTTGGAATAGAAAGAAATGTTTTGACGCACCACACACAATCTGTGCATTAGAATAGACTTGGAGTCAAAAGGAGATTTTGACTAGGCGCACACAACAAGAGCATTAAAATATACTTGAAATAGAAATAAATGTTTTGACTCAGTGCACTCAACATGTGCATGAGAAGAAACTTTGAGTAAAAGCAATGTTTTGACTCAGCACACACAACATATCCATTAGAATATACTTGGAATACAAAGGAATGTTGAACTCAGGACACAGATCATGTGCATAAGAATAAATCTTTATTAGATAAAAATGTTATTACTCAGCAGACAAAACATGTGAAGTAGAATATATCTGGAATAGAAAGGATTTAGTTGAATCAGCACACACAACATGTGCATCAGAATATACTTCGAAAAGAAATGAATGCTTTGACTCAGCACACACAAAATGTGAATTATAATATATTTGTATTAGAAAGAAATGTTTTGACTCAACACACTCAACATGTGCATTAGAATATACTTAGAATAGAAAGCAATATTTTGACTCAACACATTCAACATGTGCATTAGAATATACTTCGAATAGAAAGGAATAATTTGACTAAGCACATACAACACGTGCATTTGAATATACGTGGAAAGAAAGAAATGTTTTGACACAGCACACACAACATGTGCATTAGAATATACTTGGATTAGATAGAAATGTTTTACCGCGGATTCAGAACATGTGCATAAGAAAATATACTTGAAATAGATAGGAATGCTTTAACTCAGCAGACAAAATATGTGCAGTAGATCTTACCTGGAATAGAAAGGAATGTTTTGACTTAGCACGCACAACATATGCATAAGAATGTACTTGGAATAAAAAGGATTGTTTTGACTCAGCACTCACAACATGTGCATGAAAATAATCTTAGAATAGTAAGAAATGTTTTGACTCACCACACACAATCTGTGCATTAGAATAGACTTGGAGTCAAAAGGAGATTTTGACTAGGCGCACACAACAAGAGCATTAAAATATACTTGAAATAGAAATAAATGTTTTGACTCAGTGCACTCAACATGTGCATGAGAAGAAACTTTGAGTAAAAGCAATGTTTTGACTCAGCACACACAACATATCCATTAGAATATACTTGGAATACAAAGGAATGTTGAACTCAGGACACAGAACATGTGCATAAGAATAAATCTTTATTAGATAAAAATGTTATTACTCAGCAGACAAAACATGTGAAGTAGAATATATCTGGAATAGAAAGGATTTAGTTGAATCAGCACACACAACATGTGCATCAGAATATACTTCGAAAAGAAATGAATGCTTTGACTCAGCACACACAAAATGTGAATTATAATATATTTGTATTAGAAAGAAATGTTTTGACTCAACACACTCAACATGTGCATTAGAATATACTTAGAATAGAAAGCAATATTTTGACTCAACACATTCAACATGTGCATTAGAATATACTTCGAATAGAAAGGAATAATTTGACTAAGCACATACAACACGTGCATTTGAATATACGTGGAAAGAAAGAAATGTTTTGACACAGCACACACAACATGTGCATTAGAATATACTTGGATTAGATAGAAATGTTTTACCGCGGATTCAGAACATGTGCATAAGAAAATATACTTGAAATAGATAGGAATGCTTTAACTCAGCAGACAAAATATGTGCAGTAGATCTTACCTGGAATAGAAAGGAATGTTTTGACTTAGCACGCACAACATATGCATAAGAATGTACTTGGAATAAAAAGGATTGTTTTGACTCAGCACTCACAACATGTGCATGAAAATAATCTTAGAATAGTAAGAAATGTTTTGACTCACCACACACAGATTGTGCATCAGAATATACTGGGAATAGAAAGGAAAGTATAGACTCACCACACAAAACATGTGTATTTGAATATACTTGGTAAATTAAGGAATATTGTTGCATAGCACACACAAAATGTGCATTCGAATATACTTCGAAGAGAAAGGAGGTTTTGACTAGATGCAGACAATATGAGCATTAGAATATACTGGGAATAGAAAGAAATGATTTGACTGTATACTCAGCATGTGCATTAGATAATGTTTGGAATAGAAAGGAATGTTTTGACTCAGCACACTCAACATATGCGTTAGATTATGCTTGGAATAGTAAGAAATGTTTTGACTCCTTTGTCTTTAGTTAGTAAGGTGTACTTGGAATAGAAAGGATTGTTTTGACTCAGCACACACAACCTGTGCATTAGAATATACTTGGATTACAAAGAAATGTTTTGACTCATCACACATAACATGTGCATTCGAATATACTTCGAGTAGAAAGGAAAGTTTTGACTGAGCATACACAACATGTGCGTTAGAATATATTTGAAGTCGAAAGAAATGTTTTCACTCAGCACACACAAGCTGTGCATTAGAATATACTTGGAATAGATAGGAATGTTTTTCCTCAGCAGACAAAGCATGTTCAGTCGAATTAACCAGGAATAGAAAGGAAAGTTTTGACTCAGCACACACAACATGTGCATTCGAATATACTTGGATTAGAAAGAAATGTTTTGACTCAGCACACACAACATGTCCATTCGAATATACTTTGAGTAGAAAGGCATGTTATGACAGAGCATACACAACATGTGCGTCAGAATATATTTTAAGTCGAAAGAAATGTTTTGACTCAGCACACACAACATGTGCATTTGAATATACTTGGAATAGATAGGAATGTTTTTCCTCAGCAGACAAATCATGTTCAGTCGAATTAACCTGGAATAGAAAGGAATGTTTTGACTCAGCACGCACAACATGTGCATTAGAATACACTTGGGTTAGCTAAGAATGTTTTACACGACACAGAACATGCGCATAAGAATATCAATGGATCAGATAGGAATGTTTTTCTCAGGACACAGAACATGTGCATCAGAATTTAGATGGAAAAGAAAGGAATGCATTGACTCAGCATACACATTACCTGCATTAGTATATACTTCGAATAACAAAGATTGTTTTGACTCAGCCCATCCTCCATGTATATTAGAATTACTTGGAATAGAAAGGAATGTTTTGACTCAGCAAACACATCATGTGAATTAGTATACACTTGTAATAGAAATAAATGTTTTGACTCAGTACAAATAACATGTGCATTAGCTTCAACATGGAATAGAATTTTTTTTTTTGCAATAAGCACACACAACATGTGCATCAGGTTATACTTTGTAGACAAAGGAAAGTTTTCACTCAGCACACAAAACGTGTATATTTGAATATACTTGGAACAGAAAGAAATGTTTTGATGCACCACACACAATCTGTACATTAGAATAGACTTGGAGTCGAAAGGAGGTTTTGAATAGGCGCACAAAACAAGAGCATTAAAATATACTTGAAATAGAAATAAATGTTTTGACTCAGTGCACTCAACATGTGCATTAGAATATACATGGAATAGAAAGAAATGTTTTGACTCAGCACACACAACATGTGAATTAGAATACACTTGTAAAAGAAATAAATGTGTTGTCTCAGTACAAATAACATGTGCATTAGCATATACATGGCATAGAAAATTTTTTTTATACTAAGCACACACAACATTTGCATCAGTTTAAACTTTGTAGACAAAGGAAAGTTTTCACTCAGCACACACAAAATATGAATTAGTATATACTTGTAATAGAAAGAAATGTTTTGGCTCAGTACACACAACAGTGGCATTAGTATATACTGGGAATAGATAGCAAAGTTTTGACTCAGCACACTCAACATGTGCATGAGAATATAGTTGCAATAGAAAGGAATATACTTGGAATAGAACCAAATGATTTGAATCAGCACACACTAAATTTGCATTGGAATATACTTGGAATATAAAGGAAAGGTTTTACTCAGCGCACACCACATGTGCATTATATTATACTTGGAATAGAAAGGAATGTTTTGACTTAGCACGCACAACATATGCATAAGAATGTACTTGGAATAAAAAGGATTGTTTTGACTCAGCACACACAACATGAACATGAAAATATTCTTAGAATAGTAAGAAATGTTTTGACTCACCACACACAGCATGTGCATCAGAATATACTTGGAATAGAAAGGAAAGTATAGACTCACCACACAAAACATGTGTAATTGAATATACTTGGTAAATTAAGGAATATTGTTGTATAACACACACAAATGTGCATTTGAATATACTTCGAGGAGAAAGAATGTTTTGACTAGGTGCAGACAATATGAGCATTAGAATATACTTGGAATAGAAAGAAATGATTTGACTGTACACTCAGCATGTGCATTAGATTATGTTTGGAATAGAAAGGAATGTTTTGACTCAGCACACTCGACATATGCGTTAGAATATGCTTGGAATAGTAAGAAATGTTTTGACTCCTTTGTCTTTTGTTAGTAAGGTGTACTTGCAATACAAAGGATTGTTTTGACTCAGCACACACAACCTGTGCATTAGAATATAGTTGGATTAGAAAGAAATGTTTTGACTCAGCACACACAACATGTGCATTCGAATATACTTCGAGTAGAAAGGAATGTTTTGACTGAGCATACACAACATGTGCGTTAGAATATATTTGAAGTCGAAAGAAATGTTTTGACTTAGCATATACAACATGTGCATTCGAATATACTTGGAATAGAAAGAAATGTATTGAGTCAGCACACACAAGTTGTGCATTAAAATATACTTGGAATAGATAGGAATGTTTTTCCTCAGCAGACAAAACATGTTCAGTCGCATTAACCTGGAATAGAAAGGAATGTTTTGACTCAGCACGCACAACATATGTATTAGAATATATTTGGAATCAAAAGTAATGTTTCGATTCAGCACACACAACATGTGGATTAGAATACACTTGTGTTAGCTAAGAATGTTTTACAGGACACAGAACATGCGCATAAGAATATCAATGGATCAGATAGGTATGTTTTACTCAGGACACAGAACATTTGCATAAGAATTTAGATGGAAAAGAAAGAAATTCATTGACTCAGCACACACGTCACGTGCATTAGTATATAATTCGAATAACAAAGATTGTTTTGACTCAGCCCATCCTCCATGTATATTAGAATTACTTGGAATAGAAAGGAATGATTTGACTCAGCAGACACAACATGTGAATTAGTATACACTTGTAATAGAAATAAATGTTTTGACTCAGTACAAATAACATGTCCATCAGCATCTACATGGAATAGAAAAATTTTTTTACACTAACACACACAACATGTGCATCAGGTTATACTTTGTAGACAAAGGAAAGTTTTCACTCAGCACACAAAACATGTATATTTGAATATACTTGGAATAGAAAGAAATGTTTTGACGCCCCACACACAATCTGTGCATTAGAATAGACTTGGAGTCAAAAGGAGGTTTTGACTAGGCGCACACAACAAGAGCATTAAAATATACTTGAAATAGAAAGAAATGTTTTGACTCAATGCACTCAACATGTGCATTAGAATATACTTGGAATAGAAAGAAATGTTTTGACTCAGCACACACAACCTGTGCATTAGAAGAAACTGAGTAAAAGAAATGTTTTGACTCAGCACACACAAAATATGCATTAGAATATACTTGGATTACATAGGAATGTTGAACTCAGGACACAGAACATGTGCATAAGAAAAAATCTTTATTAGATAAAAATGTTATTACTCAGCAGACAAAACATGTGCAGGAGAATATATCTGGAATAGAAAGGATTTAGTTGAATCAGGACACACAACAGGTGCATCAGAATATTCTTTTCTTTGGCTTGGCTTCGCGGACGAAGATTTATGGAGGGGGTAAAAAGTCCACGTCAGCTGCAGGCACGTTTGTGGCTGACAAGTCCGATGCGGGACAGGCAGACACGATTGCAGCGGTTGCAAGGGAAAATTGGTTGGTTGGGGTTGGGTGTTGGGTTTTTCCTCCTTTGCCTTTTGTCAGTGAGGTGGGCTCTGCGGTCTTCTTCAAAGGAGGTTGCTGCCAGCCAAACTGTGAGGCGCCAAGATGCACGGTTTGAGGTGTTATCAGCCCACTGGCGGTGGTCAATGTGGCAGGCACCAAGAGATTTCTTTAGGCAGTCCTTGTACCTTTTCTTTGGTGCACCTCTGTCACGGTGGCCAGTGGAGAGCTCGCCATATAATACGATCTTGGGAAGGCGATGGTCCTCCATTCTGGAGACGTGACCCATCCAGCGCAGCTGGATCTTCAGCAGCGTGGACTCGATGCTGTCGACCTCTGCCATCTTGAGTACTTCGACATTAGGGGTGTAAGCGCTCCAATGGATGTTGAGGATGGAGCGGAGACAACGCTGGTGGAAGCATTCTAGGAGCAGTAGGTGGTGCCGGTAGAGGACCCATGATTCGGAGCCGAACAGGAGTGTGGGTATGACAACGGCTCTGTATACGCTTATCTTTGTGAGGTTTTTCAGTTGGTTGTTTTTCCAGACTCTTTTGTGTAGTCTTCCAAAGGCGCTATTTGCCTTGGCGAGTCTGTTGTCTATCTCATTGTCGATCCTTGCATCTGATGAAATGGTGCAGCCATTGGTGCGTGAAGCAAGGCTGTGTTCTCGCACCAACCCTCTTTTCAATCTTCTTCAGCATGATGCTGAACCAAGCCATGAAAGACCCCAACAATGAAGACGCTGTTTACATCCGGTACCGCACGGATGGCAGTCTCTTCAATCTGAGGCGCCTGCAAGCTCACACCAAGACACAAGAGAAACTTGTCCGTGAACTACTCTTTGCAGATGATGCCACTTTAGTTGCCCATTCAGAGCCAGCTCTTCAGCGCTTGACGTCCTGCTTTGCGGAAACTGCCAAAATGTTTGGCCTGGAAGTCAGCCTGAAGAAAACTGAGGTCCTCCATCAGCCAGCTCCCCACCATGACTACCAGCCCCCCCACATCTCCATCGGGCACACAAAACTCAAATCGGTCAACCAGCATCAGAATATACTTCGAAAAGAAATGAATGTTTTGACTCAGCACACACAAAATGTGAATTATAATATATTTGTATTAGAAAGAAATGTTTTGACTCAACACACTCAACATGTGCATTAGAATATACTTAGAATAGAAAGGAATATTTTGACTAAACACACTCAACATGTGCATTAGAATATACTTCGAATAGAAAGGAATAATTTGACTTAGCACATACAATACGTGCATTTAAATATACGTGGAAAGAAAGAAATGTTTTGACTCAGCACACACAACATATGCATTAGAATATACTTGCATTAGATAGAAATGTTTTACCCTGGATTCAGAACATGTGCATAAGAAAATGTACTTGAAATAGATAGGAATGCTTTAACACAGCAGACAAAATATGTGCAGTTGAACTTACCTGGAATAGAAAGGAATGTTTTGACTTAGCACGCACAACATATGCATAAGAATGTACTTGGAATAAAAAGGATTGTTTTGATTCAGCACACACAACATGTGCATCAGGTTATACTTTGTAGACAAAGGAAAGTTTTCACTCAGCACACACAAAATATGAATTAGTATATACTTGTAATAGAAAGAAATGTTTTGACTCAGTACACACAACAGTGGCATTAGAATCTCCTGGGAATAGATAGCAATGTTTTGACTCAGCACACACAACATGTGCATGAGAATATAGTTGGAATAGAAAGGAATATACTTGGAATAGAACCAAATGATTTGAATCAGCACACACTAAATTTGCATTGGAATATACTTGGAACAGAAAGAAATGTTTTCACGCACCACACACAATCTGTGCATTAGAATAGACTTGGAGTCGAAAGGAGGTTTTGACTAGGCGCACACAACAAGAGCATTAAAATATACTTGAAATAGAAATAAATGTTTTGACTCACCACACACAACATGTGCATTCGAATATACTTGGATTACAAAGGAATGTTGTAATCAGGACACAGACCATGTGCATTAGAATAAATCTTTATCAGATAAAAATGTTATTACTCAGCAGACAAAACATGTGCAGTAGAATATATCTGGAATACAAAGGATTTAGTTGAAACAGCACACACAACATGTGGATCAGAATATACTTCGAATAGAAATGAATGTTTTGACTCAGCACACACAAAATGTGAATTATAATATATTTGTATTAGAAAGAAATGTTTTGACTCAACACACTCAACATGTGCATTAGAATATACTTAGAATAGAAAGGAATATTTTGACTAAGCACATACAACACGTGCATTTGAACATACGTGGAAAGAAAGAAATGTTTTGACTCAGCACACACAAAATGTGCATTAGAATATACTTGGATTAGATAGAAATGTTTTACCATGGATTCAGAACAAGTGCATAAGAAACTATACTTGAAATAGATAGGAATGCTTTAACTCAGCAGACAAAATATGTGCAGTAGAACTTACCTGGAATAGAAAGGATTGTTTTGACTCAGCACACACAACATGTGCATGAAATTATTCTTCGAATAGTAAGAAATGTTGTGGCTCACCACACACAGCATGTGCATCAGAATATACTTGGAATAGAAAGGAAAGTATAGACTCACCACACAAAACATGTGTATTTGAATATACTTGGTAAATTAAGGAATATTGTTGCATAGCACACACAAGATGTGCATTCGAATATACTTCGCAGAGAAAGGATGTTTTGACTAGGTGCAGACAATATGAGCATTAGAATATACTTGGAATAGAAAGAAATGATATGACTGTACACTCAGCATGTGCATTAGATTATGTTTGGAATAGAAAGGAATGTTTTGACTCAGCATACACAACATGTGCATTAGAATATACTTGGAATAGATAGGAATGTTTTTCCTCAGCAGACAAACCATGTTCAGTCGAATTAACCTGGAATAGAAAGGAAAGTTTTGACTCAGCACGCTCAACATATTCATTAGAATATATTTGGAATCAAAAGTAATGTTTCGATTCAGCACACACAACATGTGCATTGGAATATACTTGGATTAGAAAGAAATGTTTTGACTCAGCACACATAACATGTGCATTCGAATATACTTTGAGTAGAAAGGAATGTTTTGACTGAGCATACACAACATGTGCCTTAGAATATATTTGAAGTCGAAAGAAATGTTTTGACTCAGCACACACAACATGTGCATTCAACTATACTTGGAATAGAAAGAAATGTATTGAGTCAGCACACACAAGCTGTGCATTAGAATATACTTGGAGTAGGAAGGAATGTTTTGACACAGCATACACAACATGTGCATTAGAATATACTTGGAATAGATAGGAATGTTTTTCCTCAGCAGACAAAACAAGTTCAGTCGAATTAACCTGGAATAGAAAGGAATGTTTTGACTCAGCACGCACAACATGTGCATTAGAATACACTTGGGTTAGCTAAGAATGTTTTACAGGACAGAACATGCGCAAAAGAATATCAATGGAATAGATAGGAATGTTTAACTCAGGACACAGAACATGTGCATAAGAATTTAGATGGAAAAGAAAGGAATGCATTGACTCAGCACACACATCACGAGCATTGGTATATAATTCGAATAACAAAGATTGTTTTGACTCAGCCCATCCTCCATGTATATTAGAATTACTTGGAATAGAAAGGAATGTTTTGACTCAGCACACACAAGATGTGAATTAGAATACACTTGTAATAGAAATAAATATTTGGCTCAGTACAAATAACATGTGCATTAGAATCTACATGGAAAATTAAAAATTTTTTAGACAGAGCATAAAAAAACATGTGCATCAGGTTATACATTGTAGACAAAGGAAAGTTTTCACGCAGCACACACAAAATATGAATTAGTATATACTTGTAATAGAAAGAAATGTTTTGGCTCAGTACACACAACAGTGGCATTAGTATATACTGGGAATAGATAGCAATGTTTTGACTCAGCACACACAACATGTGCATTAGAATATTGTTGGAATAGAAAGGAATGTATTGAGTCAGCACACACAAGCTGTGCATTAGAATATACTTGGAGTAGGAAGGAATGTTTTTTCTCAGCATACACATCATGTGCATTAGAATATGCTTGGAATAGATAGGAATGTTTTTCCTCAGCAGACAAAACAAGTTCAATCGAATTAACCTGGAATAGAAAGGAATGTTTCGGCTCAGCACGCACAAAATGTGCATTAGAATACACTTGGGTTAGCTAAGAATGTTTTACAGGACAGAACATGCGCATAAGAATATCAATGGATTAGTTAGGAATGTTTTATTCAGGACACAGAACATGTGCATATGAATTTAGATGGAAAAGAAAGGAATGCATTGTCTAAGCACACACATCACGTGCATTAGTATATAATTCGAATAACAAAGATTGTTTTGACTCAGCCCATCCTCCATGTATATTAGAATTACTTGGAATAGAAAGGAATGTTTTGACTCAGCACACACAAGATGTGAATTAGAATACACTTGTAATAGAAATAAATATTTTGACTCATTACAAATAACATGTGCATTAGCATTTACATGGAATAGAAATTTTTTTTTTAGACTAAGCACACACAACATGTACATCAGGTTATACGTTGTAGACAAAGGAAAGTTTTCACTCAGCACACACAAAATATGAATTAATATATACTTGTAATAGAAAGAAATGTTTTGACTCAGTACACACAACAGTGGCATTAGTATATCCTGCGAATAGATAGCAATGTTTTGACTCAGCACACACAATATGTGCATGAGAATATAGATGGAATAGAAAGGAATATACTTGGAATAGAACCAAATGATTTGAATCAGCACACACTAAATTTGCATTGGAATATACTTGGAATATAAAGGAAAGTTTTTACTCAGTACACACCACATGTGCATTATATTATACTTGGAATAAAAAGGAATGTTTTGACTAAGCACACAAAACATGTGAATTAGATTATAGTTGGAATAGAAAGGAATGTTTTGACTCAGCACACACAACCTGTGCATTAGAATATACTTGGATTAGAAAGAAATGTTTTGACTCAGCACACATAACATGTGCATTCGAATATACTTCGAGTAGAAAGGAAAGTTTTGACTGAGCATACATAACATGTGCGTTAGAATATATTTGAAGTCGAAAGAAATGTTTTCACTCAGCACACACAACATGTGCATTCGAATATACTTGGAATAGAAAGAAATGTATTGAGTCAGCACACACAAGCTGTGCATTAGAATAGACTTGGAGTAGGAAGGAATGTTTTGACTCAGCATACACAACATGTGCATTAGAATATACTTTGAATAGATAGGAATGTTTTTCCTCAGCAGACAAAACATGTTCAGTCGCATTAACCTGGAATAGAAAGGAATGTTTTGACTCAGCACGCTCAACATGTGCATTAGAATATATTTGGAATCAAAAGTAATGTTTCGATTCAGCACACACATGTGCATTAGAATACACTTGGGTTAGCGAAGAATGTTTTACAGGACACAGAACATGCGCATAAGAATATCAATGGATCAGATAGGAATGTTTTACTCAGGACACAGAACATGTGCATCAGAATTTAGATGGAAAAGAAAGGAATGCATTGACTCAGCACACACATCACGTGCATTAGTATATACTTCGAATAACAAAGATTGTTTTGACTCAGCCCATCCTCCATGTATATTAGAATTACTTGGAATAGAAAGGAATGTTTTGACTCAGCACACACAACATGTGAATTAGTATACACTTGTAATAGAAATAAATGTTTTGACTCTGTACAAATAACATGTGCATTAGCATCAACATGGAATAGAATTTTTTTTACACTAAGCACACACAACATGTGCATCAGGTTATACTTTGTAGACAAAGGAAAGTTTTCACTCAGCACACAAAACATGTATATTTGAATATACTTGGAATAGAAAGAAATGTTTTGACGCACCACACACAATCTGTGCATTAGAATAGACTTGGAGTCAAAAGGAGATTTTGACTAGGCGCACACAACAAGAGCATTAAAATATACTTGAAATAGAAATAAATGTTTTGACTCAGTGCACTCAACATGTGCATGAGAAGAAACTTTGAGTAAAAGCAATGTTTTGACTCAGCACACACAACATATCCATTAGAATATACTTGGAATACAAAGGAATGTTGAACTCAGGACACAGATCATGTGCATAAGAATAAATCTTTATTAGATAAAAATGTTATTACTCAGCAGACAAAACATGTGAAGTAGAATATATCTGGAATAGAAAGGATTTAGTTGAATCAGCACACACAACATGTGCATCAGAATATACTTCGAAAAGAAATGAATGCTTTGACTCAGCACACACAAAATGTGAATTATAATATATTTGTATTAGAAAGAAATGTTTTGACTCAACACACTCAACATGTGCATTAGAATATACTTAGAATAGAAAGCAATATTTTGACTCAACACATTCAACATGTGCATTAGAATATACTTCGAATAGAAAGGAATAATTTGACTAAGCACATACAACACGTGCATTTGAATATACGTGGAAAGAAAGAAATGTTTTGACACAGCACACACAACATGTGCATTAGAATATACTTGGATTAGATAGAAATGTTTTACCGCGGATTCAGAACATGTGCATAAGAAAATATACTTGAAATAGATAGGAATGCTTTAACTCAGCAGACAAAATATGTGCAGTAGATCTTACCTGGAATAGAAAGGAATGTTTTGACTAAGCACGCACAACATATGCATAAGAATGTACTTGGAATAAAAAGGATTGTTTTGACTCAGCACTCACAACATGTGCATGAAAATAATCTTAGAATAGTAAGAAATGTTTTGACTCACCACACACAATCTGTGCATTAGAATAGACTTGGAGTCAAAAGGAGATTTTGACTAGGCGCACACAACAAGAGCATTAAAATATACTTGAAATAGAAATAAATGTTTTGACTCAGTGCACTCAACATGTGCATGAGAAGAAACTTTGAGTAAAAGCAATGTTTTGACTCAGCACACACAACATATCCATTAGAATATACTTGGAATACAAAGGAATGTTGAACTCAGGACACAGAACATGTGCATAAGAATAAATCTTTATTAGATAAAAATGTTATTACTCAGCAGACAAAACATGTGAAGTAGAATATATCTGGAATAGAAAGGATTTAGTTGAATCAGCACACACAACATGTGCATCAGAATATACTTCGAAAAGAAATGAATGCTTTGACTCAGCACACACAAAATGTGAATTATAATATATTTGTATTAGAAAGAAATGTTTTGACTCAACACACTCAACATGTGCATTAGAATATACTTAGAATAGAAAGCAATATTTTGACTCAACAAATTCAACATGTGCATTAGAATATACTTCGAATAGAAAGGAATAATTTGACTAAGCACATACAACACGTGCATTTGAATATACGTGGAAAGAAAGAAATGTTTTGACACAGCACACACAACATGTGCATTAGAATATACTTGGATTAGATAGAAATGTTTTACCGCGGATTCAGAACATGTGCATAAGAAAATATACTTGAAATAGATAGGAATGCTTTAACTCAGCAGACAAAATATGTGCAGTAGATCTTACCTGGAATAGAAAGGAATGTTTTGACTTAGCACGCACAACATATGCATAAGAATGTACTTGGAATAAAAAGGATTGTTTTGACTCAGCACTCACAACATGTGCATGAAAATAATCTTAGAATAGTAAGAAATGTTTTGACTCACCACACACAGATTGTGCATCAGAATATACTGGGAATAGAAAGGAAAGTATAGACTCACCACACAAAACATGTGTATTTGAATATACTTGGTAAATTAAGGAATATTGTTGCATAGCACACACAAAATGTGCATTCGAATATACTTCGAAGAGAAAGGAGGTTTTGACTAGATGCAGACAATATGAGCATTAGAATATACTGGGAATAGAAAGAAATGATTTGACTGTAAACTCAGCATGTGCATTAGATAATGTTTGGAATAGAAAGGAATGTTTTGACTCAGCACACTCAACATATGCGTTAGATTATGCTTGGAATAGTAAGAAATGTTTTGACTCCTTTGTCTTTAGTTAGTAAGGTGTACTTGGAATAGAAAGGATTGTTTTGACTCAGCACACACAACCTGTGCATTAGAATATACTTGGATTACAAAGAAATGTTTTGACTCATCACACATAACATGTGCATTCGAATATACTTCGAGTAGAAAGGAAAGTTTTGACTGAGCATACACAACATGTGCGTTAGAATATATTTGAAGTCGAAAGAAATGTTTTCACTCAGCACACACAAGCTGTGCATTAGAATATACTTGGAATAGATAGGAATGTTTTTCCTCAGCAGACAAAGCATGTTCAGTCGAATTAACCAGGAATAGAAAGGAAAGTTTTGACTCAGCACGCTCAACATATTCATTAGAATATATTTGGAATCAAAAGTAATGTTCCGATTCAGCACACACAACATGTGCATTCGAATATACTTGGATTAGAAAGAAATGTTTTGACTCAGCACACACAACATGTCCATTCGAATATACTTTGAGTAGAAAGGCATGTTATGACAGAGCATACACAACATGTGCGTTAGAATATATTTTAAGTCGAAAGAAATGTTTTGACTCAGCACACACAACATGTGCATTTGAATATACTTGGAATAGATAGGAATGTTTTTCCTCAGCAGACAAATCATGTTCAGTCGAATTAACCTGGAATAGAAAGGAATGTTTTGACTCAGCACGCACAACATGTGCATTAGAATACACTTGGGTTAGCTAAGAATGTTTTACACGACACAGAACATGCGCATAAGAATATCAATGGATCAGATAGGAATGTTTTTCTCAGGACACAGAACATGTGCATCAGAATTTAGATGGAAAAGAAAGGAATGCATTGACTCAGCATACACATTACCTGCATTAGTATATACTTCGAATAACAAAGATTGTTTTGACTCAGCCCATCCTCCATGTATATTAGAATTACTTGGAATAGAAAGGAATGTTTTGACTCAGCAAACACATCATGTGAATTAGTATACACTTGTAATAGAAATAAATGTTTTGACTCAGTACAAATAACATGTGCATTAGCTTCAATATGGAATAGAATTTTTTTTTTACAATAAGCACACACAACATGTGCATCAGGTTATACTTTGTAGACAAAGGAAAGTTTTCACTCAGCACACAAAACGTGTATATTTGAATATACTTGGAACAGAAAGAAATGTTTTGATGCACCACACACAATCTGTACATTAGAATAGACTTGGAGTCGAAAGGAGGTTTTGAATAGGCGCACAAAACAAGAGCATTAAAATATACTTGAAATAGAAATAAATGTTTTGACTCAGTGCACTCAACATGTGCATTAGAATAAACATGGAATAGAAAGAAATGTTTTGACTCAGCACACACTAAATTTGCATTGGAATATACTTGGAATATAAAGGAAAGGTTTTACTCAGCGCACACCACATGTGCATTATATTATACTTGGAATAGAAAGGAATGTTTTGAATCAGCACACACAACATGTGCATTAGAATATACTTGGATTAGATAGAAATGTTTTACCCTGGATTCAGAACATGTGCATAAGAAAATATACTTGAAATAAATAGGAAAGCTTTAACTCAGCAGACAAAATATGTGCAGTAAAACTTACCTGGAATAGAAAGGAATGTTTTGACTTAGCACGCACAACATATGCATAAGAATGTACTTGGAATAAAAAGGATTGTTTTGACTCAGCACACACAACATGAACATGAAAATATTCTTAGAATAGTAAGAAATGTTTTGACTCACCACACACAGCATGTGCATCAGAATATACTTGGAATAAAAAGGAAAGTATAGACTCACCACACAAAACATGTGTAATTGAATATACTTGGTAAATTAAGGAATATTGTTGTATAACACACACAAATGTGCATTTGAATATACTTCGAGGAGAAAGAATGTTTTGACTAGGTGCAGACAATATGAGCATTAGAATATACTTGGAATAGAAAGAAATGATTTGACTGTACACTCAGCATGTGCATTAGATTATGTTTGGAATAGAAAGGAATGTTTTGACTCAGCACACTCGACATATGCGTTAGAATATGCTTGGAATAGTAAGAAATGTTTTGACTCCTTTGTCTTTTGTTAGTAAGGTGTACTTGCAATACAAAGGATTGTTTTGACTCAGCACACACAACCTGTGCATTAGAATATACTTGGATTAGAAAGAAATGTTTTGACTCAGCACACACAACATGTGCATTCGAATATACTTCGAGTAGAAAGGAATGTTTTGACTGAGCATACACAACATGTGCGTTAGAATATATTTGAAGTCGAAAGAAATGTTTTGACTTAGCATATACAACATGTGCATTCGAATATACTTGGAATAGAAAGAAATGTATTGAGTCAGCACACACAAGTTGTGCATTAAAATATACTTGGAATAGATAGGAATGTTTTTCCTCAGCAGACAAAACATGTTCAGTCGCATTAACCTGGAATAGAAAGGAATGTTTTGACTCAGCACGCACAACATATGTATTAGAATATATTTGGAATCAAAAGTAATGTTTCGATTCAGCACACACAACATGTGGATTAGAATACACTTGTGTTAGCTAAGAATGTTTTACAGGACACAGAACATGCGCATAAGAATATCAATGGATCAGATAGGAATGTTTTACTCAGGACACAGAACATTTGCATAAGAATTTAGATGGAAAAGAAAGAAATTCATTGACTCAGCACACACGTCACGTGCATTAGTATATAATTCGAATAACAAAGATTGTTTTGACTCAGCCCATCCTCCATGTATATTAGAATTACTTGGAATAGAAAGGAATGATTTGACTCAGCAGACACAACATGTGAATTAGTATACACTTGTAATAGAAATAAATGTTTTGACTCAGTACAAATAACATGTCCATCAGCATCTACATGGAATAGAAAATTTTTTTTACACTAACACACACAACATGTGCATCAGGTTATACTTTGTAGACAAAGGAAAGTTTTCACTCAGCACACAAAACATGTATATTTGAATATACTTGGAATAGAAAGAAATGTTTTGACGCCCCACACACAATCTGTGCATTAGAATAGACTTGGAGTCAAAAGGAGGTTTTGACTAGGCGCACACAACAAGAGCATTAAAATATACTTGAAATAGAAAGAAATGTTTTGACTCAATGCACTCAACATGTGCATTAGAATATACTTGGAATAGAAAGAAATGTTTTGACTCAGCACACACAACCTGTGCATTAGAAGAAACTGAGTAAAAGAAATGTTTTGACTCAGCACACACAAAATATGCATTAGAATATACTTGGATTACATAGGAATGTTGAACTCAGGACACAGAACATGTGCATAAGAAAAAATCTTTATTAGATAAAAATGTTATTACTCAGCAGACAAAACATGTGCAGGAGAATATATCTGGAATAGAAAGGATTTAGTTGAATCAGGACACACAACAGGTGCATCAGAATATTCTTTTCTTTGGCTTGGCTTCGCGGACGAAGATTTATGGAGGGGGTAAAAAGTCCACGTCAGCTGCAGGCACGTTTGTGGCTGACAAGTCCGATGCGGGACAGGCAGACACGATTGCAGCGGTTGCAAGGGAAAATTGGTTGGTTGGGGTTGGGTGTTGGGTTTTTCCTCCTTTGCCTTTTGTCAGTGAGGTGGGCTCTGCGGTCTTCTTCAAAGGAGGTTGCTGCCAGCCAAACTGTGAGGCGCCAAGATGCACGGTTTGAGGTGTTATCAGCCCACTGGCGGTGGTCAATGTGGCAGGCACCAAGAGATTTCTTTAGGCAGTCCTTGTACCTTTTCTTTGGTGCACCTCTGTCACGGTGGCCAGTGGAGAGCTCGCCATATAATACGATCTTGGGAAGGCGATGGTCCTCCATTCTGGAGACGTGACCCATCCAGCGCAGCTGGATCTTCAGCAGCGTGGACTCGATGCTGTCGACCTCTGCCATCTTGAGTACTTCGACATTAGGGGTGTAAGCGCTCCAATGGATGTTGAGGATGGAGCGGAGACAACGCTGGTGGAAGCATTCTAGGAGCAGTAGGTGGTGCCGGTAGAGGACCCATGATTCGGAGCCGAACAGGAGTGTGGGTATGACAACGGCTCTGTATACGCTTATCTTTGTGAGGTTTTTCAGTTGGTTGTTTTTCCAGACTCTTTTGTGTAGTCTTCCAAAGGCGCTATTTGCCTTGGCGATTCTGTTGTCTATCTCATTGTCGATCCTTGCATCTGATGAAATGGTGCAGCCATTGGTGCGTGAAGCAAGGCTGTGTTCTCGCACCAACCCTCTTTTCAATCTTCTTCAGCATGATGCTGAACCAAGCCATGAAAGACCCCAACAATGAAGACGCTGTTTACATCCGGTACCGCACGGATGGCAGTCTCTTCAATCTGAGGCGCCTGCAAGCTCACACCAAGACACAAGAGAAACTTGTCCCTGAACTACTCTTTGCAGATGATGCCGCTTTAGTTGCCCATTCAGAGCCAGCTCTTCAGCGCTTGACGTCCTGCTTTGCGGAAACTGCCAAAATGTTTGGCCTGGAAGTCAGCCTGAAGAAAACTGAGGTCCTCCATCAGCCAGCTCCCCACCATGACTACCAGCCCCCCCACATCTCCATCGGGCACACAAAACTCAAATCGGTCAACCAGCATCAGAATATACTTCGAAAAGAAATGAATGTTTTGACTCAGCACACACAAAATGTGAATTATAATATATTTGTATTAGAAAGAAATGTTTTGACTCAACACACTCAACATGTGCATTAGAATATACTTAGAATAGAAAGGAATATTTTGACTAAACACACTCAACATGTGCATTAGAATATACTTCGAATAGAAAGGAATAATTTGACTAAGCACATACAATACGTGCATTTAAATATACGTGGAAAGAAAGAAATGTTTTGACTCAGCACACACAACATATGCATTAGAATATACTTGCATTAGATAGAAATGTTTTACCCTGGATTCAGAACATGTGCATAAGAAAATGTACTTGAAATAGATAGGAATGCTTTAACACAGCAGACAAAATATGTGCAGTTGAACTTACCTGGAATAGAAAGGAATGTTTTGACTTAGCACGCACAACATATGCATAAGAATGTACTTGGAATAAAAAGGATTGTTTTGATTCAGCACACACAACATGTGCATCAGGTTATACTTTGTAGACAAAGGAAAGTTTTCACTCAGCACACACAAAATATGAATTAGTATATACTTGTAATAGAAAGAAATGTTTTGACTCAGTACACACAACAGTGGCATTAGAATCTCCTGGGAATAGATAGCAATGTTTTGACTCAGCACACACAACATGTGCATGAGAATATAGTTGGAATAGAAAGGAATATACTTGGAATAGAACCAAATGATTTGAATCAGCACACACTAAATTTGCATTGGAATATACTTGGAACAGAAAGAAATGTTTTCACGCACCACACACAATCTGTGCATTAGAATAGACTTGGAGTCGAAAGGAGGTTTTGACTAGGCGCACACAACAAGAGCATTAAAATATACTTGAAATAGAAATAAATGTTTTGACTCACCACACACAACATGTGCATTCGAATATACTTGGATTACAAAGGAATGTTGTAATCAGGACACAGACCATGTGCATTAGAATAAATCTTTATCAGATAAAAATGTTATTACTCAGCAGACAAAACATGTGCAGTAGAATATATCTGGAATACAAAGGATTTAGTTGAAACAGCACACACAACATGTGGATCAGAATATACTTCGAATAGAAATGAATGTTTTGACTCAGCACACACAAAATGTGAATTATAATATATTTGTATTAGAAAGAAATGTTTTGACTCAACACACTCAACATGTGCATTAGAATATACTTAGAATAGAAAGGAATATTTTGACTAAGCACATACAACACGTGCATTTGAACATACGTGGAAAGAAAGAAATGTTTTGACTCAGCACACACAAAATGTGCATTAGAATATACTTGGATTAGATAGAAATGTTTTACCATGGATTCAGAACAAGTGCATAAGAAACTATACTTGAAATAGATAGGAATGCTTTAACTCAGCAGACAAAATATGTGCAGTAGAACTTACCTGGAATAGAAAGGATTGTTTTGACTCAGCACACACAACATGTGCATGAAATTATTCTTCGAATAGTAAGAAATGTTGTGGCTCACCACACACAGCATGTGCATCAGAATATACTTGGAATAGAAAGGAAAGTATAGACTCACCACACAAAACATGTGTATTTGAATATACTTGGTAAATTAAGGAATATTGTTGCATAGCACACACAAGATGTGCATTCGAATATACTTCGCAGAGAAAGGATGTTTTGACTAGGTGCAGACAATATGAGCATTAGAATATACTTGGAATAGAAAGAAATGATATGACTGTACACTCAGCATGTGCATTAGATTATGTTTGGAATAGAAAGGAATGTTTTGACTCAGCATACACAACATGTGCATTAGAATATACTTGGAATAGATAGGAATGTTTTTCCTCAGCAGACAAACCATGTTCAGTCGAATTAACCTGGAATAGAAAGGAAAGTTTTGACTCAGCACGCTCAACATATTCATTAGAATATATTTGGAATCAAAAGTAATGTTTCGATTCAGCACACACAACATGTGCATTGGAATATACTTGGATTAGAAAGAAATGTTTTGACTCAGCACACATAACATGTGCATTCGAATATACTTTGAGTAGAAAGGAATGTTTTGACTGAGCATACACAACATGTGCCTTAGAATATATTTGAAGTCGAAAGAAATGTTTTGACTCAGCACACACAACATGTGCATTCAACTATACTTGGAATAGAAAGAAATGTATTGAGTCAGCACACACAAGCTGTGCATTAGAATATACTTGGAGTAGGAAGGAATGTTTTGACACAGCATACACAACATGTGCATTAGAATATACTTGGAACAGATAGGAATGTTTTTCCTCAGCAGACAAAACAAGTTCAGTCGAATTAACCTGGAATAGAAAGGAATGTTTTGACTCAGCACGCACAACATGTGCATTAGAATACACTTGGGTTAGCTAAGAATGTTTTACAGGACAGAACATGCGCAAAAGAATATCAATGGAATAGATAGGAATGTTTAACTCAGGACACAGAACATGTGCATAAGAATTTAGATGGAAAAGAAAGGAATGCATTGACTCAGCACACACATCACGAGCATTGGTATATAATTCGAATAACAAAGATTGTTTTGACTCAGCCCATCCTCCATGTATATTAGAATTACTTGGAATAGAAAGGAATGTTTTGACTCAGCACACACAAGATGTGAATTAGAATACACTTGTAATAGAAATAAATATTTGGCTCAGTACAAATAACATGTGCATTAGAATCTACATGGAAAATTAAAAATTTTTTAGACAGAGCATAAAAAAACATGTGCATCAGGTTATACATTGTAGACAAAGGAAAGTTTTCACGCAGCACACACAAAATATGAATTAGTATATACTTGTAATAGAAAGAAATGTTTTGGCTCAGTACACACAACAGTGGCATTAGTATATACTGGGAATAGATAGCAATGTTTTGACTCAGCACACACAACATGTGCATTAGAATATTGTTGGAATAGAAAGGAATGTATTGAGTCAGCACACACAAGCTGTGCATTAGAATATACTTGGAGTAGGAAGGAATGTTTTTTCTCAGCATACACATCATGTGCATTAGAATATGCTTGGAATAGATAGGAATGTTTTTCCTCAGCAGACAAAACAAGTTCAATCGAATTAACCTGGAATAGAAAGGAATGTTTCGGCTCAGCACGCACAAAATGTGCATTAGAATACACTTGGGTTAGCTAAGAATGTTTTACAGGACAGAACATGCGCATAAGAATATCAATGGATTAGTTAGGAATGTTTTATTCAGGACACAGAACATGTGCATATGAATTTAGATGGAAAAGAAAGGAATGCATTGTCTAAGCACACACATCACGTGCATTAGTATATAATTCGAATAACAAAGATTGTTTTGACTCAGCCCATCCTCCATGTATATTAGAATTACTTGGAATAGAAAGGAATGTTTTGACTCAGCACACACAAGATGTGAATTAGAATACACTTGTAATAGAAATAAATATTTTGACTCATTACAAATAACATGTGCATTAGCATTTACATGGAATAGAAATTTTTTTTTTAGACTAAGCACACACAACATGTACATCAGGTTATACGTTGTAGACAAAGGAAAGTTTTCACTCAGCACACACAAAATATGAATTAATATATACTTGTAATAGAAAGAAATGTTTTGACTCAGTACACACAACAGTGGCATTAGTATATCCTGCGAATAGATAGCAATGTTTTGACTCAGCACACACAATATGTGCATGAGAATATAGATGGAATAGAAAGGAATATACTTGGAATAGAACCAAATGATTTGAATCAGCACACACTAAATTTGCATTGGAATATACTTGGAATATAAAGGAAAGTTTTTACTCAGTACACACCACATGTGCATTATATTATACTTGGAATAAAAAGGAATGTTTTGACTAAGCACACAAAACATGTGAATTAGATTATAGTTGGAATAGAAAGGAATGTTTTGACTCAGCACACACAACCTGTGCATTAGAATATACTTGGATTAGAAAGAAATGTTTTGACTCAGCACACATAACATGTGCATTCGAATATACTTCGAGTAGAAAGGAAAGTTTTGACTGAGCATACATAACATGTGCGTTAGAATATATTTGAAGTCTAAAGAAATGTTTTCACTCAGCACACACAACATGTGCATTCGAATATACTTGGAATAGAAAGAAATGTATTGAGTCAGCACACACAAGCTGTGCATTAGAATAGACTTGGAGTAGGAAGGAATGTTTTGACTCAGCATACACAACATGTGCATTAGAATATACTTTGAATAGATAGGAATGTTTTTCCTCAGCAGACAAAACATGTTCAGTCGCATTAACCTGGAATAGAAAGGAATGTTTTGACTCAGCACGCTCAACATGTGCATTAGAATATATTTGGAATCAAAAGTAATGTTTCGATTCAGCACACACATGTGCATTAGAATACACTTGGGTTAGCGAAGAATGTTTTACAGGACACAGAACATGCGCATAAGAATATCAATGGATCAGATAGGAATGTTTTACTCAGGACACAGAACATGTGCATCAGAATTTAGATGGAAAAGAAAGGAATGCATTGACTCAGCACACACATCACGTGCATTAGTATATACTTCGAATAACAAAGATTGTTTTGACTCAGCCCATCCTCCATGTATATTAGAATTACTTGGAATAGAAAGGAATGTTTTGACTCAGCACACACAACATGTGAATTAGTATACACTTGTAATAGAAATAAATGTTTTGACTCTGTACAAATAACATGTGCATTAGCATCAACATGGAATAGAATTTTTTTTACACTAAGCACACACAACATGTGCATCAGGTTATACTTTGTAGACAAAGGAAAGTTTTCACTCAGCACACAAAACATGTATATTTGAATATACTTGGAATAGAAAGAAATGTTTTGACGCACCACACACAATCTGTGCATTAGAATAGACTTGGAGTCAAAAGGAGATTTTGACTAGGTGCACACAACAAGAGCATTAAAATATACTTGAAATAGAAATAAATGTTTTGACTCAGTGCACTCAACATGTGCATGAGAAGAAACTTTGAGTAAAAGCAATGTTTTGACTCAGCACACACAACATATCCATTAGAATATACTTCGAAAAGAAATGAATGCTTTGACTCAGCACACACAAAATGTGAATTATAATATATTTGTATTAGAAAGAAATGTTTTGACTCAACACACTCAACATGTGCATTAGAATATACTTAGAATAGAAAGCAATATTTTGACTCAGCACACACAACATGTCCATTCGAATATACTTTGAGTAGAAAGGCATGTTATGACAGAGCATACACAACATGTGCGTTAGAATATATTTTAAGTCGAAAGAAATGTTTTGACTCAGCACACACAACATGTGCATTTGAATATACTTGGAATAGATAGGAATGTTTTTCCTCAGCAGACAAATCATGTTCAGTCGAATTAACCTGGAATAGAAAGGAATGTTTTGACTCAGCACGCACAACATGTGCATTAGAATACACTTGGGTTAGCTAAGAATGTTTTACACGACACAGAACATGCGCATAAGAATATCAATGGATCAGATAGGAATGTTTTTCTCAGGACACAGAACATGTGCATCAGAATTTAGATGGAAAAGAAAGGAATGCATTGACTCAGCATACACATTACCTGCATTAGTATATACTTCGAATAACAAAGATTGTTTTGACTCAGCCCATCCTCCATGTATATTAGAATTACTTGGAATAGAAAGGAATGTTTTGACTCAGCAAACACATCATGTGAATTAGTATACACTTGTAATAGAAATAAATGTTTTGACTCAGTACAAATAACATGTGCATTAGCTTCAACATGGAATAGAATTTTTTTTTTACAATAAGCACACACAACATGTGCATCAGGTTATACTTTGTAGACAAAGGAAAGTTTTCACTCAGCACACAAAACGTGTATATTTGAATATACTTGGAACAGAAAGAAATGTTTTGATGCACCACACACAATCTGTACATTAGAATAGACTTGGAGTCGAAAGGAGGTTTTGAATAGGCGCACAAAACAAGAGCATTAAAATATACTTGAAATAGAAATAAATGTTTTGACTCAGTGCACTCAACATGTGCATTAGAATATACATGGAATAGAAAGAAATGTTTTGACTCAGCATACACAACATGTGAATTAGAATACACTTGTAAAAGAAATAAATGTGTTGTCTCAGTACAAATAACATGTGCATTAGCATATACATGGCATAGAAAATTTTTTTTATACTAAGCACACACAACATTTGCATCAGTTTAAACTTTGTAGACAAAGGAAAGTTTTCACTCAGCACACACAAAATATGAATTAGTATATACTTGTAATAGAAAGAAATGTTTTGGCTCAGTACACACAACAGTGGCATTAGTATATACTGGGAATAGATAGCAAAGTTTTGACTCAGCACACTCAACATGTGCATGAGAATATAGTTGCAATAGAAAGGAATATACTTGGAATAGAACCAAATGATTTGAATCAGCACACACTAAATTTGCATTGGAATATACTTGGAATATAAAGGAAAGGTTTTACTCAGCGCACACCACATGTGCATTATATTATACTTGGAATAGAAAGGAATGTTTTGAATCAGCACACACAACATGTGCATTAGAATATACTTGGATTAGATAGAAATGTTTTACCCTGGATTCAGAACATGTGCATAAGAAAATATACTTGAAATAAATAGGAAAGCTTTAACTCAGCAGACAAAATATGTGCAGTAAAACTTACCTGGAATAGAAAGGAATGTTTTGACTTAGCACGCACAACATATGCATAAGAATGTACTTGGAATAAAAAGGATTGTTTTGACTCAGCACACACAACATGAACATGAAAATATTCTTAGAATAGTAAGAAATGTTTTGACTCACCACACACAGCATGTGCATCAGAATATACTTGGAATAAAAAGGAAAGTATAGACTCACCACACAAAACATGTGTAATTGAATATACTTGGTAAATTAAGGAATATTGTTGTATAACACACACAAATGTGCATTTGAATATACTTCGAGGAGAAAGAATGTTTTGACTAGGTGCAGACAATATGAGCATTAGAATATACTTGGAATAGAAAGAAATGATTTGACTGTACACTCAGCATGTGCATTAGATTATGTTTGGAATAGAAAGGAATGTTTTGACTCAGCACACTCGACATATGCGTTAGAATATGCTTGGAATAGTAAGAAATGTTTTGACTCCTTTGTCTTTTGTTAGTAAGGTGTACTTGCAATACAAAGGATTGTTTTGACTCAGCACACACAACCTGTGCATTAGAATATACTTGGATTAGAAAGAAATGTTTTGACTCAGCACACACAACATGTGCATTCGAATATACTTCGAGTAGAAAGGAATGTTTTGACTGAGCATACACAACATGTGCGTTAGAATATATTTGAAGTCGAAAGAAATGTTTTGACTTAGCATATACAACATGTGCATTCGAATATACTTGGAATAGAAAGAAATGTATTGAGTCAGCACACACAAGTTGTGCATTAAAATATACTTGGAATAGATAGGAATGTTTTTCCTCAGCAGACAAAACATGTTCAGTCGCATTAACCTGGAATAGAAAGGAATGTTTTGACTCAGCACGCACAACATATGTATTAGAATATATTTGGAATCAAAAGTAATGTTTCGATTCAGCACACACAACATGTGGATTAGAATACACTTGTGTTAGCTAAGAATGTTTTACAGGACACAGAACATGCGCATAAGAATATCAATGGATCAGATAGGTATGTTTTACTCAGGACACAGAACATTTGCATAAGAATTTAGATGGAAAAGAAAGAAATTCATTGACTCAGCACACACGTCACGTGCATTAGTATATAATTCGAATAACAAAGATTGTTTTGACTCAGCCCATCCTCCATGTATATTAGAATTACTTGGAATAGAAAGGAATGATTTGACTCAGCAGACACAACATGTGAATTAGTATACACTTGTAATAGAAATAAATGTTTTGACTCAGTACAAATAACATGTCCATCAGCATCTACATGGAATAGAAAATTTTTTTTACACTAACACACACAACATGTGCATCAGGTTATACTTTGTAGACAAAGGAAAGTTTTCACTCAGCACACAAAACATGTATATTTGAATATACTTGGAATAGAAAGAAATGTTTTGACGCCCCACACACAATCTGTGCATTAGAATAGACTTGGAGTCAAAAGGAGGTTTTGACTAGGCGCACACAACAAGAGCATTAAAATATACTTGAAATAGAAAGAAATGTTTTGACTCAATGCACTCAACATGTGCATTAGAATATACTTGGAATAGAAAGAAATGTTTTGACTCAGCACACACAACCTGTGCATTAGAAGAAACTGAGTAAAAGAAATGTTTTGACTCAGCACACACAAAATATGCATTAGAATATACTTGGATTACATAGGAATGTTGAACTCAGGACACAGAACATGTGCATAAGAAAAAATCTTTATTAGATAAAAATGTTATTACTCAGCAGACAAAACATGTGCAGGAGAATATATCTGGAATAGAAAGGATTTAGTTGAATCAGGACACACAACAGGTGCATCAGAATATTCTTTTCTTTGGCTTGGCTTCGCGGACGAAGATTTATGGAGGGGGTAAAAAGTCCACGTCAGCTGCAGGCACGTTTGTGGCTGACAAGTCCGATGCGGGACAGGCAGACACGATTGCAGCGGTTGCAAGGGAAAATTGGTTGGTTGGGGTTGGGTGTTGGGTTTTTCCTCCTTTGCCTTTTGTCAGTGAGGTGGGCTCTGCGGTCTTCTTCAAAGGAGGTTGCTGCCAGCCAAACTGTGAGGCGCCAAGATGCACGGTTTGAGGTGTTATCAGCCCACTGGCGGTGGTCAATGTGGCAGGCACCAAGAGATTTCTTTAGGCAGTCCTTGTACCTTTTCTTTGGTGCACCTCTGTCACGGTGGCCAGTGGAGAGCTCGCCATATAATACGATCTTGGGAAGGCGATGGTCCTCCATTCTGGAGACGTGACCCATCCAGCGCAGCTGGATCTTCAGCAGCGTGGACTCGATGCTGTCGACCTCTGCCATCTTGAGTACTTCGACATTAGGGGTGTAAGCGCTCCAATGGATGTTGAGGATGGAGCGGAGACAACGCTGGTGGAAGCATTCTAGGAGCAGTAGGTGGTGCCGGTAGAGGACCCATGATTCGGAGCCGAACAGGAGTGTGGGTATGACAACGGCTCTGTATACGCTTATCTTTGTGAGGTTTTTCAGTTGGTTGTTTTTCCAGACTCTTTTGTGTAGTCTTCCAAAGGCGCTATTTGCCTTGGCGAGTCTGTTGTCTATCTCATTGTCGATCCTTGCATCTGATGAAATGGTGCAGCCATTGGTGCGTGAAGCAAGGCTGTGTTCTCGCACCAACCCTCTTTTCAATCTTCTTCAGCATGATGCTGAACCAAGCCATGAAAGACCCCAACAATGAAGACGCTGTTTACATCCGGTACCGCACGGATGGCAGTCTCTTCAATCTGAGGCGCCTGCAAGCTCACACCAAGACACAAGAGAAACTTGTCCGTGAACTACTCTTTGCAGATGATGCCGCTTTAGTTGCCCATTCAGAGCCAGCTCTTCAGCGCTTGACGTCCTGCTTTGCGGAAACTGCCAAAATGTTTGGCCTGGAAGTCAGCCTGAAGAAAACTGAGGTCCTCCATCAGCCAGCTCCCCACCATGACTACCAGCCCCCCCACATCTCCATCGGGCACACAAAACTCAAATCGGTCAACCAGCATCAGAATATACTTCGAAAAGAAATGAATGTTTTGACTCAGCACACACAAAATGTGAATTATAATATATTTGTATTAGAAAGAAATGTTTTGACTCAACACACTCAACATGTGCATTAGAATATACTTAGAATAGAAAGGAATATTTTGACTAAACACACTCAACATGTGCATTAGAATATACTTCGAATAGAAAGGAATAATTTGACTAAGCACATACAATACGTGCATTTAAATATACGTGGAAAGAAAGAAATGTTTTGACTCAGCACACACAACATATGCATTAGAATATACTTGCATTAGATAGAAATGTTTTACCCTGGATTCAGAACATGTGCATAAGAAAATGTACTTGAAATAGATAGGAATGCTTTAACACAGCAGACAAAATATGTGCAGTTGAACTTACCTGGAATAGAAAGGAATGTTTTGACTTAGCACGCACAACATATGCATAAGAATGTACTTGGAATAAAAAGGATTGTTTTGATTCAGCACACACAACATGTGCATCAGGTTATACTTTGTAGACAAAGGAAAGTTTTCACTCAGCACACACAAAATATGAATTAGTATATACTTGTAATAGAAAGAAATGTTTTGACTCAGTACACACAACAGTGGCATTAGAATCTCCTGGGAATAGATAGCAATGTTTTGACTCAGCACACACAACATGTGCATGAGAATATAGTTGGAATAGAAAGGAATATACTTGGAATAGAACCAAATGATTTGAATCAGCACACACTAAATTTGCATTGGAATATACTTGGAACAGAAAGAAATGTTTTCACGCACCACACACAATCTGTGCATTAGAATAGACTTGGAGTCGAAAGGAGGTTTTGACTAGGCGCACACAACAAGAGCATTAAAATATACTTGAAATAGAAATAAATGTTTTGACTCACCACACACAACATGTGCATTCGAATATACTTGGATTACAAAGGAATGTTGTAATCAGGACACAGACCATGTGCATTAGAATAAATCTTTATCAGATAAAAATGTTATTACTCAGCAGACAAAACATGTGCAGTAGAATATATCTGGAATACAAAGGATTTAGTTGAAACAGCACACACAACATGTGGATCAGAATATACTTCGAATAGAAATGAATGTTTTGACTCAGCACACACAAAATGTGAATTATAATATATTTGTATTAGAAAGAAATGTTTTGACTCAACACACTCAACATGTGCATTAGAATATACTTAGAATAGAAAGGAATATTTTGACTAAGCACATACAACACGTGCATTTGAACATACGTGGAAAGAAAGAAATGTTTTGACTCAGCACACACAAAATGTGCATTAGAATATACTTGGATTAGATAGAAATGTTTTACCATGTATTCAGAACAAGTGCATAAGAAACTATACTTGAAATAGATAGGAATGCTTTAACTCAGCAGACAAAATATGTGCAGTAGAACTTACCTGGAATAGAAAGGATTGTTTTGACTCAGCACACACAACATGTGCATGAAATTATTCTTCGAATAGTAAGAAATGTTGTGGCTCACCACACACAGCATGTGCATCAGAATATACTTGGAATAGAAAGGAAAGTATAGATTCACCACACAAAACATGTGTATTTGAATATACTTGGTAAATTAAGGAATATTGTTGCATAGCACACACAAGATGTGCATTCGAATATACTTCGCAGAGAAAGGATGTTTTGACTAGGTGCAGACAATATGAGCATTAGAATATACTTGGAATAGAAAGAAATGATATGACTGTACACTCAGCATGTGCATTAGATTATGTTTGGAATAGAAAGGAATGTTTTGACTCAGCATACACAACATGTGCATTAGAATATACTTGGAATAGATAGGAATGTTTTTCCTCAGCAGACAAACCATGTTCAGTCGAATTAACCTGGAATAGAAAGGAAAGTTTTGACTCAGCACGCTCAACATATTCATTAGAATATATTTGGAATCAAAAGTAATGTTTCGATTCAGCACACACAACATGTGCATTGGAATATACTTGGATTAGAAAGAAATGTTTTGACTCAGCACACATAACATGTGCATTCGAATATACTTTGAGTAGAAAGGAATGTTTTGACTGAGCATACACAACATGTGCCTTAGAATATATTTGAAGTCGAAAGAAATGTTTTGACTCAGCACACACAACATGTGCATTCAACTATACTTGGAATAGAAAGAAATGTATTGAGTCAGCACACACAAGCTGTGCATTAGAATATACTTGGAGTAGGAAGGAATGTTTTGACACAGCATACACAACATGTGCATTAGAATATACTTGGAATAGATAGGAATGTTTTTCCTCAGCAGACAAAACAAGTTCAGTCGAATTAACCTGGAATAGAAAGGAATGTTTTGACTCAGCACGCACAACATGTGCATTAGAATACACTTGGGTTAGCTAAGAATGTTTTACAGGACAGAACATGCGCAAAAGAATATCAATGGAATAGATAGGAATGTTTAACTCAGGACACAGAACATGTGCATAAGAATTTAGATGGAAAAGAAAGGAATGCATTGACTCAGCACACACATCACGAGCATTGGTATATAATTCGAATAACAAAGATTGTTTTGACTCAGCCCATCCTCCATGTATATTAGAATTACTTGGAATAGAAAGGAATGTTTTGACTCAGCACACACAAGATGTGAATTAGAATACACTTGTAATAGAAATAAATATTTGGCTCAGTACAAATAACATGTGCATTAGAATCTACATGGAAAATTAAAAATTTTTTAGACAGAGCATAAAAAAACATGTGCATCAGGTTATACATTGTAGACAAAGGAAAGTTTTCACGCAGCACACACAAAATATGAATTAGTATATACTTGTAATAGAAAGAAATGTTTTGGCTCAGTACACACAACAGTGGCATTAGTATATACTGGGAATAGATAGCAATGTTTTGACTCAGCACACACAACATGTGCATTAGAATATTGTTGGAATAGAAAGGAATGTATTGAGTCAGCACACACAAGCTGTGCATTAGAATATACTTGGAGTAGGAAGGAATGTTTTTTCTCAGCATACACATCATGTGCATTAGAATATGCTTGGAATAGATAGGAATGTTTTTCCTCAGCAGACAAAACAAGTTCAATCGAATTAACCTGGAATAGAAAGGAATGTTTCGGCTCAGCACGCACAAAATGTGCATTAGAATACACTTGGGTTAGCTAAGAATGTTTTACAGGACAGAACATGCGCATAAGAATATCAATGGATTAGTTAGGAATGTTTTATTCAGGACACAGAACATGTGCATATGAATTTAGATGGAAAAGAAAGGAATGCATTGTCTAAGCACACACATCACGTGCATTAGTATATAATTCGAATAACAAAGATTGTTTTGACTCAGCCCATCCTCCATGTATATTAGAATTACTTGGAATAGAAAGGAATGTTTTGACTCAGCACACACAAGATGTGAATTAGAATACACTTGTAATAGAAATAAATATTTTGACTCATTACAAATAACATGTGCATTAGCATTTACATGGAATAGAAATTTTTTTTTTAGACTAAGCACACACAACATGTACATCAGGTTATACGTTGTAGACAAAGGAAAGTTTTCACTCAGCACACACAAAATATGAATTAATATATACTTGTAATAGAAAGAAATGTTTTGACTCAGTACACACAACAGTGGCATTAGTATATCCTGCGAATAGATAGCAATGTTTTGACTCAGCACACACAATATGTGCATGAGAATATAGATGGAATAGAAAGGAATATACTTGGAATAGAACCAAATGATTTGAATCAGCACACACTAAATTTGCATTGGAATATACTTGGAATATAAAGGAAAGTTTTTACTCAGTACACACCACATGTGCATTATATTATACTTGGAATAAAAAGGAATGTTTTGACTAAGCACACAAAACATGTGAATTAGATTATAGTTGGAATAGAAAGGAATGTTTTGACTCAGCACACACAACCTGTGCATTAGAATATACTTGGATTAGAAAGAAATGTTTTGACTCAGCACACATAACATGTGCATTCGAATATACTTCGAGTAGAAAGGAAAGTTTTGACTGAGCATACATAACATGTGCGTTAGAATATATTTGAAGTCGAAAGAAATGTTTTCACTCAGCACACACAACATGTGCATTCGAATATACTTGGAATAGAAAGAAATGTATTGAGTCAGCACACACAAGCTGTGCATTAGAATAGACTTGGAGTAGGAAGGAATGTTTTGACTCAGCATACACAACATGTGCATTAGAATATACTTTGAATAGACAGGAATGTTTTTCCTCAGCAGACAAAACATGTTCAGTCGCATTAACCTGGAATAGAAAGGAATGTTTTGACTCAGCACGCTCAACATGTGCATTAGAATATATTTGGAATCAAAAGTAATGTTTCGATTCAGCACACACATGTGCATTAGAATACACTTGGGTTAGCGAAGAATGTTTTACAGGACACAGAACATGCGCATAAGAATATCAATGGATCAGATAGGAATGTTTTACTCAGGACACAGAACATGTGCATCAGAATTTAGATGGAAAAGAAAGGAATGCATTGACTCAGCACACACATCACGTGCATTAGTATATACTTCGAATAACAAAGATTGTTTTGACTCAGCCCATCCTCCATGTATATTAGAATTACTTAGAATAGAAAGGAATGTTTTGACTCAGCACACACAACATGTGAATTAGTATACACTTGTAATAGAAATAAATGTTTTGACTCTGTACAAATAACATGTGCATTAGCATCAACATGGAATAGAATTTTTTTTACACTAAGCACACACAACATGTGCATCAGGTTATACTTTGTAGACAAAGGAAAGTTTTCACTCAGCACACAAAACATGTATATTTGAATATACTTGGAATAGAAAGAAATGTTTTGACGCACCACACACAATCTGTGCATTAGAATAGACTTGGAGTCAAAAGGAGATTTTGACTAGGCGCACACAACAAGAGCATTAAAATATACTTGAAATAGAAATAAATGTTTTGACTCAGTGCACTCAACATGTGCATGAGAAGAAACTTTGAGTAAAAGCAATGTTTTGACTCAGCACACACAACATATCCATTAGAATATACTTGGAATACAAAGGAATGTTGAACTCAGGACACAGAACATGTGCATAAGAATAAATCTTTATTAGATAAAAATGTTATTACTCAGCAGACAAAACATGTGAAGTAGAATATATCTGGAATAGAAAGGATTTAGTTGAATCAGCACACACAACATGTGCATCAGAATATACTTCGAAAAGAAATGAATGCTTTGACTCAGCACACACAAAATGTGAATTATAATATATTTGTATTAGAAAGAAATGTTTTGACTCAACACACTCAACATGTGCATTAGAATATACTTAGAATAGAAAGCAATATTTTGACTCAACACATTCAACACGTGCATTTGAATATACGTGGAAAGAAAGAAATGTTTTGACACAGCACACACAACATGTGCATTAGAATATACTTGGATTAGATAGAAATGTTTTACCGCGGATTCAGAACATGTGCATAAGAAAATATACTTGAAATAGATAGGAATGCTTTAACTCAGCAGACAAAATATGTGCAGTAGATCTTACCTGGAATAGAAAGGAATGTTTTGACTTAGCACGCACAACATATGCATAAGAATGTACTTGGAATAAAAAGGATTGTTTTGACTCAGCACTCACAACATGTGCATGAAAATAATCTTAGAATAGTAAGAAATGTTTTGACTCACCACACACAGATTGTGCATCAGAATATACTGGGAATAGAAAGGAAAGTATAGACTCACCACACAAAACATGTGTATTTGAATATACTTGGTAAATTAAGGAATATTGTTGCATAGCACACACAAAATGTGCATTCGAATATACTTCGAAGAGAAAGGAGGTTTTGACTAGATGCAGACAATATGAGCATTAGAATATACTGGGAATAGAAAGAAATGATTTGACTGTATACTCAGCATGTGCATTAGATAATGTTTGGAATAGAAAGGAATGTTTTGACTTAGCACGCACAACATATGCATAAGAATGTACTTGGAATAAAAAGGATTGTTTTGACTCAGCACTCACAACATGTGCATGAAAATAATCTTAGAATAGTAAGAAATGTTTTGACTCACCACACACAGATTGTGCATCAGAATATACTGGGAATAGAAAGGAAAGTATAGACTCACCACACAAAACATGTGTATTTGAATATACTTGGTAAATTAAGGAATATTGTTGCATAGCACACACAAAATGTGCATTCGAATATACTTCGAAGAGAAAGGAGGTTTTGACTAGATGCAGACAATATGAGCATTAGAATATACTGGGAATAGAAAGAAATGATTTGACTGTATACTCAGCATGTGCATTAGATAATGTTTGGAATAGAAAGGAATGTTTTGACTCAGCACACTCAACATATGCGTTAGATTATGCTTGGAATAGTAAGAAATGTTTTGACTCCTTTGTCTTTAGTTAGTAAGGTGTACTTGGAATAGAAAGGATTGTTTTGACTCAGCACACACAACCTGTGCATTAGAATATACTTGGATTACAAAGAAATGTTTTGACTCATCACACATAACATGTGCATTCGAATATACTTCGAGTAGAAAGGAAAGTTTTGACTGAGCATACACAACATGTGCGTTAGAATATATTTGAAGTCGAAAGAAATGTTTTCACTCAGCACACACAAGCTGTGCATTAGAATATACTTGGAATAGATAGGAATGTTTTTCCTCAGCAGACAAAGCATGTTCAGTCGAATTAACCAGGAATAGAAAGGAAAGTTTTGACTCAGCACGCTCAACATATTCATTAGAATATATTTGGAATCAAAAGTAATGTTCCGATTCAGCACACACAACATGTCCATTCGAATATACTTTGAGTAGAAAGGCATGTTATGACAGAGCATACACAACATGTGCGTTAGAATATATTTTAAGTCGAAAGAAATGTTTTGACTCAGCACACACAACATGTGCATTTGAATATACTTGGAATAGATAGGAATGTTTTTCCTCAGCAGACAAATCATGTTCAGTCAAATTAACCTGGAATAGAAAGGAATGTTTTGACTCAGCACGCACAACATGTGCATTAGAATACACTTGGGTTAGCTAAGAATGTTTTACACGACACAGAACATGCGCATAAGAATATCAATGGATCAGATAGGAATGTTTTTCTCAGGACACAGAACATGTGCATCAGAATTTAGATGGAAAAGAAAGGAATGCATTGACTCAGCATACACATTACCTGCATTAGTATATACTTCGAATAACAAAGATTGTTTTGACTCAGCCCATCCTCCATGTATATTAGAATTACTTGGAATAGAAAGGAATGTTTTGACTCAGCATACACAACATGTGCATTAGAATATACTTGGAATAGATAGGAATGTTTTTCCTCAGCAGACAAACCATGTTCAGTCGAATTAACCTGGAATAGAAAGGAAAGTTTTGACTCAGCACGCTCAACATATTCATTAGAATATATTTGGAATCAAAAGTAATGTTTCGATTCAGCACACACAACATGTGCATTCGAATATACTTGGAATAGAAAGAAATGTATTGAGTCAGCACACACAACCTGTGCATTGGAATATACTTGGATTAGAAAGAAATGTTTTGACTCAGCACACATAACATGTGCATTCGAATATACTTTGAGTAGAAAGGAATGTTTTGACTGAGCATACACAACATGTGGCTTAGAATATATTTGAAGTCGAAAGAAATGTTTTGACTCAGCACACACAACATGTGCATTCAAATATACTTGGAATAGAAAGAAATGTATTGAGTCAGCACACACAAGCTGTGCATTAGAATATACTTGGAGTAGGAAGGAATATTTTGACACAGCATACACAACATGTGCATTAGAATATACTTGGAATAGATAGGAATGTTTTTCCTCAGCAGACAAAACAAGTTCAGTCGAATTAACCTGGAATAGAAAGGAATGTTTTGACTCAGCACGCACAACATGTGCATTAGAATACACTTGGGTTAGCTAAGAATGTTTTACAGGACAGAACATGCGCAAAAGAATATCAATGGATTAGATAGGAATGTTTTACTCAGGACACAGAACATGTGCATAAGAATTTAGATGGAAAAGAAAGGAATGCATTGACTCAGCACACACATCACGAGCATTGGTATATAATTCGAATAACAAAGATTGTTTTGACTCAGCCCATCCTCCATGTATATTAGAATTACTTGGAATAGAAAGGAATGTTTTGACTCAGCACACACAAGATGTGAATTAGAATACACTTGTAATAGAAATAAATATTTGGCTCAGTACAAATAACATGTGCATTAGAATCTACATGGAAAATTAAAAATTTTTTAGACAGAGCATAAAAAAACATGTGCATCAGGTTATACATTGTAGACAAAGGAAGGTTTTCACGCAGCACACACAAAATATGAATTAGTATATACTTGTAATAGAAAGAAATGTTTTGGCTCAGTACACACAACAGTGGCATTAGTATATACTGGGAATAGATAGCAATGTTTTGACTCAGCACACACAACATGTGCATGAGAATATAGTTGGAATAGAAAGGAATATACTTGGAATAGAACCAAATGATTTGAATCAGCACACACTAAATTTGCATTGGAATATACTTGGAATTAAAGGAACGTTTTTACTCAGCGCACACCACATGTGCATTATATTATACTTGAAATGGAAAGGAATGTTTTCACTAAGCACACAAAACATGTGATTTAGATTATAGTTGGAATAGAAAGGAATGTTTTGACTCAGCACACACAACATGTGCATTTGAATATACTTTAAGTAGAAAGGAATGTTTTGACTGAGCATACACAACATGTGCGTTAGATAATATTTGAGGTCGAAAGAAATGTTTTGACTCAGCACACACAACATGTGCATTCGAATATACTTGCAATAGAAAGAAATGTATTGAGTCAGCACACACAAGCTGTGCATTAGAATATACTTGGAGTAGGAAGGAATGTTTTTTCTCAGCATACACATCATGTGCATTAGAATATACTTGGAATAGATAGGAATGTTTTTCCTCAGCAGACAAAACAAGTTCAATCGAATTAACCTGGAATAGAAAGGAATGTTTTGGCTCAGCACGCACAAAATGTGCATTAGAATATATTTGGAATCAAAAGTAATGTTTCGATTCAGCACACATAACATGTGCATTAGAATACACTTGGGTTAGCTAAGAATGTTTTACAGGACAGAACATGCGCATAAGAATATCAATGGATTAGTTAGGAATGTTTTATTCAGGACACAGAACATGTGCATAAGAATTTAGATGGAAAAGAAAGGATTGTTTTGACTCAGCACACACATCACGTGCATTAGTATATAATTCGATAACAAAGATTGTTTTGACTCAGCCCATCCTCCATGTATATTAGAATTACTTGGAATAGAAAGGAATGTTTTGACTCAGCACACACAAGATGTGAATTAGAATACACTTGTAATAGAAATAAATATTTGGCTCAGTACAAATAACATGTGCATTAGAATCTGCATGGAAAATTAAAAATTTTTTAGACAGAGCATAAAAAAACATGTGCATCAGGTTATGCATTATAGACAAAGGAAAGTTTTCACGCAGCACACACAAAATATGAATTAGTATATACTTGTAATAGAAAGAAATGTTTTGGCTCAGTACACACAACAGTGGCATTAGTATATACTGGGAATAGATAGCAATGTTTTGACTCAGCACACACAACATGTGCATGAGAATATAGTTGGAATAGAAAGGAATATACTTGGAATAGAACCAAATGATTTGAATCAGCACACACTAAATTTGCATTGGAATATACTTGGAATTAAAGGAACGTTTTTACTCAGCGCACACCACATGTGCATTATATTATACTTGGAATGGAAAGGAATGTTTTCAATAAGCACACAAAACATGTGAATTAGATTATAGTTGGAATAGAAAGGAATGTTTTGACTAAGCACACACAACATGTGCATTAGAATACACTTGGGTTAGCTAAGAATGTTTTACAGAACAGAACATGCGCAAAAGAATATCAATGGATTAGATAGGAATGTTTTACTCAGGACACAGAACATGTGCATAAGAATTTAGATGGAAAAGAAAGGAATGCATTGACTCAGCACACACATCACGAGCATTGGTATATAATTCGAATAACAAAGATTGTTTTGACTCAGCCCATCCTCCATGTATATTAGAATTACTTGGAATAGAAAGGAATGTTTTGACTCAGCACACACAAGATGTGAATTAGAATACACTTGTAATAGAAATAAATATTTGGCTCAGTACAAATAACATGTGCATTAGAATCTACATGGAAAATTAAAAATTTTTTAGACAGAGCATAAAAAAACATGTGCATCAGGTTATACATTGTAGACAAAGGAAAGTTTTCACGCAGCACACACAAAATATGAATTAGTATATACTTGTAATAGAAAGAAATGTTTTGGCTCAGTACACACAACAGTGGCATTAGTATATACTGGGAATAGATAGCAATGTTTTGACTCAGCACACACAACATGTGCATGAGAATATAGTTGGAATAGAAAGGAATATACTTGGAATAGAACCAAATGATTTGAATCAGCACACACTAAATTTGCATTGGAATATACTTGGAATTAAAGGAACGTTTTTACTCAGCGCACACCACATGTGCATTATATTATACTTGGAATGGAAAGGAATGTTTTCACTAAGCACACAAAACATGTGAATTAGATTATAGTTGGAATAGAAAGGAATGTTTTGACTCAGCACACATCAACATGTGCATTCGAATATACTTTAAGTAGAAAGGAATGTTTTGACTCTGCATACACAACATGTGCGTTAGAATATATTTGAGGTCGAAAGAAATGTTTTGACTCAGCACACACAACATGTGCATTCGAATATACTTGCAATAGAAAGAAATGTATTGAGTCAGCACACACAAGCTGTGCATTAGAATATACTTGGATTAGGAAGGAATGTTTTTTCTCAGCATACACATCATGTGCATTAGAATATACTTGGAATAGATAGGAATGTTTTTCCTCAGCAGACAAAACAAGTTCAATCGAATTAACCTGGAATAGAAAGGAATGTTTTGGCTCAGCACGCACAAAATGTGCATTAGAATATATTTGGAATCAAAAGTAATGTTTCGATTCAGCACACACAACATGTGCATTAGAATACACTTGGGTTAGCTAAGAATGTTTTACAGGACAGAACATGCGCATAAGAATATCAATGGATTAGTTAGGAATGTTTTATTCAGGACACAGAACATGTGCATAAGAATTTAGATGGAAAAGAAAGGATTGTTTTGACTCAGCACACACATCACGTGCATTAGTATATAATTCGATAACAAAGATTGTTTTGACTCAGCCCATCCTCCATGTATATTAGAATTACTTGGAATAGAAAGGAATGTTTTGACTCAGCACACACAAGATGTGAATTAGAATACACTTGTAATAGAAATAAATATTTTGACTCATTACAAATAACATGTGCATTAGCATCTACATGGAATAGAAAATTTTTTTTTAGACTAAGCACACACAACATGTACATCAGGCTATACGTTGTAGACAAAGGAAAGTTTTCACTCAGCACACACAAAATATGAATTAATATATACTTGTAATAGAAAGAAATGTTTTGACTCAGTACACACAACAGTGGCATTAGTATATCCTGTGAATAGATAGCAATGTTTTGACTCAGCACACACAATATGTGCATGAGAATATAGATGGAATAGAAAGGAATATACTTGGAATAGAACCAAATGATTTGAATCAGCACACACTAAATTTGCATTGGAATATACTTGGAATATAAAGGAAAGTTTTTACTCAGTGCACACCACATGTGCATTATATTATACTTGGAATAAAAAGGAATGTTTTGACTAAGCACACAAAACATGTGAATTAGATTATAGTTGGAATAGAAAGGAATGTTTTGACTCAGCACACACAACCTGTGCATTAGAATATACTTGGATTAGAAAGAAATGTTTTGACTCAGCACACATAACATGTGCATTCGAATATACTTCGAGTAGAAAGGAAAGTTTTGACTGAGCATACATAACATGTGCGTTAAAATATATTTGAAGTCGAAAGAAATGTTTTCACTCAGCACACACAACATGTGCATTCGAATATACTTCGAATAGAAAGAAATGTATTGAGTCAGCATACACAACATGTGCATTAGAATATACATGGAATAGATAGGAATGTTTTTCCTCAGCAGAAAAAGCATGTTCAGTCGAATTAACCTGGAATAGGAAGGAAAGTTTTGACTCAGCACGCTCAACATGTGCATTAGAATATATTTGGAAACAAAAGTAATGTTTCGATTCTGCACACACAACATGTGCATTCGAATATACTTGGAATAGTAAGAAATGTATTGAGTCAGCACACACAACATGTGCATTCGAATATACTTGGAATAGAAAGAAATGTATTGAGTCAGCACACACAAGCTGTGCATTAGAATATACTTGGAGTAGGTAGGAATGTTTTGACACAGCATACACAACATGTGCATTAGAATATACTTGGAATAGATAGGAATGTTTTTCCTCAGCAGACAAAACAAGTTCAGTCGAATTAACCTGGAATAGAAAGGAATGTTTTGACTCAGCACGCACAACATGTGCATTAGAATATATTTGGATTCAAAAGTAATGTTTCGATTCAGCACACACATCATGTGCATTAGAATACACTTGGGTTAGCTAAGAATGTTTTACAGGACAGAACAGGCGCATAAGAATATCAATGGATTAGATAGGAATGTTTTACTCAGGACACAGAACATGTGCATAAGAATTTAGATGGAAAAGAAAGGAATGCATTGACTCAGCACACACATCACGTGCATTAGTATATAATTCGAATAACAAAGATTGTTTTGACTCAGCCCATCCTCCACGTGTATTAGAATTACTTGGAATAGAAAGGAATGTTTTGACTCAGCACACAACAGATGTGAATTAGAATACACTTGTAATAGAAATAAATGTTTTGACTCAGTACAAATAACATGTGCATTAGCATCTACATGGAATAGAAAAAATTTTTTAGACTAAGCACACACAACATGTGCATCAGGTTATACGTTGCAGACAAAGGAAACTTTTCACTCAGCACACACAAAATATGAATTAGTATATACTTGTAATAGAAAGAAATGTTTTGACTCAGTACACACAACAGTGGCATTAGTATATACTGGGAATAGATAGCAATGTTTTGAATCAGCACACACAACATGTGCATGAGAATATAGTTGGAATAGAAAGGAATATACTTGGAATAGAACCAAATGATTTGAATCAGCACACACTAAATTTGCATTGGAATATACTTGGAATTAAAGGAACGTTTTTACTCAGCGCACACCACATGTGCATTATATTATACTTGGAATGGAAAGGAATGTTTTCACTAAGCACACAAAACATGTGAATTAGTTTATAGTTGGAATAGAAAGGAATGTTTTGACTCAGCACACACAACATGTGCATTAGAATACACTTGGGTTAGCTAAGAATGTTTTACAGGACAGAACATGCGCAAAAGAATATCAATGGATTAGATAGGAATGTTTTACTCAGGACACAGAACATGTGCATAAGAATTTAGATGGAAAAGAAAGGAATGCATTGACTCAGCACACACATCACGAGCATTGGTATATAATTCGAATAACAAAGATTGTTTTGACTCAGCCCATCCTCCATGTATATTAGAATTACTTGGAATAGAAAGGAATGTTTTGACTCAGCACACACAAGATGTGAATTAGAATACACTTGTAATAGAAATAAATATTTGGCTCAGTACAAATAACATGTGCATTAGAATCTACATGGAAAATTAAAAATTTTTTAGACAGAGCATAAAAAAACATGTGCATCAGGTTATACATTGTAGACAAAGGAAAGTTTTCACGCAGCACACACAAAATATGAATTAGTATATACTTGTAATAGAAAGAAATGTTTTGGCTCAGTACACACAACAGTGGCATTAGTATATACTGGGAATAGATAGCAATGTTTTGACTCAGCACACACAACATGTGCATGAGAATATAGTTGGAATAGAAAGGAATATACTTGGAATAGAACCAAATGATTTGAATCAGCACACACTAAATTTGCATTGGAATATACTTGGAATTAAAGGAACGTTTTTACTCAGCGCACACCACATGTGCATTATATTATACTTGGAATGGAAAGGAATGTTTTCACTAAGCACACAAAACATGTGAATTAGATTATAGTTGGAATAGAAAGGAATGTTTTGACTCAGCACATATCAACATGTGCATTCGAATATACTTTAAGTAGAAAGGAATGTTTTGACTGAGCATACACAACATGTGCGTTAGAATATATTTGAGGTCGAAAGAAATGTTTTGACTCAGCACACACAACATGTGCATTCGAATATACTTGCAATAGAAAGAAATGTATTGAGTCAGCACACACAAGCTGTGCATTAGAATATACTTGGATTAGGAAGGAATGTTTTTTCTCAGCATACACATCATGTGCATTAGAATATACTTGGAATAGATAGGAATGTTTTTCCTCAGCAGACAAAACAAGTTCAATCGAATTAACCTGGAATAGAAAGGAATGTTTTGGCTCAGCACGCACAAAATGTGCATTAGAATATATTTGGAATCAAAAGTAATGTTTCGATTCAGCACACACAACATGTGCATTAGAATATACTTGGGTTAGCTAAGAATGTTTTACAGGACAGAACATGCGCATAAGAATATCAATGGATTAGTTAGGAATGTTTTATTCAGGACACAGAACATGTGCATAAGAATTTAGATGGAAAAGAAAGGATTGTTTTGACTCAGCACACACATCACGTGCATTAGTATATAATTCGATAACAAAGATTGTTTTGACTCAGCCCATCCTCCATGTATATTAGAATTACTTGGAATAGAAAGGAATGTTTTGACTCAGCACACACAAGATGTGAATTAGAATACACTTGTAATAGAAATAAATATTTTGACTCATTACAAATAACATGTGCATTAGCATCTACATGGAATAGAAAATTTTTTTTTAGACTAAGCACACACAACATGTACATCAGGTTATACGTTGTAGACAAAGGAAAGTTTTCACTCAGCACACACAAAATATGAATTAATATATACTTGTAATAGAAAGAAATGTTTTGACTCAGTACACACAACAGTGGCATTAGTATATCCTGTGAATAGATAGCAATGTTTTGACTCAGCACACACAATATGTGCATGAGAATATAGATGGAATAGAAAGGAATATACTTGGAATAGAACCAAATGATTTGAATCAGCACACACTAAATTTGCATTGGAATATACTTGGAATATAAAGGAAAGTTTTTACTCAGTGCACACCACATTTGCATTATATTATACTTGGAATAAAAAGGAATGTTTTGACTAAGCACACAAAACATGTGAATTAGATTATAGTTGGAATAGAAAGGAATGTTTTGACTCAGCACACACAACCTGTGCATTAGAATATACTTGGATTAGAAAGAAATGTTTTGACTCAGCACACATAACATGTGCATTCGAATATACTTCGAGTAGAAAGGAAAGTTTTGACTGAGCATACATAACATGTGCGTTAAAATATATTTGAAGTCGAAAGAAATGTTTTCACTCAGCACACACAACATGTGCATTCGAATATACTTCGAATAGAAAGAAATGTATTGAGTCAGCATACACAACATGTGCATTAGAATATACATGGAATAGATAGGAATGTTTTTCCTCAGCAGAAAAAGCATGTTCAGTCGAATTAACCTGGAATAGGAAGGAAAGTTTTGACTCAGCACGCTCAACATGTGCATTAGAATATATTTGGAAACAAAAGTAATGTTTCGATTCTGCACACACAACATGTGCATTCGAATATACTTGGAATAGTAAGAAATGTATTGAGTCAGCACACACAACATGTGCATTCGAATATACTTGGAATAGAAAGAAATGTATTGAGTCAGCACACACAAGCTGTGCATTAGAATATACTTGGAGTAGGTAGGAATGTTTTGACACAGCATACACAACATGTGCATTAGAATATACTTGGAATAGATAGGAATGTTTTTCCTCAGCAGACAAAACAAGTTCAGTCGAATTAACCTGGAATAGAAAGGAATGTTTTGACTCAGCACGCACAACATGTGCATTAGAATATATTTGGATTCAAAAGTAATGTTTCGATTCAGCACACACATCATGTGCATTAGAATACACTTGGGTTAGCTAAGAATGTTTTACAGGACAGAACAGGCGCATAAGAATATCAATGGATTAGATAGGAATGTTTTACTCAGGACACAGAACATGTGCATAAGAATTTAGATGGAAAAGAAAGGAATGCATTGACTCAGCACACACATCACATGCATTAGTATATAATTCGAATAACAAAGATTGTTTTGACTCAGCCCATCCTCCACGTGTATTAGAATTACTTGGAATAGAAAGGAATGCTTTGACTCAGCACACAAAAGATGTGAATTAGAATACACTTGTAATAGAAATAAATGTTTTGACTCAGTACAAATAACATGTGCATTAGCATCTACATGGAATAGAAAAAATTTTTTAGACTAAGCACACACAACATGTGCATCAGGTTATACGTTGCAGACAAAGGAAACTTTTCACTCAGCACACACAAAATATGAATTAGTATATACTTGTAATAGAAAGAAATGTTTTGACTCAGTACACACAACAGTGGCATTAGTATATACTGGGAATAGATAGCAATGTTTTGACTCAGCACACACAACATGTGCATGAGAATATAGTTGGAATAGAAAGGAATATACTTGGAATAGAACCAAATGATTTGAACCAGCACACACTAAATTTTCATTGGAATCTACTTGGAATATAAAGGGAAGTTTTTACTCAGCGCACACCACATGTGCATTATACTATACTTGGAATAGAAAGGAATGTTTTGACTAAGCACACAAAACATGTGAATTAGAATATAGTTGGAATAGAAAGGAATGTTTTGACTCAGCACACAAAAGATGTGAATTAGAATACACTTGTAATAGAAATAAATGTTTTGACTCAGTACAAATAACATGTGCATTAGCATCTACATGGAATAGAAAAAATTTTTTAGACTAAGCACACACAACATGTGCATCAGGTTATACGTTGCAGACAAAGGAAACTTTTCACTCAGCACACACAAAATATGAATTAGTATATACTTGTAATAGAAAGAAATGTTTTGACTCAGTACACACAACAGTGGCATTAGTATATACTGGGAATAGATAGCAATGTTTTGACTCAGCACACACAACATGTGCATGAGAATATAGTTGGAATAGAAAGGAATATACTTGGAATAGAACCAAATGATTTGAACCAGCACACACTAAATTTTCATTGGAATCTACTTGGAATATAAAGGGAAGTTTTTACTCAGCGCACACCACATGTGCATTATACTATACTTGGAATAGAAAGGAATGTTTTGACTAAGCACACAAAACATGTGAATTAGAATATAGTTGGAATAGAAAGGAATGTTTTGACTCAGCACACACAACATGTGCATTGGAATATATTTGGAATCAAAAGTAATGTTTTGATTCAGCACACACAACATGTGCATTAGAATACACTTGGGTTAGTTAAGAATGTTTTACAAGACACAGAACATGCGCATAAGAATATCAATGGATTTGATAGGAATGTTTTACTCAGGACACAGAACATGTGCATCAGAATTTAGATGGAAAAGAAAGGAATGCATTGACTCAGCAAACACATCACGTGCATTAGTATATACTTCGAATAACAAAGATTGTTTTGACTCAGCCCATCCTCCATGTATATTAGAATTACTTGGAATAGAAAGGAATGTTTTGATTCAGCACACACAACTTGTGAATTAGAATACACTTGTAATAGAAATAAATGTTTTGACTCAGTGCAAATAACATGTGCATTAGCATCTACATGGAATAGAAATTTTTTTTTAGAATAAGCACACACAACATGTGCATCAGGTTATACTTTGCAGACAAAGGAAAGTTTTCACTCAGCACACAAAACATGTATATTTGAATATACTTGGAATAGAAAGAAATGTTTTGACGCACCACACACAATCTGTGCATTAGAATAGACTTGGAGTCAAAAGGAGGTTTTGACTAGGCGCACACAACAAGAGCATTAAAATATACTTGAAATAGAAATAAATGTTTTGACACAGTGCACTCAACATGTGCATTAGAATATACTTGGGATAGAAAGAAATGTTTTGACTCAGCACACACAACCTGTGCATTAGAAGAAACTTTGAGTAAAAGAAATGTTTTGACTCAGTACACACAACAGTGGCATTAGTATATAATGGGAATAGATAGCAATGTTTTGACTCAACACACTCAACATGTGCATTAGAATATACTTAGAATAGAAAGGAATATTTTGACTCAACACATTCAACATGTGAATTAGAATATACTTCAAATAGAAAGGAATCATTTGACTAAGCACATACAACACGTGCATTTGAATATACGTGGAAAGGAAGAAATGTTTTGACTCAGCACACACAACATGTGCATTAGAATATACTTGGATGAGATAGAAATGTTTTACCCTGGATTAAGAACAAGTGCATAAGAAACTATACTTGAAATAGATAGGAAGGCTTTAACTCAGCAGACAAAATATATGCAGTAGAACTTACCTGGAATAGAAAGGATTGTTTTGACTCAGCACACACAACATGTGCATGAAAATATTCTTAGAATAGTAAGAAATGTTTTGACTCACCACGCACTGCATGTGCATTAGAATATACTTGGAATAGAAAGGAAAGTATAGACTCACCACACAAAACATGTGTATTTGAATATACTTGGTAAATTAAGGAATATTGTTGCATAGCACACACAAAATGTGCATTCGAATATACTTCGAGGAGAAAGGATGTTTTGACTAGGTGCAGACAATATGAGCATTAGAATATACTTGGAATAGAAAGAAATGATTTGACTGTACACTCAGCATGTGCATTAGATTATGTTTGGAATAGAAAGGAATGTTTTGACTCAGCACACTCAACATATGCGTTAGAATATGCTTGGAATATTAAGAAATGTTTTGACTCCTTTGTCTTTTGTTAGTAAAGTGTACTTGGAATACAAAGGATTGTTTTGACTCAGCACACACAACCTGTGCATTAGAATATACTTGGATTAGAAAGAAATGTTTTCACTGTACACTCAGCATGTGCATTAGATTATGTTTGAAACAGGAAGGAATGTTTTGACTCAGCACACTCAACATATGAATTAGTATATACTTGCAATAGAAAGAAATGTTTTGACTCAGAACACACAACAGTGGCATTAGTATATACTGGGAATAGATAGCAATGTTTTGACTCAGCACACACAACATGTGCATGAGAATATAGGTGGAATAGAAAGGAATATACGGAATAGAACCAAATGATTTCAATCAGCACACACTAAATTTACAATGGAGTATACTTGGAATATAAAGGAAAGTTTTTACTCAGCGCATACCACATGTGCATATTTTATACTTGGAATAGAAAGGAATGTTTTGACTAAGCACACAAAACATGTGAATTAGAATATACTTGGATTAGATAGAAATGTTTTACCCTGGATTCAGAACATGTGCATAAGAAAATATACTTGAAATAGATAGGAATGCTTTATCTCAGCAGACAAAATATGTGAAGTAGAACTTACCTGGAATAGAAAGGAATGTTTTGAATTAGCACGCACAACATATGCATAAGAATGTACTTGGAATAAAAAGGATTGTTTTGACTCAGCACACACAACATGTGCATGAAAATATTCTTAGAATAGTAAGAAATGTTTTGACTCACCACACACAGCATGTGCATTAGAATATACTTGGAAGAGAAAGAAATGTATTGAATCAGCACACACAAGCTGTGCATTAGAATATACTTGGAGTAGGAAGGAATGTTTTGACTCAGCATACACAACATGTGCATTAGAATATACTTTGAATAGATAGGAATGTTTTTCCTCAGCAGACAAATCATGTTCAGTCGCAATAACCTGGAATAGAAAGGAATGTTTTGACTCAGCACCCACAACATGTGCATTCGAATATACTTGGAATAGAAAGAAATGTATTGAGTCAGCACACACAAGCTGTGCATTAGAATATACTTGGAGTAGGAAGAAATGTTTTGACTCAGAATACACAACATGGGCATTAGAATATATTTGGATTCAAAAGTAATGTTTCGATTCAGCACACACAACATATGCATTAGAATACACTTGGGTTAGCTAAGAATGTTTTACAGGACAGAACATGCGCATAAGAATATCAATGGATTAGATAGGAATGTTTTACTCAGGACACAGAACATGTGCATATGAATTTAGATGGAAAAGAAAGGAATGCATTGACTCAGCACACACATCACGTGCATTAGTATATACTTCAAATGACAAAGATTGTTTTGACTCTGCCCATCTTCCATGTATATTCGAATTACTTGCAAAAGAAAGGAATGTTTTGACTCAGCACACACAACATGTGAATTAGAATTCACTTGTAATAGATGTAAATGTTTTGACTCAGTACAAATAACATGTGCATTAGCATCTACATGGAATAGAAAATTTTTTTTAGACAAAGAACACACAAAATGTGCATCAGGTTATACTTTGTAGACAAAGGAAAGTTTTCACTCAGCAAACACAAAATATGAATTAGTATATACTTGTAATAGAAAGAAAAATTTTGACTCAGTACACACAACAGTGGCATTAGTATATACTGGGAATAGATAGCAATGTTTTGACTCAGCACACACAACATGTGAATGAGAATATAGTTGGAATAAAAAGGAATATACTTGGAATATAACCAAATGATTTGAATCAGCACACACTAAATTTTCATTGGAATATACTTGGAATATAAAGGAAAGTTTTTACTCAGTGCACACCACATGTGCATTATATTATACTTGGAATAGAAAGGAATGTTTTGACTAAGCACACAAAACATGTGAATTAGATTATATTTGGAATAGAAAGGAATGTTTTGACTCAGCACACACAACATGTGCATTAGAATATACTTGGATTAGATAGAAATGTTTTACCCTGGATTCAGAACTTGTGCATAAGAAAATATACTTGAAATAGATAGGAATGCTTTAACTCAGCAGACAAAATATGTGCAGTAGAACTTACCTGGAATAGAAAGGAATGTTTTGACTTAGCACGCACTACATAAGCATTAGAATGTACTTGGAATAAAAAGGATTGTTTTGACTCAGCACACACAACATGTGCATGAAAATATTGTTAGAATAGTAAGAAATGTTTTGACTCACCACACACAGCATGTGCATTAGAATATACTTGGAATAGAAAGGAAAGTATAGACTCACCACACAAAACATGTGTATTTGAATATACTTGGTAAATTATGGAATATTGTTGCATAGCACACACAAAATGTGTTATCGAATATACTTTGAGGATAAAGAAGGTTTTGACTAGGTGCAGACAATATGAGCATTAGAATATACTTGGAATAGAAAGAAATGATTTGACTGTACACTCAGCATGTGCATTAGATTATGTTTGGAATAGAAAGGAATGTTTTGACTCAGAACACTCAACATATGCATTAGAATATGCTTGGAATAGTAAGAAATGTTTTGACTCCTTTGTCTTTTGTTAGTAAGGTGTACTTGGAATACAAAGGATTGTTTTGACTCAGCACACACAACCTGTGCATTAAAATATACTTGGATTAGAAAGAAATGTTTTGACTCAGAACACACAACATGTGCATTCGAATATACTTGGAATAGAAAGAAATGTATTGAGTCAGCACACACAACCTGTGCATTAGAATATACTTGGAATAGAAAGAAATGTATTGAGTCAGCACACACAAGCTGTGCATTGGAATATACTTGGAGTAGAAAGGAATGTTTTGACAGAGCATACACAACGTGTGCATTAGAATATACTTGGAATAGATAGGAATGTTTTTCCTCAGCAGACAAAACAAGTTCAGTCGAATTAACCTGAAATAAAAAGGAATGTTTTGACTCAGCACGCACAACATGTGCATTAGAATATATTTGGAATCAAAAGTAATGTTTCGATTCAGCACACACAACATGTGCATTAGAATACACTTGGGTTAGCTAAGAATGTTTTACAGGACACAGAACATGCGCATAAGAATATCAATGGATTAGATAGGAATGTTTTACTCAGGACACAGAACATGTGCATAAGATTTTAGATGGAAAAGAAAGGAATGCATTGACTCAGCACACACATCACGTGTATTAGTATATAATTCGAATAACAAAGATTGTTTTGACTCAGCCCATCCTCCATGTATATTAGAATTACTTGGAATATAAAGGAATGTTTTGACTCAGCACACACAAGATGTGAATTAGAATACACTTGTAATTGAAATAAATGTTTTGACTCAGTACAAATAACATGTGCATTAGCATCTACATGGAATAGAAAAAAATTTTTAGACTAAGCACACACAACATGTGCATCAGTTATACGTTGTAGACAAAGGAAAGTTTTCACTCAGCACACACAAAATATGAATTAATATATACTTGTAATAGAAAGAAATGTTTTGACTCAGTATACACAACAGTGGCATGAGTATATACAGGGAATAGATAGCAATGTTTTGACTCAGAACACACAACATGTGTATGAGAATATAGTTGGAATAGAAAGGAATATACTTGGAATAGAACCAAATGATTTGAATCAGCACACACTAAATTTTCATTGGAATATACTTGGAATATAAAGGAAAGTTTTTACTCAGCGCACACCACATGTGCATTATATTATACTTGGATTAGAAAGGAATGTTTTGACTAAGCACACAAAACATGTGAATTAGATAATAGTTGGAATAGAAAGGAATGTTTTGACTCAGCACACACAACATGTGCATTAGAATAGACTTGGATTAGATAGAAATGTTTTACCCTGGATTCAGAACATGTGCATAAGAAAATATACTTGAAATAGATAGGAATGCTTTAACTCAGCAGACAAAATATGTGCAGTCGAACTTACCTGGAATAGAAAGGAATGTTTTGACTTAGCACGCACAACATATGCATAAGAATGTACTTGGAATAAAAAGGATTGTTTTGACTCAGCACACACAACATGTGCATGAAAATATTCTTAGAATAGTAAGAAATGTTTTGACTCACCACACACAGCATGTGCATTAGAATATACTTGGAATAGAAATGAAAGTATAGACTCACCACACAAAACATGTGTATTTCAATATACTTGGTAAATTATGGAATATAGTTGAATAGCACACACAAAATGTGCATTCGAATATACTTTGAGGAGAAAGGATGTTTTGACTAGGTGCAGACAATATGAGCATTAGAATATACTTGGAATAGAAAGAAATGATTTGACTGTACACTCAGCATGTGCATTAGATTATGTTTGGAATAGAAAGGAATGTTTTGACTCAGCACACTCAATGTGTGCATTAGAATATACTTGGATTAGAAAGAAATGTTTTGCTTCAGCACACACAACATGTCCATTCGAATATACTTCGAGTAGACAGGAATATTTTGACTGAGCATACACAACATGTGCGTTAGAATATATTTGAAGTCAAAAGAAATGTTTTGACTCAGCACACACAACATGTGCATTTGAATATACTTGGAATAGAAAGAAATGTATTGACTCAGCACACACAAGCTGTGCATTGGTATATACTTGGAGTAGGAAGGAATGTTTTGACTCAGCATACACATCATGTGCATTAGAATATACTTGGAATAGATAGGAATGTTTTTCCTCAGCAGACAAATCATTTTCACTCGAATTAACCTGGAATAGAAAGGAATGTTTTGACTCAGCACGCACAACATGTGCATTAGAAAATATTTGGAATCAAAAGTAATGTTTCGATTCAGCACACACAACATGTGCATTCGAATATACTTGTAATATAAAAGAAATGTATTGAGTCAGCACACACAAGTTGTGCATTAGAATATACTTGGAGTAGAAATAAATGTTTTGACTCAGCATACACAACATGTGCATTAGAATATACTTGGGATTGCTAAGAATGTTTTACAGGACAGAACAGGCGCATAAGAATATCAATGGATTAGATAGGAATGTTGAACTCAGGACACAGAACAAGTGCATAAGAATAAATATTTATTAGATAAAAATGTTATTACTCAGCAGACAAAACATGTGCAGTAGAATATATCTGGAATAGAAAGGATTTAGTTGAATCAGCACACACAAAATGTGAATTATAATATATTTGTATTAGAAAGAAATGTTTTGACTCAACACACTCAACATGTGCATTAGAATATACTTAGAATATAAAGGAATATTTTGACTCAACACATTCAACATGTGCATTAGAATATACTTCGAATAGAAAGGAATAATTTGACTAAGCACATACAACACGTGTATTTGAATATACGTAGAAAGAAAGAAAGGTTTTGACTCAGCACACAAAACATGTGCATTAGAATATACTTGATTAGATAGAAATGTTTTACCCTGGATTCAGAACAAGTGCATAAGAAACTATACTTGAAATAGATAGGAATGCTTTAACTCAGCAGACAAAATATGTGCAGTAGAACTTACCTGGAATAGAAAGGATTGTTTTGACTCAGCACACACAACATGTGCATGAAAATATTCTTAGAATAGTAAGAAATGTTTTGACTCACCACGCACTGCATGTGCATTAGAATATACTTGGAATAGAAAGAAAAATATAGACTCAACACACAAAACATGTGTATTTGAAAATACTTGGTACATTAAGGAATATTGTTGCATAGCACACACAAAATGTGCATTCGAATATACTTCGAGGAGAAAGGATGTTTTGACTAGGTGCAGACTATATGAGCATTAGAATATACTTGGAATAGAAAGAAATGTTTTCACTGTACACTCAGCATGTGCATTAGATTATGTTTGAAATAGAAAGGAATGTTTTGACTTAGAACGCACAACATATGCATAAGAATGTACTTGGAATAAAAAGGATTGTTTTGACTCAGCACACACAACATGTGCATGAAAATATTCTTAGAATAGTAAGAATTGTTTTGACTCACCACTCACAGCATGTGCATCAGAATATACTTGGAATAGAAAGGAAAGTATAGACTCACCACACAAAACATGTGTATTTGAATATACTTGGTAAATTAAGGAATATTGTTGCATAGCACATACAAAATGTGCATTCGAATATACTTTGAGGAGAAAGTAATGTTTTGACTGAGCATACACAACATGTGCGTTAGAATATATTTGAAATCGAAAGAAACGTTTTGACTCAGCACACACAAGCTGTGCATTAGGATATACTTGGAGTAGGAAGAAATGTTTTGATTCAGCATACACAACATGTGCATTAGAATATACTTGGAATAGATAGGAATGTTTTTCCTCAGCAGACAAATCATGTTCAGTCGCATTAACCTGGAATAGAAAGGAACGTTTTGACTCAGCACGCACAACATGTGCATTAGAATATATTTTGAATCAAAAGTAATGTTTCGATTCAGCACACACAACATGTGCATTAGAATACACTTGGGTTAGCTAACAATGTTTTACAGGACACAGAATATGCGCATAAGAATATCAATGGATTAGATAGGAATGTTTTACTCAGGACACAGAACATGTGCATAAGAATTTAGATGGAAAATAAAGGAATGCATTGACTCAGCACACACATCACCTGCATTAGTATATACTTCGAATAACAAAGATTTTTTTGACTCATCCCATCCTCCATGTATATTAGAATTACTTGGAATAGAAAGGAATGTTTTGAAAAAGCACACACAACATGTGCATTAGAATATACTTGGATTGGATAGAAATGTTTTACCCTGGATTCAGAACATGTGCATAAGAAAATATACCTGAAATAGATAGGAATGCTTTATCTCAGCAGACAAAATATGTGAAGTAGAACTTACCTGGAATAGAAAGGAATGTTTTGACTTAGTACGCACAACATATGCATAAGAATGTACTTGGAATAAAAAGGATTGTTTTGACTCAGCACACACAGCATGTACATGAAAATATTCTTAGAATAGTAAGAAATGTTTTGACTCACCACACACAGCATGTGCATTAGAATATACTTGGAATAGAAAGGAAAGTATAGACTCACCACACAAAACATGTGTATTTGAATATACTTGGTAAATTAAGGAATATTGTTGCATACAACACACAAAATGTGTCTTCGAATATACTTTGAGGAGAAAGGAATGTTTTGAATGAGCATACACAACATGTGCATTAGAATATATTTGAAATCGAAAGAAATGTTTTGACTCAGCACACACAACATGTGCATTTGAATATACTTGGAATAGAAACGAAAGTATAGACTCACCACACAAAACATGTGTATTTGAATATACTTGGTAAATTATTGAATATTTTTGCATAGCACACACAAAATGTGCATTCGAATATACTTCGAGGCGAAAGAATGTTTTCACTAGGCGCAGACAATATGAGCATTAGAATATACTTGGAATAGAAAGAAATGATTTGACTGTACACTTAGCATGTGCATTAGATTATGTTTGGAATAAAAAGGAATGTTTTGACTCAGCATAATCAACATGTGCATTAGAATATACTTGGAATAGATAGGACGTTTTTCTTCAGCAGACAAAACATGTTCAGTCGAATTAACCTGGAATAGAAAGGAATGTTTTGACTCAGCACGCACAACATGTGCATTCGAATATACTTGGATTAGAAAGAAATGTATTGAGTCAGCACACACAAGCTGTGCATTAGAATATACTTGGAGTAGAAAGGAATGTTTTTCCTAAGCAGACAAAACAAGTTCAGTCGAATTAACCTGGAATAGAAAGGAATGTTTTGATTCAGCACGCTCAACATGTGCATTAGAATATATTTTGAATCAAAAGTAATGTTTCGATTCAGCACACACAACATTTGCATTAGGATACACTTGGGTTAGCTAAGAATGTTTTACAGGACAGAACATGCGCATAAGAATATCAATGGATTAGATAGGAATGTTTTTCTCAGGACACAGAACATGTGCATATGAATTTAGATGGAAAAGAAAGGAAAGCATTGACTCAGCACACACATCACGTGCATTAGTATATACTTAGAATAACAAAGATTGTTTTGACTCTGCCCATCTTCCATGTATATTAGAATTACTTGGAATAGAAAGGAATGTTTTGACTCAGCACACACAACATGTGAATTAGAATTCACTTGTAATAGGAATAAATGTTTTGACTCAGTACAAATAACATGTGCATTAGCATCTACATGGAATAGAAAATTTTTTTTAGACTAAGCACTCACAACATGTGCATCAGGTTATACTTTGTAGACAAAGGAAAGTTTTCACTCAGCACACACAAAATATGAATTAGTATATACTTGTAATAGAAAGAAATGTTTTGACTCAGTACACACAACAGTGGCATTAGTATATACTGGGAATAGATAGCAATGTTTTGACTCAGCACACACAACAGGTGAATGAGAATATAGTTGGAATAAAAAGGAATATACTTGGAATAGAACCAAATGATTTGAATCAGCACACACTAAATTTTCATTGGAATATACTTGGAATAAAAAGGAAAGTTTTTACTCAGCGCACACCACATGTGCATTATATTATACTTGGATTAGAAAGGAATGTTTTGACTAAGCACACAAAACATGTGAATTAGATAATAGTTGGAATAGAAAGGAATGTTTTGACTCAGCACACACAACATGTGCATTAGAATATACTTGGATTAGATAGAAATGTTTTACCCTGGATTCAGAACATGTGCATAAGAAAATATACTTGAAATAGATAGGAATGCTTTAACTCAGCAGACAAAATATGTGCAGTAGAACTTACCTGGAATAGAAAGGAATGTTTTGACTTAGCACGCACAACATATGCATAAGAATGTACTTGGAATAAAAAGGATTGTTTTGACTCAGCACACACAACATGTGCATGAAAATATTCTTAGAATAGTAAGAAATGTTTTGACTCACCACACACAGCATGTGCATTAGAATATACTTGGAATAGAAATGGAAGTATAGACTCACCACACAAAACATGTGTATTTCAATATACTTGGTAAATTATGGAATATTGTTGCATAGCACACACAAAATGTGCATTCGAATATACTTCGAGGAGAAAGGATGTTTTGACTAGGTGCAGACAATATGAGCATTACAATATACTTGGAATAGAAAGAAATGATTTGACTGTACACTCAGCATGTGCATTAGATTATGTTTGGAATAGAAAGGAATGTTTTGACTCAGCACACTCAACCTGTGCATTAGAATATACTTGGATTAGAAAGAAATGTTTTGCTTCAGCACACACAACATGTCCATTCGAATATACTTCGAGTAGACAGGAATGTTTTGACTGAGCATACACAACATGTGCGTTAGAATATATTTGAAGTCAAAAGAAATGTTTTGACTCAGCACACACAACATGTGCATTTGAATATACTTGGAATAGAAAGAAATGTATTGACTCAGCACACACAAGCTGTGCATTAGAATATACTTGGAATAGATAGGAATGTTTTTCCTCAGCAGACAAAACAAGTTCAGTCGAATTAACCTGGAATAGAAAGGAATGTTTTGACTCAGCACGCACAACATGTGCATTAGAATATATTTGGATTCAAAAGTAATGTTTCGATTCAGCACACACATCATGTGCATTAGAATACACTTGGGTTAGCTAAGAATGTTTTACAGGACAGAACAGGCGCATAAGAATATCAATGGATTAGATAGGAATGTTTTACTCAGGACACAGAACATGTGCATAAGAATTTAGATGGAAAAGAAAGGAATGCATTGACTCAGCACACACATCACGTGCATTAGTATATAATTCGAATAACAAAGATTGTTTTGACTCAGCCCATCCTCCACGTGTATTAGAATTACTTGGAATAGAAAGGAATGTTTTGACTCAGCACACACAAGATGTGAATTAGAATACACTTGTAATAGAAATAAATGTTTTGACTCAGTACAAATAACATGTGCATTAGCATCTACATGGAATAGAAAAAATTTTTTAGACTAAGCACACACAACATGTGCATCAGGTTATACGTTGCAGACAAAGGAAACTTTTCACTCAGCACACACAAAATATGAATTAGTATATACTTGTAATAGAAAGAAATGTTTTGACTCAGTACACACAACAGTGGCATTAGTATATACTGGGAATAGATAGCAATGTTTTGACTCAGCACACACAACATGTGCATGAGAATATAGTTGGAATAGAAAGGAATATACTTGAAATAGAACCAAATCATTTGAATCAGCACACACTAAATTTGCATTGGAATATACTTGGAATTAAAGGAACGTTTTTACTCAGCGCACACCACATGTGCATTATATTATACTTGGAATGGAAAGGAATGTTTTCACTAAGCACACAAAACATGTGAATTAGATTATAGTTGGAATAGAAAGGAATGTTTTGACTCAGCACACACAACATGTGCATTAGAATACACTTGGGTTAGCTAAGAATGTTTTACAGGACAGAACATGCGCAAAAGAATATCAATGGATTAGATAGGAATGTTTTACTCAGGACACAGAACATGTGCATAAGAATTTAGATGGAAAAGAAAGGAATGCATTGACTCAGCACACACATCACGAGCATTGGTATATAATTCGAATAACAAAGATTGTTTTGACTCAGCCCATCCTCCATGTATGTTAGAATTACTTGGAATAGAAAGGAATGTTTTGACTCAGCACACACAAGATGTGAATTAGAATACACTTGTAATAGAAATAAATATTTGGCTCAGTACAAATAACATGTGCATTAGAATCTACATGGAAAATTAAAAATTTTTTAGACAGAGCATAAAAAAACATGTGCATCAGGTTATACATTGTAGACAAAGGAAAGTCTTCACGCAGCACACACAAAATATGAATTAGTATATACTTGTAATAGAAAGAAATGTTTTGGCTCAGTACACACAACAGTGGCATTAGTATATACTGGGAATAGATAGCAATGTTTTGACTCAGCACACACAACATGTGCATGAGAATATAGTTGGAATAGAAAGGAATATACTTGGAATAGAACCAAATGATTTGAATCAGCACACACTAAATTTGCATTGGAATATACTTGGAATTAAAGGAACGTTTTTACTCAGCGCACACCACATGTGCATTATATTATACTTGGAATGGAAAGGAATGTTTTCACTAAGCACACAAAACATGTGAATTAGATTATAGTTGGAATAGAAAGGAATGTTTTGACTCAGCACACATCAACATGTGCATTCGAATATACTTTAAGTAGAAAGGAATATTTTGACTGAGCATACACAACATGTGCGTTACAATATATTTGAGGTCGAAAGAAATGTTTTGACTCAGCACACACAACATGTGCATTCGAATATACTTGCAATAGAAAGAAATGTATTGAGTCAGCACACACAAGCTGTGCATTAGAATATACTTGGATTAGGAAGGAATGTTTTTTCTCAGCATACACATCATGTGCATTAGAATATACTTGGAATAGATAGGAATGTTTTTCCTCAGCAGACAAAACAAGTTCAATCGAATTAACCTGGAATAGAAAGGAATGTTTTGGCTCAGCACGCACAAAATGTGCATTAGAATATATTTGGAATCAAAAGTAATGTTTCGATTCAGCACACACAACATGTGCATTAGAATACACTTGGGTTAGCTAAGAATGTTTTACAGGACAGAACATGCGCATAAGAATATCAATGGATTAGTTAGGAATGTTTTATTCAGGACACAGATCATGTGCATAAGAATTTAGATGGAAAAGAAAGGATTGTTTTGACTCAGCACACACATCACGTGCATTAGTATATAATTCGATAACAAAGATTGTTTTGACTCAGCCCATCCTCCATGTATATTAGAATTACTTGGAATAGAAAGGAATGTTTTGACTCAGCACACACAAGATGTGAATTAGAATACACTTGTAATTGAAATAAATGTTTTGACTCAGTACAAATAACATGTGCATTAGCATCTACATGGAATAGAAAATTTTTTTTTAGACTAAGCACACACATCATGTACATCAGGTTATACGTTGTAGACAAAGGAAAGTTTTCACTCAGCACACACAAAATATGAATTAATATATACTTGTAATAGAAAGAAATGTTTTGACTCAGTACACACAACAGTGGCATTAGTATATCCTGTGAATAGATAGCAATGTTTTGACTCAGCACACACAATATGTGCATGAGAATATAGATGGAATAGAAAGGAATATACTTGGCATAGAACCAAATGATTTGAATCAGCACACACTAAATTTGCATTGGAATATACTTGGAATATAAAGGAAAGTTTTTACTCAGTGCACACCACATGTGCATTATATTATACTTGGAATAAAAAGGAATGTTTTGACTAAGCACACAAAACATGTGAATTAGATTATAGTTGGAATAGAAAGGAATGTTTTGACTCAGCACACACAACCTGTGCATTAGAATATACTTGGATTAGAAAGAAATGTTTTGACTCAGCACACATAACATGTGCATTCGAATATACTTCGAGTAGAAAGGAAAGTTTTGACTGAGCATACATAACATGTGCGTTAAAATATATTTGAAGTCGAAAGAAATGTTTTCACTCAGCACACACAACATGTGCATTCGAATATACTTCGAATAGAAAGAAATGTATTGAGTCAGCATACACAACATGTGCATTAGAATATACATGGAATAGATAGGAATGTTTTTCCTCAGCAGAAAAAGCATGTTCAGTCGAATTAACCTGGAATAGGAAGGAAAGTTTTGACTCAGCACGCTCAACATGTGCATTAGAATATATTTGGAAACAAAAGTAATGTTTCGATTCTGCACACACAACATGTGCATTCGAATATACTTGGAATAGTAAGAAATGTATTGAGTCAGCACACACAACATGTGCATTCGAATATACTTGGAATAGAAAGAAATGTATTGAGTCAGCACACACAAGCTGTGCATTAGAATATACTTGGAGTAGGTAGGAATGTTTTGACACAGCATACACAACATGTGCATTAGAATATACTTGGAATAGATAGGAATGTTTTTCCTCAGCAGACAAAACAAGTTCAGTCGAATTAACCTGGAATAGAAAGGAATGTTTTGACTCAGCACGCACAACATGTGCATTAGAATATATTTGGATTCAAAAGTAATGTTTCGATTCAGCACACACATCATGTGCATTAGAATACACTTGGGTTAGCTAAGAATGTTTTACAGGACAGAACAGGCGCATAAGAATATCAATGGATTAGATAGGAATGTTTTACTCAGGACACAGAACATGTGCATAAGAATTTAGATGGAAAAGAAAGGAATGCATTGACTCAGCACACACATCACGTGCATTAGTATATAATTCGAATAACAAAGATTGTTTTGACTCAGCCCATCCTCCACGTGTATTAGAATTACTTGGAATAGAAAGGAATGTTTTGACTCAGCACACAAAAGATGTGAATTAGAATACACTTGTAATAGAAATAAATGTTTTGACTCAGTACAAATAACATGTGCATTAGCATCTACATGGAATAGAAAAAATTTTTTAGACTAAGCACACACAACATGTGCATCAGGTTATACGTTGCAGACAAAGGAAACTTTTCACTCAGCACACACAAAATATGAATTAGTATATACTTGTAATAGAAAGAAATGTTTTGACTCAGTACACACAACAGTGGCATTAGTATATACTGGGAATAGATAGCAATGTTTTGACTCAGCACACACAACATGTGCATGAGAATATAGTTGGAATAGAAAGGAATATACTTGGAATAGAACCAAATGATTTGAATCAGCACACACTAAATTTGCATTGGAATATACTTGGAATTAAAGGAACATTTTTACTCAGCGCACACCACATGTGCATTATATTATACTTGGAATGGAAAGGAATGTTTTCACTAAGCACACAAAACATGTGAATTAGATTATAGTTGGAATAGAAAGGAATGTTTTGACTCAGCACACACAACATGTGCATTAGAATACACTTGGGTTAGCTAAGAATGTTTTACAGGACAGAACATGCGCAAAAGAATATCAATGGATTAGATAGGAATGTTTTACTCAGGACACAGAACATGTGCATAAGAATTTAGATGGAAAAGAAAGGAATGCATTGACTCAGCACACACATCACGAGCATTGGTATATAATTCGAATAACAAAGATTGTTTTGACTCAGCCCATCCTCCATGTATATTAGAATTACTTGGAATAGAAAGGAATGTTTTGACTCAGCACACACAAGATGTGAATTAGAATACACTTGTAATAGAAATAAATATTTGGCTCAGTACAAATAACATGTGCATTAGAATCTACATGGAAAATTAAAAATTTTTTAGACAGAGCATAAAAAAACATGTGCATCAGGTTATACATTGTAGACAAAGGAAAGTTTTCACGCAGCACACACAAAATATGAATTAGTATATACTTGTAATAGAAAGAAATGTTTTGGCTCAGTACACACAACAGTGGCATTAGTATATACTGGGAATAGATAGCAATGTTTTGACTCAGCACACACAACATGTGCATGAGAATATAGTTGGAATAGAAAGGAATATACTTGGAATAGAACCAAATGATTTGAATCAGCACACACTAAATTTGCATTGAAATATACTTGGAATTAAAGGAACGTTTTTACTCAGCGCACACCACATGTGCATTATATTATACTTGGAATGGAAAGGAATGTTTTCACTAAGCACACAAAACATGTGAATTAGATTATAGTTGGAATAGAAAGGAATGTTTTGACTCAGCACACATCAACATGTGCATTCGAATATACTTTAAGTAGAAAGGAATGTTTTGACTGAGCATACACAACATGTGCGTTAGAATATATTTGAGGTCGAAAGAAATGTTTTGACTCAGCACACACAACATGTGCATTCGAATATACTTGCAATAGAAAGAAATGTATTGAGTCAGCACACACAAGCTGTGCATTAGAATATACTTGGATTAGGAAGGAATGTTTTTTCTCAGCATACACATCATGTGCATTAGAATATACTTGGAATAGATAGGAATGTTTTTCCTCAGCAGACAAAACAAGTTCAATCGAATTAACCTGGAATAGAAAGGAATGTTTTGGCTCAGCACGCACAACATGTGCATTAGAATACACTTGGGTTAGCTAAGAATGTTTTACAGGACAGAACATGCGCATAAGAATATCAATGGATTAGTTAGGAATGTTTTATTCAGGACACAGAACATGTGCATAAGAATTTAGATGGAAAAGAAAGGATTGTTTTGACTCAGCACACACATCACGTGCATTAGTATATAATTCGATAACAAAGATTGTTTTGACTCAGCCCATCCTCCATGTATATTAGAATTACTTGGAATAGAAAGGAATGTTTTGACTCAGCACACACAAGATGTGAATTAGAATACACTTGTAATAGAAATAAATATTTTGACTCATTATAAATAACATGTGCATTAGCATCTACATGGAATAGAAAATTTTTTTTTAGACTAAGCACACACAACATGTACATCAGGTTATACGTTGTAGACAAAGGAAAGTTTTCACTCAGCACACACAAAATATGAATTAATATATACTTGTAATAGAAAGAAATGTTTTGACTCAGTACACACAACAGTGGCATTAGTATATCCTGTGAATAGATAGCAATGTTTTGACTCAGCACACACAATATGTGCATGAGAATATAGATGGAATAGAAAGGAATATACTTGGAATAGAACCAAATGATTTGAATCAGCACACACTAAATTTGCATTGGAATATACTTGGAATATAAAGGAAAGTTTTTACTCAGTGCACACCACATGTGCATTATATTATACTTGGAATAAAAAGGAATGTTTTGACTAAGCACACAAAACATGTGAATTAGATTATAGTTGGAATAGAAAGGAATGTTTTGACTCAGCACACACAACCTGTGCATTAGAATATACTTGGATTAGAAAGAAATGTTTTGACTCAGCACACATAACATGTGCATTCGAATATACTTCGAGTAGAAAGGAAAGTTTTGACTGAGCATACATAACATGTGCGTTAAAATATATTTGAAGTCGAAAGAAATGTTTTCACTCAGCACACACAACATGTGCATTCGAATATACTTCGAATAGAAAGAAATGTATTGAGTCAGCATACACAACATGTGCATTAGAATATACATGGAATAGATAGGAATGTTTTTCCTCAGCAGAAAAAGCATGTTCAGTCGAATTAACCTGGAATAGGAAGGAAAGTTTTGACTCAGCACGCTCAACATGTGCATTAGAATATATTTGGAAACAAAAGTAATGTTTCGATTCTGCACACACAACATGTGCATTCGAATATACTTGGAATAGTAAGAAATGTATTGAGTCAGCACACACAACATGTGCATTCGAATATACTTGGAATAGAAAGAAATGTATTGAGTCAGCACACACAAGCTGTGCATTAGAATATACTTGGAGTAGGTAGGAATGTTTTGACACAGCATACACAACATGTGCATTAGAATATACTTGGAATAGATAGGAATGTTTTTCCTCAGCAGACAAAACAAGTTCAGTCGAATTAACCTGGAATAGAAAGGAATGTTTTGACTCAGCACGCACAACATATGCATTAGAATATATTTGGATTCAAAAGTAATGTTTCGATTCAGCACACACAACATGTGCATTAGAATACACTTGGGTTAGCTAAGAATGTTTTACAGGACAGAACAGGCGCATAAGAATATCAATGGATTAGATAGGAATGTTTTACTCAGGACACAGAACATGTGCATAAGAATTTAGATGGAAAAGAAAGGAATGCATTGACTCAGCACACACATCACGTGCATTAGTATATAATTCGAATAACAAAGATTGTTTTGACTCAGCCCATCCTCCACGTGTATTAGAATTACTTGGAATAGAAAGGAATGTTTTGACTCAGCACACAAAAGATGTGAATTAGAATACACTTGTAATAGAAATAAATGTTTTGACTCAGTACAAATAACATGTGCATTAGCATCTACATGGAATAGAAAAAATTTTTTAGACTAAGCACACACAACATGTGCATCAGGTTATACGTTGCAGACAAAGGAAACTTTTCACTCAGCACACACAAAATATGAATTAGTATATACTTGTAATAGAAAGAAATGTTTTGACTCAGTACACACAACAGTGGCATTAGTATATACTGGGAATAGATAGCAATGTTTTGACTCAGCACACACAACATGTGCATGAGAATATAGTTGGAATAGAAAGGAATATACTTGGAATAGAACCAAATGATTTGAACCAGCACACACTAAATTTTCATTGGAATCTACTTGGAATATAAAGGGAAGTTTTTACTCAGCGCACACCACATGTGCATTATACTATAATTGGAATAGAAAGGAATGTTTTGACTAAGCACACAAAACATGTGAATTAGAATATAGTTGGAATAGAAAGGAATGTTTTGACTCAGCACACAAAAGATGTGAATTAGAATACACTTGTAATAGAAATAAATGTTTTGACTCAGTACAAATAACATGTGCATTAGCATCTACATGGAATAGAAAAAATTTTTTAGACTAAGCACACACAACATGCGCATCAGGTTATACGTTGCAGACAAAGGAAACTTTTCACTCAGCACACACAAAATATGAATTAGTATATACTTGTAATAGAAAGAAATGTTTTGACTCAGTACACACAACAGTGGCATTAGTATATACTGGGAATAGATAGCAATGTTTTGACTCAGCACACACAACATGTGCATGAGAATATAGTTGGAATAGAAAGGAATATACTTGGAATAGAACCAAATGATTTGAACCAGCACACACTAAATTTTCATTGGAATCTACTTGGAATATAAAGGGAAGTTTTTACTCAGCGCACACCACATGTGCATTATACTATACTTGGAATAGAAAGGAATGTTTTGACTAAGCACACAAAACATGTGAATTAGAATATAGTTGGAATAGAAAGGAATGTTTTGACTCAGCACACACAACATGTGCATTGGAATATATTTGGAATCAAAAGTAATGTTTTGATTCAGCACACACAACATGTGCATTAGAATACACTTGGGTTAGTTAAGAATGTTTTACAAGACACAGAACATGCGCATAAGAATATCAATGGATTTGATAGGAATGTTTTACTCAGGACACAGAACATGTGCATCAGAATTTAGATGGAAAAGAAAGGAATGCATTGACTCAGCAAACACATCACGTGCATTAGTATATACTTCGAATAACAAAGATTGTTTTGACTCAGCCCATCCTCCATGTATATTAGAATTACTTGGAATAGAAAGGAATGTTTTGACTCAGCACACACAAGATGTGAATTAGAATACACTTGTAATAGAAATAAATGTTTTGACTCAGTGCAAATAACATGTGCATTAGCATCTACATGGAATAGAAATTTTTTTTTAGAATAAGCACACACAACATGTGCATCAGGTTATACTTTGCAGACAAAGGAAAGTTTTCACTCAGCACACAAAACATGTATATTTGAATATACTTGGAATAGAAAGAAATGTTTTGACGCACCACACACAATCTGTGCATTAGAATAGACTTGGAGTCAAAAGGAGGTTTTGACTAGGCGCACACAACAAGAGCATTAAAATATACTTGAAATAGAAATAAATGTTTTGACTCAGTGCACTCAACATGTGCATTAGAATATACTTGGGATAGAAAGAAATGTTTTGACTCAGCACACACAACCTGTGCATTAGAAGAAACTTTGAGTAAAAGAAATGTTTTGACTCAGTACACACAACAGTGGCATTAGTATATACTGGGAATAGATAGCAATGTTTTGACTCAACACACTCAACATGTGCATTAGAATATACTTAGAATAGAAAGGAATATTTTGACTCAACACATTCAACATGTGAATTAGAATATACTTCAAATAGAAAGGAATCATTTGACTAAGCACATACAACACGTGCATTTGAATATACGTGGAAAGGAAGAAATGTTTTGACTCAGCACACACAACATGTGCATTAGAATATACTTGGATGAGATAGAAATGTTTTACCCTGGATTCAGAACAAGTGCATAAGAAACTATACTTGAAATAGATAGGAAGGCTTTAACTCAGCAGACAAAATATATGCAGTAGAACTTACCTGGAATAGAAAGGATTGTTTTGACTCAGCACACACAACATGTGCATGAAAATATTCTTAGAATAGTAAGAAATGTTTTGACTCACCACGCACTGCATGTGCATTAGAATATACTTGGAATAGAAACGAAAGTATAGACTCACCACACAAAACATGTGTATTTGAATATACTTGGTAAATTAAGGAATATTGTTGCATAGCACACACAAAATGTGCATTCGAATATACTTCGAGGAGAAAGGATGTTTTGACTAGGTGCAGACAATATGAGCATTAGAATATACTTGGAATAGAAAGAAATGATTTGACTGTACACTCAGCATGTGCATTAGATTATGTTTGGAATAGAAAGGAATGTTTTGACTCAGCACACTCAACATATGCGTTAGAATATGCTTGGAATATTAAGAAATGTTTTGACTCCTTTGTCTTTTGTTAGTAAAGTGTACTTGGAATACAAAGGAATGTTTTGACTCAGCACACTCAACATATGAATTAGTATATACTTGCAATAGAAAGAAATGTTTTGACTCAGAACACACAACAGTGGCATTAGTATATACTGGGAATAGATAGCAATGTTTTGACTCAGCACAATCAACATGTGCATGAGAATATAGTTGGAATAGAAAGGAATATACTTGGAATAGAACCAAATGATTTGAATCAGCACACACTAAATTTGCATTGGAATATACTTGGAATATAAAGGAAAGTTTTTACTCAGCGCATAACACATGTGCATATTTTATACTTGGAATAGAAAGGAATGTATTGAATTAGCACGCACAACATATGCATAAGAATGTACTTGGAATAAAAAGGATTGTTTTGACTCAGCATACACAACATGTGCATTAGAATATACTTTGAATAGATAGGAATGTTTTTCCTCAGCAGACAAATCATGTTCAGTCGCAATAACCTGGAATAGAAAGGAATGTTTTGACTCAGCACACACAACATGTGCATTCGAATATACTTGGAATAGAAAGAAATGTATTGAGTCAGCACACACAAGCTGTGCATTAGAATATACTTGGAGTAGGAAGAAATGTTTTGACTCAGAATACACAACATGGGCATTAGAATATATTTGGATTCAAAAGTAATGTTTCGATTCAGCACACACAACATATGCATTAGAATACACTTGGGTTAGCTAAGAATGTTTTACAGGACAGAACATGCGCATAAGAATATCAATGGATTAGATAGGAATGTTTTACTCAGGACACAGAACATGTGCATATGAATTTAGATGGAAAAGAAAGGAATGCATTGACTCAGCACACACATCACGTGCATTAGTATATACTTCAAATGACAAAGATTGTTTTGACTCTGCCCATCTTCCATGTATATTCGAATTACTTGCAAAAGAAAGGAATGTTTTGACTCAGCACACACAACATGTGAATTAGAATTCACTTGTAATAGATGTAAATGTTTTGACTCAGTACAAATAACATGTGCATTAGCATCTACATGGAATAGAAAATTTTTTTTAGACAAAGCACACACAAAATGTGCATCAGGTTATACTTTGTAGACAAAGGAAAGTTTTCACTCAGCAAACACAAAATATGAATTAGTATATACTTGTAATAGAAAGAAATATTTTGACTCAGTACACACAACAGTGGCATTAGTATATACTGGGAATAGATAGCAATGTTTTGACTCAGCACACACAACATGTGAATGAGAATATAGTTGGAATAAAAAGGAATATACTTGGAATATAACCAAATGATTTGAATCAGCACACACTAAATTTTCATTGGAATATACTTGGAATATAAAGGAAAGTTTTTACTCAGTGCACACCACATGTGCATTATATTATACTTGGAATAGAAAGGAATGTTTTGACTAAGCACACAAAACATGTGAATTAGATTATATTTGGAATAGAAAGGAATGTTTTGACTCAGCACACACAACATGTGCATTAGAATATACTTGGATTAGATAGAAATGTTTTACCCTGGATTCAGAACTTGTGCATAAGAAAATATACTTGAAATAGATAGGAATGCTTTAACTCAGCAGACAAAATATGTGCAGTAGAACTTACCTGGAATAGAAAGGAATGTTTTGACTTAGCACGCACTACATAAGCATTAGAATGTACTTGGAATAAAAAGGATTGTTTTGACTCAGCACACACAACATGTGCATGAAAATATTGTTAGAATAGTAAGAAATGTTTTGACTCACCACACACAGCATGTGCATTAGAATATACTTGGAATAGAAAGGAAAGTATAGACTCACCACACAAAACATGTGTATTTGAATATACTTGGTAAATTATGGAATATTGTTGCATAGCACACACAAAATGTGTTATCGAATATACTTTGAGGATAAAGAAGGTTTTGACTAGGTGCAGACAATATGAGCATTAGAATATACTTGGAATAGAAAGAAATGATTTGACTGTACACTCAGCATGTGCATTAGATTATGTTTGGAATAGAAAGGAATGTTTTGACTCAGAACACTCAACATATGCATTAGAATATGCTTGGAATAGTAAGAAATGTTTTGACTCCTTTGTCTTTTGTTAGTAAGGTGTACTTGGAATACAAAGGATTGTTTTGACTCAGCACACACAACCTGTGCATTAAAATATACTTGGATTAGAAAGAAATGTTTTGACTCAGAACACACAACATGTGCATTCGAATATACTTGGAATAGAAAGAAATGTATTGAGTCAGCACACACAACCTGTGCATTAGAATATACTTGGAATAGAAAGAAATGTATTGAGTCAGCACACACAAGCTGTGCATTGGAATATACTTGGAGTAGAAAGGAATGTTTTGACAGAGCATACACAACGTGTGCATTAGAATATACTTGGAATAGATAGGAATGTTTTTCCTCAGCAGACAAAACAAGTTCAGTCGAATTAACCTGAAATAAAAAGGAATGTTTTGACTCAGCACGCACAACATGTGCATTAGAATATATTTGGAATCAAAAGTAATGTTTCGATTCAGCACACACAACATGTGCATTAGAATACACTTGGGTTAGCTAAGAATGTTTTACAGGACACAGAACATGCGCATAAGAATATCAATGGATTAGATAGGAATGTTTTACTCAGGACACAGAACATGTGCATAAGATTTTAGATGGAAAAGAAAGGAATGCATTGACTCAGCACACACATCACGTGTATTAGTATATAATTCGAATAACAAAGATTGTTTTGACTCAGCCCATCCTCCATGTATATTAGAATTACTTGGAATATAAAGGAATGTTTTGACTCAGCACACACAAGATGTGAATTAGAATACACTTGTAATTGAAATAAATGTTTTGACTCAGTACAAATAACATGTGCATTAGCATCTACATGGAATAGAAAAAAATTTTTAGACTAAGCACACACAACATGTGCATCAGGTTATACGTTGTAGACAAAGGAAAGTTTTCACTCAGCACACACAAAATATGAATTAATATATACTTGTAATAGAAAGAAATGTTTTGACTCAGTATACACAACAGTGGCATGAGTATATACAGGGAATAGATAGCAATGTTTTGACTCAGAACACACAACATGTGTATGAGAATATAGTTGGAATAGAAAGGAATATACTTGGAATAGAACCAAATGATTTGAATCAGCACACACTAAATTTTCATTGGAATATACTTGGAATATAAAGGAAAGTTTTTACTCAGCGCACACCACATGTGCATTATATTATACTTGGATTAGAAAGGAATGTTTTGACTAAGCACACAAAACATGTGAATTAGATAATAGTTGGAATAGAAAGGAATGTTTTGACTCAGCACACACAACATGTGCATTAGAATATACTTGGATTAGATAGAAATGTTTTACCCTGGATTCAGAACATGTGCATAAGAAAATATACTTGAAATAGATAGGAATGCTTTAACTCAGCAGACAAAATATGTGCAGTCGAACTTACCTGGAATAGAATGGAATGTTTTGACTTAGCACGCACAACATATGCATAAGAATGTACTTGGAATAAAAAGGATTGTTTTGACTCAGCACACACAACATGTGCATGAAAATATTCTTAGAATAGTAAGAAATGTTTTGACTCACCACACACAGCATGTGCATTAGAATATACTTGGAATAGAAATGAAAGTATAGACTCACCACACAAAACGTGTATTTCAATATACTTGGTAAATTATGGAATATAGTTGAATAGCACACACAAAATGTGCATTCGAATATACTTTGAGGAGAAAGGATGTTTTGACTAGGTGCAGACAATATGAGCATTAGAATATACTTGGAATAGAAAGAAATGATTTGACTGTACACTCAGCATGTGCATTAGATTATGTTTGGATTAGAAAGAAATGTTTTGCTTCAGCACACACAACATGTCCATTCGAATATACTTCGAGTAGACAGGAATATTTTGACTGAGCATACACAACATGTGCGTTAGAATATATTTGAAGTCAAAAGAAATGTTTTGACTCAGCACACACAACATGTGCATTTGAATATACTTGGAATAGAAAGAAATGTATTGACTCAGCACACACAAGCTGTGCATTGGTATATACTTGGAGTAGGAAGGAATGTTTTGACTCAGCATACACAACATGTGCATTAGAATATACTTGGAATAGATAGGAATGTTTTTCCTCAGCAGACAAATCATTTTCACTCGAATTAACCTGGAATAGAAAGGAATGTTTTGACTCAGCACGCACAACATGTGCATTAGAAAATATTTGGAATCAAAAGTAATGTTTCGATTCAGCACACACAACATGTGCATTCGAATATACTTGTAATATAAAAGAAATGTATTGAGTCAGCACACACAAGTTGTGCATTAGAATATACTTGGAGTAGAAATAAATGTTTTGACTCAGCATACACAACATGTGCATTAGAATATACTTGGGATTGCTAAGAATGTTTTACAGGACAGAACAGGCGCATAAGAATATCAATGGATTAGATAGGAATGTTGAACTCAGGACACAGAACAAGTGCATAAGAATAAATATTTATTAGATAAAAATGTTATTACTCAGCAGACAAAACATGTGCAGTAGAATATATCTGGAATAGAAAGGATTTAGTTGAATCAGCACACACAAAATGTGAATTATAATATATTTGTATTAGAAAGAAATGTTTTGACTCAACACACTCAACATGTGCATTAGAATATACTTAGAATATAAAGGAATATTTTGACTCAACACATTCAACATGTGCATTAGAATATACTTCGAATAGAAAGGAATAATTTGACTAAGCACATACAACACGTGTATTTGAATATACGTAGAAAGAAAGAAAGGTTTTGACTCAGCACACAAAACATGTGCATTAGAATATACTTGATTAGATAGAAATGTTTTACCCTGGATTCAGAACAAGTGCATAAGAAACTATACTTGAAATAGATAGGAATGCTTTAACTCAGCAGACAAAATATGTGCAGTAGAACTTACCTGGAATAGAAAGGATTGTTTTGACTCAGCACACACAACATGTGCATGAAAATATTCTTAGAATAGTAAGAAATGTTTTGACTCACCACGCACTGCATGTGCATTAGAATATACTTGGAATAGAAAGAAAAATATAGACTCAACACACAAAACATGTGTATTTGAAAATACTTGGTACATTAAGGAATATTGTTGCATAGCACACACAAAATGTGCATTCGAATATACTTCGAGGAGAAAGGATGTTTTGACTAGGTGCAGACTATATGAGCATTAGAATATACTTGGAATAGAAAGAAATGTTTTCACTGTACACTCAGCATGTGCATTAGATTATGTTTGAAATAGAAAGGAATGTTTTGACTTAGAACGCACAACATATGCATAAGAATGTACTTGGAATAAAAAGGATTGTTTTGACTCAGCACACACAACATGTGCATGAAAATATTCTTAGAATAGTAAGAATTGTTTTGACTCACCACTCACAGCATGTGCATCAGAATATACTTGGAATAGAAAGGAAAGTATAGACTCACCACACAAAACATGTGTATTTGAATATACTTGGTAAATTAAGGAATATTGTTGCATAGCACACACAAAATGTGCATTCGAATATACTTTGAGGAGAAAGTAATGTTTTGACTGAGCATACACAACATGTGCGTTAGAATATATTTGAAATCGAAAGAAACGTTTTGACTCAGCACACACAAGCTGTGCATTAGGATATACTTGGAGGAGGAAGAAATGTATTGATTCAGCATACACAACATGTGCATTAGAATATACTTGGAATAGATAGGAATGTTTTTCCTCAGCAGACAAATCATGTTCAGTCGCATTAACCTGGAATAGAAAGGAACGTTTTGACTCAGCACGCACAACATGTGCATTAGAATATATTTTGAATCAAAAGTAATGTTTCGATTCAGCACACACAACATGTGCATTCGAATATACTTGGAATAGAAAGAAATGTATTGAGTCAGCACACACAAGCTGTGCATTAGAATATACTTGGAGTAGGAAGGAATGTTTTGACTCAGCATACACAACATGTGCATTAGAATATATTTGGAATAGATAGTAATATTTTTCCTCAGCAGACAAAACATGTTCAGTCGAATTAACCTGGAATAGAAAGGAATGTTTTGACTCAGCACACTCAAAATGTGCATTAGAATATATTTGGAATCAAAAGTAATGTTTCGATTCAGCACACACAACATGTGCATTAGAATACACTTGGGTTAGCTAACAATGTTTTACAGGACACAGAATATGCGCATAAGAATATCAATGGATTAGATAGGAATGTTTTACTCAGGACACAGAACATGTGCATAAGAATTTAGATGGAAAATAAAGGAATGCATTGACTCAGCACACACATCACCTGCATTAGTATATACTTCGAATAACAAAGATTTTTTTGACTCATCCCATCCTCCATGTATATTAGAATTACTTGGAATAGAAAGGAATGTTTTGAAAAAGCACACACAACATGTGCATTAGAATATACTTGGATTGGATAGAAATGTTTTACCCTGGATTCAGAACATGTGCATAAGAAAATATACCTGAAATAGATAGGAATGCTTTATCTCAGCAGACAAAATATGTGAAGTAGAACTTACCTGGAATAGAAAGGAATGTTTTGACTTAGTACGCACAACATATGCATAAGAATGTACTTGGAATAAAAAGGATTGTTTTGACTCAGCACACACAGCATGTGCATGAAAATATTCTTAGAATAGTAAGAAATGTTTTGACTCACCACACACAGCATGTGCATTAGAATATACTTGGAATAGAAAGGAAAGTATAGACTCACCACACAAAACATGTGTATTTGAATATACTTGGTAAATTAAGGAATATTGTTGCATACAACACACAAAATGTGTATTCGAATATACTTTGAGGAGAAAGGAATGTTTTGAATGAGCATACACAACATGTGCATTAGAATATATTTGAAATCGAAAGAAATGTTTTGACTCAGCACACACAACATGTGCATTTGAATATACTTGGAATAGAAACGAAAGTATAGACTCACCACACAAAACATGTGTATTTGAATATACTTGGTAAATTATTGAATATTTTTGCATAGCACACACAAAATGTGCATTCGAATATACTTCGAGGCGAAAGAATGTTTTCACTAGGCGCAGACAATATGAGCATTAGAATATACTTGGAATAGAAAGAAATGATTTGACTGTACACTTAGCATGTGCATTAGATTATGTTTGGAATAAAAAGGAATGTTTTGACTCAGCATAATCAACATGTGCATTAGAATATACTTGGAATAGATAGGACGTTTTTCTTCAGCAGACAAAACATGTTCAGTCGAATTAACCTGGAATAGAAAGGAATGTTTTGACTCAGCACGCACAACATGTGCATTCGAATATACTTGGATTAGAAAGAAATGTATTGAGTCAGCACACACAAGCTGTGCATTAGAATATACTTGGAGTAGAAAGGAATGTTTTTCCTAAGCAGAAAAAACAAGTTCAGTCGAATTAACCTGGAATAGAAAGGAATGTTTTGACTCAGCACGCTCAACATGTGCATTAGAATATATTTTGAATCAAAAGTAATGTTTCGATTCAGCACACACAACATTTGCATTAGGATACACTTGGGTTAGCTAAGAATGTTTTACAGGACAGAACATGCGCATAAGAATATCAATGGATTAGATAGGAATGTTTTTCTCAGGACACAGAACATGTGCATATGAATTTAGATGGAAAAGAAAGGAAAGCATTGACTCAGCACACACATCACGTGCATTAGTATATACTTAGAATAACAAAGATTGTTTTGACTCTGCCCATCTTCCATGTATATTAGAATTACTTGGAATAGAAAGGAATATTTTGACTCAGCACACACAACATGTGAATTAGAATTCACTTGTAATAGGAATAAATGTTTTGACTCAGTACAAATAACATGTGCATTAGCATCTACATGGAATAGAAAATTTTTTTTAGACTAAGCACTCACAACATGTGCATCAGGTTATACTTTGTAGACAAAGGAAAGTTTTCACTCAGCACACACAAAATATGAATTAGTATATACTTGTAATAGAAAGAAATGTTTTGACTCAGTACACACAACAGTGGCATTAGTATATACTGGGAATAGATAGCAATGTTTTGACTCAGCACACACAACATGTGAATGAGAATATAGTTGGAATAAAAAGGAATATACTTGGAATAGAACCAAATGATTTGAATCAGCACACACTAAATTTTCATTGGAATATACTTGGAATAAAAAGGAAAGTTTTTACTCAGCGCACACCACATGTGCATTATATTATACTTGGATTAGAAAGGAATGTTTTGACTAAGCACACAAAACATGTGAATTAGATAATAGTTGGAATAGAAAGGAATGTTTTGACTCAGCACACACAACATGTGCATTAGAATATACTTGGATTAGATAGAAATGTTTTACCCTGGATTCAGAACATGTGCATAAGAAAATATACTTGAAATAGATAGGAATGCATTAACTCAGCAGACAAAATATGTGCAGTAGAACTTACCTGGAATAGAAAGGAATGTTTTGACTTAGCACGCACAACATATGCATAAGAATGTACTTGGAATAAAAAGGATTGTTTTGACTCAGCACACACAACATGTGCATGAAAATATTCTTAGAATAGTAAGAAATGTTTTGACTCACCACACACAGCATGTGCATTAGAATATACTTGGAATAGAAATGAAAGTATAGACTCACCACACAAAACATGTGTATTTCAATATACTTGGTAAATTATGGAATATTGTTGCATAGCACACACAAAATGTGCATTCGAATATACTTCGAGGAGAAAGGATGTTTTGACTAGGTGCAGACAATATGAGCATTACAAAATACTTGGAATAGAAAGAAATGATTTGACTGTACACTCAGCATGTGCATTAGATTATGTTTGGAATAGAAAGGAATGTTTTGACTCAGCACACTCAACCTGTGCATTAGAATATACTTGGATTAGAAAGAAATGTTTTGCTTCAGCACACACAACATGTCCATTCGAATATACTTCGAGTAGACAGGAATGTTTTGACTGAGCATACACAACATGTGCGTTAGAATATATTTGAAGTCAAAAGAAATGTTTTGACTCAGCACACACAACATGTGCATTTGAATATACTTGGAATAGAAAGAAATGTATTGACTCAGCACACACAAGCTGTGCATTGGTATATACTTGGAGTAGGAAGGAATGTTTTGACTCAGCATACACAACATGTGCATTAGAATATACTTGGAATAGATAGGAATGTTTTTCCTCAGCAGACAAATCATTTTCACTCGAATTAACCTGGAATAGAAAGGAATGTTTTGACTCAGCACGCACAACATGTGCATTAGAATATATTTGGAATCAAAAGTAATGTTTCGATTCAGCACACACAACATGTGCATTAGAATATACTTGGAATAGAAAGAAATGTATTGAGTCAGCACACACAAGTTGTACATTAGAATATACTTGGAGTAGAAATAAATGTTTTGACTCAGCATACACAACATGTGCATTAGAATATACTTGGGTTTGCTAAGAATGTTTTACAGGACAGAACAGGCGCATAAGAATATCAATGGATTAGATAGGAATGTTGAACTCAGGACACAGAACAAGTGCAGAAGAATAAATATTTATTAGATAAAAATGTTATTACTCAGCAGACAAAACATGTGCATCAGAATATACTTGGAATAGAAAGGAATATTTTGACTCAACACATTCAACATGTGCATTAGAATATACTTCGAATAGAAAGGAATAATTTGACTAAGCACATACAACACGTGCATTTGAATATACGTAGAAAGAAAGAAATGTTTTGACTCAGCACGCACTGCATGTGCATGAGAATATACTTGGAATTGAAACGAAAGTATAGACTCACCACACAAAACATGTGTATTTGAATATACTTGGTAAATTATGGAATATTGTTGCATAGCACACACAAAATGTGTATTCGAATATACTTCGAGGATAAAGAAGGTTTTGACTAGGTGCAGACAATATGAGCATTAGAACATACTTGGAATAGAAAGATATGATTTGACTGTACACTCAGCATGTGCATTAGATTATGTTAGGAATAGAAAGGAATGTTTTGACTCAGAACACTCAACATATGCGTTAGAATATGCTTGGGATAGTAAGAAATGTTTTGACTCCTATGTCTTTTGTTAGTAAGGTGTACTTGGAATACAAAGTATTGTTTTCACTCAGCACACACAACCTGTGCATTAGAATATACTTGGATTAGAAAGAAATGTTTTGACTCAGCACACACAACATGTGCATTCGAATATACTTGGAATAGAAAGAAGTGTATTGAGTCAGCACACACAACCTGTGCATTAGAATATACTTGGAGTAGATAGGAATGTTTATCCTCAGCAGACAAAACAAGTTCAGTCGAATTAACCTGAAATAGAAAGGAATGTTTTGACTCAGCACGCACAACATGTGCATTAGAATATATTTGGATTCAAAAGTAATGTTTCGATTCAGCACACACAACATGTGCATTAGAATACACTTGGGTTAGCTAAGAATGTTTTACAGGACAGAACATGCGCATAAGAATATCAATGGATTAGATAGGAATGTTTTACTCAGGACACAGAACATGTGCATAACAAATTAGATGGAAAAGAAAGGAATGCATTGACTCAGCACACACATCACGTGCATTAGTATATAATTCGAATAACAAAGATTGTTTTGACTCAGCCCATCCTCCATGTATATTAGAATTACTTGGAATAGAAAGGAATGTTTTGACTCAGCACACACAAGATGTGAATTAGAATACACTTGTAATAGAAATAAATGTTTTGACTCAGTACAAATAACATGTGCATTAGCATCTACATTGAATAGAAAAAATTTTTTAGACTAAGCACACACAACATGTGCATCAGGTTATACGTTGTAGACAAAGGAAAGTTTTCAGTCAGTACACACAACAGTGGCATTAGAATATACTGGGAATAGATAGCAATGTTTTGACTCAGCACACACAACATGTGCATGAGAATATAGTTGGAATAGAAAGGAATATACTTGGAATAGAACCAAATGATTTGAATGAGCACACACTAAATTTGCATTGGAATATACTTGGAATATAAAGGAAAGTTTTTACTCAGCACACACAACATGTGCATTATATTATACTTGGAATAGAAAGGAATGTTTTGACTAAGCACACAATACATGTGAATTAGATTATAGTTGGAATAGAAAGGAATGTTTTGACTCAGCACGCTCAACATGTGCATTAGAATATACTTGGAATCAAAAGTAATGTTTCGATTCAGCACACACTACATGTGCATTAGAATACACTTGGGTTAGCTAAGAATATTTTACAAGACAGAACATGCGCATAAGAATATCAATGGATTAGATAGGAATGTTTTACTCAGGACACAGAACATGTGCATATGAATTTAGATGGAAAAGAAAGGAATGCATTGACTAAGCACACACATCAAGTGCATTAGTATATAATTCGAATAACAAAGATTGTTTTGACTCAGCCCATCCTCCATGTATATTAGAATTACTTGGAATAGAAAGGAATTTTTTGACTCAGCACACACAAGATGTGAATTAGAATACACTTGTAATAGAAATAAATGTTTTGACTCAGTACAAATAACATGTGCATTAGCATCTACATGGAATAGAAAAAAATTTTTAGACTAAGCACACACAACATGTGCATCAGCTTATACGTTGTAGACAAAGGAAAGTTTTCACTCAGCACACACAAAATATGAATTAGTATATAGTTGTAATAGAAAGAAATGTTTTGACTCAGTACACACAACAGTGGCATTAGAATATACTGGGAATAGATAGCAATGTTTTGACTCAGCACACACAACATGTGCATGAGAATATAGTTGGAATAGAAAGGAATATACTTGGAATAGAACCAAATGATTTGAATCAGCACACACTAAATTTGCATTGGAATAAACTTGGAATATAAAGGAAAGTTTTTACTCAGCACACACCACATGTGCATTATATTATACTTGGAATAGAAAGGAATGTTTTGACTAAGCACACAATACATGTGAATTAGATTATAGTTGGAATAGAAAGGAATGTTTTGACCCGGCACACACAACATGCACATTAGAATATACTTGGATTAGATAGAAATGTTTTACCCTGGATTCAGAACATGTGCATAAGAAAATATACTTGAAATAGATAGGAATGCTTTAACTCAGCAGACAAAATATGTGCAGTAGAACATACCTGGAATAGAAAGGAATGTTTTGACTTAGCACGCACAACATATGCATAAGAATGTACTTGGAATAAAAAGGATTGTTTTGACTCAGCACACACAACATGTGCATGAAAATATTCTTAGAATAGTAAGAAATGTTTTAACTAACCACACACAGCATGTGCTTTAGAATATACTTGGAATAGAAAGGAAAGTATAGACTCACCACACAAAACATGTGTATTTGAATATACTTGGTAAATTAAGGAATATTGTTGCATAGCACACACAAAATGTGCATTCGAATATACTTTGAGGAGAAAGGTATGTTTTGACTGAGCATACACAACATGTGCATTAGAATATATTTGAAATCGAAAGAAATGTTTTGACTCAGCACACTCAACATATGCGTTAGAATATGCTTAGAATAGTAAGAAATGTTTTGACTTCTTTGTCTTTTGTTAATAAGGTATACTTGGAATACAAAGGACTGTTTTGACTCAGCACACACAACCTGTGCATTATAATATACTTGGATTAGAAAGAAATGTTTTGACTCAGCACACACAACATGTGCATTTGAATATACTTGGAATAGAAAGAAATGTATTGAGTCAGCACACACAAGCTGTGCATTGGTATATACTTGGAGTAGGAAGGAATGTTTTGACTCAGCATACACAACATGTGCATTAGAATATACTTGGAATAGATAGAAATGTTTTTCCTCAGCAGGCAAAACAAGTTCAGTCGAATTAACCTGGAATAGAAAGGAATGTTTTGACTCAGCACGCTGAACATGTGCATTAGAATATATTTGGAATCAAAAGTAATGTTTCGATTCAGCACACACAACATGTGCATTAGAATACACTTGGGTTAGCTAAGAATGTTTTACAAGACAGAACATGCGCATAAGAATATCAATGCATTAGATAGGAATGTTTTACTCAGGACACAGAACATGTGCATATGAATTTAGATGGAAAAGAAAGGAAAGCATTGACTCAGCACACACATCACGTGCATTAGTATATAATTCGAATAACAAAGATTGTTTTGACTCAGCCCATCGTCCATGTATATTAGAATTACTTGGAATAGAAAGGAATTTTTTGACTCAGCACACACAAGATGTGAATTAGAATACACTTGTAATAGAAATAAATGTTTTGACTCAGTACAAATAACATGTGCATTAGCATCTACATGGAATAGAAAAAAATTTTTAGACTAAGCACACACAACATGTGCATCAGGTTATACGTTATAGACAAAGGAAAGTTTTCACTCAGCACACACAAAATATGAATTAGTATATACTTGTAATAGAAAGAAATGTTTTGACTCAGTACACACAACAGTGGCATTAGAATATACTGGGAATAGATAGCAATGTTTTGACTCAGCACACACAACATGTGCATGAGAATATAGTTGGAATAGAAAGGAATATACTTGGAATAGAAGCAAATGATTTGATACTGCACACACTAAATTTGCATTGGAATATACTTGGAATATAAAGGAAAGTTTTTACTCAGCACACACCACATGTGCATTATATTATACTTGGAATAGAAAGGAATGTTTTGACTAAGCACACAATACATGTGAATTAGATTATAGTTGGAATAGAAAGGAATGTTTTGACTCGGCACACACAACGTGCATTAGAATATACTTGGATTAGATAGAAATGTTTTACCCTGGATTCAGAACATGTGCATAAGAAAATATACTTGAAATAGATAGGAATGCTTTAACTCAGCAGACAAAATATGTGCAGTAGAACTTACCTGGAATAGAAAGGAATGTTTTGACATAGCACGCACAACATATGCATAAGAATGTACTTGGAATAAAAAGGATTGTTTTGACTCAGCACACACAACATGTGCATCAGGTTATACTTTGTAGACAAAGGAAAGTTTTCACTCAGCACACAAAACATGTATATTTGAATATACTTGGAACAGAAAGAAATGTTTTGATGCACCACACACAATCTGTGCATTAGAATAGACTTGGAGTCGAAAGGAGGTTTTGACTAGGCGCACACAACAAGAGCATTAAAATATACTTCAAATAGAAATAAATGTTTTGACTCAGTACAAATAACATGTGCATTAGCATCTACATGGAATAGAAAAAAATTTTTAGACTAAGCACACACAACATGTGCATCAGGTTATACGTTGTAGACAAAGGAAAGTTTTCACTCAGCACACACAAAGTATGAATTAGTATATACTTGTAATAGAAAGAAATGTTTTGACTCAGCACACACAAGCTGTGCATTAGAATATACTTGGAGTAGTAAGGAATGTTTTGACTCAGTAGACAAAACATTTTCAGTCGAATTAACCTGGAATAGAAAGGAATGTTTTGACTCAGCACACTCAAAATGTGCATTAGAATATATTTGGAATCAAAAGTAATGTTTCGATTCAGCACACACAACATGTGCATTAGAATACACTTGGGTTAGCTAAGAATGTTTTACAGGACACAGAACATGCGCATAAGAATATCAATGGATTAGATAGGAATGTTTTACTCAGGACACAGAACATGTGCATAAGAATTTAGATGGAAAATAAAGGAATGCATTGACTCAGCACACACATCACCTGCATTAGTATATACTTCGAATAACAAAGATTTTTTTCACTCATCCCATCCTCCATGTATATTAGAATTACTTGGAATAGAAAGGAATGTTTTGACAAAGCACACACAACATGTGCATTAGAATATACTTGGATTGGATAGAAATGTTTTATCCTGGATTCAGAACATGTGCATAAGAAAATATACTTGAAATAGATAGGAATGCTTTATCTCAGCAGACAAAATATGTGAAGTAGAACTTACCTGGAATAGAAAGGAATGTTTTGACTTAGCACGCACAACATATGCATAAGAATGTACTTGGAATAAAAAGGATTGTTTTGACTCAGCACACACAGCATGTGCATGTAAATATTCTTAGAATAGTAAGAAATGTTTTGACTCACCACACACAGCATGTGCATTAGAATATACTTTGAATAGAAAGGAAAGTATAGACTCACCACACAAAACATGTGTATTTGAATATACTTGGTAAATTAAGGAATATTGTTGCATAGCACACACAAAATGTGCATTCGAATATACTTCGAGGAGAAAGGAATGTTTTGACGGAGCATACACAACATGTACGTTAGAATATATTTGAAATCGAAAGAAATGTTTTGACTCAGCACACACAACATGTGCATTTGAATATACTTGGAATAGAAAGAAATGTATTGAATCAGCACACACAAGCTGTGCATTAGAATATACTTGGAGTAGGAAGGAATGTTTTGACTCAGCATACACAACATGTGCATTAGAATATACTTGGAATAGATAGGAATGTTTTTCCTCAGCAGACAAATCATGTTCAGGCGCATTAACCTGGAATAGAAAGGAATGTTTTGACTCAGCACGCACAACATGTGCATTAGAATATATTTTGAATCAAAAGTAATGTTTCGATTCAACACACACAACATGTGCATTCGAATATACTTGGAATAGAAAGGAATGTTTTGATTCAGCACACACAACATGTGAATTAGAATACACTTGTAATAGAAATAAATGTTTTGACTCAGTGCAAATAACATGTGCATTAGCATCTACATGGAATAGAAAATTTTTTTTAGAATAAGCACACACAACATGTGCATCAGGTTATACTTTGTAGACAAAGGAAAGTTTTCACTCAGCACACAAAACATGTATATTTGAATATACTTGGAATAGAAAGAAATGTTTTGACGCACCAGACACAATCTGTGCATTAGAATAGACTTGGAGTCGAAAGGAGGTTTTGACTAGGCGCACACAACAAGAGCATTAAAATATACTTGAAATGGAAAGAAATGTTTTGACTCAGTGCACTCAACATGTGCATTAGAATATACTTGGAATAGAAAGAAATGTTTTGTCTCAGCACACACAAACTGTGCATTAGAAGAAACTTTGAGGTAAAGAAATGTTTTGTCTCAGCACACACAACATATGCATTAGAATATACTTGGATTACAAAGGAATGTTGGACGCAGGACACAGAATATGTGCATAAGAATAAATCTTTATTAGATAAAAATGTTATTACTCAGCAGACAAAACATATGCAGTAGAATATATCTGGAATAGAAAGGATTTAGTTGAATCAACACACACGACATGAGCATCAGAATATACTTTGAATAGAAATGAATGTTTTGACTCAGCACACACAAAATGTGAATTAATATATATTTGTATTAGAAAGAAATGTTATGACTAAACACATTCAACATGTGCATTAGAATATACTTAGAATACAAATGAATATTTTGACTCAACACACTCAACAAGTGCATTAGAATATACTTCGAAGAGAAAGAAATAATTTGACTAAGCACATGCAACACGTGAATTAGATTATAGTTGAAATAGAAAGGAATGTTTTGACTCAGCACACACAACATGTGCATTAGAATATACTTGGATTAGATAGAAATGTTTTACCCTGGATTCATAACATGTGCATAAGAAAATATACTTGAAATAGATAGGAATGCTTTAATTCAGCAGACAAAATATGTGCAGTAGAACTTACCTGGAATAGAAAGGAATGTTTTGACTTAGCACGCACAACATATGCATAAGAATGTACTTGGAATAAAAAGGATTGTTTTGACTCAGCACACACAACATTTGCATTAGAAGAAACTTTGAGGTAAAGAAATGTTTTGACTCAGCACGCTCAACATGTGCATTAGAATATATTTGGAAAAGATAGGAATGTTGTTCCTCAGCAGACAAAACAAGTTCAGTCGAATTAACCTGGAATAGAAAGGAATGTTTTGACTCAGCACGCTCAACATGTGCATTAGAATATATTTGGAATCAAAAGTAATGTTTCGATTCAGCACACACAACATGTGCATTAGAATACACTTGGGTTAGCTAAGAATGTTTTACAAGACAGAACATGCGCATAAGAATATCAATGGATTAGATAGGAATGTTTTACTCAGGACACAGAACATGTGCATATAAATTTAGATGGAAAAGAAAGGAAAGCATTGACTCAGCACACACATCACGTGCATTAGTATATACTTAGAATAACAAAGATTGTTTTGACTCTGCCCATCTTCCATGTATATTAGAATTACTTGGAATAGAAAGGAATGTTTTGACTCAGCACACACAACATGTGAATTAGAATTCACTTGTAATAGAAATAAATGTTTTGACTCAGTACAAATAACATGTGCATTAGCATCGACATGGAATAGAAAATTTTTTTTAGACTAAGCACACACAACATGTGCATCAGGTTATACTTTGTAGACAAAGGAAAGTTTTCACTCAGCACACACAAAATATGAATTAGTATATACTTGTAATAGAAAGAAATGTTTTGACTCAGTACACACAACAGTGGCATTAGTATATACTGGGAATAGATAGCAATGTTTTGACTCAGCACACACAACATGTGAATGAGAATATAGTTGGAATAGAAAGGAATATACTTGGAATATAACCAAATGATTTGAATCAGCACACACTAAATTTTCATTGGAATATACTTGGAATATAAAGAAAAGTTTTTACTCAGCGCACACCACATGTGCATTATATTATACTTGGAATACAAAGGAATGTTATGACTAAGCACACAAAACATGTGAATTAGATTATATTAGGAATAGAAAGGAATGTTTTGACTCTGCACACACAACATGTGCATTAGAATATACTTGGATTAGATAGAAATGATTTACCCTGGATTCAGAACTTGTGCATAAGAAAATATACTTGAAATAGATAGGAATGCTTTAACTCAGCAGACAAAATATGTGCAGTAGAACTTACCTGGAATAGAAAGGAATGTTTTGACTTAGAACGCACAACATATGCATAAGAATGTACTTGGAATAAAAAGGATTGTTTTGACTCAGCACACACAACATGTGCATGAAAATATTCTTAGAATAGTAAGAAATGTTTTGACTCACCACTCACAGCATGTGCATTAGAATATACTTGGAATAGAAAGGAAAGTATAGACTCACCACACAAAACATGTGTATTTGAATATACTTGGTAAATTAAGGAATATTGTTGCATAGCACACACAAAATGTGCATTCAAATATACTTCGAGGAGAAAGGAATGTTTTGACTGAGCATACACAACATGTACGTTAGAATATATTTTGAATCAAAAGTAATGTTTCGATTCAGCACACACAACATGTGCATTCGAATATACTTGGAATAGAAAGAAATGTATTGAGTCAGCACACACAAGCTGTGCATTAGAATATACTTGGAGTAGGAAGGAATATTTTGACTCAGCATACACAACATGTGCATTAGAATATACTTGGAATAGATAGTAATGTTTTTCCTCAGCAGACAAAACAAGTTCAGTCGAATTAACCTGGAATAGAAAGGAATGTTTTGATTCAGCACGCTCAACATGTGCATTAGAATATATTTGGAATCAAAAGTAATGTTTCGATTCAGCACACACAACATGTGCATTAGAATACACTTGGGTTATGTAAGAATGTTTTACAGGACACAGAACATGCGCATAAGAATATCAATGGATTAGATAGGAATGTTTTACTCAGGACACAGAACATGTGCATAAGAATTTAGATGGAAAAGAAAGGAATGCATTGACTCAGCACACACATCACATGCATTAGTATATACTTCGAATAACAAAGATTTTTTTGACTCAGCCCATCCTCCATGTACATTAGAATTACTTGGAATAGAAAGGAATGTTTTGATTCAGCACACACAACATGTGAATTAGAATACACTTGTAATAGAAATAAATGTTTTGACTCAGTGCAAATAACATGTGCATTAGCATCTACATGGAATAGAATTTTTTTTTTAGAATAAGCTCACACAACATGTGCATCAGGTTATACTTTGTAGACAAAGGAAAGTTTTCACTCAACACACAAAACATGTATATTTGAATATACTTGGAATAGAAAGAAATGTTTTGATGCACCACACACAATCTGTGCATTAGAATAGACTTGGAGTCGAAAGGAGATTTTGACTAGGTGCACACAACAAGAGCATTAAAATATACTTGAAATAGAAATAAATGTTTTGACTCAGTGAACTCAACATGTGCATTAGAATATACTTGGAATAGAGAGAAATGTTTTGACTCAGCACACACAAACTGTGCATTAGAAGAAACTTTGAGGTAAAGAAATGTTTTGTCTCAGCACACCCAACATATGCATTAGAATATACTTGGATTATAAAGGAATGTTGGACTCAGGACACAGAACATGTGCATAAGAATAAATCTTTATTAGATAAAAATGTTATTACTCAGCAGACAAAACATGTGCAGTAGAATATATCTGGAATAGAAAGGATTTAGTTGAATCAACACACACAACATGAGCATCAGAATATACTTCGAATAGAAATGAATGTTTTGACTCAGCACACACAAAATGTGAATTAATATATATTTGTATTAGAAAGAAATGTTATGACTCAACACACTCAACATGTGCATTAGAATATACTTGGAATAGAAAGGAATATTTTGACTCAACACATTCAACATGTGCATTAGAATATACTTCGAATAGAAAGGAATAAATTGATAAAGCACATACAACACGTGAATTAGATTATAGTTGAAATAGAAAGGAATATTTTGACTCAGCACACACAGCATGTGCATTAGAATATACTTGGATTAGATAGAAATGTTTTACCCTGGATTCAGAACATGTGCATAAGAAAATATACTTGAAATAGATAGGAATGCTTTAACTCAGCAGACAAAATATGTGCAGTAGAACTTACCTGGAATAGAAAGGAATGTTTTGACTTAGCACACACAACATATGCATAAGAGTGTACTTGGAATAAAAAGGATTGTTTTGACTCAGCACACACAACATGTGCATGAAAATATTCTTAGAATAGTAAGAAATGTTTTGACTCACCACACACAGCATGTGCATTAGAATATACTTCGAGTAGAAAGAAATGTTTTGACTCAGTACACACAACAGTGGCATTAGTATATACTGGGAATAGATAGCAATGTTTTGACTCAGCACACACAACATGTGCATGAGAATATAGGTGGAATAGAAAGGAATATACTTGGAATAGAACCAAATGATTTGAATCAGCACACACTAAATTTGCATTGGAATATACTTGGAATATAAAGGAAAGTTTTTACTCAGTGCACACCACATGTGCATTAGATTATACTTGGTATAGAAAGGAATGTTTTGACAAAGCACAAACAACATGTGCATTAGAATATACTTGGATTAGATAGAAATGTTTTACCCTGGATTCAGAACATGTGCATAAGAAAATATACTTGAAATAGATAGGAATGCTTTATCTCAGCAGAAAAAATATGTGAAGTAGAACTTACCTGGAATAGAAAGGAATAATTTGTCTTAGCACGCACAACATATGCATAAGAATGTACTTGGAATAAAAAGGATTGTTTTGACTCAGCACACATAACATGTGCATGAAAATATTCTTAGAATAGTAAGAAATGTTTTGAATCACCACACACAGCATGTGCATTACAATATTCTTGGAATAGAAAGGAAAGTATAGACTCACCACACAAAACATGTGTATTTGAATATACTTGGTAAATTAAGGAATATTGTTGCATAGCACACACAAAATGTGCATTCGAATATACTTCGAGGAGAAAGGAATGTTTTGACTGAGCATACACAACATGTACGTTAGAATATATTTTGAATCAAAAGTAATGTTTCGATTCAGCACACACAACATGTGCATTCGAATATACTTGGAATAGAAAGAAATGTATTGAGTCAGCACACACAACCTGTGCATTAGAATATACTTGGAATAGATAGTAATGTTTTTCCTCAGCAGACAAAACATTTTCAGTCGAATTAACCTGGAATAGAAAGGAATGCTTTGACTCAGCACACACAACATGTGCATTAGAATACACTTGGGTTAGCTAAGAATGTTTTACAGGACACAGAACATGCGCATAAGAATATCAATGGATTAGATAGGAATGTTTTACTCAGGACACAGAACATGTGCATAAGAATTTAGATGGAAAATAAAGGAATGCATTGACTCAGCACACACATCACCTGCATTAGTATATACTTCGAATAACAAAGATTTTTTTCACTCATCCCATCCTCCATGTATATTAGAATTACTTGGAATAGAAAGGAATGTTTTGACAAAGCACACACAACATGTGCATTAGAATATACTTGGATTGGATAGAAATGTTTTATCCTGGATTCAGAACATGTGCATAAGAAAATATACTTGAAATAGATAGGAATGCTTTATCTCAGCAGACAAAATATGTGAAGTAGAACTTACCTGGAATAGAAAGGAATGTTTTGACTTAGCACGCACAACATATGCATAAGAATGTACTTGGAATAAAAAGGATTGTTTTGACTCAGCACACACAGCATGTGCATGAAAATATTCTTAGAATAGTAAGAAATGTTTTGACTCACCACACACAGCATGTGCATTAGAATATACTTTGAATAGAAAGGAAAGTATAGACTCACCACACAAAACATGTGTATTTGAATATACTTGGTAAATTAAGGAATATTGTTGCATAGCACACACAAAATGTGCATTCGAATATACTTCGAGGAGAAAGGAATGTTTTGACTGAGCATACACAACATGTACGTTAGAATATATTTGAAATCGAAAGAAATGTTTTGACTCAGCACACACAACATGTGCATTTGAATATACTTGGAATAGAAAGAAATGTATTGAATCAGCACACACAAGCTGTGCATTAGAATATACTTGGAGTAGGAAGGAATGTTTTGACTCAGCATACACAACATGTGCATTAGAATATACTTGGAATAGATAGGAATGTTTTTCCTCAGCAGACAAATCATGTTCAGGCGCATTAACCTGGAATAGAAAGGAATGTTTTGACTCAGCACGCACAACATGTGCATTAGAATATATTTTGAATCAAAAGTAATGTTTCGATTCAACACACACAACATGTGCATTCGAATATACTTGGAATAGAAAGAAATGTATTGAGTCAGCACACACAAGCTGTGCATTAGAATAATCTTGGAATAGAAAGGAATGTTTTGATTCAGCACACACAACATGTGAATTAGAATACACTTGTAATAGAAATAAATGTTTTGACTCAGTGCAAATAACATGTGCATTAGCATCTACATGGAATAGAAAATTTTTTTTAGAATAAGCACACACAACATGTGCATCAGGTTATACTTTGTAGACAAAGGAAAGTTTTCACTCAGCACACAAAACATGTATATTTGAATATACTTGGAATAGAAAGAAATGTTTTGACGCACCAGACACAATCTGTGCATTAGAATAGACTTGGAGTCGAAAGGAGGTTTTGACTTGGCGCACACAACAAGAGCATTAAAATATACTTGAAATGGAAAGAAATGTTTTGACTCAGTGCACTCAACATGTGCATTAGAATATACTTGGAATAGAAAGAAATGTTTTGTCTCAGCACACACAAACTGTGCATTAGAAGAAACTTTGAGGTAAAGAAATGTTTTGTCTCAGCACACACAACATATGCATTAGAGTATACTTGGATTACAAAGGAATGTTGGACGCAGGACACAGAATATGTGCATAAGAATAAATCTTTATTAGATAAAAATGTTATTACTCAGCAGACAAAACATATGCAGTAGAATATATCTGGAATAGAAAGGATTTAGTTGAATCAACACACACGACATGAGCATCAGAATATACTTTGAATAGAAATGAATGTTTTGACTCAGCACACACAAAATGTGAATTAATATATATTTGTATTAGAAAGAAATGTTATGACTAAACACATTCAACATGTGCATTAGAATATACTTAGAATACAAATGAATATTTTGACTCAACACACTCAACAAGTGCATTAGAATATACTTCGAAGAGAAAGAAATAATTTGACTAAGCACATACAACACGTGAATTAGATTATAGTTGAAATAGAAAGGAATGTTTTGACTCAGCACACACAACATGTGCATTAGAATATACTTGGATTAGATAGAAATGTTTTACCCTGGATTCATAACATGTGCATAAGAAAATATACTTGAAATAGATAGGAATGCTTTAATTCAGCAGACAAAATATGTGCAGTAGAACTTACCTGGAATAGAAAGGAATGTTTTGACTTAGCACGCACAACATATGCATAAGAATGTACTTGGAATAAAAAGGATTGTTTTGACTCAGCACACACAACATTTGCATTAGAAGAAACTTTGAGGTAAAGAAATGTTTTGACTCAGCACGCTCAACATGTGCATTAGAATATATTTGGAATAGATAGGAATGTTGTTCCTCAGCAGACAAAACAAGTTCAGTCGAATTAACCTGGAATAGAAAGGAATGTTTTGACTCAGCACGCTCAACATGTGCATTAGAATATATTTGGAATCAAAAGTAATGTTTCGATTCAGCACACACAACATGTGCATTAGAATACACTTGGGTTAGCTAAGAATGTTTTACAAGACAGAACATGCGCATAAGAATATCAATGGATTAGATAGGAATGTTTTACTCAGGACACAGAACATGTGCATATGAATTTAGATGGAAAAGAAAGGAAAGCATTGACTCAGCACACACATCACGTGCATTAGTATATACTTAGAATAACAAAGATTGTTTTGACTCTGCCCATCTTCCATGTATATTAGAATTACTTGGAATAGAAAGGAATGTTTTGACTCAGCACACACAACATGTGAAATAGAATTCACTTGTAATAGAAATAAATGTTTTGACTCAGTACAAATAACATGTGCATTAGCATCGACATGGAATAGAAAATTTTTTTTAGACTAAGCACACACAACATGTGCATCAGGTTATACTTTGTAGACAAAGGAAAGTTTTCACTCAGCACACAAAACATGTATATTTGAATATACTTGGAATAGAAAGAAATGTTTTGATGCACCACACACAATCTGTGCATTAGAATAGACTTGGAGTCGAAAGGAGATTTTGACTAGGCGCACACAACAAGAGCATTAAAATATACTTGAAATACAAAGAAATGTTTTGACTCAGTGCACTCAACATGTGCATTAGAATATACTTGGAATAGAAAGAAATGTTTTGACTCAGCACACACAAACTGTGCATTAGAAGAAACTTTGAGGTAAAGAAATGTTTTGTCTCAGCACACACAACATATGCATTAGAATATACTTGGATTACAAAGGAATGTTGGACTCAGGACACAGAACATGTGCATAAGAATAAATCTTTATTAGATAAAAATGTTATTACTCAGCAGACAAAACATATGCAGTAGAATATATCTGGAATAGAAAGGATTGTGTTGAATCAACACACACAACATGAGCATCAGAATATACTTCGAATAGAAATGAATGTTTTGACTCAGCACACACAAAATGTGAATTAATATATATTTGTATTAGAAAGAAATGTTATGACTCAACACATTCAACATGTGCATTAGAATATACTTAGAATACAAAGGAATATTTTGACTCAACACACTCAACAAGTGCATTAGAATATACTTCGAATAGAAAGAAATAATTTCACTAAGCACATACAACACGTGAATTAGATTATAGTTGAAATAGAAAGGAATGTTTTGACTCAGCACACACAACATGTGCATTAGAATATACTTGGATTAGATAGAAATGTTTTACCCTGGATTCAGAACATGTGCATAAGAAAATATACTTGAAATAGATAGGAATGCTTTAACTCAGCAGACAAAATATGTGCAGTAGAACTTACCAGGAATAGAAAGGAATGTTTTGACTTAGCACGAACAACATATGAATAAGAATGTACTTGGAATAAAAAGGATTGTTTTGACTCACCACACACAGCATGTGCATTAGAATATACTTGGAATAGAAAGGAAAGTATAGACTCACCACACAAAACATGTGTATTTGAATATTCTTGGTAAATTATGGAATATTGTTGCATAGCACACACAAAACGTGCATTCGAATATACTTCGAGGAGAAAGAATGTTTTCACTAGGCGCAGACAATATGAGCATTAGAATATACTTGGAATAGAAAGAAATGATTTGACTGTACACTCAGCATGTGCATTAGATTATGTTTGGAATAAAAAGGAATGTTTTGACTCAGCACACACAACATGTGCATTCGAATATACTTGGATTAGAAAGAAATGTATTGAGTCAGCACACACAAGCTGTGCATTAGAATATACTTGGAGTAGGAAGGAATGTTTTGACTCAGCACACACAACATTTGCATTAGAAGAAACTTTGAGGTAAAGAAATGTTTTGACACAGCATACACAACATGTGCATTAGAATATACTTGGAATAGATAGGAATGTTTTTCCTCAGCAGACAAAACAAGTTCAGTCGAATTAACCTGGAATAGAAAGGAATGTTTTGACTCAGCACGCTCAACATGTGCATTAGAATATATTTGGAATCAAAAGTAATGTTTCGATTCAGCACACACAACATGTGCATTAGAATACACTTGGGTTAGCTAAGAATGTTTTACAGGACAGAACATGCGCATAAGAATATCAATGGATTAGATAGGAATGTTTTACTCAGGACACAGAACATGTGCATATGAATTTAGATGGAAAAGAAAGGAAAGCATTGACTCAGCACACACATCACGTGCATTAGTATATACTTCGAATAACAAAGATTGTTTTGACTCTGCCCATCTTCCATGTATATTAGAATTACTTGGAATAGAAAGGAATGTTTTGACTCAGCACACACAACATGTGAATTAGAATTCACTTGTAATAGAAATAAATGTTTTGACTCAGTACAAATAACATGTGCATTAGCATCGGCATGGAATAGAAAATTTTTTTTAGACTAAGCACACACAACATGTGCATCAGGTTATACTTTGTAGACAAAGGAAAGTTTTCACTCAGCACACACAAAATATGAATTAGTATATACTTGTAATAGAAAGAAATGTTTTGACTCAGTACACACAACAGTGGCATTAGTATATACTGGGAATAGATAGCAATGTTTTGACTCAGCATACACAACATGTGAATGAGAATATAGTTGGAATAGAAAGGAATATACTTGGAATATAACCAAATGATTTGAATCAGCACACACTAAATTTTCATTGGAATATACTTGGAATATAAAGGAAAGTTTTTACTCAGCGCACACCACATGTGCATTATATTATACTTGGAATACAAAGGAATGTTATGACTAAGCACACACAACATGTGAATTAGATTATATTAGGAATAGAAAGGAATGTTTTGACTCAGCACACACAACATGTGCATTAGAATATACTTGGAATAGATAGGAATGTTTTTCCTCAGCAGACAAAACATGTTCAGTCGAATTAACCTGGAATAGAAAGGAATGTTTTGACTCAGCACGCTCAACATGTGCATTAGAATATATTTGGAATCAAAAGTAATGTTTCGATTCAGCACACACAACATGTGCATTAGAATACACTTGGGTTAGCTAAGAATGTTTTACAGGACACAGAACATGTGCATAAGAATTTAGATGGAAAAGAAAGGAATGAATTGACTCAGCACACACATCACGTGCATTAGTATATACTTCGAATAACAAAGATTGTTTTGACTCAGCACACACAACATGTCCATTATAATGTAATTGGAATAAAAAGGAATGTTTTTGCACAGCACACACAAAATGGGTATAGGAATATACTTGGATTAGATAGGAATGGTTTACCCAGGATACAGAACATGTGCATAAGAATATACTTGAAATAGATAGGAATGTTTTAACTCAGCAGACAAAACATGTGACGTAGAACTTACCTGGAATAGAAAGAAATGTTTTGACTCACCATACACAACATGTGCATTCGAATATACTTCGAGCAGAAAGGAATGTTTAGACTCAGCATAAACAACATGTGTGTTAGAATATACTTGGAAAAAAAGAAATGTTTTTGACTCACCACACACAACATGTGCATGAGAATATTCTTAGAATAGTAAGAAATGTTTTGACTCACCACACACAGCATGTGCATTAGAATATACTTGGAATAGAAAGGAAAGTGTAGACTCCCCACACAAAACATGTATATTTGAATATACTTGGAAAATTATGTAACATTGTTGCATAGCACACACAAAATGTACATTCGAATATACTTCAAGTAGAAAGGAATATTTTGACTGAGCATACACAACATGTGCACTAGACTATACTTGGAATAGATAGGAATGTTTTTCCTCAGCAGAAAAAACATGTTCAGTCGAAATAACCTGGAATAGAAAGGAATGTTTCGACAGCACACACAGCATGTGCATTAGAATACACTTGGGTTAGCTAAGAATGTTTTACTCAGGACACAGAACATGCGCATAAGAATATCAATGGATTGGATAGGAATATTTTACACAGGACACAGAACATGTGCATAAGAATTTACATGGAAAAGAAAGGAATGCATTGACTCAGCACACACATCATGTGCATTAGTACATACTTCGAATAACAAAGATTGTTTTGACTCAGCCCATCCTCCATGTATATTAGAATTACTTGGAATAGAAAGGAATGTTTTGACTCAGCACACACAACATGTGAATTAGAATACACTTGTAATAGAAATAAATGTTTTGACTCAGTACAAATAACATGTGCATTAGCATCTACTTGGAATAGAAAAATTTTTTTAGACTAAGCACACACAACGCATGCATCAGGTTATACTTTGTAGACAAAGGAAAGTATTCACTCAGCACACACAAAATATGAATTAGTATATACTTGTAATAGAAAGAAATGTTTGGCTCAGTACACACAACAGTGGCATTCGTATATACTTGGAATAGATAGCAATGTTTTGACTCAGCACACACAACATGTGCATGAGAATATAGTTGGAATAGAAAGGAATATACTTGGAATAAAACAAAATGATTTGAATCAGCACACACTAAATTTGCATCGGAATATACTTGGAATAAAAATAAATGTTTTGACTCAGCACACACAACCTGTGCATTAGAATATACTTGGAGTAGAAAGAAATGTTTTGACTCAGCACACACAACATGTGCATTCGAGTATACTTCGAGCAGAAAGAAATGTTTTGACTCAACACACACAACCTGTGCACTAGAAGAAACTTGGAGTCGAACGAAATGTTTTGACTCAGTACCCACATGTGCATTTGAATATACTTGGAATAGATAACAATGTTTTGACTCAGCACACACAACATATGAATTAGAATATACTTGTAAAAGAAAGAAATTTTTTACTCAGTACACTCAACATGTGCATTTGAATATGCATGGAATAGAAAGGAATGTATTAAGTCAGCACACACAAGCTGTGCATTAGAATATACTTGGAGTAGGAAGGAATGTTTTTCCTCAGCATACAAAACATGTTCAGTCGAATTAACCTGGAATAGAAAGGAATGTTTTGACACAGCACACTCAAAATGTGCATTAGAATATATTGGGAATCAAAAGTAATGTTTCGATTCAGCACACACAACATGTGCATTAGAATACACTTGGGTTAGCTAAGAATGTTTTACAGGACACAGAACATGCGCATAAGAATATCAATGGATTAGATAGGAATGTTTTACTCAGGACACAGAACATGTGCATAAGAATTTAGATGGAAAATAAAGGAATGCATTGACTCAGCACACACATCATGTGCATTAGTATATACTTCGAAAACAAATAATTTTTTGACTCATCCCATCCTCCATGTATATTAGAATTACTTGGAATAGAAAGGAATGTTTTGACAAAGCACACACAACATGTGCATTAGAATATACTTGGATTAGATAGAAATGTTTTACCCTGGATTCAGAACATGTGCATAAGAAAATATACTTGAAATAGATAGGAATGCTTTATCTCAGCAGACAAAATATGTGAAGTAGAACTTACCTGGAATAGAAAGGAATGTTTTGACTTAGCACGCACAACATATGCATTAGAATGTACTTGGAATAAAAAGGACTGTTTTGACTCAGCACACACAACATGTGCATGAAAATATCCTTAGAATAGTAAGAAATGTTTTGACTCACCACACACAGCATGTGCATTAGAATATACTTGGAATAGAAAGGAAAGTATAGACTCACCACACAAAACATGTGTATTTGAATATACTTGGTAAATTATGAAATATTGTTGCATAGCACACACAAAATGTGCATTCGAATATACTTCGAGGAGAAAGAATGTTTTCACTAGGCGCAGACAATATGAGCATTAGAATATACTTGGAATAGAAAGAAATGATTTGACTGTACACTCAGCATGTGCATTAGATTATGTTTGGAATAAAAAGGAATGTTTTGACTCAGCATAATCAATATGTGCATTAGAATATACTTGGAATAGATAGGAATGTTTTTCCTCAGCAGACAAAACATGTTCAGTCAAAATAACCTGGAATAGAAAGGAATGTTTCGACTCAGCACACACAGCATGTGCATTAGAATACACTTGGGTTAGCTAAGAATGTTTTACTCAGGACACAGAACATGCGCATCAGAATATCAATGGATTGGATAGGAATATTTTACACAGGACACAGAACATGTGCATAAGAATTTAGACGGAAAAGAAAGGAATGCATTGACTCAGCACACACATCATGTGCATTAGTACATACTTCGAATAACAAAGATTGTTTTGACTCAGCCCATCCTCCATGTATATTAGAATTACTTGGAATAGAAAGGAATGTTTTGACTCAGCACACACAACATGTGAATTAGAATACACTTGTAATAGAAATAAATGTTTTGATTCAGTACAAATAACATGTGCATTAGCATCTACATGGAATAGAAAATTTTTTTTGGACTAAGCACACACAACGCATGCATCAGGTTATACTTTGTAGACAAAGAAAGTTTTCACTCAGCACACACAAAATATGAATTAGTATATACTTGTAATAGAAAGAAATGTTTTGACTCAGTACACACAACAGTGGCATTAGTATATACTTGGAATAGATAGCAATGTTTTGACTCAGCACACACAACATGTGCATGAGAATATAGTTGGAATAGAAAAGAATATACTTGGAATAAAACAAAATGATTTGAATCAGCACACACTAAATTTGCATCGGAATATACTTGGAATAAAAAGAAATGTTTTGACTCAGCACACACAACCTGTGCATTAGAATATACTTGGAGTAGAATGAAATGTTTTGACTCAGCACACACAACATGTGCATTCGAATATACTTCGAGCAGAAAGAAATGTTTTGACTCAGCACACACAACCTGTGCACTAGAAGAAACTTGGAGTCGAACGAAATGTTTTGCTTAGCACCCACATGTGCATTCGAATATACTTGGAATAGATAACAATGTTTTGACTCAGCACACACAACATGTGAATTAGAATATACTTGTAAAAGAAAGAAATTTTTTACTCAGTACACTCAACATGTGCATTAGAATATGCTTGGAATAGAAAGGAATGTTTTGACTCAGCACACACAAAATGTGAATTATAATATACTTGTATTAGAAAGAAATGATTGGACTCAACACACTCAACATGTGCATTAGAATATACTTGGAATAGAAAGGAATAATTTGACAAAGCACACTCAACATGTGCATTAGAATATGTTTGGAATAGTTAGAAAAGTTTTGACTCAGCACTCACAACATGCGCATGAGAATGTAATTGGAGTACAAAGGAATGTTTTTTCTCAGCACACACACAATATGTATTCGAATATACTTGGATTAGATAGGAATATTTTACCCAGGATACAGAACATGTGCATAAGAATATACTTGAAATAGATAAGAATGTTTTATCTCAGTAGACAAATCTTGTGACGCAGAACTTACCAAGAATAGAAAGGAATGTTTTGACCTAGCACGCTCAAGATGTGCATAAGAATGTACTTGGAATACAAAGATTGTTTTGACTCAGCACACACAACCTGTGCATTAGAATATACTTAGAGTAGAAAGAAATGTTTTGACTCAGCACACACAACATGTGCATTCCAATATACTTCGAGCAGACAGGAATGTTTTGGCTCAGCATAAACAACATGTGTGTTAGAATATACTTGGAATAGAAAGAAATGTTTTGACTCAGCACACACAAGCTATGCACTAGAAGAAATTTAGGGTCGAAAGAAATGTTTTGACTCAGCACACACATGTGCATTCGAATATACTTGGAATAGAAAGGAATGTTTTGACTCAGTACACTCAACATGTGTATTAGAATATGCTTGGAATAGAAAGGAATGTTTTGACTCAGTACACTCAACATGTGTATTAGAATATGCTTGGAATAGAAAGGAATGTTTTGACTCAGCACACCCAACATGTGCATGAGAATATAGTTGGAATAGAAAAGAATATACTTGGAATAAAACAAAATGATTTGAATCAGCACACACTAAATTTGCATCGGAATATACTTGGAATAAAAAGAAATGTTTTGACTCAGCACACACAACCTGTGCATTAGAATATACTTGGAGTAGAATGAAATGTTTTGACTCAGCACACACAACATGTGCATTCGAATATACTTCGAGCAGAAAGAAATGTTTTGACTCAGCACACACAACCTGTGCACTAGAAGAAACTTGGAGTCGAACGAAATGTTTTGACTCAGCACCCACATGTGCATTCGAATATACTTGGAATAGATAACAATGTTTTGACTCAGCACACACAACATGTGAATTAGAATATACTTGTAAAAGAAAGAAATTTTTTACTCAGTACACTCAACATGTGCATTAGAATATGCTTGGAATAGAAAGGAATGTTTTGACTCAGCACACACAAAATGTGAATTATAATATACTTGTATTAGAAAGAAATGATTGGACTCAACACACTCAACATGTGCATTAGAATATACTTGGAATAGAAAGGAATAATTTGACAAAGCACACTCAACATGTGCATTAGAATATGTTTGGAATAGTTAGAAAAGTTTTGACTCAGCACTCACAACATGTGCATGAGAATGTAATTGGAGTACAAAGGAATGTTTTTTCTCAGCACACACACAATATGTATTCGAATATACTTGGATTAGATTGGAATATTTTACCCAGGATACAGAACATGTGCATAAGAATATACTTGAAATAGATAAGAATGTTTTATCTCAGTAGACAAATCTTGTGACGCAGAACTTACCAAGAATAGAAAGGAATGTTTTGACCTAGCACGCTCAAGATGTGCATAAGAATGTACTTGGAATACAAAGGATTGTTTTGACTCAGCACACACAACCTGTGCATTAGAATATACTTAGAGTAGAAAGAAATGTTTTGACTCAGCACACACAACATGTGCATTCCAATATACTTCGAGCAGACAGGAATGTTTTGGCTCAGCATAAACAACATGTGTGTTAGAATATACTTGGAATAGAAAGAAATGTTTTGACTCAGCACACACAAGCTATGCACTAGAAGAAATTTGGAGTCGAAAGAAATGTTTTGACTCAGCACACACATGTGCATTCGAATATACTTGGAATAGAAAGGAATGTTTTGACTCAGTACACTCAACATGTGTATTAGAATATGCTTGGAATAGAAAGGAATGTTTTGACTCAGAACGCACAACATGTGCATTAGAATATACTTGGAATAGATAGAAATTTTTTGACTCAGTACACTAAACATGTGCATTAGAATATGCTTGGAAATGAAAGAAATGTTTTGACTCAGCACCCACAACATGTGCATTAGAATGTAATTGGATTAGAAAGGAATGTTGTAGTCAGGACACAGAACATGTGCATAAGAATGAAATTGTAATACAAAGGAATGTTTTGACTTAGCACACACAGCATGTGTATTGGAATATACTTGGATTAGATACCAATGTTTTACCCAGGATACAGAACATGTGCATAAGAATATACTTGAAATAGTTAGGAATGTTTTAACTCAGCAGACAAAATATGTGCAGTAGAACTTACCTGTAATAGAAAGGAATGTTTTGACTCAGCACACACAACCTATGCATTAGAATATACTTGGAGTCGAAAGAAAAGTTTTTTCTCAGCTCACACAACATGTGAATTAGAATGTACATGGATTAGATAGGAATGTTGTAGTTAGGACACAGAACATGTGAATAAGAATAAACCTTTATTAGATAGGAATGTTTTTACTCAGCAGACAAAACATGTGCAGCAGAATATATCTGGAATGGAATGGAATTCGTTGAATAAGCACACACAACATGTGCATGAGAATATACTTGGAAAAGAAAGGAAAACTTTGAATAAGCACACACAACATGTGCATGAGAATATACTTGGAATAGAATGAAATGTTTTGACTCAGCACACAAAACATGTGAATTAGAATATACTTGGAAAAGAAAGAAATTTTCTGACGCAGTACACTCAACATGTGCATTAGAATATGGTTGGTATAGAAAGCAAGCTTTTGACATAGCACATACAACATGTACATTAGAATATACCTGGAATAAAAAGGAATGTTTCGACTATGCACACACAACATGTGCATTAGAATATACTTGGAATAGAAAGAAATGTTTTGACTCAGTACATTCAACATGTGCATTAGAATATGCTTGGAATAGAAAGGAATGTTTTGACTGAGCACACACAAAATGTGATTTATAATATACTTGTATTAGAAAGAAATGTTTGGACTCAACACACTCAACATGTGCATTAGAAAATACTTGGAATAGAAAGGAATAATTTGACAAAGCACACTCAACATGTGCATTAGAATATGCTTGGAATAGAAAGAAAAGTTTTGACTCAGCACTCACAACAGGTGCATGAGAATGTAATTGGAGTACAAAGGAATGTTGTTGCTTAGCACACACAAAATATGTATTCGAATATACTTGGATTAGATAGGAATGTTTTACCCAGGATACAGAACATGTGCATAAGAATATACTTGAAATAGATCGGAATGTTTTAACTGAACAGAAAAATCTTGTGCCGTAGCACTTACCTGGAATAGAAAGGAATGTTTTGACCTAGCACGCACAACATGTGCATAAGAATGTACTTGGAATACAAAGGATTGTTTTGACTCAGCAGACACAAGCTGTGCACTAGAAGAAACTTGGAGTCGAAAGAAATGTTTTGACTCAGCACACACATGTTCATTCGAATATACTTGGAATAGATAACAATGCTTTGACACAGCACACACAACATGTGCATTAGAATATGGTTGGAATAGAAAGCAAGCTTTTGAGGTAGCTCATACAACATGTGCATTAGAATATACCTGGAATAAATAGGAATGTTTCAACACTGCACACACATGTGCATTAGAATATACTTGGAATAGAATGAAATGTTTTGACTCAGTACATTCAACATGTGCATTAGGATATGCTTGGAATAGAAAGGAATGTTTTGACTCAGCACACACAAAATGTGAATTATAATATACTTGTATTAGAAAGAAATATTTGGACTCAACACACTCAACATGTGCATTCGAATATACTTGGAATAGATAACAATGCTTTGACTCAACACACTCAACATGTGCATTAGAATATACTTAGAATAGAAAGGAATAATTTGACTAAGCACACACAACATGTGCAATTGAATATACTTCGAATAGAAAGGAATGTTTTGACTCAACACATTCAACATGTGTATTAGAATATACTTGGAATAGGAAGGAATGTGTTGACTCAGCAAAGACAACATATGCATTAGAATAAAATTGGAAAAGAAAGGAATGTTTTACCCAGGATACAGAACATGTGCGTAAGGATATACTTGAAATAGATAGGAATGTTTTAACTAAGCAGACAAATCTTGTCCTGTAGAACTTACCTGGAATAGAAAGGAATGTATTGACCTAGCACGTAAAACATGTGCATAAGAATGTACTTGGAATACAAAGGATTGTTTTGAATCAGCATACGCAAACTGTGCATTAGAATGCACTTGGAGTATAAAGAAATTTTTGACACAGCGCACACAGCATTTCCATTCGAATATATTTTGAGCAGATAGCAAGGTTTTGACTCAGCACACACAACATGTGCATTGGAATATATTTGGAATAGAAAGAAATGTTTTGACTCACCACACACGATGTGTCCATAGAATATACTTGGATTAGATAGGAATGTTTTTACTCAGCAGACAAAATATGTACAGTAGAATTTACCTGGAATAGAAAGGAATGTTTTGACATAGCACGCAAAACATGTGCATAAAAATATACTTGGAATACAAAGGAATGTTTTTATTCAATCACAAACATGTGCATAAGATTATACTTGGAATAGAATAGAAAACTTTGACAAAGCACGCACAACATGTGCATTTGAATATACCTCAAATAGAAAGCATGACTTTGACTCAGCACACACAACATGCGAATTACAATATACTTGTATTAGAAAGAAATGTTTTGACTCAACACACTCAACATCTGCATTAGAATATACTTGGAAGAAAAAGGAAAGTATTGACTCAGTACACAAAACATGTATATTTGAATATACTTGGAAGATTAAGGAATATTGTGACATAATACGACAAAAATGTGCATTCGAATATACTTGGAGTCGAAAGGAGGTTTTGACTTGGCACACACATTATGAGCATTAAAATATACTTGGAATAGAAAGAAATGTTTTGACTCAGTACATTCAACATGTGCAATAGAATATGCTTGGAATATTAAGAAATGTTTTGACTAAAACGCACAACATGCGCATCAGAATATAGTTGGAATAGAAAGAAATTTTTTGACTCAGTACACTGAACATGTGGATTAGAATATGCTTGGAATAGAAAGAAATGTTTTGACTCAGCACCCACAACATGTGCATTAGAATGTAATTGGATAAGATAGCAATGTTTTACCTAGGATACAGAACATGTGCATAAGAATATACTTGAAATAGATAGGAATGTTTAAACTCAGCAGACAAAATATGTGCAGTAGAACTTACCTGAAATAGAAAGGAATGTTTTGACTTAGCTCGTACAACATGTGCATCACAAAGTTTTGGAATACAAAGGATTGTTTTGACTCAGCACACACAACCTGTGCGTTAGAATATACTTGGAATAGAAAGAAATGTTTTGACTCAGTACACTCAACATGTGCATTAGAATATGCTTGGAATAGAAATAAATGTTTTGCCACAGCACACACAACATGTGCATTAGAATATACTTCGAGTAGAAAGAAATGTTTTGACTTAGCACAAACAACATGTGCATTAGAATATACTTGGGAGTAGAAACAAATGTTTTAACTCAGCACACACAACATGTGCATTTGAATATACTTCGAGCAGAAAGGAATGTTTTGACTCAGCATAAAGAACATGTGCGTGAGAATATACTTGGAATAGAAGGGCATGTTTCGACTCAGCACACACAACATGTGCATTAGAATTTATTTGGATTAGATAGGAATATTTTACTCAGGACACAGAAAAAGTGCATATGAATATCATTGGATTAGATAGGAATGTTTTACTCTGGACACAGTAAATGTGCATAAGAATTTACCTGTAAAAGATATGAATGCTTTGACTCAGCACACACATGTGCACTAGAATGTAGATGGAATAGAAAGGAACACATTGACTGAGCACACACAACATGTCCATTCGATTATACTTGGAATAGAAAGAAATGTTTTGACTCAGCACACACAACATGTGCATTAGAATGATATTGGAATACAAAGGATTGATTTGACTCATCACACACAACATGTGCATTAGAATATATTTGGATTAAATAAGAATGTTTTACCTAGGACACAGAGCATGTGCATAAGAATATCATTGGATTAGATAGGAATGATTTGCTCATGGCACAGAACATGTGCATGAGAATTTAGATGGAAAAGAAAGGAATGCTTTGACTCAGCACACACAACATGTGCATTTGTATATTCCACCACCAGTGGGCTGATGTAGCCTCAAACCGTGCATCTTGGCGCCTCACAGCTCGGCTGGCAGCAACCTCCTTTGAAGAAGACTGCAGAGCCCACCTCACTGACAAAAGACAAATGAGGAAAAACCCAACACGCAACCCACAACATGTGAATTAGAATACACTTGTAATAGAAAGAAATGTTTTGTCTCAGTACAAATAACATGTGCATTAGGATCTACTTGGAATAGAATTTTTTTTGACTCAGCACACACAACATGTGCATTAGAATGATATTGGAATACAAAGGATTGATTTGACTCATCACACACAACATGTGCATTAGAATATACTTGGATTAAATAAGAATGTTTTACCTAGGACACAGAGCATGTGCATAAGAATATCATTGGATTAGATAGGAATGATTTGCTCATGGCACAGAACATGTGCATGAGAATTTAGATGGAAAAGAAAGGAATGCTTTGACTCAGCACACACAACATGTGCATTCGAATATACTTCGAATAACAAAGATTGATTTGACTCAGCACATTTTCATTGTGCATTAGAATTTACTTGGAATACAAAGAAATGTTTTGACTTAGCTCACACATCATGTGCATTATAATTTACTTGGCATAGAAAGGAATGCTTTGACTCTGCACACACAACATGTGAGTTAGAAAACACTTCTAATAGAAAGAAATGTTTTGACTCAGTACAAATAAAATGTGCATTTGCATTTCCTTGGAATAGAAAAAGTTTTTTTTACTCAGCACACACAATATGCGCAAGATTATACTTTGTATACAAAGGAAAGTTTTCACTCAGCACACACAAAATATTAATTAGTATATACTTGTAATAGAAAGAAATATTTTCACTCCGTACACTCAACACTCAACATTGGCATTAGTATATACTTGGAATAAATAGCAATATTTTGACAAAACATGAGCATTAGAATATATTTGGAATAGAAAGAAATGATTTGACTCAGCACACACAACCTGTGCATTAGAATATACTTTGAGTTGAAAGGAATGCTTTGACTCAGCATACACAACATGTGCATTAGAATATATTTGAAATAGAGAGGAATGTTTTGACTTAGCACATACAACATGTGGATTAGAATATACTTGGATTAGATAAGAATGTTTTACCCAGGACACAGAACATGTGCATAAGAATATACTTGAAAGAGATAGGAATGTTTTTACTCAGCAGTCAAAACATTTTCAGTCGAATTTACCCGGAAAAGAAATGAATGTTTTGAGTCAGCACACACAACATGTGCATTAGAATAGAGTTGGAATAGAAAGGAATACTTTGACTAAGCACACAGAACATGTGCATTTGTATATTCCACCACCAGTGGGCTGATGTAGCCTCAAACGGTGCATCTTGGCGCCTCACAGCTCGGCTGGCAGCAACCTCCTTTGAAGAAGACTGCAGAGCCCACCTCACTGACAAAAGACAAATGAGGAAAAACCCAACACGCAACCCACAACATGTGAATTAGAATACACTTGTAATAGAAAGAAATGTTTTGTCTCAGTACAAATAACATGTGCATTAGGATCTACTTGGAATAGAATTTTTTTTTGACTCAGCACACACAACATGTGCATTAGAATGATATTGGAATACAAAGGATTGATTTGACTCATCACACACAACATGTGCATTAGAATATACTTGGATTAAATAAGAATGTTTTACCTAGGACACAGAGCATGTGCATAAGAATGTCATTGGATTAGATAGGAATGTTATGCTCAGGGCACAGAACATGTGCATGAGAATTTAGACGGAAATGAAAGGAATGCATTGACTCAGAGCACACATCACGTGCATTAGTATATACTTCGAATACAAAGATTGTTTTGACTCAGCCCATCCTCCATGTATATTAGAATTACTTGGAATAGAAAGGAATGTTTTGACTCAGCACACACAACATGTGAATTAGAATACACTTGTAATAGAAAGGAATGCTTTGATTCAGCACACACAACATGTGCATTAGAATATACTTCGAATAACAAAGATTGTTTTGACCCAGCACATTTTTATTGTGCATTAGAATTTACTTGGAATACAAAAAAATGTTTTCACTTAGCTAACACATCATGTGCATTATAATTTACTTGGAATAGAAAGGAATGTTTTGACTCAGCACACACAACATGTGAGTTAGAATACACTTGTAATAGAAAGAAATGTTTTGACTCTGTACAAATAACATGTGCATTAGCATCTCCTTGGAATAGAAAAAGGTTTTTGACTCAGCACACACAATATGCGCAAGATTATATTTGTATACAAAGGAAAGTTTTCACTCAGCAAACACAAAATATTAATTAGTATATACTTGTAATAGAAAGAAATGTTTTCACTCAGTACACTCAACATTGGCATTAGAATATACTTGGAATAAATAGCAATGTTTTGACTCAGCACACAAAACATGTGCATCCGAATATAGTTGGAATAGAAAGGAATACTTTGACTAAGCACACACAACATGTGCCTTCGAATATACTGGGAATTGAAAGAAATGTTTTGACTCAGCACACACAACATGTGCATGAGAATATTCTTAGAATAGTAAGAAATGTTTTTGATCACCACATACAGCATGTGCATTAGTATAGACTTGGAATAGAAAGGAAAGTACTGACTCAGCAGACAAAAAAATATACATTTGAATATCCCTGGAAGATTAAGGAATATTGTGACATAGCACACACAAACTCTGTATTAGAATATACTTCAATTAGAAAGGATGATTTGACTAGGTGCATACAACATGAACATTGGAATATATTTGGATTAGATAGGAATATTTTACTCAGGACACAGAGCATGTGCATAAGAATATCATTGGATTAGATAGGAATGTTTTGCTCAGGGCACAGAACATGTGCATAAGAATTTAGATGGAAAAGAAAGGCATGATTTGACTCAGCACACAGCACATGTGCAATAGAATATACTTCGAATAACAAACATTGTTTTGACTCAGCACATCCTCCATGTGCATCAGAATTTACTTGGAATACAAAGAAATGTTTTGACTTAGCTCTCACATCATGTGCATTATCATTTACTTGGTATAGAAAGGAATATTTTCACTCAGCACACACAACATGTGCATTAGAATATACTTGGAGTAGAAATAAAGTTTTGCCTCAGCACACACAATATGTGCATTAGAATATACTTAGAATAGAGTGGAATGTTTTGACTCAGAATGCACAACATGTGCATTAGAATATACTTGGAATAGAAAGAAATGTTTTAAATCAGAACACTCAACATGTGCATTAGAATATGCTTGGAATAGAAAGAAATGTTTTGACTCAGAACACTCAACATGTTCATTCGAATATACTTCGAGCAGAAAGGAATGTTTTGTCTCAGGATAAACAACATGTACGTTAGAATATACTTGAAATAGAAAGAAATGTTTTGACTCAGCACACAAAACTATGCATTAGAATATATTTGGAGTCGAAAGAAAAGTTTTGACTCAGCACACACAACGTGTTGATTTGAATATACTTGGAATAGAAAGAAGTGTTTTGACTCAGCACACACAACCTGTGCATTAGAATATAGTTGGAGTAGAAAGAAATGTTTTGACTCAGCTCACACAACATCTGCACTTAAATATACTTGGATTAGATAGGAATGTTGTACTCAGCAGACAAAACATGTGCAGTAGAATATACTTCGAATAGAAATGAATGTTTTGACTCAGCACACACAAATTGTGAATTAAAATTTACTTGTATTAGAAAGAAATGTTTTGACACAACACACTCAACATGTGCATTAGAATATACTTAGAATAGAGTGGAATGTTTTGACTCAGAACGCACAACATGTGCATTAGTATATACTTGGAATAGAAAGAAATGTTTTGACTCAGTACACTCAACATGTGCATTAGAATATGCTTGGAATAGAAATAAATGATTTGCCACAGCACACACAACATGTGCATTAGAATATAGTTGGAGTAGAAAGAAATGTTTTGACTCAGCTCACACAACATCTGCATTTAAATATACTTGGATTAGATAGGAATGTTGTACTCAGGACACAGAACATGTGCATAAGAATAAACCTTTATTAGATAGGAATGTTTTTACTCAGCAGACAAAACATGTGCAGTAGAATATATTTGGAAAGAAAGGAATAAGTTGAATCCGCATACACAACACGTGCATTAGAATATACTTGGATTAGATAGGAATATTTTACTCAGGACACAGAAAATGTGCATATGAATATCATTGGATTAGATAGGAATGTTTACTCTGGACACAGAAAATGTGCATAAGAATTTACCTGGAAAAGATAGGAATGCTTTGACTCAGCACACACAACATGTGCACTAAAATGTAGATGGAATAGAAAGGAACACATTGACTGAGCACACACATGTCCATTCGATGATACTTGCAATAGGAAGAAATGTTTTGACTCAGCACACAAAACAGGTGCATTAGGATATACTTGGAGTAGAAAGAAATATTTTGACTCAGCACACACAACATGTGCATTAGAATGTCATTGGATTAAATAAGAATGTTTTACCTATGAAACAGAGCATGTGCATAAGAATATCATTGGATTAGATAGGAATGTTTTGCTCAGGGCACAGAACATGTGCATGTGAATTTAGATGGAAAAGAAAGGAATGCTTTGACTCAGCACACACAACATGTGCATTAGAATATACTTCAAATAACAAAGATTGATTTGACTCAGCACATTTTCATTGTGCATTGGAATTTACTTGGAATACAAAGAAATGTTTTGACTTAGCTCACACATCATGTGCATTAGAATGTCATTGGATTACAAAGGATTGATTTGACTCATCATACACAACATGTGCATTAGAATATACTTGGATTAAATAAGAATGTTTTACCTATGAAACAGAGCATGTGCATAAGAATATCATTGGATTAGATAGGAATGTTTTGCTCAGGGCACAGAACATGTGCATGTGAATTTAGATGGAAAAGAAAGGAATGCTTTGACTCAGCACACACAACATGTGCATTAGAATATACTTCAAATAACAAAGATTGATTTGACTCAGCACATTTTCATTGTGCATTGGAATTTACTTGGAATACAAAGAAATGTTTTGACTTAGCTCACACATCATGTGCATTATAATTTACTTGGCATAGAAAGGAATGCTTTGACTCTGAACACACAACACGTGAGTTAGAATACACTTCTAATAGAAAGTAATGTTTTGACTCTGTACAAATAACATGTGCATTAGCATCGCCTTGGAATAGAAAAAGTTTTTTTGACTCAGCACACACAATATGCGCAAGATTATACTTTGTATACAAAGGAAAGTTTTCACTCAGCACACAAAATATTAATTGGTATATACTTGTAATAGAAAGAGATGTTTTCACTCAGTACACTCAACATTGGCATTAGAATATACTTGGAATAGATAGCAATGCTTTAACTCAGCACACACAACATGTGCATTAGAATATATGTGGAACCGAAAGAAATGTTTTGACACAGTACACTCAGCCTGTGAATTAGAATATAATTGGAATACAAAGGAATGTATTGACTCAGCATGCACAACATGTGTATTAGAATATACTTGGATTAGATAGGAATGTTTTACCCAGGACACAGAACATGTGCATAAGAATATACTTGGAATAGATAGGGATGTATTTCCTCAGCACACATAGTGGAATTAGTATATACTTGGAATAGAAAGGATTGTTTGACTCAGCACACACATGTGCATTAGAATATACTTGGAATAGAAATAAATGTTTTGACTCAGCACATACAACCTTTGCATTAGAATATTATTGGAGTAGAAAGGAATGTTTTGACTCAGCATACACAACATGTGCATTTGTATATACTTGTAATAAAAAGAAATGTTTTGTCTCAGTAGACATAAAAGGTGCATAAGAAAACACTTGGGATAGATAGGAATGTTTTACTTGGCACACACAACATGTGCATTAGAATATACTTGGATTAGATAGGAATGTTTTACTCAGGATACAGAACATGCAGATAAGAATATACTTCAAATAGATAGGAATGATTTTACTAGTCAGACAAAATATGTTCAGTCGAATTTACTTGGAATAGAAAGGAATGTTTTGACTCAGCATACACAATATGTGCTTTAGAATACACTTGTAATTGAAAGAAATGTTTTGATTCAGCACACACAACATGTGCATTAGAATATACTTGGAGTAGAAAGAAATGTTTTGACTTAGCACACACAAAATTTGAATAGAATATACTTGTACTAGAAAGAAATATTTTGACTCAACACACTCAACATGTGCAGTAGAATATAGTAGAATTATAAAGGTTTGTTTTGTCTCAGCACAAACATGTGCATAAGAATAAACTTGGAATAGAAAAGAATGTTTTGACTCAGCACACACAACATGTGGATCGGAATATACTCAGAATAGAAAGGAAAGTATTGACTCAGCACACACCACATATGCATTAGAATATACTTGGAATAGAAAGGAATGTTTTGACCCCAAACAAGAAGGATGTGTATTAGAATATACTTGGAATAGGAAGGAATGTTTTGACTCAGCACAGACAACATGTGCCTTTGAATATACTTGCAAAAGAAAGAAATGTTTTGACTCAACACACACAACATGTGCATGAGAATATTCTTAGAATAGTAAGAAATGTTTTTAATCACCACACACAACATGTGCATTGGAATAGAAAGGAATGCTTTGACTCAGCATACACAACATGTGCATTAGAATATATTTGGAATAGAAAGGAATATTTTGTCTCAGCACGCACAACATGTGCATGAAATATTCTTAGAATAGTAAGAAATGTTTTTAATCATCACACACAGCATGTGCATTGGAATATACATGGAATAGAAAGAAATGTTTTGACTCAGCACACACAACATGTACATTAGAATATACTTGGAATAGAAAGGAAAGTATTGACTCATCACACAAAACATGTATATTTGAATATACTTTGAAGATTAAGGAATATTGTGACATAGCACGCACAAAATGTGCATTAGAATGTACTTCGAGTAAAAAGGATGTTTTGACTAGGCGGACACAACATGAGCATTAGAATATACTTGGAATAGAAAGGAATGCTTTGTCTCAGCATACACAACATGTGCATTAGAATATATTTGGAATAGAAAGGAATATTTTGTCTCAGCACGCACAACATGTGCATGAAATATTCTTAGAATAGTAAGAAATGTTTTTAATCACCACACACAGCATGTGCATTGGAATATACATGGAATAGGAAGGAAATTATTGACTCACCACACAAAACATGTATATTTGAATATACTTGGAAGAATAAGGAATATTGTGAAATAGCACGCACAAAATATGCATTAGAATATAGTTGGAATAGAAAGAAATGTTTTGACTCAGTACACTCAACATGTGCATGAGAGTATTCTTCGAATAGAAAGGAATATTTTCACTCAGCACGCACAACATGTGCATTAGAACATACTTGGAATAGAAAGAAATGTTTTGACTCAGCACATAAAACTATGCATTAGAATATACTTGGAGTCGAAAGAAAAGTTTTGACTCAGCACACACATCGTGTTGATTCGAATATACTTGGAATAGAAAGAAATGTTTTGACTCAGCACACACAACCTGTGCATTAGAATATAGTTGGAGTAGAAAGAAATGTTTTGACTTATCTCACACAACATCTGCATTTAAATATACTTGGATTAGATAGGAATGTTGTACTCAGGACACAGAACATGTGCATAAGAATAAACCTTTATTAGATAGGAATGTTTTTACTCAGCAGACAAAACATGTGCAGTAGAATATATCTGGAATAGAAAGGAATCAGTTGAATCCGCACACAAAACATGTGCATTAGAATATACTTCGAATAGAAATGAATGTTTTGACTCAGCACACACAAATTGTGAATTATAATATACGTGTATTAGAAAGAAATGTTTTGACTCAACACACTTAACATGTGCATTAGAATATACTTAGAATAGAGTGGAATGTTTTGACTCAGAACGCACAACATGTGCATTAGAATATACTTGGAATAGAAAGAAATGTTTTGACTCAGTATACTCAACATGTGCATTAGAATATGCTTGGAATAGAAATAAATGATTTGCCACAGCACACACAACATGTGCATTAGAATATACTTCGAGTAGAAAGAAATGTTTTGACTTAGCACACACAACATGTGCATAAGAATATACTTGGCGTAGAATGAAATGTTTTGACTCAGCACACACAACATGTGCATTTGAATATACTTCGAGCAGAAAGGAATGTTTCGACTCAGCACACACAACATGTGCATTAAAATTTACTTGCATTAGATAGGAATATTTTACTTAGGACACAGACCAAGTAATTTCTACTGCACACTCTTTGTCTGCTGACACCAAACATTCCTATTTAATCCAAGTATATTCTTATGCACATGTTCTGTGTCCTGAGTAAAACATTCCTTTCTATTCCAAGAATATTCTAATGCACATTTGTGTGTGCTGAATCAAAACATTCCTTACTCTTCCAATATATACTAATGCACATGTTTTGTCTGCTGAGTCAACACATTCCTATCTAATCCAAGTATATTCTTATGCAAACGTCCTGTGTCCTGAGTAAAACATTCCTTTCTATTCCAAATATATTCTAATGCACACACTATGTATTCTGAGTCAAAACTTTCCTTTCGCTTACAAGTTTATTCTAATACACATGTTATGTGTGCTGAGTCAAAACATTCCCTTTTATTACAAGGTATATTCTAAAACACATGTTGTGTCCTCAGTCGAAACGTTAATTTTTTATAATGCACATGTTGTATGTGCTGAGTCAAAACATGTCCTTCGATTCCAAGCATATTCTAATGCACATGCTGAGTGTACTGAGTCAAAATATTTTTTTCAATTCCAAGTATATTCTTACGCACATGTTGTACGTGCTGAGTCAAAACATTCCTTAGTATTCCAATTATATTGTAATGCACACGTTGTGTGTGCTAAGTCAAAACATTCCATTCTATTCCAAGTATATTCTAATGAACATGATGTGTGTATTGAGTCAGAACATTTCTTTCTATAATTGAAATACAAAGGAATGTTTTGACGCAGCACACACAACATGTGTATTAGAATATGCCTGGATTAGATAGGATTGTTTTACCCAGGACACAGCACATGTGCTTAAGAATATGTTTGAAATAGATAGGAATGTTTTTACTCAGGAGCCAAAACATGTGAAGTAGAATTTACCTGGAATTTAAATGTTTTGACTAGGTGCAGACAATATGAGCATTAGAATATACTTGGAATAGAAAGAAATGATTTGAAAGTACACTCAGCATGTGCATTAGATTATGTTTGGAATAGAAAGGAATGTTTTGACTCAGCACACTCAACATATGTGTTAGAATATGCTTGGAATAGTAAGAAATGTTTTGACTCCTTTGTCTTTTGTTAGTAAGGTGTACTTGGAATGCAAAGGAAAGTTTTTACTCAGCACACACAACATGTGCATAAGAATATACTTGGAATACAAAGGATTGTTTTAACTCAGCACAAACAACATGTGAGTAAAATATACTTGGAATAGAAAGGAATACTTTGACAGCACACACAACATGTGCATTCGAATATGCTTGGAATAGTAAGCAAGGTTTTGACTCAGCACACACAGCATGTGTATTTGAATATACTTGGAATAAAAAGGAATGTTTCGACTCAGCACCCACAACATGTTCATTAGTATATACTTGGAATAGAATGGAATGTTTTGACTTAGCATACACAACATGTACTTTAGAATATACTTGTAATAAAAATAAATGTTTTGACTCAGTACATATAACATGTGTATTAGAATATACTTGAATAGATAGAAATGTTTTAACTCAGCACACACAACATGTGCATTAGAATATACTTGGAATAGAAAGGAAAGTGTTTACTTAGCACACACATCATGTGCATTAGAATGCAATTGGAATAGAAAGGAATGTGTTTACTCAGCACACACAACATGTGCATTAGAATTTACTTGGAATAGAAAGGAATGTGTTTACTTAGCACACACTACATGTGCTTGAGAGTTTATTTGGAATAGAAAGGAAAGTTTTGACTGCACACACAACATGTGCATTAGCATATACTTGGAATAGAAAGAAATGTTCTGACTCATCACACACATCATATGCATTAGAATATAGAGTTAGGATAGAAAGGAATGCTATGGTTCACACACACAACATGTGCATAAGAATATACTTGTAATAAAAAGAAATGTTTAGACTCAGTACATATAACATGTGCATTAGAATATACTTGGAATTGAAAGGAATGTTTTGACTCAGCATACACAACACTTGCATTAGAATAAAATTGGTTTAGAAAGGAATGTTTTTATCAGCACACAGAGCATCTGCATTAGAATATACTTGGAATAGAACGGAATGTTTTGACTGAGCACACACAGCATGTGCATTAGAATATACTTGGAATAGAAAGGAATGTTTTACTCAGGACACAGGACATGTGCATAAAAATACACTTGGTTTAGATAGGAATGTTTTTACTCAGCAGAGAAAACATGTCCATTTGAATATAGTATCGTTTGAAGAGAAAGGAATGTTCGACACAGCAACAATAAAGAGTTCCGAGAGGCCAACCATTTAAATTCCTCACACCATTCTATTTCATTTTGCACCATCACATCAAGGCTACCTGAATATTGGAGGAACAACACAATGTTCCATCTGGACACTCTCCAACCAGATAGCATTGACATCAACTTCCCCAATTTCCATTAAACCCCTCCCATAAATCTCTTTTCCTATCATCCTCCTTTCCTCCAGCTCCTCCCTCCCCCTCTCCATTCAGAGAACCACCCTCTCCCCTATCATCACTCAGATTTTTTTCTTCTTCTACCTTCCCAATTGTAGCCACCTATTGCTTCTTACCAGTTAGCCTGTACTCTCCCCTACCCCATTTCTCCTCCTTTCCTCACCCCACCTTTTAATTTAGGCACCTGCCTGTCATTGCTCATTCCTTGATGAAGGCCTCAGGCCTTGGGTTAACCTTTACTTCCTATGTACACTAGATCTTCCAGTTTTCCACTACCAGGAATCTGCAAGTCAAAATGCATGGGGAATGTCCTGCATCATGTGAACCCCAACAGGCAAATTTTGACAGGCTTGGACAGGTGACGTAACAGCAAGTGCTTGACAGAAGTTTTTGAGTGGTGTTAAACAGGCCAGTAAAATGTTTGGCCTGGAAGTCAGCCTGAAGAAAACTGAGGTCCTCCATCAGCCAGCTCCCCACCATGACTACCAGCCCCCCCACATCTCCATCGGGCACACAAAACTCAAAACGGTCAACCAGTTTACCTATCTCGGCTGCACCATTTCATCAGATGCAAGGATCGACAATGAGATAGACAACAGACTCGCCAAGGCAAATAGCGCCTTTGGAAGACTACACAAAAGAGTCTGGAAAAACAACCAACTGAAAAACCTCACAAAGATAAGCGTATACAGAGCCGTTGTCATACCCACACTCCTGTTCGGCTCCGAATCATGGGTCCTCTACCGGCACCACCTACGGCTCCTAGAACGCTTCCACCAGCGTTGTCTCCGCTCCATCCTCAACATCCATTGGAGCACTCACACCCCTAACGTCGAGGTACTCGAGATGGCAGAGGTCGACAGCATCGAGTCCACACTGCTGAAGATCCAGCTGCGCTGGATGGGTCACGTCTCCAGAATGGAGGACCATCGCCTTCCCAAGATCGTATTATATGGCGAGCTCTCCACTGGCCACCGTGACAGAGGTGCACCAAAGAAAAGGTACAAGGACTGCCTAAAGAAATCTCTTGGTGCCTGCCACATTGACCACCGCCAGTGGGCTGATAACGCCTCAAACCGTGCATCTTGGCGCCTCACAGTTTGGCGGGCAGCAGCCTCCTTTGAAGAAGACCGCAGAGCCCACCTCACTGACAAAAGGCAAAGGAGGAAAAACCCAACACCCAACCCCAACCAACCAATTTTCCCTTGCAACCGCTGCAATCGTGTCTGCCTGTCCCGCATCGGACTGGTCAGCCACAAACGAGCCTGCAGCTGACGTGGACTTTTTACCCCCTCCATAAATCTTCGTCCGCGAAGCCAAGCCAAAGAAAAAAATGTTATTAATGTATTTAACTTCTGCAAAATATTGGCTTTTGATTACATTATGTTGGAAAAGCACTGTAATCCAACTGAATTCCCTGGCTTGAGATTCCTCTTTGAATTTCTCTTTCTTTCATTTAAGGTAATTTCTTTTCATAGGTAATGCACATGGAGATAGATGCAGGGTATTGTAAAATGTGATGCAGTGAGTTATGACTTTATCTACATTAAAAAAACTATTGCCCAAGGAAGAACAAGTTTAAAGTATAAAAATATAACCACAGGATGGGATAAAACTATCAGCCAGTGTGTTTTCCTGTTTGGTTTTAATCTACATTTAATTAAATTCTTATCTTTGGTGAAGCTTGTGGCACCATTTGAATGGAAAGATTGAATTTATTGGGAATGGTGTTACTAACTCTTGAGTGCACAGACTTTCAGAAACATACAGGAGTAACAGAACAATTTTCACTCCACACAAATATTTCAGTCGACTTTTATTAAGTTCTAAATTGATTGTAATCACCAGAACTAAATGTAAATTGATTGAATATTTAAATTTTACTTGCAGCACAGTGGAGCTGAATCCTGCCATTTCAACCTGTGCTGCCCAATTACACCCAAATTAACCGACAACCCCTTGTCTTTTGGACGGTGGGAGGAAACCGAAGCACCCGGAGGAAACCCACACAGACACTGGGAGAACGTACAACCTCCTTATAGACAGCGCAGGATTCGATCTGCAATAGCGCTGTGCTAACTGCTATGCTAACTGTGTTGATTGAAATTGTGACTGGGTCTCAAGTTTCTTTCGACCAATCAGCTCCAATCTTTTAAACCTGCTCAACTCCAAACCAGCAGGAGGCAGGTTGTCATCAATAAGATGCCGCTTTTCTCATTAATATGCAGTATACAGCAGAAGTCCAAAAAATTCGGATGCCAGAAATGCAGACCACCTGAGAATCTGGACTTTTGGAAAATCTTCAAACTTTTAAAATTTAGCTGGCTTTCATGTGCGTGCGGCAACAAGACACCATGCTCAATACAGGTGATCGCATCACAAGGAAATTCATTTGTATACTGTATTTTTCTTATGCAATGTTCATTTTTAAACACAATTTCAAACATTACACTTTTTTGTAGTGAAAAAATGTTACATTTATATTTTTGTCAAGTCTTGACTCAATTTATCTTTATGACTGCTCGTATTTATAAATTAAGTTGGCTATATTTTCCAATGAATGTCAAAATGTTCCTGTTCATCTCTTCTTTTTTCCTCCTAAATATGAATTTTAAAAGTGCAGCCGGAGAATCCAGAAAGTCCAGACCAACCCAATCCCTACTCGATGACTCTGAGGTGGGGGAGGGTGGGGGAGAACTCTCTTTTGCTTCTCTTTCTCTGACTATAAGAGGCACTTCAGGCAATTTCTGGTGATGGCGAATCTGTCTGTCTAAAGCAAATTCTGTGTGATATTGCACTGTTTTTATTAGATGACAATAAAGGAATACTTGAATTTTGAAAAGTTACTGTACTCATTCCTTTCCTCTCCTGGGTGAAATGTATCAGAATATCAGATGATTTTCTCTGCATGAAATAAATATTTATGATTTTCAGTTGTACCCTGAAGTATTGTCACAGGGTAAGGAGATTTTGCTCAGAATTTATTAATGGGTATCAACCTAGAAATTATTCTAGAGCGCGTTGAAAGAATCAAAGGCTTGTTGATCCAAACCAAGCCTTTTATTAACTAGAAGACTGGAGCGTATCACATGTCGGTCGAGCAGTCCAGAACGATCTGGTCTAGCTAGGAGCAACCCTTTAAGACCTGCCAGTAGGCGTGGCTATGCTCTCAGCCAATCACAGTTATCCTACACTACAATCTGTACATATACACATTGGTGATAAAATATGTACTATCACAACAGGGTCAGGAGATTTTGCTCAGAATTTATTAATGGGTATCAACCTGGAAATTCTTCTACATTTATTTAAAATAACCCTGAGCATGGGACACAGCCTTTGCCATCTTACAAAATCTGACCCAAATCCTCTCAAATAGTGTAGAAGGCAGTGGGAATATTCAGGCACTCATCAAGTCATCTGCTTACCAGTTAAATTCTCCAAAAAGCATTAGTTGCTGTAAATCTGAAAGAAAAATTTGGGTGTGATCAGGTGAGACTGTAAGAGGTGGCTCTGTTGGAATGCCTGGTTAGCATGCACAACAAAGATTTTCACTGTATTTTGGTGCACATAACAATTAATTAAACTCAGAAACTGTTTCCTGCTTTATGTTTTGGTTTTGGATTTCTGACATCTGTGGAACATAGTTTTTTAAGGCATTGATGAGGGAAAATTTGGAGTATTGTATGCAGCTTTGGTCACCAAAATGCAGGAAAGCTATCAATAAAATTGAAAGAGTGCAGGGGGAATATTAGAGGGGATTTGTTCACACAGAGAGTGGTGAGAGTATGGAACGAGCTGCCAGCTGAAATGGTGAATGTGGGCTCAATTTTAACATTTACCAAAAAATTGGACAGCTGCGTAGATGGGAGGGGCATGGAGTGCAGGTCAGTGTGACTAGGCAGAATAATAATTCGGACCAGACTAGAAGGCTGAAAGATCTGTTTTCTGAGCTGTTAGGTTCTATGGTTTGCTCTTTGCACTTTAATTATCACTCTCTGCATTTGTGAGCGCCTTTGTAGATGTTGGTGATCACTTACATGGGGTTCAAGCTGCAGTAAGGTGGACCCACATGGATCTGCCTGGTCGAAGGTTGCAACTTGACCTGGAAATTGCTATTCAGTGACTTATACTCTGGTTGCAATGAGTTTTGATCTGTTGGTATGGAAAATGACAGTGGGATGCAATTGAATTTCCTGACAGATGGGTAGAAAAACTTCAAACAGTTAACCTGCTTTTGGATAATAGTGCCTTTGAATGGATAGTTGGACAGGCAATATGCCCCTCCAAAGACAGGTGAAGCAAAGAGCTTCTTGGAACAGACATACAGCTAAGGATAAGGGCAACTCAACCACAATCTTGCGTGAAACTCAGTTTGGTGCTTCGGGCAAACATTTTTTGAATGTTTCTTTTTAAGCAGAGGTGGACTTGCATGCCTTATGTATTTAATTTTAATTAAAAATAAACTGCACTGTGTAAAATAAACTTCCATAGATGGTATAATAAAACTAGGATATACATGTGCATATGTTATAACAACTAAAAAATTACAAATAGACTCATGGAAATCCAATGAAACTGGAAGATTTCAAGTGATTACATATGTAGCACAATCAATGCTGAATTCACAGTGGACACACAAATCTCCAAATCTGTTAAATATTTTCAAACCACTGCTTGGCTATTTCCTTGAACAAATACCTTATCATTTACATAATCTTGTATTTGTTTCTGATTTCCATTGGAAATGATGTTTGCACAGTCATTGTGCATTGTAACATTTAAAACTGGCAAGTGAAAATAGTTGCAAGTTATTATATGCATTCCAATAAAGCAGAAGAAACTATCAGCCTGCACCCGACAGGAGAAACAAATACGAGGGAGGTACAGCAAAAAGAATGGGGTGAAGCCCAGTGAAGCAAGAATATCTGCAGACACTGGGGTCAAGTGCTGGAGAAACTCAGCAGGTCATGTAGCATCCACGGGAAGTAAAGGGTAACGAACGTTGGTCGAAGCTTCCTGTGGATGCTGTGTGACCTGCCGAGTTTCTCCAGCATGTTTGTGCATTACAGAACGCCTGTCCATGGTGCTCATAGATTCAGCACAGTGTACAACAATGGGGGTAATGCTGCTAAATAGAAAATCCATGTTAACAATGTACAGTGACGGAAATGTATGGATATGACACAAAGAGTTTGCGAAGAGACTTTGAATGGTTTTCTTTTTGTAATTAAGTCATTGTGAATAACATCTATTTTTGGTTAAAAAAATTGTATTTGTCTCGGGAATTCCACTGGATTCAACAGAATGAATTTCAGGTGATGTTTAGTGCTGCCGATTGGGGGTAATTTCTTGGGAAAATATATTTTGTTTTTAAGTAATTCTAGTTTAAGAATGTCCACAGCCTCTTTTATAGGAACTGCTACCCAGACCTTTCCTTGAAGCTCTTATTGTGTGTTTAACCTACTCACCATTACATTGCTCGCACCCTCCAGTCTTTGACTAGCCACTATGAAGTGTTGGTTGAGTGACGCCTTAGTCATTGCACCTTGATTTTGTGAATCCTTGGGTAGTGTGGACTTACATCCACGGGAGGAAGCAGGTGTCATAGTTAAAGAAGAAAGTCTGCAGATGCTGGGGAATCAGGGTCTTGTCATGGGTTCTGACAGTCATTTTAAATTATGACGATACATCACTTTGGGCTCCTGCCTTCATGGAAATGTAGGAACCTAAAAAATCGCATCAAGAAAAAAGAATATTTTTTAAAGTGCTGGAAAGATTTTAAAAATTGGAAGACTTGCAAAATTTGTAAATGAATAGCTTGAAATTAAAAAGAATAATGTCTGAAGGTAAAATAGGGGGGAACATCTTTTGTCTATATTTGTTTTACTGATATTTGCTTGTTCTTACTTGCATCTTGTGTTGATGCTTGGCATGGCTGAAATCAACTGCAGGGAGTGTCCCATTATCCCCTTTCCCACTGGCACCCTGTCCCATGAATTAATTGGGAATTTATTGGGACAGGGTCCAGTGGAAAAGTAACAGAGTCCGAACGCCGGCGTCAAATGAAGCCATTTCACAACAGGGATTAACTGCCTCTAGCCCTACTCATATCCCTGGCGTTTGCTGACGCCAGTGTGCTAAGGGTGACCAGTGGCAATGGCACAAAGGGCTTCCTATCCCGGGACACTGCACGGCCAATTAACTGGGATGCCAGTAGAAAAGGGGCTTGTGAGGGACGATTCCTTCTCCGGTTGCTGTGCACTGAACAGTGGGAGCTGTGATAAATTGTCTGGGGTGGAAACTTCACATACAGAATATAGTCAATTTTGTAACAGCTGTGATGGCAGGGTTTCTGCTGGTGTGGACCTGCAGAGAGCAAGGAGCGGAGACACAATGCTGCCCCACAGGGTCCAACCGCCCAATCCAACTACTATTTGTTCCATTCAGGTTTTAAATGGTGCATTGAAGGAGCTGATGGTAGTTTATTTTAAAACCCAGGGTCTGGGCCTATATTTACCAGTGGCCACAATGAGTTGCAGAATCTGGGGAAGCAGAGGACTGGCAGAGTTCACCAGAAAATGGGGAGACCACCCCCCATTTCAGAAGGAGTATCTGAGGAGATGACCCACAGGATGACCCACAGGAAGGTAACCATGGCAGCAGACCAGCGAGGGGCTCTGAGGCTGAAAACACACAGGTGGTGACCTTTGGTGACTCAAGGTGAGGGACACTCTCTGGCTGCAAGCTGTTGTCGACTGCAGTTAAGGGATTCGCACCAGGCTTTGGACTGCTGGAGACCAGCTTGAGACTGGCTGAAAGGGGTAACAGGTATCAGAGCCAAAGTGCGAGAGAGTGCCGATGGTTTAGACTGTAAGCTCTGTGGGTGTGAAGGTGGTGCAATCACTGGAGGAGAACCGACTGACACTCAGTAACTCAGGGCGAGTCTCTTCTGCTTCTCTTTCTCTGACTGAAACAGTGGTTTCTGGCAATTTATGCCGAGGGCTAATTTGTCTGCCTTACAGCAGGTAAAAGCAATTTAGTGTAAGATGATACCATTTTTATTACATGGCAAGAAAATAATCTTCAATCTTGTTTCAATTTTGCTATCTTTCTCAGAGGTGAGGGGATAGGGGGAGGGGCACACAATTTGGTAGTAGTAGGAAATCCTACGTTCATTCATTCAAATGCCTGAATTGGTTCAATATGGACGAGAAATTGTGGGGAGGGGGAGTGGGAGGATAAATGAATACAATATACAAGCGTGCTGGAGAAACTCAGCAGGTCACACGACATCCACAGGAAGCAAAGAGTAACCAATGTTTAGGGCCTGAGCTCTTCGCCAGGTATATCTGATGTGCAGCGTCTGATATAAGGATCAGATATTGAAAAGCAAAAAGTTACAGATAAAAGATACAAGAAATGAAGATATGGGATTCTGAGCAGGTGGGGCAATATCTTTGTAGTCAGAAACATTTCAGGCTGATGACTTTAGACCAGCATTAACAGCTAAAGTTGTCTTTTCCCTTCCCAATATTGTAACCTTCCATCCACCACCTCATCAGAAGCAGATGACCCATTGGTTATTGAGGGGCATTGTCTTGGTGCGCGATCGCCTTTCATCACCTGCACTTGTCGACACCTTTCAAACAGGATTGTTGTCAGGCAAAGTGACTGCAGTAGGCTTTCAACCTGTGCATGACCACCATCGTGTTCAGGAATGCAAACTCAGGCCTTCTGGTACGGATGCCAAGTACAACACCACAGCCCTCTTCCCTACCTGCAAGTAAAACTTGTTCAAAATCTGCCAGCTCACTGCAGGCTTGGAACTGTCCATTTACAAAGCCTTGATAATGACTGCATTAAAGAACCATACCTTCAGTGGAGCAGGATCTGAAACTGGATTAAAGACTATGGAAAAAAAAGTTACATATTTATAGCTGTTGTTAAAATTAGCATGACCTTTTAATGTGGTTTGAAAGAAGCTCCCAAAAAAAGATCTGTTGCATTCTGGGAGATCTGATGTCTTCTGTAATGAGAAACAACATCCCTGACTTGCTAACTGATCCACACCCTACTGATAGAGACTTGGACTGTTTATTAATAATGAATGTGAATGTTCGCATGTGGAATGTTATCAGCCTGTGCACAATTCAGCCCTGATGGGGGTAGTTTGGTTCCTCATTAGCAGAACATATTTAATCCAGAAGTTTCTTATCAAATGTCACACCTGCATCTCTAAATGCCTTTTTCACATTCAATTGCAAGTATTTCTGAGATGAGGCTCCAAGGTGCTTTACGGAGATTAAGAACGAGAGGAGGCAAGCTTATTTTATCATTTAGCAAGTCTGGAAAGAATCCAAGGAGTTTTTTTTGTCTTGTTGTTGTAATTAAAAAGCCTTTTAGGCAGCAGTACATGCATTGAAATATGAATATTCAGTGGAGGAGTGCAAACTGGATCACTGCCCCTTTGGATCTGTATGTCCATCGAAAAGGACATGCTGATAGATCAAAAATAGAGCATGCATTTGTAACTATTACACAGAAGTGAATCCTGAGCTGCATGTAAAATGTAGATTTCAATCAGTGTAAAATTACATGAACAAAAAAAGCGGTTTCCAAATTATTGACTGCCATATTTAATCAATTTTTCAAGCAATATTTCAATGAGAAACTGTTAAAATATATTGAAAGGAGAGGAGACCTTAAAGGGGATTACTACTAACGTGCAGAGAAATCTGCTAACATGGTACATTTTCGCTTTCTTTTTGCAAAGTATTCTGCTTCCATCTAGAATAAGGTAGCTGTGAGTCCCAAGGCACTGTGCCACCAAGACTTGCTGGATCAGTGGGGTGAAAGGGAAACAAGTCAAGTCCCTCAGTCTTCATTAGATTGCAAGATGACAAATTATTTCGTTCTAATTGGATCATAAATTCACTGAGGCAATAAAAGGCAAAGTGGAACTAAAATGTGGGCGATGCTAAATATTTTTCTTTGCCTGGGATGATGTAGAAGAAATATCACAATGAGAACTGAATGCTGCAGGAAAGGCTAACTTGGCTGCAGCAGTGCAGATGGAACAGGGCTTGATTGGCAGCAGACGGAAGATTATGGATTTAGGAGAGTGTGAGGAGAGAGAGAAGGATCATAGGGAGAGATATACAGGATCTGAACAAAGATTTAAATGATGCAGCTTGCAATCAAAGGCTGGAAGCTCATCAAGACTCAGGGATGCCAACAATTGCAAAATTGAATATTGAGTGTTTTGCTATCATGCTAGAGAACCATAAATGGAAGACTGAGGGCACAAAGAATACCAGACACTTCAAAGTGGAGATCAAGAATGATATCTCTTTAATGTTAGTATCAAAGTATTCATACATTTCACAACCAGGATGAAATTAACAGTTTCTGTAGGCTTAATTGTGCCTTATTTCCCTCAACCATTTGGGGATCATTTGGTCTTTTGTGTGGCAGGATCAACAACATGTGGAAGAACGTCTGCAATATACACATTTAAAGCTGCCACAGAATCCATTAGAGGTCAAAGTCTGCAGATACCTACGTGGTCATTATTTAACAGACTCAAGCTCCAGGAGTTAATTTTCTGTCATTACTGGCAGCGTAGACACTCCTTCTGAGGCAGACCGTCGGAATCAAGGATGATCTGCTTTCACTGGTTTTGTGGGTCCTGAACAAAAGGGGTGATTGCAGACTCTTCTCAAGAGGGAACCAACAAGGTAGGTGCTTGTGGGGTGGTGAGCTCGTTTTGTCAATCAACATGCATTGATTCATGGAAGCACAGATCTCAATTCTAACCTGATCCCTCCTTCTCCGCTCTGAGCTGGTTAAGTACCTGCAATTCCCAGGTAAATGAGGATCTTGGAATTTATTTTTTCAGGAGGCTTTAATTTTTATTTCTGAAATTTATTATTTTCTTCTGTTCATTCGACGTGAAAACGCAGAATTGCGTAACCTTTTGGGAGCCTGATGTTGGGCCGTGTGAGCACAATGAACCGCCCAATGCAGAGCTATTTTCTGTTGGAGGTAGACCCTGCCCTTGAACATGTCAAATGCAAGGCCCTTGCTCTCATTTGCTTCAGTGCATGAACTGTTCAGCTACTGAAATTTCAGTGACCTTGTTAGTGGAATGCATGTACCAACAATTTCCCCCGGTAAGCCCTTTCTGTGAAGGATGCAACTTATCTGCTGAAACTCAGACCTATGAACCTGAAAAGTAGAGGCCACCTCCTTTCCAGCTTTTATTTGAAGACCTTTCTGCAGAAAATTATCGGTGACTATCATATTTCAAGACATCGTAAAATTGCTGCATTTGTAAAGATTCTCTCTTAACTAGGAACGCTTCATGATAAAGCATAAGGTTCAGGAAAATCAAAGCGTTTACTGTTAATTTTACCATTGCATTGAAGACATCTTGTGGTGTGAAGGAATTTAGACTACAATACTGGCCTTGGAGGCAGTCCAGAGGAGGTTCACCAGGTTAATCCCGGAGATGACCAGGAGGTTATACTCACTCGAATTCAGAAGAATGCGAGGAGATTTTATAGAAATATAAAAATTATGAGAGGCATACATAAGATAGAGACAGGAAAATTGTTTTCACTGGTAGGTGAGACCAGAACTAGGGGAAAGAGCCTCAAGATTTAGGGGAGTAGATTTAAGATGGAGATGAGGAAAAACTGCTTTTCCCAGAGAGTCATGAATCTGTGGAATTCTCTGCCCAGGGAAGCAGTTGAGGTGACTTCATTCAACATATTTAAGGTTCAGTTAGATAGATTTTTACATAAAAAAGGAATTAAGGGATATGGGAAAAAGGCAGGTTGGTGGAGTTGAGTCAATGATCAGATCAGCCATGATCTTATTGAATAATGGAGTAGTCTTGATGGGCCAGATGGCCGACTCCTGCTCCTATTTCTTATGTTCATATGAAATATGCTCCATTGTGTAAATGTAGCCCAATAAGGTGCAAAGGGAATTGGACCAGAAGCTGATATTTAAGAGGATGTTCTGATTTGAAGGAGCTATATTAGGGACAAGAACTCCATTCTTTGCATTGTATCAGAAAGGATTATACTCACCAAGATTTTCCAAGAGCTTCAATTTAATTTATTTATGACAGAGTAGGAGCTGATTCTAACTATTTACACCCAATTAACCTACAAACCCCTTACATTTTGAGGGTGGGAGTAAACTGGAGCACCCAGGCAAAACCCACTTGGTCACTGAAAGAATGTGCAAACTCCTTACAGACAGCATTGGGTTACTGGCACTGTAATAGCATCAAATTGAGCAAAGGCGCCGAGTATGGACTGACTAAAGGCACCCAATGTTGAAACATGTTAAAGATTCTGGGAAACACTACTGCACCCCACGACCATCACACCTTGTCTGATGTTGACAGGGTAGTTAAATTACTCAGATTATTGGGTTCAGTTCTGGTCACCTCATTGCAGGAAGGATGTGGTTGCTTTTGAGGAGGTGCAGGGAAAATTTACCAGCATGTTGCCTGGATTGGAGAACATGTCACATCAAACAAAGTTTATATAACTTGGGGTTTTCCCTTTGGAGTTATGAAGAATGAGAGGTGACAATGGAGGTATATAAAATTATGAGGGGTTGAGATAGAGTGGGACAACAATAGCCAATACCAGAAGACATCTGTTCAAGATGAGTGGAGAAAAATTTAGAGGAGCAGTAGGTTTTTCACACAGAGAGTAGTGGGTGTCTAGAATACATTGCTGAGGTGGTGGTAGACTGGTACACTAGGGACATTTGAATGATCCTTAGATGGGCACGTGGGTGTAAGAAAAAATAGAGGTTTATTGGGGTGAGATAGGGAAGGATTCGATAGTGGTGCAGTAGGTTTATGTAGGTCAGCACAACATTGTAGCTTGTACTGTTGTGGAATGTTCAACATTCTATTGAATGACACAAGATGGGTAACCAAGGAACAACTAAGGGTGCAATAATTCCCAGAATTAACAGATTTTCTGCAATGCGAACTTTTGTTTTCCTATTGTCAATGAGAGTAGACTTTAATTCAAACATGATGTTCCTGATGCCCATGTTTATTTGATAGGGCTGCCCATTCTGTGGAGTCTGAACCCATTAATGGCACAAAGTCATCATGTTCTGCAGAGCCAAATAAGCTAATAACTTGCAACTTAAGAACTCGTTTTCAAAAATGTAAATCCTTTTTGTTTATTCAGACATGCAAATTTTCTTCAGTTAACTGTGGCAATCCTTTTCAATGATCTGCTTGTCACTTTCAGGTCAATTTCATGAATTCCAAATGAACAACTCCATGATCTCTGCACACCTGATTTAGATATAGGCCTCTCGGTAAATATATTACTGCTGTAATATGCAAATTATGTTTAAAGCACAATTGTCAACAGTAGTATTTAGATTGCTGGCTTGAAACCCAAGATACAATGGGTTTGGATAAAATCCAAAATTTATCAAAACAAATCTGGGTATGTGGAACTTATTGGGAACATGTATGGGTTAAAATAAAGCTGATATAGTAGACTGGAGTAAATCTAAACTCAACAAAGAAATGATCGTGCTATTAAAACAAGCTCTGTCCTCAGTGTTTGCCTTGCCCATGTTAAAAATGGACAGGTATCCCGTTTCATTGTCTCCTGTCAGCCCCAAGATATACAGACGGATGTGCATTCTTGATTCATGATGCTGGCTGGCTTTCTGACTGCATGCTCCTAGCATATTCCAAGAGTATATTTACAGCTAAACCTCTATGTGGGTTGTATTGAGGCAACGTTGGCACTGCCAGGAAACCAACAGCTTTGTGTGTCAGAAAGGACTTGGCATGTAAATATTCATCCTGGTCTTCAATATTTCAGGGCAGCTCAGGAGTGGTTCAATATCCAGGTCTGAAATCTACCAGGTGACTGATCAATTGAAAATTTTTATTTTCACCAGTTTTAAGTCTTTGTATGAATGTGGAATATTATTTTCAGTTTTCTTCCTTGGATTTGTCCTCTTGAGGTAATTGAATTTTATTGCTATACAATCCCAGCATTTGCAGCTGAAATCATTTAATTATTTTTAATTTTTACCGCACGGTAATTTAGACATACCACATGGTAACAGGCCATTTCGGTCTAAGAGCCTGTGCTCCCAAATATACCATTTAACCTACAACCCCCATACATTTTGAACATGAGAGAAACATGGAGCAGCCAGAGGAAATGCTTGCAGACACAGGGAGATCATACAGATACCTCACAGAGAGTGCCGGATGAGAACTTGGGTCACTGGAACAGTAATAGCGTTACGCTGACCTCGATGCTAACTGTGCCACCTTTGGTTTCGAGGAAGATAATTATAAGGACCAACATCAACCACGTCCTCACCTGCAGGATGCAGCTGCGAACAGCAACTGTGGTTGGAAACCTAGCAGATGTTTCCCATACCAAATTAGGAGGAAAAGCCGAGACAATTGAGTCATTAATGTCTCAATGTATCAATGATCACTTGCAAATGAGGCCTGAGATGTCAGTCCTTGCTTGCAAGTTACAGCCTGTTGCATGTTATTGCGCTGGAAAATTTGCCAGCCCTGTGTTCTTCTGAGAGAGAGAACCATTCCTGGAAGTCGAACCCCAATGTGACTGGGTGAATTGGGATCGTGAATCCCAAATGGGATCATCACACAGCAAAAGCAATATCGCTGGCTCTCCACTCAGCTCTGGATCATCTCGAAAACAGCAATTCATACATACGGCTGCCTTTCATAGACTATAACTCAGCCTTCAACACCATTATTTTCTCAGTGCTGGTCAAGAAGCTCCAAATCCTGGGCCTTTGCACCCTACCCTGCAACTGGATCCTTGAGTTCCTAATTGAAAGACCATAGTCAGTACAAATTGGAAACAACGTCTCCTCCTCACTGACAATCAACACAGGCTCACCTAATGGATGTGTTTTTAGCCCACTATATACTCATGAGAGCTCATTGCTGTATCTGACCCGACCTTGTTGGTTTTCGTGCAGTTGGATAATCATGTTGAGGAACTTTGAGGGACATCCGATGCGCTCTAGTATTTGCCAAAGCCCTTTCCTGCTCACGGTGTCGAAGGCTTTGGTGAGGTCAACAAAGGTGATGTAGAGTCTTTTGTTTTGTTTTCTGCACTTTTCTTGGAGCTGTCTGAGGGCAAAGACCATGTCAGTTTGCGCGAAAGCCGCACTGTGATTCTGGGAGAATATTCTCGGCGACACTAGGTATTATTCTATTTAGTAGAATCCTAGCGAAGATTTTGCCTGCAATGGAGAGCAGCGTGATTCCCCTGTAGTTTGAGCAGTCTGATTTCTCGCCTTTGTTTTTGTACAGGGTGATGATGGTGGCATCACGAAGGTCCTGAGGCAGTTTTCCTTGGTCCCAACAAAGCTTGAAAAACTCATGCAGTTTGGCATGCAGAGTTTTGCCGCCAGCCTTCCAGACCTCTGGGGGGATTCCATCCATACCTGCTGCTTTGCCACTTTTCAGTTGTTCGATTGTCGGGTTCGAAGGTCGGGTCAGATACAGCAATGAGCTCTCTGAACCCTTCTCCATTAACAATGGCGTGAAGCAAGGCTGTGTTCTCGCACCAACCCTCTTTTCAATTTTCTTCAGCATGATGCTGAACCAAGCCATGAAAGACCCCAACAATGAAGACGCTGTTTACATCCGGTACCGCACAGATGGCAGTCTCTTCAATCTGAGGCGCCTGCAAGCTCACACCAAGACACAAGAGAAACTTGTCCGTGAACTACTCTTTGCAGACGATGCCGCTTTAGTTGCCCATTCAGAGCCAGCTCTTCAGCGCTTGACGTCCTGCTTTGCGGAAACTGCCAAAATGTTTGGCCTGGAAGTCAGCCTGAAGAAAACTGAGGTCCTCCATCAGCCAGCTCCCCACCATGACTACCAGCCCCCCCCACATCTCCATCAGGCACACAAAACTCAAAACGGTCAACCAGTTTACCTATCTCGGCTGCACCATTTCATCAGATGCAAGGATCGACAATGAGATAGACAACAGACTCGCCAAGGCAAATAGCGCCTTTGGAAGACTACACAAAAGAGTCTGAAAAAACAACCAACTGAAAAACCTCACAAAGATAAGCGTATACAGAGCCGTTGTCATACCCACAGTCCTGTTCGGCTCCGAATCATGGGTCCTCTACCGGCATCACCTACGACTCCTAGAACGCTTCCACCAGCGTTGTCTCCGGTCCATCCTCAACATCCATTGGAGCGCTTTCATCCCTAACGTCGAAGTACTCGAGATGGCAGAGGTCAACAGCATCGAGTCCACGCTGCTGAAGATCCAGCTGCGCTGGGTGGGTCACATCTCCAGAATGGAGGACCATCGCCTTCCCAAGATCGTGTTATATGGCGAGCTCTCCACTGGCCACCGTGACAGAGGTGCACCAAAGAATAGGTACAAGGACTGCCTAAAGAAATCTCTTGGTGCCTGCCACATTGACCACCGCCAGTGGGCTGATATCACCTCAAACCGTGCATCTTTGTGCCTCACAGTTTGGCGGGCAGCAACCTCCTTTGAAGAAGACCGCAGAGCCCACCTCACTGACAAAAGGCAAAGGAGGAAAAACCCAACACCCAACCCCAACTAACCAATTTTCCCCTGCAGCCGCTGCAACCGTGTCTGCCCGTCACGAATCGGACTTGTCAGCCACAAACGAGCCTGCAGCAGACGTGGACTTTTACCCCCTCCATAAATCTTCGTCCACGAAGCCAAGCCAAAGAAAGATATACTCATGACTGTGTGGCCAGGCACAATTCCAATGCTATCTACAAATTTGCCGATAACATCATGGTTGTCGGTGCGATCATAAACAGTAATGAGGAAGCATACAGGAGGGAGATGGATCAGCTCGTTGAATGGTGTCACACCAATAACATTGTGCTCAACATTAGCAAAACCAAGGAGATGATTGTGGACTTCAGGAGAGAATCAGGGGAACACGATCAAGTCCGCATTGAGGTCTGTTAGTGGAGAAGGTCAAGATCTTCAAATTCCTGGGTGTCAACATCTCCAAGGATCTGTCCTGGAGCCTCCACATCGATACAATCATTAAGAAGGCTCACCAGCAACCATTTTTGTGAAGTATTTGAAGAGATTTAGTATTTTACCAGACTCTCGAAAACTTCCACAAGTGTACCACGGAGAGCATTCTGGCTAGATGGATCACTGTCTAATATGGAGGCGCCAACGCTCAGGACAAGAAAAAATCTTCAGAGGGTTAGGGTCTCCGTTAGAAACGTCAACAATATATGAGCATTTTTATCAGAATTGTCTGTGCCCATCCCTCAGATTTAGACCATAAGACATAGGAGTAGAAAAAGTCTGCCCTACTATTAAATCATGAGCTAATCCATTTTCCACTCAGCCCCTCTGCTGGCCCTCTCCCCATAAAGTTTGATTGCCTGGCTAACCAAAAACTCTGCCTTAAATACACCCAATGACCTGGCCTCCACAACCGCCTGTGGCCACAAATTCCAGACTCACCTCGACAGATTTGAATGGCCTGTGTACGCAGACTTCCGTCTGCTCCTCCACTCTCTCTAGCTTTTCACCATTTCAAAAGTACTTTGTTTCATCCTTCTTCAGTTCAAAGTGGACAATCTCACAATTGACAACATTGAAATTCACTTCAATGCACCTAATTCATTAATAGTGCTTCAGTACCTCCAAGCCACTACTTTTACTGCCATTTATCTTTTATGTCATCAGCAAACTTTGATATGTGGCTTTCAGCCGCATTATTTGTCATTTTTACAGCCAATTTTAACAGCGGGCCCTTCATCCCACAGCCAGTCTCTTCCTGCAGAAATGTCTTCTTTATATCAATGCTGTCCTCAACATGATTATCCAACTGCACGAAAACCAACAAGGTCGGGTCAGATACAGCAATGAGCTCTCTGAACCCTTCTCCATTAACAATGGCGTGAAGCAAGGCTGTGTTCTCGCACCAACCCTCTTTTCAATTTTCTTCAGCATGATGCTGAACCAAGCCATGAAAGACCCCAACAATGAAGACGCTGTTTACATCCGGTACCGCACAGATGGCAGTCTCTTCAATCTGAGGCGCCTGCAAGCTCACACCAAGACACAAGAGAAACTTGTCCGTGAACTACTCTTTGCAGACGATGCCGCTTTAGTTGCCCATTCAGAGCCAGCTCTTCAGCGCTTGACGTCCTGCTTTGCGGAAACTGCCAAAATGTTTGGCCTGGAAGTCAGCCTGAAGAAAACTGAGGTCCTCCATCAGCCAGCTCCCCACCATGACTACCAGCCCCCCCCACATCTCCATCAGGCACACAAAACTCAAAACGGTCAACCAGTTTACCTATCTCGGCTGCACCATTTCATCAGATGCAAGGATCGACAATGAGATAGACAACAGACTCGCCAAGGCAAATAGCGCCTTTGGAAGACTACACAAAAGAGTCTGAAAAAACAACCAACTGAAAAACCTCACAAAGATAAGCGTATACAGAGCCGTTGTCATACCCACAGTCCTGTTCGGCTCCGAATCATGGGTCCTCTACCGGCATCACCTACGACTCCTAGAACGCTTCCACCAGCGTTGTCTCCGGTCCATCCTCAACATCCATTGGAGCGCTTTCATCCCTAACGTCGAAGTACTCGAGATGGCAGAGGTCAACAGCATCGAGTCCACGCTGCTGAAGATCCAGCTGCGCTGGGTGGGTCACATCTCCAGAATGGAGGACCATCGCCTTCCCAAGATCGTGTTATATGGCGAGCTCTCCACTGGCCACCGTGACAGAGGTGCACCAAAGAATAGGTACAAGGACTGCCTAAAGAAATCTCTTGGTGCCTGCCACATTGTTTGGCGGGCAGCAACCTCCTTTGAAGAAGACTGCAGAGCCCACCTCACTGACAAAAGGCAAAGGAGGAAAAACCCAACACCCAACCCCAACTAACCAATTTTCCCCTGCAGCCGCTGCAACCGTGTCTGCCCGTCACGAATCGGACTTGTCAGCCACAAACGAGCCTGCAGCAGACGTGGACTTTTACCCCCTCCATAAATCTTCGTCCGCGAAGCCAAGCCAAAGATATCAATGCCATATAATTACTTGTCCTGACCACTTGAGAACATTTTAGAATATTGTTTTAAGGAGAAAAGAATTACCTCTGTAAATTGGAGAATGGACCTTTCACCGTTTAAAACTTATTTTATCTCAGATGTTGCCAATTATAAGCAATTTTATGGATTCTTTGTTTCACCAACAATATTTTTTTGAGAATTTGAAAAATAAATGTTCAAAAGTGGTGATTCAGTCAGATATTATCCATGATTAGAATCCCAGCTGAGATTATGTCAAGGCATTCTCAAAGAAAATCATCTGAAGACATTTCAATATTCAAATGAGATCTGACTGAACAATCTGCAGTACAAATAGGTTTTAAACAAGTGGTATTAATTGATCTTCTTAATAGTGATCCTGAACTCTGTAACCCTTTCAGTGTAATGCCATACAACTTGCTCCTTTTGTTTCCGTTCCAAACTGTCACTTTTGGAATTCAGCGATCCACACCTCACTTCACATGTCTAAATCTTAACAAGGGACCATTGCACATTTGGATAAATTCAGCTCACGGTCATTTGGCCCTGTTCTTTGAAAGTTACAAGTCCTCCCCCAAACGGAATATAATGGCTGGATGAGTTTCCAGAGAAATGACAAGACTTCACTCGGAATTGGAATGTATTATCGTGCAGCCACAGTTCCCCACATGACCTCAAGTAGCTGAATCAAAAATCAGCCATGTTAGCGATTCAGGTATTTTCCTTGTCTCCTCACAGCCCGCATTTCCTGATTGAAAGATAGGCTTTCACTTTTAAGTCTAATGCATCTGCGGAATACATGCCTCCCAACGATCTTCCATTAGGTAGCACTTTGCCGTGGGTCATGTTTCAAGGTTAGAATGATAAAATAACTTTTGCACTTGATCAGCTAGATTTCCGCCTTTCCGCATTTCCAATCAAATGCAAAAGCTGTACACATTGGTGCAATTCTCCTCCATTTCTTTGTGATTATTATCAAGTTAAAGACACTGGAAAGTTTTACATCCCAAGCCAAAATTTCTCTCCTAAAATTACAAATGCTAATTGTAGATAGTCATGAAAATGCAACAATGTCCTGCTATTGGTATTGATGTTTTTAGAATTTAAAAATTTAAGATTCACCATACATTTACAGAGCCTTCCATTTTAAAAGCTTTCTGTGAAGATGATCCATTGCAGGGACTTGAAAATATTTTTACAATGAAATGACAGCTCCTTCACCAGAAATAACAACTTGGGTTCTCAGTCGTGTCACTGCCACACCTTCTGTGCTCCTCTGCAAAACCACATACATACATGCATACTGGGCACACAATGATAGCAAGGATGGGCCAGCCAGTTTCGGCACCATCCTTGATTAACTTAATTAGCCCTTTTTTTTTAAAAAAAGGCCCTTATTGAACTTGTTCCAGTAATTTTTTTTTCTGAAGCCACAAAATATAGGAGCTGATTTTTGTCGAAGTATCTTCATTGATCAGACAATACCAAGACAAGCCTCTCTTCTTTCCTTTTGCAGTATTTAATATCTGACGCTGTTACTCCAGAAAGACTTTTGGAGATGATTACTTACAATGCAAATCATTTTGAACGAGAAATAAACCAGACGTTATACTAGTAATAATGAAAGCATGATTTGGCATTTTGAAATCCAGGGTCACAATCTTCATAAACAACAGTGAAACACTGAAAAGTGCAGAATTATATCAGAATGCAAGTGTGTCAATGCCTATGGAAGTTAATGAGGAAAATGAAGGAAGTAATTTGACAATCTATCAAATTTCGTTGAGGTCAGAGACGGAGCAGCAACATTGTAATACTAGCTTCCTACAATATGATCCCCATCTCTCCATCAATCACAGAAAGCTGGACTGGGGCAAACTCCAAAATTAAAATTTTTGGTAAAGAATGTTAATCATGCTTTCCCATCTGTTCCAATACAATAAATGGATTTTGCTATTTCTAATACAATAAGCAAGCCTTTGTTGCATTGTAAAAATCCATTTTAACTAATATTATACCTACAAACCAACATTTCTGAGCAGGCTAAGAGCATTTTGAGGTGACTAAATCAAGGATTGAGGAATGGTTTTACATTGGAGCTCACATCTCTTATCCAATGGGAAACCATTTACAATGTAGACTGATTTCTTCTATTACACAATTATTTAAAACTTTCTGCAATCCCTTTGTAAAAACCTCTGGGTCTCCCATCCCTTACAAACCCCCAATCTCCATCCCCACCTCATATTTGTCAGTTTCCTGACCGCTCCCCCCCCCAACTCAACAACTAATTCCTTTTCTAACATCCAAAATGTATTCTTCTTTGATCCCAAACCTTCAATGGGCCACCACACCCACTTCCAGTCCGTGAGGCCATTCTTTTTAATACCACACAAGCCCAAGCTTTGGCTCAGATGTGCTGGGTCCCATTCTACACTAATGGTGCTCCACAATGTCTCAGTAAAAATGTGCAATATCAAAAGGAACCACCAGTACCCCTCCCATTGGTCTCCAGTGCTACTCATTGAAGATTACAGTTAGCAGTTACGAGTGGCACGGTTAGTGTAGTGATCAGCTCAAGGCTGTTTGAATCTGGTGCCGTCTGTTGGGAGTTTGCGTGGGTTTTATCCGGGTGCTCCGGTTTCCTTCCACCATCTAAACTGTTAGGGGGGAAGTGGGTCAATTGGGTGAGATTGAGCAGCACGGGCCTATGGGCCAGATGGACCTGTTACTGATAGCTCAGTGGTTAGTGAATCTGTTTTGTAAATCAGGGGTCACAAGTTTATTCCTCGCTGGGCCCTCATTTCTGTGAGGGGTGCTGGACAAAGTATGGTAGACAAAAGAAAAAGAATTTCATGTATGTTACATTCTAAATGTAGTATTACATGACAATAATGGAATCTTTACTGTACTGTAAGTCTACATTTAAATATTTTTAAAAATTAAATTTAAATCACTGATGAATACTCAATGATTGATCACATAACTGATGATTAACCATCCATCTTTATATTAACAATGTGTAAAAAAAAAAATACCACAGTACTAGGGTGCAGAACATCTGATAAAATATGATAAAAATGAAAGTGGCTCGATTTCTTTTTAAACTATTCTGCTGCAAAGTGCAAAGTGAAGGTGTGAAACCTAGCACTTCTTCATTGGTAACAATGGGAATCAGGTAAAACAGCTCTAAAGCTGGATAGATTCTGATAACTGATGGAAAATGCAACCACTAGTTTGGACTCGGGATGGAATTCCAAGGGAGGTGGGGATGGAGCTTGGGGATTTGTAAGGGATGGGAGACCCAGGGGTTGTGGGTGAACAGGGGATTGAAGAGTGTCAGATTATAGGGGAGTATTGGGAAGGGCAGCAAAGGGGAGGGAGGGTCTCACAGCCTCCTGGGGATTAGGATTTGTTGTGAGGAGAGGCAGCAGCCAGTGATGCACGCCAGTAACTTTCTTTGCTGGCCTCCAAGGATTAGGGCTGCAGGAGGACAGTCAAAGCTGGGGAATTGTCCGTAGGCTCTGTTCACCTTTCAGCAAACTTCCCTGCTTTGTGTTGTCAATAGAAACAATGCCAAATATAATCAGGGGTTGCTCCAAATATTTATCTAAAGTGCACATTTGCCACTAGGATTATCACATCTGGATTAATACTAAGCATTTGATTATGCATAAAAGTTCAAGAGGGAACATGACAGTCCCAGAATGGATGATTCTTCTTGAAAATACTGGCAGTACTGAAAGTGAGGAGGGCACAGATATGTTTCTATCACTGAATACTGAAATTTTGAAGCATGTAGGTAAAAGATTAATCTATAAATTACAGGATGTAAATTATTTCAGTCAGCTCCTTTTAAGGATAATACACACTGCTAGCTTGGAATACTCTTGGCAGCTTTCCACCTTTGCACCATTAATAACTGCTTTAGACTGTAGAAGGCAAGAGGATAATTTTTTTCTCACTGAATACGTGCCACTGCGTCATTGCTACAAGCCAATTTCTTAATATGAGTATTATTTTGCATTCTTATGAAATGAACTAGAATAATTTTCTCTGCTTTTTAAAAAAAATAATAATGATGGTGTAGAGGGGCAGTATCTCCATCTAAAGGCCAAAAGGTCCACTAGCTCATAGAAGGATCAAATTTGCATTTATTGCACCTTTCATAAAAACAACCCAATAATTGCTATTAATTTTTTTTAACAGGACATTTCATCCCATGAGTCTGTGCTGCCCAATTTATACCCCATTAACCTACACCCTGGTACATTTTTTGAACAGTAGGAGGAGACTGGAGAACTCACAGATACATGGGGAGAATGTACAGACAGCACGGATTCAAATCCCGGCACAATCCTGATTGCTGGCATTGTAAAGGCATTGCGCTAGCCACTACACCAACCGTGACAAAAATAGCCAAAACATAAACAAATGATGCCCTTCAGGGCTAGTATAGGGCGACACGGTTAGAGTAGTGATTAGCAAAATGCTATTACAGCACTAGCGACCACAGTTCAAATCCGGCGCTGTCTGTAAGACGTTTGTATGCTCACCCTGTGTCTGCGTGGGTTTTCTCCAGGTGCTCCGGTTTCCTCCGATGTCCTAAAGGTCACAGGGGTGTATTTTAGCCCATGGGCTGCATGTTACCATGCTGTATCTTTCTCTTTCTGAAACTAAAACTAAAACAATGAGAAGAAAAAGAGAAGTAATCTATTTTAGGTGGTTTCAATCAATGTTGAAATTTGGCCAAGTCCCTGCTCTTTAGAAAGTATCTTTATTTTTAGACATACAACCTTCGGGCCCATGAGCCCATGCCGCCCAAATGCATTGATTAACCCAGCGTACGTTTTGGATGGAGTGAGGACATCGGAAGACCCGAAGGAAACTCACACAGATCTTGGTGAACACATCCAAACTCCCTGCAGTCAGCACTGGATTTGAACCTGGGTCTTTGGTGCTGTAATAGTGCTGTGCTAACGGATAAGCCAACCGTACCACCCCTGTATAATTAGATTCTTTTTTTTTGAATATTTTATTTTTGAATTTCCAAGACTCACACAAATCCAAAACAAAAGTACAACCTTCTCAACAATGATATATGACATCCAGAGTCCATTTTCCCCTCTGCCCACCCCTCTCCGTTTCCTTCCATACCCTAATACCACAAGGAAAGGATGATGTAAATTAAACAAACATAAAGAACCAAAAATCTAGAGTCACCGACCCTTAAAGGAACCAAATGTAAACCCAGAGTAACAAAGTAAAATGAAAAAGATAGGAAACAAGAGTTTGTCATCTGCGCCCCGACCCACTTCATTTGTCTCAATCGTTCCACTTTTAGTATGGATTTTTACCTGTCTTCTATTTGGAAGGGGTGTAACTATAAGCTGTGTACCTATGTGCTGCAGATCAGGGTGCCACACCCCAATGAATATGTCATATTTCCTCCTTAAATTGGACGTGATTTTCTCCAGGGGAATGCAACTCTGCATCTCTGTATTCCATCGTGTAATATTTCTTGGGAGTCGGACTTCCATGTGACCGCTGGTTACAGGCAAGGTGACCCTTCACAAACTCAATTTGGTATCTGGACAGTTTAAGACACACGTCCATAATGTTTCCTAGAAGGTACAATTCCGAATCAAGTGGAAAATTCACCTTTGTAATTTTTCTTTCAGAATGTCCCGCAGGTCCTCCCAGAAGATCTCACCCGTGCATAGAGCCACATTGAGTGGATAAAGGTTCCATTCTCCACATCACACCTAATGCACATTTCTGAGATTTCTGCTTTAGATTTTTGTAAGTTTTGCAGTGTGAGTTGATGCAGGAAGTTGTATTGCACCAACCTGTACCTGGCTTTGATAACAGCTGTCATGCTGTCCAGACACAGATCTGACCAGCACTGCTCATGGATTAGATTCTTCACAACAACCTGAACTACCAGATGAGATCTTAATTTAAGGTCTAGTCAGCACCTACTATGATGTAGCATGCACTGTACACGTCAGATCATTCCAAGATTGACATTATATTAGCATAACACCAATTTCTCTCCTTGCAAATACTCTCTGATTAGTTGTTTACATTTGTTAAATTTTTTTGCGGCACAGTAGAAGCCGATTCTGGCCATTTAACCTGTGCTGCCTCATTGCACCCGAAGTCACCTACAACTCAGTACGGTTTGGATGGTGGGAAACCGAGCACCTGGGGAAAACCCATGTAAACACAGGGCTGGCTGAGTACACACTCCTTACGACAGCGCCAGATACTAACCAGGGCTGCGGGCATCCATTCCGTGTTCTAACGTTTCAGTATATAATGTGGGGGAGGGTCTCGGACTGGGCCTTTACTGTTGATCCTTTGCATTGACCATATCAAATGCTGTACCCCTCAGCAAGTTTCACCACACCTTGGATTGTGCCAATCTGCAATATTCATTCATGGACACCTTCTTGCATTGTAAGAGCAGCAACTTTGTGTAGATCAAAGTGCATCATCTTCCAGCAGCAGTTGTTTCTTTCTGAAATTTCCTGGAAACAGCCCACTCAGCAGAGTCTTGTGCTGTGAGCTGCTTGGGATGAACTTCAGAGAACAAAAGACACTGAGAGCCATTTCTTGATAAATGCACATTCCAGAAAGGATGTTGTTGTTCCCGTCCTTGGCACTGCCAGTTCTGAGGGTAGTGTGCAATAGGATTGAGACTCCCTTTATAGTTGAGAGACCAGAATGGGAGGCCCCTTCTCCACAACAGCCAAGTTTTTACTGTGCCTAGTGCTTATTTTGTAAGTTTTCGTGATGAGGCGTTCCAACAAATGACTCGATTGTCTGCACAGGAAACGATCCAAAACAATCTGTAATCTCTTTTCCCAGAGGGCTTCAAGAAAATTCTGTGCCAATCACAACCTGATTTTCAAAATTTCAATTTTGACATACAGCACGCTAACAGGCCCTTTCGGCCCATGAGTCCGTGCCGCCCAATTAACCTACAACCCTTGGTACATTTTGGAGAGTGGGAAGAAATCAGAGCCCCTGGGGAAAACCCACACAGACAAGGGGAGAACATACAATCTCCTTAGACAGCGCAGGATTCAAACCCTGGTCCCTATTGCTGGCCATATATATTGTATAATATACATATGCACCAAAATTCTTACTTGCTGTAGCCTAACAGGTACAGGGGAAAGGGGAAAATTTGGTTTCTATCAATCTATACTTTAGTTGTAGAGCTTGTTACCGCTTACTTACATTGCCGAGAAGTTGGACAGTTTAAAACATCCACCCCCATCCCCGTTGAGAAGGAAACCAGAGAAGATGATCCAACAGGACAGTGACCATGACAGCAAACCAGAGAGGGGCTCAGCAGCTGAATGACCCATACAGACTGTGGGCGACTTCCGGTCAGGGGACCCGTACGTGCTGTGAGCTGCTGGAATGTGACTCATGGGAACCAGGTAACAGAGCCAGGATTAGAGAAGGTGCTACAGGCAAAAAGGATCTCGGGAGCTGAGGGCTTCCTCATTGTGTCGGAGGTTTGGACCTGGAGCTCGGGTTGCTGCCGAATCTAATAGGAGTCTGTGCGGCAGCAGGAACGCTTGAGGCAAATCCATGGACACTCAGTGACTCTGAAGGGACTCTCTTTTGCTTCTCTTTTTCATCCACTGTAAGGGCTACAGAGTGACATGAATGGCAACTCTTTGTCTGCCTTACTGCAGGCAGAAGTCAATTTTGTGTAATATTACATGTTCCGCACTATTACATGATAATAAAGGATTCTTGAATCTTGAATCTAGTGCTGGCTGCGCACACTGATCTCATGCTCAAGTTTAAAAAAAAAATCAATGACGCTACTGTGAGTTTAGCAGAGGTCACCATTTTACTTCTGCATCCTCCACACATCTGGAGCATAATGGAGGAGATTGAATACGTTCAGTGGATGTCTGCAAACATGTGAAGATTTTCTTCACTCAAAGTATGGTCCATTCACCACTTCTATGGAATCAATTATGAATTTATTGTCATGAACAAGTCATGTAATTCGGTGTTTGTGGTAGCATCATGGTGTAAACATTCATATTGTAACCATCTTACAACATTACTATAAAAAATAAAAATAACAATGCACAAAAAGTGAGGCGGTGTCTTTGGTTCATTGATCATTCAGGAATCTGATGGCAGCGGGGAAGAAGCTGTCCTTGTGCCACTGAGTGCTTGTCTTTAGGCTCCTGTGCCTTTTTCTGATGGTAGCCGAGTGAACAGAGTGTGGCCTGGGTGGTGGAGGTCTTTGAGGATAGAGGCTGCTTCTTTAAGACACCGCCTCATGTCGATGTCCTCGCCTCATGTGATGTCACAGGCCGAGTTAACAACGCTCTGGAGTTTATTCTTGTCCTGAGAGATGGTGCCTCCATACCAGGCAGTGATGCAATCAGTATGAATGCTCTCCACGGTACACCTGTAGAAGTTTATGAGAGTATTCAGTGACTTACCGAATCTCCTCAGACTCCTCACAAAAGTATTCTGCTGACAAGCCTTTGTGGCAGATTTTTGTGGCATTAGGTTTAACGGAATGTGCCCTGTTCAATACAATACAGCAGAAGAACCTACCCCACGAGAGTCTTCCTTAAGTATTTTGTTATATATAACATATATAACAATTACAGCACGGAAACAGGCCATTAGGCCCTTCTAGTCCGCACCGAACCAAACACTCCTCTCTAGTCCCACCTACCTGCACAATGACCATAACCCTCCACCTTCTTCTCATCCATATACCTGTCCAACTTTTTCTTAAATAATAAAATTGACTCTGCCGCCACTATTTCTCCCGGAAGCTCATTCCACACTGCTACCATGGCAGTTATTCTGTAGTTTCCTTGCAACCACCTATTAACTATCACCTGACCAATTACTAATCTGCTGCTCAACTCTATCTAATTGATCCACTGATACATTGTCCCACTTGCCTCCAGATAGACACATGCCCAGCATCTCAAGCAGCCTATCCTTGCCAGAACTCATACGTGAACACAAGGTATGTCCTTCAGCTTGACCCTGCTCCCCCAGCAAATCCTTTGTCCATTAGGAATTCTTATTACAATGTCCTCATTGTTTCCTGTTAATCAACTGTTTGCTCCCTTACTCTCCTGTTCCCAATTCTCCACTTTTGCTGATGTCTACCCACCTCTCCCATCTCATGTCATGCCTTGAGGCGCCGGGAGCCTGCCACACATTGGCCCAAAGCAAGTGTTGTTCTCTTTGCAAGCTCAGACATGCCACATGATGGGATTGGCTCAACAATACCATGGATCCATGCATATGATTGATGGAGAAGGATGCAGAATGGAAGGACAGAAGGTCACCTTTGGCAAGAGTTGCACAAAGCAGCAAAGCAAACACTTTTTGAAAGGAAGAATCTGAGAGTTGAAGTTATATATAGGAAACACTAAAAAGGACTTGGATTCATTGAATGTTGCTAACTAGCTCCTAGACAGACGTTATTACAAACATTACAGCTTGGAAATTAAAGAAAATCATTATGCAAACATGATTTTAACAAACGCAGACTTCTAACAGACTGCTCAAAATATATTTATTATGTTTGATAATGCAGGAACATGAAAGATTTCCTGGGATGACCTTTGTCAGGATATGTCACTGCAGCTTTCTATCAACCAATAACTACATTCTAAACATTTTACAGACAGTAATTACTTTGAAATCTGCATCTTGTTCAAAATTTGACAGCACAATGGAATTATTTTTATCAAGTAGAAGCCCACGCATGCCAGAAGAATCCACGGGTACACTGCACTGATTAATCCCTGCATTCCAAAGGTTTTTAGTCATTTATAATATCAATGAAAACATAATCAAGATTGTACTTAGCTTTGCTGCCTGCGAACCTTATTATTCTTAACTGGATAGGAAAGTGATGTCTTTGACCTTGAATGATTAAGTATGATTTCATGATGAGTTTGTCCTTTCAGTTTTTATCTTGTCAGTTGTATTTTTTTGGGGAGGGTGCATAATGAGAGTTGTATCAGCAGGACACATTGTTAGAACATTTGACACACTATTTGACGCAATATAATGTGGCTTTCACTCCAGCCACAGCGGGTCAATCCACCAGCAGTGCATCATGTGATTGCTCCATGCCCATCTCCTCCACTTCACCTTCTGCCCCAATGGAATATTCCCAATTTAGGCTTTTCAATGCTGAGATATCCATCCAGATACTCCTGACTGAATTGATTTTGTGATCCAGTTTCTTGTTTGCTCAGGTGCAGATTAGAGTGATGAGTAGGCTATTTAAGCCGCAGTAGTTTCAGTCTGCACTTGATTCATTTTCCAAGTTTAAAGCAGAAACATGGCCTTATAAATGCAAAACAACGCAGATGTTCACAGAATTACAAGGCTACATTCAAAGCAGAATGGTTATGATGACATCAGGAACTTTGAGACTGCAGCTCAAGTAATTCCTGAGGTAAAGTGGGTGGCAGCATTTAGCAGTTGTGCATATCGTATGACAGACATCATAACATTTGGGCAGCACAGATAGAGCAACACTGTTACAGCGCCAGCGATCTGGACCAAGATTCAAATCCCGTGCTGTTTGTAAGGAGTTTGTACACTCTCCCTGTGTCTGCATGGGTTTCCCCAGGAGCTCCAGTTTCCTCCCATCATTTGGGGTGTCGGTTAATTGGGTGTAGTTGGGTGGCATGGGCTCGTGGACTGAAAATGGCCTGTTACTGTGCTGTATGTCTAAATTATATGTAAAAATTAAAATATCACACAACTTTTTGAACAGGAAAATGTTTCATTTCTATGGCAAATTGTAGCTCTGTGATGACAGATGTTGGATGGGCAACCTTTTAATTTTTAATTCAGACATACGACATGGAAACAGGCCATTTTGGCCCACCAGTCCATGCTGCTCAATTAACCTACACCCCTAGTACATTCTCATGGGCCAAAATGGCGTGTTACCGTGCTGTACATCTATATTACAAATTAAAAGGTTGCCCACCCCTGGCCACTACAATATACTGTGATGCACTGGAGGAGAAAGTGTTTGGCTTTGCAAATATTAATTAATATCAAGCAATGTGAAATTAAAGTGCATCAGTTTGGGTGCTCATAGCCTGTACAGAACTGGAGTGGGGGCGGCACTTATCACAGAATCATTTTCATTTCAAGTTCTGAGTCAACATCAGATGGACAAACACCCAATCTCAACCAAGAATGACTTTGCTCCTCATTACGGAGAATAATTTACGATGCTTTCGCTAATATTTTGGTGTATAATAATTTAGTTCCCAGCAAAACAGCATCTCTAATTATTCATATTTTAATGTTTACCTCGGTGGCTATCGTTACTCTGTTTCCTTGAAGCCAATCAATGTTTTGGAAGTCTAACCTTGTGCACGCTAATAGTTGATGTTCTAAAGATAATATTAATTAGTATTTTAGCTGAGAAATGCACCTCATACTTTTGAAAGTTCCTCTCAACACACTTCCCATAGCTTTTTGGAACTTCTTGTGTCATGTTTCCTCCTAAGTAAATGGCAAAGTGTGCTGGGTTCTTTTAACACTGAAAGAATGTAAGCAGGCAGTTTGAATGAAGAGCCCACTTCTTCCTCGGTTTATGTCCAACTTACATTGCAATAATCACTACTTAAATTGAGTTACTGTCAAGTGAGGGACAAGCTTCCAAGTCCTTGTGAATGTTTTCCCCTTTCTGTCAAATGTAACTGAGCAAAATCTAGCTTTGAAAACCAAAACTGCAAATCCAAGTATTGTCCTGTCACCTGGGAATCTCCATGGCCCCAGCAACACCTCCTTTATCATGCAAATAGATGACAATTTAATTTGTAACTTAATTTGTAAGTTACCCTTAAAATCACGATAACTTCCCAATTATGTTACATTTTCTCCACAACCATAAGTCACACAGTCAACAGAAAACACTGAACTCTGAAGTTTAAATAATGAGTCTGCAGGTACTGGTGAACCAACTGGAACAACACACAAAGTGCTGGGGGAATTCCACAGATCACACAGCATCCGTGGAAAGCAATAAGCAGTCGACCTTTCAGGCCTGAGCCCTTTGTCAGGGACGCTCAGGCCTGAAACATGAACAGCTGATTGCTTTCCAGGGATGCTGCATGCCCCGTTGAGTTGCCCCAGCACTCTGTGTGCTGTTGGAAACATTGATGTCTGTTACAACAGTGGCTAGAAATACTGATGAGCAAAAGTGCATATTCTGACTGGTGTTTTGGGTGGACTTGAACATGCATTTTAGAACATGTAAACAAGTGAAATTAAACAAGAAAATCTACAGACACACTGATTTTAGTTTACACTCAGCAAGTGACACAGCCCTATTTATGTAGCAAAGATAATGATAAAGGGCTGCATGTACATCACCCTTTCTCCCTCACCATGATTTGGGGCCCCAAATAGTCCTTCCACGAAAAGCAACATTTCCATTGTGAATCTCCAGGGATCATCTACTGCATCCAGTGTTCCCATTGTAACCTTCTCTACACCGGAAGGACTGGACGCTGACTGGGAGATCGCATCATTAAGCTCTTTCACTCTGCCCACAACAATGGTGGAGATCTCCCAGTAGCCATGCATTTCAATTCCGTGCCCCATTCCCTCACTGGCATGTCTGTCCATGGCCTCATGCACTGCCCCCCCCACATAAATTGGAGGAGCAACATCTGATATTCTGTCTGGGCACTCTCCAACAGGATGGCATGAACAGCGACTTCTCCGCCTTTCATTAGAACTCTTTCCCATCTCCCCAATCCCTCTGCCTCCTTTCCTCCAGCTCTTAACTTCCTTCCCTCTCCATTCGGAGAATGATCCTCTCTCCCTCTCACCTCTCAGCTTTTTTCTCTTGTGCCTTCTCACCCATATCCACTTGCAGACCAATGCTCCTCCCTCTGTCCTTCTCCCAACCATTTTATTGGAGCACCTGCCTCCTTTTTGCTCATACCTTGATGAGGGCTCAGTCCCAAACATATCTTTACTTCATACAGGACGACGCATATCCTGTTGAGTTTCTCCAGCATTTTTATGTAAGCTAGTGATTTGTGCAAGTTGACAAAATGTTGAGGGATGCACTCTATGCTTTTACACAATAGCAAAATGTTCCCGCTTAGTATAGTTGTAGTTAAATTGAGGAGAAAGAACAAAAAATAAACCAAACACTTCAATTGATCATAGAATAGGATTTCAAAGATGGGCTGTATGGAAAAGAAATTTTTATTCCTTTTGTATCATTTGCCTTTGCTGGATATGTATGGATTTATTCACCCTCTCAAATTGGAAAAAATGGTATGGTTCCTGCATTTTGCACATATTTTGATGAGGAGCTCAAGCCCAAAATATTGGTTATGCATTTTTATCTTTGCTATATAAGGTTTTCTGTTTGGTCCAGCATTTGTGTTGTATATATTTATTTATTTTTTTTTAATTTAGACATGCAGCGCGGTAACAGACCATTTCGGCTCATGAGCCTGTGCTACCCAATTACACCTAGTTAAACTACAATACCCGGTACGTTTTGGGATGTGGGAGGAAACCGGAGCCCTCAGGGAAAACCCTCACAGAAATGGGGTGAACGTACAAATTCCTTACAGACAACATGGGATTCAAACCCCGGTCCTGATCGCTGGCACTGTAACAGCAGTGTCTGCAGACTTTCGTGATTTATTTTCATACCATCCTTAACTTCTGTTGTCCTGGTGCAGAAGGTATATCAGAGCTTCTATCGGGTAGAAAGTTCCAAGATTTGAATCCAGTCATGATGAAGGATTTGCAAGATTCCGAAGTTGGAATTGTTTGCTTCTTGGGGGAGATTTATGGTGGTGTACCAAGTGTCTACTGTCTTCAGCCTTCTAGATAGAGGGTTATAGACCTCAATGGCACTGCTGTAGAAGGCTCAGTGAGTTGCCAATGAGCTGGCAGTGAAAGAAATGATTGTTTACCAGATGAATTGGGATATTTATCAAGTGGGTTCTTTTTCCTGGATTTGTTAAATTTTGCACTTGCCAGTTAAGGCATAACATTCAACTAGATCAACAGTCTTCCAGCATCTGTTTACCTTTTGAATAACATTCTCCCACTCTGCTGATAGATAGTCGTAGGGCTTAAGTAGATCAGGAGGTGAGTCATATGCTCCAGTATGCCGAAACTCTGACCTAATCTTACCTCTATGGCAAACATGTTACTAATCTGTGTGGATAAGATCAGCAACTTCTGGTAAACAGCCAATGCCATTCAGCATTGAGACTTCAAAGGAAGTTCACTATGATGAGTGAGTTCAAAGGAGGTTCATTTGGATGATTCCAGGAATGAAAGAGTTATCATATGAGGAGCATTTGACAGCTCTTGGACTATATTCGTTGGAATTTAGGAGAATGAGGGGGTGGGGGGAATCTCATTGAAACATTTTGAATGTTGAAAGACATGGATAGAGTAGATGTAGAAAGGTTGTTTCCCATGGTAGGAGAGTCTAGGACAAGAGGGCACAACTTCAGGATTGAATAGTGTCTGCATAGAGCAGAGATATGTAGGGATTTCTTCAGCTAAAGTGTGGTGAATTTATGGAATTTGTTGCCACAGGCAGTTGTGGAGGCCAGGTCATTGGGTGTATTTAAAGCAGAGATTGATAGGTTCTTGATTAGCCAGGGCATCAAAGATTATGGGGAGAAAGTCAGGCAATGGGGCTCAGTGGAAAAATAGATCAGCTCATGATTGAATGCCGGAGCAAACTCAATGAACTGAATATGGAGAAGATGAATAGGCCATCTCTAGCTGGAGATAGTCATTGGCTAAAATGTATATGGCGTAAGTTTCCTTACATGCCTTCTCCATCTTTTGCCTGCTTGTCCATGAATGACCACCTTTTCAGGTGGCTAGGTAGCTGCCATCATTGCACCTGGAACAAGCTGCCTCAATATACATCTAGTTCTGATGCACAAATATTTGGCCTTATAGCAAGGATGCTTGTTGAGACACAAAACTTTGCTATTCACGAAACCTTCCCACTACTTGTTATCACATTGGATTCTGTAATGACTAGCTTTGGGCAAAAAGAAATAAATACCAATGTTTATTCTTTGGCTTGGCATCGTGGACAAAGATTTATGGAGGGGTAAATGTCCACGCAAGCTGCAAGCTCGTTTGTGGCTGACAAGTCAGACGCGGGACAGGCAGACACGGTTGCAGCGGTTGCAGGGGAAAATTGGTGGGTTGGGGTTGGGTGTTGGGTTTTTCCTCCTTTGCCTTTTGTCAGTGAGGTGGGCTCTGCAGTCTTCTTCAAAGGAGGTTGCTGCCCGCCGAACTGTGAGGCGCCAAGATGCACGGTTTGGGGCGATATCAGCCCACTGACGGTGGTCAATGTGGCAGGCACCAAGAGATTTCTTTAGGCAGTCCTTGTACCTCTTCTTTGGTGCACCTCTGTCACGGTGGCCAGTGGAGAGCTCGCCATATAACACGATCTTGGGAAGGCAATGGTCCTCCATTCTGGAGATGTGACCTAACCAGCGCAGTTGGATCTTCAGCAGCGTGGATTCGATGCTGTCGGCCTCTGCCATCTCGAGTACTTCGATGTTAGGGATGAAGTCGCTCCAATGAATGTTGAGGATGGAGCGGAGACAACGCTGGTGGAAGCGTTCTAGGAGCTGTAGGTGATGACGGTAGGGGACCCATGATTCGGATCCGAACAGGAGTGTGGGTATCACAACGGCTCTGTATACGCTAATCTTTGTGAGGTTTTTCAGTTGGTTGTTTTTCCAGACTCTTTTGTGTAGTCTTCCAAAGGCGCTATTTGCCTTGGCGAGTCTGTTGTCTATCTCGTTGTCGATCCTTGCATCCAATGAAATGGTGCAGCCGAGATAGGTAAACTGGTTGACCGTTTTGAGTTTTGTGTGCCCAATGGAGATGAGGGGGGGGGCTGGTAGTCATGGTGGGGAGCTGGCTGATGGAGGACCTCAGTTTTCTTCAGGCTGACTTCCAGGCCAAACATTTTGGCAGCTTCCGCAAAACAGGACGTCAAGCGTTGAAGAGCTGGCTCTGAATGGGCAACTAAAGCGGCATTATCTGCAAAGAGTAGTTCACGGACATGTTGCTCTTGTGTCTTGGTGTGAGCTTGCAGGCGCCTCAGATTGAAGAGACTGCCATTCGTGCAGTACCGGATGTAAACAGCGTCTTCATTGTTGAGGTCTTTCATGGCTTGGTTCAGCATCATGCTGAAGAAGATTGAAAAGAGGGTTGGTGCGAGAATGCAGCCTTGCTTCACGCCATTGTTAATGGAGAAGGGTTCAGAGAGCTCATTGCTGTATCTGACCCGACCTTGTTGGTTTTCGTGCAGTTGGATAACCATGTTGAGGAACATTGGGGGGCATCCAAGGCGCTCTAGTATTTTCCAAAGCCCTTTCCTGCTCACGGTGTCGAAAGCTTTGGTGAGGTCAACAAAGGTGATGTAGAGTCCTTTGTTTTGTTCTCTGCACTTTTCTTGGAGCTGTCTGAGGGCAAAGACCATGTCAGTAGTTCCTCGTTTGCGCGAAAGCCGCACTGTGATTCTGGGAGAACATTCTCGGCCACACTAGGTATTATTCTATTTAGGAGAATCCTAGCGAAGATTTTGCCTGCAATGGAGAGCAGCGTGATTCCCCTGTAGTTTGAGCAGTCTGATTTCTCGCCTTTGTTTTTGTACAGGGTGATGATGATGGCATCACGAAGGTCTTGAGGCAGCTTTCCTTGGTCCCAGCAGAGCTTGAAAAACTCATTACATATGCATTCAAATCTCTTTCAGTATAAACCTAAAGTATGTCTCAACTAATTATCTATATTTTGAATGGTAGTCATTATTGCAATGTAAGGTATAAGGCAGCCAATTTGAATTCCAATATCCAGAAATGTGATATTGACTTGATAATATCTTATCTTCAGAGGCATTGATTAGGTGGTAAATTGGACCATAATATCTGGGATAATTCTTAAGTTCTTTGTTGTAAGAATCTTTCATCTCTACATGGATAGGTCACCAATGTTCACAGAGGACAAAGGTTGAAAATGACCGTGCACTTGGCCTTTCTGGGTCACAATTATTGCGACTATTTCACCTTGCTCCTGACACTCATGTTGTGGGCGTGACCCACACCATGGATGGAAATTCTTACAAATCATCCTTTGTCTTTCAGTTATTTAATTGTCCACTAATTCACAACTGGAGCTGACACAAGTACAGATCTCTGAATGCTCAGAAAGCAAAATTAAAACCCCCTTCTTCAATGCTTGAAAATCACAACAAGGAAAATTAGATAATTGGCACTGATGAAGGTATGTGCATCCTAGCACGGTTAACTTCACCATTACCTGAGGCACAAATTGCAAAGAATTGACCATAATTACAATTATGTACATGTCCGAAACATTGTTCAAGATTCAAGATTCAATTTATTGTCATGCAATAAAAACAGTGCAATATTTGCAACATGACATGAAATTTACTTTAGCCTGCTGTAAGGCAGACAGATTCACCATCGGCAGAAATTGCCTGAAGTGCCTCTTACAGCCAGAGAAAGAGAAGCAAAAGAAAGACCCACCCAGAGCCCACGAGTGTCCACAGATTCGCCTCCAGCACTCCCGCAGCCAAACCATCAGTAATCTGAGCTCCAGATCTGAACCTTCGACATGATCAGGAACTCTTCAGCACCTTCGGCACCCTCTTGTATCCCAGTTCCAATACCCGGTGACCCTTCAGCCAGTCTTAAGCCAGTCTCCAGCAGTCTGCTGCCTGGCAACAGTTGCCAACACCCTGCATCCTGTGTAGGTTCCTCACGCCGAGTCGCCAACAGCACACTGCCTGTGGGTTTCTTCAGCCACAGTGCCCCCTCACCAGTCTGCCACCATGAACGCCATCCCATTGGTCATCTCCTCTGCTTATCCTTCTCCAACAAGGGGTGGTCTCCCCATTTTCTGGTGCCTTGCGCTAGTCCTCTGCTTCCCCAAAGTCTGAAACCCCTTGTGGCCGCTGCAGATCACAACATCTTGGGCACAGACCCTGCAGTGAGAGTATTTTTAAATAAAGTCACCGTCAGCTCCCTTTACAGGCCATTTACACCCTGTATGGAGCTGACAGCAGTCGGACTGGGCAGATGAACCCTGTGGGAGCGCTGCCGTTACAGCAGCTCCGGCACCACCACCATCTTGATCTGCGTTCAATCAATGAGCAAGAGGTTGCAGCAGTGACAATACTGGAAGTGAAGGTCACAGGTTAAGCTACGGTGCCCCCCCCCCACCACCCCCCATCCGGAGTTTCACTGATGAAATCACAGAGTGGGCTCAGGCAATATAACAGTGAACTTTCTGTAGTATTAGCTCTGTCCTGTTGATGTAGAGAAAGATCATATAATTTTTGCTAAGATTGCCCAGAGTGTGATTCACTTAATTAGGGGGTTTGTATCTGAACTAGTATAAATATTTAAATAGTCTTAAGAAGCTCAACAGTAAGATTTCCTCTCAAACTGTGCATAATCCCTGTCCATATTTTGTTACCATTCTCTAAATATACTTAAACCCCATCAAAAACATTAAAATTAAACTTGTATGTACTGATGTCTGTCTATCAAAGCATTCATTTTATTAATTATGGTTTAAGATTTCACTGAATTTCCTGGAAATGCCTCCCCTCAAATAACCTTCAAAACAATTAAATATTTATTGAATCTAAGCCTTCTCACGACCTTCTGTATTGGTTGAATTGGTGGCAGCAAATTTAGATGTTACCATCGAGGTTAATAGAGGGTGGAGCTATGAAAATTAATTCTTCTGCTTCGTTTGGCAAGGAATCGTCAGGAGTGAAAGTCTGCCAACAAATTCTGATGTGACTTACGCATCAGTAATGATTACCAAAGCCATTATTTCTTGTTCGCAAATGTAGCCACAAAGGTGTTGTGGCTGCTTTCCCAAAATTCCCAAAACATTCCCAAAATGTAGTTGGGTTGAAATATTCCATCAGTATTTTAATGTGTGGGATAATAGTCACAGTTAAAATGTATGTGTCATAAAGGCTCAAATTATATGTTCATGCCAAAGGCAGGTGGTATTGGATGTTTCCTCAAAAGGAGCCCCATCAAGGGGAACGACCAAACATGACGCAGTTTGGAGAAGATTATTGTTCGTTGTCTGAAAGTATCTGATTAGTGCAAGGCATATTTCATGCTGAAATGTGTGTTTTAGTCAACAAATCACTTGTTGTAATTCTAACCTGTGCTATTCACCTCTGGCAGAGCCGACTAGTGCAGGACACCAGAAACGGGAGGAACAGAAGCAGAGGAGACGACCCTACAGGGAAAGGGACCCTGGCAGCAACAAGCGAGGTGAAGGTTCAGCAGCTGAAAGGCCCACACAGTCTGATGAAGACGGACTCAGGGGAAACAGATTCAGATTTAGATTTATTGTCAGATTACATACATGACATAACATACAACCCTGAGATTCCTTTATCTGCAGGAGAGGCAGAATTACCACTCATTGGTAGCAAGGAGAGAGAATAAAATGTTCCAAATTAACAATTTTGGTTAAAGCGAGGGGTTAAAATTGTATCATTTATCAACAATAATAGCAAACATATGCAACAGGCTGTGAACATTTTCCACTTTAAGCTGACTGATGCTTTCACCTACCCTCACCAGATGTCCTATCTGCTACGTGAAAGAACTACGCTCTATCCCCCCAGCTTCTGTGGCATCTGTCCAGGCAACGCCATCACGCACTGACTGCTCTCTATACATCTTCCTTTCCCCTCAAACAAGAATCATTTCCACCACAGGTGATGAGCGCTTTTCAGTTTCCCGAACCCATGTTCCTTTCCCTTCTTCCCACTCTCAGAACCATAGCAGAGATCCTCTTATTCCACTCTCAGCTCTCATCTCAAATGTCTCATCCTGCACCATTTCTGACACTTCCAACATAATACCACCACCCACTTCTCTTCTCTTCCACATTCAGCATTCCAAAGGGATTATTCTCTGTCGTGCTATCATCTGTCCAGCTAAAACAGGAGATGTAAACTCCTCCCTTCCTACTCTGGAGTTCAAAACAGCCTTCACATGTGCCTCAAGTAACCGGCAACAAAATCAAGGAAAATATATAAAAACATTAAAATAAATAAGAATAAAATAATTAGGCAAAAAATAAGCAAGTTTAAAATTGTAAAAGTGAATGTTCTCTGAAGTAACAGATAAACCTTTGGCAAAGATGGGTGCCAATATCCAGCCAGTGGAGGGCCTTGGCCGGTGATTTGCACATAGCAGCTGTTTGAATAAAGCTGTGTGAAACAGCGATGGGGTCACCCAAGTTGAAGAGCTGGTTGATGCGATCAGTGTTTTTTTTAACTGTTTAATAATTTAATCAGATACGCAGGGAGAGGTTCAATATTTAGAGTATAGCAGTGGAATAACAGGTGCCCAGAGGGGTCCCCAGGCCAATCTCAACCACTCTCACTTCCAGGACAGTAATTCAACTGGAATCCCCAATTCCAGTCCTTTAGTGGTCTTCTCGATCCGTGCTGACCTCTTGATGATCTCCATCACTAGAGTGTTGAGGTGTCTTAAAGTGTCTTTTTATCCCTGCTTAGTAAAAGTCATTCTGGTCAGAGGCTTTATCTATAAACTTAGTGGGGAGAGGGGGTTTAATTATCTATATATGTTATTATTCTTTCTCGGGCAACAACAACAACAACCTTGCACTTAATGTCACCAAAACTAAGGAGCTGATTGTTGACTTCAGGAAAGGAAAGCCAGAGGGATACAATCCAGTGATCATTGGATATTCAGAGGTGGAGGAGGTGAGCAAATTTAGGTTCTTGGAAGTTATTAACTCGGAGGATATTTCCTGAACCCAACACACTAATGGTATCATGAAGAAAGCACGTTAAGGCCTCTACTTCCTCAGGAGTTTGTGGAGGTTTGGTATGACATTAGAAACCCTGGAAAATTTCTACAGAGGTGTGGTGGAAAGTGTGCTGACCGGCTGCATCGTGGTCTGGTATGGAAACACCAATACCCCTGAGTGTAAAGCCCTCCAAAAGGTAGTGGACACAGCCCAGGACATCACAGGCAAAACCCTCCCCACTATCTAGGACATCTACAAGGAATGCTGCCGTCAGAGAGCAGCAGCAATCATCAAGGATCCACACCACCCACCACACATTCTGTTCTCGCTGCTGCCATCAGGAAAGAGGTATAGGTGTCACAAGACTCACACCACTATGTTCAGGAACAATTTAGACATACAGCACGGTAACAGGCCATTTCACCCCACAAATTTATGCCCCCCAATTACACCCAATTAACTTACAACCCTCAGTACATTTCAAGGTGGGAGGAAGCCGGAGCCCCCAGGTAAATCTCACAAAGGGAGAATGTACAAACTCCTTACAGATAGCATTGGATTCGAACCCCAGACCCAGTCGCTGGCACTTTAAAGGTGTTATGCTAACTGCTACACCAACCTTGCCACCTTAAATACCAGAGGTTTTACTGTATATTGCCTTTTCTGCACAAAATGTTGCTTCCTCTACACTGGGCTCAGCAATCGTTGACTAGCTGACCACTTTACAGAGCACCACCAGTCAACCTCGTAGTGGGATCCTCTTATACTTTTCTAGCTGAGTTCAATGTAAGCTGAACGGACAGCGTCTTTAGAAATGGTGCATTATTGTTTTTCTGGACTCAAGAATGTCTTCAGAGAATTATCATTTCCAGCAGTGTTATTCCAGATTTCCAGCATTCCTTCCATATTGTGGAACGCACAGTCAGCAACAGTAAACCTGGGTAAAGATCCATTGCTGTCTGTAAGGAGTTTGCACATCCTCCCTGTGTCTGCGTGAGTTTCCTCCTGATCCACAGGTTTCCTCCTATCCTCCAAAATGTACGGGGTTGGTTGGCTCATTGGGTGTGATTGGGCAGCAGGTGTTTCATAGGCCCATGCTGAATCATTAAATAAATGTGATCATTTCTGATTCATAGACTACAAAGAACATTGCTGCCTTGCACAATCACCCCCTCAGTAATAAAATCTTCTTCTCATGCTTGCTTTGTCTGTCCACTTGATTTCTCCCTGAAAACCTCTATTTATTCCATAGTTTCCACAACGTCCAATTTGCTTCTCTCTCCACTGAAGCAACTTGCTGAGAAATCTGATAATTTTCCATATTCAGATTTCTAGCACTGACATTAGTTTACCTTTGCCCGAAGAAAAACTACTTAAATGATTAATTCTGTACAAAGAACATTTAATATATTCTAGTGATTCCATGGTAGGTACGTTAACGGTATCTATAGTACGGATCAAGATGGTGTAAAAGGAAACTACTCAGAATAAACATTCACTGAATCTTAATGCTGCAGGTTTAATGGAATAAATTACCTCTTCAGTTCAGAATTTTCTAATGATTTCACATGATTCCTTCATGAATCTACTTTCAGATTTATATGATGATGAAATTTGAAACAATCCAAACTGAAACATCTGCAGTGGACCCCTGCTATGCTCAAATCAGCATTCATCCAACCAGTTCCCCCAACCGATAGGGTGATGTCGAGCAGCATGGAAGAAGCCCCGAAAGGCTTGGTGACCATCATGTCCCCATAAACACTATACTTCATCCCATCTTATTCCACGCACATTTCTGCCTGATTCTTCCACTCACTTCTGTACCACGTGGATTTCTCAGCAGCCATTGACTTATCAATCCACACATCTTTGAGATGTGAAGGAGACGGGAGCACCCAGGAAACCCACATGGTCTCAGAGAGAACATGTAAACTCCATTCTCACAGCACTAGCACCCAGAATTACATTTTTTAGATTTAGGCATACGGCATGGTAACAGTACATTTCAGCCCACAAGTCCGTGCCACCCAATTTGCACCTAATTAATCTACAACCCCCGATACGTATCGAACGGTGGGAGGAAACCGGAGCCCCTAGAGAAAACCCACACAGACTCGTGGATGATACACTATCAATGACTTGCATCCGACTAGAAGTCACGATTAATAGGCTTTAATCGCCATAAACTGCAGACACATCTCAAAAGTTGTTGGCCCATTTCCAAGGCAGGTACTGAGGGTGGGGTTTGGGCGAAATCTCCTTTATGGGGATTCTCAGGGGAGGAGTTACCGGTACGAGGCAGGCCAGCCCACATAATACTAGCATTAGCGATTAAACAGTGGATCCCCCACATGGGAGAAATACAAACTTCTTACAGACAGCGCAGGATTCGAACTGGCGCTGTAAAGGTGTAACTGCTTCACCAACCGTGCCGCCCACCTGGGTTGCTGGATGCAGAGAGCCTCTGGTGAGAGATGAATATGGATAGGTTAAGTGAGTGGGCAAGAGTCTGGGAAATGGGACAATGCTGGTAAATGAGTGCCCCCCCCCCCAGCTTTGAAAGGAAAAATAGAAAATGTGATTATTATTTAAATCATGAAAGAATGCGCCCCACTGTAGCAGAGAGGGACCTTGTAGTGCTCATGCATGAAGCAGAAAAGGGTGGCTTGCATGTGCAACAAGTGATTGATAGGACAAATGGGATGTTGGCCTTCATTGCTGCATTGCTGAAGGGAGTGAATTTAAAAGCAGGGAGGCAACTGTACAGGAGACCGGTAGGGCTGGACTTGCGCTACTGTGGGCACTTCTGGTCTCCTTACTGGAGAAAGGAAACACTGGCTTCGGAGGAGATGCAGAGGAGGTTGATTCCAGAGATGAGGGGAGATTGATTAACCTGGGATAGTACTTACTGGAATTCAGAAGAATGGGAAGATTGTTATTGAAAAAGATAAAATGATGAAAGAAATAGATGGTAGGTGAGACTAGAACTGGGGGGATTTTCCTCAGAGAGTGGAGAAGCTGGAAATTCTCTGCCCAAAGAAGCTGTAGAGGCTGCCTCAAGAAATATAGTTGAGGCAGATGGATTTTTTCATAATAGGGGAATGGGGAAAGGCAGGTAGTTGAAGGTGAGTCCATGGCCAGATCTTGTCGAATGGCGGAACTGACCGCTCGGCAGGTCAGTTGATTGACTCCTTCTCCTAATTCTCAGGTTTTTATGTAGCGGCTCCTCCCTCCATGTGTCCTTTAATACCCTGGGATAAGCTTAAAAGGGGACTGGTGATGCATTCTCCTTCAAATTGCTCAACCCCTTGCTCAATCCTCTTGCCTTGCTTTTCCCACCCAACATTTCTCCCCATTGACTTCAGCAGATGCTACTCTCCAAAAGAAAGCCCATCTGAGAATTCCTTTGTCAAGAAAATTAAAGTTTCAGGTTTTGTGAAAAGCTTATTGAAGGTGAAATGAGCTAAAAACCAGCCGTTATTTATTGAGAGCATTTTGGCGACACATGCATTTGCTGTACAAAATTACATAAAAGTGTCAGAAGTGTCAAATCATAGTAATCTAACAAAGAGATCTAACATGGACTGTTCCCAACATCTGGCTTAATTAGGACGGCAAAATTATCATTTTCATTTTTGTGTTTTTGGTCCAGATTGGTGGCAATTCTTCAGATAATTATGCTTTATAACAATGGGTACTTTTAGCTGCCAACAAAACTTTAGACAAAGACATGCCACTCTTTAAATGTTGCAGTTATGTAGCTAATGGCAAATTGAAAGGCATCTGGTGCAGCCAGCAATTTTTACCTAGGTTAGAAAGTCTCCAAGCTGACTTGTGGGCCCACAATTAAATGCTGTTATTCAGTCGTCTATGAAAATATCAATGCGTTAACATCAAAATGCATGAATGATATTTCAAATTAGACAGCTAACACTATGGTTTTGGAGGAAAAGAATAAGAACATTTTTAAAGAGGTCTCCAGAGGTATTTTAGTTATTAATGTTATATTCCAGGCCCCAGGAATGATCAGAACTGATTTTTATTTTATGGCAATGTCGCTAAATATTTTTACATCAGGCAGACCACCAAAACGATGGGAAAACCTGCAGAGATTGAACTACAATACATTAGTGCTTTCAAATCACTTTATTGCTCAACGTTGACATGCTTGTTTACTGCCGTCTGCCTTTATTTTTGCTGATAATTTCAGACTTACCCTCCACACACTGATAATTTCTCCCCGCTCCTCATATCAAATTGTCACAGTTTGAAAACTTCATTCTGAGGCCACCTTACCCAGACATCATTCAGTCTGCGGTCGATCCAATTCTAGGCGTCAAATCCAAAAAGAACACACTCAGATTTAATCATGCTTAGTCCCTCTATGACCTCTGTGCCGATGCATTTGAATAGATAGGTCTGAAACGGGGCAAAAGCCATGTGCCAGCATATTGAGGCTCCTGTCTCTTTCCTGGATTCAGCATTCTCCAGTGGTGGAGCCGAATGACCAGATGTTTCACATCTGACACCTTGGCTTTACACTGGGCAATGCTGGGAAAGGAAGCAGGCTCCCCATTCTTTTGAATGAGGTTACAAAATTGATAAAAGATAATGGGCTTGTAGTTTACTTCTGTCTTTATTTTACTTTACCATTATATTTTAATAAACTTCTGCTAGTTTAAGCAATTTTAATTGATTTTTTTTTCAAGGTAATTGTTAACCTGGTCAAATCCAATTGAGCCATTTATAAATGTCCATGTACAAAGTGCTGAAGAAACTCCACAGGTCACGTGGCATCTATAGGAAGTAAAGGGGTAACCAACGTTTTGGGCATGGCCCCTTCACCCTTTGCACGCAGCCCCAGTGTCTGAAGACTTTCTTGTTTGACTGATGAATGTCTCTGTTTATCAAAGACCTATAAAATTGTTCAAAGGCCTTTGACAATAGTGAGCTAACTGAAAACCATCAGGATATTTCAGACGTAACCTCAGGACCTGCCACCTGCTAGGCAGCTGGTGCTCAAGGCCACTTTGCTGGATTGCTGGATGGTCGTGGTTTGAAGAGCGATTGCGACAGAAGATCCACAACGCGGTAAGTCCAGCCTCAGAGAAAGAGCACAACAAGCTTGGCTTGTGGACCGAATCGCGGAGTACATGATTAGTGTTGAGGATCCCTGTCCATGGGGGAGGCATGACAGTGCAGTGGCACTGACTTACTGCTCCTGGCACCTAGATTTGAATTTTACCTCCAATTTATGGGTGGCCACACTGAATTTTCCATCTGGGAAACCAAGGCCACCTGTAAATTGGAGGAACAACACCTAATTTCTGTTTGGGTGTGCTCCAACCGGATGGCATTAACCAACTTCTCTGGTTTCTGCTGGACCACTCCCCTTTCTCCCTCAGTCTTCAATCCTCCAGCTCTCCACCCCCTTCCGTCTCCATCATAGAGCCATCCCCCCTCCCCTTATTTGCTGGTGTGCCCTCCCTCCCCTATCAACCTGTAGGACCATGCTCCTCCCCCTACCCCTCGCCATCCTATTTTGTTCGGGCACCTGCCGACATTTTGCTCATACCTTGCTCATACATTTTGCTCAAGTCTGAAACGTTGGTTAAGTATCTCCATTTTTGCTATATAAAGTACTCTGATCTGCTGAGTTTCTCCAGCATTGTGTGTTTTTATCACATTCACAGGGTCTGCAGTTCTTTGAGTTTTATTCCTTCCTTTGTGACTATGACAATTGCAGATGTCGGCTGCTGTAAATTACTGCTCACGCAGATAACAGGCAAGGAAATCAGAAGGGTTGATGGCCACACGAGGAAGCTTAAATTACACGGCTGCAAGGAAATAAAATTTAAAGAATGGAGCTGATAAGAATGGCCTGCTAGGGGCTGGCAAAGAATCGGCAGCCTGAATGCTACCTCTGTTTGATAGTAAGCAGGGTTGTGCTAAAATTAAACTACTGTATTCTGTAAATACGCAGAATAACTGGCAAAGCCAAAGGATAGTCTTGAATAAATGTTTGACTGGTATGGTAAAAGATATTGGATGGAATTCTTTATTGTTTGTTAAACAGCCATGGAAATATCACATTGCAGATCTCATTGTATTTAGGTGTCGGTACAGAAAATCAGTCACCGACTCTCCATTGTGATAAGCTTCAAAAGCATCAGTGTTAATATATGTATTGAATAAAATTGCATAGAAGGACACAGATCAGGTGCAATACCTAAATCTACTCTGCAATTTTTCCTCCACCCAACACACAAGTACAGATAACTACTAATAACTTTATTTTTAAATACACCTGAAGGACGAAATAAAATGCAACACATTTTCACTGGTTTATTTTATCTGCTTTTTGCGTGGAAATATCATTTTTGTTGCAACTTATGTACCAATACCATATTATGCACTGTGGAGACACACCCAGCGACCGCCCCCAGTCCACCTCTGGCCTCTCCACACTACGGGTAACCCCTCCCGCCCTCTTCAACTATCTTACATCAGACTGCAAGCCCATAGTAGTCAGAAGCAGGTGCTATTGTGCGGCCGACCGGACCTTCATTAGGGCAGAAGTGAGGCGGCTTCTGGTGGAAGGTATCATAGAGCACAGCACCAGTTCCTGGAGAGCCCAAGTCCTGGTGGTAAAAGGGGGCAGCAAACCAAGGATAGTCATCGATTATAGCCAGACCATAAAGTGGTACCCCCAACTGGACACCTACCCCCTACCCCAAATACCAATATGGTCAATGAGATAGCCTGCTATAAGGTCTTCTTGACAATTGGCCTAAAGTTGGCCTACAACCAGCTCCCTATCCACACCCGGAATAAATCATATACCGCTTTTGAGGCAGACGGGCACCTCTACCAGTTCCACAAGGACCCGTTTGGGTTCACTAACTGGATCTCTGTCTTTCAGCGGGAGATGGACTGCATGGTAGACAGGCACAACCTTAGAGTGACCTTCCCGTACTTTGATAATGTCACCATCTGTGGCCACAACCAGCAGGACCACGATGACAAGCTGGAGAGATTTCTCTGGATGGCCGAAGAGCTGAACCTCACTTACAACAAAGAGAAGTGTGAGTTCAGCACCAACTGCCTCGCCATGCTAGGGTACATCGTGGAACATGGTGCCATTGGTCCCGATCCAGAATGCATGCGTTCACTAATGGAACTGCCCCTCCCCCACACGCTCAAGGCCCTCCACAGATGCCTTGGGCTTTTCTCCTATTATTCCCAGTGGGTCCCCCACTTTTCAGGCAAGGGCCACCCACTGGCCAAAGCCACCATCTTTCCTCTCCCCCCTGAGGCGCAAACAGCTTTAGCTCACATCAGGCAGAACATCACCGATGCCACGATGCATGCCGTGGATGAGGACATCCTATTCCAGGTGGAGGGCGATGCTTCTAATGTTGCCCTCGCAGACATCCTCAACCAAGGGGCCAATCCATGGCCTTTTTCTCCAGGACCCTCCATGGTTCTGAGCTCCAGCACTCTGCCATTGAAAATTAGACCCAGGTAATCATGGAAGTGGCCCACCACTGGCGCTAATACTTGGCCGGCAGGAGGTTCACCCTCCTCACCGACCAGCACGCAGTGGCTTTCATGTTCAGCACCAGAGGACCCCAAAACCCAGCAGCAATAGAAATTCACCAAGACAAATGGTTACTTAAAAGTTGCTTTTAATTATCTTTAAACATGAAAACAGGATCAAACTTTAACTTAACCTATCTTAATCCCCTTCTAATAAGCGCACATGTATGTAATGTGTGTGTAAGTTCAGAAAAGTTCTTTGATTTACAGTCCAATCTCACTTCTCATTCCTCCAAGTTCACTGGTATCAGGCATTTCTTATACTGTGCACAGAATTTAACATTAATGAATCTTCACCAGACTTTGGTGCTCAAAAGGTAAATGGTTACTGCTCAGGAAGGTTCTTGTCAGCTTTCAGAGAGAGATTTGTTGCTCGTTGAACACAAAATGATTCCTTGTCGAAGAAATTTTCCCCATCAGGGTTTTCCAGATGATAACCTCTTTCTTTCAGGTCACCACAGAATGCCTTTTTTGTTTCCCTATCTCAGGTGAAACATGATATAGCCAGCCATCTCCTTTTGTATGGACCACAAAGGCTTTCAACAGGCTGAACTAAGAACTCACAACGTGTCTTCAAAATGGGGTTTTTCCACAAGTTTGCCAGCTTGTTCTGTTCCAGTCCCAGCTGCTGCTGCTGAACTGTAGAACTGAATTCTCTCTCTCTCTCTCTCTCTCTCTCTCTCTCTCTCTCTCTCTCTCTCTCTCTCTCACTCAGATAAAACCACATGACTCTCTTGGAACAGCAAACTGCATTCAGACAGACTGCTGCTCCGGACCCAATCTTCTGAATGCGTTCATCTGTTGGTTTCCAAAACAATAATCCATTATTCCACAGCATGTCCAATTAACACCAACTTGTGAAGTCCTTCAGCAAAGTAATTTCCTTTTTCTTTACAAAGGCACTTGGAGCCTGGACTGTCTAGCTTGCACAGAGCTCTGGCATTTTAAATGAGATCTGTGTTGTGAAGTGTTTGTGTTTGTTTGTGACCTACACTAGAAAACATCACAACTACCCCACAAATTATCTCCTTTTAAAACATAATTATATACAATATAAAATATAAAATAATCTGTCACACTACCCATAAGGGCAAGATCAAGAACAATAAGATGTTGCATTGGAGAGTTGAGCTGGCCACGTTCAGCTATGACATCCAGTTCAGAACGGGGAAGTTCAACGACTCGCCCAATGCCCTGTCCTAGACCTGTGCTACTGTCCAGTCCAACCAACTGCAGGCACTATACAACACCCTTTGTCACCCGGGCGTCACGCATCTGTACCATTTCATCAAGTCCCAGAACCTCCCCTTCACCGTCCAAGAGGTCCGGATCATGACTGAGTCATACAGGGTCTGTGTGGAATGCAAACCGCCACAGGCCCTCGTCATCAAGGCTACTCAGCCTTTCGAATGGCTTAGCATCGACTTCAAGGAGTCCCTGCCTTCCACGAACAAGAATGTTTACTTCCTCGCAGTCGTAGACGAAAACCTCTGTTTTCCCTTTGCCATCCCTTGCCCTGACACATTCACAGCCACCATTATCAGGGTACTGACACAGATCTTCACCACGGGGGGTCCAGCTTAATGAATGAGGAGCTGCGCCAGTACCTGGTAGTGTAAAGTCACACGATTAGCTACAACCGGAGGGGCAATGGACAGATGGAGTGCGAAAATGGGATGATCTGGAAGGCAGTCCTCCTGGCCCTGAGATCCAAAGGCTAGTCCGTTGACAACTAGCGAGGCCCTTCCCGAGGTACTCCATGCCATTAAGTCGCTCAAGTGCACGGCTACAAACCAAATCTCTCACTAGCGCCTTTTCTCGTTCCCCAGGAAATCGGCATCTGGGGTCACCCTCCCAGCTTGGTTCACATCTCTAGGACCGGTGCTCCTCTGCAAACACGGGCAGGCCCACAAGTCCGACCTGCTCCTCCGTACCAACCAGAACTACGCCTACATCAGATACCCCAGTGGCCTTGAGGACACGGTCTTGACGGGATCTCGCAGCAGCAGGGGCCCCGGGCCCACCCCCCCAGCATCACAACTACCCAGCCCAGCCTCCCCACCATGGGTACCCTTGACTCACCCAGGATCCGGGGGCCGACCTCCTCCCTCCGCCCTTCCAGAGAACCCCACACATGGTAGACCACACACCCCCGGCCACCCCCCCTGCAGACATATAGACACTGCTCTGCCCACTTCGACGGCTGCCATGGCTACGCCAGACCTTAGGCAACCATGCCCTTGCTGACCTGTAACCAGAAGCCGACCCTACAATAGTCCCAGACACTCCGACGGCCTCCAGACAACCTGAATTTGTAAATACCACCCAGCACCGCTTTACACACCCCCAACTCCAGGACTTAATTTTAAGAAGGGGGTGAATGTGCCGATATGACCACCAGGCCTACTGCAGGGAAGGTGGGGGGGGATGGTGATCTCTGTACCTGCAGGAAGACCACCTAAGGGGCTGACTCCAGCTGGCCAGTTGTCAATCAACTGACCTGAATATAGACCTGAGCTGGCCCCTCCTGAGCTGGCCCCTCCTGAGCCAGTCACACGGGGAGCCACCAAGGCTTGAACTGGTGTTCAGACCTTTACTGGAATAAAGCCTGTTGTACAGTCTTTTCTGAGTTTGTGTTTGCTTGTTACTACCTCAGCGCACCACATGCACCTCCACTGTCCACGCACAGCTCAAATATACAAAATATGTCTGGTTCACTAAAACAGTTAGGTTAATCTCTCTAATAGTACAATTATCTTCAAATGTTAAAGGAGCAGACTCCCCCTTTTAAAAAGTTTTTATGTGTCCACTTTCTTGGTGCCCGTACCTAGATGTAATCTTATATTTACATCAGTGCTATCCTGCAACTGGTCAGCATGGCAGTGAAAGCAAAACAAGTTCACTGATAATGAGCCCTGTGGTAATTTTTTTTATTGTCCTGTATCCTACTGCAGTTATGAAACGAAGAGATTCAAGTTGATATGCTCTAACAGTGTAGTTTCTCTCCAGTGCATCAGATTCTCTGAAATCTAATGCTATACATTGCATAAGGGTAACCTTTATCTGCAATATTTTATGACATCAAGTAGCAAGGAATAACATCAAAGAGGATGGACAAACGAACAAACCTGTTGTCAGTGCAGAAAATTAAAAGAATTGCGCTCCTTGCAGACTTAATCACAGCCTGCAATGAGATAACTCAGCACTTTATATCATGCCAGTCGGTTTGCCTCAGTAACATTTAGTAATGATGTTGCACTAGTAGCCTTCCCTTACTGGTGGCCTGACCATTTAATATATAGTCCAGTAATTCTCAACCTTTTTCTTTCCACTCACATCCCACTTTAAGTAATCCCGATGCCATCGGTGCTCTGTGATTAGTAAGGATTGATTAAGGGGGATGTGAATGGGAAGGGAAGGTTAAGAATCACTGCTCTAGACCCAATTGTTACTGAAATATTTTACTTGAGAAAAATTGTCATTGCCCATTTCCTTTGGCGTTATGAAACTGTGCACATAATGAGTCAATGAGGCACGATTTAAACAGTGGTTTTCGAACTTTTTCATCCCACCCACGTCCATCCTTAAGCAATCCCTTACTAATCACAGAGCACTGATGGCATGAGGATTACTTAAAGAGAGATCTGAGTGGAAAGAAAAAGGTTGAGAATCACTGATATAATCTGTTGACCTCCAGGAAATTAAGAGCCAAATGACTAGTCAATATAAACTTAACATCAACAAGTTCTAAATTTTCAGTCAACATTAATTTTTACTATCTTGAAATTCCATTGAAGAATGAAAACAGTAATGATTTGTCTGAATAGACATTAGAGCGGGAGCAGATGAATAGAAATGTGATGGTCTCGTGAAATGCAAAAAGTCAGAAGAATGCTCTGTATGGAAGTTTAAACATATAAATGTAACTAATAGAAGTGGAAAAGCAAAGAAATTAACCTTCACAAAATACTGGAGAATTTTCCCCACTTCTGGCCACTGCATTTGTGTAAGGATCCACTAGAGGACTTCAGCGTCATTGATTGGAGTAGCTGGTATTATTTTATAACAGAGAGAAGAGTGAGAAGAGACATCATAGTAATGTTCTAAATTGTGAAGGACTTAGACAGAGTGAACCAAGAGTAACAGTTTCTATTGACTGAAGAGTTAAAACACAGATTTTAGGTAATGAGCCGTAGAACCAAAGGTCACACAGAGATTATTTTTTTCACACTAAGGTGTAATCATGATATTGAATTTACTGCTTCAACGCATGAACAAAGAAGATTTCATTGTGGCTTTTACAAGGTTCAATAAAAAACATGGCAAAACAAAAGTAGGCTTATCAAGAAAGAACCAAAGCATCAGACTAAAGGTACTGCTGTTACATGGGGATGCGCTTTTTGGCTCAATGGCTCCAGAGCATGATGCTACTGTTAATAGTTTACTATGCTTGGGCCATATTTGATAATTATGCAGTCTCTCCTGATGAAGATGTCTATTCAAATAAATAGTAGGCTTGGCTGTCTTTACTGAACTGGGCTGCAATGAGTCATGTTATAAAACACAAATGAGGTTTGGAAAAGAGCTAGCATTTTATGTTTATGGCTCTTTCAATTGCTCAGCTGGGTAAGGTAGTGATTAGCTGAAACATAAAAATTACAAAGATTGCAGGATTGATCCCATGCCCCATGATAGATTGGATATTGGACTCTTGTCAGGGTAGGAGACAGAAATAGCCCCAAGGGTTTCTTCCTTCATGATGTGCACTGAAAAATATCAACTGGACCTCAGTAACTGCCAACGTACAATGAGCTCTCCCTAAACACTGTTCTGACTTTATATTGAGAGTCAAGTCCTAATGATGGATAATACTGCAATTAAATGCTAAAGATATGTTTGAAACAATTATTTGATGAATTTTATCAGAATGAGACATTTCAACAGTAGCAATCTGCAGGAGCAAAATTTTAATTATTAATGACAAAAAACTTACTTATTATACTTTGTGAGTAGAAATTGATTTATTTTAACAATTTGATTGTGCACATCTTGATAGAAATAACAAAATCTTGGACAATACAGGAAATGAGCATCAATCAGGTCAAAAATCCACTGTAGTGTTAGATTTTATTCAAAGTGCAAACATTTTCTTTGAGATTTGTAGCAAAAGATTAACACATTTTTTTGCAGTCAATTGAAAGAAAAATTTCAACCAATGTATAAAAAATTGACCTCATAGATCAAACACGATCCACAGACAGACCTTTTAATGCTCTGAAGTCACGGCAATGTCAACTCTTCATGAAGATGCAGGATTATCTTGTTAAATTCACTATTTAATCTTCTATGTGCTGGTTTTAAATGGAAGAAAGTACATTCCAGCAGAGGGACTCTCCAGTATGTTATGCAAAATTGAATGGACAGTTAGAAGATGATCTGTACCTACTGTTAGCAACTGCAAAGAAGAAAGCTTCAAATCAGTTTGATAAGTTCAGTTGGGTAGCATCTGGGATGGTTTTCAATGCACAATGAAGTGACAGCAAATAGAGCAGAACACACTCAATATAAATTCTATTCTTTGATTTTGTTTCTTTTAAAATGCCTGCAGTAATAGGTCTGGACACAGAAATCACATGCCCTGTTGAAACAATTCATTCAACTGCAAACAAAAGAAAACGGGCTCAGTCTCAGAGCTTCAGCAACTTTGCTTGACCTTGCACAGCGAAACACTAAAATTGATTTGGTCGTAACAATAAAAGGGAGCCTGCATTATCTATATTCTAATTCCGATTAATAAAGCTGGTATTGCTGTATTATTTATGATTGGGTCCACGCAGACTGAAATGCAATAATAATCTGCAGTGTAATTTTATTGATGTACTGATGTATAGCTTTAATGCAGAAAGAAATGATACAATAAGGAGCTGCAAAATCACCCACATTATTTGGAACATCATGTCTTAAAAGTGTCTGTAGGTGGCAAATATACAGAAAAGCAAAGGCTTTTGAGAGCAGTCTTAATTGATTGGTCAAAGGTATATCTTCAAATAAAATCTGAAAATTAAAGCACCAATAGATTACACATCACAGGAATTACATCAGCCACTATCTCGCTGAGCCTTCGCTCTGGATGAAATCATCTGGACCACAGGAACACCTATATCAGACTGTGACCACAGCTTGGCATTCAACACCATCATACCAGCAAGACTCACAACCAAGCTTAGGGATCTGGAACTCAGTTTGTCTCTCTGCAATTGGATCCTCGACTTCCTCATCAGTAGACCCAAATTGGAGTGGATCGGTAGGGGACAAAACAGTTGGCGTAGTGGTTAGGGAAATGCATTTTCAGCATCTAAATCAGGACCAGACTGGGGTTCGAATCCCACACTCTCTGTAAGGAATTTGTACACTCTCCATGTGTCTGTGGGGTCTTCTCCAGGGGCTCTGGTTTCCTCCCACCATTCAAAAATATACCTGGGGTGTAGGTTAATGGGGTGTAAATTGGGCGGCATGGGACTTGTAGGGCCAAAATGGCTTGTTACTATATATCTAAATTTTAAAAATATACCTTCTCCTCGCTGACCTTCATCATGGGGAAAACCCGAAAGCTGCGTACTTAATTCCCTGCTCTATTCTTTCCACGCTCATAATGGCACTGCCAAGCTCAGCTCAGAGTCAGATTTCAGATTTATTGTCAGAGTTCATATTGACATCACATACATTCCTAGGATTCTTTTTCCCGCAGGCAAAGCAGAATCACCACTTATTGATAGTGCAAAAGAAAATGTACACAATGTACACTTGTAAACAACCAATGTGCAATATAGAGAGGAGAGAAAAGAACACAACAAAGTGAAAAGGTCTGTCATTGAGGATTCTGATGGTGAAACATAGAAACATAGAAGATAGGAGCAGGAGTAGGTCATTCGACTCTTCGAGCCTGCTCCGCCATTCAACGAGATCATGGCTGATCTTAAAGTTCAGTACCCTGTCCCCGCCTTCTCTCCATAACCTTTAATACCCTAGCAGTTGTCCCTGAATCTGGTGGTGCAAGTCTTGTGGCACCAATACCTCTTTCCTGATGGCAGCAGCGAGAACAGAGCATGTGCTGGGTGGTGTGGATCCTTGATGATTGCTACTGCTCTCCAATGGCAGTGTTCCCTGTAGATATTCTTGATGGTGGGGAGGGTTTTGCCTGTGATGTCCTGGGCTGTGCCCACTACCTTTTGAAGGCTTTTTGCTTTGTGTTATTTGTGTCCCTGTACCAGGCCATGATGCAGCCGGTCATCACACTTCTCACCACACATGAATAGACATCAATCTATAAATTCTTTAACAACAACACAGTTGTTGGCCAAATAACAGGTAGTGATGAGTCAGAATACAGGATGGAGAACCTGGTTGGGTGGTGCCAGACATCAATCCTGTTCTCATCACCAGCAAGACCAAGGAACTGACTGTGGACTACAGAAAGGGGAGTCCAAGGTACCCCTGCATAGATGGGACGGCAATGGAGAGTTTTAGCATCTTCAAGTTTCTTGGTGTCTACACATCAGAATACCTCTCCTGGAGTCAGCTCGTCGAGGCATCCATGAAAAAGGTGCATTAATGCCTCTACTTTCTAAGAAGTCTGGGAAATCTGGTGTGACATTGAGTACTCTTTCAAACCTCTACAGGTGCACTGAGGAAGGTATACTGACTGATTGTGTCATGGTTTCATGTAGAAATTCAAGTGCAAAGGAATGCAGAAGGCGGCAGAAAGAAGCAAACCTAACCAAGTCCATCATGGCCACCAACCTCCTGCCCGTTAACAACATCTCTGTCAGGGTGCTGCCTCAACAGGGCTGCCAACATCATAATGGACCTTCATTACCTGGTCACAACCTCTTCTCACTGCTCCTTTCAGGTAGAAGGTACACAAGCCTGAAATCGAGTACCTCCAGGTTCAAGAACAGTTTTATTCAACAATGATCAGGCTTTTGCACCTTCCTCTGAACAGAAACTTTCCCATGACCATCAAAAGATCTGTCTGAACAAATTCAATGTCACTTCTTTCATTTCCTTGAACTAATTACAACTGTGAATATTTATGGAACTATCTTTTGAATTTTGTCTCTTTTTCTTTCTTTCATTTGTGATCCTTTAAATTGTTACTGTTGTATTTATATCATATGCACCTGTATGGCTGCAACAAGTCGGAATGTTGGTGAATCTGCACATGTACTTATGTATATGACAATAAACTCACATTGAGCAACTATAAACTATGAATACAGCTCAATTCTCTTTGATATTTCCCATGTAAGGGCAATGTGGAAAAAAAATACAATATTATAATGTTGTCCAAACAAGAAGCTGGAAGAACTCATTAGTCAGGTAGTATCCATGGGAACAAAGGGTTCATCAATGCTTTTGTGCCGGAACCCTTTACAGAGTCCCAAAGCAGGCACACTATTCCAAACCACCCCCCCCCCCAAAAAAAATGGCAGATGCTGGAATCTCAAGTGGACAAAGAATTGTTGGAGGAATTCAGCATCCATGGGTCAGTCAATGTTTAAGGTCAAAAGCCTCCCTTCTGAGCACCATCATGGAAAGAGATTGACAGAGGAATAGATACATGGATATGCTGAAAGCCTTCCTCAGGAATCATGACTACTGTCTGCTAGGACCCTCTGCTCTATGACCACTCAAAGGAACATTTAAACTGGGATTTCCCCATGCATTGGGTTAACACAAAGACCTTGCATCAATAGCAGAGAAGTGGAACACAAAAATCTGCAGATGCTGTGACTGTAGTAAAAATGCACAGAAATGCTGGAGGAACTCAGCCATTCTCGCAGTGTCCATAGGAGATAAAGATATATTATCGACTTTTTTTTGCCTGATTCCTTCCTCAAGGTATAAGCAAAGAACAGGAAGGCATCAGAATAAAGAGTGAAGATTGCCTGGGGGAGGAGTCCAGACCAATGAAAGGTGTTAATTGGACATGATAAGAGGAAAAGCGAGAATTGATTTTGGCTGTGTGAAAGGAGATAGAGGGAAAAGGGAAGAGAGAAAGAGAGAACAGAGGTGGGGGAAAGGTGACAGGGAGAGGAAGATGGGGTGGTACATTTTAAAGAAACCAGAGAAGTTGATGTTAATGCATCCAGTTGGAGGGTGCCCAGATGGAAGATGAGGTGTTGTTCCTTCACTTTGCAGGTGGTCTCAGTCTGGCAGTACATGAGGCCACAGACAGACATGACAGCAAGGGAATGGGCTGGGGAAATTGAAATGGATGACCACTGGGAGATCCACGCTATTGCAGTGGACAGAGCCAAGGTGCTCAACAAAACAATTTGTTCGTCCGATGCAGAGGAGACCACAGGCATCTGAGCACCTTCCAACCAGATGGCATTAACATCGACTTCTCCTGTTACTGTTAACCCCCTCCCCACTTCTTCTTTCCCCTGTTGTCTTTCCCCCAATTTTCTCTCTCTCTCTCTTACTCTTTCTTCCCTTTTCCCTCTGTCTCCATTCCTAGAGACAAAATCAATTCTCATCTCTCCTCTTTTCATATCCAATGAAGCCCTTGTGACTATTGGTCTGGACTCCTCCCCCTGCCAGGTCCAGTCTTTTATCAGATGCGTTCATTATTTTTGCTTAAACCTTGAGGAAAGGCTCAGGCCCAAAACGTCGGTAATATATCTTTACCTCCTATGGATGCTGGGAGATCGGCTGAGATCCTCCAGCATTCCTGTGTCAATGGCAAAGGAAGCAGACCACCCCACAAAATGCACAGCCAGCTGCTCTATCAGGCAGCATCTGCTCCATCTGTGCTTCCCACATTGGTTTCATTGGAACTTGGAGAACTGAGCCAGACATAACTCATCCTCAATCCTGAGGGACTGCCTATGAAGATAATTTCTCAGTTGCCTTGTCATTGACTCACAGCATTCCTCTGTTCTCTGCTCATTGTGGGTTTTAGTTAGTGTTAGAAAGATCATAAGTAACTGAATAATTGCACTTAATTTTTCCCTGGTGATCATGTTACAATATTTATCTGGTCACTTGGAGATTGATTTATAGCATTGATCTTTTTTCTTGGTGATTGTGTTCGTGTTCTGGTGACCTGGTGATTGGGTTATAGTACCTGCATCTTCACCCTGTGTATGGATTGCATTAGTTATCTGTTGCCTGGTTGTTTTTGAGCTCTTCTTTGGTGAACACGTTGCCTTGTTTATCTAGTTCCTTGGTGGTTGATTTACTGGTAACAGAGTTATAGTCTTTATCAGATTGCTTAGTGATTGAGTTATAGTATTAATCTGTTGCTATGTGATTAACCCACTGTAGTTACCTTCCCCCTTGTTGATGCTGAATATTAATCTGTTTCTTGTGACAGAGTTACAGCATTTCTCTGCTCCCTGGTGATTCAATTATTATATTTAAATGTGTCTTGCGGTTAAATGACAATATTTACTTGATTGCCTGGTGGTTGTATTCAAGTACTCATTTGGCCCAGTTACAAGGTTTGCCATGATTAAATTTAAATTTAGACATACAGCCCCGTAACAGCCCACAAGCCCATGCCGCCCAATTACACCCAGTTGACCTACAACCCCTGGTACGCTTTTGAATGGTGGGAGGAAACAGGAGAACTCGGGGAAAACCGACGCAGAGATGGGAAGAACGTACAACCTCCTTACAGACACCACAGGATTTGAGCCGCAGTAACAGTGCTACACTAACTGTGCTCAACACTTAATGCCAACACTTTTTGGGTTACCTTGTGATTGAGTTACGGTCGTTATCTAATTCCTGGGAGATACAGTGACTGTATTTAACAGTTAACAGGTGATGGATTTATTTTATTTAACTACTTCCTGCTAGTTAAGTTACAATATTTATCTGTTACTTGATGTTGGGTTTAAAGTATCCATCTGGTTCCATGGTGATGAAATTACAATATTTTTTTTGTGCTTTATGAATGAATTGCTGTATTTATCTGTTTACTGGCAACTGAATTACATCTTTTTATGCCATTTGTTGTCTGTTGATTGAATTGAATTGGAATAGTTACATCTCCCAGGTGATTAACTGGGCAATTATATGTTCCCTGGTGTTGTGTGACTGTATTATATGTTCCTTGGAGTCTGAGTTACAGTGTTTCTCCATTGCCTGGTAGATAATTTACTGTTTTTTTTAATCTGATCAGTGGTGTTATAGAGTTACAGTGTTTATAAAGTTCACCAATGACAAAGTTACTGTCAATTCATGTAACTCATATGTGACTGGAATTATCTGCCTCCCAGATGAATGATTTACAGTATTTTTTTTCCTTTTCCTGTTGAATGAGTTACAGTATGTATTGCTTCCCCGATGATTGAATTGCAGCATCTTTTCACCCGTGTCTGAATAACATCAGTTATCTGTTTTGCTTGTAAATGGGTTACAGTCTTTATGTGTTGATTGGTGGCTGTGGTGAATAAGTACATTATTGATCTACTTGGCTAATGATTGATTTACACCCTGCATCTACAATTGGTGATTGAGATACAATACGTAAATGGTTCACGAGTGATTAGCTACATTTCTCCCTTCACCACTGATTGAATTACAACATTTATCCACCTACCAACAATTGAGCTTGTTAACTTACCCAATGGCCCCTGAGTTATAGTATCAATCTGCTCCCCGGTTACATTGTGATTTGTTCTCTGGTATTTGCTGCTGCAATTTTATCTGTTCCCTGGTAACTTGGCTATGATGTTTATCTATCCCCTGGTCATTGAATTACATAATTTATTTGGTCTCCGGTAGCTGCATTATTGTTAATCTGGTTCCTGGATGGCACAGTCACGGTCTTCAACTGTTTCGCGGTAATTTCATTACAATATTTATCAGTGATCAAGTGACTGAGCCACTGAATTTATGAGCTCCCCATTGAATAACCCACTCTATTTAAATGGCTCTCTACTGAGTCACAGTGGTCATCTGTTCCCTGGTTATTCAGTTACAGTATTTGTCAGGTTCTTGGTGGTTGACCGATGGGATTTATTTTTTCCCCTAGTTGTCATTTCGAGCAGTAGTTCTCAACTTTTTTCTTCCCATTCATATTCCACTTTAAGTAATCCCTATGCCATAGGGGCTCTACGATTAGTAAGGGATTGCTTAAGGTGGTGTGTGGGTGAAAATAAAAAGTTTGAAAACCACTGTTTTAATTGACTCACTATGTGCACAGTTTCATAACTCCAAAGGAAATGGGCCAATGACAATTTTTCTCAAGCAAAATATTTCAGTAACAATTGGGTCTAGAGCAGTGGTTCTCAAACTCAGGGGTAGCTTTAAGCCAATTGCTCCCAAATGGGCCCCACACCTAAGGGGGCTCTGCGCTAGGGTAATAGCTACTCTTGTCTTATCAAATCCACACAACACATTGTAACATCCCCCTAACACCACATTGCAGGCTTTATAGAGAACAGCAACAATTTTAATTTTTTTCTAAATTCTTCACAAGTTGTTTTGTAACTATTTACTTTTTAAAGGTTATCTACGTGTTATTTGTTTACTTGTAGGTTCACATGTATGCAAGTTTTTATTAAAATGTGCTTAGATCAATTTGGTTCATTTACACACATGCACTTTTTAAGCGCACATTTTGATTGGTTTCCATTCTACCATAGAGATATAAAGTCTACAATAAACTTTATTTATATCTCTAAGATTCTACAGACCTTGGCTGCTATCCTGGGGCCCTGCAAAATAAAAATGTTTCCGATTGTGCCCTACAGCTCCTAAGGCCGGCCCTGCTCAACTATTTTTCCCCACTCACCCCTTACTGATCACAGGGCACCTATGGGATAGGGATTACTTAAGGTGGTATGTGAGCGGAAAGAAAAAGCTTGAGTACCAACTGGTTTGTGGTGATTATTGATCTGGTTGTATTATCTGGTTCCTGGAGTCTGGGTTATAGTTTTTACCTGCCCCTATTGGCTGAGTTACCACATGTATTTGTTTGGCGACTGACTTACAATATTTATCTGATTGAGTTACATCGTTATCTATTCTCTGGTGACTGAATTGGACTATTTATTTGGCTTGGTAGTGACTGACTGACACCATTTATCCAGTTGCCAGGTGATTGAGTTACAGCATTTATCTGTTCCTTGGTGATTGATTGATGCCATTTATCTGGTCTCTCATGACTGAATTATAGTATTTATTTGGCTCCCAGGTAATTGTATTGCTAAGTTTATCTGGGTCACAGATGATGGAGATGCAGATTTTTTTTCTGATTCCCCGGTAGTTACTTGGAGCTCCTTTGCTGAATGGTTGACCTGTACAGTGCCACAAGCACGGAGTAATGTCTCACCATCCAGACGTACTAACACTGGCGACAAACAACAGGCTGCTTCAGTTGTTCATATTTGAATTTTAAACCTTCATCCTCTGCATGGAACCCCTGATTTAATCAGTTTTTTTCTTAAAGTTTTAAATTAATCAGATTTAAATCTATAATAAATTATGTTTTTGTTTTCATTCTTCCAAATGTTGATTTACAATACTGAAAGCTGTCATGCAGAAATAAAAAGTAAATGGCTTTCATATTTCCTCTAAGGTAATTATTTTATTACTAATGAAATATATGCTAAAGGTCTTTGCTCTTAATACAATATAGAACATAGAACACTACAGCAAAGTACAGGCCCATCGGTCCTTGATATTGTGCCATCCATATATTCCTTAAGAAAATACTGAACTTTCCCTAGCCCATATCCCTCTATTTTTCTTCGATCCATGTGTCTGTCTAAGAGAATCTTATATGTCCCTATTGTTTCAGCCTCCACCACCATTCCTGGCAAGGTATTCCAGGCACCCACAACACTCTATGTAAAAAAAACTTACCCTTGATGTATCCCCCAAACTTCCCTCCCTTCACTTTGCACACATGTCCTCTAGTGTTTGCTATTCCAGCCCTGGGAAACAGGTGCTGGCTGTCTACCCTGTCCATGCCTCGTAATCTTGTAGACCTCTATTAAGTCTCCTCTAATCCTTCTATGTTCCAAAGCGCAAAGTTCCAGCTCTGCTAACCTTGCCTCATAAGACTTATTTTCCAATACAGGCAACAGCCTGGTGAATCTCCTCTGTACCTTCTCCATAGCTTCCACATCCTTCCTTATTGCACAGACATGCCCATTTTGAATCAAAATGAAGAGCAAAACAATATGTCCTTAAATTGAATAGCCCTCAAATAAAACAATAGAAATCACAGCACACCATTTATTTTAGTGTGGTACACAGCCATTGTGTTGCAGCTCACATAGTAAATTCAAGATATTTATTGGCATATGTGTGGGGCTCAGTTAAGCATTTCCAGTCTTGTTGAAATCAACATGGTACTTGATTGAAATTCCTTGGACTCTGGGCAAGACCCGGCAGTCTGGAAGACAGCAAATGTCATGTCACTTTTTAACAAGGGATGTAGGCAGAAGATTGGAAATTATCAGCCAATTAGCTTCATGTCTGTAGCTGGAAAAATACTTGAAGCCATCATTAAAGATGAAATAGTGAAACTTTTGGAATGTAAGGGTTCAATCAGGCAGACGCAGCATGGTTTTAGAAAGGGAAGATCTTGTTTGACAAACTTCTTAGGATTCTTTGAGGATATAATGGGTGCGGTGGATAGAGGGGAACAGGTTGATGTTGTATATTTGGATTTCCAGAAAGCGTTTTATAAGGTGCCACACAAGAGACTTATCAGTAAGTTACAGGAAAGTGGAGTCCGGGGAATTGGCATGGATCGAAAAATGGTTGTCTGACAGGAGGCAGAGAGTCGGGATAAGTGGGAGTTTTTCAGGTTGGCAGAGAGTGGTAAGTGGGGTGCCGCAAGGGTCGGTGCGAGGCCCACAATTCTTCATCATTTACATTGATGTCTCGGAGGAGGGAACAAAATGTGGTGTAGCCAAGTTTGTGGATGACACCAAATTGAGTGGAAGAGCAAATTGTAATGAGGATGTGGAGAGACTGCAGAGGGATGTAGTTAATCTGGATGAGTGGGCAAAGGTCTGGCAGATGGAGTACAATGTTAGTAAGTGTGAGGTTATCCACTTTAGCAAGAAAACTAAAAGAGCTGAATATTATTTAAATGGTGAAAAATTACAGCAGAGGGACTTGGGAGTGCTTGCACATGAATCGCAAAAAGTTAGGTTGCAGGTGCAGCAGGTTATTAAGAAGGCAAATGGAATGTTGGCCTTCATCGCTAGAGGAATTGAATTCATGAGTAGGGAGGTAATGTTGCAACTGTATAAGGTACTGGTGAGACCGCACCTGGAGTACTGTGTCCAGTTCTGGTCTCCATATTTGAGGAAGGATATACTGGGGCTTTGGAGATGGTCCAGAGGAGGTTTACTAGGTTGATCCTTGGGATGAAGGGGTTGACTTATGATGAAAGATTAAATCGTCTAGGATTGTATTTGCTCGAGTTCAGAAGAATGAGAGGAGATCTTATAGAAACATATTAAGGGTATGGATAGGATAGGATAGGATAGGATAGGATAGGATAGGATAGGATAGATGTAGGAAGGTTTTTTGAGATGGCCGGGGAAACTAAAATGAGAGGACACAGTCTCAAGATTCGGGGGAGTAGATTTAGGACAGAGATGAGGAAAAATAGTTTTTCCCAGAGAGTAGTGAATGTTTGGAATTCTCTATCCAGGGAAGTGGTTGAGGCTGCTTCATTAAACATATTTAAAATTCGGTTTGATAAATATTTACATGATAGAGGAATTAGGGGATATGGGGAGAAGGCAGGTAGGTGGAGTTAGGTCATAAATTAGATCAGCCATGATCTAATTGAATGGCGGAGCAGGCTCGATGGACATTTTTAGCCTACTCCTGTTCCTACTTCCTATGTTCCTATCTAACTGTCTTGACCAGCGTACTATGTGGGACATTGTCAAAGGCCTTGCTAAAGCCCTGCTGTCAGCAGTCTTGTTAGTCTCCTCGTCCACAAACTCAGTCAAATTCATGACACATGACGTCCTACACACAAAGCAATGCTGGTTATCCTAAATTAGCCTTTATCCCGGAATCCCTTGCAGTAACCTTCCCAACTCAGTGGCCCCTGGCCAACCCTTCTTAAATGAAGGCACAGCATTTGCCACCCTCCAGTCTTCTGGTACCTCACCCGCAGCTAGGGAGGAAACATAAATCTCTGGCAGGCTCTCAGGAATTTATTTCCTTGCTTGAATATCCCTGTCAAAACTTGGAGTTTAAGACTGTGTTTTGAGTTTAGAGCCTGCATATTTTTTAAGGCAACTCCCTTTCATCCCATATCTTCTTATTTCATTGAGGTTCATCTGTTTCCATGGCCTCGATGTCTTCTCTTGGCTAGTTGAACAGCACCAGCTCTGCTTGTTTGGCTACCTCTACATGACACAACAGATTAAAAAATAAATTCTTCCTGTCCCTTTCAACTACTTCTAAAAGCTCCTTCCTGCTAACCAATCAAGATCGAAGCATGGGTGGAGTAAGAGTTTTGCCAGAATTCTTCTCCGTGGCAGCTAAATGGATCCTAATTGTGCAGGGAGGGTTGTTAAAAATTTACAGTGTGGGTGCTTGAAAAGAAATTCTTCCTTTGAAGGAGTAACTCCGTTCTCATTTTTCCTGTCGTTTTATGTCTCTGCCTGGAGTGTGCTTGCTTTAATAACTGCCATTTGAGAATGCTCTAGATCAGATTCATTTTACTTCAACTCTGCCCTTGAGTATAACAATGGACAGACCTTCTTTAACCATGTGTGTAATTACAACCCTGTTGATACATGTCACCTTCTCCACCCAGCTGATAACCATTTTTTTTTCATTTCACTTGAGAAAGTACATTTGTCCTTATCTCCTTATCCATCCTTTCACAAACCCTTGATTGTTCTCTTCAAAATGTCCTTTCTCGTATCGCTCTCTGCTTTTTATTCCTGTCTGCACTAACCAACTCCTGCACCAAGCAGCCTCCTGGTTTATGAATCTTGTTTTTTCCTCCCTCTCTCTCATTTAAATGAACTGAGATTCTTTTATTTCTCACAGTGCTGGATTTGTCTTATCACTCACGTCCCTTCGGGGGGATGCCAATTGGTTTTATCCATGGATGTATCGTTTCTACTGCCTTTTTTTAGAAGAAAAGAACTACTTCATCAACAAGCCTCTCTGGAGCAGCAGATTAACAACCTAGACATCACCTACCTTACAACACTACTCCCAACTGGATTCTGTAAAACTCAATTAAACTTTCCCCTATTGAATTTTGAATTTCATTAAACCAAACAGAAATTCTTCAAGTGTGATGACATGGCTGAGATCACTCCATCGTGCCCGTTTCTGATGGCTTTGTGTATCTTATATGTTTTCAATTTGACCTCAAGGGATGTCTGCCTCATGCAGCTTATATCAGAAGGCTACATGTATTAGAATTAGTCATCTCTAAGAATTCAACCCACGTGGCTACAAAGATATTTGCAAGTCACCCCGCGGATGGCAAATGCTATACTGAAAAAGTTAACTTGTGCTCTGGGTTTACAGAAGGGACCGTTCAATTAGTACACCGTTCTTCTTTCTTCACACATGCCCCAGATGATCTATCTTCGCATTCACAAATTCCTTCTATTGGCATATTTTAATAATATAATATACATGCTATACTTTTGCTTGTTGTACAGGTAAACAAAGAGCATTGCCCTGCTCCCCCAATAATACAGAAAGAAAAGCAAAAGAGAGTTCCTTCAAAGACACAGAGTGTCCGTGGATTCGCCTCCAGCGCTCCTGGTGCCTCTTCAGCCACACAGACACCCTGTTCAACCTGAGCTCCAGATCCAAACCACCGATATGAGCAGGAAGCCCTCGGCAGCCAAGGTCTGTGGTGGTACACCACCAGCCTACTGCAGGAGGCAACCTCTGTACCTCCAGGAGTGTAAGGTGACAGGACAACATCTGGCCAGCTGCCAATCAGTCGACCTGAATGGATCAAGCCCCTCCCGGTCAGATGTCAATCACCCTCCATGATATAAGCCTGCGCCGGCCTCCCGAGACCTCACACTGAGTTGCTGCAGCCACAGCCAGTCTGGCACTCTGGAGGTTTTTGTGGATTAAAGCCTGTTGTTCAGTCTTTACTTTGTGTGTCTGATTCTGTCTAACAGCGCACCACAATTTAATCCACAAAATTTTCCCAGGGCTACCATGAAAAAACTCCTGTGCGCAGGGAGCCTCGAGGTCGACCCACACCACCTGGAAGCCCAGACACGCTTCGAGATCCAGCAGCACGCGGTTGAGGCAATCATTGAGGCACATGAGGGTGACATCCTGGACTCCGATCAGAAGATGTTGGTCCTACTCCGGTCAAAGCTTAGTCCCCGAGCCTTCTAGGTAACCAAAGGCTGCACCAAGTATAAGAGCACAATGAGAACTTGTACAAGCCACCCATGAATGTGGTCTGTGCAAGGTACCTCCTCAACACACAAGCCCAGCAACCCAGGGAGATGGCTGAGTCTTACCTGGGACACTTGTGAGAGTTGGCCCGATCGTGTCTGGTTGAACCCACAGTAGGTGTAGAGGAGGTTGAGAGGCTGATCCGGAACAGCTTCGTCCGAGGGCTACGCTCGAGGGCCATCCAGCAGAAGCTGATGGAGGACAACATCTATGCCCTAACCAGGACTGTGGAAGTGGTCCAAACCCTGGAAGCAGCAGCCCTGCACTTCAAAGCTTCAATTCTGGTTTTCTCTAGGCTCCCTCATGGCCCTCTCACACTGAAGCTGCAGCCCCAGGCCGAGCTGGGGAGGAGAACGTTGCTGCAGCAGGCGCCTGGCGCCCCTGAAAGTACTGTGGGTCCTTGTGCAGGTCAGATCGACGATCACGCCAAAACTGCTCAGCTAGGAACCTGTATTGTTCCCGACGTGGCAAGAAAGGCCACTTTGCAAAAGTGTGCCTCTCTAAACCTGCCAACAGCTCAGCAGCCCTCTATGGCCTCCCTACCTTCCTCACGGACTCACCCACATGCATGTGCCAGTCGGTGCCATTGTCTCCGCAATAACTTCTCTCATCCCCAACTTCGACCGTGCAACATCTGGCCCCGCCAGCAACCGTCGCAGCATGTGCTCCGAACATCTTCACGAGTCCTCACCCTTGCCGCTCGCTGAGAACTACAGCGATGTCGCTTCCAGCTCACGGTGTGACATCACTTCAGGCTTATGTAATGATGTCACTGCCGCCAGCCGTGATAACGTCACTTTCCCCAGCGCAGCGGACATGGCTGGGGAAGGAGGCCAACCACGCAGCAACTCCCCACATGCCACTGCCATCTTGGGCCAGGCAGCGCCCAACACGGAGGGTTCGCGATGATGTTGAGAACAACGTGGTCAACATGGGTGATGACCAAGCCACCCTACTGATGTTCCCCATGCCTCCAGGTGCCATCAGCTGCTGCACGCCGCACCCAGCGACCGATGGTAATGTGGTCAACACAGGCAATGACCAGGCTGCCCTACCGACGCTCCCCACACCTCCAGAGGCTATCGGTTACCGCATGCTGCATCTCATGACTGATGTCGACGTGGTCAACACGGGCGATGACCAGGCCGCCCTATTGATGCTTCCCATCCCTCCAGATAGCGACGAATCCAACTCCAAGATGCTCCTGTCTGCCACCACGCTGACCAGGGTCATTCCCCATGATCTTGGGTGCTCAATAATGGACGTACGAGTCAACGGGCAGGTAAAAAAGTGCCTGTTGGACAGTGGCAGCACCGAAAGCTTAGTTCACCCAAGTGTGGCCCACTCCCTAAGGTTAAAATTCCACCCCACCGGTGCTCTTCCCACATCTAGCACTTGGCTCCAAGCCAATCGCCGCCAGAAGTAGGCGCTATTGCGCTGCAGACAGGGACCACATCAAGGCAGAGGTGTGGCGACTCCTGGCAGAAGGTGTTATAGAGCCCAGTAACAGCCTTTGTAGATCACAAGTCCTGGTGGTCAAAGGGAGAAGTAATCCGAGGATGGTCGTGGATTACAGCCAGACCATTAATCGGTACACCCAGCTGGATGCCTAACCCCTGCCGAGGATCGCCAATATGGTCAATGAGATTCCCCGGTTACCGGGTTTTATCCTCGATTGACCTGAAGTTGGTGTATCACCAAATCCCTATCCACCCGAAGGACAAGCCCTACACCGCCTTTGAGGCAGACGGGCGCCTGTACTAGTTCCGCCGGGTTCCTTTTGGGGTCACGAACAGGGTCACCATCTTCCAGCGGGAGATGGATCGCATGATATACCAGCATAAGCTAAAAGCGACATTCCCATATCTGGATAATGTCACTATCTGCGGCCGTGACCAGCAGGACCACGATGCTAACCTGGAAAAATTCCTCCAGATGCCCGCAGAGCTGAACCTCACTTACAACAAGGAGAAATGTGTGTTTAGCATCACCTGACTCGCCATCCTGGGGTACATCATGGCCCATGAAGTCATTGGCCCAGATCCGGAAAGGATGTGCCCATTAATGGAGTTACCTCTCCCCCTGATGCTAAAGGCCCTCCGCAGGTGCCTGGGCCTGTTCTCTTATTACTCGCAGTGAGTCTCTCACTTCTTGGACAAGTTCCACCCACTGGCCCAAGCCACAACTTTTCCCCTCCCACCCCACATCAGGCAAGACATTGCAGATGCCACGATGCAGGCTGTGGATGAGGACTTCCACTTCCAGGTGGAGAGCGATGCCTCTGAGGTGGCCCTCGCTGCTACCCTCAATCCAGGGGGGTGCCCTGTTGGCTTCTTTTCCAGGACCCTCCAAGTGTCCTGGAAAAGGAGGCCCAGGTGATTGTGGAAGAGCCACTACCTGGCCGGCAGGAGTGGATTAAAGCCTGTTGTTCAGTCTTTACCTTGTGTGTGTCTGATTCTGTCTAACAGCGCAGCATGTAAGGTAAAAACATCATGAGATGGGACTGGAGAAGGAGTAACAGGATGCAGGTGTGACCTTGTACGCTCAAGATAAGTTTGGCACTAACAAGCTGATGAGCAGCAGACTAACAGAGAAAGGTAGCAACAGCTTATTCATTTGACAGTGTAATGGTATGATCATTTACTAAGTGTGTGTCCTGAGGTATAAAAAAACACCACTTGCTGATATCATTAGAATGCGCCTTCTCCAACTAACACTGTTAGTTGCAAGTGTTACAATCCGGTAATAAAGAACCTTGATTTCGACTCAGTCTGGTGTCTGACTCACTCATTCTCGAACAAAGCAGACCTAACAACCACAAGGTCCTTCGGGAGCACTTTTTGGCCTCAGCGCCCTCTCAGCTCCTGGACCCAATACATGGTTACAATGATCTAGTGATCATCGGGGGGATCAGAGGTGGAGAGAGTGAGCAGATTTAAACTCTTGGGAGTCACTATCTCAGAGTATCTTTCCTGGACCCAACACACTAAGGCATGGTGAAGAAAGCACGTCCGGGCCTCTACTTCCTCAGGAGTTTGCAGAGGTTTGGTATGACATCGGAAACCCTGGAAAATTTCTACAGAGGTGTGATGGAAAGTGTGCTGACTAGCTGCATCATGGTCTGGTATGGGGACACAAATACCCTTGAGTGTAAAGCCCTGCAAAAGATAGTGGACACAGGCCAGGACATCACAGGCAAAACCCTCCCCACTATCGAGGACATCTACAGGGAACGCTGCCATCAGAGAGCAGCAACAATCAACAAGGATCCACACCACCCAGCACATTGATGACTTTTTTTTCTCTCTATATTGCACAGTTAGTTTGTTTACATTTCTTTATTTGTTTACATGTGTATGTTGAGTACAGTTTTTCTGCCAGTAAGTGATAATTCTGGCTCTCCCATAGGAAAAAGAATCTCATATGTGATGTTATGTATGTGTTCTGACAATAATTCTGAACTCTAAAATATGGTTCCTGTGAGTCAGTCTTCAGCAGCCTGTGTGTGAGACCTTCAACCGCAAGTTGCCAGTGGCCTGCAGCCTGTGTTAGTCCATTGGCCGCAAGTCACCAAAAGCCTGCATCCTGTGTGGATCCTTTGACTGCAACTCACCAATAACCTGCAGTTGGTGAGGGTCCTTCAGCCACTGAGCCCCTAGCTGGTCTGCTGTCATGGTCACCTTCCCTGTAGAGTTATCTCCTGGAGCTCACCCTCTCAATGTGGGGTGATCCCCTGTTTCTGGTGCCCTGCGCTGGTCCGCTGTCCCCCTGAAGTCAGCAACCCCTCATGGTTGCTGGACCCGGGCGCCACATTCTTTGGCGCAGACCTCGCGGTTGCAGAATGTTAAAAAAAAAACATCAGCTCCTTCAACAGGCCGTTTAAAGCCTGCCCCATCAGGGTTGGGTCCTGGCAGGAGGTGTTGTGTCTCTGCTCCCCTGGATACCTGGGTTTACACCTGCGACAGCGCTGGTGTTACAGCAACTCTGCCATAGTTTTTATTCATGAAACTCGTTAAATATCTACATGACATCTTGATGGTATTAAGTGTAGTAAAAGTACTGTAGAATCGGATATCTCTTTCAAAATGTCTGCATGGGCACTTGGGATAATTTCACCTGCTCTCCTGAAAATCATGGCTGCAAATTGTAATAATAATTATGGAATTGGGACATTAGGGCCTTGGCTTGATGTCCATTAATACAAAGAATGGGAAGTGATGTCAGGAATGATGCTGCTTAACTTTCTGAAGAAAGTTACCAATGTCCTTATATTCACCCATTTAAACCATTCTAACTCAATATACTGGGATTAGTCAGTCTTCATTATCTTGTCTGCAACTGGTTCAGAATGCTGCAGCCAGACCTCGAACAGGTACCAAGAAGATGGACTCCATCGCTCCCATTCTGGCCTCCCTCCATTGGCTGCCGGTATGGCTCAGAATTGAGTTTAAAGTTCTCTTATTTGTCTATAAAGCCCTTAATGGGCCATCCCCCTCTTATATCACAGATCTCCTAACTCCTCATTCCACTTCAAGACCCCCCAGGACGGCTAACGTGGGGAGATTGGCTGCTCTGTGCGCAAATCGTAAGCTCAGAGATCGCGCCTTCTCAACTGCAGCCTCCAAACTGTGGAACAACATTCTTCCCTCCATCAAATCAGCCACTTCCATCAACTCTTTTATATCCAGGTTGAAGATCTACTTTTATTCACCAGCGTTTGGAGTCCTCCTCATGCACCTGATTGTTTCCTCTCCCATTTGTTTCATTTTGGACTTTAAATAGTTGCCTCCTTGTGGTGTCTTTTTGATGCTATATAAATAAATAAATAAACAGACTAAACACAGACAAGTGCTCTTGGATTCAATCACTGCTTAATGTCATTTAGCAGGCCAGGAATAAACTACACATAAAAGCAAGCTCCAGGCATCCGGCCCCTGGTTCCCAAACTCCGATATGGTCAAGAAGCTGTCAGCACCCGAGGCCTTTCGGAAGCCTAGTTCGCCATCGGCACCCTCTCAGATCAGGGTCCCGATCCCTGGTTCCCATGACCTGGTCTCCAGCAGCCCGTGGCATAGTATGAGTCCCTTAGCTTCTGAGCCCCTCACTGCCGTTTTTCTCCTCCCCTGTGGGGGTCCTCTCTCAGGCTCCTCCCTCTCCACAGAGGGGAGGGGCCGGTGGAGAGGTGTTCTCCCATTCTGGTACTGTTGCACTCTCAGATTCCGCAAGTATTGTGGTCCAGACTGCCCAAATGTGGGTGCCACCATCAGGCACCAAGCTCCACGGATCATTGGTGAAGTACTACACATAGCACCAAGCTAAACATCTCCATTACTCACCTCACAACCCCTGGACTCCAATACATGCTCACTCTCACAGTATTCCAACAAGCAAGGCCATATCTTTCAGTTTGTAATTCCAGGCAAGTTAATACAGGCATATCATGCAAGAACATTGCAACACACTGACACCTCCCCCTCTGCTGTAACCTACACTGGCAACATGTTCATTGTTTGTGGTCTGGAGGAGGGAGTTCTGGCTCCAACTGAAGTGGTTGCTTCAGAGTTCAAAGCAAGTGTAGAGGTAGTTGAAAACGGCACATCCAACTCTCCCCTCAAACCACAATACATTTCATTCACAAGATGCAGAAGGTTTAAACACAAATCTATCATTTCCCAACCCATTCTCATCTTAACCACATACCAATGTCTTGTGTCCTCTTAGGGAACACGATAGGGCGAGTGCCTGAAGTGATAGTGGGGGTGAACTTTGGTACCAGTGACCATAACTCTGTTAGTTTAAACATGGTTATGGAGAAACATGGGACTGGTCCACATATTACAGTCATAAATTGGCGCAATGCTGAGTCAGGAACAATGAGGTGGGAACCTGTAGAGATTGATTGGGAGAGGATGCTTGCTTGGAAGGAAGGTGGGAAAGGAACTGTCCAGGCACTGCAATGGTCTATTGCAGTGCCTGGACACTGCAATAGACTAGTTTGGCCGAGGATGGCCTGAGGTCATCCTTGGGCACTGTGCGAATGCCTAAGAGGACCCAGGCAGCTCATCCACCCAGTTGGGTTTGGGTGGCGGTGGCAATGCTCAATTAGCGCATTGGCTTGAGGGTGGTAAGCTGTGGTACAGTGGAGTTGGGTGGCCAGGAGTCTGGAGAGTTGTGCCCACAGGGTGGAAGTGAATTGTGCTCTCCGGTCGATCATAACCACTGCCGGGACACCGAAATGGGAGATCCAAGAGGAGAAGAAAGCTCTGGTGCATGTTTCTGTGGAGATGTTTGGAATGGGTATGGCCTCTGGCCAGCGAGTAAATTTGCCCATCACTGTGAGAAGGTAGCAGGATCCCTGGGAGACAGGCAGGGTTCTGACTATGTCTAGATGGATGTGTTGGATCACTAGGGTTGTGGTTCGTGCTTGGTGTGTCACTGCAACTTGGACGTCCAGCAGTCTGTGCAGTTCTTTGCCCACTCAGAGACCTGTTTGTGCAGTCCGTGCCAAACAAACTTTGCATTTACTAGCCCCACTGTAGTGCGGATAGATGGGTGTGATAAGCCATGGATTAAGTCGAATATTGTTCTCCTCCACTGTGTGGGGATGAAAAGGTGGAGCTGGGCAGTGGAAACATCACAGAGGAGCGTGGTGCTGTCAATATCCAGCAGGAGGTCTTGAAGCTGCAACCCCATGATGGCTGTTCTGGAACTGAGTGTCTTGGGGTCATTCTGCTGTGCCTGGGCCACATCATGGTAGTCGATGCCCCATGACAAAGCATTGACTGTAAGCCTGGAAAGCACGTCGGCAACCACGTTATGTTTTCCAGAGAGATGTTGGATAGCAGTGGTGAATTCAGAGATGTAGGGCAGACCATGGGTTGGAGGACATTGCGAAGCCAAAAATAAGTGGCTTGTGGTCGGTGTAGATGGTGAACAGGTGCCCTTCCAGAAAGTAATGGAAACGGCGGACAGCCAGGTAAGTGGCGAGCAGTTCTCTGTCAAATGCGCTGTACTTCAATTCAGGTAGTCACAGGTGTCGACTGAAGAATATGAGGGGTTACCATGTGCCATTAGCGAACTGTTCCAGGACTCTGCCCACGGTGTGCTGGACACATTGACCGTGAGTGTTGTCGGTACATCCATCCGTGGATGTACCAGGATCGTAGTGTGGGCCCGAGCTTCTTTAGTCTGTTCGAATGCACTGTGCGCCTCCTCTGTCCATTCCAATATCTTTGATGAGCCCCAGATTAAAGTGAAGAGAGGGCGCATAATCTTGGCTGCTGGAGGGATGAACCTGTTTTAGAAATTCACCATGCCCACAAATTCCTGAAGGCCCTTCAGTGTCATTGGTCTGGTAAACTGCCGAAAGGCTTTAACTTTGAATGGTAAAGGGGTGGTGCTGAATGGGGTGATCCTAGAAAGTCTATTTCCATGAGGCCAAACTGGCAGTTCTCTGGATTAATGGTGAGGCCAAACTGTGCAAGGTGAGTAAAAAGCTGATGGGGATATGTCATGTGTTCTGCGTGTGAACTGCTGGCTACCAGGATATCGTTGAGGTAGATTAAAAGCAAAGGCAAGTCTCTCCCAACCATGTGAATGAGGCGCTGAAATGTCTGTGCCTCAATTTATAAAGAGGCCAAACGTGGTGATGATCGCGGTCTTTTGGACTTCATCCGGGTGTATGGGGATCTGATGGTATCCCTAGATTAAGTCGACTTTGAGAAAAGCTTTGCACCATGAAGATTCACTGCAAAATCCTGGATATGGGGAATTGGGTAGCAGTCTGGTGTTGCTGCGTCGATGTCTGTAATTGCCGCAGGGCCTCCAGCTGCCATTGGACTTAGATACCAAGTGGAGGGGTGAGGCCCACGAGCTATCAGAATGATGGACAGATGAGTCTGGAAGGTTACATGGGATAAGTTGGCCAATTAAATTTTTCTTCAATCATATATGGTCCAACAGGAAATCTGCCTGCTTTTACATCCTGAATGTTACCACAGTTGGAATTAATGTTTTAAGCCCTGAAATTTCCGATTATGATTTGAAAGCTCTAATGAGAACAAAAGGTCATTTCATTAAGAATTGATTGAATATCTTCTTGTTGAAACTAATTGCTAATAATTCCTTTTCAATTTGTGTTTGATTTGCTTTTATTATGAGTATGTAAAGCAAATACTGAAAACTATTCTTGACCATCATTTTAACATACCTGATGACAGAGCCCGTGGAAAGGAAACATCACATATCATGTGCCAAGGTTTTACTTTATCAGTATTTGCATGGATTAAATGTTCAAACTGGACTTGCATTGATCAAATATTATCTCTTGCCCATCAGTCCAATTCCATTTCTCATTTTTGTAAGATAGAGCAAGTATGAACACTATTACAGGATCAGGCAAGAAATCAAAATAATATTTAATCATGAATGCTGAAAATTGAAAAGAAGGTTCACGAGAATGTTGACAGGATTTCAGGGTCTGAGTTACAGGGAAAGGTTGTGCAGACTGGGGCTTTTTCTCTGGAGCATAGAAGATTGAGAGGGGACTTGATAGAGGTGTTTAAGATTTTAAAAGGGACAGACAGAGTAAATGTGGATAGGCTTTTTCAATTAAGGGTGAGATTCAAACTAGAGGACATGGTTTAAGATTGAAGGGGGAAAATTATAAGGGGAACATGAGGGAAAATTTCTTTACGCAGAGGGTGGTGGGGATGTGGAATGAGCTTCCGGCAGACGTGGTCGAGGCGGGATCATTGGTTACATTTAAGGAAAGACTGGATCGTTACATGGATAGGAGGGGACTAGAGGGGTATGGACCGGGTGCTGGTCAGTGGGACTAGGAGGATGGGGATTTGCTACGGCATGGACTAGTAGGGCCGAACTGGCCTGTTCTGTGCTGTAAGTGGTTATACGGTTATATGGTTATAAGAAAAAAGGGACCTTAGAATAGAATAGGCCTGTGTGCTGGACAATATGGAGATTAAGGAAGAGGAAGTGTTGGACCTTCTTAACAACATCAAGATTGATCAGTTCCCCAAAGCTGGCCATGGTATATGCCAGGTTCCTGTAGGAAGTGAGGGAGGAGCTATGATCTTTGAGTCCTCTTTGACCACAGGGGAGGTGCCGAAGGATTGGTCTCCTTGTTTAAAAAATGTAATAGGGAGAATCCTGGGAATCATCAGTGGTGTGAAAATCATTGGAGAGGATTCTTAAGACAGGATCTATGAGCATTTGGAGAAGTCCAGTCTACTTAGGGATAGTCAGGATGGCTTTGTGAAGGGAAGGTCATGCCTCATGAGTTTAATTGCATTTTTAGAAGAAGGTAGGGCAGTCGATGAGATCTACATGGATTTTAGCAAGGCTTTTGACAAGGTCTCCCACGAGAAGCTCATCCAGAAAGTCTAAAGATTTTCTGTACCTTGCAGTTACCATGCATTTTGACTGTTTGATCTGGCTTTTGGAGTTACAAAACTCCCGAAATATTTAGCAGGATAAGTGACCCAATGTCAGCTACCTTCCCCAAGCCAATATCCTCAATTCTGAGGCCCCAGTTGTGCTCAGTCTGATTTAAGTATGTTTTATAATGGTCATTGTTATGTTGTGTTTGGCTTGACTTTATAATAGAAAGCAATCTGAAATGTTGAGAGGTTCCACAATCAAGCCAGCTGTTCTCACTATTTTAATTTTATGGTGTAACTCAAAGTTCAGCAGGTGAAGTAAAACTTTACGCAGTTAGAATTTCAGTGTGCCAGATGTTTCATGACATTAGGAGACAAATAAAATGAGAAATACAATCCTTTGTCCACAGGGTGCATTAATTGAATGAAAATTGCAAAACTTTGTTATAAGCTGCAAAAGTAATATTTACAAATAAGTGGTGCTCTTCATCCAAGGCACCGTAGCTCTGATTAAAAATTGTACAATGGTGACAACGAAATGGAGATTGAGAAAATAGATTATGAGAGCAAGCTAGCAAGACTATGAGAGAGACATTACAAAGCTTGTAAAAAGGAAGACAGTAGTTAAGGTCCAAGGGGAATGAAACTGGAAGTTAATAAAGGTTAATAACTAACAAATATATTTTGGACTGTCATCCCAGAAGTAAACAAGTCCAGTATCCCAATAATAGTGGGAAATTTGTGTTCAAATAGAAGAGAGGAAAAACAATTGATCACAGTTGTTTGGGATAAGGTCATTGGCATTCGAGATGAAGTCGACTTATGAACTAAGCATACTGACCGGCTGCATCCCAGGTTGTTTGGGAATGGAACTGCTTAGGAACACAAAAGGTTGCAAGAGGTAACAAACATGGCCAGGACCATCACAGACTCTGACCTCTCATCTATTGAGACATCTATATGAGGTGCTACCTCAAGAAGGCAGACAACATCATAAAGTACTCCTGTTACTCTTCCAACTGCTCCCTTTGGGAAACAGGTACAGAACTCTGAAGACCAGCAGGGATGTCTCCGACACCACAAAAAGATTAGTCAATGATCGTTCTAGTATTTTTCAGATACAATTCAGAGCAAAATTTACCATGATATTTAATTGAGAGATGGCACTTACAGGTCTTGGATATCTCCATTATCACAAGGATGGAGCATGTGTCTCTGAGATTTAAGCCCTATTGTCATTCAGACCATTGAGAGGACTTCTTCCTGCGTTCTGACAACATCGGTTCATGGGAGTTAACTCTGCTATACCGAAAAGAGAGCTTGTAGAGAAAGGAACATACATTTGCATGAAGTTGTTTTGTAACACCACCTATGTTACAGAACTTCATGCAGCATCACAAATCATAATTGGTTACATTAACCAGGCCTGTCTCAAGTCAGTGACATTAACCAGGCCTGTCAAATAGTCGGTGATATTAACCAGGCCTGTCTCAAGTCAGTGACATTAACCAGACCTGTCAAATAGTCGGTGATATTAACCAGGCCTGTCTCAAGTCAGTGACATTAACCAGACCTGTCTAATAGTCGGTGATATTAACCAGGCCTGTCTCAAGTCAGTGACATTAACCAGACCTGTCTAATAGTCGGTGATATTAACCAGGCCTGTCTCAAGTCAGTGACATTAACCAGACCTGTCTAATAGTCGGTGATATTAACCAGGCCTGTCTCAAGTCAGTGACATTAACCAGACCTGTCTAATAGTCGGTGATATTAACCAGGCCTGTCTCAAGTCAGTGACATTAACCAGACCTGTCAAATAGTCGGTGATATTAACCAGGCCTGTCTCAAGTCAGTGACATTAACCAGGCCTGTCAAATAGTCGGTGATATTAACCAGGCCTGTCTCAAGTCAGTGACATTAACCAGACCTGTCTAATAGTCGGTGATATTAACCAGGCCTGTCTCAAGTCAGTGACATTAACCAGACCTGTCTAATAGTCAGTGATATTAACCAGGCCAGTCTCAAGTCAGTGACATTAACCAGACCTGTCTAATAGTCGGTGATATTAACCAGGCCTGTCTCAAGTCAGTGACATTAACCAGACCTGTCTAATAGTCGGTGATATTAACCAGGCCTGTCTCAAGTCAGTGACATTAACCAGGCCTGTCAAATTGTCGGTGATATTAACCAGGCCTGTCTCAAGTCAGTGACATTAACCAGACCTGTCTAAGAGTCGGTGATATTAACCAGGCCTGTCTCAAGTCAGTGACATTAACCAGGCCTGTCAAATAGTCGGTGATATTAACCAGGCCTGTCTCAAGTCAGTGACATTAACCAGGCTTGTCAAATAGTTGGTGATATTAACCAGGCCTGTCTCAAGTCAGTGACATTAACCAGACCTGTCTAATAGTCGGTGATATTAACCAGGCCTGTCTCAAGTCAGTGACATTAACCAGGCCTGTCAAATAGTCGGTGATATTAACCAGGCCTGTCCCAAGTCAGTGACATTAACCAGACCTGTCTAATAGTCGGTGATATTAACCAGGCCTGTCTCAAGTCAGTGACATTAACCAGGCCTGTCAAATAGTCGGTGATATTAACCAGGCCTTTCTCAAGAAAACCTGCCAATTTACCATTAGCATATAGGGTTTCAAGACAGTTACCATTGTCCCAGTACCAAAGAAGGTAAGAGTAACGGACCTCAATGACTACTGCTCCATGGTGCTGTCCTCCACCATTATGAAATGCTTTGGGGATGGAACACATCAAAGCACACCTCCCAGGGACATGGGACCCATTTCAATGCATCTAGGGATAAAACTGTTCCACTGATAATGCTATAGCCTTGTCCTTTCAGTCCATCCTCACCCACCTGGAGAACAACAACTCATGCATCAGACTGTTGTTCAACAACTTCAGCTCGGCTTTTAATACAATCATTCTCCAGAGACTGGTGGAGAAGCTGTCCTTACTGGGGCTCAACACCTCCCTCTGGACTTCTAGCAGTCTCCCTGGGTCAGCAGCAGAACGCCGAGCACTGTTATACTGAGCACTACTGCACATCAGAGCTGTGCAGCCCTCTCCTGGTCATGTTACTGACACATGACTGCATCACCAGATCAGGCTTTAACAGTGTCATCAAGATTGCAGATGACACAACAGTCATTGGCCTCATCAGCAACAACGAGGAGTCATTCTACAGAGAAGAGGTGGAAAATCTTGTGTATTGGTGTAACAGTAACAACTTGAGTTCAACGTGGACAAGACAAAGGAGATGATCATGGACTACAGGAGGACAGGAGCAACCACCCTCCTCCACACATCAACTCTGTAGTGAAGAGAGTGGAGAGCACCAAGTCCCTTGATAGTTCACTTAACTAGTGACCTATTGATGTACAACATCTCCTCAATTGTCAGGAAGGTGCAAAAGCAAATGCATTTCCTGAGAAAACTGAGATGAGAAAAGCTACAGGCTGCCATCATGTCAACTTTCTACATGAGCGTTGTAGCTGGCTGCATCGAAGTATGGAACAGTTGCTGCAGAGCATCAGATAGAAGGTCAATCGACAGGACCATCAGGCCCAGACAGAGGAAGATGTCACCAAAACTAAGGAGCTGATTGTTGACTTCAGGAAGGAAAAGCTAGAGGTTTACAATCTGGTGATCATTGGGGAATCAGAAGTGGAGAGGGGGAGCAAATTTTAATTCTTGGCCGTCATTATGGTGTAATATGGATGGGCAGGCAGAAAGGCAAGGGAGGTGGGGTGGGGAGGGTGTCACTATCTTGGTTAAAGATGAGATCAGGGCCATAATGAGAGATGATGTGAGATCTAAGGAGCAAAATATTGAATCCATCTAAGTGTAGATTAGGAATAGTGGGGTGGGGGGAAGAGAATCACTAGTGGGAGCTGTCTTTTGGCCAACCAATAATATTACAGTGGCACAGGTAATAAACTAAGAAATATCGAATCCACGCTGCTGAAGATCAAACTGCGCTGGGTAGGTCACGTCTCCAGAATGGAGGACCATCGCCTTCCCAAGATCGTGTTATATGGCGAGCTCTCCACTGGCCACCGAGAAAGAGGTGCACCAAAGAAGAGGTACAAGGACTCCCTAAAGAAATCTCTTGGTGCCTGCCACATTGACCACCTTCTTCCCACAGGCGGTGAGAATGCTGAAGAGCTGAATGGGCTGCTCACTACTAACTATGTATGACTCAACCATTTATTTAACGGGGGGCGTGGCAAGATGGCGTAAGGATCAGACGTGCCTTCCAGTCCTCTCCTGACTCTATCTTATTGTTTTGTCTAGAAATGCCTGTTAAAATTCTTTAAAAGTTTAGATAATTTCAGTGCTGTTAATTTAATTTATGATGGTACAATTGGTGGAAAAGAACAAAAATAAAACGACAACAGATCATCAAAAAACTACATTTTCCAAAAGTTCAAGTTTTGGAGCCTACCTACAAGAAAGACACTGGGACTCAGCGAGAAATGGATCCCAGGAGAGAGGTACAGTGTTCGGATGTAGAGCTCTATGTTACATCGGTAGAGCCCCCTAAAGAGGGCGCCAAACAGCCTTTAGCACAAAGAGTTACTCAAAGGCATTTGTCAACCGTAGAGGTGGCACTGCAAACTGCATCTCTTGAGATACAAGAACTTATACAACTTGATGTACTGGGAAAATTTAATACATTATGGACTGGGGAAAACCCCAGCCAGCGTCCTCCAGTCATTGCTGGAGAGGCTGTGGCTGGGGTTTCCACACGCAGTCATACTACAAGGAAGGTAACCAGAATGAAGGAAGAAATAGAAGATCCTTTGGAGAAGAAGCAGGAATCTGTTGAGCCAAAATCTCTTCCAATTGAAAAGATTTTTGTGAATCTTGAATCTAAATTATCTTATACAATGCAGGGATTATTCAAGATTATGACTGAACTTGGTACTAGGTTTAATACTTTGGTGAAAATACATTCTCAACAGATGGCTGAGTTTGGAACTTTTAAGCTTGAAGTGAGAGATAAATTTAATTTGTGTGAAGAAGATATAGACGAAATACGGGATCAAGTTTTTGATGTGACCAAAATGGTCGAAGACTTACAAACTCAAAATAAAAATTTGGTGAAAAAGATTGATTATTTGGAAAACCAATCCAGATGGAACAATATAAAGATTATTGGTTTGCCGGAAGGTATGGAGGGACCAGACCCAAGAAAATTTTTTACTGAATGGATTCCGCAGGTGCTGGGTCAAGAACATTTCCCGGGAGGTATAATATTGGAATGTGCTCACAGAGCTTTGCGTAGAAGACCTGTTTTGGTTCGTTGCTTGAATTATTACGACAAAGAAATAATTTTATGAGTGGCTATTAGAAATGCACAACAGAGAAAATCACCCTTGATGATTCAAAATAATCGAGTTTTCTTCTATGCAGATTTGAGTCAAGAAGTTATGTTCCAACGATGGGAATTCAATCCTGCTAAAGAGTTGTTGTGAAAGAAAGGTTACAAGGCAACCTTTAGATATCCAGCTGTTTTAAAGGTTTTTCAAGATGGTTGCCAACCAAAGTTCTTTGATTCTCCAAATGAAGCTAAAGCATTTGCTCAAGAGCTGCCAATTACTCAGTTTCAACAGAGACATAGTCCGCCACGATCTCTAAGGAGACAAGAGATGGAAGAAAAGAGCCGTGCTCCAAGAAGGAATGGTTGTAATGGTGACTCGGCAGTTGGAGCTGATTAAAAGAAGAGTTGTCCTTTTTTTTTCTAATTTTTTTTTTAAAAGGGATATTAAATAATGATGATGTTAGTTTAAGATGAAGTGAGAGTTGGGGAAGAGAACTGGATAGGCACTATTTCCTGAAAGTCATCTGCTACGTGTGAGTTATCTCACACCCATTTGTTTTGGGGAGTTACCGCATTGCGTGGTTTAGACAGGAGGGGGTATTTTTAACCTCCTACCCGTTTTTTTTTTTTCCTTTTTTTTGTATTATTAGATTAAAGAGTGAAGGGTTTTTTTTTGTTAAAATATATAAAAAAAAGCATAAGAAAGTATTTGATTGTTTAAAAAACTAAAAATTTATGTGGTTATTTTTGTAAAGTTTATTCAGTAGATAAGGAATATCTGAAATTTAAATGTGAATGGGATGGATAAGTTTTTTTATATTTTTTCTTTAACTTTAAGGTGAAAGGAGTGGTAATTCTGGTGTATATTATTTTGCTATTTTAGTTATAGAACGAAGGGAATAATGGTGAAAGTTATAAATTGAATTGTACAATTCTTAATGAGGCTTGAATTTTGTTTGTGGTTTATGCTCCATTTGTTGAAGATATAGATTTTGTTGTAGATATGTTTTTATTATTTGGATATCTGAATTTTAATGTAATGATTGGGGATATTTAAATGTGGTATTGGAGCTTTTATTGGATAACTATTTAAGAGTAGAAGGGAAAAATGGTGGAAGAGTACTAAAATTGAATTGTACAATGCTTAATGAGGTTTGAATTTTGTTTTAAGGGTGGTTTATGTGACTAATATGATGATAGATGTGAAGTTAGTTGATATTTGGTGAAGGTTTATCTCTATAGAGAAAGTTTTTTTTTCATCTTTTTTTCATGCTACAATTTTTTTTAAGAATTGATTATTGTTTAAGAATTTTTGATAGATAATGTTACTAACTTTACTAATTTTTTTAATATTAAGTTTGTGTTAAATATATGTTTCATCTTAACTCCGTTTGTTAAATATATGCATTTAAGTCTGATTTAAATATGTTTTTTAAGTCTGATATCTTAGTATTAATTACTTTTATTTTTGTTAGTATTTTAATCGGTTATGTTTTTGTTTTTTTTGTAAGTGGGTTTTTTTTCTCACATATATTATTAACTTTATTAATTCTTCACTCTTTATTTTGGGGGAAAGGGGGGATTGGACTAATTTGAGTTGGGTTATTAATGTGTTATAATTATTGGGGAGGGTATAGTTTTTTTTAGATTACTGATATTGTATTGTAATTTTATTATTTTATTCTTAATTTTTTTTAATGTAATCCTATATGTTATTCATGTTATAAAATCTTAAATAAAGTTTAAAAAAAAACATTTATTTAACAAAAAATATTTGTTTATTTTAATATTTCTATCTATGTGTTGTTTGGCTGTAAGTGTGCTATGTCTGTATGTGCATTGCTCAGGGGTACAGAGAACATTGTTTCATCAGGTTGCTCTTGTACAAATCGGATGATAAATGAACTTGAACCACAATTCAGTCATTATGATACCAAACAACAAATTTTTGAAACAAAATAAAGCTGTGTACTGCAGAAAATGAAGCTCTCAATTTAATTTGTTCTTTGCCCCTGAAATACTTGACATGTATCCATGCAGCTGGACTTCCATTTTGTAGTCTGAATTACACATCCTTTTGAAATCTTTGATGGTCCATAAGAACCAACCCGAGATTTGTTCTGGGTCGTGGACATACCTGTTTAATATGAAGTACTAGTACCTTATTTCTAATAGGAAACCAGTAAGAAACAGCATCAACAAATCCTGTTGCATATTATATGATGTGGAAATTACACGAAGTCCAAAAGGTTTAAATAACAAAATAAAGGAATTATTGAGTGCATGTTACAACCTTGCGGGGTTTCAGTTCACAATGTTGATCACAAGCTCAGAGGAAAGTAATGTTATCGCTGACTTTTCGACTGGATTGCTAGTGGAAATTCACACTTCATCCACCGCACACAACAGGAGGACAAACAGCATCAGTCACTCCTCTTTCTACATTGCGACAAATAACTTCTGAAGGAAATCTTTTCCTTCCCATTATTTTATTAATTTTCAAAGGGGAGGGGAAAAATCAAACACTAAAAGGGGAAATTGCCAATTTTATGGATATTGACACCAGCAATGGCAGATAGTGTGTTTGGGTAATATTTAAGATCCAATGAAAAGTGGTCATCTATCTTACATCTCTCCCTGATTTTATTTTTTGTTAAAATCAATTAATTCCAAATTTAAAAATCACATTACATGTGTTAACAGAAAATTGCACTTTTGCTTTCATTGAAATTCATTCGTATGGATGTAGATCGGTGTTTCTCAATCTTTTTCTTTTCACACACACACACCACTTTAAGTATTCCCTATGCCAACAGTGCTCTGTAATTAGTAAGGGATTGCTTAAGGTGGGATGTGGATGGAAAGTGTGACGGAATATAGATATGTTTTGGGAGATAAATTGGGACAGGTTTGTTACTGTAGGTCACATACAAACACTTTAAAACAGATTTTATTTAAAATAATGGAGCTCTGTTCATGCTAGACATGTTTGCCCCAGAGCCTTTGCAAAAGCTTTGGAGAGTGCCCAATAGACTTCACTAATGGACTATTGTTTACAAAAAGGCAACAAGCGAAAGAACTTGTTGGAGCCGCATTCTGTCTGGAGTGGAACTTGCTGTTCTAGCAGGGTCATGTGGTTTTGCAAGAAGGTTTTATCTCAGAGAGAGAGAGAGAGGGGGGGGGAGAGAGAGAGAGAGAGAGAGAGAGAGAGAGAGAGAGAGATCAGTTCTACAGTTTTTACATTCAGCAGCAGCAGCTGGGACAGGAACAGGACAGGTTGTGAGTTCTTAGTTCAGCCTGGTCAAAGCCCTTGTGGTTCATGCAAGAGGGGAGAACTGGCTGTCTAATGTTTCACTTGAAATAAGAGAAACAAAAACGAATTCTGTGGTGTGGTACGAGCCCAAAGGACCCCAAAACCCAGCAGCAATAGACATTCACCAAGACAAGTATTTACTTAAATGAAAGTTGTTTTTAATTATCTTTAAACATGAAAACAGAATCAAACTTTAACTTATCTCTATACTTTACTAACCCAAATTAACCCACTTCTAATTCTAAGTATTGGAGTGGACCCCTTCTATAAAAAAAACTAATAGAAAAAATCCTGGGAATTATAGACCAGCGAGATGAGCCAGTATTGGAGAGGATTCTTAAGGATAGGATCTATGAGAATTTGGAGAAGTACAGTCTACTCAAGGATAGTCAGCATGGCATGGAAGGCTGTGCCTCAGGAGCCTAATTGAGTTTTGTGAGGAGGTAACAATAGAATTTGATGAGGGTTTTTGTAAGGCATTTGACAAGGTCCCCCATGAGAGACTCATCCAGAAAGTCATGAGGCACAGGATCAGCGAAACCTTGGCTGTGGAGATTAAAAATGAGCTTGCTTGTAGAGAGCCAAGAGCAGTAGTGGACAGAAAGAATTCTGAATGGATGTGAGTGACCAGCAGAGTTCCATAGGGATCTTCCTGGCAACTCTGGTGTTTGTGATTTTTATAAATAAACTGGATGAAGAGGCGAAAGGATGAATCAGTGTTTGCAGATGATATGAAGGTTGGAGGAGTTATGGATGGTGACAAGGTTCTCGGCATCAAGGTTGTCGTAAATTACAAAAGGATATAGACAGGATGCAGAGTTGGGCAGAAATGTGGCAGATGGAATTTAATCTGTGAGGTGATGCATTTTGTAAAGTTAAACCAGAAGGCTGAGTACAGGGTTAATGGTCGGTACATAACAGTGTGGAGGTACAGAGGCACCCCAAATCCATGCATCCCTCAACGCCGCCTCACAGGTTGATAGGATAGTTAAGGAGGCCCATGGGATTCATTAATAGGGGGATTGAGTTCGTGTCGAGTGGTCACTTAGCAACTCTACAAATCTGTGGTGAGACCACACTTGCGTTCATTTCTGGTCACCTCATTATAGGAATGATGTGGAAGTTATGGAGAGGGTGCAGAGGAGATTTACCAGGATGTTGTCTGGATTGGAAAATAAGCCTTATGAGGCAAGGTTAGCCATGCTGGGACTTTTCTCTTTGGAGCAAAGAAGGACAAGAGATAACTTAATAGAGGTTTAAAAGATTCTGAGAGGCATAGGTAAGGTAAATAGCCAGAGCGTTTTTCCGAGGGCAGGAACAGCAAACACCAGAGGACATCTAAATTTTAAAAAAATTTAGACATTCTGCACAGAATGGAATAAAAGTAGAGCAATTATGAGGTAGGAAGGGTTTAGTAATTTTGCTGTAATGTTCTGTGTTTTAATTCCTTCATAACGGGTATCATTCTTGTGAATCACCAGAAGTATTGCTTAAATCGGGTTCAAAGAATTATTGATCCATCCAGCACACTTTAACCCACTACCATCAAGAAGGGGATGCAGGAGCATCAAAATTAGGACTGCCAGACTGGGAAATAGTTCCTTCCTGCAGGCTGTGCGATTGGTGAACAGCATCCTGTAACCGAGTAAATCATCCCAAAATATTTATCTACGGTTAAACCCCTGTTATCTCTAATTCAAGCAATTGGCAGGCATAAGCAACTGGTAAAAAAACGCAGAAAATAATTGTGTAAAAAACACAGAAGTTTAAAATAAATAAATAATTGAATTTAAATTAGTTGCCAATCACACAACATGGCAAATTCACTTATCCAGCATCTAGCAATCCCCGTAGGTGCCCAATACCAGGGGTTCCACTATGTATTTATTTTACATTGTGACATCTGTCTGTCTGTCTATCTATCTATCTATCCACCATGGTCTGGAGAAACGCTGTCACATCTGGCTGTACATGTATAGTCAGAAGATAATAAACTTGAAGTTGGTTCTTCAACCATCCTGAAGCTGCTTTATTAAGTAAAGTAATTCCTCCTTAAGTACGCCATTATTTTGTGTGACAATACTGTTAACATTTTTGAGGTTTACAGAAGGCCATGTGCTTCCTCAGAGCATCCTGCCACTCTCATTCTGACAAGGAACTCCTCACAAAACCCTGTGGGAAACACCAACCTCCTGCATTCTCCCAGAGGAGAATTATTGTATCTTGGGATACAGACAGCTGAACGTGTGCCAGCTGATGGGAGGCAGGGTTCAGCAACAGATCTGAAAGGAACAGCAAAACCTCGAGTCATTTACAATTTTTAAATTGTAAATTTGGGGTGACACAATTAGCATAGAAGTGCAACTCTGTTACAGCACTGGTGACCTGGATTTGAATTCGGTGCTGTCTGTAAGAAGTTTGAACGCTCTCACCGTGTCTGTGTTGAAATCAGCCCATACTGTAATTAAATTAACAGCCGAACCAATTAAGCATAGAACAGGTCCCTTTATTCAGCCTTGATAATGAGAGTGGGAGTGAGGGGTAGCAAGAAAGAGTTCTCTACACTGATTTCCACTCAACGCATATGGAGTGTTCATCCCACTTTTATACACCTTTGGGCAAGGGTCTGCATGAGACCCTACAAGTTTCACAACACAGCTGGGGATTCCTGTTTTTACACATGTTCCCTTGTGGTGTCTGCAGGTGGCTGGGAAATGTCAGGGCGTCCTTTCTCTTGGTTTATTTACTTTTACTACATTCTTTGTGGTGTTAGATACTATCTCACTACAGCACAGGGACAGTCATATTCGAAGGCAATTACATTCCCACCATGTTACAAGGCAATGACTGTATTTTCTTACCTAATTCATTAACCCTTTGGTAAGCATATTCGTTAAATGTATTCTTTCACATCTGCGTGGGTTTTCTCTGGGTATTGCAGTTTACTCCCTCCTTTCAAAAACATATGGGGGTGGGGTTTTAGGTTCATCGGTGTATTTGTGAGGCACAGGCTCATCTGTGCATGTGCTATGTCTAAATGTGTTCAGATAATTTTTGAATTAAATATATTTAATTATTTTTCAGGGTCTTCTGGTTCATTTAAAATCAACTTAAATTGAAAAAAATAACAGATATGTTTAATTGTCAATAGCTTTTTTTTAATGCAAATGCACGTTAATGGCATTTGCGGTCACGAACACCCCAGTTTTGAATCTGGGATATGCCTTCATTAGCAATGAAGTGGAGTCTGAGAGCGATGCATGCTTTCAGTTGTTTACAGGGCCTTGCTGCTCAGGAGGCAGCTTCAGGGCCAATCACCCACTCTCGGTAAGAGCGTGAAGCAGATTGATCGCTCAGTCAGCCCATTCTCTATGGTAGCAGGCTAGCACAACCAGAATTGTCCACAGGTTGCATGTCGTGAACCACAAACGTATGCCTGTTAGACATCACGAGCTTGGTAACTTCACAGTTGGCTGGGAAATTATTCCACCGTTGTGATTTATTCCAATGTCTGATCACATTGACTGAGGTCTCAAGTATTTCCTGTGTTGCATCAATTTTTAACAGACCACATCAATGATATGGGACATTGATGGAGTAATTAAGATAGATTGAAAGTCAAAAGTTCTTAGAATATCAGAAATGTAGGTCACTGTCACATTCATCTAACACAGCTTTACATTCCAAGCTGACCGTGCTCCTCTCTCTGCCTTTTGAGATATGTTTATCAGGATTCTTTGGGCTGTCTCCTGTTTGTCAGTCTCCAAAATAGAGTAATGGTAAATGTCATTTCAGTGGCTACAAGTCTAACTCTCTTCAACGTGAAATTTCAAATTCTGTCCAAAGTATTGTTGTGCATTTGGAGTCTGCAGGTTTAAACCTTGTCCACCATGATCACACTGGATTTATGGAGAACTTTTCAGACAACATCCAGCAGCTTATTAATTTAATAAACTCCTGTCCATTCCTTGATATTCTACCCTTGACGGTCTCTCGAGATAAGGTAAAGCTTTTTGACAGGGTAGAGTGCACAGACATTTTGCCATTTCCTGCTGGATGGCTTTTGCAAGAACATGAGATGAAGGTTTCCAACCTTATTGATGCAGTTTCCATACAAATTTTACTGGATATGGGGAACAGCATAGTATGAATTCAAGACTGTAAAATATTTGGACTATAAAGGAATATTCATTTCCATTACGTCCAAAGGAACACTTCAATTAGTGACGTAATTAAAAAAACCCTGCTTTTCTTTCTTTGCACTCAGTTACCTAAAAAGCACACACACAAAATGTTATCTTACACCATCTCTTCAGCTTTTTATCTTTTAAATTCCCCAGCAAACTGCTTTACAATTCTAATACTTACTACTTTATTTTAAATTTCAGCTTTTACTGCTTTCTTCTCATCTCTATCAACTAGTAATCAAAAGAGTTAACAACTTTTTGTCCACTGGAGACATGGTCAGGCATTACAGCTCCAGTGTCCCAGGTTTGAATCTGGCGCTGTCTGTAAGGAGTTTATACATTTTCTCTGTGACCTACGTGGGTTTCCTCCGGGTGCTCCAGTTTCCTTCCACCTTCCAAAACATACGGGATTAATGTGGTTAAATTGGGTAGCAAGGGTTTTGTGGGCTGGAAGGATGTTCTATCATTCTGCATCATTAACATTAAATAATTAACATTAAATTAGAAATAATGGCATGACTTTGCTGGATTTTCTATTGAGAACCATCATTTAAACTGCAGTAAATCCTGCACAAACACTGCCAGATGCGAACATATGCAATTTACTGTTGCAACTATTCGCTCTGCCTCCAGGTCTTGTGCTGCAAGATTAGGCATCACAAAGTCTTCAATTGGGATTGCGGGACTGTGGATTGGGAAGGTTGGTAGCCATTTCTCAATTATTTCATTTGGCTATCTTTCTACTTATTTGTTTTATGACGCTTCTAGTTAACTTTTAATAACTTTTCATTGAAATTGCCTTCTTGAATTTTATTACATTTTAAACTTGGAAAGCCCCACCCAAGCCTTGATGATTATCAACGGCAGTTAGATGGTCTCCTGAGATCCTTTTGCTTCTGAGAACACGGTTTTAAGACTCCATGATGCTGAGACCTCATGAGCTTATCCCTGCACATCCAATCCAGGTAAATGCAGATGTGGGAATGTCACCGGCAGTGATTCTGAGCCTGCTCCAATCTAACCCACTGTTCGGATGCAGTACAAATGTATAATTACTTTTTTTTCTGTTCTCCCATGGTCCCTTGGATGTGCTGATGTGTTTATATGTGCTAAATCCTTTTGTTTCTTGTCCAAAATTCCACTCCATCAAATCTGCAGTTGGTACCACTAAGACCCCAGAAATCTAAAAGCAGCAAACAAATTTTATAAATTTTGCATCTGAACTAAAATCTGAGGCAGGAACAATCTTTGGAGAAGAGACTGCAGATACTGGAACCCAGTTCAAAAAAAGAAAAATTTGCTGCAAGTACTCATCAAGTCAGGCAGCTTCTGTGGAGGGAAATGGAGAATCTACAGTTTGGATCAAAATGCTGAATTATGATTTTCTGGGATAGTTTTACACAGAAGAATTAGGGTTGATCCTGTCCCTGCCCTCAATCTCCATCCACATACAAGTGCTTCTATGCAAGATCACTCATGATCAATCTGCAGTAGGAGATCATAACAATCCACTGCTAAAAACTTCGCAACCCCATTGCGCTCAGCATCAAGATTCAAGATTCCTTTATTGTCATGTAATAATGTGCAAAATGTGCAACCTTTGCTTGTCGTAAAAACATGAAGAGACACTCTTTAGTACGAGAAAGAGAAGCAACAGAGATTCCCTTCAGAGATACTTTCGGCTTCGGCATGCTGCACAGCCTCCTGTCGGTTCCAACAGTAACGCTGAGCACCCAGTCCCGAATTCCCATTACAATCTGGAAGCTGTTGGTGCCTGGGATTCTTTGAGAGCCTTGTTAGCCACCGGCATGCTCACGAATCCCAGATCTGATCCCTGCCTCCCACAAGCCAGTCTAGAGCAGCCTGCGGTCTCAGCCACTGAGCCCTTCGCTGGTCCACTGCCATGTTCTCCTCCCCTGTAGCGTCCCTTCTCTGGATTCTCCTCCTCAGTGGGGAGAGGGATGTTCTCCCACTCTGAGTTCATGAGCTGGTCCGCTGCTCCCCCTGAGCCCAGACCCCTTGGGTTTGCACCATGGGGCAGTAGGACCTTGCAGAGGAGTGCTGCGTATCCACTCACCACTCTCCTGGGTCTGCACCAGGGACAACATTGCTGTTATCATAATGGAGCAACACTGACATTCTCATTCCATCTCTCAGAACTATTAAACAACGCAAGCAGGATTACTTCTTGAGTGGGTTGAACCATTGAATTTTACTCTCCTGTGTACCTGACAAATGTTTATACCACTTGAAAAGTGGAAGAACATGCTGGCCATTAATTTTTCTACCTCATACGGACTTTAAATGTATTTTTAACAATAGGGTAAAGTTTTGGTTATGAGATATTCCAGAGCCAACCTCTCACAATACATCCTCTATTAACGTGACATTTTCAAATGCTGCTGGCGCTATTATACCTTGTATTGTCCCTTCTCCAGTCAGCACTACGCTCACGGACTTACACTGGGTCTGAATGGAACTGTGCTTTAATTTTTAACATTTTCATCCTGGTTTCCAAATCCTCTATGGGCTTAGCCCGCCTTATCTCACTCGACGCTTCTGAGAAACACTGTCCCACCCGACATTGCTTGCTTTCGCAGAGGTGTCTCATTGTTGCCTTGGGAACCCAGCATGAATGACCTATCTCCTGCTGCGGACTACTTTCAAAAGGATGCTCAGGGTGTCTGCTCCAACAGCTGACTGAATATTATTGGTGTGAATGCCCCCACAGATCAACATCAGCTGTAGCTGATGGTGGCAATGATCAGCTGGTGGATAATATCCCTGAATGGTCTCCCCATTATTGTGTACCGATGCAAAAACTGCGTGCATCATTGCATGAGATCTGAAATTAAAGTTGAGGTGGTGCCAGACGAACCAGCCTGGATCCATTGCACAGATTTCTTGGCCTGTTCTTTGGAATTTCTCTCCCCTTTGCTGAGGAGGTGATTTTAAAGTGAAAATGGAGAGTGTTTATGTCTGTGTACATCCTGAATGCACGTTACAATGCAGACATAAAAATAGTCATCCAAACAGTTTTCAGGGGTCAGTCTCTCTTGGTCAGAATTACTCTGACTATTTCCAGCATCTATTTTTATCCTGTAACCAAGTAAATCATAACAAAATATTTATATGTATGTTCACTTTAAACTATATCTTCATGTATAGATAAGAATATTACATGGGGTGTCTTGTGTCTGCATGCATGTGCAACGTGGTCTGGAGAAATACTGTTGGGTCTGGTCAGACACATGATAATAAACTTGAACTACTTTTGCTATCCTTCTCTCCACCCCCAATTCCAGCAGGGTGCAATTCCGATCTATACTTGGCAAATAAATGACCACTTGGGAGCAGTCAAGTCAATTTTCTGGCTCCAGGCCAGCTGAGGCATAAATCCATGAGATGTACAAAATTATGATGCTCGCAATCCATTCACCCCTTTCTGTTTCAGATCTTGAAAATGTGGATAAAAGGACTGTAGGAAAGTTACTGCTGGGTGTGACACTGACAGGACTCAGGTGGAATGTCAGAAGAAGTTTAATTACTTCACACATGCAGTGTCGAGATCAACCTTTCTGCAACTTATAATTACACAGGTACACATTAATTCCCTTCCACTTCCACAGCACTCACAACCACAAGCCATAGTCAGCAAAAAGGAAAAAAAAAAGACATTTTTAAGAATTTGAAACGTAAAGCAAAATGCTGCAAATACTCAGCAGGTTAGGTATTACCTGTGGAGACATTGAATTTTAGGTTTAGGTCAGTCTCCGTCAGAATTCTTTTGAATATTTCTAGAAGTTTCTTTTTTTATTTTGTCTTATACACACTGTCAGTGGCATGTAGAGGCAGCAGACAGATCCACTTTTTCACACCCAGCACTGGAGATGGCAGTAGATTGCAGCAACGTACTGGTAACGTCCCCAATGCATACGGACTCAGCAGCCTTGACAGGAGAATGCTGGCATCACTGGGTCAATGACTATGGGGGGCTGAGGACACTGGAGGAGCAGAAATCACTGACCTATCACATGTCTAATCATCCTCACACCCATCAAAGCCATCATCCCAGATTATTTTTTACTTTACCACTTTCAGATGGTTCTGAAGAGATCATGTCTAAGTGCACCTCCCCTTACAATATCATGAAGTTTTGTACTTTTCAATCGGAAACCAAGAACACCTCCCAAATAAACCCTTGCAGCTATTGGGCAAGCACTCCACTACTGCAAACATCTCAAATATTGACACTCAGTACTTTTAATGTACAATATTTCATAATTCCTGCTGTTAATCTGTGCAACTACTTATTAAAGGAAATGTGATAACACAATCATTGTTAAATTATATATCTTGAAAGCAGGCCAGTGTTTCATGATATAAAGAAATGGCATATCTTTTATTTTTGTATCACTTGTTAGGTACATGGGGAAAAATAGTAAGTGGTACTAAAACCATGTTATAATGAGTTTATTGTATGGGGATTTCTTGATAGTGGTTGAAGGGTTGAAGGACAATATTGCAAGGCTGAATCATTTCCAGGCCACCACCATATCAGCCCTGGAGGTGTTTGACCGCCTGTGAACGAATCAGTAACTTTTCAGATATTTAGTTTTTTCTAAATGTCTTTCACTGATTGTTTTACTTTTCTCTCCTGAAGATGTTAACCAGCGGTTGGCTAGTTCTAGGATTATGTTCTCATAATCTTTCCCGAAGCTTTAATCAAGTCTCGACACGGCACACCAGCAGGTCTCTGCTTGATGGAGAAATGCAGCCAACCCACTGATATCTTCTAGAACGAATCTTTACCAGATTACATGAGCCACGGCTGCTCTTCTCAATCCTGAATCAAAACTGAAGAGGTCCTCAACTGTTGCTGTGGTAGGTTTGTTCTTGGTACGAACAGCTGCCTCAGCTTCTTGTGCTGTGCAAAATCAATGAAATTGCCTCTGAGTACACTCTACCGAGTGCAATGAGGTAACTCAAGGCATCAGGAATGGAAGAAGGATTTTATATGGTTACATGAGTAATCATATACAAGGTTATTCAAAACCTTGTATTTATTCTGCAAGTATTCACAGAAATTCCATGGCCAAGGAACAGTGTAATTAACTGCAGGGCAGATAGTACTGGAAGCAAATTGCATTGCACTACACAACATGTTCCAGATCACATTCAAAAGATCATTCAGAGAATAGGCATAGCATTGCATTGTTGACTGTCTGTTACTCTAAAGAGACAGGCATGGAACCTGTCATAGAGCTGTCACATATTCTCACTGGATACCAGCGGAACTGCATTGCTGACTTGCATACGTTCCACATATACGTTTTTGTTTGCTGTTAATGTGCCATCACGTGTTATTTTTAAATATTCCCTATCTATCTTCAAATATTCTTAAAGAACACAGCATAGCTTTCTGCATTGCTGCAAACCACCTCTTATTCTGCTTAATGAAAGATAATTTATTAATCTTTTTTAATTTTAATTATTAGAGGGAGGCATAATTATGCTCCAGCTTTGTGCTGGCTTGTATGTTCCTTCAGGGTACAATTTTGTTTTAATACTGTAATGATATGATTTCCTGCAGTGATACTGCATTGTGACAGACTTGACAGTCAAGCATGCTCAATATTCTTCTGTAGTTCTTGTGTCAGATTATAAACTCCAGTCCCTCCTATTCCCTGCAGATGTTTAAAAAAAGAAAACATTTGACTCGCATGAAATGTTAACTTTATTAACATTTATTAATTTCACACTCTGCCTGGGCCAAACATTCAGACAATGCTGTCATGGCTGCGGCAGCCTGGAGTCATCTGCCAGTGTCGGAGGTCGCCCTGGGCAGCTTGTTCTCAACAGATTGTGCACTGGGCGCAAAGAGGAAAAAGGATAGATTCAATCATTTAAATTAAAAAAAAACTTTCTAGATGCTCCAGTTTGATTTTGACATTGTGTACAGCACTGACATGTGGGCCGAAAGGCCTCTTCCTGGGCTGCACTGTTCTATTTTGTCTACATAGACTATAGCAAGGCTCCTGAGAAGATACCATGTGGTAGACTGGTCCAGAAGGTGGGGTCTCATGAAATGCAGGGTGAGCTAACCAATCACATATAAAAGTGGCTTGTAGTTGGAGTCAAAGGCCGGCGGTGCATGGGTTATTGTTCAAATGGAAGACAGTGGTTTGCTACAGGGATCAATCCAGGCCGCACTGTTATTTGTCATATTAATGAGTTTGATGAGAATGTAGGTGGCATGACTGGGTTAAATTTCCAAATGTCACCAAAATTGTCACCAAAATGGCCAGTTACAACAAAAGAGGCATTTTCAAGGGCATTTAAATGCCAGTCAACGATACATAGGCCAGGTCAAACTCACACAAATTTAGTGAGCGTAACATGACACCATAATTCAAAATATTCAAGCAGAAGAAAAGGAAAAAGGCTTAATTCTCAAACATTTTGTTTCATAAGTGAAACACTGATTTAATTGTATTCTGGCATGATAAAAAAAAATGTTTTGAAATCAAATTTGTTATGTTAAAATAATGCACTGTTTAATATCCAACAAAAATCAGACACCTATTTCGAATGAACACTTCAATCAACCAGTTACATATAATTTACAAATAAATCTCAATTAATGTTGACCATGGAGTATGTACTTCCTTTATAATATAAACTTACATAGAAATATTTAATAACCAGAAAGTAAATTCACAATACTGTCAGCGATAGATGTTTTCTACTTGAAGATTACATCAATCGTACGCAGGGTTTGGGATAAACAAAAGAATGTTTCCACTTAAATGCCCATATTGATCCTCTTTGCTGAATATCGGTAATTAATTCTGTATAAAATGCAGTCTTTGTTGTTGAACATGAACCTGTTATGAGATTAATGCCCCATTCCAAGGGACGGAAAGAATTTCTCTTGAAAGTACACTGCTAATATAACTACAACAAACACATATGAGACTGTGGTGCAGGGAAAGATTAAATAAATCTTTTACCTGCATGAGAAAATATTGTGGTTCACTTTATACAATTGTAATTTTATGATGCTCAAAATGTATATTCAAACAATATCATTATCACCGACAAAAAAAAAAAAAATTCGCACCATCATCATAACCTCTTATATCAGGCTCATCATGAATTTATTCACCAGGAACAGAAACTTTGATTTCTATTCTTGACTTGCTCCTTGCTCATCAGTTTGGCAGTAACAGGATCTTCAGTGACCTGGCATGGCATTAACTGTTCATCACCTAGATTGTTACTTATACATATGCCTCACTGATGCAATTTCATCAGTAATTTGTCTCAATTCAGAAAACCTTTCCACAATTATTACACACCAACCACAGAATACGAATGCTGCTCCCCCCCCCACCACCCCCCCACTATCCACCCTTCTGGGAAGAAAATCGCTGCATAGATTACATTTGACTGAAATTGATTCCATTTTAACACTAGCAAGCATTGTACTTCAATAGAATCGTTTCTGAACACGTGCATTAAGGCTGAGGGATGGACGAAGAATAATCTTATGCCTTTTCAATTAAAGTTGTGATATTGAATGTTTGATATAATGACACTCCCAAATGTCTGGCCATTACAAGCAGTAATTCTGGTACATTGTACTTGTAGTCATAATATCTGACATAAAAGCAACTTCGCATAGAAAAGAGAAATTTCTGACAATAAAGCAACAGTGTTCCACAAATACACACATTATATCAATTCACAGGTATAACTTCACATAAAAAGAGAACAGGATGTGTTTTACCTTTGCTGTACACAACACAGTTGTTGTCATCTGTTCCTCGCCAAGTCACATCCATCAGCCACTTGGGACCAGCATGAACCACGATAGGGACAGATGTTTTTGCCTTCTGTACAAAGGGAGATAATAAACAGATGCTGTTTGTTTTCTGTGATTAAGAACTTGATGAATAATACTAATTTTCACAGAACCATAACTCCCAGTACATCAGGTGAAAGGTATAATCCCTTGTTGAGTTCTAAGAGAGGACAGAGAAAGGCGATTTGATTATTAAACTAATTATTAAATCAGGAGTTTCCATATGATAATGGATCAGATTCTCCAGATTATAAAAACCCCACTGGCTGGGAATTAAATCAAAACATAAAGTATATGATTTTGGTAACAAACTCTGCAGACCCTTCTGGTGAACTTCATGAACTTTGGGGTAGAAATTTGTCCATGTGTGCTTTCTTTTGTTAAAGCATTATTATGTGGAAGATACAATGATCTAACATTCTAATATCCTCAATGCCTAAAATGAATGAGGAGAGGCATTTTAGGATACAGCTTGCATGTTTATGTCTAAGTGATCAGTGACATTTTGCCCCTGTGAGCTGCCAGCGTTACGGATGGTGAGATCCAGGTGGAAAATGATGGGGATAAAATGATGAGTTTTAAGTTTAAGTTTGTACAGTGCTCTCCAGAATGTCTGGGACAAAGACAAATGTGTTCTTTATTTGCCCCTGTGTTCCAGTTTTCAATTTGTAATAAAACAATTCATATGTGATTAAAGTGCTCATTCCAGATATTATTCAAGGTTATTTGTATACATTTTGGTTTGGTCAAAGAAATTACCACACTTTTTATACGTAGTCCCCTCATTTCAGGGCCACTGTAATATTTGGGACATTTGGCTTCACAGGTATTTGTGATTATTCTGGCATGTTTAAATTGCTTCATCAGTGCAGGTATACGAGAACTTGGCATAAATTTAGACATACAGCACTGTAACAGGCCGTTTTGGCCCACGAGCCCATGCTATCCAATTACACCCAATTAACCTACAACCCCTGGTACGTTTTGAAGAGTGGGAGGAAACCGGAGCCCCCAGAGAAAACCCACGCCAACACGACGAGAATGAACAAACTCCTTACAAACAGCTCAGAATTTGAATCGCGGTCCCTATTGCTGGAATTGTAACAGCATTGCACTATCCGGTCTGCTAATTGTGCCACCCAACATGATGACGCCAACAGAAATGGTGGAGAATGGTTTTGATCCATCAACTTCTGGATTATGGGCTCAGTGCCACATTGCTACTGAACCACTTTGTGCCAATGAAAGTCAAATAAGCCATTATGAGGCTGAAAAACAAGAATAAAAGAGTAAGAGACATCACGCAAACCTGGGGATTACCAATATCAACAGTTTGGATCATCATTAAGAAGAAAGAGTGAGCTCAGTAATTGCTAAAGGTCTGATTGGCCAAGGAAGACCTCCACTACTGATGACAGAAGAATTCTCATCATAATGAAGAAAAATCCCCAAACGCCTGTCTGACAGATCAGAAACACTCTTTAGGAAGCAGGTGTAGATGTGTCAATGACTACTGTCCACAGAAGACTTCATGAACTTAAATACAGAAGTACACTGCAACCACTGGTTAGCCACAGAAACAGGATAGACTGATTATAGTTTGCCAAGTATTTAAAAGACCCTGCAGAATTCTAGAAAATATGTTTTGTGAACAGATAAGACCAAGATGAACCTGTATCAGATTATGGTGAAAGCAAAGTGTGACAGCGTAAAGGAAGTGCCCAAGATCCAAAGTATCCCACCTCATCTGAGAAACATGGTGGGGGTATTATGGCCTGGGTATGTATGGATGTCGCAGGTACTGGGCCACATTTACATTGATGATGTAACTGCTGATGGTAACAAAATGAACTCTGAGGTGTATGGAAGCATCTCATCTGCTCAAGTTTGAGCAAATACCTCCAAATTCATTGAACGACGCTTCATCCAGCAGCAAACAATGATGCCAAACGTACTGCTAAAGCAACTTCTGAGTTCTTCAAAGCTGAAAACTAGAAAATCTTGAATGGCCAAGTCTGTTACTCAGTCAAAATCCAATGGAGCATGGCTTCCATATGCTGGAAGAGAAAACTTAGAGGACAACCCCCGAAACAAGCAGGAGCTGAGGATGGATGCAGTTGAGGCCTGGCAGAGTATTAACCGAGAAGATGTTCAGCACCTGGTGATGTCTATGAATCCCAGACTTCAAGCAGTCATTACAGGCAAGGGATATACAACAAAATACTAACCATGACTACTTTAATATACATACCATTGCTATGTCCCAAATATATGTGCCCTGAAATGAGGGGACTATGTATTTTCTACATGGCCAAACCACAATATACACAAATACCTTTGAATAAAATCTAGAATGTGCACTATAATTACCTGTGAATTGTTTGATTACAAATGTAAGTAGGACAGATATATCTTTGTCCCAAAGATTATGGAAGGCATTGTATTTCACCTGGTACAGTGTGATGGGTTCTTCCATGAACATACTGACAGGCTATCTCCAACAGTCGTACAGCTGTGTAAAGAGCACAGTTTACAGAGTATAGGGTTGCAATGAAATCCTATTCTCTGCAAAGATCAATTAGCATCAAGAAAGTTCAGCGTGATAGCACCGCTATTGATTCATTAAGGGATTTGATCTATGTAGGAAGAAAACTAAGCATAAAAAAACATGTCTTTCTGCCCACATTTCAGCTTTATATGGCAGTGAGTGCCATCGATGCTTTGGGAGAGAATGTCCCAGAAGGCAGGTTGGAGGGTAAATTTGAAACGGGGGGAAGATCAGAGTGTTAGGCTGGATATCTCCTGATGGAAGGAATTGGAAGTTGAGGAGGCACTGGAGGATAAGAAAGGAAACAGTCAAGTGTGAGATAGGAGTTTGAGGAAAGGTGGGAGATGTTGAGAAACCAGCAAGGTGGTCAAAGGGGAAGTGAAGGAAAATAAAACTGGTGTGGAAAGAAGTTTGAGAGAGAGGATTGGGTGCATTTGGGTAAGGATCAGGAGGAAGGGGCAGGAAGATTATTGATAGAGTCAGTTGAACATCAGCAACAGTGGAATGAAAATCGCCATCAATTTGAAGTGCTGCCAACATCATAAAAGATCCCCTTCACTCTGGCCCTGCTTCTTTCACGACGTTACCTTCAGGTAGAGGGTGCAGAACCCCTGAGTCTGGCACCTTCAGGTTCAAAGGCGATTTTTTCCCCCCAACAGCAATCAGGCTCTTGAACTTTCTTGTACTTATCACAACCACAGCGCTGCCTAAAGGTCACCCAAGGTCTGTGTGCATGACTGACTCAACACATTTTTTTGCATTGACCAACTCTGAATATTTATTTTTCCTCTTCTAATATTATCTTTTTTTCTCTTCTAATATATTGTTAGGTGTGTGTTTCATGTACCTGGGAGGCTGCAGCAACAAAGACTATTTTTGCATTTGTAGTTATCTGCATGGCAATAATCTTCATTTATTTATTCTTCAGAGGACAGTGAAGTTCAATTGCAAGAACGCAGATCTCAAATAAAAACAGACACATTGTCTTAAGAAAGTCTGGAATATGAAAGCAGATTCGTCATGTGATTCCTGATCTGTGGTCCGAAAGGACTGGGCCCTGTCATCGACACAAAGGTGGGATTACTCTCTGATGACATTCAAGTTTAAGTTTATTATGCAACCAGATGAAACAGTGTTTCTCTGGACCACTTCAAAGCCTGTGGCATTGCTGAGTGTAAATTGTCTTGTTACTTCAACTTTATACAATTCCAAGAGATCAGCAGACACCTGTAAAGGAAATCCTACATCTTCTTCTTGCAAAGACGTAGGAACATCTACAATTTAGGATCAACATTCTCAATCCTGTATCCCAAGAGCAACTTTGTACATTGTTTTCAAGCGTAGTTGATCTCCATAATTGTATAGTAAAATCCTCATTGTTCGGAATTCAAGCAACTAACAAAAAAAAAATTGCAGAAAATAAATGAGTAAAAAATATGAAAGTTTAAAATTGGCTCCTCCTAGTGGTCAGTTCTCCATTCACACAGCATGAAATCTCAAGCAACCAGAAAATTCACTTATCCGGCATCTAACAATCTCCATAATTGCCCAATACCAGTGGTTTTACTGTAATTTGAAATTTGTTATGTCACAGATATTGTTTTTTCCAGTTGAAACATCCTTGGGTGGCATGGTTGGTGGAGAGGTTAGTGTAACTCCTATAAAGTGCCAGCAATTGGGACCGGGGTTCAGATCCCAAGCTGCCTGTAAGGAGTTTGTATGTTCTCCACGTATCTGTGTGGGTTTTCTCCAGGGGTTCCAGTTTTCTCTCACCGTTCCAAACATACTGGGGTTGAAGGTTAATGGGGTGTAATTGGGAAGCATGGGCTTGTGGGCCAAAAGGGCCTGTTACTGTGCCATATGTCTAAATTAAATTAATTAAAAATTATTCTTTACTCAGATCCAGTAAAATTCCTGCTATCTGGAATTCAATCAAACAGCACCCTCAAGCAATCAGCAAAGACATTGCGGAAAATAAATAGGTAAAAAATACAGGTTTAAAATTGGCAAGCCTTGTCATTAGCTCACCAATCACATCACATGCCATCTCAAACAAACAGAGAATTCACTTATCCGGCATCTATCGATTTCCCCCATAGGTTCTGGATACCAAGTGTTTTACTGAACTGGACAAAGGGATTCAAATTCCAGCTCTTTGAAACATTGTCCTTGTAGAAATCAATAAAGGTAGAGGTTAACCATAGGTGAACTCAGAGGAGTCTTCCAGCAATATTGTTCAATATTCCTGTTTGCACCGTTGTTACACCACTTATTTTTTCTTCCACTTGTTTTCAGTATTTTTTCAATATTTCAGCTAATTTCGTGTTCACCATAATAGTTGTGGTTTCCTTTTCTGAAGTACCTGGGTTAGCTGCAGCAAATGTTCGTGCATTTAAAAAAAATGCAGTGTAATAGGCCTTTCTGGACCAACTCCAGCCTTGTAACCAACATGGGAGGAAATTGGAGCATCCAAAGGAAACACACGCAACCACGGGGAGAATGTACAAGTTCTTTACAGACAGCGCCAGATTCGACCCTGGTCACTGGCTCTGAATTGTGATGCACTAACTGCTCTGCTAATCATGATGACCTCATGTACATCATACAATGTTTAATGACAATAAACTCATTATCATTATTCAAGGAATTTTATTGATGTAAGGGCAGTGGTGCTCATGATGCTGACCTGGGAGAACAGAGTGGGGGGGGGGGTGGAGACAGAGTCCTGCTCCTTAGGGTTCAACCGCCCGGTCCTAATGTCAGTGACTCCGTACAGGTGTTAAACTTCCTGTTAAAGGAATCAATAGTGCTAGTCAGCAAAATCTTGCAACCGTACAGGTTTGTGCCCAAGCCTGCGGCATCTGTGCTAGGCAGGGCCCTGAAGGGATTGCAGAGTATGGGGAGCAGCAGACTGGTGGAAATGGGGAGAATACACTGTGTTGAGAAGCCAAAGCAGAGGAGATATCCCTACAGCAGTGGGCCAGTGGCTCAGAAACCCACATGGGTTGGAGACTGCTCATGGGAACCAGGTATTAGAGCCGGGATTCGAGACGTGCTGAGGGAAAGAAGGACTCTCGAGGGCCTCGGGTGAGGAAACTTTCTTGATCATGTCAGAGGTTTGGATCTCGAGCTCAGATGGATCAAACTGGAGTCTGTGCAGCTGCAGAGACGGAGGGAGCACTGGAGGTAAATCCACAGACTCATAGTGCCTCTGAAGGAACTCCCTTTTGCTTCTCTTTCTCTATACTGTAAGAGGTTCTGGGGAGATAAACGATGACTCTTTGCTGCCTTATGGCAGGCAAAAGTCAACTTTGTGCAATATTACATGTTCTGAACTATTACATAACAATGAAGAAATATTCAATCTTAAATCTTGATGCTTGCTTGGATATTAAGTCAAACAGGACAAAGGTCTCTTTCAGCCTCCTATGAACACAATTCTGAAGTTTTTATGTCATTCATTTTCCTTTCTTTTTTGTTGTACTTTTCTGCATCAAGTTTCAACTACTATGGCTCAGCCTGATGCCACACTTCCCTCCACTCACAACTCACTCTGAAATCCCTGAATTGATTCCTCTGGTTATACTTTCCTTCCTAACGTGGTGCCATCTTCCCATCTCCCTGAGTTTCTGAGATTATAATGCAAATCGGCAGCAGATTCCTGGCGCCGATTCTCAAATGTATGCCTTTCTCAAATTCTGCCCATTGCCCTTTTATGGAAAAAAAACAAATAAATAGCTGAACCGGGGGAAGACCTGGGGCCTTGGGGAGAAAGCAAAGCTGAGTTCTTCGTGATGAAAACAGCTGACCAACCAAATCCCTTGCTGTTTTAAACTTTTGTCTGCAATAAATTAAAAAATTCCATCATCTGGACACCTAAATCTGGACACGTGATGGACAGCACAATTAGCTGTTACAGCACAAACAGTTGGAACCACGCTGTCTGTAAGGAGTTTGAACATTCTCCCCATGTCTGCATGGGTTTTGCCTAGTGGGCTCCATTTCCTCCCGTCTTTCAAAAAGGTGGCAGGGGTTGTAGGTAAATTGGGTGTATGAGCCGCATGGGCTTGTGGGCCAAAATGGCCTGTTACTGTGCAGTTTGCCTAAATTTGAATTTAAAAAAATTTAAATGTAAAACTTTTTTTTTCCTGCACGACTACGACAAAGTCTTCAGCACTGTGTCACTGATTCTAAATTTAAACTACAGGTATTGGCAAAATAGATGATCACTACAAGAAAGTGATGGCAAAATTAATGTTATAAACTGCACTTGTTCACACGATGACACATAGGTTAATACCTTGGAAGCTAATTCATAATTTCACAAATTGCACATTTCAACCATACAATCTTTTTTTCATTTCTGGCTCAAAAGAACAGCTTTTGAACTCAACAAATTGAAAAGGAGATATGAGGAATAATGTGTTTGACCAGGCTGTCAATCTAAGGAGTTGGAGAACTTGTTGACCAAATTCAAATCTATTGTTCAATGTTAAGCAAATAATCCTGTTGGAATCTTTGAGCTGGTTCAGCAGTGGTAGTCCCAAAACAAATTTTAGTTGCAAGCTTAAATACTGACGAGTTAAATTTTAAACTTGCATTTAAATGTGGATGTCACACCATAATTTGTGAATTGTCATTTCCATTTTTTTAATCATTTCTATTTCTATTAATCAATTAGACTGCATGAATACCGGATATTGAACTTATTTATTTTTTGGAAGTACCTTGAGCACAAGTTCAACAAGTTATTCTCTACATAATCTTGTAAAGTGGGAAAACATCATATAATCTGGGTTTTGAGCAGGAGGTTATGTAGAATTGCATAAAATCATCAGACTTCTGAACTCCAGCAATGATGCATTGTTAAATTTGGGAATGGAAAACAAAATCTGCAAACAAAAGTTCTATTGTGTAAAACATTAGCCACCTGAGTGACATTTGTGCGATGCTGTTACACAGCTGTAACCTGAGTTCAAATCCTGCACTGTCTATGAGAAGTTTGCATGTTCTCCCTTTCACCTGCGTGTGTTTTCCTAGATGCTCTGGTTTCCTCCCATCCTACAAAAACGATAAGAGTTGGTGAGTTAATTGTGTGGATTTGGGTGGCACGGGTTTCATGGCAAGAATCAGCTTCAACTGCACTGTAAATAAGCAAGGTGTTACGGACTGGCAAATTATTTAGATAATAAAATTTGCTTCCTGTGTAGATAAATTTAAAGAAAACCATGGTGAGATGTGCTGGTGTTAGACTGAATTCTCCACTGTAGTGGCATGGAAAAAACAGGCAATTGCCACTAAAAATATAATTCTATTTCATGCAGCGAGAACCCAGAATCTCACCTACAATTCTGACAAATGTGCATTCAGGACTACACGGCTGCCTATCCTTGGCTGTGTGGTGGAGAATGGCGTCATTGGCCCAAACCCTGATAGGATGCATCCCCTGTAAGAGCTTCCCCTCCCCAGAACCACAAAGGCTTTGAGTAGATGCCTGGGGGTTTTCTCATATTACGCCGACAAGGTTCATCCCCTCTTAAAGGCCACCACTTTCCCCCTTTTGGCCAAAGCCCAGGCAGCTTTTAATTACCTCCGAAGTTACATTGTGAAAGCCGCCATGCACATAGAGAATGTACCTTTCCAAGTAGAAAGTGACACTTTGGACATAGCTACTTTCAATCAGACAGGCAGGCCAGTTGCCTTTTTCTCACAGATGCTTCAAGACCACGAGCTCCGGAACACAAAAATGGAAAAGGAGGCTCAGGCCATTGTGGAAGCCGTAAGGCACTGGAGGTGCTACTTGGCTGGTAGAAGATTTACGCTCCATAAGGACCAGCGCTCTGTCGTATTCATGTTCAGCAATGCCAAGAGGGGAAAAATCAAGAATGACAAAATATCGAGATGGAGGATTGAATTCTCCACCTGCAATTTGACATCGTCTACTGGCCAGGAGCCTTTATTGACTCTCCAGATACCTTGTCCAGGGGATGCTGTGCCTCTGCACACACCAGCCAAGTGCCGGCCATACACAATGAGCTCTGCCATCCAGGGGTCACCTGCTTGGCTCATTTTGTCAAGTCCCGTAATTTTCCCTACTCAATAGAAGACGTCAGGGAAATTAACAGGTCATGCCAGGTCTGCGCTGAGAGCAAGCCACACTATTTTCGCCCCTCAAAATCACACCTGATTAAATCATCCAGGCCCTTTGAATAACTCAGTGTCAATTTTAAGAGACCTCTCCCCTCCACAAATGGGAACATCTACTTTCTCTTGGTCATCGATGAGTACTCCCGCTTCCCGTTCACCACTCTATGCCGAGACACATCCGCCTCGTCCGTTATGAAGGCCCTGCACTCTATTTTCACCCTGTTTGGGTATCCCAGCTATATTCATAGCGACTGGGGCTCAGTCTTCATGAGCGAAGAGCTACGTCAATACCTGCTGGTGAGGGGCATCGTGTCCAGCAGGGCTACAAGTTACAACCCCCCAGGGGAACGGATAGGTTGAAAAAGAGAATACCACGATCTGGAAGGGTGTCAAACTTGCCCTGAACCAAAAAGGCCTTCCAGACTCGCGCTGGCAGGATGTCTTCCCCGTCGTGCTCCACTCAATTTGGTCGCTACTCTGCACTACGACCAATGCTACTCCTCACGAGCTCATGTTTACATTCGACAGAAGGTCGGCATCAAGGTCTACACTCCCAGCCTGGCTCACTAGTCCTGGTCTGGTCCTTCTCAAGAATCACGTGAGAAGCAAGATCCCCCCCCCGGAGGAAAGGGTGAAATTGCTCCATACCAACCCCACGTACGCCTATGTGGAATACCTGGATGGCAGGGAGGTCACCGTCTCCATCAGGGACGTGGCACCCACCGGAACAAAGGATCCATTGCCTCAGGACACCCACGAGCTACCGAGCTTTTTCTCCCCACCCCTGCTCAGGGCCTCAGGGGATACAGTTCAGGAGGAAAGTGAACCCCCCTCTATCGTCAAAACGGAGCTCCAGCCCACTGCTCCTCCATCACAGGGGGACCAGCAGACCCAAGGAGCTCAAGGCCCCCGGTTCTAAGGTGCTCCACCAGGATCTCCAGACCCCTGCACTGTCTGAATCTGTAAATAGTATTGTAAATATTTCTCTTCTGTGTCTATTACCGTCTTCTGATTTTTGTTCTCTTCATCCATAGACCCTTAATGCTGAAGGAAGGGGTGAATCTAGTGAACTGAGATTCACTAGAAGTGTCCTGTACTGACAACTGGTCCCGCCTCCTGGCCCCTCCCCTGGGGGTCTGTATACAACCCTGGTTTTCTGCCTAAACCGTGAACTCCTCTGAAGCCTGTTCATGTACCCTACCTGTTTTGTAAGCAAATAAAAGCGTGAGTTCTCCCTCCAGTCAAGTGTGAGCTTTTATCTACACGACAACCAGTAAATCCAAAGCTTGCCTTACTCAAGAGAGTCTTCGACATTTCCTCTTCCATTTCCTGCTTGTTTGTCTATCTTCCAACCCAGAATAAGGACTGTGTTCCCTTCGACCTCATCTTCCACCCCAATGGTGGTAACATTGACCCCTCTCCTTAACATCTGACTCCAGTAATAAGGTGCAACAAACAGGTGAACTTCCTCTTGCCCTTCACACTTCGTAATCTGGAGGACTATTCCCTCTGACCTCGGTCTCTACCCCCACCCATATCCTTTGACCTCTTCCCTTCCTTTCTCATAATCCAAACCACTCTTTACCAAAAACCAACAATTCCAGCCTTATTATTTCACTCAGCAGATCACACAGCATCCACAGGAAGTAGGGGTGATGCATGTTTCAGGCCTGAGCCCTTCGTTGGAAACGTTAACTGCCTTCACTCCCTCAAGGTGCTGAGTTCCGCCAGCACATTTGTGTTTGTGACTTGACCCCAGCATCAGCAGATTTTCTTGTTTAACTCTATTTTACATCTTGCATTTCCTCGTAATCTTCATGTTGTTACACTGAGACCTACTGCGTGTTATTTATTATTGTTACTGTTTCTGATTTAAAGGTTCCAGCCCACCATCTTCACTTTTGTTCTATCCCCCACCCTATCTTTGCACCTCAAATCTTGTTTTACCACTTAGTACTTCTAGGTTTCCCAGTTCTGATGCAAGGTCACCAAGTCAAACATCTACTCATTTTCTCTCCCGCTGCTGGACATGCTCTTTCCAGCATCTTCTGATTTTACTTTGGATTTACTACATCTGCACTTTTATGTCATATTTGATTCATTTCCACTAACCAGCTTTTCAGTAATATTGAAGCACTGTGTTAAATGACCAATAATCTTTATGAGGTGCTTTTGTAAATGACAAATTTTAATCTGTGATGAATGTACATTTTAAGCTTCCCAAAAAATATTCACAGGACAAGTTCATCACCAAATTAGATGCAATAGAAAGCACCCCGTTAATCAAGAGTGTTATCATGGCCCTGCTTGTCAAGGGATGTAAATTATCCTGATAACTTTAGTGAAAACATGTCTACAAATAGTTGTAGATATCACATCAAATTCAAACCAAGGATAATCTATATATACAATGTGGATATTTATACGTCCATCTCTAATTGTAACATAGTACAAACCTTTCATGCATCACATGCCTATGCTACGATGTCACAGAGATGAATTTGTTCTACTGATGCCATTGATCAGTGCCACTTTAAACTACCCACTGCATGAAGGAACTGACTGATGTTAGTTAAACTTCTGGTGAACTTTGAAATACCTAAGAACGGGAATAAAAACATGGCAAATACCTGATATAAACTGTCAGCAACATGAGATGAAAAAAAAATGAGACTTTTTGGAGAACACGAAAAGCTAAACCCATGATGTATTTTGTACAGAAAAAACTAAAACTCTGTCAATGTGAATGTTAATCTTCAAGATTATGTCATATAGAGACATACACTGCGCAATCAGGCAGGTCACAAATTAAAACTAATATTGGGAACACAGCAAGATAGCCAAGTGGGAGTTCACAGCTGGAATCCAGGCTTGAGCACCTGCTTTTTATAATAATAATGTTTTGGCTTGAATTATTACTTTGGCACTCTATGCCGCAATCTCTTTTTTTGTAATTTGGGCATAAAATTGCAGTGCAAAGTCAGAAAATAGTGATGGAGGGTGAACACTGAAAATATGGACAGGGGATTATTAACCAGCGACAAACAGTGAGCTCCTGATCCTGACCCAGTCAATGGGATGGTGTCGGATCAGGAATAAAAAGGGAGACAATGGAGGATGCATCCACTTATAAATCAGAACAGTTTATTTATCACAGTATACCTGGAACAGTGAGAAGGAAGCGGTCTAACTCGGTCAACTCTAACAGCTGTGGCAAACAGAAGAGCAAGAGTGAGGGACCTAAGTGGAATATCTGCTTTACGCTGAAGCATGCCCTTTCATATCAAAGGTGAATGCAGAAATAGGAGCAGCTAAATAAGTGGGAATTGAAGAAAAATAATCGACCTAACATGACTCTCTGATTTCAGTGTGCAACTGCCATCCATTTTAACTTCTACAAAATCAAAGATTCCTTTTGGTAAACTGCTGGAAAAGTTTTACAATGAGTTTATGGATTGACTGATGCTTGATTTCTCACATTGCAATTGCGATTGTGATATTTCAGAGTAGCACTTTGCTCATGCCCTTTGATCCTACAGTACTTTGGGATGAGCTGACAAGACTCGCACCACCAGGTTCAGGAACAGCTGCTACCCCTCCAGCCAGCAGACCCCTCAACAACAAACTCAATCAGGGACTCATTTAAGGATTATTACTTTGCACTTTATTTATTACTGAATAATAACTTTTTTCTGCATTGCACAGTCTGGTTGTTTACATTTCTTTCTTTGTTTACATTTCTCTCTTTCGTCTTGAGTTCATTTTGCACAACTGATAAGGAAGAATTTTGCCTGGCACGCAGGAAAAATAATTTCAGGGTTGTACATGACCTCTGACAGTAAATCCAAACTTTGAACTTTGACCAAAGAAGGTAATGTTTCACCAAAGACATGTCTGCACTGCTGCAGGAAGATAGAAATGAAAGAATGTGATTCTGCATCATTTCTACGGACTGGCATTACCACAATGCTTTTCGAGATGTGATTTTGCAGCAAATAAATTTCTTAGCCACAATTTAATATATTGGCAGCTAGGTTTGGTACAGCCATCAGATGTGGTTTAAACTAATTTGGCAGGGGGATGGGATCCTGTATGATAGGGCAAAGGACAGGAAAGATAAAATAGGAAAAGTTAGGTTAGGCAGCGAAAGTAAAAAATCAGAAAGAGCAAGGAGGGTGAAAAAAGCAAATCTGAAGGCTTTATATCTTAATGCAAGAAGCATTCGGAACAAGGTAGATGAATTGGCTGTGGAAATTGAGACAAACAAATACGATTTGATTGGGATTACAGAAACATGGCTGCAAGGTGGGCAAGCCTGGGAACTTAACATCCCAGGGTATACAATATTTAGGAGGGATCGGCAAGAAAGAAAAGGGGGTGAGTTAGCATTGATGGTGAGAGAAGGGACCGACACGATTGACAGGAAGGATATTAACTCAGAAGATGTGGAATCTATATGGGTAGAATTGAGGAATAGCAAGGGACGGAAAACGTTAGTGGGGGTGGTATATAGGCCTCCAAATAGTAATGTAGAGATCCTCATCTCTAAAAAGATAAATTAGAGAAGCGTGCAATAAGGGAACAGCTGTCATCATGGGAGACTTTAATTTACATATAGATTGGACTAGCCAAATTAGTAAAAATACTGAGGAGGAGGAATTCCTTGGATGTTTACGGGACGATTATCTAGACCAATATGTCGAGGAACCAACTCGGGAGCAGGCCATTTTAGACTGGGTATTATGCAATGAAAAGGGGCTAATCAGCAATCTTGTTGTATGAGGCCCTTTGGGTAGGAGCGTCCACAATATGATCAAAATCTCACTCGACATGGAGAGTGAAGAAATTAAAACCGAGACTAAGGTCCTGAATTTAAATAAAGGGAATTATGATGGTATGAGATGGGAGTTGAGTAAGATTGATTGGGTGGTGTTTATGGGGGGGGGGGGTTGATGGTGGATAGACAATGGAAAGCATTCAAAGATCTAATGGAAGAATTGCATAAAAATAAACCAAAAAAGGTGACTCAACCATGGATAACAAGGGAAATTAGAGACAGCATTAGGTCCAAAGAGAGAGCATATCAATTAGCCAAAAAAAGTACCAAATCCAAAGACTGGGAACAGTTCAAGATGCAGCAAAGGAGGACAAGGGGATTAATCAAGAGGGCAAAAATAAATTATGAAAGTAAACTTGTGGCCAACGTAAAAATCAACTGCAAAAGCTTTTATAAATATGTCAAGAGGAAAAGATTGGTGAAATCCAGAGTAGGTCCCTTACAAGTCAGAATCAGGGGAATATATAATGGTGAATAAGGAAATGGCAGACCAATTAAATTCTTACTTTAGTTCTGTTTTCACAAGAGAGGATACAAATAACCTCCCAAGGATGTTGGGAAACATAGAGACTAATGCAAGGGAAGGAGCTGAAAGAAATCAGTATTTCTAAGGACATGGTCTTGGGGAAATTGAAGGCTGATAAATCCCAAGGTCCTGATAATCTGCATCCTAGGGTACTTAAAGAAGTGGACATTCAGATAGCAGATGCTTTAAGAATTATTTTCCAGAACTCGATAGACTCAGGATCAGTACCCATGGATTTGAGGGTAGCTAATGTTACCCCACTATTCAAAAAGGGGGGTAGAGAAAAAGCGGGGAATTATAGGCCGGTGAGCCTTACATCAGTAGTGGGCAAAATGATGGAATCCATTATTAAGGATGTAATAGCGGAGCATATGACTAGCAGAGAAGGGATTGGATAGAGTCAACGTGGATTTACAAAAGGTAAATTGTGCTTGACAAATCTTTTGGAATTCTTTGAGATGGTGACAGCTAAAATAGATGGGGGAAAGCCAGTGGATGTGGTGTACCTGGATTTCCAAAAGGCCTTCGATAAGATCCCACATAAACGACTGGCAAAACTCAAGGCTCATGGGATTGGGGGCAAGGTATTGATGTGGATTGAGAACTGGCTGGCAGATAGAAGACAGAGAGTTGGGATAAACGGCTTGTTTTCTGAGTGGCAGGTGGTGACCAGTGGGGTGCCACAGGGATCGGTACTGGGACCCCAGCTGTTCACAATTTACATTAATGATCTAGATGAGGGGATTGGATGTAATATCTCCAAATTTGCAGATGACACTAAGCTAGGAGGGGTTGTGTGCACTGAAGAGGGGGTCAGGAAGCTCCAGTGTGATTTGGATAAATTGAGGGACTGGGCAGATACATGGCAAATGCACTGCAATGTGGATAAATGTGAGGTTATCCACTTTGGTAATACAAACCGGAGGACAGATTACTATTTGAATGGCATTAGATTGGGAGATGGGGAAGTGCAGAGAGACCTAGGGGTTCTTGTACACCAGTCACTGAAGGTGAGCATGCAGGTACAGCAGGCGGTTAAAAAGGCAAATGGTATGTTGGCCTTAATATCAAGAGTTTGAGTATAGGAATAAGGATACCTTACTGCACCTGTACAGAGCTTTGATGAGACCACACCTGGAGTATTGTGTGCAGTTTTGGTTGCCTTATCTGAGGAAGGAAGGATGTTCTTGCAATGGAGGGAGTGCAGAGGCGATTCACCAGGCTGATACCTGGAATAGCAGGAATGACTTATGAGGAAAGATTGTGCAAATTGGGATTGTTCTCGCTGGAGTTTAGAAGATTGAGAGGGGATCTCATAGAGACATATAAAATTCTGGCAGGACTGGACAGAATGGATGCGGAAGGGATGTTTCCAACGATGGGAAAATCCAGAACCCGGGGCCATGGTTTGAGGATAATAGGCAAACCATTTACAACCGAGATGAGGAGGAATTTCTTTACCCAGAGGGTGGTGAATCTGTGGAATTCATTGCCACAGAGAGCAGTAGAGTCAGGTTTATTGAATAAATTTAAGAGGGAATTAGGGGTTACGGAGAGAAGGCGGGGATGGGGTACTGAACTTTAAGATCAGCCATGATCTCATTGAATGGCGGAGCAGGCTCGAAGGGCCGAATGACCTACTCCTGCTCCTATCTTCTATGTTTCTATGTTTCTAGTGTGTTCATGCATTACTTCTTCCCACTCATAATGTCGTGTTTAAAACAGCATCTGGAGACTCTCTAGACTTTGACTTAAGTGAAAGCAGTGGTTGGAGTACAGCCCAAAGGTGTCACAGTTCAATACACAATTTGCTCTCTGCGGCATAGGGTCCTCTCTTTGAAGTATTTTGGGGATTCTAGCGAGTGAAACAAGAACGACTGCAGATGCTGTGATTGTAATTAAAACACAAAAGTGCTGGAGGAGCTCAGCAGGTCCCCCAGTGTCCATCGGAGGCAAAAATGCATAACCAGCATTTAGGGCCTTGTCAAGGTATGAGCAAAAAGTAGGGATGCACCTGAATAAAAGGTGGGTGGGGGGGGGAAAGGAAGAGAGAAGGGGCAGGCTAGCAGGCAAGAGACCATTTAGGTGCACGTGGAGAGGAAGGCAGGGGAATGATTGGGAGGGTGGTATCTCTGCAAATGCAGAACTTGAGGAAAGGAGACAGTGGGAATGGAAAGAGAGAGATGGGGAAGGGGGCCAAACAGAAACCAAAGAAGTGCCCAGGAATGTGCTCAGAGAGAATATGAGGTGTTATTCCTGAATTACATTGTTTGAGAATGTCTGATCGTTTAACCAGTTTGTTGATAATGAAGACTAAGATGTAAAGGCACATTGTGAAAGGGATGAGGTTGTAAACCCAATAAAACCGAGGAGATAATTGTGGACTTCAGGAGGAAGTCTGGGGAACACGACCCAGTCCTCATCGAGGGCTCAGTAGTGGAGAGGGTCAAGAACTTCAAATTCATGCATGTCAACATCTCCGAGGATCGGTCCTGGAGCCTCCATGTCGATGCAATCACAAAGAAGGCTCGCCAGCGGCTATACTTTGTGAGGTGTCCGAGGCGATTCGGTATGTCACTGAGGACTCTCGTAAACTTCTACAGGTGTACTGTGGAAAGCATTTTGGCTGGTTGCATCACTATCTGGTATGGAGGTACCAAATTTCAGGACAAGAATAAACTCAAGATGATTGTTAACTCAGCCTGCAACATCACAAGCACCAGACTTCACTCCATCAAGGACGTGTACATGAGGCAGTGTCTTAAAAAAGCAGCTTCTATCCACAAAGACCCCAGCCTCTTCACAGCTTCACTCAGGGAAAAGGTACAGGAGCCTAAAGACAAACACTCAGTGACACAAGGACAGCTTTTCCCCCGCTGCCATTAGATTCTTGTATGATCAATAAACCATACACTATTTTGAGTACTTTGTATTTTGGCACTATTTTGTTTTTTTATTTATTGTTATAAAAGTGGTTTATATAAATGTTTGCTGCTGCAAAATATTGAATTTATGAATTGTTCATGATGATAAATTCTGATTCTGATTCTAAACGGAGGCTGCAGATCCCAGTTTGGTTTTAAGATGGGTAGGAATCCTAGCTTCGTACTCTTAGTGACAGGGTTTCCACACCAGTTAGGAAGAGGGATAAAAAGATGGGTGGAGGTCACAATATACGTTGAGGAGGGATGATGTGCCTCTGCGAAGCTGTAATTGAGATATAGAGAGAAATGCAAGAGAGATCAAAAATACGGCCTTTGCATTGAACTAGAAACATGAAAGGATCACACGGCAGGGAGTGCACCATAGGCTCTCAAACAGTCAGCGGGAGATCGAAGAGCAAATTTCTGAGAAGTGCAAAAATAATAGGGCAGTAAATTAAGAGATTTCGACAACTGAAACATGAAGTGGGTTCGAAATTGTGTAAAAGAGAAAGGAGCTTAAGTCATTATCAATCAAGCATATAGCCCAAAAATTATGGAGTTATTATGGACTTTCTTTTGAAGGTGAAGCCTACCAGATCAAATGGAAATTATGGTGATTTCCAAGAGTGTAAAGAATTACAATAAAAGCAGAGAGGGAGGAAATAGCGAGGGGTTCAGCATTTATAATAGTGAAATTGCCATGATCGGATAAAATGTCCACTAAGCTACACAGAGAAGCAGGAGAGAAAATAATGGGGTCTTTGACCGTCTTTTTTCCCTTGCGTCTGGGTTACTGGAAGAGTCAAAATGGCGCAGAATATCACAGGTATCTTCCTTTCTTCTATTAACAATCGTCATTGGCAACGTTACACCTTTTTCTATCTACCACACAGTATGTTTGACCCGCTACCATCTGTAAGGAGGTACAGGAGCATCCAAATTATGGGAAATAGCTTCTTCCTGCAAGCTGTGGGATGTATTGTGTGTGTTTGTGTGGGCTTTGTCCGGAGACATGCTGTTTCGCCTGGTTGTATATGAATAGTCAGATGATAATAAACTTGAATCAAAGCCATAAAAGACAAAGGGATGCATTACTAAAACAGAAAACACTGGAAAAACTCAGCCGATCAGGCTGCATCTCTGGAAAGAGAATCAGGCCACAGCTGATAAAGGAGACAAAGCAGATTATGGGGATAATGCATAAATTGGATTCCATGGGGATCAGTTATAAACACACTCATGCTTTTCCCATGCCTCTGCACTTGTCCCCCTCTCCCATGCGCAGAGCAAGGATAGAGTTCCCTTGTCATCATCTTCCTCCCCACCAGCCTCTGCAATTTGGCACATTGTTCTCTCCAATTTCTGTCACATTCAAAGAGATTCCCTGACCAGAATCTTCTCTTCTTCTCACATTTCAGCTTTTCCCAGAGATCAAGGGCAGCACTGTTGGAGTTGTGGTTAGCACAACACCGTTACAGCACCAGCGATCAGGACCGGGGTTCAAATCCTGCACTGCCTGTAAGGAGTTTGAACGTTCTCCCCGTGTTTGCGTGAATTTTCCCTGGGGTTTCAGTTTCCTCGCTCGAAACGAACCAGGGATGTAGTTTAATTGGGTGTAAGTTGGGTGGCAGGGAATTGTGGACCGAAATGGCCTGTTACTGTGCTGTATGTCTAAATTTTTTTTTTAAATTCCCTTTATGAATCTCTGCTCTGCTCTTCTGTTCCCACCAACCAGCCCCTTTTTACAGCAATCATGGGCAGTACAACCATCATCCTTTCACTCCTTCACTTCCCACCATCCCAGCTTCTCCCAGGTGAAATAATGGTTTATTTATCATGCACAGAAATGGACAAAATGTGTTTCCATTGGTTTGCCCTGTAAATCACACGAAGAGGAACCACAGGCCCAGCACCCCCACCGAGATGAGAGAAGAGCATGTAAGAGCCCCCTTCAAGGCCATCGAGTGTCCGTGGATCCTGCCATTACTTCTAATGCTGCCATCTCCTGCGCCCTGTAACCTCACGGGTTATACACAGCCTCCAGTTCGGTTCAGCGACAATCCTGAGTTCCAGGCGTCCGAGTCTCCCTCTTCAGCCCCTGGCACCCAACTCCTGATAGAGTCAGGAAGCTGTCAGTGCCCTCGCGGATCCCGGTCCTGATTCCTGGTTTCTACGAGCCAGACTCCAGTAGCCCACAGCCTGGTGCAAGTCCTTTAGCCTCTGAGCCATTCACTGGTCCACTGCCAGGGTCTCCTCTTCGGTGGCTTCAACTCAGAGGGGAGGGAGAGTTCTGCTGCTCTGGTGCCCTGCACTCTCTCTGGTCTTGAGTGCACTCAGTGGTGCTATAATTTTATTTAATAAAAAACAGGTTAGATGCTCCTCATTGACCCACGGACCCCGGAAGAGTTCACGTACTGGCTGGAGTGCTTCCAAATGTACCTATCGGCCATGCAAGAGGTCTACTAAACGGATGAGCTCAAGAGGTCAGCGCTCCTCTCTCACATCGGACCTAAAGGATTCCTGATCATCGGCGATTTTACGACTTACACAGTGGCTGTTGAGAAGCTGATGGCCCACTACCTAAGGCTACAAAATGTCGTCCTCGCAAGGCATCAACTCTCACAATGGAAACAGTGGCCGGATGAGTCCATTGAGGACTATGTCCTCATCCTACACATGCTTGCAAGGAACTATGGGTATGAGGATGGCACAGCCCGAGAACAGGAGGATGAGCAGATCCGGGATGCAATGGTTTCTGGGATGCAGTCCAAATACATTCGGCAATGGTACTAGAAAGGCAGCAGGAAGCTGCCTGACAATGTACTACTGGCCAAGTTGCTGGAGATGGCCCAACAGAGGGCTGAAAACTTGGAAGGCAGGAGCACCCTTCACAAGGACCTGGGTCTTGGACCAACGCCACATGCTGCATCAGCTCTGATGGCAGCAGCCTTCGGCACTAAGGGATGCTTCTTCTGCGATCGGCAACAGCACCCAAGAATTCGATGTCCAGCTAAAGACTCCATCTGCTCCAGTTGTGATAAGAAGGGACACTGGGTGAAGGACTGCAGGGCGAGAGGGAGTGCTGAGAGGTCCAACGTGCGTGCAACTCCTGACAGGCCAACTGAGGCGAGCCCAAAACCCAAACCTCCGGCCTCCTGGTGCCAGTGTTGTATGCCATGGCCTTCCTGCTGGGCCACGCGACAAGACCAGCAATGCGGGAAAACCCAGTGCCATCTTCATCAGACGAGGAGGGAGTGTGGCCATCTTGCTGCACCGCGTGGTCTCCGCCATCTTGCCGGCATTCAAACTCAGTGCCATCTACAATGGTGGAAGGAGGAGGAGAAGGGTGGCCATCTTGCCGTACCTTGTGTCCCCTGCCATCTTGCCTGCACAAGGATCTGAAAGGAGAAGCGATTCCAGCGAGGGGAACGATGGCATCTCCAGAGTCTTGGCAGTGATGGTGTTGCACCAGGAGGTGCCACATTAACTGAACAATTCCACAACAAAGGTATGGGTTAACAGGCATAAACTGAAATGCTTAATTACTCTGGTTCGACTGGGAGCTTCATAGATGCAGAGGCACTCAAAAATCTCAATCGCAGAGTGTATCCTGCTAATTATCGTATTTATTTAGCGTCCCATATGAAGTCTGTAAATAATAAAGAACATTGTATGGTTCTTTTATCTTTACAGGAGGGGGAATTCTGTAAGTTCAAACTGTATATACTTAAGAATTTATATGCTCTGGTTTTGCTGGGTCTTGACTTCTTGTGTCTCTTTAAAAACATGACCCTGGAGTATTCTAGTCCTCTCCCTCCCATTATGATTTGGAATGGAAGGCCCCAAAACTCAGATGCCATTTGCTGTCTCTCCACACTGAATATAGATCCATCCTTGCTGTTCCCCAATCTGAGCGCCGATTGCAGACCAAGTGCTACAAAAAGTAAGTGCTACACCGCAGAGGAATAGGCATTCATCAAAGCTGAGACACAACATCAGCAAGCACAGTACCAGTCCACGGAGAGCTCAGGGGCATAAAAGGAGAAGAGAAGTCCAGGCTAATAATTGACTATAGCCAAACTATTAATTGCTTCACACTCCTGGATGCATACCCCCGTCCTTGCCTTTTGGACATGGTTGGACAAGGTTTATTCAACCATCGACCTTAAAGCTGCTTACCAACAGTTGCCAATCCATTTCAAGGACCGTCCCTACACTGCTTTTGAGGCTAATGGGAGAGTCCCATTTGGTATCACAATGGGGTCTCAATCTTCCAGTGACAGATGGACCGAATGGTAGACGAATTTAAGTTGAAGGCCACCTTCCCATACCTCGACAATTTTACTATTTGTGGTCACTCTCTGGAGGACCATGATGCCAATTTCCAGAACTTTCTCCACACAAGGACCGTCCTTACACTGCTTTTGAGGCTAATGGGAGAGTCCCATTTGGTATCACAATGGGGTCTCAATCTTCCAGTGACAGATGGACCGAATGGTAGACGAATTTAAGTTGAAGGCCACCTTCCCATACCTCGACAATTTTACCATTTGTGGTCACTCTCTGGAGGACCATGATGCCAATTTCCAGAACTTTCTCCACACAGCTGAGGCCTGGAATCTCACTTACAACACCAGTAAGTGTAGGTTCAGGGCTAGATGCCTAGCCATCTTGGGCTATGTGGTGGAGAATAGCATCATTGGCTCCAACCCTGACAGGATGCACCCCCCTGTTGGAACTCCTGTTCCTGGGGACCATGAAGTATTTGAGGTGGTGCCTGGGCTTCTTCTCATATTACACGCAATGGGTCCCTCAATATGCTGACAAGGTCCGTCCCCTCTTAAAATCCACCCCCTTCCCACTGACAGCTGAAGCTCAAACAGCTTTCAACTGTGCCAGAAGCCACATTGTGAAGGCCACCATGCTCACGGTGGACGAGAATGTAGCTTTCCAGGTGGAAAGCAAAGCTTCAGACGTAGGCCTGGCTGCAACCCTTAATCAGGTGGGTAGGCCAATTGCATTTTTTTTCAAGACCCTACAGGACCACGCGTTTTGGAATCCATCAGTGGAAAAAGAGACACAAGCCATTGTAGAGACCATCAGGCACTGGAGGAACTATCTGGTGGGTAGGAAATTCACCCTCCTCACGGAGTAGCGATCAGTGGCTTTCATGTTCAATAACACAAAACGAAGCAAAATTAATCCTCCACCTACAACTACGACAGTGTACCAACCTGGATTCCTCAATGAGCCCTGTCCAGAGGAAGCTGTGCTTCTGCACACACTGGCCAGTTGCAGTCATTGCACAATGAGCTCTGCCACCCAGGCATCACTCGTATGGCTCATTTTGTCAAGGCACGCAATTTACCCTACTCGATAGAGGACGTCAGGGAAATTACCAGGTTTTGTCAGGTCTGCGCGGAATGCAAGCCGCACTTCTACTGTCCCAGACAGTCGTACCTGATAAAGGCATCCAGGCCCTTTGAACTACTCAGTGTCGATTTCAAGGGACCCCTCGCATCCACGAATGTGAACATGCACTTCTTCACAGTCAATGAAGAATACTCTCATTTCCTGTTCACCACTCCCTAGCCAGACACATCCATGCCGTCCGACACTAGGACTCTAGACTCTATTTTTGCCCTGTTCGGGTCTCATGGCTACATTCATAGCAACCAGGGCTTATCACTTATGAGCGAAGAGCTTCACCAGTTCCTGCTGGTGAGAGGTATTGCATCCAGCAGGACAACCAGCTATAATCCCTGGGGGGAACGGACAGGTTGAGAAAGAGAAAGCTGCGTTTTGGAAGGCCATAAAATTGGCACTCCGGTCCAAAGGACTTCCAGACTCATGCTGGCAGGATGTCCTACCCATGGTGCTCCACTCCATTAGGTCACTACTCTGCACTGCAATCAATGCAACTCCTCACGAGCTGATGTTTTCTTTTGAGAGAAAGTCTCAGGGATAACCTTCCCAGTTTGGCTGACAGCACCAAATCCTGTGCTGCTCTGAAAGCATGTGAGGAGGAGCAAATCTGACCCCCTGGTCATGAAGATGCACCTACTCCATGCCAACCCCACTTACACCTATGTGGCAGGGAAGACACTGTCTCAATCAGGGACCTGGCACCCACTGGAACTGAGAATCCACCACCTCAAGGGGACCAGGATTCTGACCTACTCAGGGTTTCCAGAGAAATGCCAAGGGACTCAGGTGAACTGTCGCAGGAAGTGGCTCCAGCCACACCTCAACCAGAGCCAGATTACCCACTCCCCGAGGCCCTGGAACCACAGGAGGGTCAGGAAGCCCAGGGCCAGGTGACTCTGCAGCACTCTGCCTGCATTTCCAGATCTTCTGACAGGCTGAACTTGTAAATATTGTAAAAAAAAATTTTGACTATCCAATGTTCTCTGTTTCACCTGCAGGCTTCATTCAAAAGGGGTGAATGTAGTGAACTGGGAATTCACTACTGCTGCGATGATCTAAGGACTGGCTCCTCCCCGACTCCACCGCCCACATATCCTGATATAAACCCTGGACCCCTGCCAAAACCCCCAGATCAGTCCACAGATCATGTGTGCTATTCTTATTGTAGCGTGTTGTACACTTTCTAGTCTTGAGGGCTCTCAGTCACACTATAAATCTCCTCTACGTTGGAGTACCTGAATGCAGATTGGGCCACATTTTTGGAAAATATGTGCGTTCTGTTTGCAGAGGCCACATTCTTTTGACCTATAAGTTTTTGTCCTTTTGCAATGTTACAATGAGGCTCAGTGCAACAACACCTCATCTTCCATGGGGGCACATTATAGCCTCTTGCATTCACCAATGAATTTTATCACCTTCCAGCTTGATTTCTCAGTCTGCATCAGCCATACAACTGTAACCAGCGCAGCTTGTGGTTTTGTCCTCTTTCTTGGTGTGACCATGTCCTTCCTGCTCTAATGTTGTCATTTTTAGCTTTTTCCCCATGTCTATGTTCCCACTCTCTCCTCCCAAACACTTGCTGACCACATCACCTTGTTCACACCTTCTCCCCAGCATCACCATGCTTTTATCCCACAGGAAATGGCACGGCTACCCTGGTGGTTAGCACAATGGCATTATGGCGCCAGAGCTCAGAACGAAGATTCAAATCTCATGCTCTCTGTAAGGAGTTTGCACATTATCCCCCTGTGTGCATGGGTTTTCCTTGGGGTCTCTGGATTCTTCCCACTGTTCGAAACATACCGGGGTTGTACATCAATTGGGTGCAATTGGGTGGCATGGGCCAAAATGGCTGTATGTCCAAAATTATTTTTAAATCGAAGCACCCCTATCCTCTGCTTCTTTTCTTTCCTTTCCAGTTCAATCACAGTTACTCTGAGCTGAAGTGTTGATTCTCTCTCCTTACAGACGTATCCTGTTGAATATTTTGCGCATTTTTTTGCTTCTGATCCAGGATTGTCAGCATCTGCATTTTTTTTTGTTCCAAAGGGATAGATTTTGTTATTAGTGGGGTGGCCCAAGTTTGGTTACAGGCAGGTGACTGGAATAAAATTTACAGTGAGGCAAAACTCTGTATTTAGTAAGGAAAGGAGTTAAACAAGAAAGTATGAAGACACAGTAATTGTAAATTAATACACAATAGTGGTGGAGAAACTCAACAGGTCATGCAATGTGCTTTATGGCAAAGATACATAACCAACGTTTCGGGCCTGAGCCCTTTGGTATGAGCAAAAGACAGACAGGAACTCAAATAAAATGGTGGGGGGGAGGGGTAAAGGGGTTGAACACAGGCCTATAGGTGGATGTGGGTGGGAGAGCAGAACAGAAAATAGCTGGGAAGTGATGGAGGAGTGAATAGCTCTCTGAATGGAGAGGGACGGGGAGCTGGAGTAAAGGAGACAAAGATAGGATAAGAGAAAGAGAGAGAGAGAGTGGTGAGAGTCTAATGGAAACCAATGACATCTGGTTGGAGAATGAATTGACACCAGTTAAGAAAATAGGTGAAGGATTACAATTTCCTTTTTAAGTTCGAAGCAAGGAGGGCCAATAAACGATACATTTGGCCAAATCTATGTGAAATTTAGCAACATTTTCGGGTACACCATAGAAAGCGGCCTGGCTGCATCCATTAGAATCAGGTACAGGAATTGGTCTGCCCTTAACTGCAAGAAACCACATGGAGATTAACTCTCCCCTCCATCAGTACCTCTTGCTGTCTTGGGAGTGCTGCTAAAATAGTCATCACTCATCACACACTATCAGACTCTTCTTTCCTCCCATCCCACTGGGCAGACTGTACATGTACTTGAGAACACGGACCCCCAGATTCAAGGAGAGTTTTGTTCTGGCTGTTATCAGGCTCTTGCATGGACTTCACATTGGCAGAAGATGGTGCTTTTTATAACTTTTTTCTCTTCCTCTTCTATGTTTTTGTACTTATTTCCATATTATGACTGCGGTTACATTATTCTCTGCTCATTTCCTTGACTATTCATTAGTTTATTTGTCATCAGTAGTATGAGCTGGATTGCCTGGATAGCATGTAAAACAAAGCTTTTTACTGTATTTTGTTACACATGACAATGAAACAATTCAGTAATTTATTCAAGGACTCAGGGTGGAGGGAGGGATGGGAAAAATAAAAATAAAGATCCCAACAAAAGTGATGATCGACACCAAAATAATGGTGGCAGGAGAAGAAGGTTAAGGGTCAATGGATGTTTTAGTGGCTGGTTGGCTGTGGCAGTGGGTTTAAACATGTCCCTTGCTTGTCAAGCACATATTAATGGATTTGACAAATATAAAGGCCATGATTAGGAAGACTGCAGGTCTTGTGTAATATTACATTTCTGACATGATATGGCAATAAATAGTGTATGATCTGATGCTTCTAAAACTAAGAATTGGTTGAAACTGGAAAATTGCTTTTTAAGTTAAACAATTAGATATGCTTCTCCATTGTAATGACAATGTGGCTGAAAGTGGAGAGGAAAATTTCAGACCAGAAAGCAGCTAATGGAGTATGATTCCCAAATGTACTGGAGAAACTCAGCAGGTCATGCAGCATCCATGGAGAGTAAAGGATAACCAGCGTTTTGGGCCAGGGCCCTAATATATTTTTTTATAACACGGTAGATACCATTTCTGGCCATTGAGACCTGTGCCATCCAATTTCATTTGTTTTTGGAGGGTGGGAGGAAACTGGAGCATCCAGCCCATGCAGGTCTCAGGGAGAACATACAGACTTGTTATAATAGCACCAATTTCGAACCTGGTTCACTGGCACTGTAGTAGTGTTGCACTGATCACTATATTAACCAATATACCTGATGAATGGCTGTAACACCCTAAGGTTACAAGAAAAAGGATGGTGCATGATCTGCTGAGTGACTCCAGCACATTTGTGTACTGCAGCAAACGAAGCATCAGCAAACACTTGTTTAAGCTACCAATGTACTTGGGCAGAAAAGAAAAGAAGCAAATGGACTTCTGAAGAGAAGCAAACATTACTCAGTTAGTAATTAGTTGGGTTGTGCACAACAAATGCTGGGACAGCCCAGAACATCACAGGTAAACCCGCCCCACCCTCGAGAACATCTACAGGGAACTCTGCTGTCGGGGAGCAGCAACAATTATCGAGGATCTACATCTCCCAGCACATGCTCTGTTCTCGCTGCTGCCACAAAGCTCGCACCACCAGGTACTACCCCTCCACCATCAGACTGCTCAACAACAAACTCAATCAGGGACTCGTACTTGTGCACATAGATGATTTTTTTCTCTATCTCTGTATTGCACAGTCAGTTTGTTTACATTTCTTTATTTGTTTGCATGTGCTCATTGTGGGTTTTTTTTGCACTAACAATAAGTGGTATTTCTGCCTCGCCTGCAAGTAAAAGAATTTCAGGATTGTATGTGAAGCCATGTATGTTCTCTGACAATAAAACTGAAATCTGAAGTAAGAAATGTACGGAAGTGGTGACGTGAAAGTGACTGCTCACAAGTTCCTGGGAAGGAAGACAAAGTGATTTTAAAAATGGACTTGATAGTGATCTTTAACAGTCCAGACATGGCCAAATGACACCATAAACTTTACAGATTAGGCAGCAGCTGAGTGCTGGTCTTTGCTTTGATTTCCACACTGCCAGCAAGGTATGAGTGTATGACAAAGAATTAGTTGGGCTGGGTTGGAATTAATGATTTAATTGAACTGAAAAAATTATTAAAGGCCAATGACAAATGCACCCATTTATCATGACACAGAGGTCAATAAAATGGAAGTACAAATTTGAGATATTTGATGGAAAGATAAGAAAAGAATTAAGGGAAAAAAAGAATCAATGTTGCGATTTTAATTCTTAATCTCTGATAGAATGGGAGTGGGGTAGAAGTACTCATCACATTTGTATAAGCACATGATATGCCATTTTTTACAAGGCTTATTAGAATGTGGGTTTGTCTCAACAGCATTTTTATGAACTGAACAAAGAATGAATTTCTGGAGGGACTCAGCAGGTCAGACAGCATCCTTGGGTAGAAATAGTGTCGATGTTTCACGTCGGGGTTCTTTCTCAAAACTCAGAGAGAATAGGTAAAGGGGGAAAGAAGCTTGGAGGGTGGGGGTGGCCCAGAGGTGATCGAGGATAGGACAGAAGGTAAGAAGGTGGATAGACAGTGGAGAGACGTAGAGGATTAGGAAGGAGGAGGGAAGAAAAAGAGAGAAAAAAGTAAATACAGGTGTAAGCAAAAGAAGAAACAGTGGAACCGATAGGGGTTCAGTTTACCTAAAATGAGAAAAATCAATGTTCATGCTGTTATGATTAGGGCTGACCAGGAGGAATATGATGTGATGTTGCTCAAGTTTACGTTTGGCCTCCCCGTGACAGTGGAGGAGGCGAGGACAGACAGTTCAGTGTGGGAATGGCTGCCTTCCATGGTTAAAAATCTCCATGACCCCTCTTGTTATTATTCTTCATTTCTTTGGGGATGGAGTATGATTTGCATCCACTCTGGTTCTGTGAGTACTGAGGTGGTTAGTGATGCCAAAATAAGAGCGCCAAACCTTTCTACAGATGGAATAGTGGTGGCTGATGGGGTGGGCAGGACCTAAATGACAGATGGTGAATGTCGATGATGCAGGAGGCTCTACAAGGTAACAGCAGCCATGACAGGCGTGAGTTCCTCAGCATTTTAAAAATCATCAACAATCCACTCACATCTGAGGTCGGAGAGACAAGAACAGAGATCAAATTGTCAGGGACGAATGGGGTGGGTTCCCACAGGAGTGAACACTTTCAAAACTCCCTCATGATGGATTCCATGCTCATTGGATGTACCAGCTCCACGCCACAGCAACCTTTACAGAAAGGTCTTGCTGCCACTTCTGAGAAATGAGAAGCTGGGAAGGCCATTTCCATCTCAGAGAATGAGATGGAACAAAAGGCGCTGAGCCACCAGCATCTTCAGCTGGTGTTAACGTTTCAGGTCAAAAACACTGCTTTCTGATTTTTATTTCAAATTTCCAATATCTGTTCCCTTTGATTTTTATTTGGGATGTGGAAGCAGGCCTCATTCCTACTGAAATCCTGAAGGTCAACAGTTAAAGAGCTTCAGTCTCGTTGGGTGCAGACATGAAAAGGAGGCTATTTCAAGGGATAGAGCTAAGCAGATCTTCGAGAGATAAGCGACCTAAGATGGCGATAACTACAGGGAGGGGGGAGGTGTCACCTGGTCCACCTCAACCACCTCTTCCCAGTGACTCGAGAATTGCTCGCCAAATCACAGTGTGAATTCCCTCCAACTGAAGGCACAGTGGACACGAGCCGGAAGGTGCAACAATTCCACGAAAAATCCAGTGAACAGCAGCTGTTGCCAATTAAAACCTTTATCTCTAACAAATCAGAGACCGTGCAATAACTACTTGCATCAAATTCTGCTGTCAACAGAAAAAAAAATATTAGGTACACTTTGGCTCTTTTTACTTGTATTTTAGTTATGCAGTTTTATTCTGTAGTGTTTCTTTAAGAAAATAATTCATAATGAACAAATATATTGTTGTTTTATCTTTACTTTTGTGAACCTCTATTGGCTTAGGATCATTGTCTTCTCTATCATGGGCTATGTCGTGAGTGATTACCTCGAAGTAGTTGTGTTAACCTGCAGCTGCTAACCGCTGATACAGATAAATAAAATCTTTCAGTCTGCTAATACAGTGACCGGCCTCAATTAAATCTGAAGTAAATAATTGAAACATTTAACAGGAGTGCAGCAAGCATTTGCATCTGTGGTGGAACGAAATCTGTACTAAATTATCTGAATTTCTGGGTTTTAAGTTGCATAAGCTGCAAATATTCTGGAACTCCAAATCAAAGAGAAAAGCTATGGTAGTCAACGAGACAGTGATTACAAACTCATGCACCAGATTCCCTATAAAATGAAAATCAATATTTCCACAAGTTGCTGTTACATAAAAGATAACCTCCATTGATTTTTTTAGACTTAGGCCTCCCCGATAAAATCTAATATAAATTTTCGGCCATGTGGATTTGGATCAGGGTAGAGAGTGATAAATCCTGTGCATCTTTAGACCCAGATGGTCTTTTTTTTTAAGCATGTGGCTGCACTATTAGGCCCTGTGCAAGCAAAAGCCCTGCCATCATCCCTATCAGAAATCTGTTCTAATTTTTATTACTGAGAGGATAAACCCTGTTCCAGATAATTTGGAAATTTCAGGGGAATTGTGATAGAGCTGATGGTGCAGCCAGCCTAAGTTGAGAAAAGAGCTAACCTGTAATAGCCTCCGTGCCTGTCCTGATTAAATGTTGCGGTAGATGAAAGGCTTGCCATCACCGCAATAAATTAACCAATCACACAAATCCCAAGTTGGTACTAATCCTTCCTTGATATTCTGATCCTCTGATCAGCTCAAGGAGGTAAAGAAACTGACTGGTGACATACAGAGTTCCAACCTTGGGCTTCACAGAAACTAGAAGCTAATGATTTCTCCCTGACTGTTCTACGCCAGAAGTCTGGGGTAAGCAAAAGTAAAAAAAAACTCGAAGAATGAAAGAGAGATTGTCATTTCTTTGCTGCTTCTGTTATCAGTTGACTGAATATTTAACTAAATGGGAAATACATTTGGACAATTTATTATTTTGTAGATTATATACACTTATCATGAACTGCAGGCTTCTGATAATGCAAAATTAAACCAATTGCTCTAATCACTCCTGCATTTCTAAACAGCCCAAGAAAGGAAAGGAAACTGCAAGCTGCGCAGCAAAAAGTGTGATACCTGTCACTGTGAGAATGCACTAAAAAAATTCTATAGTCCCTGGGCAGCTTGCTTCTCCATTATCACTTTTTAATTACCCAGCTTTTCAAAGACATCCGTATGAAAACATACCACACACATTTTGGCAAGTCTTATCATCTACTTTTCCTCCCTTCCACCATCCACAACCCCACCCTCTCATCCATCCTACCTCACATGGGGCAGACAGGGAGAAATACGATTGCAGAGATTGTTTTTTAAAAAGATTTTCTAACAAAACCTCATGAAGCAAAGAGTGAAATACATTTTTAAAAAATAATTAAAATACACATGAAGAAAAATAAAATAGGAAATTGTATTTTAGAAATTGCAATGTCCATTTTTATCCAAAATTTGTTGGCATGGTTTCAACAATCCATAGACACGTTAAAGAATTTGGAATAAATAGATTTTTCCAAATTATGTAGATCAGGTTAAGCATGTGCAAGAATAAACAAAAAATTCTGGCAAGAAAGTCAGACAACTTCCATGGAAGGTGAATAATTTTGGTCCAGGTCCCATCATCAGAACTGGAAAAGGGAGAAGGGAGATGGGAAATTGGGAAAAGGTGGCATGGTTAGCCTAGCGGTTAACGCATTGCTGCTCCAGCCCCAGCGACCGAGGTTCGGGACTGGCGCTATCTGTACGGAGTTTGCATCTTCTCCGCATGTCTGCATGGGTTTGCTCTGGTGGCTCTGGTTTCTTCCTGCCTGTCAAAAACGTAGCAGGATTATACGTCAATTGGGTGTAACGAGTGGCCAAAAGAACCTGCTGCTCTGCTGTATGCCCAAAATTTAAAAAAAAAACATACAGGTTAGTATTCATTAGGAGAGGTGAGATGCGTAGAACAAAGGAAATATCACTATCGTCAGTGAAACCCATTTCCAGATTTCAATGCATGACTCCAGATATTCATTCTTTGCCACTTCTCAGCATGAATCTTGATGCAATTTGCATGTCTCAGTCATGCAGAAAGTGATGCCTTTGTGTTGCTGCAACAAGGAGCAACCACCATAGCTCACTTATTGGAACAACAGTGCTTCATTGCCTTGCTCTGGACTGGGATCTACTGAGGTAAGTGGCGCGATTACTCTTTGGGGCTTCGCACCTTAAATGCCAAAACTAGCCACACACACCAAATGCACTCTGCGATTGGCCAAGGCCAGAAAAGCCTCAACCCTACAATCTCTGACCTCAATCTGTCCAAAGGCCTTGAGTGACACATATACTTCCAAACAGAAAACTTGTGATTTTTTTTACTTCTCAATTTATTTGTTTTCATATTCTGGACTTCATCCTCCCACCATCTCCTCCTTTTCAACTTTCCAGACTTTATTAGGTACACTCATCTTTGAAACTTTTCTCTCATGAACTTAAATTCGAAGTCAGCCTAATAATATAGCTTTGTCATCGTGTTTAAACCACAAATAACACAACACCTTTACATTCTTTCTCAGTATCATATAATATCTTGGCAATTTGAAATCCGTCAGTGCCAAGGACACCTTGGCCATTGGAGCTCCTTTGATGGGAGTTTCACATTTTGCTACATGAACATTCTTGGGATGAGAATGATCTGGTGTTGCCCATCTCTCCCTGACCCACACTACCTGATATTTCTACCTCTTCCTTCCAAAAAGTACCAACTAGATCTGGTGAGATATGATGGCACTTCCAGGCTATGCCAAAAAGCCTATCACAACCTATAGGTTCAGTCTTGGTGCAATCCATCTGCTCCTTTTCTAAATAACTTATCCTTCCTCCTGTGTAATACAACCCCGATAATCCTGTAAAATGCCCCATCACTTGAGTAACACTATTAGCACTGAAATGAGATGGTGGCTTTTTTTGAATACTTTAAATAAAAACTCCACATAACTAGGCTTAACTAAAGAGGTAAACTGGAAATGAAGGTATCAAGGAAGAATTAAGTTTGCAGATGTGTATCCATTCAGTTTATGGCACAGACTATCCCAAATATTGTAAATGAAACATGCCTTGGAATGAATGTTGATGCTGCAGTTCACCATTTCTAGTTACTGAGAATAGGTGAGGAAGACTGTCCTAGACCACTCTCGATGTCACCATGCCTCATGGAGAGACATAAAACACCATTCGTTTAGCTTTGTGTAATAAAGTGAATTCATGCTTCCGATTTGAATTCAACATGCCATCGATTTGTGTTCACGCCATAAATTATCCGCATTTATTTGAACTGCGGCAATGACATGAGCATTGATGCAAACTAATATTCAAGCATCAAGAATAGTTTAGGTTGGTTTGGAATGAAATGCCAACATACCGGTGACTTGACTGCAAAATGAACCAGATGGCAAAGCATGAAGTAGAATGGGAAATATATGCAGGGCGACTTGTCAATGCATCTATCAAAATAATTCAGAAATTCTGGCAGGGTTTAGATCAAGAGGATGTTGTATAATGCACTAATTTTAGACTTATTTTTGAATTGTTTGAAATTAAAATTCATTACTAATAATTAAGAAATAGAGAACAGAGATTATGAGAGGTACGGACAGAGTGGACAGTCAGTGACTTTTTCCTGGGGCAACAGTAACAAATACCAGATGGCATGTGTATAAGGAGAGGAGAGGGAAATTCAGGAGCGATGTGAGGGGTAAGTGTTTTTTACACAGAATAGTGGGTGCCTGGAATGAACTGCTGAGGGTGGTGGTGGAGGCTGGCATAATAGACATTTAAAACTCTTAGACAGGCACATTGATGCAAGAAAAATAGAGGATTATCGGTGTGAGTATACAGAGATGAGGTGCAGTCACTAACGGACTGGTGCAGAGTCAACAACTTGTATCAAAATGTTAATAAAACAAAAGAGATGGTTGTTCAGGAGGGCTGGGGGGGTCACACTCTGCTGTCCATTGATGGCTCGACCATTGAGGTCGTCAAGAGTATCAAATTCCTTCAAGTGCACATGGCGGAGAATCTTACCTGGTCCCTTAACAATAGCTCCAGAGCCAAGAAAGCCCAACAGCACCTTTACTTCCTGCAAAGGCTGAGGAAAGTTCATCTCCCACCCTCCATTATACAGAGGATATATTGAGAGCATCCTGTGCAACTGCCTCACTGCCTGGTTTGGAAGCTGTACCATTTCAGACTGCAAGACCCTGCAGAGGATTGTGAAGTCAGCAGAAAAGATCATTGGGGGCTCTCTTTGTACTATGAAGGACATCTACAACTCTCGATACAGGCGAAAGATAATAAACATTGTGAAGGACTCCCCACACCCCTCATGTAAACTATTCTCCCTTCTGCCATCTGGTAGGAGCTACCATAGCATTCGGGTCCTAATGTCCAGATTGGGCAACAGCTTTATCCCCCAAGCCATCAGGCTCCTGAATTCCCTGAACATATGTAAATATGGTACCATAGACTTTTACTGTATATGTCTTAATATTTTAATACTTTAAATGTGTTTAACTACTATTTTAAGATATTTATGTAAATATTCCCCGTGGTCCTGGAGAAATGCTATCTCGACTTTACCGTGCGAGCAGAGTATGAAGGATAAATAAAGGTGACTTGACGACAAGGTAGGAAAGGTTTAGACCGTTGAGTAGGTTTAAAACTATTGATAAGCACAAAGTTTATGGGCCAAAGGCCCTATACTGTGCTATAATGTTCTGTGTGAGAGGAATTAATGCATAATAATGACCAATACATAATGACCAATACATGCAATGAAAATACTTTCCGTTCCACTGACTTCAATGTTCAAAAACCAGAAGACGTTGCTTAGGGCCAGCAGCCTCCCATGTGGTCTTATTTATCAGAAAGTCACCACTCGTCAGACCTCTGCCAAACCAATTGCTTTCTACATTTAATTGAATAGTTAAGGAAAAACACAATCCCCTCGTCAGCAGCTTCCCTGCCAGACTAGCCACAATCAGGGGCTTGCAGTGGACAAATGTGCTGGAGAAAGTCGGCAGGAGACAGGCATAAAATGTTGGTTACCCTTCGCCTCAATGGGATCCTGCATGACCTGCTGAGTTTCTCTAGTACACTTGTGTATTACACCTGACCCCAGTATCTGCAGACTTTACTGTTAAACTTCACTCAAAAGCCTACAAGTTGGGTTTCCAACTAAAATTCTGTCATGCTCATTTACTGAATAGGTTGACATAAGTAATTTCAGGTTTATTTATACATTTCAATCATATTTTCTAGTCATCTACCTGTCAGCATTTAAATATTGACTGTTTTCCATGATACTGCGTGACCTGCTGAGATCCTCCAGCCCTTTTGTGTGTTGCTCTACTTCTTCAGCATCGGCATACACCCTTGTTTACCTGCACGTAAACATCTTTGGTGGCTGGGCATTATTGGCAAGGCCAGCAGTGATGGATTGTCTCCAGTTACCCTCAGTCACTGCAGTGAAAATGCACCAATTCTGCTGGTAAATTGAGACTGTCAGACCGCCGACCCCACGTCCACAGCAGGAACCTCCACGATTTGAAGGACAATGGCCTTGTACTTGAAGACAGCTCAGTGTCAGCACAGGTAGGGTTTCAGTTCCAGTGACCTGTGTTTCCAACGTGACATCCAGTGCAGTCTGTGTGGAGTGCGTAATTCTTCCTGTGACCACATCTCTTTCCTCTCACAGCTCTGGTTCCCTGCTACACCCCAAAGGTTAATCAGCTGCTACAAGTTACTCTTTGTGAGATGGGCGTGGGGGGGGGGTACGAGTTGAGGGAGAGAATGAGGGGGAAGGTAATGGACATGTAAGGCAGAATTCAGCCCAAACATCATCAGTTGTTCCTTTCTTCAGAGAATCCATTATAGGGACCAACACCTCAGCAGATGAATCAATGCATCCTGACATGCTCAAAGAACTGGACAGGATTCCGATGTGGGCTGGTAAGTAACAAGTAACTTGCCGCTGAAGTGCCAGATAATTATATCCTTCAATTTCATCCAAAGGGTATAGAGAGAAAGCAGGAAAAGGACATGGGATCAGTCATGATTGCATTGAATGGCAGTGAGACTTGAAGGGTTCCTGCTCCTATTTCCTATGTTTCAACAGAAATAGTAGATCAACCTATACTTCATATGTTCAATGGCATTACAACTGCTGAGTCGTTCATCATCAATGTCCTGGGGGATCACAATTGATCAGAAACTTAATTGGACCACCTATATCGTGGCAGAGACAGCAGGTGAGGAGCTGGGAATGGACTGTAGCAAGTGATTAACGCCTTTCTACCATGCTACAAGGCACAAGGCAGGAGTGAAATGGAACACATGCCACTTTCCTTGATTCTAACTCTTGTGCAGCTCAATGGCATGCAGGATAACAAAGCACATTTGATTCAATCTTAACTACCAGCAGCACTCCATCAATGGAGCAGAGTGGGTTCAGTGCGTACTCTCTGCAAAATACATTGCAGTGACCTACAATAGTGACCCCCAAACTTGCGAGTTCTCACTCCAAGAAAGAGTATCGATGAGCACCGTCACTGGCAAGTACTTCTCCATGGTGCACACCATCCTGACACGGAAGTTCTTCACCTTCCTCCATTATGTCTGTGAAAGAGCTGAGGTAAATCAAACATGAACAGAACAGAGCGGAGGGACTGGGCGGCCTAATCTCCCCATATTTGCTTGAGTTCCCTCCGAAGGTGATTCAACATCAGTGTCCCAGGTCCAGTCAGGGATGCAAAACAGGTACTGGCCATGAGAGTGATGCCCAGGTTCCAAAACATGAATAAGAACAAGGAAATTACCAATAGAGTGGTAATTGGTTAGGTTAGATTTTCTTTCACCTTATTGACAAGACATAGCTCTTAAATTGTCAGGTCAATAAAAGCATTGGCAGTATATTGGTATGTCTTGGCAAGGCATAGATTTAATCAAAAGGGTGTTGTCACACTTCAGCATCCATCAACCATTTGTTTATCCCCTATCAAGAACTAAATTTATTTTGGATTTTGTGAAAGTGAGGATCTCAAAAGAGAATGCATGAAGTGGACCATACACTCAATCTTTCTGAATTAAGGTGGAATAGTTGAGTCTCTGAAATGTTCATAATCTGCTCGGATTGTATAAAAAAACTTCACATGTAAACATTTCAAAGTTATTTATATTCTGTGAAAATACTGCAGCAACCCCAAGATCTTAATGTAGTAGCACAACATTCCTTTAATCAAACACAGCATCTCTGAATGGATACTGAACAGCAACACCTTCCTGAATATTAACCAACGCAAGGCGCAAGGGTTCAAATGTTAATGAACAGGAACAGTATTTAGAACTTTCCTCTGAAGACTGAACATTAAAAAAAGCTCCAAAATAACTAGGATGAGTTGCACATAATTCTCACTGGAAACTGAGTTGCACATAACATTCTCGCTGTAAACTGACAACACAGGCAGCTCCTGAAAACTAGCCAGAGTTGTACACATCTCATAATAAAACATTACAGCACAGTACAGTACTAACAGCCCATGATGTTGTGCTGACCGATAGAAATGTACATAACTATTTTTTTTAAAATTTAGACATACAGCACAGTAACAGGTCCATTCGACCCACAAGTCCATTCCACCCAATTACACCCAATTGACCTACAACTCCCGGTGCGTTGAGAAGCGTGAAAGGAAATCAGAGCCCCTGGGGAAAACCCACAGAGACTTGGAGAAAACGTACAAACTCCTTATAGACAGCACCGGATTCGAAATCCAGTCCCAATCGCTGGCGCTGTAAAAGCATTGCGCTAACCACTACACTAACTGTACTGCCCTACCTAAGCCTTCCCTACCTCAATCTCCTTCTCCGTGGATTGTCACCTCGTTGTGGTCGAGAAGCTTGTGTGGTTCTGAGATCCCAAGAGCCATACCATCTGAAGTGATCCTCCTGGTAGGGTGACCCATGGCGGTAAAGACGAGGGTGAGGTCCCTGACGAAGAACAATCCAGCCAAGTCTTCAACGGTAGAACAGGTGGATGAAGTTACTCTGAATTCAACAGCTGTGAAGGCGGACAAAGGCTGTAAGAAATCCATTAGCTCCAATCGTCATGGTTTCCATGCCATTGATCTGTGAAGTATCATGTGCTTCTTGGAGTGTAACACTGTGTACATTAAACAAATACACACACAGGCACCTTCGCTCGGTGGATCAAGGGAACGAAGGCCATCATCCTCAACTACAAGGGATAGTCGCAATGATGACCTCAAACCCATAACCTTCTATTTTTCTTGTATCTATGTGCCTGTCTAAGAGTTTTAAAAAATCCCTATTGATTCAGCCTCCACTATCATCCCTGCCAAAGCATTCCAAACACTTACTAGTCTGTGTAAAAAACTTACCCCTGGTGTCTCCCCTAAACTTTCCTCCACTTACCTTGTACAGATGTCCTCTGATGTCCTCTCACCCCAGAAAAAAATGGTGCTGGCTGTGCATCGAATTTGTCTCTCTTGTAATCTTGCAGACCTCTGTTAAGTCACCTCTCATCTTTCTTCTTTCTTTGACTCCCCAGTGACCTGGTGGGAAGCGACCAAGGAGAACACCAAGAGGTTCTTTATCTCCAAAGGAGATGAGACAGCAAGAACTGAGCCAACTCCAAGTTGACCTGAAGAAACCCCTCCTTCTGCAGTCGAAAGGGATGGATGTGAGGGAGGAACTCCGAGAGGTGAAGAGCCAGCAAGCCTCACTATTTCCCCCCAGGGACCTCCAAGATCATCTTCTGATCCGGTCCACACAGTGGAGCAGGATGAGACGTGCTCACGGTTCTTCTTCCAAAAGTTTCACAAAGGGAGCTCTGTGATCCATGCCCTTAAGGAAGAGGAAGGCTCAGTCACATCCATGCAGAAGGGCAGAGGATCAGATCCTTTCATGTCTGTCTATATGACACTAAGGTTACATACAGAATGGCCTCCAAAAATCTCCTGTCCTCTATTACGGAGGTTTTAGAAGACTGCAAGGAGGAATGTCTGGATCAACCAACTACCCTGGGAAGCTGACAGCTCCATTCATTCATTTGGGTCAAGTAAACAGTGGCCTACTGGCTGTTGTACATAGCTGATCCTGGTAGGAAGCATATCAGACTCCATGAGGAAGGGCAGCATCACCCTCATCTGCAAACAGAAGGGGGAGAAGGAGGAAATCAGGAATTGGAGACCCATATCATTGCTAAATGTGGACTACAAACTCCTGTCCAAGACAGGGGCAGGTAATCCACCTGGATCTTTGACAGCTTCCTGCTGCTCAGGGATACAATGCCTATGTGCATGGCAGGAGGGTGACATCTGCCTGGTCAGCTTAGACCAGAATAAGCATTTCGACCAGATATTGCACATGTACATGATGGATGTGCTCTCCAAAATGAGCTTTAGGAAGCGAACCTGGAATTGGATTAAACTGCTCTACAGATAACTGTAGTGAAGTCCAAATCAATGGGTGGGAAACACAGTTTCCCCATCAAGTCTGAAGTTAGGCAAAGCTGCCCACTGTCTCCAGTCTTATATGTGTGCTGCATAGAGTCCTTTGCCGAATTCATCAGGAAGGACGATCTCGTCGTCTTCTGTCTGGATACAGGATCACTCTGGAGACTGATGATCATATGCAAGCATCTTGAGCCTGCCTCAGGCGCCAGGGTAAACGGAAAGAGGAAGGCAATGCCCTTCAGTAACTGGCCCAACTGCCCCACCATCCCCTCCATATCTGACTACCTGAAGTGCTGGGGATCTGGTTTGAAGGGGCTAAGGCATGCAACAAGATTTGGCCAGAGTATATTGTAATGGTCCACCAGAAATTACGGCGCTCCCTCTCGATAACAGGGCGGAACTTGGTCATCAGGTGAGATCTGCTGTATGTGACGCAGGTGTTGCCTGTCCCTGCACCTCTGCCGTGGCATTTACCCGAGCAGCTTTCCGATTCAAATGGGGATTGAAGATAGATGGCGGTCCAAAGGGTCACCATGTACAAGTCACCAGACAATGTGGCCGTGACAACCACCGTGTATGGCTGCATCAGGCTGTGCACGGAACCAAAGTACAATGGCACCATTGCGCTACGTGTTGATATTCCACCTGTCCTTGTTGCTTAATATCCCAGTCAGATAGACTTTGCCACACCACCTATGCTTGTGGAAAAGTTTTTCCAGAGAAACATCTTCAACCACAAGGCCATCAGGCAGTGGTTAGAATAGAATGTCCTGCAGAAACTGAGAGATGAGGACTCGATTGATATGACGGGACTTTTCCCTGAGCTGACCATCAAGATCATCGCCAGAGATCACAAACGAGCACCAGGACTTGGCCTGGTTGGCAGTGAGACAACCCCTCCCAGTGAGATCCTTCTTGTACAACTGGAAAATCACCCTCCACTCACGTTGTCCTCAGGATAGCTGTGATGGAGTAGAGACGGTCGTCATCCTCTTTGCTGAATGCAGATTTGCAAACGATGTGTAGAGAAGGATGCAAGGGTCCATATCACGGTTCATCCCCAGCAGCAGTGTGACAGAGGACTCACTGATCTATGGGCTGTTCCCGGAGATGCATCCAGAACTGCTGGAAGACTATCAACTCAGTGAAAGACGCACTTTGGTCTGCCCAAAACTTGTTGGTGGTTCGGTGAGGGAGTGCTGCCGACTAGCACATTCCAGGCTGCGGGAGTACAAGCTGAGAGACGCACTGAGACTTGTTGCAGCCAACACGAGGGTGTTGTGGGAAAAGACCAGAGTCTAGAGTCTTCCCATTAACAGGCATTGAGTTGTTGAGACTGAGGGAAAGCCCCTCAACCAACATAGTGGGGAGAAGCAGCAAGGTGCTACAAGGGTAGTAACAGGGTATTAAGAGAACAAATGTAATCATGAACATTGATGGGAATATATAGATAAGACTGACATTATGAATGTAAAAAGTCTTGAATGGTTATCATTTATAAATAATTTATTGTCAATAATGTAGATATTTGGAAAAATATACTTTATTCACAATAAAGTACATTTATTGTTCAAGTATATTTATTTATTCAGCACAGACTGAAAAGTTGGAAGTATCCTGACTGGCAGAGCTGCTCAGTAAAAATTCCAATCTGCTAAAGGTGGAATAAAGGTTGCCATAACTTTTAATGAATCATATCTCAACAGCTTTATCGTGACTCAAAATGGGAAAAATTGAAGAAGACTAAGTGGTTTTTGATCCCAATTAATTTAGCAGAAAAGGTCTGAAGTATGTTGAGTGTTCAAAGTCTCATTTACTTCTTTTCTTTGGCTTGGCTTCGCGGACGAAGATTTATGGAGGGGGTAAAAAGTCCACGTCAGCTGCAGGCTCGTTTGTGGCTGACAAGTCCGATGCGGGACAGGCAGACACGATTGCAGCGGTTGCAAGGGAAAATTGGTTGGTTGGGGTTGGGTGTTGGGTTTTTCCTCCTTTGCCTTTTGTCAGTGAGGTGGGCTCTGCGGTCTTCTTCAAAGGAGGCTGCTGCCCGCCAAACTGTGAGGCGCCAAGATGCACGGTTTGAGGCGTTATCAGCCCACTGGCGGTGGTCAATGTGGCAGGCACCAAGAGATTTCTTTAGGCAGTCCTTGTACCTTTTCTTTGGTGCACCTCTGTCACGGTGGCCAGTGGAGAGCTCGCCATATAATACGATCTTGGGAAGGCGATGGTCCTCCATTCTCATTTACTACACAAACTATAAAGGACTATCGTGATTAATTTACTTCTGCTTAACATACCCCAGGTCACTTTCTCCTAATACCTCTCATGGATTTTTTTTATTACCTCAGAGTGGGATATTAGCATTTGCCAAATCAGCACTTTTCCCCAAATATTTTTATTAGGCTGTGGTTCATTCATCAAAGTAATCACTTATGACAAAGTTTTGTCTTGGGTGGTAGAGGGAAGGGGTTCAGGGAATGAAGCCTTTTCAGTCTTGACAAGTTTGTCAACTCACAGATCGTGTGAGGTTCTTTTCCCAATAATTTCAGTTTTATTATTCTACCAGATTTCTACTTTTCTATTTCCTTCCTAAAATTCCAAACTTCTCTCTCTCTCTCTCTCTTTCCCCCTTTTCCCCCCTCTCTCTCTCTCCCTCTCCCCCTCTCCCTCTGAAGCCATTTTGAATCCTCTCATTCTTATCAGGCTAACACAGGCCTGGATCATCTTTTCCTCCTCCTGACAGAAATGACAACAATGGGCTCTGATACCACTGCTCAACATTTGTTTCAGAAAACCCTGCCACAGGCTCAGATTAACAAGAAAATAGATAGCTGCATGCAAAACAAAACATTTTTCAGAATGTCTCCATTTGATTAATGGAGTAATGACAAGGACCACTTTAATTTTAGTGCAGGATTTTCTACTCCACTTATCATGTAGGACTATCAATGAATAATTTGGATTATTTACTGCATGCTGCTACAGTTTGTAGTTTTTGCTGCCCACTATCAAATTCTTTACGTATATGTTGGTATATAAGTCAAGTCTTGAAGCCCACAAAGAATCACTCAAAAATTGGCGGGAGGGGGGGATGTTAGTGAGGGTGGTCGACTTATATGACAAATACAAAAATGAGACCTTAAGTTCAACAAAAATAAAAATGCTTGACTCCGAATCAGCGTATAAGTCGACCCTTTAAAAACCAACAAAAAACCCTGACGACAACAATTTTTTGTGCTACCAGTTATTAAAAAAAACACATCATATGGATCCCAGTCTGTATCTGATGGGGTGGCTTCTGCTTCATCATCAGTGTCCCACAATACATCATCCTCCATACCACCCATTGCAGAAGAGATACCACACTTTTTGAATGATTTTATTATAGTCTCTAACTTTGTCCCATGCCTTGAGCACTAAGTTACACAGCACATCAAGTGATGCACGTGCATTCCCCTGCCTTTTGTGAATGATTTTTCTGAACTCGCCATCCATGTATTCGATTCATCACGCAAATGGTCTTTGAATGGCTTGTTCAAGCAGATATCGAGAGTTTGAAATATAGATGTAAAACCACCTGGGATAATCACCATGTACGTATTACATAGTGCTAATTTACTTTTAGTGTTTTCAGTTAACTGCCTATAAAACACATCCCAGACCAGCAAACTGTTCTTTGTGTATACCACCTGTTCCTCACATTGTCTATCCATAGTTTTACACCATTTTCATCCATCCATACTTTTTCATGAAAATGTATAAAAATACCTGCAGGGAATTTCATTTTCGGTTTAATTTTGCATTTGAAGATTACCATGCGCCTTAACTTGGTCCCGTCGGTCATGCATGATAACACCACGGTAAACCTGGCCCTTTCATGGCCTCCACTTCTAGTTTGCAGTTTTCACACCTTTCCATTCCTGTTCTGTGGCCGATCATGTTGAAATTCATGGAAGTTTCATCCATGTTTCCAATGCAAACTGTTGTTTCTGCAGGTTGAGTATAATAAACTGATGAAAACTTATAACTTTATGATCAAGATCTTTTGGTAGCCCAATGTACACACCATTAACCTACACCCTGGTATGTTTTGAAAGGTGGGAAGAAACCAGAGTACCTGGAGAAAACCAATGCAGACTCAGGGAGAACACCCTTTCAGTCAGCGCAGGAATGGAACCCCGGTCCAGACCCGATCGCTGGCACAGTCAAGGCATTGCACCAACCATGCTAACCTATGTTTCTGAGCAATTTTTATTTTTTGTGGTAATACCAGATTTTTCCTGTTCATGAAATGGTTGCATCATCCTACTGTAGCTTCAAAATCTTTACTGAGTTCTAGGTGCGACTATGCCCACTTCAGTGCCAGGGTCTAGGAAGCTTTGTGGAGGCCACCCAGTTCGAGCCTTGCCTACAGAAGGTCCATGAGAATTATTACTACAGCTCATTTGGATGGACATTTCTTCAAAGGCAACACAGGAAGAAATCATGACTCTGTAGCAGCTACAATTCCAGTCTTCCCATCAGTTCATCATTAATTCTGGGCATCAAATTTCAAAGGCCTATGCTTCAACATTGAATTAGAAAGACTGAACTTTGAAGTAACTTTCTAGATTTTGGCCTGGACTGTAAGGGTCAGGGTATATCACAAACAAACACACACACACACACACACACACACACACACACACACACACACACACACACACACACACACTCACACACACACACACACACACTAGTATACCTACACATAGTTGGGGATAGATTTAGTGTTAAGGATAGTTTAAGCATAATAAATAAAATCATTGTCTATTGCTACTCATTACGCGCAGTTCGTAACAAAATTTGGGGCTCATTGTCTGGGATTTTAACACATTTGGAGCTAATTGAAGCTTAACCAAATTGAGGAGCTTATATTGTATGCACTACAGAATGCAGCACAAAATTTGGAGCTTTGTAATCGATAAAATTTTGATTGGGTGGTTAAATTCCTTTTTGTAAGCTAATTCAGAGGCTTGGGTGTGTGTGTAAAAACAGCTATGGATATTGAATGATTTTTGGAGTCACCATCTCTTCCAGAGTTGCAGAAAGCAAAAAAAAGGATGATTTGGTGAATTTTGCTCAACGGTTGGGACAATGAAGGAAAATTTTCCCTGAAAAAGGAGAAGATTAAGGAAATTACAGTAAGGAATTATGCAGAAGAGGGAAAGTTTGAAAAGGTGGAGTTAGAGAAATTTCCTGAGAGTAAATCCATTAAAGCAGCAGTTGGTGTTGGAACAGATTGAGTTAGAGGAAACAATGGAGTTAGAGGAAAAAGAGAGACAGAGGAGGTTTGAGGCAGAGCAGAGACAAGGCGGAATTTTACCTTCTAGACCAAATGAGAAGTTTATAGCCAGTAAAGAGGTAAGGTTAGTTCCTCCATTTAATGAGAGTGAAATTGATCAATATTTTGAAGAGGTAGCTGCAAGTTTAAAATGGCCACGAGATCAGGGGTTCCTCATGTTACAAAGTGTAATTAAAGGGAAATCACAGCAAATTTACTCAGCCCTCACTGCAGAACAAGCTGGTCATTATGAGATAGTAAAGAAAGCTGTGCTTAAACCTTATGAATTGGTCCCTGAAGCTTACAGACAAAAAATCAGGATTTCGAGGAGATCAATGAATCAATCTTACATGGAATTTGCCTATGAGAAAGCTGTGCGCTTGTCTGATGTTGCATTTCAAAAGAAATAAAGAATGATTACAACAATTTAAGAGAACTGATGTTAGTTGAATAAATCAAATGATGTATCCGAATGATATAAAATCATACTTAGATGAAAGAGAAGTAGGAACTTGGCAAGAATCTGTTAACTTAGCTGATGAGTATGCTCTGACCCATGAGATTAAATTGATATCCAATAAAACCTTGCAAATGGTTAATGTGGTTCATGCCAGTAAATTTGAAAATAAGCCAGGAAATAACATGAGAATTAAAGATGAAGGGAAATAGGAAAGGACCCTTCAGGTCCCCTTTGTCATTATTGTAGAAAACTTGGTCAAATGGATGGCAAATTCTTATCCGCTGAAGAAAAAGAAAGAGGCAGCACCGGATGCCTGTACCCAAAAAGATGTGAGATCTGGGAACAAAGAACGTTTCAGATCTGCTGACAATGTTAGGGTTGAGTTTAAATACTTTGTGTCAAAGGGTTCGGTTACTGTAAAGGAAGGGACACCACAAGTGACAGTGAACATACTTTGAGATATTGGGGCAGGCCAGTCACTTGTGTTGAACAATGTTTTAGAGTTTGGTGATGAGACTGCCACGGGTGAAATAAATTTAATCTGAGGTTTGGGAGGTGAAATGGAGTCAGTATCTTTGCATAGGATATTGCTGAAGTCAGAAATAATTAATGGGATGGTTACTATTGGGATTTGAGTTTACCAATAGATGGAGTTTCATTGATTTTAGGGAATGACTTGGTAGAAGGGGTCCTGTGGTGAAATCAACAGAAAAGCCTGTTAATGATGAGATAAAGACCGATTTTGAAATCTATCCGGCCTGTGCATTGACTCAGGCAATACCAAAGAAACATAATAAGGAAGATAAAATTATTGATAAGGCAGAACAGTTCTTCGATTGTGTGGATTTGTCAGAAACTTTTCTTGTAGATCAGGATATTGATGTTGAACCTTAAAGAAGGATTTTTTTTTATCATGAAAGGAATTGATAGAAAACAGAAAACAAATATTGATTTTGCTGAGGTGAGAAATAAGCTTTTATCTGAGGAAGAAATTGAGAAAGTGCCAATTGGATATTATTTTAAAGATGGTGTGCTTATGAGAAAGTGGAGACCAAGGGATATATCTGCTAATGAAGAATGGGCAGTTATTCATCAGGTTTTAGTTCCTAAGGCATATAGGAATGACATTTTAAACTTAGCCCATAGCACACACTTAGGTGGTCATTTTGGAGTAAAGAAGACTGTAGATAAAATAACAAGACACTTTCATTGCCCAAGTTTAAGGAGGGACATTGTGACTTTTTGCAGGATGCATCACATCTGCTAGGTTGTGGGTAAATCTAATCAGGGGTTGCCGAAAGCATGACTACAATCTATACCTCTTTGTGGAGAACCTTTTTCTCGAGTTATTGTGTTGGTCCGTTGCCTGACACAAAAGCTGGTTATCAGTACTTGTTAACTTTTATGTGTGCAGCTTCTAGGTTTCCAAAAGCTATTTCCCTTAGGAAAACAAAAACTAAATCCATAACCAAAGCTTTGGTTAAATTCTTAACATTAATGGGATTGCCTAAATAAATGTAATTGGATAAAGAAAGTAATTTTACGTCAGGACTTTTGACAAATTATTTATAAATTGGGAGTTAAACAAATTACATCATCTGCATATCATCCTGAAATTCAAGGAGCCTTGGAGATATTTCATTCGACACTCAAGAGCATGATGAGGACCTATTGCTATGATAACAAAGATTGGGATAAGGGTGTCCATTTGCTTCTGTTTGAAGTAAGAGGGTCTGTACATGAATCATTAGACTTCAGTCCTTTTGAGCTGGTATTTGGACATTAAGTTAGAGAACCTTTAATGTTATTGAAAGAACAATAGGTGAATGAGGATGTGCAGTTAAATTTACTGGATTATGTTTGTAAATTCAAAAACCGGTTATAGAAAGTCTACGAATTGGCTCAAGAGAATTTGAAGGTGTCTCAAGGGAAAATGAAAACCTGGTATGATGGGAAAGCTAGAGTGAGGAATTTTAAGAAGGGAGAGAAAGTGTTAATTCTTTACCCAACAAACTCTAATCCACTTAGGGCTAGATTTTCAGGACTGTATGGAATAGAATGTAAAATTAATAAAGTCAATTATGTGGTCAAAACCTGAGATGCAAAACACAAAATTGTTACGTAAATAAGTTGAAGCCATATTTTAAGAATTCAGGTGTTAGTAAGGAACAACCTTCCCCAAAGATATTGGTTGTTGATAAGATGAAGGAATCTATGGATCATGAGACAATGCAAGCTGACTCTTGTGAGGGTCACTTTAAACAAAACATTGCTCCAGTTCGGCTGTCTAATTCAACCATTTTGCAGAATCTGGATCATTTCCAGCTCTAGGAAAAGGAGCAATTGAAACAGCTATTTTTAAAATGTAAAAATTTGTTTCCAGATGTGCCTCAAAGAACGTCAATAATTTGTCATGATGGGGATGTAAAAGCCAGTCCAATAAAACAACAGCCCTATCAAATTAACATTGAAAAGAGTACAATAATGGATTATGAGGTGGGATACATGTTGGAAAATTATATTTTTAAACCTTTTGGAGTTCTCCTTGTGTTCTGGTACCTAAAAGAGATGGAACTGTTAGATTCTGCACTAATTACAGAAAGGTAAAGCAGTAACCAAAACAGATGCTTATTCCATTACTAGAATTGATGACTGTATTGATAAAATTGGGAAATATAAATTTCTTACTAAGGTGGATCTGCTGAAGGGTTACTGGTTCATGCCACTAACCGAAAGAGGAAGGGATATTTCTGCATTTGTGACATCATCAGGTTTGAACGAATATAATGTGCTACCTTTGGCATTTAAAATGTCCCAGTGACATTCCAAAGGATAATATATTCTGTAATCAAAGGTTTAAAATATACACATGCTTATATTGATGACTTGGTCACAAAAAAGTGACACATGGAAAGAACATCTGATGGAATTGGAAAAATTGTTTGCAAGATTATCTGAAGCGAACTTAACTGTCAATTTAGCAAAAAATGAATTTGGACATACAACTGTGACATACCTAGGACAAGGAGTCAGGGCAAAGTTGTGGCTATTCAAGTGAAAGTACAGGTGATTTCTAAATTAAATAGTCCCAATGGCAACAATGAAGTTTATAGGCATGACAGGATATTATAGGAAGTTTTGCAGGAATTGCTCTTCCTTTAACCAATCTTCTGAAGAAAGGGGAGAAATTTGCATGGACAAAATCTTGTCAGAGACTGTTAGAAAATTTAAAGGAAATATTGTGCCATAATCCTGTTATAAAATCTCCAGATTTGGACAAACCATTTCTTTAGCCGTGGATGTGAGTGAAGAGGATTTGAGAGCAGTGTTATTCCAAAAAAAACTGATTGTGATGATATTGATCATCCAGTGGCTTACTTTTACAAGAAATTCAATGAACATCAACAAAATTATTCTACCATAGAGAAGAACTATTGTCCCTTGTACTGGCTTTACAGTACTTCAATATTTATATCTGCACAGCTAAGGGAACAATTATTGTGTGTACTGACCATAATCCCTTGCTGTTCTTAAGTAAGATGAAAAATAAGAATAGAAGATTATTAAACTGAAGTTTAATTCTGCAAGAATAAAATTTAATGAAAACTTACATTAAAGGCAAAGATAATACAATTGCTGATCGTCTTTCCAAATGTTAAGTTTCCAGTGTTTTGCCGCAAAACAAAACTTATTAGATGTATACGCTTCTATAAGAATGTAATTTATCTAGATTATATTATAACAAAAGTGAAGGTACAGGCATTATTTAATGTTGTAGATTGTTGGAGGGAGGTATTAAGAGCTCCCATTTTAGTAAAATGGGATTATCACTCTAAGGGATAGTACAGACAAGAAGAATTGAATGGTCACAGTTAACATTTAACATTTCACACAAGCACCATCACAAGACACAGCGCAGGATAATTCGATACACTGGAAGAACTGAGGGAGGGCTTTTCACAGTCTGTTCCAGATTTGATACATTTGCAAAGACATTTTGATTTTGCAAGGGAGACCCATTCTGACGCTGAAGAGGAAACAACTTTTTTAAGCAGCTCTTGTGGCCGGCTATTATTGTGGAATTCAGAGCAAAGAAAGCTCTATGAAATACTGGCCTTTTTTGGTAGATTGACCAGTGCCAGGAGGGCCTTTTGGAAAGCAGCACTTCATTTTGATTGTAACTAGCAGTGAAGGTCACTTGGAGAGACCAGTTCCAGGGTCTTGGAAGCTTCGTGGAGGCCTTCCAGTTCAGGTCTCACCTACATAAGGACCAGGAGTGTTATGTCCACAAGGCCTATGCTTCAAGATTGAATTTAAAAGACTGAAATTTGAAGTAACTTTCTAGAATTTGGCCTGGATTGTAAAGGTTTGGTATATCACATACACACACAAGGAAAGCTGCCTCAGGACCTTCGTGATGCCATCATCATCACCCTGTACAAAAACAAAGGCGAGAAATCAGACTGCTCAAACTACAGGGGAATCACGCTGCTCTCCATTGCATGCAAAATCTTCGCTAGGATTCTCCTAAATAGAATAATACCTAGTGTCACCGAAAATGTTCTCCCAGAATCACAGTGCGGCTTTCGCGCAAACAGAGGAACTACTGACACAGATATATACTATTGTATATACACCTGTGCATATTTAAGGATGGATTTAGTGTTGAGGATAGTTTAAGAGTTAAGAGTTAGAAATAAAAGTAGTGTTTTAAAATAAAACACTGGTTCATTGTCAATTGTTGGTCATTGCATGTAGTTCATATCAATGATAACAACCACCCTCAGGCAGTTCAGTCATCACAATTTGGAGGTGGGGGGGGGGGATTTGACATACGCCTGATATACAATAAAGCCATGAAAATGAGGCTGAAAATGGGGACCCGACTTATCTAAAGGCTGACTTGTACACTGAAATATACGGTAACTATACAAAAATAACCAATAGCAATGATGTCATTACCATTTTAATATGTGCTATACCCTGACACTAAATGGAATTTCAATGTACCACTTTCTTATTTCAAAGTTATTTCCTTCTCTCTGCACATTTTCGTCCTCATGTGGACACCAGCTAACACTTTTCTCAAAGAGTTGACCACAGAACCTGAATCATAAATTCCCAGTCTATCTGTGGAAAGGATGTTGTGCCCGCTGTTCTTTAACTTTGGGGAAGATGTCTCCAGAACTCAGTCATGAAAACTAATACAGTTGTAAAAATGAGAACAAAGGCAGCTAGCTTTGTTGCAAGATTTGAATTTAAGGGATTTATGGAGAAGGATTTATCCAAGAGTGAAAGATTATTCATTTTATTCGAGTAGGTTTGATTCCTATTCTCGAATTGATTTATTTTTGATCTTGGCACAAATGCAAGCCAGGATTCTTGAAGTGGATTATACATTCTTGGAGGAGTTTATCTGATCATTTACCTTGGTTAAAAATGATGAAACTGCATGGTAAGGAAAGAACAATCCATAGATGGAGATTGAATGTTACTTACAGAAATTATTTTTGTTAGTTTGTTTGAACACAAATTCTGATATTTTTTGTGATACACATTTGAATATGGTAAATGATAAGTTTATTATACTGGATATTTTATAAGCATATTTAAGAGGTCAAATTATAAGTTTTACTTCTAAAATTAAAAAGGAGTGCATGAGAGAGATTGATCAATTAGAAAAAGAAATAACATTTTTGGAAAAAAAGCTCTTCAAAAAATGTGGCTCTGAAGATAAATGTAGACAATTAATCAATAAAAAAAATCTTCAGTATAATATGTTGTAAACATGGAACTGAGAAAGCAATTATAAGAATGAAACAAAAATTAGGTGAGAGATCACACAAAGTATTAACTTGGCAATTAAAAATGGAACAGACCTCAAGAACAATCAATGCAATTAAAAATGATAATAATATGGTTATTTATAATCCTCAAGAAATATATGAATTATGTAAAAAATTATTTGATATTATATAGTTTCGAATTTTTAAAAGATAATATAAAATAGATAGATATATATCAGAAATAATGTCGCCTAGATCAAGTTTGGAAGAGCAAACCAAACTGAATGTTCTGTTTACTGTGATAGAGATGAAGGACGTCATGGGTTCATTGCAGAACAATAAATCTCAAGGAGAAGATGGATTTCCATCTGAATTTTAAAAAGTATTTAAAGATTTGTTAATTCCTATATTTATGCAAGCATTACATCAGGCTTTGGAAACCCATACTCTCCCAGAATCATTTTCAATGTCAATAATTACAGTGATTCCCAAAAAAGATAGAGTCCTTTAAAACCTCACTCTTATAGACCTATTTCATTATTAAATGAGGATTACAAAATTGTTGCAAAAAATTTGGCAAATAGAATAAATAAACTGATGCCCACATTAATAAATTTGGATCAGAGAGATTTTATAAAAAAAATAGAGAGTCATTAGAAAATGTACCTAGATTATTCAGTATAATTCATCAGCACAATAAAGAGATGACCTGAGTGTTGCAGTGGGCTTAAATGCTGAAAAGTCATTTGATAGATTGGAATGGGATTTTTTCTTTAAAGTGCTGTAGATATTTGGATTTGGATTAAATTTTGTAAATTGGATTAGGGCACTGAACAATAATCCTAAAGATAAAGTAATGACTAATGGACAAGTATCTGCACCATTTCAATGAAGGAGATCAAGTAGACAAGGGTGCCCTTTATCTCCAGATTTGTTTATTTTAACTAGAGAATCACTTGCTCAAGCAATTCGGAGTGATTTTGAAATTAAGGATTCAGGGTTGGTCAAGAAGAACGTAAAATTAGTTTATTTGAAGATGATGTTTTAACATACATGAGACATCTTTATGTAAATTATATGTCCAATTGGAAGAATATGGCCAAGTTTTGGGTTATAAAATAAATTGAGATAGAAGTGGAATTATACCATTAATGGAAGGTGTCAAAGGGATACACCATTTAAATGGCCAAAAGAGGGTATTAAATTTTTTATGTATATGTACAGATAATAATTTGAAAAAATATAAAAATGTAATTATTTACCATTACTTAAAGAGGATGAGGAAGAATTTTAAAAATGGATTAATTTACCTATAACTTTAGTGGGAAGGGTCAACTATATCAAGATGAATATAGTCCCAAGAATACAATATATTTTCCAAACATTATCCATTTCAGTACATCAAATATTTTTTCAAGTGAATAAATATGAAAAGAAATTAATCTGGAAAGGTAAAATGTCAAGAGTTTCCATAGAGAGGTTAACATGGAAACACGAATTGGGAGGTATACAGCTTCCTAATTTTAAAAATTATTATTGAGCAGCGCAAATTAGATTCCTTGCTTCTTTTTTTGAAGTGAAAAATCGACATGAATAACATAGAATTGAATAACATAGGAGAGAGAAAAGGAGAATAATTTATTTATAAATGGGAACTGAAATTGATGGTTGGTGAGAAGGATACACCATTTTTGAAACAATTTATTCATATTTGGGATAAAATGAATGATGAGATTGGTGTAAGAGGGTCTATATCATCTAAAAAGCCTTTGATTCAAAATCCTCATATCTTTTTCAAAGGATAATCAATTTTTGGATATTTGGTTTCGTAAGGGTATTATAAATGTTGAAGATTTTTGTGAAAGGGGTCAATTAATGAAATTTGAGCAATTTAGAAATAAATATGATATCATTCATAACACAATTTTTTGCTATTTTCAATTAAGAGCATATTTGAGCGATATGGTAGAACCAACCATATTGTCGCCTAGTTGTACTGAAGTAGAACTTCTTATTAGGAGAGGAATTGTTAAAAAGTTTACATCTAAAATATATATTCTTCATTAAAAGTAGAAACTTCTAAACAAGGAATTCTGCAGTTCGGACAGAGGCCAGAAACAGATCTGAATTTTGTAATTGATGAGAAAATATGGGCAGATTTATGTAGGGATTGTATGACCAATACTATTAATGTAAGATATAATTTTTTACATCAGTTATATCTTATACCACAGAAATTCAATAGATTGAAATCAGATTTATCAGATGAATGCTTTAGGTGTGGTGAAGATGCTGGAACTTCCTTGCATTCAATTTGGTCTTGTCCTAATGCAAGGCCCTCTTGGGCAGATTTATGAAATTTTTTGGAACAAGTTGCAGGAATTATTTTTCTGCTAAGTCCGGATTTATTTTTAGTAGGAAATATTGAAGGAACAAGACCTAATTAAAACTATCTATATATCAATTGGAATTTGTTAAATTAGCGTAAGGAAATGTATTGCAGTCACTTGGAAATAAGAACTACTTTTAGGTATGCCAAGATGCCATGCAGAAATTCAAAGTTGTATACCTTTGGAAAAAATGACATATATCTTGAGAAATAAATATGCTATATTTTTTGCAAATTTGATGCCCGTATGCCCAAATATTAGGATTTAATTTATAATAATGTACTCTCTATAACTCTAGACCTGCGAGAATATCCTCTGAATCGTAATGAAGTGTTTTTATATATGTGTATATGTGTGTTAGATGGCATCTCTCTGTGCAATCCTAAAATTTATTTTCTTTCTTTTTTTTCTATATTTATATAGCTGTATTACATCTTTTACATTAAAAGTTCTGGGAGGGGGGTGGTAGTAGGGGTCAATACCAAAATTTGTGTAATTTTAATTTGTTTCTTTTTGAACCTGTATAATACATGGACTTTGATTACTGCATGTATGGAAACATTTAAAATAAAATATTCACAATAAAAACTAATAGAGTTGCTTTTATTTTATTGGTCTGCATAGGTCTCCTCTGGACACTCACTTTCCTCCCATCTATCATAACGTACAAGGGTTGTAGGCTAATGGGCTATTTGTGTGCCACAGGCTCGTTCGCCAGAAGGGCTTATTACCGGCAGTATGTCAAAATTTAAAAAATTAATTTAATTTTTTTAATGTAAATTTGGAATCCAAGCTCAATGCCATCTTTCAGTAACTTCCTCAGTTATTTCTGCTTCTCCATTGTCTCTCATCTGCAAGCCCCAGGCCTATCTCCTGGATTGCTAATGAACAAATGAAGACTTTTATACATAGTGCAGCACCATTAGTCCCACTGGATGATGAACCAGGAAAAAAGGAAGACAAACTGGTCTTCAATATTCTTTTCATGAGAAAATGTATTTGAAATTTCAATGCTGGAATATTGCTACTGAATGATAATTGTTACTTTCTGCAAGATAATCTTCTTATTTCCTTTCCACAGTAATGGAAGGATCATTTTCAGATGGCCAGTTATTTTTCATATCTTCAAAGGAAATATATTTTTTCATATTAATCAAGACTAAACCAGAAAAGTGTCCTTGCCCAAATTTATACTTGTTTTATACATGACTGTTAAATTAATTTATTTGTTGGTAAATGATTCTGTGTATATTTTTTGTTACGAGCCCAGAAGACTCAAAATCCAAGACAATGGCTACTCAAACAAAACTGGTTTTATTTCCTTCATAAATCAGATCGGTCAGGCTTCACTTCAAGTCAAAGTTCAAGAACAGTGGTGCCCCGAGAAAGAGGTTCAATGTTGGAAACTTGCAGTCAGATGTAGTGAGAGGAAACTTCCAGGCAAACCTCCAAGCAAGGCTCGAGGATGCAAACTGCCTCATGGACACGACTCCTGAAACCCTCTGGGATCAGCTGAAAATGGCCATACTGCAATCCACTGAAGAGGTACTGGGCTTCTCTTCCAGGAAAAACAAGGACTGGTTTGTCGAAAACAACCAGAAAATCCAGGAGCTGCTGGCAAAGAAGCGATCTGCCCACCAGTTCACTGTGCAAAGCCTTCCTGGCCAGAGAAAAAATGAGCCTTCCGTCTCGCATGCAGCCACCTTCAGCGCAAACTCCGGGAGATCCAAAAGGAGTGGTGGACTAGCCTCGCCAAACGAACCCAGCTTAGCGCCGACATTGGCGACTTCAGGGGTTTTTATAAGACACTAAAGGCAGTGTACGGCCCCTCACCCCAAGTCCAAAGCCCTCTGCGCAGCTCAGACGGCGAAGTCCTCCTCAGCGACAAGATCTCCATCCTCAATCGATGGTCAGAGCACTTCCAATCCCTTTTCAGTGCCAACTGCTCAGTCCAAGAATCCGCCCTGCTCCAGCTCCCTCAACAACCCTTGAGGCTAGAGCTGGATGAGGTCCTTACCCGGGAAGAGACATATAAGGCAATTGAACAACTGAAAAGTGGCAAAGCAGCAGATATGGATAGAATCCTCCAAGAGATCTGGAAGGCTGGCGGCAAAGCTCTGCATACCAAACTACATGAGTTTTTTATGCTCTGCTGGGACCAAGGAAAGCTGCCTCAGGACCTTCGTGATGCCATCATCATCACCCTGTACAAAAACAAAGGTGAGAAATCAGACTGCTCAAACTACAGGGGAATCACACTACTCTCCATTGCAGGCAAAATCTTCAAACAGAGGAACTACTGACACGTTCTTTGCCCTCAGACAGCTCCAAGAAAAGTGCAGAGAACAAAACAAAGGACTCTACATCACCTTTGTTGACCTCACCAAAGCCTTTGACACCGTGAGCAGGAAAGGATTTGGCAAATACTAGAGCGCCTCGGATGCCCCCCCAAGTTCCTCAACATGGTTATCCAACTGCACGAAAACTAACAAGGTCAGGTCAGATACAGCAATGAGCTCTCCAAACCCTTCTCCATTGACAACGGTGTGAAGCAAGGCTGCGTCCTCGCACCAACCCTCTTTACTATCTTCTTCAGCATGATGCTGAAACAAGCCAATAAAGACCTCAACAACGAAGACGGTATTTACATCTGGTACCGCATGGATGACAGTCTCTTCAATCTGAGGCACCTGAAAGCTCACACCAAGACACAAGAGCAACTTGTCCGTGAACTACTCTTTGCAGACGATGCCACTTTAGTTTCCCATTCAGAGCCAGCTCTCCAGCGCATGATGTCCTGTTTTGCGGAAACTGCCAAAATGTTTGGCCTGGAAGTGAGCCTGAAGAAAACTGAGGTCCTCCATCAGCCAGCTCCCCACCATGACTACCAGCACCCCCACATCTCCATCAGGCACAAAGAACTCAAAACGGTCAACCAGTTTACCTACTCGGCTGCACCATTTCATCAGATGCAAGGATCGACAACGAGATAGACAACAGACTCGCCAAGGCAAATAGCGCCTTTGGAAGACTACACAAAAGAGTCTGGAAAAACAACCACCTGAAGAAACACACAAAGATCAGCGTGTACAGAGCCATTGTCATACCCACGCTCCTGTTCGGTTCCGAATCATGGGTACTCTACCGGTATCACCTACGGCTCCTAGAACACTTCTATCAGTGCTGTCTCCACTCCATCCTCAATATTCATTGGAATGACTTCATCACCAACATCGAAGTACTCGAGCTGGCAGAGTCCGCAAGCATCGAATCCATGCTGCTGAAGACCCAACTGCGCTGGGTGGGTCACGTCTCCAGAATGGAGGACCATCACCTTCCCAAGATCGTGTTATATGGCGAGCTCTCTGCTGGCCAGCGAGACAGAGGTGCACCAAAGAAGAGTTACAAGGACTGCTTAAAGAAATCTCTTGGTGCCTGCCACATTGACCACTGCCAGTGGGCTGATATCGCCTACAATTGTGCATCTTGGCGCCTCACAGTTCGGCGGGCAGCAACCTCCTTTAAAGAAGACCGCAGAGCCCACCTCACTGACAAAAGACAAAGGAGGAAAAACCCAACACCCAACCACAACCCACCAATTTTCCCTTGCAACTGCTGCAACCGTGCCTGCCTGTCCCGCATTGGACTTGTCAGTCACCAACGAGCCTGCAGCAGACGTGGACATACCCTTCCATAAATCTTCGTCCGCGAAGCCAAGCCAAAGGAAATCAGTTCAATACTTATTACTATTAACTTAACCTAATGTAACTCCCTTCTAATTCTAAGTGCATGTGTATGTAATGTGTATGTGTTCAGGTTCTTTTTCACTGTCCAATCATTCACTTTTCACTTCTGCGAGTTCACTGGGATCAGGCAATTTTCATACCTTGCACAGGATTAAACAGATAGCATATTCACCAGGCTCTGATGCTTTAACTTAAGCTATTACCACTCAGGAAGGTCTTTGTTGATTTCTGAGAGATATTTGTTGTTTGTTGGACACACAAATTGGTCTCCTTCAATCAAACACTGAAGTGTCTTTCCGAAGAAACTTTCCCCCTCTTGGGTTTTTCAAAGAAAACTTCTTCTTCCAGTTACCATAAAGAGCTCTTCTTTTCCCCCTTCTTTTAGGATAAACTCAACAACCAGCCAAAGCCTCTGCAATTGACTAGAGATTTATAATAAGCTGAACTTGGAACACAAAACCCATCTTGAAATGGGGTCTTGCAACAGGTCTGCAAACTTGCAGTCTTCAACACCGACTGCTGAATCCCTCAAGTTTCTCTCTCTCTCGCTCTCCCAAAGTATGAATGTTTTCTCTCTGTTTGCAAAACCACATGATCCCTCTTGGAACAGCAACTTTCAACCAGAAATTTAAACTTTTGACATCAGTCTTAATAACAAGAAGATCTGTACAGAGCCTGGGCCCTGTACAAACATACTGATCCATTAACACATACTTGTAAAACTCTTAATTTCCATTGTCTCAGCAAAGCAAAGTGGAGATCTTGTCTATCCTTGCATGACATTAAGATGTTTCTTTGTGAAATGTGACCAAACAACTAAATCTCACAATCTGAACCCATTCCATAACATCATATTTTTTGCAAATTTTAATTTTAAACTTTTCCACTGTACAAACCTGTGCTTTGCAAGATGCAGTAAAAACACAAAATTTCTGGAGGTACTCAGCGGGTCTCGTAGCGCCCATAGGAGGCAAAGATATATAGCCAACATTTTGGTCTTGAAGAAGGCCACAGATGTTAAACATTGGTTACATATCTTTACCTCCTATGGATGCTGAGAGACCTGCTGAGGTCCTCCACATTTCTGTGTTTTTACTGCAATCACAGCATCTGCAGACTTTGGTGTTTCACTTCTCTCTTTGTAAGATGCAATATATTTTGGATCCTGAGGCACTGAAGGTGGATCTTCGTGAAAAAAAATGGAGCTGAACAACTGGATGGAGCACACACCAGTACCACACATCATCTGCTAAAAAGTAAACAAGTTCATCTGAAGTCTATGGAAGGATAAAGCAGAAGGCTGAGTACAGGGTTAATGGTCAGTTACCTAAGAGTGTGGATGAACAGAGTGACCTTGTGTTCAAATCCATGCATCCCTCAAGGTCGCTGGACAGGTTGATAGGATATTTAGGAAGGCCTATGGGATGCTGGGCTTCATTAATAGGAGGATTAAGTTCAGGAGTAGAGAGGTCATGTTACAACTCTACAATCTCTAGTGAGACCACACCTAGAGTATTGTGTTCTGTTCTGGTCACCTCATTATAGGAAAGATGTGGAAGCTATGGAGAGGGTGTAGAGGAGATTTTCCAGGATGTTACCTGGATTGGGGAAACAAGTCTTTTGAGGCAAGGTTTGCAGAGCTGGGACTTTTCTCTTTGGAGCGAAGAAGGATGAGAGGAGACTTGAGAGAGGTCCATAAGATTCTGAGAGGCATGGATAGGGTGGACAGTCAGCACCTGTTTCCCAGAGCAGGATCAGCAAACACCAGAGGACATATGTACAAAGTAAAGGGAGAGAAGTTTAGTGGAGACATCAGGGATAAATTATGTTTACATAGAGAATTGTGGGTGCCTGGAATGTGTTTGAAATGGACTGGGGGGTTGTAGGTTAATTGGGTGTAATTGGGCAACGTGGACTCATGGAGCGAAATGGCCTGTTACTGTGCTGTTTGTCTAAATTTAATTTTTTAAATTTAAAATAAAGTTTGAATAAAGTTGTATTTGAATAAAATGGTGTCACCCAGGATGAAGAGCTGGTTGATGCCACTCACCGTTGGGGTGACTGATGATAGTGAGTCAAAGATAGTGAGATAGTGAGTCAAAGATACTCTGTGCTGGATTGAAAGGATTCTTAATAATTTTTTGAGCCCTGTTTAATCAGCAGTCCTGGTGAATGTCATCAGTAGAGGAAAGGGAAACCCCAGTGATCATCTCAGCCATTTTGATGATCCTCTGTATTGCCTTCCAGTCTGATGCTTTGCAGCTACCATCCCACACAATGATTTAGCCAACAGGACACTCTCAACTGTGCTCCATAGAACCATAGAATGCTACAGCAGAGAAAACAGGCCATTCTGCCCTCCTAGTCTATGCCGACCATCATCTCCCTAGTCCCATTGACCTGCTCCCATTCTATAACCCTCCAAATCTCTCCCATCCATGTACCTATCCAATTTATTTTATAACTGAAGATTGAGCAGCCATTCACCACATCAGATGGCAGCTCATTCCACACTCCTACCACTCTCTGAGTGAAGAACTTCCCCCAAATGTTCACCCTAAACCTTTCCTTTTTCAGCTTAAAACTATGACCTCTCGTATTTATCTCCCCCAATCTAAGTGGAAAAAAGCCTATTCACATCCACTCTCATAATATTGTAAAACTCTATCAAATCTCCCTTCATTCTTCTTCACTCCAACAAATAAAGTCCTAACCTGTTTAATCTTTCTCTGTAACTCAACTCTTGGAAGACCTGGCAACATCCAAGAAAATCTTCTTTGCACTCTTTCAATCTTATTGATATCCTTCCTGTAGTTCTGTGACCAGAACTGCACACAATATTCCAAATTTGACCTCACCAATGTCTTAAACATCTTCAACATAACATCCAAACTCCTTTACTCAATGCTTTGATTTATAAAGGCCAAGATGCCAAAAGCTTTCTTATCACTCTGCCAACGTACGACACCACCTTCAGAGAATTATGTATCCATATTCCCATATCTCTCTGCTCCTCTGCACTGCTCTGTGTCCTACCATTTACTGTGCATGTTCTACCTTGGTTTACCCTTCCAAAATGCAACACCTCACGCTTGTTTGCATTAATCTCCATCTGCTATTTTTGACCCATTCTCCCAGTTGGTCCAGTTCCCTCTCCAAGCTTTGAAAATCTTCCTCGCTGTCCACAATTCCTCCTACCTTTGTGTCATCAGCAAGCTTTCTAATCTAATTTCCCACATTATCATCCAGATTATTAATATAGACAACAAACAACAATGGTCCCAACACGGATTCCTAAGGCACCCCACTAGTCACAGGCCTACAGTCTGAGAAGCAACCATCCACTAACATTCTGCTTTCTCCCACACAGCCAATTTCGAATCCAGTTTACAACCTCTCCATGGATACCAAGTGTCTTAACATTCTAAACATACCTCCCATGCGGGACCTAGTTAAAGGTTTTTACTAAAGTCCATGTAGACAACATCCACAGCCTTTCCTTCTTTCATCTGTTTTCTTGGTAACCTCCTCAAAAAAATCCTCTACAAGATTTGTTAAATATGACCTACCACGCATAAAGCCATGTTGACAGTCCTTAATCAGCCCATGGCTGTTCAAATACCTATATATCCTGTCTCTCAGAACTCCCTCCAATAATTTACCTACTACTGATGTCAGATTAACCGGTCTATAATTACCTCATTTAGTTTTGCAGCCCTTTTTGTACAATGGGACAACATGATTTACCCTCCAATCCTCTGGCACCTCACCCATGGCTAATGACATATATCAGCTAGGGCCCCTGAAATGTCTACAATAGTCTCCCTCAAGGTCTGAGGGGGTATCATGTCAGGCCCAGGGGATTTGTCTACCTTTATTCACTGTAAGGCAGTAAACACCTCCTCCTCCTTAATCTCCATCTGTTCAATGACCCTTCCATTTGTTTCCCTTCTTTCCTTGTTCATTATGCCAATTTCATGGGTAAAGACTGATGCAAAAAAAAACTGTTTACGATCTCTCCCATTACATGAGGCTCTACATATATTTGACCACTCTGATTCTCTTGGGCAGTGGTTCCCAACCTTTTACTTTCCAATCACATACCACTTTAAGTATTCCCTATGCCATAAGTGCTCTGTGATTAGTAAGTGATTGCTTAAGGTGGTATATGAGTAGGAAGGGAAGGTTGAGAATCACTGCTCTAGACCCAATTATTACTCAAATATTCTGCTTGAGAAAAATTGTCATTGGCCCATTTCCTTTGGAGTTATGAAACTGTGCACATAATGAGTCAATTAGGTTCGATTAAAACAGTGGTTTTCAAACTTTTTCTTTCCACCCGCAGACTACCTGAAGCAATCCCTTACTAATCATTATTAGAGCACCACTATTTCCTCACCAGGGCCCCAGCTTTGGATCTGCCGGTGTCTGTAAGGAGTTTTAATGTTCTCCCCATGACTATGTGATTTTCATCTGGGTGCTTCAGGTTCCTCCCACCCTCCAAAATGTGCGGGCTTGGTAGGCTAATTGGTCACATGGGTTTATCTGGGCATCATGCACTCGTGGGCCGGATGGGTCTGTTATCATGAAAGAGTAAAAACACAATGTTGGTGAAACTCATTCGGTCAAATAGTGTCCTGAATATATCAAAGACAAAATTACATAACTGTCGTTTCGGGCTGGATCACTGAAATTAATTCAAATTAATAGAATGTGAAGAGTTGGACCAAATGTGGGAGGGATAGTGGGCTGGCAGTAATAGTTGGGAGAGGAGACTGAGACATCAGTAAGAGGAGTATGTGAGTGATGAGCAGATGGAGGCAGTGGGGGAAGGGGGGTGTTGCAGGGGTCTGTTCCTGCCAACAGGTTGGAGGCTGGAAATTGAGATGCTGTTCTCCCTGCAATTGTCTCACTGTGACAGTGGAAGAGGTCAAAAACAGAGAGGTTGGTGTAGGAATGAGAAGGGGAAATTGATACCACTCATAGTGGGGAGCTACAAGTGACACTACAAATGACAGAGAAACCGCCAAGTCTGCCCTTGATTTCACTGAAGTAGTCCTGGCCAGAGCAAGAGCACTGAATGCGACAAGGTTGGAGGGAATGTATGTGAATCTCTGTCTAACGTGCAATGCTGCTTAGGTCCCCGGACAGAGGTGGGGGGTGGGGGGGCAGCGGGGGGAAGTAAGAAAGATCAGAATGATGCCCATAAAAAAAATGGCTCCAAAGGGTAGAGAGGTGATAAACCATTACCTCATTCCACTCCTTGGAATGGATAGCTGCATTGGCTGAATGAATGCTGATTGTTTTTAATGACCTAAGTGTTTCCTGGGTTGATACAGTGAAACTATGAAGCTGGGGAAAGTGGATGGTGATAGGTGGGGAGGGGTGAGCAAGCCAGGATAGACCTTTGAGAAAGCAGAAAGGGATGGGAAGGAGAAGGTGTGACGACTAATGTTGCGATCATGGCGCAGCTGGCAGGAATGTGGAGGAACATGGGTGGGGGCGAAGGGTAAGGACCAAGGGAACTCTACCTGGGGGAGCTGGGCTTAGAGCAGGAATGGGGGAATGGAGGAGATGCAAGTGAGGGGTCCAAAGCCACATTTCCTAAAAAAAAGGGTCAGATATCCAGGACCTCCTCTTGTGAACAGATGCGACAAAGGCGGAGAAACTGAGCAAAAGTGATGATGTCCTCACCGGAGGCAGGGTGGGAGGAGGTGTCATCCAGGAAGCAGAGGGAGTGAGTCAATAGGTTTGTCAGAATGTTGTTGGCAAACACGGACTAATTTTCTTCTCTTAAATTGTCTGGTCAAGAACTCTGCAGAAAATTTCTCATTTTATTATGTATTTACAGAAAGTTCCATACAATAACTTGTAAGTATTGCATTTTAACATCTCAACAAAATAACCAATATTAGTCTTTTTTAATAAACCCCTAAGTAAAACAAAAGGATGCATTTAACTCTAACCAAATGTAATTGTAACATACCGTGGAACTGCTGTCAGAAACTCCTATACTGCCGTCAAAAGGTCCCCACGTTGTTCCAGCAGGTATTTGTTGCCGACTGCAAACCTTTCGCACTCCATTTTTCTGGTATATTTCAAGCTCATCTGGAGCAAAGAAAGTAGACAACTGTTAAAGAGGCAATCGGACATGGGATGCTGTCACTGTCTGGCAAGCTTTATTACAGTTCTTATTAGCTTTCTAGAATTGCAATTTATTGCTTATTTATAGTGACAATTCTCTCAACCCAATATATTTACAACACAGAATATTAAAAATGCCACCATATTCAATGATTCAAATTGTCAACCACAGCTTCAAAACCCAGCTGCCTGGTGAAACGTCAGCTGACGGGGGAATTACTCAGTGCAAGTTCCTCTTACTTCCCTACTGGGTTTTTTTTTTTATTTATTTTTTGGAATTTCACCTAACTGGCTCCACGCTTGACAAGGACCTGACCATGCACTGAGTTTCCTTTCTATCAGAGGTCAGCAGAGAGAAACGGGGAAGTGGGTTTCAGATAAAATGGCACTAAGCAGACAATCCTTTGTGATCTGCTCCCTGCAGATCTCCTCTGTCAATGCTCCATGTGCTTCAATTGTTTGTCCCTCCTCTCTAACACTTCTCAGCTCTGTAAACTCTGAACCTTTGCACTTTTCTGAGATGTCTTACTTGCATTAAATATGAGATTTCTACTGCTTTATCACTGCATTGTTTTTTTAATACACGTGACAATAAACGTGAACTAACAATGGACGATAAAGATCATTTTAGCTCCCTCACCCAATCAATTAGGTCATAGACCTGAGTTCAAATCCAGCGCTGTCTGTAAGGAGTTTGCAAGTTTTTACCATGAACTGTGTGGGTTTTCCCTAGGAGCTCCAGTTTCCTTTTGTCCTCCAAAACTTATGGGTTTTCAGGTTAATTGGGTAACACGGGTTTCAGGCCAGTATCAGCTTCTACCATGTTGTAAATAAAAACTCTAACTTGGATGTCTCGATAAGAATCAGAGATTTAAACATAGAAACATAGAAGATAGGAGCAGGAGTAGATCATTCGACCCTTCGAGCCTGCTCCGCCATTCAACGAGATCATGGCTGATCTTAAAGTTCAGTACCCCGTCCCCGCCTTCTCTCCGTAACCTTTAATACCCTTATACTGAAGAAATATATCTAATTCCCTCTTAAATATATTTAATGAACCTGCCTCTGTGGCAATGAATTCCACAGATTCACCACCCTCTGGGTAAAGAAATTCCTCCTCATCTCGGTCCTAAATGGTTTGCCTATTATCCTCAAACCATGGCCCCGTGTTCTGGATTTTCCCATCATTGGAAACATCCCATCTGCATCTATTCTGTCCAGTCCTGCCAGAATTGTATATGTCTCTATGATCCCCTCTCAATCTTCTAAACTCCAGGGAGTACAATCCCAATTTGCGCAATCTTTCCTCATAAGTCATTCCTGCCATTCCAGGTATCAGCCTGGTGAATCGCCTCTGCACTTCCTCCATTGCAAGAACATCCTTCCTTAGATAAGGTGACCAAAACTGCACACAATACTCCAGGTGTGGTCTCACCAAGGCCCTGTACAGCTGCAGTAAGGTATTCTTGTTCCTATACTCAAACCCTCTTGATATGAAGGCCAACATACCATTTGCCTTTTTAACCGCCTGCTGTACCTGCATGCTCGCCTTCAGAGACTGGTGTACAACTACCCCTAAGTCTCTCTGCACTTCCCCATCTCTTAATCTATTGCCATTCAAATAGTAATCTGCCCTCCGGTATGTATTACCAAAGTGGATAACCTCACATTTATCCACATTGTAGTGCATTTGCCATGTATCTGCCCAGGCCCTCAATTTATCCAAATCACACTGGAGCTTCCTGACCCCCTCTTCAGTGCACACAACCCCTTCTAGCTTAGTGTCATCTGCAAATTTGGAGATATTACATCCAATCCCCTCATCCAGATCATTAATGTAAATTGTGAACAGCTGGGGTCCCAGTACAGATCCCTGTGGTACCCCACTGGTCACCGCCTGCCACTCAGAAAACGAGCCATTTATCTCAACTCTCTGTCTTCTACCTGCCAGCCAGTTCTCAATCCACATCAATACTTTGCCCCCAATCCCATGAGCCTTGATTTTGGAAGCCAGTCGTTTATGCGGGACCTTATTATTAGTCTCTATGTTTCCCAACATCCTTGGGAGGTTATTTGTATCCTCTCTTGTAAAAATAGAACTAAAGTAAGAATTTAATTGGTCTTCCATTTCCTTATTCCCCATTATATATTCCCCTGATTCCGTCTGCAAAGGACCTACTCTGGATTTCACCAATCTTTTCCTCTTGACATATTTATAAAAGCTTTTGCAGTCGGTTTTTATATTTGCCGCAAGCTTACTTTCGTAATTTATTTTTGCTCTCTTGATTAATCCCTTTGTCCTCCTTTGCAGCATCTTGAACTGCTCCCAGTCTTCGGTTGCGGTACTTTTTTTGGCCAATTGATATGCTCTCTTTTTGGACCCAATGCTGTCTCTAATTTCCCTTGTTATCCACGGTTGAGTCACCTTTTTTGGTTTATTTTTTTGCCAAACCGGTATAAACGATTTTTGCAATTTCTCCATTTGATCTGTGAATGCTTTCCATTGTCTATCCACAGTCAACTCCCCCATAAACACCACGCAATCTATCTTACTCAACTCCCGTCTCATACCATCATAATTCCCTTTATTTAAATTCAGGACCTTAGTCTCGGTTTTAATTTCATCACTCTCCATGTCGAGTGAGAATTCTATCAAATTGTGATCGCTCCTACCCAAAGGGCCTCATACAACAAGATTGTTGATTAGCCCCTTATCATTGCATAATACCCAATCTAAAATGGCCTGCTCCCGAGTTGGTTCCTTGACATATTGGTCTAGATAACCGTCCCGTAAACATTCAAGGAATTCCTCCTCCTCTGTATTTTTACCAATTTGACTAGTCCAATCTATATGCAAATTAAAGTCTCCCATGATGACAGCTGTTCCCTTATTGCACACTTTTCCAATGAACACCAACAATCAAAATTAATAACAAAGTATCAGAAACAAACAAATTAATTTGTTTTCCCACTTTGCAAATTCTGATCAGAGATCAAAAAAACAAGCATTAACTTTGTTTCTCTTTCCACAAATGTGGCCTGGCCTGCTGAGGGTTTCTAACACTTTCTGTTTTTAATTCCACTAAAAGGATTGTTCTTTCCAACTCCTCAATGTTCCCTGTCTGATAAATGGTGGAAGAATTCTTTTAAATTATTCAGGACAACTCAAAAATCTTTGAGTTGAAATTGGTGTGTGATTCTAGGAGTATAAGGATTATTATTAAATTGAACATCCATGAATGATTTAGAAAGTATTCTTTTTTCAGGTAAGAAGTAATCTAGTCAATGTAATCTAGCTGAAATGAACTAATCAAGGGACGTCAGTCCTAACTATTGTTTTTGCCAAATATTCTTGGAAAAGCCATTAAATGTTTTGGAAAACAGATGCACTGCCAGATTGTCCAAATCAATACAGCTGCAGCTATTCATCAACGTGTACAAACAGATTGGTGAAATCCCTCTATAATCACCTAAACACCAACCCTTCCAACCTTGCACCTTGTGAAGAACCACTCTTGGCCTTCACATGGGGAAGGGGCTGGGGGAAATCTTTCTGGAATCCATGAGATTTTTCTGCACACATGAATTGGTAAGTGATGACCTCAGATTGAGTGACACCACAGAGAGGTCCTGAGCACATTTTGGGGAATGAGGTTGGAGAGTAAGGTTTGTTTAAGCATTGGGAACATGTACAACAAGACCCACAATAAACATCATATAATTCTTGCTCATTAAGCTTCTGAGCAAACTGCAAACTGATTGATGTACATTTACTTATAAAGATCACAAAGCAAAGGCTGTGGATGTTGTCAACATAGTCAAGGTCCCACATGGGAGGTCAGTCGGGAAGGTTCAGACACTAGGTATTCATGGTGAAGTAGAAAATTGGATTTGACAATAGCTGGATTGGAGTGGTGGATGGTTGCTTCTCATACTGGAGGCCTGTGACTAGTGGTGTACCTCAGGGATCAATGCTGGAGAGAGTAAATGAAGATAGCCTTTTTCCATTGAGGGTAGGTGAGATACAAACCAGAGGGCATGGCTTAAGATTGAAAAGGAAAAAGTTTAGGGGGAACATTCAGGGGAACTTCTTCACACAGAGAGTTGTGGGAATGTAGAACAAGCTGCCAGCTGAGGTGGTAAATGCAGGCTCGATTTTAACATTTAAGAAGAATTTAGACTGGTTCATGGATAGGAGAGGTATGGAGGACTATGGACTAGGAGTAGTTCAGTGGGATTAGGCAGAAAAATGGTTCAGAACAGACTAGAAGGGAAAAAGTGGCCTGTTTCAAGAAGCAAGGTTGGAAGGGTTGGTGCTTTAATGTTCTATGGTTCTTTTATTTTTTTTAGATATACAGCTAAGTAACAGGCCATTTTGGCCAACGAGTCGGTGCTGCCCCATTTACACCAAATTAACCTACACCCCCAGTACATTTCAAATGGTGGGAGTAAACAGAGCCTCCAGGAAAACCCCATGCAGACACGGGGAGAACGTACAAACTCCTTACAGACATTGCAGGATTCAAACCCCAGTGCCGATCACTGCGGTTTAAAGGCTTTGCAGTAACTGCAACAATGCTGCCCTTCTATTCAACTTGGCCATCAAGTTCAATGATATTAATATGTCACATTATTTTAAAACAAGAATTTTGATCGGAGGTAAGATGTCCTTTATCATACATCAAATGCAAGACTGGGATCGCTAGAAACAGATGTGATATAAAGATTATCCTTGGTTATGTTTGGTTAATTTGCTGAATAGTCATGATGGTACTAAAATACAATCAATTTAATGTTCCAAATAGAGAAAAATCCCCGTTATCCAGAATTCAAGCAACCAGAAGCCTCCAGCAACCAGCAAAAAAATCAAACTCTTGTTTGATTTAGCTTCAGAACCATTAGCTATTGCTTTTCATGATTCCGAGTACATCTCTGGGATTTCTAGAAGGGGTATAGTTCACAAAATCTCTTTATAAGCAAACGACCTTCTGTTATTTGTCCCAAATCTAGAAGAATCTATTCCTTTTATGCTGTCATTACAATCACTATTTGGTCATTTTTCAGGGTATAAATTAAACTTACACAAGACTAAACCTTTCTCCCTGAATACTATGGTGCCTTTCTATGCCAATATCTCTTTTAAGGTTGTTAAGAATTAGTTTACCTATCTAGGAATTATCGTCACCAAAAACTACAAACATTTATTAAAGGAAAATTCTCTTAATTTATTAAAACAATTTAAGATGATATTGTCCAGATGTTCATCTTTCTCATTTCATTAATTGGTCTATTAAAATTATTATTATACCTTTTTTATGCAATTCCACTCTTCATCCCCAAGTTGTTTTTTGATTCCCTTGACTATTTCATCTTCCTATATTTGGCAAAACAAACGACCTCGGCTGAATAAGCTTCACTCGCAAAGATCTAAAAGGAATGGAGGCTCGGCATTGCCGAATTTTAGATACTATTACTGGGCAATCAATATACATTCTATCTTGTTTTGGATTCAATATTTTAATAGATTGGACCACCCAGTTTGGGTCTCTGGGAAGTTTTCTGTTTCATCCTTTTTAAGAGAAGCTCTTCCTTTCTCTTCAGTTAAAGTTACCAGACTGATATACAGTTCAGTAGTAAAACATTCCTTGTGTATCTGGTTTCAAATCAGGCAACTTTTTAATTTAAAAGGTTTTTCCTTATCAAGTTTTATATCATCTAATTATGTATTTCCTTCTTCTCGAAGTGATTTGACGTTTGTTAATTGGTATTATAATGGTATGCAGTATTTCAAGACTTATTTTTTGACTATTGTCTCATGTCCTTTGAACAGTTATCAGTGAAGTTTAATTTACCAAATTCATATATTTTTTGATACTTGCAGATCAGAAATTTTTTACAGGTTCAATGATCAAATTTTTCAATGGCTTGTTCATCTAAACTGCTGGATGTAATTTTCAAATTACAGCACTCCCAGAAGGGTTTAAAACCTTTATAAATTATATGCTTTCAAAATCGCGTCAGGTTTCTCATGTTAAGATTAAAAGAGCATGGGAGCATGATCTACAGTTTTCTACCTCAGACAAAAATTGGGATTTGATTGTTAAATTAGTTAACACTTCTTCACTATGTGCTCGACATTCTCTTATTTAGTTCAAGGCTGTACATTGGACTTACATGTCTAAAGACAAATTATCCCGTATATTTCCTGATCTAAATCTCTGATGTGACAGATGTAATGACAGGAAAGCAACCTTGATACATATGTTTTGGTCTTGTCGTTCTCTTGAACCTGATTGGAGGAGATTTTTTTTTGTTTTTTGTCAATAATATCCCATGTTAATCTTGAAGCTAACACTTCAACGGCTTTGTTTGGAGTGTTAGATGATATTAATGAGCTATTATTTTCATCTGGTTGTCAAGTCATCCTATTTACAACTCTTGTGGCATGAAGAATTATCCTACTTAGATGGAAAGATCCTCTTCCACCCACTAGTACTGAATGGTTATATCATGTCTTGAATTAATTTAGAAAAGATCAGATGTTCCCCATTGTATGCTAACACTAATTTTCATAAATTTGGAGTCCTTTTATGGACTATTTTTTTGCTCATTATATCTTTGAATGTATTCATTTATGTCCATGGTTTTTCCTTCAGTTAGTAATGTTCTATAGATTCAGCAGAACTACACGACCTTTCATTTTATTTCAAAGCATCCCAGGTTTTTTTGGTCAGGGGTTAGAGTTCTTTGTTTTCTATTTTTGTCATTCTGACAAAATTGTATGGGGAAGGGGTGTATCGTTATTGTTTTAATTTTGGAAATGTACTTGTATTCTTCATATTTGGTAACCTTGTGTTCTCTATACAATGTGTGCTTGTTCTATAAAACTCAATAAAAAGATTGAAAGAGGGAGAAAAAATTCTCAGAAGGAAAACTGCTTTTCTTCTATTGGTTAATTTAATCTGATGTAGGTTTTATACCTACCACCATAGGCTTATAACCTTAGTGAGGCAAGACCTATATTTCAAATCTTCTTCTTTTTTTTGGCTTGGCTTCGCGGACGAAGATTTATGGAGGGGGTAAAAGTCCACGTCAGCTGCAGGCTCGTTTGTGGCTGACAAGTCCGATGCGGGACAGGCAGACACGGTTGCAGCGGCTGCAGGGGAAAAATGGTTGGTTGGGGTTGGGTGTTGGGTTTTTCCTCCTTTGCCTTTTGTCAGTGAGGTGGGCTCTGCGGTCTTCTTCAAAGGAGGTTGCTGCCCGCCAAACTGTGAGGCGCCAAGATGCACGGTTTGAGGCGATATCAGCCCACTGGCGGTGGTCAATGTGGCAGGCACCAAGAGATGCTAGGCAACAATCATACATTTAAATAACGATCAGCATATCCTGCCACCTCCAAATACTTGTACATGTGACATTCATGACTGATTTAATTGTGTATCCAATTGAAAACATACTTTTGTTTATGTCACTTATCCTCATGCAGAATAACCGATTTTCTATCTATTGAGATTAATATTTGAAAAATGGAACAGTTTCCGTTAATGACATTGTTTCTTCCTACCATCTTCTGCTGCAAGTTTGGCGCTGAGATGGTAGTTGTTGGGCCAGCATTTAGAATGCTCCAGACAATATTTTACCTGTCATAATCTATCTGACTTTAAAGTGAATGTGGCCACTGAATGCACTGTTGGGAAATGTATGTTCTCTGGCACTTAACAGAACAGATGTACGTCAAGTAAGCAGGTGCCATTGTATGGATAAATGCCTGTCCTTCCCCCCTCTCCCAATGGAGTAAACCACCATAAACTGAAGGAACTAATAACACATCCTCAACCGTGCAAAAACACACACAAGCACACACCGGCGTGTGCACACACATGCACGCAAACATCACGCACATAGAACATACACACTCACACATATGCACACACACACGTACATACACTCACACACACATTCATACCCATGCACATGCACATGCACAGGCATGCGCACACACCCACGCACATGCACTTAACACACATAGATAGACACACACACATAGAGACATGCACATCCATATAATCTTGCTTACAAATTTATGTATATATTTAACTGTGGGGAAAGATGCAGAAACGTGTTCAGACACAAGATGCACAGGTGCATTATATATACTCTCAGAGCTTTGGAATTTCCCTTTATAATTGTCAAATGACATTGTCCTATGGCTTTTGCAATAGGAACATCGAGAAAAAATAAATTGTTACCATTTTGACAGCATATTATTTCTGTGCACCTTAGTGTGAAAAAAATAAGAATCTTGGTTTGCTGAGACTATGTAAATAGCAAAAATTGAAAGGTTTGGAGTGAGTTGTAAGAGAGTAAAGAAATCGAACACAGACAAGGGTATTACATGAAACCCTGGGGCACAGACAAACAAAGGCATTAACATTAAGTAAAGCTGCATCATTTTGTGGGTTGGTGCATAGTTACTCTTTCAGCTCCTGGCACTTGAGTACAAAATAGTTCACATGCCTTCGTAGCATCATTCAAAACATATGTCATGGAGCATTCATAGCACTAAACATTGCCAGCAATCTGTCCCTCTGACAAAGGTGTTAAATATAGGACCATTATCTTAAAGGTACAGGCTGTTCTGATTTCAAATTGTTGCCAATATCAGTTTATCCTGAACTGTGTTTTTTCACTTTGAAATGGAGTATGGAACAGAACTACACAGGGGAATAATTTGGCTAACGCTCAAACACTGGCGCTGGTATCACTACAGGCAATTAACCTGTGGCCGTTCAATGAATTAAAAGCAGTCAACTAAATTTCTGCTGCCTCTTTTAAATGATAGTTATGTATAGCCAGCAATCACTGCATTTTGCAATGCTGTGAACATCAGCTGCTTAACAGCAGCCTGCCTCTCACACTGGAAGTTTTCAAAAAAGTCAATCTCCAGTAATATTTTGAACAACAGCTAAACACGCAAGTGTGCAAACAGTCAGAACTTCAGTCAATGCAGTGAATGTTTTGATGAAAGAGGCGTCAAGAAAGTTCTGTGTCTATGGAAGTGGAGGGGAAGGATGGGAGGAGATGCTGGCTGTCTCCACAAATCTGGAGGCACATCCAGTCAGGAGGCAACAGGAATAAGTTGCGATGTTAATCCCAAGGTTCACAGATCACCAGCATGGTGTTTCCATTTTACTATCGACTTAAATATTGGTTATCATTGAGGATGTTGAACTTTGCTTCAAGAATATCCTGAGTACCACATTCTTTCACCAGTGCCCACAATCCGAAATGTAGCTAACAGTGCGCAAAATTCATGTCTGGGGATATTTTCTGCTCGATTGAGGTGATTATATTGCCGTTATTCACTCACAGAAAACAGCTTTTCAATTACATTCAAAGTTTAAATTAAAGAGGATACCCATTTAGCCTGATCCGTAGCTCTGTGCAGCACAACTGACGTCCAGTCAGTTGACCAGAAGTGTGATCCCTTAACACACCTCTTCATGACCTCACCGGTATGCTCTCAAATATCATCTGTTCAAAACACTAGAATAAACCCTGCAGGAAAAGGTGGCGTGATTCTGTCTCTGTTCATTCTCTACCTCTTTAAATGCTGATGTTGCTTTATGTCAGTCTTGACAAGGATGGCTGAAGCTCTTCTTTTTACCTGTGACAGGAAGCAAACTGTAATGGCTTTTCAACCAAGAACTGCAAAGTTCTTGAACAGCCAAGTGGTGTGGATGTACACTGGTGGTCTACAAAGAGACCCTTGATCTAAAGCTCCTGCTGGAAGATGGGTCTCGTTTTATGGTTATTGTACCTGTTTGCAAGTTTTTTAAATCCAATCAGCGTCATGAGCTGCTAGACCATGGTTGAGGAGCCCTCATTGTCCTGCAGAGAGCTTTTTACTTAAATGATATAAAAATAGATGGAACAGGGGACTACTGCAAAATGACAGACAGAGCCAGGAAACTGGGATTCATTTGCACGCTGAGCTGCTTGCAAACACACACACACACCCACACACACACACACACACACACACACACACACACACACACACACACACACACACACACACACACACACACACACACACACACACACACACACACACACACACAGAGTTCACATTGAGGGAGTGGATCCATTTTGGTTCTTTGTTCTCTATGCAAACAAGGTGCACAGGGGCTACATGTATAGAGCCAAAGATGCCCACCCACAGATTGGCACCGGCTCTCGCATTTGGTTACGGACATCTCATGAATATTAAGCCTTGATTAAAATTGTTTCTTGACGCTTACAGTTAGGCAACAACAATTTGTAAATCACAACATTCTGTAGCCACTGTGGTTGAAGTAGAAAACACACAATGCTATAGAAGCTCGGACAGGTCAGTGTCCTTTGCATAGCAAAGATAAAGATACATCACCAACATTTCGGGATTGAGCCCTTCATCAAGATATGAGAAAATGCTGGCAGACGTCTGAACAAAAGGTAGGGGAGGACAAAGACAGGAGATGATAGGAGGAGAAAGGAAGGAGGAGACAGCAGCGATGAGGGGAGGAGGGATGGCTGGGTGGGTGGAAGAACTGGAAAGATAGGAAAGGGAGAGGGGAAGAAAGGGCGAGCAGGATTAGTGGAAAGCAGTAAAGTCAATGCTAATGCCATCTGGCTGGTGGGTGCCCAGACGGAAAATAAGGTGTTGTTCCTCCAATCTGTGGGTGGTCAGGGTGGGACAATACACAAGGTCATGGACAGACATGTGAGCATGGGAGTGTGACTCAGAATTGAAATGTTGGCCACTGGGAGGTCATTATGGTTGCGAATGGAGCAGAGATGTTGAATGAAATAACCTCCCGGTCTCCCAGTCTTTTTTAAAAAGTAAAACTCCGCTCCACAGAAATACAATGATAGTTCAGAGTCTTTACCTCCTGTGGACACTGCAAAACCAGCTGAGATTCTCCAGCATTTCCGTATTTTTCCTTTGTCCCCCTCCTCCTCAGGGTGCCCAGCGCGCAGGGGCGAGGGAGCAATACCGACAGCTTTCATTGCCGAATCCAACAGGGAGAATGGGACACGTGGTGGCGATTGGCCTGGAGATGGTTCCAAGAGAGTGATAGGTTTCCGAAGTTGAGCATTGGTGGAAGATGGCGAACTTGGATGAGTGGGCTGATGCTGTGGTGATGGACCAGTTTCTGCACCACTTTGCATTGTGGGTAAAAATGCTAACATCTCTCTTGCTGTGCCCCATGCTGAGAATTCTACTCCAGCAGCCTTCTGGGCCCCTAAGCTCAGCCTACTCAGTCTAATGGCTAATCCACTGCAGGAACAACGATGAGGAGATTTTATACCAAGATTCACCAGGAAAGGAAATCAGTGATTGAATGGTCAATGATTTGAGAGTGCATATTTAAGGTAAAAGGGGAATAAGAACGGGCAGAATTTGGGGATGTGTTGGAGAGTTGAATTGATTGTTCATAGATTTCATCATCCAACTGGGCAAGTTGAATGCTTACGTACATTTTAAATCAACAGATATTTTACACGAGATATTGTTGAAGCTGAGTTAACAAAAACATTTTTTCAGAATTATTTGCAGATGTGGCCTTTTGACGAGTGTCTTCCTCCTCTTCCCCTCCTCCTCCTCCTTCACCCCTTCCCATCCTCACCCCTTTCCCTCTCCGCTACTCCCCCTCTTAACGCTGCTCCCCTTCTTCCCTCCTCTCTCTGCTTGCACCGCTTCAATCACTTGATCAAGTTAAGCCTGAAACGTTGGTTAAGAAATCATTATCTTTGTTGTGTTATGGACGCTGTTTGACCTGCTGAGTTTCTCCAGCATCGTGTTTCATTTCAACCGCGGTGTCTGCAGACTTTTGTGTTTTACTTCTTTCTTCCTTTCATTCACTCGATCAGTTTGACCCTAATTTCACAAGGAAGCCAATCAAATTGTGTTGAGAAGGAACATTTCAATGTCCATGGCCATTTCAAAGTAATGCCAAACTGGCCAAAATATTATTTGTAGAATATTCAAACCATCTTACAGGAAAGCACAGAAGCGAGTTATATTAGGTCAAAGATTACAGGTTATAGTGTTACAAAGACAAATTGCAGAGTATAGAGAAATGTTCGGTTAAAACAGTGCAAGATAATTATATTTAATCAACGTGATTCCAGATCCCTTTATTCTCATGTAATAAAAATAGTGCAATATCACATGGATTTTGCTTTTGTAAGGCAGATAAGCCATTAGCAGAAATTGCCTGAAGCTTTTCTTAGAGTCAAGAGAAAGAGAAGCAAAAGAGAGTCCCCCCAGGGTCTCTGAGTGTCCATAGAATCCCCTCCAGTGCTCCCGCAGCCTCCTCAGTCACACAGAGTCCAGTCCAAACCAAAGGCAACCCGAGCTCCAGATCCGAACTTCCAACACAATCAGGAAACCTTCAGTGCCCTCAGCTCCCTCCTCCATCGCTGTTCCAATACAGGTACCCCTTCAGCTAGTCTCCAGCAGTCCCCAGCCCAGTGTGAATTCATTGACCGCAGTCTGAAGCAGCCCATAGCCTGTGCGGGTTCCTTGCCTCGAGTCACCAGTTGCCTGCCTCCTGTGTGTTCTTCAGCTGAAGAGACCCTAACCGGTCCATCGCTATGGTTGCTGTCCCATGGATCATCTCCTCTGCTTCTCCTTCTCAAACAGGTGACGTTCTCCCTGTTTCCTGGTGGCCCTGCCCCAGTCTCTGCTTTCACGGAGTTTGTAACCCCTTGTGGCTGCTGCCAATCATTGGCGCTGCCATCTTGGGCACAGACCCCACGGTTACCGAATTTTCAAATAAATCCACTGTCAGCTTCATTTAAGTACCTGAGAACAGCAGAAAAGGAACTGGCCTTGAATCTGGAAGAACAAGAAGTGCCAGAAGAACTCAGCAAGTCAAGTGGAATCCATAAAAATAATAGACATTTGAAATTTCGGGTGGAAATCATGACAGGTTGGGTAATGTAACAGGGTGGGATGGATGTGTCAATTGGGAAGAGACCTCAGGGACATGATGAATTTCTTTAGGCTTCTAAGGAAATAGTCATTGGTGTACATTTTTCATCATACCCTGTTGGATCAGGGCAAGTTATTGGCGATATTTGCTCCTGAGAAAGCTCTCTGCTGTGCTCCCAGCACCATTGGAATATAAAACCCACCCGTTGGTATATGAAACCCACCCGTTTCCCAGTCAGTAACCAGATCCTTTCTTTTGGTAACATTGAAGGTGTGGTTGTTATCATGACACCAAACTCTCTGTCTCCTTCCCGTACTCTTGCCATTGTTTGGGAACCAACCTACGATGATGGTAGATGGGGTTAGAGCAGAATTTGGCCTCAGAATTAGGACTGTGTAAGGGGCTGATTACATAGCCTTATGGATTACTGTGGCAGGGATGTTGTCACCAATCCTCACCTACAGGTGCTCCGGATGGGATTAGTGACTCCATTTGGACAAGTTGCTCTCTGTAGGTTCACTCTCACATCTGAGACGGTGATCTTGGATATCCGAAGTGGATGGTGTTGACCCACTGGCCTTGTGTTCAAAACAAGTGTAAGAGTGTGTTGAGTTTGTCAGGAAAGACAGCATCGATGCAAGCGATTCTTCCCTGCTTCACTTTGTAGTTCTTGATAGCATGCATATCCTGCCATGAATGCCAGATGTCTATAAGCATAATCTGGGACTCCAGTAAGCCTGGCATTGCCTGTAGGTGTCCCCAATTGCCTTGTTTAGATCACACCTGGAGTTCTTCTATAGATTGGGGTTGGCCAACTTGAACCCTTCAGATCTGGACTTCAAAGGAGCGGGCAGCGTGTGAGTGGCTCAGGGTAGGAGTGGGGCTTTGAGGCTTTGGCTGACAAGGCTTTGGTGAGAAGAGGCTGAAGACGACTGTTTTTCAGGTAAGCTAATGTCAGGTAAGATCTTTGCATTTAAACAAAGAATAGTAATGGAGATAGCAGCTAGGGCAGTGAAATGTTCCAAATGACGGATGTAGGAATTCTGGGACAGCACAATTGTCCCTGATGACTACACCTGCCAGAGGTACATCCAGCTATAGCTCCTTTGAGAATAAGTTAGTGAACTGCAGCTTGATGAACTCTGGATAATTTGGGAGGCACAGGCATGGATGGACAGGAGCTTCAGGGAGATAATCACTCCCAAAAGTCAGGAGGCAGGTAGCAGAGTGAGTATTAGGAGAGGGAAGGGGAATAGGCAGACAGTGCAGATGATCTCTGCAGCCGTTCACATCAAAAAGTAAGTATATTGTTTTGGATATTGTTGTGGGATGGGGTCGATCTACCAGGGACAAAGTATGACCCTTCAGCTCAGAAAGAAAGTGGGGAGAAGAGGAGAGCTATGGTGAGTGGTTGGCTTGGCAAGCAGACAGGAGACTGTGAACAGATCGAGGCTCCCAGATGGTATGTTGCCTCCCAGGTGCCAGGGTTAGGGACGTCTCTGATCAAGTCCACAGCATTTTCAGGCAGGAGGGTAAGCAGCTATGGTTTCCAGTTGGAGAACACGCCAGAGTAAGGAAGATAATGAAATGACTGCAAGTGTTGAAATGAAACATGACTGGTACAGAGAAGAGAGATGCTGCATAACCTCTGATCTTTTCCAGCACTTTTATGTACTGTGCTCGAGAAGCCAAAGTCGAGTTTAAAACTGTGACCAACACAACAAGGACAACACTCATGCCTGAAAAATAATTTCCACAATTACAAAAGATATTAGGTGTTATCTGCAAACTTTGTCAGGAAACCATTTAATCCACAATCTAAGCCGTGAATATACATTGTAAAAAGAAGCGGCCCCAACACCGACCCTTGCGGAACTCCACTAGGAGCAGGCAACCAACCAGAACAGGATCCCTTTATTCCCACCCTTTGCTTCCTGCCTATCAGCCAATACTCTGAGGGTGCCATTTATGTTGTTGCCTGTCTTCCTGAGGCAGCACCTCATATAGATGTCTGCAATGGATGGGAGGTCAGAGCCTGTGATGGATCTGGATGTGTTTGTTACCTTTTGTGTTCCTGGACATTCAAATTACTAAACCAGTTCTATGAATAAAGGAAATTCCAAGTTCTCTTACAATATATTTAAAAGTGATTGAGAAAAAGAGTGGGAGCTGGCATATTGAGTGGATACAGTTTATTTTCCTCTAATTTAGCTTTGTAGTCCCACCCTTCGAATTAGCCGGCAATCCTTTCTGCATTCCTATTCTCCAAACAACTATTTACCACCTTTTTAAAATCACCATATATTTTACTTGGATACTAAATATACATAATTTATTTTGTTCTCATATTAATATTGCCATGAGGTTTGTTGGGGACAGTTCTACAATCTATTTCATGCAAAGATTTTTTTACATCTTTCCCATTGATTACTTTTATGTTTATCTTAAATTTGTGCCCTTTGGTTAATGTTCTGCCAAGCAGTGGAAATAATCTATTACTTTTGGCCTTATTATTAATTTTCATCATCCTGAAGGTACCTTTCCAGCATACCAAAGCCACATCAGCAATAGTGAATATAGTTCTAGCTTCTCAAACATCCTCAAAAATGTAATATTTCACCCTGTTAAATGATGATTCTCAGTTGAATCTTTTCCATTTCATTTCTACTCAGCCCAGAGCTGAAACCAATAATCCATGAATAATCTATTCTAAGATGTAAAAATTCAGTTCTACCTCTGTCCTTTTTTAGATTTTGCTTCCCGAAGCAAAATTAAAATACATTTTGTCCCCCTTATCCCTGTTTTTCTCATTTATTGCAATTCAGTAAATGGGTGTCCCTGAGGACAACCTTTATATTACCCAATCCTCATTCCACTTGGTGGTGGCATGCCTTCTCAACCACTGCAACTCTTCTTCTGAAGCTACTTCCACGGAACTATTAGATCACCAGAACCAGAATTTTCATCCAGCAGTGTGGGAGTGGTGAGATATTTCCATGTCAAAATTGTGTGCACGGAGTTGTGAACGCAACTCAGGCCACCACATGAACCAATCTTAGGAAAGCAACCAGCATATTAAAGGGAACACCCCACCAAGGTGATGCTTCCCATCGGTCAGAAGATACACAAATTTGAAAATGCTCACGTCCAGTCTCAAATACAGTTTCTTTCCCACTGTTATTAGACACTTGGATGGGCCTCATTAGCATAAGTTGATGCCTTACTTTCAATTTTAAGAGCAGTTTGCTCAAATTTACAGTATCTGCATATTTTATGTTTCTCGAGATTGTCTAATATTAATGGTCAACTAAATGCCCAATATTCCCATGACTTGGTTTAAAATTTGATCTGATCTGCATTAAGCTCCATTTCTTTATTTTCCTCATTATAATTTACTTGATTAATATTGTTTCTCACTCATCTTTAGAATATAGAACATTATAGCACAGTACAGGTTCACTGGCTCACAATGCTTTAAATTTTAAATTTAGACTTACAGCACGGCGACAGGCCCTTTCCACCCTTGAGCCTGTGCCACCCAATTATACCCAATTAATCTACACCCCCCCCCCCACCGCGGTACGTTTTGAACGGTGGGAGAAACCATAGCCCACAGGGATAACCCACGCAGACATAAGGAGATGCACTGTGACAGATTATGTTATATTTTATATTGTATATAGATGTTTTAAAGGATATAATTTGTGGGGTTTATTTTAGTGTACATCACAAACATATACAAACATTTCTCAATACAGATCTCATTTAAAATGCCAGAGCTTTGCTCAAGCCAGACAGTCCAGGTTCCAAGTGCCTTTGTAAAGACAATGGAAACTGCTTTGCTGACTTCACAAGTAGGTGTTAATTGGGCATGCTGTGGAGTTATGGATTATTTTGATTTGGAAAGCAACAGATGAACGGACTCAGAAGATTGTCTGAATGCAGTTTGCTCTTCTAAGATCATCATGTGGTTTTGCGAGCAGAGAGTGAGAGAGAGGAGACAGAACAGACTTTCTCTAAGAGAGAGAGAGAGAGAAAGAGAGAGACTGCTGGTTTTCTGCAGTGGCTTTTGGAAGCTTGTTTGAAACCTCATTTTGAAGATGGCTGTGAGTTCTGAGTTCAGCCTGTAAAAGCCCTTGTGGTCCATACAAGAGGAGATGGATGGCTGTAACATGTTTCGCCTGAGATAAGGGAAATAGAAAAGGAACTCTGTGGTGACCTGAAAGAAAGAGGCTATCATCTGGAAAACCCTGATGGGGCAAGTTTCTTTGGCAAGACACTGAAATGGCTGATCAGAAGGATCAGTTTGTGTGTGTCGAGCGAGCACAAATCTCTCTCTGAAAATCAACAAGAACCTTCCTGAGCAGTAACCATTTACCTTTCAAGCACAAGAGCTTGGTGACAATTCATAAATGTTAAATTCTGTGCACAGTATAAGATTTGCCTGATACCGGTGAACTTGGAGTGAGAAGTGAGATTGGACTGTGAATCAAAGAACTTTTCTGAACTTACATACATGTGCCCTTAGAATGAGAAGGGGGTTAAGTTGGGTTAAGTTAAATAGTAATAAGTTAAAGTTTGATCCTGTTTTTATGTTTATAGAAAATTAAAAGTAACTTTTTTTAAGTAACCATTTGTCTTGGTGAATTTCTATTGCTGCTGGGTTTTGGGGTCCTCTGGGCCCATCAGATTACAAACTCCTCATAGAGAGCATGGAATTCAAACCCTGGTCCCTATCACTGGTGTGGTAAAGGCGTTGTGCTATGTTAACCATGATGACAAATACCAACAAACTAATTTTTCTCTACCTCACACCCATAACCCCCAGTCTAAGAATCTTTCAAATGTATCAGTCTCCCATGCACCCACTGCTCTGTGTAAAAAAAACACCCCTGATGTCTCCCTTAAACATCCCTCCCATCACTTTGTACAGATGTCCTTTAAAACATTCCTTTTGCCGATATATGTTTTTCGATGTGAATTTGCCTTCCATTTTGTCTGGGCAATGTTACTTTTTAATCTGTTTCTTCACTTAATTTCTAAACCCATTGTTCCTGACTTTTATTTTTCTTTTTTGGCATCTATTCTCACATACAATCTAATGATATAATGTTAAGTATACTTACTGGTTGCATTACATTGTGGTATGACAAACCGAGGGGCCTCGTTAAGCACAGGGCTGTAGAAGGTAGCAAACATAGCCAAGTCCATCACAAGCTCTGACCTCCCGTCCATTGAATGTATCCATGTGCGACACTACCTCATGAAGGCAGTTGACATCATTAAGAACCCCTATCACCCTGTTCACACCTCTTCTCACTGCCACCTTTGGCCAGAAGGTATTGAAGCCTGAAGACCAGCCCATCCAAGTTCAAAAACAGTTTCCAAGAGCTATCAGGCTCTTCAACACAATCAGGGACAAATCTGACACCACAAAAACTCACTGCTGCAAAGTCACTATTTTTTCTTGCATAAAGATCATTGTGAATATTTCCAATCTATCTTTTGCATTAATGTTTCTTTTTAAGTCATTTTATGATAGTTTTGCAGTATTTTTCTCAATGAAGCACCTGTTCAGATGCAGGAATTGTGGTGCACCTGTACATTGCACAATGGCAATAAACTCAGTAGGGCTATCTATGGTTACTGATTCTCATTATAATATCTTGGAGAGAGAGAGAGGGCAGTAACTTCACCTTGGACTTTAGTTCCCATATAGACAAATAGATGGATGCTTCTACACAAATCATTGCAAAGGTAATAGGATTGTTTGTCACTGCTGGGACATTTTAGGAAGCTAGGGAAGAAATTGCAGAAAGGACAGAGATATTTGTACTATCATTAGCCACTGAAAAATTGGAGGGTGAAAGAGGCTGTGGCATTAATTTAGAAAGGCTGGATGATAAGCTTGGGACCTATGGACCGGTGAGCCTAACATCAAAGCTGGGAAAGTTATCGGAGGGATCACTGAGAGAAGGATGCACTTGCATTTGGAAAAGCAAGGCTGATTAGGGATGAAAAAACAATGCTGGAGAAACTCAGCAGTTCAAACCATGGCCTTTATATAGCAACATTGCTCTGCAAAGTACACTGACCTGCTGAGTTTCTCCAGCATTATGCTTTTACTTCAATGGTCACGGTATCTGATTAGGGATAGTCAGCATGACTTTCTGCGTAGAAAATTTTACCTGATGAATTTTTGGCTTTATGGCTTTTTGAAGATGTAACAAAGAAGATTGATGAGGGCAGGCTGAAAGATATCATCTATGTGGACTTCTGTAAGGCCTTTGATAAGATTCCGCGTGGTAGGCTTGTCCCAAAGGTCAGATCACATGGGATCCAGGGTCAGCTTTCCAACTGGATACAGAATTGGCTTGGTGGTATGGAGACAGAGGGTGGTGGGGAGGCTGGTTTCATGGACTGGAGGCCTGTGGCTAGGGGTATGCTGGAGGGAAAGGCCTGTTCTACATTTATGTTCATGGTCTGGATGAGAATGGAGGTGGCATGATTAGTAAGTTTGCAGATGACACTAAAATTGGTGGCGATGTGGATGTGGAAGGTTATCCAAGATTACAAGGGGATCTTGATCAACGGAGTCAGTGGGGGAGGAATGTAGTTTAATTTGGACTACTGTGATGTGTTGCATTTTGCTGAGTAAAACCAGGCCAGGACTTAGACAGTAATTAATAGAGCCCTGAGAAGTGTTGTCGAACAGAGATCCAGATGTAGAGGTACATAGTTCCCCAAACTTGGTGACAGGGGTGGATAGGATGATGAGAAAGGTGCTGTCACCTGTCAGAGCAATGAGTACAGGAGTTGGGACAAGATTAGATCACATTTTGAATAACTGTGTACAGTTCTGGTTGCCTTGCTACATCTAAGAAAGGTTCTTAAATTCAAAAGGATGCAGGAAAGATTCACAAAGATGTTATTGGGACTGTGGGCTTGAATAATTGGAGAGAGGCTGGATAAGCTAGGACTTTTTCACAAGAGCATAGCAGACGGGGGGAGGAGAGGGTATCTTATAGAGGTATATAAAGTGAGGACTCTATGACTTCTTAAGGTGGTACTTAACCAACATTGTAATTGCTACATAAGATAGCAATATCCTAATTTTGCCAAGGACTTATGTAGTACACTACAGATGGAATCCAACTCCATGCTAAGTAGCTCTCTTGACAAGGAATGAGTAAAATACAGAGGAAAAGGTGGGTGTTTCCAGCAGGCATGCTGGCAGTGGGTTTTATGGTTTTTTTCTGTCAGGTAAGATTTTTGTCACAACACAGTGTACAGGCAAATACAAAAATGGAAAATTCACATCAGGCACAAATCCATTAAGATTTTGATGTCAAAGGTTTACATTTAAAGGCAAGATTAGTGCATTAGAAACTGCTGACACCATTGTTCTCACATTTTACAATTGCTAGAATTGCTTTCATAATATTTATTGCCAATGAATTTCTCTTCTACAAAACAATAAAAATGAGAGAACTGTGGTATATTTTGTCACAAAATACTTCAAAAATTACTTCTAATTTGCAAAGCGAAGCCAATGAAGCTACTGCCTTGTAACAAACACAAGAATCCTGTGAACACTTTTGCTCAGTAATGAGGGTCCAGAATAAATCTATTTTACTCTGTGAAAACTCGACCTTCCGCATAGATTTAAATCTGACTGGTTATGCGGATTTGTTAGGACAACCAATGGTCATGATGACGTTTTAAAACAGAGCATCCTTTTCAGAGCCTGCCAAAAACACCTTTAACAAAAGAAAATATTACATCTGTTGGCAAAGTTCAAGCATTGCATTTGGAATGAACAAATTCCACAGTAAATATTAGTGCGATGTGGTTGCAGCACCAGTAACGCAGGTTCTAAACTGGTACTATCTGTAAGGAGTTTGCACTTTGCTTTCCTATGTGGGTTTCCTGTGGGTGTTCTGATTTTCTCCCACCTTTCAAAAATGTATGAGGAATGTAGGTTACTTGAGGTATTTGGAGAGCATGGGCTTGTGGGCCAGATAGGCCTGTTATCGTGCTGTAAGTCTAAATTTAAAAAATTAAATTAACTACTGTAGATCTTTATTACATTAAGCCATGTTTTCAATCAGTGTATCAGTCTCTAATGTGATGTTATAATATTTGCCAACAGACTATATTTCTTCTATTACACTTTAATAACTCTAAGGGGGTTAGTAAGTTAATTGGACACATGGATATAATTGGGCAGTGTGGACGTGTGGGCCGGAAGGGCCTGTTACTGGGCTGTGTCACTAAAAATAAAATAAAAGGACCTGGCACACACAGCCTGGAAAACATTAGCGACTTCAAGTAATTCAACATAGTACCAAAGGGATGTGGAATTAGAAGGAGCAGGGATGAAGTTTTCCACTGCAGGACATTCAAAACATCTCTTTCTTCAACAATCATGACCCCCCACCCCCATCATTGATGAAGCTCTATCCCCATGCTCCAACATTTTATTCTGTTGAAGAATGAAGGAAGGGCATTATCAATGACAATGAACTCCAAAGTGCTCCCTCTAACAGTCACATGTACCTCTCCCCAAACCTTTTGACCAATCAGAGGGATCATTCTCTTCATGAGACCCTGGTTTGATCTTTTGTCCATGCTCATCCTTCCCACTCTCCCCCTGGCATTTCTCTTACAGTCTATGTAAGATCTGCCCATATATGACCTCCCATCTGCTCCATCTCCAGCCATAAACCGACCTTCCACATGTAGTCAAAAACAAAAGTCTGCGACGCTGATTTCAGAGTTCAAATTTATTGCCAGAGTAAATACATAACATTTGCACACAACTCTGAGATTCCTTTTCCTGTGAATGTAGTAAAGACAGAGAGATGAAGGAGGAACTCATCCAGTCTTGTGGCATTTTAAGCATGAGCCTTCAGATTCAGATTTATTGTCTTTTTACTGCAGGTGAGGCAGAATTAGCATATACTGTATTCGGTGCTCCAGGTTTGGTTAAATGGGATTCACTGTAAGGGATAGTATAGGCAGGAGGGACTGAATGGTCACCGTTAACATTTAACATAAGCACAACACAAGTCACAGTCCAGCGAGTGACAATTTGATACATTGGAAGAACTGAGGGAAGGTTTGACGCAGTCTGTTCCAGAATTCGATACATCTGCAAAAACATTGTGATTTTGTAAAAGGAGACCCATTCTGACTCTGAAGAGAAAACGACTTTTTGAAGCAGCTCTTGTGGCCGTCCATTATTGTGGAATTCAGAGCAAAGCATGCTCTGTGAAGGACTGGGCCTTTTCAATGGATAGACCTGTGCCAGAAGGGTCTTTGTGGGAGCAAATTGCTTCATTTTGAGTGTGTCTGACAGTGGAGGTCACTTGGAGAGACCGGTGTTGGGGTTTTAGAAGCTTCGTGGAGGACACTCAGTTCGGTTCTTGCCTGCAAAAGGACCAGGAGTGTTATGACCACAGCTCGTGAGGATGGACATTTCTTCAAAGGCAGCGCAAGGAGAATTCATGACTCTGTAGCAGCCACAACTCCAGTCTTCCCATCAGATCATCATTAATTCTGGGCATCAAATTTCAAAGGTCAATGCTTCAACACTGCATTTGAAAGTCATACACACACACACACACACACACACACACACACACACACACACACACACACACACACACACACACACACACACACACACACACACACACACACACACACACAGCTGGGGATAGATATAGTGTCGAGGAAAATTTAAGAGTAAGAGATAAAATCAGTGTTTTAAAATTAAACACTGTCTGGTTCATTCTCTATTGCTGTTTGTTAAGCACGGTTTGTAACAATTGGTAGTGCAAAATGTAGACAAGTAAACAAATAAAGAAATGTAAACAAACTGACTGCAATACAGAGAGAAAATAAATAAATAAAATGCAAAAGTAAGATTCTTTCATTGACTGAGTTAGTCATTGAGGAGTCGTGATGGTGGAGGAGTATGAGTTTCACATGCATCTCCTCTAACCTCAGCTAATGCTCCTGTTGTGGTCTCCTCTACATCGGCAAGACCAAATGTAGACTGGACTCCCATGTGGCTGTCATCTGTCCAGACACACCAGCTGCAGCTCCCTGTCACTTCCCACATAGATCTGAATAACCTCGGCGTCATCTTCTACCAGGGCGAGGCCCAATCCACAAGACGTTCAAGTTCAAGTTTATTATCATCTGACTGTGTAGGAGTTTAGAAACAGTTATTATTTTAATGGTAGGAGTTCTGAAACAGTTATAGAAGGTAGAAAGAAAAAAGCAATGAAAAAGCTAAAATGTTCTTTGTGTAAAATGGCGCATGAAAAAGCAGAACAAAGTAAACAAGATAACAGAGAAAATTAAGCAGACATAGAAATATGCACGTACACACAAAGAGCTTGTTTAATAGGGGGTGGGGAAAGGAGGTGTGATAAGAGAAACAGGATAAGAGAAAGTTGGAGTCAGTCAAGAGTCAGACGAATAGGGAAAAGTGCCAAACCAATCCAAGAAGGACAAACGTAAGACAAATGTAAGGGGAGGTGAAGTGAAAATTGTATAAAAACAAAGAGGCTTCCCGCCCTCGAGGTACTTTCCCGAGGTAAGGGGAGAGTACCCAACCTTGCAATGTTGTAACTATAAATAAATGTTCTTTGCTCTCAACTTTTGTCTCGAGCATATTTTGTGAACGCGAAGGCACTTCTCACAACTGTACATATACAATCTGATGAAAGAGCATTACTCCAGACCACACACAATTTACAGTACATAATAATCACATCCATAAAGATATAACTGAAAACAAATTTATTTAAATATTTTGGGTTGATTTAGTGAGGGGAGAAGCTATTTCCCAGCCAAGCAGTCCTGATTTTGATGCTCCTATGCCACCTTCTTGATGGTAGTGGATCAGAGGTACTGAGTGCTGAATGGAAAGGGTCCTCTAGAATTATTTGAGCCTTATTTAAGCAACGCTTCTGGTAAATGTTTTCAATAGAAGAAAGGGATACCCCAGTGATCTTCTCAGCCATTTCAGTAATCCTCTGTATTGACTGCGGTCTAATACTTGGCAGGTATCGTCCCACACACAATGTTGCAGCCAGTCAGGACACTCCCAATCATGCTCTTGTAAAATGAGGTCAAGATGGGGGCCAGTAGCCTTACTTCCTCAACCTCTTTAGGAAGTGTAGGTGCTGCTGTGCCTTCCTGACTAATGAGGAGATGTTGTGGGCCCAGGATAAGTTGCCCGTTTTATCCATCTCATATGAAAACCTCATGACATCAAAGCTGAATTTTCCAGGATCAGATTTCCCCAACCTGAGCTGGATCCACTGTTTCCATCTGTTCTTTTTTTAAAACTTAGAGATAATGGAACAGGTCAGGTGTCAAGACTCTCAGTGGGTGAACATTTCAAAGAAAATGATCACAACTCCCACTCTTTTACCGTAGCCCTGGAGAAGGACAGGAATAGACCATTTGGGAAAACATTTAATTGGGGTAGGGGAAAATATGATGCCATTGGGCAGGAGCTTGGGAGGATGAAGAGGGAGCAGATGTAGGGGGGGGAAATATGGCAGAAATGTGGCAGATGTTCAGGGAATATTTGTATGGCACTCTGCACAAATATATTGAGGCAGGGAAAGGATGGTAAGGTGAAAGAACCATGGTGTACAAGGGATGTAGAAAATCTTTTTAAGAAGAAAAGCTAGATAGGAACTGATGGAGTCCAGAGAATTACAAGATTGTCAGGAAAGAGGTTAAGAAAGGATTTAGGAGAACTAAAAGAGTCCATGAGAAGGCCTTGGCGAGCAGGATTAAGGAAAACGCCAAGGCCTTCTATAAGAATGTGAAGAACAAGAGGAAGAGTCGTGTGAGTATTGGACCAATCAGCAGTGACAGTGGAAACGTGTGCATGGTCTCGGAGAAGGCAGCAGAGGTCTTTTGTAAATACTTTGTTACACTATTCACCAAAGAAAGGACCTTGGCAATTGCGTGGATGACTTAAAGTGGACTGAAACATGAACATGTTGATATTAGAGGATGCATTGGAGTTTTTGAAAAGCATGAAGTCAGTAGGGCCAGACAAGCTTTATCCAAGGCTCCTGTGGGAAGCAAGGGAGGAGATTGCTAAGCCACTGGCGATGATCTTCGAATTGTCACTGGGGACAGGGGAAGTACCAGAGATTGTAGGGTTGCAAATGTTTCCTTGTTCAAGAAAGGAAATTATAGACCAGTGAGTCTTCCTTCAGTGGTGGGCTAGCTGTTGGAGAAGATCCTGAGAGACAGGATTTACAAGCATTTAGGGAGGTATAATCTGATTAGGGATAGTCAGCATGCCTTCATCAGGGGAAGGTCGAGTTTCATGAGCCCATATGATTTCTTTGAGGATGTAACTAAGCACATTGATGAAGTTTGAGTGGTGGATGTAGTCTATATGGATACACTAACGCCTTTGATAATGTTCCCCATATTAGGCTCATTGAGAAAGTAAGGAGGCTTAGAATCCAAGGAGGCCTTGCTCTGTGTTCGATTGCCCAGAGGGTGGTTGTAGATGGTTCATATTCTGCATGGAGTTCAGTGATCAGTGGTGTTCTGCAGGGGATCTGTTCTGAGACCCCTCCTCTTTGTGATTTTTATAAATGACCTGGGCGAGGAAGTGGAAGGGTGGGCTAGTAAATTTGTGATGACATAAAGTTTGGTAGTGTTGTGGAGGGTTGCCAAAGATTACAGAGGGACATTGATAGGATGCTGAGCTGTGCTGAGAAGTGGCAGATGGAGTTTAATCCAGAAAACTGTGAAGTGGTTCATTTCGGGAGGTCAAATTTGCAGATAGAATACAAGGCTGAGCAGTGTGGAAGAACTGTGAGAACTTGGCATCTGTGTCCACAGGATGCTCAAAGATGCTGTACAGGTTGATAGTGTTGTGAAGATATAGTGTTTTGGCCTTCATTAACCATGGGTTTGAGTTCAAGAGTCATGAGGTAATGTTGCAGCCAAACAAGACCTAGTCAGACCCCACTTGGAATATTGAGTTCAGTTCTGGTGACCTCATTACAGGATGGATGTTGATGAAATAGAGAGGGTGCAGAGGTGATTTGCAAGGACATTTCCTGGATTGGAGAGCATGCCTTATGAGGAGAGGTTGAGTGAACTTGGCCTTTTCTTCTTGGAGTGACGGAGGGTGAGATGTGGCCTGACTGAGGTGAATAAGATGATGAGAGGCATTAAATCATATGGATGGCCAGAGGCTTTTTCCCAGGGCTGAAATGGCTAACACCAGGGGGCAAAGGTGCTTGGGAGTAAGGAAACGGGATGTCAGAGGTGAGTTTTTGACACAAAGATAGATGGATGCCTGGAATGCGCTGCCAGCAATGGTGCTGGAGGGAGGTACAATAAACTATTTTACAAATGATTAGAAAAATGGAGAGTTCCACAGTAGTTAGAGTAGTTTATTAGGTCGGCACAATGCTATGGCCCATCGACCCAGTACTGTGCTGTAGCTTTCTATATGCTATATGGCACAGTAAAAGGTCCTTGCAGCCCTGAGCCCACATTGCCCAAATACACCCATGTGACCAATTAACCTTGTAACCCTGTAGGTCTTTGGAATGTGGGAGGAAACCGCAATACCCGCTGTAAACTCACAAAGACACTGGGAGAACGGAGAAACTCCTTACCGGCAGTGCTGGATTTGAACCCGGTTTGCTATCACTGTAATCTTCTCTTCTTTGGCTTGGCTTCGCGGACGAAGATTTATGGAGGGGGTAAAAAAGTCCACGTCAGCTGCAGGCTCGTTTGTGGCTGACCAGTCCGATGCGGGACAGGCAGACACGATTGCAGCGGTTGCAAGGGAAAATTGGTTGGTTGGGGTTGGGTGTTGGGTTTTTCCTCCTTTGCCTTTTGTCAGTGAGGTGGGCTCTGCGGTCTTCTTCAAAGGAGGCTGCTGCCCGCCAAACTGTGAGGCGCCAAGATGCACGGTTTGAGGCGTTATCAGCCCACTGGCGGTGGTCAATGTGGCAGGCACCAAGAGATTTCTTTAGGCAGTCCTTGTACCTTTTCTTTGGTGCACCTCTGTCACGGTGGCCAGTGGAGAGCTCGCCATATAATACGATCTTGGGAAGGCGATGGTCCTCCATTCTGGAGACGTGACCCATCCAGCGCAGCTGGATCTTCAGCAGCGTGGACTCGATGCTGTCGACCTCTGCCATCTCGAGTACCTCGACGTTAGGGGTGTGAGCGCTCCAATGGATGTTGAGGATGGAGCGGAGACAGCGCTGGTGGAAGCGTTCTAGGAGCCGTAGGTGGTGCCGGTAGAGGACCCATGATTCGGAGCCGAACAGGAGTGTGGGTATGACAACGGCTCTGTATACGCTTATCTTTGTGAGGTTTTTCAGTTGGTTGTTTTTCCAGACTCTTTTGTGTAGTCTTCCAAAGGCGCTATTTGCCTTGGCGAGTCTGTTGTCTATCTCATTGTCGATCCTTGCATCTGATGAAATGGTGCAGCCGAGATAGGTAAACTGGTTGACCGTTTTGAGTTTTGTGTGCCCGATGGAGATGTGGGGGGGCTGGTAGTCATGGTGGGGAGCTGGCTGATGGAGGACCTCAGTTTTCTTCAGGCTGACTTCCAGGCCAAACAAGAGAAACTTGTCCGTGAACTACTCTTTGCAGATGATGCCGCTTTAGTTGCCCATTCAGAGCCAGCTCTTCAGCGCTTGACGTCCTGCTTTGCGGAAACTGCCAAAATGTTTGGCCTGGAAGTCAGCCTGAAGAAAACTGAGGTCCTCCATCAAACTGAAAACTATCACTGTAATAGCACCGTGGTAACCACTATACTAACTGGAGCTGTTGCCATTTTCCAAGTATTTGTTTCCATTCAATTCCCCTCCTCCTCAGTGGTCTCCTCCCCCACCTGTCCCCTGACTATTCCTCTCTATCCTTACCCCCTCCCCAGATCTCTGCTTCTCCCTCACTACAACCCTTTTATGTTTCGTAATTTTCATTCCCACCTTATTTTCAAAAAAGTTCAAAGTTCAGCTTTATTGTCAGACTACATATATGTAAGCACAAAGAAGGCTCGCCAGCGGTTATACTTTGTGAGGTGTTGGAGGAGATTAGGTATGTCAGCGAAAACTTCTACAGGTGGGCCGAGGAGAATATTCTGGCTGGTGGCATCACTGCCTGGTATGGAGGCACCAATGCTCAGGACAAGAATAAACTTCAGAGGGTTGTTAACTCGCCCTGCAACATCACAGGCACCAGACTTCACTCCATCGAGGACGTCTACATTAGGCGGTGTCTTAAAAAAAGCAGCCTCTATCCTCAAGGACCTCCACCATCAAAGCCACACCCTCTTCACTCTGCTACCATTGGGGAAAAGGTACAGGAGCCTAAAGATGAGCACTCAGTAGCACAAAGACAGCTTCTTCCCCGCTGCCATCAGATTCTTGAATGAACCAAAGACACTGCCTTACCTTTCAAGCACTATGATTTTTTAAATTTATAATAGGGTTGTATGCTGGTTATAATATGAATGTTTGATATTATGAATATAATATGACGCTGCCGCAAAACACCAAGTTTCATGACTTGTTCATGACAATAAATCCTGATTCTGATATACAACCCTGAGATTCTTTTTTCTGCGGGCAAGGCAGAATTTCTACTTGTAGGTAATGCAAACGAAAATACATTCAAGAAAAGATATCTATACAAAAGAGAGAAATGTAAGCAAGAAGGAAGTGCAAACAAGCTGTGCAATACAGAATAATAATATTCAATAATAAATAATGTGCAAAGTACGAGTCCTTCAATGAGTCCCTGATTGAGTTAGTTGTTGAGGAGTCTGATGGTAGAGGGGGAGCAGCTGTCCTTGAACCTGGTGGTGCGAGTCCTGTGGCACCGAGACCTCTTTCCTGATGGCAGGAGCGAGAACAGAGTGCGTGCTGGCCAGTGTGGGGTCCTTGATGATCGCTGCTCTCTGATGGCAACGCTCCCTGTAGATGTGCTCAATGGTGGGGAGAGTTCACTTGTGATGTACAGGAATCCACTTCCTTTACAGGGCTTTATGCTCAGGGGCTTCGGCGTCTCCATACCAGGCTGTGATGAAGCCGGTCAGCGCACGACTCATCTACTGAAGTTTGATTTACTAAACTTTAGCAAACTCCTAAAAAAGGGTGCCCCTCCAAAAATATGACTGTGCATTTTGCTCGGTGAGTGCTGCTTGACCCTCCAGCTTCTCTTGGTTTGCACAATTCCAGCATCTGCAGTTCTTGTGTCTCTAGGGTGGAAGGAACAATGATCCCTGGAAGATGATTGGCTGGAGCTTTGTCCTTTTCTCAGTTCACACCAAGGAAATAACTTGAGATCCAACAAACTTCAAACCATACACTCTTTATTAGCAAACGTACATAGCTTCAGTAATATACAGAGACTCACTCATAAAGCTTGGATATCCATTACTAAGTGAGTCGGGAAGAAGGACCAAGGCCTGCTACTTAAACATCAGTGGTCACGTACACTAGCATATTTCATCCAGACAACCTTTATAAAAAGTTCTGAGTTACTTCACGCTGCAGGCATGTCCTGTATCAGTCTGGAGCATCTCAGCCTTGATCAGCAAAATGGGTAGTAATCAGGACGGTGCTGTCAATTTCTCTGCAGCCATTGTAAGCATAATTCGCAACTGTTAAACTGCTAATAGGAAGTTCAAGGCGGTGAACAAGTTTAAATGTATCCCAATCCTTCCTGCTGTTTTATACAATTCTTCATGCCGACTCCAAAATTACAGATCTTGACCAATCTCTCTTTTCATGCTCTAACACTTTCACATCACAGTGGCAAATATAGAACCGGCCACATTAGCACTAGGTTCAGGGGAATAGGTTTAAGACGGAGATGAGAAAAACTCTACCCAGGGAAGTGGTTGAAGTGACTTCATTCAACATATTTAAGGTTCAGTTAGATAGATTTTTACATAAAAACGGAATGAAGGGATATGGAGAAAAGGCAGGTAGGTGGAGTTAAGTCAATGATCAGATCTTATTGAATGGCGGACCAGACTCGATGGGCTGGATGGCCGTCTCCTGCTCCTATACTTATGTTTTGCACTCGTTAATAAAATTCCAAGGGCTCTGTGGAGCCAATAACCTATGCCAGTCTCTGGGCGACACAGATCCCTCATGGACATTACAGGGCTTGTGGAAAGCTGGCATTGGTTGAGCTAAGTGCCATGCACAAAAGTGCTAGAGAAAGCCAGCAGGTCATGCAGCATCCGTAGTTAGTCAAGGGCAACCAACGACTTGGTCCTGGGACCTTCATCATGAAAGGGCTGGTTGAGTTAACACTCTCTCAAAAGTGGATGAGTGAAGGGTCCTAAACCACGAGAAAGTCAGCATGGTAGGTGGAATTTTATAATCAACTTTTAGAATATATTGCAAAGGCAAGCTGGACCAAATTCTGCAGTACAACAAGGATTTATTTCCATTGAAGTTGGAAGCAATACATGCAGTACACACCAATCTTCTTGAATAAGTTCAAGTTCAATACTTCAACAGTCTCGAACATTATTTCTGTGAATTTTGAAAAGATTTAATGGCGCTGCTACTCTGACAATCCCTTTTTCTCATGAAACAAAAGCTTTCATCATTTTGTCCCAAAAGTAACAGAAAAAAGGCTAATTTCTGCTCCAAAATTCCAGCCACTGAGAAGATTAATCCTGACTTTACAAAGAGAACTCACATTGAAAAATAGATCTGACCCCATCCAAGCCCCAAGCAAGCTTGACCATTTTCTGTTCAAAATGGTCAAAATAACTTAATTCAGATTTACATGGATTTATTTTCTGGTTTTACAATAATCTGTGAAGTCTCTCCACTGGCCTGTCAGTGAAACATATATTCCTTCTGAACTCGCAAGGAATATATTAATACACTATTCAGTGTTTCAAAGAAAAAATGTTCATAATCATTTCCAGTTTATTTTATTCAATTTTTTTAACTTCACAATCACATGCAGGTTTAGATAAATTAAGATGAATTGTGGCATTGTGGAAGAGGGGAGCGCTTTAGTTTTCCATGCCCAAGAGGAATTATTCCTATTAGAGACTTGTATTGAATCTTAAGGTGTCTTTGAATCCTTTGTATTTGATGATAGGTGGACATAATCTTTTCTTCTCTTCAAAGAATTCTCATTCACATCATTAAAGATTTCAAATTGTTTATGTGTTCCTCACAATGTGACGCACAACTTGGTTCCTTCTGTGAAGATAATGATTTTTATAGACCTATTGAGATTGCTTATTTTCAATGATGTATTCAATTCAGGAACATGTCTGCATTGCTTCAGTTTGCCTAATTATTAAAATGAAACAGCTTTATTATGTTCCAGTTGGTCTGGAATCTGTCACTGTTTTCCGTCAAAAGGAAGCCGTTTTCACTGGCCTAACCTTGGTTCTGCTGCATCCTGTGCTTTTCAATTCTTTTCTGACCCTCAATTCAGTCCTGCCTGTGCTGCAGCTGAAAGGGCAAGGAACTAACCATCATCTCCTCTCCACCCAAAACCCCACCACCTATTCTTCTGGTTGCTTGCTATTTTTTATCCTTGATCAAGTGCCTTGGCTTAGCCAGAATTGGGAATTTCACAAGCTGCTGGAGATCACCGCACAATCACACTGCATTTAACCATCAACTATAAGCCACACAGCTAGTTGTTCGGGGTAAATGAATTCCCTGATTGCTTGATTTCATTTCTTGTTATTATAAATGTTTGTGAATGAAACAAAAATGCCCTACGTCTATGGATTCTGCATGACATGTGGCATCAGTGAAGGTACGGCTGGTAGATTTAAAGGTATGCTTCAAAGACAGATGGGAGAGCACTGCTCTAAGCATGCCCATGCACAATACTGCCAAAATAAACCTTGACTGATTCCCTTCCACTGTCACACCAGTAAACATGATAATCAAGATTAAATGAGATTGCTAAATCATAGTGAAAACACATGCAATGTGAAAAAGGAGTTTGGAATTATTTATAAATAAAAACAGAAAATGTTTGTACTACTTAACAGGTCATCGAAAGAGCGACAGATTTACTCTCTCGGATCAGTGATCAGGTTCAAAACGTTAACCCTGATCTTCTCTCTAATGATCGTGCTAATCCTGCTGAGTATTTTTCACTCTTATTCCAGATTTCCAGCATCTGTAATAATTTTGTGTGCGGAATAATTAGACAAATTTGGTGGCACTATGCTCTCAGGGCAGAATCTCAGGGCAATGCAAGCCGTTACCCAGCCAGATATCACACCCCATTTCGCTGATTAATTGGATGATCAATACATATCATATACTTCCTAAGTTCAAGATCAGTCTAAGTTAGCTGAGGACAGCTGGCCTGAGGATATTGGAGCAGGAAGCAGCAAACACACAAAAGTGCGGGAGAAACTCAGCAGCTCACACAGCACAGAGGAAGTAAAGTGTAACCAACATTTCAGGCCTGAGCCCTTCATCAAGGTATGAGCAAAAAGCAGAATAAAAATGTTGGGGGGAGGAGAGACGGGGGAAGGGGCAGCAGGAGGAGTACAGGCGAACAGATTTTAGAGGGTGACAACAGTTCTGCCAGGTAGAAGAGGGTGGTGGTGGAGGGTGATAGGTGGGGTCTGTTGTTCAGAAAGAAACAAAGGGCTTTGAGACCTTCAATATAAGGGATGGAGGGGTAAAGAGAATGGATGTCCATAATGAAAATGAGGCAATCGACTCAAGGGAATTGGGAGTTGTTGATGTGATGGAGGCCATGTGAGGTATCGCAAATGTAGATAGGGAGGGACAAAATGGAGTCGAGAAAAGATGATATCACAAGCTCTGTTGGGAAAAGTGTATTGGGAGCCCAGGTCAGAGTGAGGTTACATTGGTTTCCAATAAATTTACTTCTCTTCCTCACAGGAAAGAAGAGCTAACTAATGATGTCCAAGAAAGATGTATTTACATTTAACAGTGTGTGTCCATGTTTTCAAAATGAATGAAAGTCTCTACAAATGCATGATTGGAAGTGCTTTTCTTCTATACATTATTTGATTTCTGCATCACTGCAAAATTAAGAATCATTGTGACAAAAAGAGAGAAAGATGAATGAATAATGTCACATCTCGGTGCATTAATTCAATGTCTAGAACTACATGAGAGAACTGAAGGGGAGCTCAATAGATTTGGAGTTGAGGAAGACATTTCCATCAGAGATTAAATCAGTTGGGTAGGAAAAAAATAGGTGGCACTGTTGGTGAAAAATGCTCTGACAGGAGAATCCAGATTTAAGCAACCTCTCCCTGTGACAGGCAGAAGTGCTCACCTGCTTGAAGAAGGTCACCATTATCCCAACGCCAAAGAAAATAAATAATGGGCCAACAAGACTCCTGCTCAGTGGCTCTGACATCTAGAGGTGCTTCAAGAGTCTGCTCATGGCTCATGTTAACTGACGGGCTGGACCCACTTCAATCCACCTATCACTGATGGCAGATGTAATCTCCCTGCCCCAACACTCAGCCCTGGATAACAAGAACACTTCTGTCAGACTTTCATTCATTAATTACAGCTCTGCCTTCAAAACAGTCCCACACTTTGAGATCCTTATTGTAACAGGATCCACTATAGCTTGTTCTGCAAGCTGCTATTATTGAGGACTGGTGCCACCTCCTCCTTCACGATCACCATTAACCCCAGTATACCACAAATCTGTGCACTCAGCCCCTTGGAACACCACTTGTACACTCATGCTGCGTGACCACTGAAATTCCATTCATATATTTGAAGAGGACACCTCCATCATTGGGCCATATCTCAAACATCAATGAGTCAGAATATAAAAGGGAGATGGAGGCACCTAATGACTTGGCGCCAAGACAAGAACCTATCTCTCAATGCAAGCAAGACCAAGGACCTGGACTTCTAGAAATGGAATTCAATCCTTACTCTGCTTAAAAACCACAGTAGCAGAAATAGGCTCTTCAGCCCATCAGGGTTGCCCCCCATTCAATCATGAGCTAATCCATTTTCCCACACATCTTCTCTCCATAACTCTAGCTAATCAAGAGCCTATCAATCTTTGCCTTAAATACACCCAATGACTTGACCTCCACGACCGACTGTGCCAAGAAATTCCACAGATTTACCACTGTCTGGCTACAGAAGTTCTTCTGCATCTCTGATTTAAGTGGCAGCCCTTCAATCCTGAAATTGTGCCCTCTTGTCCATGGGAAGCAACCTTTCGACATCTACTCTGTCCAACAACAGGGGGTGAAGGGCCAGTACTGTGCTTTAGTTTTCTATATTCTATTCCTTTCAACATCCAAAATGCTTCAATGAGATCCTGCATCGTTCTCCTAAATTCCAATAAGGATGGGCCAGGAGCCACTGAAGTGGAGACAGTAGACAGCTTTACATTCTTTGGGGTAACAATCTGCAGTGATCTGTCCTGGCACAAACATATTGACACAATAGCCAAGTAAAAGTGCATTAGTGTATTTGCTTGGTCCAAACAACCTCTCTCTCGAACTCAGTAAGACAAAGGAGGTGATCATTGACTTCAGGAGAGGGGGCAGAGTCTATGCTCCTGTCCACATCAATAGAGCTGAAGTCAAAGGAGAAATAGTTTCAGTTATTTAGGAATAAATCTATACACTGACCTGATCTCAGACAAATATGTTGATGCAATGGTCAAGAAATTTCTCACCAATGTTTCAACTCTCTTAGAAAATTAAGGAAGTTCAGCATGTCCAAAGTGCCCCTCAACAACTTCTACAGAAGCATCATCGAAAGCAGACTTGCTGGATGCACAAATCGGTACAAACTACAGAAGGTGATAAATGCAGCTCAGAACGTCATGCAAAGCCCTCCCCTTCACGAACTCCATCTACATTATCTGCAGTTTTTCTCACCTAACTACAAGAAAGATATCAATAAGATAGAAAGAGTGCAGAGAAGATTGACTAGGATGTTGCTCAAACTTCAGGAGCTGATTACAGGGAAAAGTTAAACAGCTGAAGACTACTCCCTGGAGCGTAGAAAAATGTGGGGAGATTTGATAGAGGTATATTCAATTATGAGAGGGATAAAGAAAGTAAGTGTAGTGATGCATAATCAATTGCACAAAGACTGATGTTATCGGAACTGAATGCTTTTTTTTAGCAAGAGGCGGACAGCATCCCTGGTGTTGCTGCCTCACACTGACCTGGGCTCGTAACTGGAGACAGGCTTGTGGCCTGACAGACATTTGTTGTGTCTGGGATGTACCATTGGAGGTCTCAAAAACACTAGAAAGGCTTGTAAGTTTAACAGCACATTTCTTTACTCATGTTTAGCTACTGGGTTGTGTATTGATACAATGTGTCTCACTGCACATGCACCACTCTCAAGTGTGATGTGGCTCTTACAGTGTTAGTGTTCATGCTCTAGCATGATAGCAAAATAGTCCAAAGTTTCCTCAGAATATAACATCCCTCCTTCTTAAAAACAAATTTTAAAATTTAAAATTTCTTAAAAATTGTTACTGCTTCTTTATCTGTAATTGCAATGGAGAATTAACAATTCTATTTCCATATTTGCAGTTCTATATTCTTTTCAGCAGAATTGCACTGGTCGTAGGATGTTGCTTCTCCACCTCGCAGACCTTGCCACAACTGTTTGGATCTGCGGTTCTCCTGCTGCTCGCTGTGCAGTCGTTGTGGTGTTGATGGTCAGGGTTTCACCTCACATTCCCTCACAAGTTGTTGGATTGTTAGAAGTTGCTGATGCTTCTGGTGTTTTTTGTGTCAGATCTGGTGCTGGGTGAATGTGGGTCCTGTTTCATCTCAGCTGCCTGCCAGATTCTGTCTCAGTGATGTATGACCTTGGCGTCTCGGTTTTTCTAACAATCTTTGCTGGACTCCATGTTCGTACTTTTCATTTGGGGAAAGACATGACAAAGCACCAGGTTATTATCACTGGTTCTAGAACATGCACTTGCTGTCCTGTGAAGAGTTCTGGTAATGTTTGTGCATGTTTGTTTGAATGTAGACGACTTCCCTCTTGTATGTTAGTCAACTTTCTTCTTATTTCCTCTTGGTCGTCTGGTGGATGGATTTTGCTTGGCAGCATGGTTTTATACTTTCTGCCATTCAGAAGTTCTGCCACAGTGACAGAAGAGCAAGGTAAGGGTCTTCCTTTGTGTCTTGACACTTTGTGAGAGTGCGTTTAATTGTCTGTACATGCATCTCAATTAATCCATGGCCCTTGGGGTAATATGGTGATGATGTAGTGATGGGGAACCGGTATTCTGCAGCTATTTCTCTGAATTCACGTGATGTGAATTGGGTCCCATTGTCACATATCACTTATTCAGGTCTCCCAAGTTTTGTGAAGAGTGCTTCTACTGCAGCAGTGATGGTTGGTGCTCTCAAGTCCTTCACTTTTCTGATGAAGGGGAATTTGGAGTAGTAGCAGAACACAATGAGATATCACTCTTGGTTTCCTGTGAATAGGTCTGCTCCCACAGTGTGCCATTGCCTGGTGGGTATTTCCGTGGGTATCATCTCTTCCCTTTGTTGTGTATTTCTGTATTTCTGGCTTGCTGGACTGTAGCCACAATCTTTTCAATGTCCTCCTACATGCCTATCAAGTAACCTGTTGACTTTGCTCTAAGTTTGCATTTCTCCATTCCCATGCGACCTTGGTGTATTTTTTGGAGAATTTCTTTTTGCATTGTCTCTGGTATTGTCAGCCGAGACCCTGCCAGCAGTGGACTGTTCTCCAGGGATATGTCGTCCCTGACAAACCAATACTAGCGTATTGTAGGCTGCACCTGTTTTATCCTTTCTGGCCATCCGTGTATCGCTTGTTGGGAGAGCAGCAGCAGCTCTTCATCCTTTGTAGTTTCTTCTTTAATCTGGTTTAGTATGTTACTGGTCACACTGACGAGGTGATGTACCTTGATCTCCATGTCTTACATTTTGTATTTTTCATTTGGGGAAAGACATGACAAAGCATCAGCAAGCACCATTTCCTTCCCTGGCCTGCACTTCAAGGTAAAGTCGGAACATTGGAGCTGGAGGAGTAGCTTCTGTGTTCTGGCTGGTGCCTTGCCGAGGTTCTTTTTCTGGATGTGTTCCAGCGGGTGATGATCACTCTCTACCACGAACTGTCTCCCATAGAGGAATTTGTGGAATTTTTTGCATCCATATACGACTACCATATTGGGTCTCTGCTGTTGTCAGGGCTTTTGAGGTAAGCATGGTTTTCCTTCCTGCACCAATGCTGCCCCCAGGCCCCTGTCTACATGTAACGTGACAGCTTTTTTTCTGTCATAGTAGCTCAGTTCTATTTCTCTGCAGACCACTTCTTTAAGCTTGTCGACATGTCGTCAATGCGATGGTAACCACTGAAACTCCACATCCTCTTTCAGCAACTCTCTGAGGTTGGCTGTGTTGTCTGACATGTGTGGGGTGAAGGAACTCATGTACTTGTTCAGGCCAAGAAGCTTCTTAGTTCCTTAATGTCTTGGGTATTCCATTTCAGCACTGGCTGTTACTTTCTCTGGGCTTAGCCTGACCCCATCAGGTCTGTACATCATTCTAAAGAACTGGAACTCCTTCTCCTTAATGATGGATTTGCCTGCATTGAGTTTGATGCTGGCCCCTCTTGTTCTTTCCTTGGCTTCATGTAGGTGAACTTCATGGGTTATCCCATCTCTACCAAAGACCTGGGTGTCGTCTGCGATGCTGACAGTACCCTTGCATCCCATGTAGGTATCATTTATCTTTTGTTGGAAGACATCTTGGCTCACCTTTAGGCCAAAAGGTAGGTGCAATAACTTGTATGGCCGAATAGAATATTGAATGTTGTGAGCAGTGTCGATTCTTCATCCAGCTTCATGTTCCACTATTCATTCTTTGCATCTAGCTTGCTAAAGATTTGGGATCCCACTAGTTCAGAAGTGATGTCTTCCAGCGTTGGTGTTAGATAGTCACCTCTTTTGATTGCTTGGTCTTTGGGATCCAGACATATCATCAGGTGGCCATTCATTTTTTCCTTTATATCAATGGAATTCACCCAGTCAGTTGGCTCAACCACTTTCCCTACCACTTGCTTTTCTTCCATTTCTTTGAGTTCCTGCTCTAGGGTTTGTTTCAGCTCTATTGGTACCTTCCGTGGAGCATGGATTATTGGTTTGCATTCTGGGTCTATGGTTATGTGGTATTTGAAATTACCAAGGCACCCAACTGTGTCATCAAAGCATTCAGGGTACATGTCCATGGCTCGGCCTTGTTTGTGATTGGAGGGCATTGCTCAAGCGGGATGTCACTATTGATCCCCTTGGACATTTTCTTCTCCCTGATCTCATTGTTTATAGAAATTAGCTGTAATTCCTGACAGCTATTCAGGCCTGGGATTTCTGGTCCGTCAGCATCTGCCTTTTATTAGGACTTTTCCTAGTTATTTAATCACGGGGCCACCATAGGCTGTGAGGGTGACATTTATGGCTTCTAGTGTGCCTTCCTCCGGGTACCCATTCACCATGTTCTCGGGGAACATCTGATGGTACAGTCTGAGCAGGAAGATGTTGCTTTGTGATCCAGTGTCCAACTTTATTTTCATGTTGTATATTGTCGGTTCATTTCCAATCTTTCTTTTCACTTGGATCGTGGTGTGCAATTCACTTTTTCCTCCCTTCCCTTTCTTACATGTCTCATGGAGGAGTATTGTTTCGATGTTGAGCGTCAGTGTGTCGGTGTCATTGCTGTTGCTTCCCTCAATATGGTGACGGTGTACTTTCCTTCTGTATTCTTGGTTTCTCTCTTGTTTTGTGCCAGCCCTACACAACTTTTCCCAGTGATTGAACTTCCCACAGGTCCTGCTCTTTGAACCATATGTGGGCCATTCCTTGCAGTCATCGAAGGGGTGTAGTCTGTCGCACCTCCGACAGTTCTCAGATGTCTGCAGCTTTCTCTGTGCACTTTATGGCATCGACCCTTCTATCTCTGTGCTGTGTGTTGGCCAGCACGGAGAGGGATTACATTTGCCTCCTAATGGCCCAAAACGCCCGAGCTGAGTTTACAGCATCTGCTAGTTTCAAGCTGCCTTTTCCTATGAGAGCTTTCTGCACTTCAGGATGGGCGCTTCCCCAAATTAGTTGGTCGACTATTCTCTTCTCTATTTCTTTGAACTTGCATTTCACAGCTATATTTTTTAGCCTTGTGAAGAAATTATCATACCGACTCGACAGGATTTTGTTTTAATCCCTGTAACTCGTATTGTTTTATTCTGTGGTTGGATTGCGGTTCTAGATGAGAGGAAATTTTTTTCAAATATCCTTCCTGGGTTATTTTCTTCCTCTTCAGCCAGCTCCCAGCTATTAAATAGGTCTAGTCCTCACTCCCCCGTCCAAAGAAGGATGTAACTAACCTTTTCCTCTTGTGTTGCTCCCTTGAGGAACCTTTTGAATGCCAGGTTGCACTTCTGCTTGAACTTTTTGAAAGCCTTAATGATGTCATTGGTTTCCCCATCCATGACTGAGTGTAATGTTTCTGCTGCTACTGGTTATGTTCTTCTCCAGCGCTGGTGATCAGATAATGGGGCTTTTTCTTTGTTTCCCTCTCTCCGTGTTTATTTCAATTTTTTTCTTTATGATGTGGGTTTTGATCTATTCCACTACTGCCAACAAGTTGTGTCCAGGTTATACCATCGGAGGTTTTAATAAACTCTAGAAAGGCTTGTAAGTTTAACAGCACATTTCTTTACTCACATTCAGCTACTGGATCACATATTGATACAATGTGTCTCACTGCACATGCACCACTCTCAAGTGTGATGTGGCTCTTACAGTGTTAGTGTTCATGCTCTAGCATAAAATAATCCCAGGTTTTCTCAGTATATAAAACCTTTATGGGGAGAAAGGGAAGGAGTCACGAGCCGGCCAAGGAAACCAGGGTCAAACAGGAAAGGACATGTTATTCACATATACAATAATGGTTTCACCACATGTAGACAGGCTTTTTCCACTTAGGGTAGGTGAAATACAAACCAGAAGACATGGGTTAAGAGTGTAAGGGGAATAGTTTAGGGGGGAAAAAGGGGAATCTTTTCACACAGAGCGGTGAGAATGTGGAACAAGCTTCCAGCTGAAGTGGTAAATGCGGGCTCAGTTTTCACATTTGAGAAGAATTTGGACAGGTTGTAGGGCTATGGGCTGGGTGTAGAACACTGGTACAAGGCCAAAAAAAATGGTTCAGCACATACTAGAATGGTTGAGGTGGCTTGTTTCTCTGCTGTAATTGTTCTATGATTCTAAGGTTCCTGCTGCCCAGGAATGGCAGCCAACACACTGAGACCCATCAGGGAGAAGGATCAAAAGTATGAAATCGCACACTAACAGGCTTAAATAAAGTTTCTTTCCCACAGCTATCAGGCTCCTGAATGAACCCCACTGTAGTGTTCTCATGCTGCTCTTGCTTGAAGCTAAATGATCTTCCCTTTCATGGGAATCTACACTCTGTAAATTGTATTCTTTACATGGCTGAATGTAATATTAGTCTGCTTGCAGAATAATTCTCCCATTGTATTATGCATTTTATGACAAATAAATGGAAACTTATCTTAAACTTATGCAGAAGCCTGAGCAAATTCGGCAGGTAACCTGCATCCCTCAACAACTTCTGCAGATGCACCATTGAACGAGTCCTGACAGGGTGCATCACTCTGTGGTATGGAAAATGCTCCTCCTAAGACTATTTGGAACTGCAGAAATTGTGAACGCGACTCAGATCACACAAATCCCTCTCTCCTCCATCGACTGTCTAACCTTTCCTGCTCCTTTGGAAAAGCAGGCAACATGTTAAAAGGCTCATCCAACCCTGGCCACACTCTTTCCCCCTCCTCCTGCTGTTGAGAAGTGTGAGATCGCATGGGATTCAAGGAGTTTCTTTACCATCATTATCAGAGTCCTGAAATATCCTAAAATGACATAGTCTTTCCTCTGTTCTAGCAGATCTCTCTCAGTACCTCTATGTTTTTACTGCTGTATTATTATATTTATTACATTTTATTAAATTTAGACAAACAGCATGGTTGCAGGCCCTTTTGGCCCATGAGCCCATGCTGCCCAATTACACCCCCCGGTAAGTTTTTTGAAGGGTGGGAGAAAACAGGAGCACCTGGAAAAACCCACACAGGTCACAGGAAGAACATACAAATTCCTTATAGTCAGCACTGGATTTGATCCCGCTGGTGCTGTATGTCATGAAAAAATTAAAAGTACAGTAAAAACACAATGCTGGAGAAACTCAGCAGGTCAAAGGGCGTACTTTATGTAGCAAAGATAAAGATACATCACCAACGTTTCAGGCTTGAACCCTTCATCGAGGTGTGGACAAATGTCGGCGGCTGAACTAAATAGTAGGAAGGGAGGAGTCGGGTGAGGAGCACGATCCCAAAGGCAGGACATAATAGATGGATAAAGCAGGGAGCGACAGGGACTCCAGCAAGCAGTGGGAGGAGGGGGGCTCTGTGAATGGAGAGGGAAGGGGCAGAGAGCTGGAGGAAAAATAACAAAGGGAAAGGGAAGGGAGGGAGAATGGAGGTCGAAGTTAATGGCATCCAGCTGGAGAGTGCACAATTTATGGGTGGTTTGATGGGATAGTACATGAGGCCAAGGACTGAGATATGAGTATGTGAGTGTTGCGTGGAATTGGAGTGGTTGGCCATGGAGAGATCCCTGTCATTGATGCAGACAGAGCAAAGGTGCTCAGAGATGCGATCTCCCAGTCTGCACCCAGTCTCTCTGATGTAGAGAATGCCACAATGGGAGCACTGAATGCAGATTGGAGCCTTGAATGGTGGCAAAGGAAGAGGTGTGGGCACAAGTGTGGCATTTCCTGCGATCATAAGGAAAGGTGCCAGTGGGGCAATTGATGGGGATGGATGAATGAATGAGGGAGTCATGGAGGGTGCAGTCCCTTTTAAAGATGTGTCCAGTGGTGGCATCCTGTTGTGAGTGGCGTAAATTATGAAGGATAATGTGTTGGAAGTGGAAGCTGGTGGGGTGGTAGATGAAGACAAGGGGAATCCTGTGTTTGTTGCATCTGGGGGCAAATGGGGCCAGAACAGATGAGTGGGAAACGGAGATGTGGGTGAGGGCTGACTTGGTGGTGGAGGGGAAGCCACGTTTGTGGAAGAAGGCATTCATTCTGGAAGTTCTGGACTGGAAGACCTCATCTTGTGAACAGATGTGGCAGAGATGGAGAACTTGCAAGAAGGACTTAGAATCCTGGGCTGTGAAAAAGTGTAATCCCGGTAGTGGGGGGGAGTTAGTGGGCTTGTAAAATATGTCTGTGGTAACCTTGTCTTCCGAGATGGAGGCAGAGAGATCAAGAAAGGGGAGAGTGTTGTTGGAGATGGACCAGATGAGTTTGTGATCGGGGAGGAAGGTGGCCATGAAGTGAATGAAGATGAAGAGCTCATCACACACATGCATGAGGCAGCCCCGATATATAGCAGAGTTGAGGGGCCTTGCATGTGTAGGCTGACAGCATGGATTGCTCCACAAAGTCCACTATCAAGCAGGTGTAGCTGAGGGCGCAGGTACCCATGACTACTCCTTTGATTTGGAGAAAGTGAGATGAGTCAAAGGAGAAGTGAGAACAAGTTCTGCCAGGTGGAGGGGCTGGTTAGGTCTCTTGTCAGAAAGATAATTACTTCAGTGTAATTAAATCACAGAGTGACAATCTCACTGTTATGAGATATCACTTTGTTTTTCATATATTTACCCCAATTATGGCAAAGGCGAATGGACCAGCACATGAACAAGCCCCTCAGCCCACGCAAGTCTGTGCCCATTTCAACCTACACCATCTACCTGTGCATGGTCCATTCCCTCTGTTGACTGCCTCTTAAATATTGCTGTTGGATCCATCCAGAGAATCTCTGTATATCATTGAACACCATCTCTCCAGAGTGAACAAAGTGACATTAATTACGAGACAGATGAAATAGAGCAGAGAACAAAACCTTGTTCATCATCTCTTCACAACCTGTATGTTATTTTGGAGAATGCTCAGAATATGTTCCTGTGCTACTGAAACGAAGAGTTAATGAAGAAATGGAGTATAAGAGTAAGTTTATGCATTTTAAGTACTCTCCCTCATCTGTCAAACATTCTGTGACATTTTATCATTGCATCCTCTCACCTTCAATCTATGTCCTCTGGTTACCAACTTGTTGTTTTGTCGGGTTGTTTATGTACAATCAAATGACAATAAACTTGAGCTTAAAGAGTCATCTGGGTTCTCCTCGAAGATTGTTGGTGGAGGGGTCATTTGGTTTGCATTAAGAACTATGCTGTGCAGTATGAACTTCACCAAGATGAGGTCTCTGTATATGATTGGTGAATAAGGCACACCAGGACTGTCCTCACCCTCAATAATTTCTCCTTTGACTCACCCAACTTTCTCTAGGTCGAAGGCGTATCTCGTACTTGCATGGGCCCCAGCTATCCCTGCCTTTTTGTTGGCTAGGCGGAGCAATCCAGGCTACGTCTTCACAGACAAGGCCCTTCAACTCTTCCTCTGCTATTTTTCTTTCCTTGAAGAAGGGCACAGGCCCGAAACATTGGCAATATATCTTTGTTTCCTATGGAGGCTGAAAGACTGGCTTAATTTCCTCCAGCATTTCAGTGTGTTTTTCTCTACAATCATAGTGTCTGCAGACTTTTGTGTTTTACACCAGGATTTGCTGCAGCCACTGGAACCCACTTATCTGCAACACTCAGATGCTGAGATACAGGCTGAGCTGTCATTAGTCATCAGGGAAGTAATGAATAGAAAAGAAACAAAAGAGACTGCTGGTGCCTGTAGAAACTAAGGGTTGGTTGACATTTAGGGTCAGGTCCTGTATGAGACAGAGTAGCCCTTGTTTTCGAGGATCCATTACACCAAGCAGGAAATATCCTGCAGTCCAACTTCCTGATAAGTCCTAGACACTGCCAGAAGCCATGGCATTAAATGGGAACAAATTCTGCTCATGATCTTTCACCATCTACATGTTGACAGATTGAAAATCCTTCATGCCTGATGAAACAGTCTGACATATTAATGACAGTCCCTCAAGGGACACAAGCAGCTGTCTACAGTCACCTCAGCCAACATGGTCAAAAAACTTAGTACTTGCCAACTACTCCTCAATTAAATCAAAAGAGGTCATTCTCCTGAGTGTGGGAAGATCTGCTGATGCTGCATAGAACATTCCAGGGTACGAAAGTTACCATCATCTAGGGTCCATTACAAAAGTAGTTCAGGTACAAGAATATACATAAAGGGCATTCAGTAGGGTATCACACACCTCTCTGAATATCTAGGCCTCTGCCTACATTGTCAGGGCTTTGACCATCTATGAGGCAGGTTCTGGTGGGGAGTGATGTCTCTGAGTTACAGGCCCTTCTGTCTGTCTCCTTCCTGATGCCTCAGAATGGTTTGACATGCCTTCCCTGAAATCCACCTGTACAGCCCATGCAACGAGATGGTCATCAACTCAATGCTGGAACAAACACTCGCTGTAAGCTGCAGCACCCTCATTGGATGGATCAGGGATGGCTTTTTGAGTGAAGGCAGATTTGAAGGGTCAAGGACAGCATATCAGTAACAACACTCCAACATCCATTTCCCAACCAACCATCATCCAGCCAGGGTATCTGAAAGAATGTCCCTTGATTTAGAGCGACTCCTATCGAGAGCTTGGTGTCAAAGTTGCAACTGCAGCAGAGCTTGCAGTCGGTCGATTCAGTTGCAGGAAACTGAAAGTTCAGCATTCCAAAAAAAGCCATTCTTTCAACCTCAGAGATGAAGACTGCATCTTCAACCGGGCTGACACGGTTGGCATAGCATAGAGTCGGCGTCAGAACAATCTAATCGGGGTATTAGGGTAACAATGGGGTGGGGGGGCACATACAGCCATTTGTGTTCGGGTGGGGGGGGGCCACAATAACTCGTATGAGGAGGTTATGCCCTGCAAATGCTCCACCCCCCATGACACCGACCCTGGCATAGCGGTTAGCACAACACCTTTACAGCACCAGTGATCAGAACCAGGGTTTGAATCCCGCGCTGTCTGTAAGAACCTTGTACACTCTCCTCGTGTCTGCGTGGGTTTTCCCTGTGGTCTTCGTTTTCCTCCCACCATTCGAAATGACCAAGGGTGTAGGTTAATTGGGAGTAAATTGGGCGGCACCCACTCATTTAACAATTAAAAAAAAACATTTAAATTTAAATGAGACTTTAAAAAACAATGTCAGGTTGAAAAACAATTCAACTAAAATGTAGTCAAATAATTTCAAGGCACTTGTGATACCTCTTCATACATATTGCCTGCTGTGATTTGTTTTCAATGCATTTTCCATTTTACTTCTCCTCTTTTAAAAACTGATTTCTTAAATCTTTTGCTTCTTGAAATTTAAATCGTTTTCACTTCCTGAAGCTGAGCTTACTTATCAAAGGCAGTCTTGTCCAATTCTGCCAGTTAAATCCATTTTTCACCTTTTTCATGATTTGCTCAACTGTTTAAGCTGGTTTGTAACGTTTTGTCCCTTTTTATGTCAGATGTAAATGTCAAGATCCTCAGGGATACAAGTGCAGAGATACAGATGTACTCACCTGTAAACCAAGTTCCTTGTCGAGATATTAATAAACAAAAAAATGATTCAATATTCAACATTCATTTATTCTCATGTAATAAAACAGGTGTAATATTACACAAAATTGACCCGAGTCTACAGTCAGAGAAAGAGAAGCAAAAGAGAATCCCCCTAGAATCATTGAGTGTCCGTGGATTCGCCTCCAGCCCTCCCACAACCACAAAGTTTTTAGAATCGTTAGCAACTCCAGTTCCAGATCCAGTTGCGATACCTGGTACCCCTTCAGCCAGTCTCAAGACAGTCTCCAGCAGATAACACCTGGTGTGAGTCCTTTGACCGCAGTTGCCACAGCCTGCGTGTGTTCCTCACCTCAAGTCACAAGGCAGGTGATTGTGACAGTCCTTTCCCAGCTTTTTATTCAGTTAACAAAAAAATTAAAAAGATAACAAAATTCCTTCAAAGTTTCCATTAGGTGATGAGTATCATGTTACACTTGAATTCATAAATGATGTTTAAAAAAAAGATTTGTTTACTCTTAATTCAAGAAAAATACAAGATGCAGCTGAGAGGATCACAGGGGTCTTCCTTTCCTCTGTAGACATTTATTGGGACCGTTGTCTAAATACAGCTCAAAGAATTACTGAAGACCCTTTCCATCCAACACAGTATCTTTGACTGCAGGTGGCACAGGAGCATTAAAATCAGGGCTGTCAGGCTGGGCAATAGTTTCGTCCCATAGCCTGTGAGTCTGACTAACAGTATCTGAAACCGCGCGCACACACACACACACACACACACACACACACACACACACACACACACACACACACACACACACACACACACACACACACACACACACACACACACACACACATTGATGTCTGCCAATCCCCATAGGTCCTGGATACTACTAGGGAATTTATATACATTTTTAAAATTTTTTCTTTGATCATTATGGGCAGTTTTTTTTTGTGTGTGTACCATGGTCTGGAGAGATGTTGTTTCGTTGGGTTAGATATGTACAATCTGATGATAATGAACTTGAATTTGAAATACATGGGCAGTTGATTTTAAAGTTTAGTTAATATGATGAATTAAAATTGACTGAAAACACCTTAGTGAGGTAAAATACTTTTTATGATTTTTATTTTTATTTATCATGTTCTGATCCTTTACAAGGCACCACTTTTGCAGAGAAATGTTTGTAAACTTGTACAAAAATGATGTAACAATACAAAATGAATCGCTGATGTTTGCTATTTGCACGTCTTAAGGACCTATTCTATTCAGACACCATTTTTTAGGATAAATTCGTGACCTGATTTTTAATTAACCCAGGCCCTTGAAGGATTTTCGTGTTGAATTTGATTTGACCGTGGCATGAGACACTTGACAGAACATATTATTAATTTTTACCTGAATTCAAATACAGTGTCAAACATTGTGCACCTGCATTCATCCACTGGAGCAATAGATGTAGGCTTTGTCTCCATTTATAGAAAATTTGTTTACAATCTGCTGATGGAGTGTTCTACTGCATCATGCAATTAACAAGTACAAAAGACTTTAGAATAACGACATCAATGTTGCCAGCAAGTTTAGATTCCAAGGTGTAAGAGAGACTTTAATTTCCTGCAAAATCCTATGGATAGGAAAGCTGAAAGGAAAAAAATAAAGCTATTTGAAATGTCTGATATTTTACCGTTAAGTACCGGCATGTCCTTTTGATCTCTCCCATCAGTTGATCTCTGCTATCAATTGACTGCAATTAATAACTGAGTCAAGACATGTTACAGTTCTAGAGAGCAGAACCTGAGAACAATGGAAATTGCCTATCCTGACCCACTGAAATCACAGACCATTGTGAGACCAGTCAAGAAATGTCTTCTCTTATCCCACAGCGATCTCATTACCTGAAGTTCTCAGCAAGAGGTAAAATCAATAACATTTACTTTTTTTTACATCCAACTACAGATTGATTTCATCCAAGAGTAACCCTGTGCAAAGGCACAAGTTAAACTTCATAGATTTGATACAATCAGAGAAGTGGTTATAAGAGAGTGGAGGTTTTCAGGATAAGGTTTTACTTTGTTGCACACAAACATGCTGGAGAAACTCAGCAGGTCATGGAGTATCATAGCAAGTAAAAGGCAGCTGATGTTCTGGGCCCTGAGCCCTTCATCAGCATCTTGTTTACCTCGACAAATGTTCCTTCCACTGCTCATATGAACCTCAGAGTTCCTTCCTTCTACGTGGATGAGCTTTTGCTGTCAAGTTTCACTGCATTTGTTCAACACGACATCCAACATCAGTGATGCCTAATCCATCTTTTCAAAGTGACTTTTTTCCGTGACATCAGAGGTGGTTAAGTAAATATCTTCACCTGCACATGTTGAACAACTTATTTTGCTCTCCTTATCCTTCAAGGACTTATATTTCAACTATACATAGTGGTTAATGCATTTTGTCCCAAAGAAATGGTATTATATATTGTTAAAATTATTAAATTAACCTCATGTTAACTTGCAGTTTGCAGAATAATTTTTTTCAAACTGGTACAAATCTGGAATGCTACATGTTAAAAAATTCTGTAATGTTTGTTTAAAAAAACCCCTCCGCAAACTTGTCCTGTGGTAAAAATCACAAGAAATTCACACTTCTACACTATTGTTTCATCGTCTCCTCATCTTCCTTTAGCTAGGATCAGCTTCTCCCGTGATATAAACAATATTCCAATATTAGCCCAGGCTGAGTTCGATTATCTATTTCAGGGCAGCAATCTTCAATTAAAATTGAAATGAAACAAATTGTCCCCCAATCTAATTGCTCTTCAAGATCTGCAGGAAGTGTGCGCGTATGTAGCGGCTGCAACAGCACACTATTCATTTAAACCACCAGTTACCACTCAACCAGGGAAGTCAGGAGACAAATTCTCCAGGCATTTTTTTACAAACCTCCCACTCCCACATTTACCTTGACTACAATTTTTCACTCCCTTTCCCCAAAAGGGTTCTATTCCTTTTCATTCTATTCCTTTCTCCCCTTAACACCTGCTCCCAGGATGAGTCTTCACGTCCTGAAAATGCTCTCCTTCTTCGAAAATCATGGCTTCCCCTCTACCAGCATCCATTCAGCCCTTACCTGCATTCCCTCTATTTCCCACACAACTGTCGTGATCACCTTCGCCCCTTGACTCAACAAGGACAGGATTCCTCTTGTCGTCAACTATCATCTCACCTCCGTCCACATCCAACATATTATTCTTGGCAATTTCAGCCATGTGCAATGTGATCCCACCACCAGACACATCTTTCCTCACTACATTCTACAGTGACAGCTCCCTCCATGATTCTCTCATACATACATCCCTTCGCACTAATTACTTCCTCAGTACCTACCTCTGTGACCACAGGAAATACTCCATGTGCCCACATCTCCTCCCTCAGCACCATTCAGGGCCCCAAACAGTCTTTCCAAGTGAAGCAACTTTTCACTTGTGAATCTGCAGGGGTCATCTCCTGCATCGGAGCTCTTGTTGTGGCCTCCTCTACGTCAGAGAGACTGGACTCAGACGGGATTTAGCACCTTCGCTCTGTCCATGGCAGTAAGAGCTCCCAGTGGCCAACCATTTTAATTACACACCATTCCCACACCCACATGTCTATCTATGGTTGTATTGTCTGCTGAGTTTCTTCAACACTTTAGTGTTGGCAGGCTTTCCTGTTTAACACACTAGAACTATTTTATAGCGTGGTCTCTGGTAGAGGAGAATGAGAGAAAAATGAGAGTAAAAGCAGACAAAAGATAATCTCCCACAAATCATTAGCAAAGATATTATAATAATTGCATCAAAGAGCGGGTTTAATTATCCAAACGTCTTCTCTTTTCACAGTCGCACTAATGACAAAAAGGTTAAAAACACGAATTTATGCAAAACAATGGTTTTGTTTTTCTATCTGCACCAGTTAGCTGTTTTTGTCAAAATTGCTAAAAATGCCACAATTTCATCACAGAAAACAGTAGGTTAATTTTTTTTTGGCTTGAACACATTGATCAGTATTTGCATCGTCCAAGCTCATTATCATCACTCCATGGAATGTAAAACCTGTTCAGTAGAAACGGCAGATGGGCTGATGGAAAAATTATTCAAGCCTCACATTTTTGCTCAAGATTAATTACATTAATGCACTGTGTACAAACAGTAAAATATCTGAATGCTGATATCATCGCTAATTATTAATCATAAATTCTTTTGATGCTCTCCAGAGCTGCGGCTTATGGTGGTGGTGAGAGGCGCACATGCTTTTACGGTCAGATACAGAAAATGTGTGTGTGTGTGTGTGTGTGTGTGTGTGTGTGTGTGTGTGTGTGTGTGTGTGTGTGTGTGTGTGTGTGTGTGTGTGTGTGTGTGTGTGTGTGTGTTTGTGTGTGTGTGTGTGTGTGTGTGTGTGTGTGTGTGTGTGTGTGCGTGCGTGCGTGTTGTGTGTTTGTGTACCTAGGGTGTGGCAGGTGAGGCACATAACCGGGTGCCAATTGCAAGGGGGTACCACTGTCCTCACCTTACCCACCCAATATCCAAGTCCTTAGCCCAATAATTAATTTCCATCCCAGGGGGTGCAGTTCTTTGCTGCCGGGGCAGCTGTTCTGGGCTAGCGTCTCATTGGACTGCTTCAGGGCCGCTCTGGTACCACATTCAATGCAGAATAAATAGGCAAAATGATCTTCTTCGTCTTCCCTACTCATAATTCCCCCATGCAGCTGGAACCGCTCTGCGTTTCTCTGGTGATGGCAGAACAGTTCCAGCTGCAGTGGGAATTATGGGTAAGAAAGACGAAGACAGTCATATTTCCCATTTATCCCACATTAAGCAGAGCTGTGCCGAGTCACGGGCAGATATGGCAGAAGCACTGGATGCAGCGGCGAAGAAGAAGAAGCAGAGGCAGGGCAGCACAATGTTATATAATGAGGAAACCTGGGACTAATTTATACTCGAGCATGAACACTAACACTGTAAGAGCCACATCACACTTGAGAGTGGTGCATGTGCAGTGAGACACATTGTATCTATACGTGACCCAGTAGCTGAATGTGAGTAAAGAAATGTGCTTTTAAACTTACAAGCTTTTCTAGTGTTTACTAAGACCTCCAATGGTACAACCCGGATGCAACTTGGTGGCAGCGGTGGGGTAGACCATATAGAAAAAAAACTGAAATAAACATGGAGAGAAGGAAACAAAGAAAAAGCCCCATTATCTGATCATCAGTGCTGGAGAACATAACCTACAGCAGCAGAAACATTACACCCAGTCATGGACGGGGAAGCCGACAACATCATCGAGGCTTCTAAAATGTTCAAGCAGAAGTGCAACCCGGCATTCAAGAGTCTCCTCAAGGGAGCATACCAGAGAAAAAGTTTAGTCACATCCTTCTTTGGACGGGGGAGCAAGGACTCGACCTGTTTAATAGCTGGGACCTGGCTGAAGAGGAAGAAAATAACCCAGAAAGGATATTTGAAAAATTTTTCCTATCATCTGGAACTACAATCCAACCATAGAATAAAGCAATATGAGTTCCAGAGATTAAAATAAGACCCTGACGAGTTAGTAGATAATTTCCTCACAAGCCTGAAGAATATTGCTATGAAATTTAAGTTCAAAGAAATAGAGGAGAGAATGGTAGACCAACTAATTTTGGGAAGCGCTCATCCCGAAGTGCAGAAAGCTCTCATAGGAAAAGATACTTTGAAACTAGCAGATGCCATAGACTCAGCTCGGTCCTTTTGGGCCACTAGGAGGCAAATGTAATCCCTCTCCGTGCAGGCCAAAACACAGCACATAGATAGAAGGGTCGATGCCATAAAGCATACACAGAGAAAGCTGCAGTCATCTGAGAATTGTAGGAGGTGCGGCAGACTACACCCCTTTGATGAGCAAAATAAATGCCCCATATATGGTTCAAAGAGCAGGACCTATGGGATAGTCAATCACTAGAGGAAGGCACACTAGAAGCCGTAAATGTCACGCTCACATGCTATGGTGGCCCTATGATTAAACATCTAGGAAAAGACCAAATAAAAGGCAGACATAAAGGAAAGAGCATCATATAGACATTTTTCATGGTTGACGCCGATGGACCAGATATCCTAGGCCTGAATAGTTGTCAGGAATTACAGCTAATCCATGTAAACAATGAGATCAGGGAGAAGAAAATATCCAAGAGGATCAATAATGACACCCTGCTTGAGCAACGTCCTCCGATCACAAACAAGCCCGGGCTCACGGATGTGTACCCTGAATGTTTTGATGACACAGTCGGATGCCTTGGTCATTTCAAATACCACATAACCGTAGACCCAGAATGTAACCCAATAATTCATGCTTCATGGAAGGTGCCCATAGAGCTGAAACAAAGCTTAGAGCAGGAGCTTGAAGAAATGGAACAAAAATGAGTGATAATGAAAGTGGTCAAGGCAACCGACTGGGTGAATTCCATTGTAATAAAGGAAAAACCAAATGGCCGTCTAAGGATACATCATGATCCCAAAGAATTAAACCAAGCAATGAAAAGAGATGACTATCCAACATTAATGCTGGAAGATATCACTTCTGAACTAGTGGGATCCAAAATCTTTAGCAAGCTTGATGCCGAAGAATGGGTATTGGAACATGAAGCTGGATGAAGAATCGACACTGCTCACAACATTCAATATTCCATTCAGCCAGTACAAGTACTTTTTGGCCTAAAGGTTAGACAAGACGTCTTCCAGCAAAAGATAGATGAGACCTACAGGGGATGCAAGGGCAATGTTGGCATCACAGATGACATCCAGATCTTTGGTAGAGACGGGATAATCCATGACCTCCATGAAGCCATGGAGAGAACAAAAGGGGCCGGCATCAAACTCAATGCAGACAAATGCATCATTAAGGAGAAGGAGTTCCAGTTCTTCGGAATGGTGAACACACCTGATGGGGTCAGGCCAAGCCCAGAGAAGGTAGCAGCCAAAGACTTCCTTAGCCTGGACCAGTACATGAGTTCCTTCACTCCACACATGGCAGACCACACAGCCACCTTAGAGAGTTGCTGAAAGAGGATGTGTAGTTTCAACAAAATTTTGACAAGCTTAAGGATGGGGGGGCGTGGCAAGATGGCGTAGAGGGAAGACATGTGGTTCCACCTTCCCCCAGTTAGACATAAATACCCGATTTTAAAACTTGTAAAGGTAGTTAAAAATAGTATTTACAGACTTTGGAATAGTGGAGGATTGAAATGGCTACAAACGTGAAGAAATCAAAAGCGCAATTGCAAAAGAAATTACCTTATAAAAATGTTGAAGAATTGAGGCCTACCTACCAAGGTGAAGCCACGGAGTCATCGAATGGAGCTTCCAAGCCTCAGAGGACTCCTGCTCAGCTAAGTATTACACCGGCGCCGATCGCCCATTCGGAAGATGGCGCTGGTTCAGTGACAAGCTCGGCGAGGGCAGACTTGCGAGCCCACAGTATTGCCTGGTGGTCCGTGTGCATGCAGTATAGCATCAGAAGATGGAGTGTGCGGTCGGTGACTTTGCGCAGGTTTGTGAGCTATTGGAAAAGGTGTGGGCTGTGGGGGAGCCTGAAAGATGGCAGGCTGATGAGGTCGGCGAGCTGTTGATGGGTGTCCAAACCCGCAGCCGCACTGGAAGAGGAGCCACTGCATTAGGGGAGAAAGAGAGCTTAACGTTATTGGAATTAACACAGGAAGAAATGGGGACTGAGACCAGAGAAGGTAGGCCTCAAGGGGAAATGATGGAACCTGGACTTGATTCTGTGTTTACAATATTGGAAGGGATTGCTTATCAAATGGAAAACATGTCAATGCAGATGTCTACTCAGATAAATCAAGGATTTATGGAAGTAAAAACTAAAATGAATAATATGTGTGAAGAGATGACTTCCATGAAGAAAGATATGACTGTAGTTAAAAGTGATGTTAGTAGATGATATAAACAGTAGATTCTGTACAGGATAATTTTTTTAAAAATTGAAGAAGCTTTTTTTTGAATGTAAGAATCAAGTAGAGCGTAATAGAGAAAAAATGGAAAAAGTGGAGGTCTCTTTTGTGCACTGGGGGATTCAGAAGAAGGAATTATTGAAGATTGATTCATTAGAGAATCAAGGTCAAAGAAATAATGTAAAACTAGTAGGTCTTCCAGAAGATATGGAAGGTTCAGATCGGGTAAAAAATAGATTCCTGAGGTGGTTCTGGGCAAGGAATTTTTTTCCAGATGGTCTAGTTGGATTGAGCACATTGAGGAAAAAAACCATTTCCAGGTCAACCACCAAGGGCAGTTCTGATTCGTTGTTTGAAATATCAAGATAGAGAAATGATATTACGAGTTGTGGTGCAGAAGGCGCGGCAAAATCAGACTCCAATGATGGTTCAAAATAACAGAGTGTTATTCTATGTGGATTTGAGTCAAGAAATTATTAGAAGGCGCCGAGAATTTAATTCAGCTAAAGAAGTGTTGTGGTGAAAGGTTTACAAGTTTGCTTTTCATTACCCGGCTATACTTAAAGTTTGTAATGGAAATTTTCAGTCTCAATTTTTTGAAAATGATCATGATGCATTAACTTTTGCTAATTCGTTGCCAGATTTACGAGGAAATGGTCGGTCGCCATTATCGTCACCTAAAAGGAGGGTAAATAGAAATGGGAATGGAAAGACTGGGAAACACGGAAAGAATGGAAAGAAGGATGAATTGACGCAAAGTCTTCTTGATATTGAACACTTGGAACAATCATTGGGATTGGAATCACTGGGTAGGATATGTCTGAATAATTACTTTGTGAAAGTCTGACTGGGGGCGTAGATGACACTGAGACCTGATAGTCATCTGCACTAGTGGGTTTTACCACACCCAGAAAAATGGCCAAACGAAAGACAGAAAACAGGACCTTTCAAGACAGGTGGGAGGCAGACTAAATGTTCATCATTTTAAAAGATAAACCTGTTTGTCATTGAAGCAAGTTGTTATTTTTTTGACTTGTTGGCTTGTGAAAAAAAATACATTTAAAAGGAACTTAAAGGCTATAGAGAAATATTATTTATTGAATATTTTATTTTTCATTTGTTAATGCTTCTTCTGGAAAGAGTTTAACCAAAATTATTATTAAACATTTATTTTAATAAGAAAAATTTTAACATTACATATGTTGAAAGAAGAGAAAACATGCAGATGTTGTTGAAAATTTTCAATAAATATTTAGTTTGACCCACGACTTAGTCCAAGTTTTTAATTTTGGCCCTCTGTGAATTTGAGTTTGACACCCCTGCTCTATGGGATCAGTTTGTGGTGGAGAGTGATCATCAACCGCTGGAACACATCCAGAAAAAGAACCCAAGCAATGCACCAACCAGATTACAAAGGCTACTCCTCCGGCTCCAATAATTGGTGCTTGCTGATGCCTTGTCAAGTCTTTCCCCAAATGAAAAATACAAAATAAAAGACATGGAGATCAAGGTACATCACCTTTTCAGTACCTGATTAAAGAAAAAAACCTCAAAGGATGAGGTGCTGCAGCTGCTCTCCCAACAGGTGATATAGGGATGGCCAGAAAGGATAAAACAGGTGCAGTCTACAATACGCCAGTATTGGTCTATCAGGGACGACACATCCCTGGAGAACGGTGCACTGCTGGCAGGGTCTCAGCTGATAACACTAGAGACAATGCACAAAGAAATTCTCCAGAAAATATACCAAGGCCACATGGGAATGGAGAAATGTAAACTTAGAGCAAAGTCAGTAGTTTACTGGACAGGCCATAGCCCACGGAAATACCCACCAGGCCATGGCCCACTGTGGGAGCAGATCTATTCACAGGAAACCAAGAGTGGTATCTCATTGTGTCCTGCTACTACACCAAATTCCCCTTCATCAGGAAAGTGAACAACCTGAGAGCACCAACCACCACAGTTGCTGTACGAGCGCTCTTCACGGAACAGGGGATACCCGAAAAAGTGATATGTGACAATGGGACTCAATTCACGTCACATGAATTCAGAGAAATAGCTGCAAAATATGGGTTCACCAACACTACATCATCACCACATTACCCCAGGGGCCATGGATTAATTGAGACACATGTACAGACAATTAAACGCACTGTCACAAAGTGTCGAGAGACAAAGGAAGACCTTTGCCTTCCTCTTCTGTCACTGTGGACAACACCCTTGATGGCTGACATAAGTCCCCGGCAGAGCTTCTGAATGCAGAAAGTACAATACCACCCTGTCAAGCAAAATCTGTCCACCAGACGACCAAGAGGAAATAAGAAGAATGTTGACTAACATACAAGAGGGAAGTCATCTATATTCTAACAAACATGCACAAACATTAGCAGAACTCTTCACAGGGCAGCAAGTGCATGTTCTAGAACCAATGATAAAAACCTGGAGTCCAGCAAAGATAGTTAGAAAATCTGAAATACTAAGGTCATACATCATTGAGACAGAATCTGGCAGGTAACTGAGACAAAACAGGACTCACATTTGCCCAATACAGAGCTGACACAAAAAGCACCAGAAATATCAGCAGCTTCTATAATTCCAACAACCAGTGAGGGAACGCGAGGCACAACCCCAACCACAACCCAGCAACGACTGCACAGCGAGCAGCAGGAGAACCACAGAACCAAACATGGTGGAGAAGCAACATCCTACAAATAATATAGAACAATAAATATGTAAATAGAATAGTTAATTCTCAATTGCAATTGTAGATAAAGAAGCAATAATGATATTTTTAAAAATTTTAATGATTTTAATTATATACTGAGGAAATCTGGGACTATTTTATGCTAGAGCATGAACACTAACACTGTAAGAGCCACATCACACTTGAGAATGGTGCATGAGCAGTGAGACACATTGTACCAATAAGCAACCCAGTAGCTGAACCTGAGTACATAAATGTGCTGTTAAACTTAAAAGCCTTTCTAGTGTATATTAAGACCTCCAATGTTACAACCCAGACACAACACACAAAAGGTTTGGCTGCATGGTGGACGAGCAGATCATGGAGGTGGTGGCCATGACCAAGGTAAGGAGCAGTGCAGAATGCCGATGGCTGACATGAAGAAGATCCTCATGACCAGCGGCTACAATCAGGAGCATCACAACTCACGGGTCAAACATGCTGTGTGCGGCTTGGTGAGCCGAGGCTCGCTGGTGCGGATGGCCAGCTGCAGTGCCACGGGCTCGGTCAGGATTGACAGCTTCCCGGAGGAGCCAGCCACCTGCAAGACAGTGTGGTTCTGGAGGCAGGGCAGCTGGTTGAGATGTCACATCCCACCCAGTCACATGCAGACAGCCTCGCCATCTCCCTGCAGCCTGTACATTACCGCACAGCTTGCTCTCGCCTCTGAACAGCGGGCTTCTATGAGGATTGTTGCGCAGAGGGAGCTGCCGAGAGATGGAAGCCGGCCAGCTTTGCAAATGTTTTTGGAGCATGATGGGGTGGCCTGTGGTCGAGGAAGGGGTTGGTGGAGTCAAGGTGGCAGGTTGTTGATCGGATTGTTTGCGGAGGAATAAATGGTCCCACCAAAGGGAATTGGTTCCGGGCAAGCGGTGTGGTTGTGAAGACCGGCCTCCTGGCCACGTGTCCTGCTCCTCAAACAAATTCTGACAGACTTCCATCTCCAGAATGTGGGCTCCCAGTGATAATGAGGAGGGAAGGGGTAAAGATTGGTGTCCTCACAACCTGTATCCGCTACCTGTGTGTGTGTGGTGGTGGTGGTGAGGGGCGCTTAAAATGGAAACTATGTCAGGCAGCAGCAGCACTCTTCATAGAAGAGGGGTGGTTTTTGTGCATTTTTGTTAATGGGGTCACCGATGCCAGTGGAAGCCCTAGGGCACCTCTTTACCGAGATACACCACTTATCTTTATGTGTGTGTGAGCATGAGAGGGTGGAGAGAGAGAGGGAGAGAGAGATAAGAGGATGGATTTGATTTCCTTTCCTGCTTTAGATTGTTTTAAATTCTTCAATGTTTCAGGCCATGTTTTCATTAGATGTTCAATAAAGAAGGTGTATTTTGACCAAGAACAGTCCTGAAAGCAACATTAAACACAGACCTGTATGTCATAGGTTTAAATGGACCTAGAAAGGACATTAGTGTGAGGAAAAAAAGTGTGGAGAATCCTTGACCTGCTGGAATTCTCATTTGGTTCTCATTTCTGTCTCCTGTAGGGGAAGTGAGAGAACATTTGGTCTCACCTTTCCCAAAATCAGAGCCACATCAATGAGAAGGTTCCTCATTCACTTTTTAAAATATATTTGAATGAGACACAGGAAGGAGTTAATTAATTCATGAAGAGGCTAATCTGCTTTCTTAGCAAACCAGAATGCTAAAAAAAAAGTTAAAAACAGGTAGATGGAATTCAATCGAGGTAAGTGTGAGGTGATGCATTTTGGATGGTGTAGTGTGTGAATGAAACATGGCCTCCCTTCCTGTCTGGAATGTGTGTATTGCAGGTAGTCACAAGTCCTCCCTGTCTGATACTTATTTGGAAATTACATCAAGGTCAAACTTAGGCCACCCATTAGTGCACACCTTGCCATTGGCTAATTTAAATCACCTAGGGTCATTATTGGTTGGAAACACAGCTTAGCACTGTATATAACACCAATGCACAGCACATTCTTTCTCTGCCTCATGGTCTAAGCCCCAGACACTGATTCACAACAGGTCGCTACTGTGGATATTGCTGCAAGTGTCGCTGGTAAGGTGTGCACTACACTGAAACTGAGCCATAGTATTGTGATAGATCAATACATGCAGAGAGCCATATCCCCATTGGAACTGGGCATGCGTAAGAGTTCCTTTTTGTAAAGTTTCTAAAGTTTAACAACCTCCTAAAATAATGACGTGCTGGCCCATGGCCACTGGAAATGGAGGAGAATCTGAGGGAGGGGTTCCTAAGGAGCTCAAGGCTCTCTGTTGCAACCATGGAGAATCCCAGTGAAAATGCTGTCATATCTCACACCCTCCTTCTGCATCCAGCTTCTTCTAAACTTGCCTTCAGGCAGAGCTGAGGATTCTTCTCCAGCCTCATTAGCCAGCTCATTTGCCATTTGTGAAACCCAAAGAATTAACGTGGAAGCACGTCATCCATGATTCCAAGGTACTATCTAAGAAGAAGAGAAGGATACCACCAACCTTTAGAGAATGCTTATTGACAAATGGAAATAAATTAATTATGTGGCGAACTGCACCACTCCATTATCAAACCAGCGTCTGTAGTTGTGGGTCCTCCCAGGATCAGGAGTTCCCGTGGGGGTAAATTGAACTCTGGGAGGTGCGTGACTTCAGAGGTTGGGTGATTGTGATAGCATGCCAACTGGAATTACTTAAACTCACACAAAGATTCCATTAAACAGTTATGTTGGTTTGGCTCACAGACAACATCTGTTGTGCTTTATTCACTGCACCACTCGCTACGAGATTTCCACTGGTGTCACATTCCATTCATGACCATGTAGAAATGAACTAAGCCATAATTTGGATTACAATAACATAGGCAAATACTGTGTGTCTTATTTACTCTGATTTAGTAATTAGTAATAATTCAGATGCAGAATCCTAATAACCAGGAACTTGGAATCTGGATGATTTTCTCCTTGCATCTAATTATGGCATTGACATCCTGTCTTCCTTGAGATTGATTTCAACACTCATCAATGACAGTTTGTGTGTTCAAAATCTCTCTGAGGTGATTTGGTTAATTTTATTTTATGCAGGATCTATCAAAAACCTTACTCAAGTGGGCGACATGGTCGGCATGGCGGTTAGCACAGCACCATTACAGCACCAGTATCAGGACCCATGTTTGAATCCCACACTGTCTGTAAGGAGTTTGTACATTCTCCCCATCTCTGAGTGTGTTAAACATGCCGGGGGTGTAGGTTAATGGGGTGTAAATTGGGCGGCACGGGCTCGTGGGCCGAAATGGCCTGTTACCATGGTATATTTCTAAATTTTAAAAAATTGTTCCTCACAATTTAAATACATTCAAAAGGTTTTAAACTTTTTTATAATTGTCATTTATATGAGAGATTCAATTTTCTGGACTTGTGAGGAAAGCAATAAGTTACCTGGACTAATAAGAATTGTTCCAGCATTATTACTGTGACAAAGTCTCCCAGTGCTTGATTCAAGTCATCGTGACATGGAGCATGGAAACAGGCTCTTCAGTGAATGTGCTCCAATCATTTAGCACTGATTTGCATGTCATATCTTTTGAAAACAGCAAAAATATGCACTCTATTTTAAATCAAGCAATTCATAAATGATATCCTTTTCACTTAAATATATTGCTGTACATATCTTGTCATCCCAGTTGGTATTTCACTTAGAAAAAAAGAATATGTAGCCTATAGAATTCTCCACGATAATAATTAGTTTTGAAGATACCATCAGGTTGCTTAAATAAACTCAATAAATCTAGCATCATAGGTCCTAAACAAAAGAAAAATTGAGACATGATTTGTTAAAAAGTCCTTGCCTGTTCTGTCTTTCTGAGAGGAGAAATTGTCACCCCACTGGGTCTGATCCCAATCGTACATAATTAACTCGGTATTCCCCAGACAAAGTGAGAGAGAAAGAGAATCAAAAGGAGTCCCTTCAGATTCAGAGTGTCTGAGCCTCCAGCACTCCAGTAGTCTCTGCTGCTACAAAAACTCCTGTTTGATCTGTCGGCAACCTGAGCTCCAGGTACACATCTCTGATACAATCAAGTAGACTTCAGCACCCATAGCCCTTCGGGAGTCCTTCTTGTCCTCAGCAGACTTTTGAATCCCAGATCCAATACCAGGTTCCCACGAGCCAGTCTTCAGCAGCCCGCATCCCGTGACCGGAAGTTGCCCACAGCCTGTGTGGGTCCGTCGGCTGTTGAGCCCCTCGCTGGTTCATTGCTGTGGTTACCGTCCTCTAGGGTTGTCTTCTTTTCTTATCCTTCTCACCAGGGGGTTTCTCCCCATTTTTGGTGCCCTGTGCCGGTCTGCTGCTCCCCGGAGTCTGCAACCCCTTGTGGCTGCTGTCCCGCACATGTGCCATCATCTTACGCACAGACCCGTGGTTGCTGCATTTTAGTTTAGTAACACGGTCAGCTCCTCTAACGGGCCGTTTAACATCTGTATGCTGGCAATAAGACTGGATGGTTGAACCCTTCCAAAAGCACTGTGTCTCCATTCTCCGCTCTCCAGGGTCCACACCAGCAGCAGGTCTGTTGTTCAAGTGGCTCCGACAGTGCTACCATTTTCCTCGTCATTTGACCTCATTAATTTAAATTTATGAATTCTGTTCTATTCCAAACATTTGTACATTTGACAAGGTACAAGGCAGATTTAGAAATGTTAACAGTGGGAATTGGTCCAAATTGGTTTTTGACCTTCACTTCTGATTATTTCCTGTGTTTTCCCAATATCTGCTGATATAGAATTTCAATCACAGTGCGGTCAATTCTGATCATCAAGTCTGCAACTCTATGGAAGTCCAATGCTTCACCATCTGGCTCATTCATCCGGTCTATGGATTTTCGGTACCTATTCTCTGAGGATCTGTGCATTTGGGGTTGGCAGTGCATTGCCAGGAATGTGTACGTAACGTGTGCCAGAGCCAGGGTCCCGGGTCGAGAGTGCTTGGATGTTGCAATTTGTTTGACAAGCTGAAACTCATCCATGTTACCCTTTAAACTCACTGAACTCTGTTTCCAGCTCACCAAGTCCTTGTAAAAAAGTGAAATAAAAATGTCCTGCTGCAATCCAATAATCCAGAAAACTTGCTAGCATGGGACCATCAACGTCTTTTGGTGGCAGAATTTCAGTCTCACTATTATTTCAGCTCCAATTTTACTCAAAGGGGGAAAACAACTGTGGATGATAGAAATCTAAAGTACAAACTTAAAATGGTGAAGATACTCAACAGGTAAGGTAGCACATGTCTAGAAGAGGAAAAAAAATAGAAGCATCTCAAGGGATCCAGTAGATATCCCCCCAAAAAATTAACTACAAACTCTGAAAAAGGAAAATAATATGTATGTTGGAAAACTAAAACACAGGAAGTTTGGAAATTCCTATTATTTGAAATTATTGGGCTCATTGTTGAATAAAACAATCTGGCATTTATCTGGCATTCAAAATCTAACATAATTAACCATGTGATTTAAAAGCAGCATTTTTAAATACTTGAAAGTTTCTAAAATTTATATTAGCTCAATTCATTAACTCCAAATTACGCCAAGTCTACTCATCTCCCTTACAGCTTTTGTACTTCAATGGAAAGAGTGGAATCCGTGAACCTGATGCAGTTCCAACTGTGAGCAGATTTCCCAATGCAGCACTGAGATGTTATAGAAATTAGGTTTTCTGTTTCTTCAGGAGAGGCCCAACACCGATCATAATTAGAAAATTGTTAATGAGAATTTGAAAATTTGGGAGTCCTAATCTACCAGATAGGAATATATTGTCAGTTCCATGCATATTCTTGGACCCTCTCACATCTATTCTCAATGGGGACCCCCAGAGGTCACAACACACTTAGCAAACTCTTGCTTTCTTTTCACCTCATATAACAAAATAGTTTTAAGCTTTGTAATGCAGTCGGTGGGAGAGAAGTATGGAAGAAGCCAAAACAGGGAAGGGGCCCATAAACTTCGAGCAGAGTTCTGGGGTGGGGGGGGGGGGGGGGCATAGTCAAAAAAAAGGTTGAGAATGGCTGACTTCAATTGTTCCCAGTTATTCAGAGTGATGTACAGGAGAATTTCAGTGCTTCTATTTAATCAATTGATTGTTTAACTCTGCCACTTCCTTGCTGTACATGTTGCTTGCCACATAAGTTGTTCTTTACTGAATTACCTTTTATGATTTCCTAATGCTGTTCCCAATACACTCTTCGATCTCTTCACTGGAGCATAGTAGGTCCTGCAGGACATGTTGAACCATGAGATTATGATTGAGATGCTACACAGTATAATTGCTGCTGCTAACTGATGATGCCTCGTGATTGACTCGCATTGAGCTGCCAAGGTAGTTTTTCTGAATGCATTCAATTCAACATAACATTGATGTCACACAATTCAAAGGATGGGGACTTAAGTGTGGTGACTGTGAGTTGGTCATTTACTGTGATGGATAGATATGTCTACAAGCAGATAATACAAGCTGAAGTAGGTTTATTTTGTGTCAGTTTGTTCACTATCTACCGCAGGATCAACATATTCTTCAGGATCCATCAACTTGATATTTGGTGTTGCTGGCAAGTCATTCTTGTTGTTGCCCACCTAGAATGTACTCTGTGCCTTAATTCATTCCATCCCACTACATTCAGGACAGAGGTACAAGGAACATCAAAATCAGGATTGCCAGATTGGAAAATAGCTTCTTCCTGCAGGCTATAAGATATACATACAGATATACATATACAGTGCCCTCCATAATGTTTGGATCAAAGACATGTTTTTCCTTTCTATACCCTTGTGGTCCACTGGTTTAAATTTGTTTTCAAACAATTCATATGTAATTAAAGTGCACATTCCTGATTTTTATTCTGGAATATTTGCAAACATTTTGGTTTGACCATGTAGAAATTACAGTACTTTTTATACATAGTTCCTCATTTCAGGACACCATAATATTTGGCTTCACAGGTGTCTGTGAGAACTCAGGTATGTTTAATTGCTTCATTGGTGCAGGTAGAAGAGAGCAAGGCTTGCTTCTAAACTTTTGATCATCTGTGGAGTATGTAGTTGCTATTTTTCAACATGCGGACCAGAGTTGTGCCAATTAAAGGTAAAGAAGCTATTGTGAGGCTGAAAAACAAGAATAAAACAGTAAGAGACATCGTCCAAACCTGAGGATTATCCAAATCAACAGTTTGGAACATCATTAAGAAGAAAGAATATACAGGTGAGCTCAGTAATCGCAAAAGGCCAAAGAAGACCTCCAGTGCTGACAAAGTGGGATGCTTTGGATCTTGGGCACTTCCTTTACACCTCCACTCTTTGCTCTTGCCATCAGTCTAATACAGGTTAATCTTGATCTCATCTGTCCACAAGACCTTTTTTCCAGAATTCTGCAGGCTCTTCTGAATAATTCTTGGCAAACTGCAATCTGGCCGACATTTCTGCCGCGAACTACTGGTTTGCATTTTGCAGTGTAGCCTCTGTAATTCTGTTCATGAAGTCTTCTGCAGACACTAGTCATTGACACATCCACACCTGCCTCCTGAAGAGTGTTTCTGATCTGTCGGACAAGTGTTTGGGGATTTTTCTTCATTATGATGAGAATTCTTCTGTCATCAGCAGTGGAGGGTCTTCCTTGGAATTCCAGTTCCTTTGTGATGACTGAGCTCACCAGTATGTTCTTTCTTCTTAATGATGTTCTAAACAGTTGATGCTGGTAATCCTAAGGACTGGGTGATGTCTCTTACTGTTTTATTCTCGTTTTCAACCTCATAATGGTTTCTTTGACTTTCATTGGCACAACTCTTCTCCTCATGTTGAAAAATGGCAACTATAGATCCAAAGGTGATCAAAGATTAGAAGCAAGCTTAACTCTCTTACACCGGCACCAATGAAGCAATTAAACATACCTGAGTACTCACAGACCCCTGTGAAGCCCAATGCCCCAAACATGGTGCCCTAAAATGAGGGGACAACAGATAAAACTTCTGCAGTTTCTACATAGTCAAACCAAAATGTATACAAATAATGTTGAATAAAATCTGGAATCTGCACTTTAATCACATGTGACTTGTTTCATTACAAATTTAAAACTATGGAGCACAGGGGAAAAAAATGAAAGAAGTGTCTTTGTCCCAAACATTATGGAAAGCTCTGTGTGTGTGTGTGTGTGTGTGTGTGTGTGTGTTTGTGTACGTGTGCATGGTGTGGGGGGGGGAGGTTTGGAGAAATCCTGTTTTTTTCTACTTGAACCTGAATTAGAACATAAATCATAGAAATCTGCAGTGTTGTAGATCTAATAACTTAACTGTCTAGAATTTCCTTCTTGCATAACCCAACATTTTTCGTAGGTCCATGTACTTATCTAATAATCTCTTAAAAGGTTCTATTGTACCTGCTTCCTCGACCATTGGTGACGGCACACTTCACATACCCACCAGTCTCTATGTGAAAAGCTTACCCTTCACCTCCATCCCTGTTGTGCTCTAAGTATTTCTTTCAAGTATTGTCCCACATGAAAAATAAATTATTCACAACTGATGACAGGTGGTAATTAGTAGGGGATTTACTGGTCAATATATGATTACATTTGATTAACTTTAAATCCTTTAATATCAGGATCAGATCGAATCAGTTCTGCAAGTGGTTTTAACACTAAAATAAATAGAGAAGGGTGATAAAGGACATCCTTGTCTACAAGATCTAGTTAATGGAAACGGTGCTGAAACCTGCCCATTTGCAACAATGTTAGCTTTAGGTTCATTATATAAGGTTATAACTCAATTTGCAAATACCAGTCCCATTCCAAATCTTTTAAAAACCTTAAGCAAAGAGTACCATTTTAATCTATCAAATGCTTTTTCTGCATCCAAAGTCACCTGTACACTTAGATCCCTTCTCTTTTGTGCTAGTTACATTATCAGCAAATTGTTTTTTTTTTTACACACCGTCTGATCCATATTTATCAACTTGGGTAAACTTGGGTAAAAGTTTTGTCAATCTATGAGCTAATATTTTTGCAATTATCTTATAACCTACATTTCACAGTGAAATAGTCTACATGATGATGGCTTAAAAGGGTCTCTGTCTTTTTTTTTTGGATAACCATTATTATCACAGTAGAAAAAGATTCCAGGAGAGTGTGTGTTACTTGATCTAATACTTCCATAAAAGGAGGGAACAGCAAATCTTCAAATTCTTCTTAAAATTCAGATGGGAAATCATATTTCCTCAGTAGGTTATTACTTTGTGATGAGCTTAATGCTTCCCTCACCTCTTATAAAGTTACCCTTGGTAGCTTTATTTGTGACAAAAAAATCTTCTATTTTATTATCATCTCTCTGCGACTCTGATTTATATAACAGCATAAAATTGCTTAAAAGCTTCATTGATTTCTTGAGGTTTGTTGGTAGTCGCATTTGAATCTAATTGAATTCCATTAATCATTCTTGAAACTTGTTCTGTTTTCAACTGCCAAGTGAGGATTTTAAGAGCCCTTTCACCTAACTCATATATTTCTGCTTAGTTTTCATTATCGCTTTCTCAGTTTTATGTTTGTAACGCATTATACTGAAGTTTCGCATTTAAGTCTTCTACATTTTTCCTCGAAAATCCATCTTTGCAGATCTTTTTCTAAACATGTTATCACTTACTTCAATTGATCTATTTCTTCCATATAGTCCTTCTTAATTTTAGAAGTATAACTCATAATTTGCCTTCTTAAATATGCTTTCATCACATCCAATAAAATAAACTTATTATTAACTGATTTAAAGTTCATCAAGAAGAATATAAAATTAATTTATTTGCTGAAGATGTTTTGATCTACTTGACAGAACCAATAGGTTTGTTGCGTATATTATACTTAAAACTGAGGAATATGGGGAAGTATTGGGTTATGAAATAAATGGGGACAAAGTTGAAATTATTCTCCTTAATATAGGGGATTATACTTAGGGTCAACAAGATACCCAATTTAAATAATTGAAGAATGGAATAAAATATTTAGGGATACAGGTAGTTAATAAATCAGATAATGGTTATAAATTGAATTAAGCACCTTTACTTAAGAAAATTGGAGAAGATTTGAACAAGTGGAAGATACTGCCAATAACATTGTTAGTAAGGTTAATTGTGTTAAAATGAATATATTTCCTAGAATACAATACTTATTTCAAACATTACAAATAATGATACTACAAAAGTTTTTTCAGGAATTAAATAAATATATAAGAAGCTTTCTTTGGAAGGGTAAGATGTCGAGAGTTTCTTTCGATAAACTGACATGGAAATTTGAGTTTGGAGATTTACAGTTACCAAATTTTTAAACATTACTATAAAGCAGCTCAAATGAGGTTTTTCGCATCATTTCTTGATGAGGGAGAAAATCCAGCATGGATTAAAATAGAAATTGATAAAATAGGGGAGAAGATATTAGAAGTCTTTATATATAAATGGTAATTGAAATTAATATCTGGGGAGACAGAAACACCTTTGTTGAAACATTTAATTAATATTTGGAATAATGGAAACAACGAAATTTGAGCGAGGAGGGGTTGTCCTGCCTAAAATGTCTTTGATACAAAATTGACATTAAATTTTCAATGGATAACCAATTTTTAAATGTTTGGTATCAGAAAGGAATTAGATTTATAGAAGATTGTTACAAAGGAACAAATTTAATGTCATTTGAACAATTTAAAAATATATATGGGATACTAAATAATACACTTTTATTGCTATTATCAATTAAGGGCTTATTTAAGAGATAAAGTGGGTCCATCAATGTTATTACCAAAATGTGGTGATGTGGAATTGCTGATACCTAATAGACATAAAAATATATGATTACACAAGACTTTATGGAGTCAGGAGTAATCAGTCCTTGCTGCCAAGGAATTGGGGATGGGATGGGCAGAGTATGGGGTTACTGTCCTGCAAATGACAAGATATATTCAAGAATCATCAAGAAGATCCTGGACAGAGAATATGTGGAACATCTCTACAAATTAGGCCCTGATTCCAGGTGTCTGGGAGAAGTAGTTTGCAAGTTTGTGTGTCTAACAAATTCTAATCCAGTACATGTGATTCTTTATATAACTTTATTTTTCGTTTGAATAAATATAACAATTTAATAAATCTCAACAGGCCAGACAGCAGATCCTACTGGTTATACCAGACAATGAAGATTTTGCTTCCTGAACACTTTTGGGTACATTTTATGGATTTTATAAAAATCACCTTAAAATTCTCCTAATCACTTACCATTTTTAGATATAACCTATTTTTGTGATTTCCTGTCATATTTTGAGTCTACTTCAAAAATACAAAATGATGAAGAGCAACAATTAAAATTTATTTTCTGCATTTGCACTTGGACTTCTTCCCTGCTGATCTTGGTGCAGTCAGTGATGGTGAAAGGTTTTACCAGGACATTGCGACCATGGAAAAGTGATATCAGGGCAATTGGAATCCATCAAATGCTGGCCAACTATTATTGGGCAATGACCTGAGAGGCATGAGATGCTGAATAAATCATTTTGCTCTCCTGTTGCCAGAAGAGCTATACTTATGAGATGGAAGGATGCTGTCCCTCCTACACATACTCAATGGTTATCTGACGCGATGGCATGCTTGACTCTGGAAAAAAATTAGATGCTTTAGTAATATAATGAACCTTAATTTTCTAAATTTATGGGGTCCTTTCCTTAATTACATTCAGAATGTGTAAAATCATTGGATCCCATTTTATGGTTTGGTTGTCCTTTCCTTCGTGCATTAATGGAAAAGATATGTTTATTCATAACTTTGCAAGGCCAAGGTTAGATTATTAGAAAAGTTTTTGTTTTATATACATTTTGCTTGTCTCTTTCATAGGTTGTTTACAGCTATTTGTTAATATAAGCTTATTTTGTTGGATATATTACCGATGTTATTACCGATGTAAAAGGATATTATTTATACTCAATAAAAATATTGGAATACACTTTCTTGCCATTGCTGGTGCAATTTTAGTAAATCTTAGTTGATGGAATAATAAATTTAATTTAGGTCCAGTTCCGTCTATGTTTACATCTGGATTTTGTATAAAAAGAATGATAGTGATCTGTCCCAGAAATGTTCCTAAATCCTCCCGAAAGGTTCTAACTTTAGAACATAAGCTACATGACATTAGAAAGTTCCTATTTCATCGCTACATTTAAAACATTTATCTGATAGATCCGATTTCATTTTATGCAGTTTTCAAGGTGTTAAATATAGTTGATGTAAATAATTATATTGAACTAACCTATATCTAACATCTTTTCTGACCAACCATAATATTCAAATCCACCTCCTATTTCTGTCTTGTTTATGAAGTCCTTATTTAATAGTACCTGCCTGTAGTAAAGATATGTTGCAGAAATAAATTTCTTAGTATAACCTTTCTTCATAGGAAGATCCAACTCTCGACAATCCGGTAAATGCATAGTTGGACCTAGTTTTCACCGCAAATATCCTCTCAAATGTATTTCACTAAATTCCATTCTTTATTTTAGTTGTTGAAATGACAACAACTGACCTTGTTCAAAACAATCTTCTACAGTTTTCAAACCACTGAGTAACCAAATATTCATAAATTGATTATCTTTAGTAAATAGTATATGATTATTTTGAAACAGAGGTGTTTTCGGCAGGATATTGTCCTTTATTCCAAATTCATTATTTAGCTTCTTCCAAATATTAATCAGATGTTTAAGCAAGGGAGCTTCCTTCACACCATTTATTAATTTATTGTACTGCAGTGATCTGGAAATCAGATATGTATTTAGGTATGGAAAGATGGCATTTGGAAATGCAGAGCTGTATTCCTTTGGAGAAAATTACATAACCTGAGAAATAATATCCACTTTTTGTACAAATTTGGAGCCAGTATATGCAAAATCTAGGGATAAATATTTAAAACAGTGGCTCTCAACCTTTTTCTTTCCACTCACATCCCACTTTAAGTACTCCCTATGCCATCGGTGCTCTGTGATTAGGAAGGGATTGCTTTAGGTGGGATGTGAGTGTGAAGGGAAGGTTGAGAACCCCTACTCCATATCCAATTGTTACTGAAATGTTTGGCTTGAGAAAAATTGTCATTTGGCCCATTTCCTTTGGAGTTCTGAAACCATGCACATAACGAGTCGAGGTACAATTCAAATAGTGGTTTTCAAACTTTTTATTTCCACCAACATACCACCTTAAGTAATCCCTTACTAATCACAGAGCACTTATGGCATAGGAAATACTTAAAGTGGAATGTGAGTAGACAGAAAAAGGTTGAGAACCACTGATCTAAAATGTACTCCCAACCTCTTAAGACCTGCAATGATCTTCTTCCCTAAAAGTTGTTACACATATAAATATTGTAAGATCCCAGTGTGTGCACTAATCCACTATGCAATCCAGACTAATACTTCTACATTTCTGCTTTTATTTTTTTGTTATCTTTTCATATATTTTATATCATGCTGTTATAATTTTTAATAGTGGGGTTGAAGAGGGAGGGAAGAGGGGGCTTAATTAAGTCTTCTTTCTTTGGCTTGGCTTCGCAGACAAAGATTTATGGAGGTGTAATGTCCACGTCTGCTGCAGGCAGATTACATGGTTGAAAATTTTAAATAATTTTTTTTTTTAAATATTGGAAAGAGATACTGAGTACAATTAACAATCAGCAGCAAAACACTTTTAGGTCAATTGAACGAACTCAATGTGTCAGCATTGTTAGGCAAATAAACATAATGAATTCAATAAAAGTTAATTTAATGTTTCTCCAATTCCTACATGATGCAGCAAATCTGAAATTATCTTTGTGTTCAGCTTAAAGTTGCCTATCATAATCCCCCATTTTTTTTTTCAGGAAGCCAACCTTTGGAAAAAAATTGTTGTCCAGTGTTATTTCTAGGCTCTCTAAAAGTATTAAAAAATATTGTTGCTGTCGCTCATGAGATTGGACTTCTTTAATAGTTTCCCCCCTGGTCTCCCCATTGATCATTTCCAGGTGAGGCTGAACCCAGACTATTCCACACATGATTCATCTTAGTGTGACTGACCTGACGTTTGCTCAGCATCAAGTTCTGACAACCCTGAGAGTCTTTCCCCTGCAGGCCAGGCGGAATGTTTAATTATTGTTAATCCCACATCAAGTGACCTCACACGATGCTTGGGGCAGTTTCCTCCATTCTAGCTGGAAACTGGAGCTTTTGGATGCAACCGATAGTCTTCATGGAACAAGTACAGAAAATAAAAAGTAGAAGGTTAAGCAGGATTTGAAATTGAATGGTGTGCACTGTAAATGAAATCAGTGTCTTGTGCATAGCATCTGCAAATGGACTACTGTTTGCAATTCTCAGCACAACAGAAGTCTCCTCATTGGTTGTCTCTTCATCCATCCCAGTGTTTTGTGTGGCAATCACAGCAGACCTGCACAAGGACATTCCTACCCCCTTGATTATCCATTACTCTGCAGTGGTCCACAACCTATCAAGACATGGAATTCCCAGTCAGATAGACTGTGGCATGGGAAGAGGGCTGGAGACCAGACACAGAGGATAGCTGTAAGTAAAACTCAAAAGTCTGCAGACACAATGGTTGAAGTAAAAAGCACTATGGTGGAGAAACTCAGTAGGTCACACAGTGTACTTTATATAAAAAAGATAAAGATATATAACCAACGTTTCAGGATTGAGCCGTTCATCAAGGTATGGAAAAATGTCAGCAGGCACCCAAACAAAAGGGTAGAGGGGAGGAGCATGGTCCCAAGGCAGGACATAATAGATGGATAAAGGAGTGAGGGCACAGCAGCAAGCTGGGGGGGGGGGGGGGGGGTGGCTCTGTGAATGGAGAGGGAAGGGGGTGGAGCTGGAGAACAGAGGGAAAGGGAAGGGAGGAAGAATGAGCAGGTTAGCAGAGACTGGAGAAGTCAAAGTTAATGCCATCAGGCTGGAGAGAGCCCAGACAGAAATCAAGTCTTAGTTGGACAGTACATGAGGCCATGGAGAGAAATATGAGTGTGGGAGTGGGACACGGAACTGAAGTGGTCGGCCACTGGGAGATCCATGTCACTGATGCGGACAGAGTGAAGGTGCTCAGCGAAGCGATCTCCCAGTCTGCGCCAAAGTCTCTCCAATGTGGAGAAGCCACAAAGTGAGCACTGGATGCAGTAGGTCACTGCTACTGATACACAAGTGAAGTGCTGCTTCACTTAAAAGGCCCCGAATTATGTTGAGGGAGGAGGTGTGGACACCTCCTCTAGCAGCCATGGAGAAGGTGCTGGGGGAGGGGATGAGTGGATGAGGGAGTCACGGAGGGAGCAGTTCCTACAGAAGGCAGAAAGGGGAGAAGGGGGAAGATGTGTCTATAAGTGGGATCATGTTGTAGGTGGCAGAAATTATGGAGGATATGTGTGGGATGTGGAGGCCAGTGGAGTGGTAGGTAAGGACAAAGGCAATTTGTTGAATCTGGGGGCAGAGTGGGCCAGGCCAAGTGAACAGAAAATGGAGGATTTAAGGCCTGAGTTGATGGTGGTGGAGGGGAAGCCACATTGGTAGAAGAAATCAGACATTTCAGATGATCTGGACTGGAAGACCTCATCTTGGGAACAAATGTGGTGGAGAAATTGAGGGAGGAGGATGGAATCCTTGCAGGAGACAGAGTGTGAAGAAGTGCAGTCGAGGTAAGTCGTGGGAGTTGGTGAGTTTGTACAATAAATCTGTGGAAAACTGGTCTCCTGGGATGGAGGCAGAGAGATCCACAAAGGGGAGAGCGTTGTCGGAGATGGACCACGTGAGTTTTAGATCAGGGTGGAAGTTGGCAGCGAAGTGAATGAAGTTGACAAGCTCATCACGGGTGTATGAGGCAGCCCTGATTTAGTCATCAATCTAGTGGAGGAAGAGTTGTGGGGCCTAGCCTGTGTAAGCTTACAGCATTGATTGGTCCACAAAGCCCACAAACAGACAGGCATAGCTGGGACCTATGCAGGTACCCATGGCTACTCCTTTGATTTGAAGGAGTTTATTAAGAGTGAGAACTAGTTCTACCAGGCAGAGGAGGGTGGTGGTGGAAGGTGACTGTTTGGGTCTCTTGTCAAGAAAGAAACAAAGTGCTTTGAGACCTTCTGTAAGGGAGAAGGAGCTGTAAAGAGCTTGGACGTCTGTAGTAAAAAATAAGTGGTTCAGTTCAGGGAATCTGAAGTCATTGATGGAGGGCATGTGAGATAGTGCAGATGTAGATGGGGAAATATTGGACAAGGGACGTACAGATGGTCAAGGTAAGATAATAAAAGTTTGGTGGGGCAAGAGCAAGTGGAAACAATGGGCCTGCCAGATAATTGAGTTGGGTAAAAGGTAGATAGCTGGATTCTTCACTCACGCTCATTGGGTGAATGAGCCAATTACTGTCGTGATGCAAGTAAGGCTTGATGCTAGGCTGTGACATCAGAACAGTCCGCAAAGATGAGTCACGTGGCAGCTCTTCAGACAGATTTTGCTGTTGCTTCCCAGTGAAGCAACACTTGACCTGCCCAACTGTCGGAGTCATTTACTGCCCCCGATGTGCCCTGCTCTACAGGGAGACAGGACGCAGTCTGGGAGATCACTTTATTTGAGACCTTTGCAATAGCAAGGTCTGCCCAATGGCCAACTACTTCAATTCCACAACCCCTGACATGCTGACTTGTCTGTCCATGCCTTCATATCCTGCAAGGGTGAGGCTACATGCAAATTGGAGGAACAGTATCTTAGACTCCACCAGGTTCAGAAACAGCTGCTACCTCAGTGACAAACTCAATCAGACACTCGTTTAAGGACTCTTACTTGTGCACTTTATTAATTTTCTTTTTGTTCTCCCTGCATTGCACAGTTTGTTTACATTCATAATCTGTTTCCAGTTCTTTATTTGTTTACATGCTTACCCTGTGTACAGTTTATTTTTTGCACTACCAATTAGTGATAATTCAGCTGCGCCTGCAGGAAAAAGAATCTCAGGGTTGTACGTGATGTCTTGCATGTTCTCTGACAATGAATCTGAAATCTGACTCCATCTATGCAGTCTCCAACCAGACAGCATCAATTTTGACCTTTTATTTTTGATAACCCCTTCCCCTCGTTTTCTTGCCTTCCCTCACCCCTCTGACTCCCTTCATCCAGCTTTCCAGCCCCTTCCCTCACTTTCTCCAATCAGAGAGCATCTTTGTGAGCTCAGTGTCCACTTTCCCATTACCTTTCAGCTCCTTCCCCCTCCCACCTGTCTGCACCAATCACAGGCCAGCCTGTACTTCTCCCCATTCTCCTCCACCGTCCCCCTCCCAACCTTTTTATTTGGGTATCTGCCTGATTTATGGCCACCCTGAAGCAGGGCTCAGGCCCGAATCGGCACCTGCTGGGTTCCTCCAGCACATTTGAGTCCTGCACTAGACCTCATCTTCTGCAGACATCTTGTTCAGCACCTTTAAACATGAGGTCCAGTTTTACCCCACACAGTACTTTGCGAGCATCAGCACCATATAACCATATACAGCACAGAACAGGCCAGTTTGGCCTACTAGTCCATGCCGGAACAAATCCCCACCCTCCTAGTCTCACTGACCAGCACCTGGTCCATACCCCTCTAATTCTCTCCCCTCCATGTAATTATCCAGTCTTTTCTTAAATGTAAATAACGTCCTTGCTTCAACCATCTCTGCCGGAAGCTTATTCCACATCCCAACCACCCTTTGCGTGAAGAAATTTCCCCTCATGTTCCCCTTATAATTTCCCCTCTGCAATCTCAAGCTATGGCCTCTGGTTTGAATGTCCCCCACTCTTAATTGAAAAAGCCTATCTACGTTGACTCTCTCTGTCCCTTTTAAAATCTTGAACACCTCCATCAAATCCCTCCTCAATCTTATATGCTCCAGAGAAAAAAGCCCCAGGCTGCTCAGCCTTTCTCTGTAACTCAAACCCTGAAATCCTGTCAACATTCTCGTGAACCTTCTCTGCACTCTCTCTATTTTGTTTATATCCTTCCTATAATTCGGTGAACAAAACTGCACACAGTATTCCAAACTTGGCCTCACCAATGTTTTGTACAATTTCATCATAACATCCCAACTCTTGAATTCAATACTCCGATTTATGAAGGCCAACATTCCAAATGCCTTCTTCACCACTCTATCTACCTGAGTTATCAACTTTGAGGGTACTATTTACCATAACTCCTAAATCCCTTTGTTGCTCTGCACTCCTCAATTGTCTACCATTCAATGTATATGACCTATTTAGATTTGCCTTTCCAAAATGCAACACTTCACACTTATCCCTACTAAATTCCATCAGCCATTTCTCAGCCCACTCCTCTAGCTTTCCTATATCTCTTTTTAGGCTACGGTAATCTTCCTCACAGTCCACAATACCACCAATCTTTGTATCATCTGCAAACTTACTTATCCAATTTACCACCCCTTCTTCCAGATCATTAATATATATAACAAACAATAGTGGACCCAGGACCGATCCCTGAGGAACTCCACTAATCACCGGCCTCCAATTGGACAAACAATTTTCTACCACTACTCTCTGACACCTCCCATCCAACCATTGCTGAATCCATTTCACTACCTCCTTATTTATACCTAATACCTCCACCTTTTTTCCTAACCTCCTATGGGGAACTTTGTCAAAAGCTTTACTAAAGTCTAAATAGACAACATCCACAGCCTTTCCTTCATCAACCCCCCTCGAAAAACTCTATAAGGTTTGTTAAGCATGATCTACCCCTGACAACACCATGCTGACTACTACCTATCAATCCCTGTTCTTCCAAATATTTGTAAATGCCATCCCTCAGAACACTTTCCACCAACTTGCCCACCACAGATGTCAGGCTCACAGGTCTATAATTTCCAGGCTTACATTTGGACCCTTTCTTAAACAGCGGAACAACATAACCCACCTTCCAATCCTCTGGCACTACCCCTGTGATCAGTGACATCCTAAATATCTCTGTTAATGGCCCCACTATCTGTACCCTGAGTGTCCTTGGGAATACATTGTCTGAACCCGGAGATTTGTCCACCTTTATCTTTTTTAAAACTGCCATCATTACCTCCTCGGTTATCCTTGTATGATTCATGACCTCACCACTCTCTCTCTCTCTCTCTCTCTCCTTCCCTATCCCTCTGCTTCCAGCTCTGCATTCACGAAATGACCCCCTCCCCCGATCAATTCTCACCTTTCTTCTCCTGTCCTGCCCACATCCACCTTTTGCCTGTTGTCCTGTGCGACCCCCACACTCCACCCCGGGCTCTTCCCCCCCCCCCCCCCACCACCTATTTTTTCATCTGCCTGCTTTTTGCTTATACCTTTAGAAAGGGCTCAGGCCTGAACTGTTGGTTGTATATCTTTGCCTACCGTAGACACTGGGAGACCTGCTGAGTTTCTCCAGCACAGGGCTTCTTTTTACATAGTTTTGCCTGATTTCACATTTATCTCCTGGAAGATCCAATTTTGGTGTTCAAACGATATGCCGCATGTGTTTTGCAGACTAAAAGAGGGTGAAATCATTTCGAGGTAATGGTAAACAATTCCTGACCATGCTGGTCACATTGATTTTCGTTCACAATCACACTCTGCCATTGTTCGAATTCTCCGCACACCAGATCTTGTTCCCTTCAGTTTCAATCCCCTTGTTCTTTCCCACTAGTTCCTCCATGAGCTCATCTGGTTTATAGCAGCAACTTGTCCAGCTCTATACTGCTGTTCACCTCCAACCCACTATCCGACCACTGCCACAAACTGATTGGTCACATTTTCTTGGTCCTTTTCTGTGGAAAACCATTTGCCATTTCTGACTTCAAAATCTGAAGCAATTCTCTTTACATCTTGGACACATCTTCTAATTCTATCTTATTGTCATTTCATCAGGCTCAGAGCCTATTTAAATAATATCCTGTAGAACTTCAAGCAGAGAAGCAGGCCATTGGACCAATGGTTGTACATTTATTTGGATAGAAAAATTCTTAGACTGGCTATTGTTAACATCCTCCGGTTAATCATGATAGGAAAAAGGAATGAAAGCTGAGACGAGAAAAAAACTTTCTGATATTAAAGTATTTAGTTCAAAAATATGGTTAACTCATCATGAATATCTCTCACAGGTGTATATATTCATTAAGCAAACAAGCACTTTCTTCCTTTACTTCGTATAGCAGTGAATCTTTTCCAGAAAATGTAATTGCAAGAATATTCTTTCTGATGTAAATTAGTCTTGCCGGGGTGGGATAATCTGTGGATTTATCCAGTCTCCTTCAATGTGGGCCACAGAACTTCTCTCTTGGCACACAGTGAGAGTGGGAGTGACTTTAGGATATGCACTATCTCAACTGAACATTTTCAAATCAAATCGAAACATCCCGCAAATTGGAGGAACAGCACTTCATATTCCGTCTGGACACTCTCCCACCAGAGGGCATTAATGCTGACTTCTCATGCTTCTGTTAGCCTCCCATATCCCCTATCCAAACATATCTTTTCCTCCAGCTCTCTCTCCCTCTCTCCTTCCCTATCCCTCTGCTTCCAGCTTTTCATTCACAGAACGACCCCCTCACCCGATCAATTCTCCTGTCCTGCCCATATCCAATTTTTGCCTGTTGTCCTGTGCGTCCCCCACACCGCACCCCGGGCTCTTTCTCCCCCTCCCCCACCTACCTCCCCCCTTTGCCTATTTTTTCAGTCGTCTGCCTGCTTTTTGCTTATACCTTTAGAAAAGGCTCAGGCCCGAACTGTTGGTTGTATACCTTTGCCTACTGTAGACACTGGGAGACCTGCTGATTTTCTCCAGCACTTTTAGGTATCAACTACAAATGCAGACTTCCTTGTTTCACTTTCCGATCAGTTTATGTTGCTTTGCATCCCGATTTCATACCTACTCTATGGGGAGTAGTGGAGTTTCTGTCCTGTCTTTATGGAGAACTATATTCTTTTATTTCTTTACTAAAAGGTTTAGTTAATAAAATATACTCTTAAAAATTCTCTTTATTCTTATTTTCTATGTGAGGGGACATCATTCTTATCAAATTGATTCAAATAAATCTCTGGAATAAACCAGATAAGGGGACTAATGGAATGATTCTTTTCAATGAAGCAGTTTTAAATTTATGGGAAAAGAGTGCATAATAAAAATATGAGAACAGAACAATTAGAATCAGGGTACATCCTGTGACTCACCTTTCCTTCCCTGCCATTCAGTCAAATCACAGCTGATATGATCTTGGCTTGCATTTGCTGGTGCCATTTTGGCACCAAGTACATCAATCTAGTTATTTATGAGGGTCACAAAAGAGGCAGTTTAACTGACAGCTGGTTTCGACATAGTGAGCAAACAACAAATGCACTTGACATCATCGAGGTCCGGACAGTTTGAAATTCATTTACATCCCAGCAATCCTGATTCACCTGAAAAATGAAAAGCCTAAACTCTTCCCAATAGCTGGAACACTCACAATGGTAGTAAATAGAGCTGAGTCCATGACCAGACTTCATGTCCTGCTCCTGTTTCCTATGCTCTTCTGTAAAGCCATGTCATGGATGAAAATGTGAGCAAAAGTCCCAATGAAGAGGGGCTGAGAGATCAATTTAGTTTTGTGGCTTTATATTTGTCATAGAGTCATGAGGTATGAAAACAGGCCCGTCAGCCTCCAGCGGTTGAACTGACCATCAATCTCCTACTGACACATCCCTGCCAATTACTCCCATCCAACATGGATGGGCAGGACCCCAAGGTGTCACAGAGAATGATCAATTTAAGCACAGACAACAGCCAAGGTCAAGGATGAACACAGGTCTCCAGAGACGCAAGGTGGCTGTACTAATGGCTGTACCATCGTACTGTCTTCAATGTTTAGAAAGCTTTCACCGAACAGGGATCTATGGAATTAGAGAACCCTCAAACATAGCTCCTAATTTACTAGAACCTACGTTCTTTCCAGTCCAGGTACATTAGCCTGAAAGTGACTATTTCCTTCCATGGATGCTGCCTGACTCGCTGTTTTTCCAGCACTTTGTGTGTTGCTCCAAAAGCACAGCATCTGCATTCATTCTTTGCCACCAATTTTAAAATGATTTATTTGACTATTTTGTTTGTTCACCAAAACTAGAAAGAAAATCCCTGCAAAATGAGATCATGATTAACCTTCTTTTTCACCGTAAATCCAACAAAGATTAAAAGTGCTCTCTCATTTCTTATAGAATTCTTTTATTGATCAATTTCCCAAAATACCACAAATTATCAACAAATTTGCTGTCACAATTCAACAAACATATATAACTATTGAACAGAAAATTAATCGTGGTTCCACCAAAGATTTCTGAAAAATTAATGAAATATTGCCAAAAATGGCACAATTCCAAAACTGAATATTTTACAGATAAAGGGTAGTTCAAACTGAGAAATTATAGATCTGAGACAGTCAGGCCACTCAATCAAAAATCACCCACTGCACGAAAAGCCCTAGAACTCAAAATCAAACTGTTGTAAAGCACAGACGTATTTCTTGGGTATCTAATGCCAGAAATAGACAAATTACAAAGAAACAAAAACATTCTCGTCAATTTTGGATCATGGGCCGAAGTGGCCTGTTACCTTTTAAATTTAAATTTAAAAAATTTAACTCCTCCATCTCCTGCTGATTTACAACAAATGAATCCAGGGAGATTCGGAGAAGCCGAGGTATACAATGTATAAAAATAAGATGGATGAAGGGACTGAGATATGTTTTCTGACTGCTGTTCACACAAAGACAATTAGGACTGAAGAAGAATAAAGAGGCTACAAAGCCATGTGAGTCGGTTAAGTGAATGAACAAAGATCTGACAAAACAGAGCCTCATGTTGGGGAAAATGTGAAATTGTCTATTTTATGAGAAAGAATGATGAAGAAATATAATATTTAAATGTTGAGAAATTAGAGAGTTCTGAGATGCATTTGGATCTGACACGTGTGTCATTTGAAGCTGGTGTCCAGGTACTGCTAGGAATTAGGAACGTTAACAAAATGTTCTTGTTTATTGCAAGGGGAGTAAAATGAAGCAAATGCCAGCAGTACATTGCACTGTACAGTGGTGGAGAGGGTCAAGAACTTCAAATTCCTGGATGTCAACATCTCTGAGGATTTGTCCTGGAGCCTCTTTGCTGATGTAATCGTGAAGAATGCCTGCCAGCGGCTCTATTTTGTGAAGAGACTAAGGAGATTAGATATGTCACTGAAGACTCTCATAAACTTCTACAGGTATGCTGTGGAGAGCATTCTGGCTGGTTGCATCATTGCCTGGTATGGAGGTGCCAAATCTCAGGACAAGAATTAACTCCAGAGGGTTGTTAACTCATGGACATCATGGACATCAGATTGTACTACATTGAGGACATCTACATGAGGGAGTGTCTTAAATAAGCAGTCTCTATCCTCAAAGGCCCCACCACCCAGGCCATGCCCTCTTCACTCTGCTACCATCGGGAAAAAGGCACAGGAGCCTAAAGTCGAGCACTCAGCGGCACAAAGACAGCTTCTTCCCCGCTGCCATCAGATTCCTGAATAATTAATGAGCCAAAGACACTCCCTTACTTTTCATCCACTATTATTTCTATTTTTATAGAAATGTTGTAATATGAATGTTTGCTCTATGATGCAGCCACAAAACACTGAATTTCATGACTTGTTCATGAAAATAAATCCTGATTCTGATTCACTGAAATTGTCTCATTATTTAAGAAAGAATGAAAGTTTAGGGGATGAATAGGTCGAAATCATCGAGTATCTTGTGAGGAAAGGTTAGACACTGTAGCTCTGTCTTCATTGTCTTCTATGCCATGATGAACTCCAGAATGGCTCCCAACACTGACTTTAACTTTGTTTCTTCCCTTTTAATGGTCACAACAAGCTGGCTTCACGTGGAGCAGGCAAGCTTTAATTAGCTTCCTGTTGTGGTGTGGACCCAGTCAGGATTGCACAGGTTTGGCAACAACCACGTCAAGTAGCAGGCAGCACCAACTTGTCACAGAAGCAACTGGCAAAAATTAATCATATATTATCCCCTATCCTCCCACTAGATATGGGAGAATAATTACATCTAGATTAGATCCTTTATTTTCTTTAAGGCCAAAGAAACCAAAATTTATCCATCTGACTGAGATATTTTATGCAGTGTGTGTGGATTGCATATGTTATATTCTCTCACCTATGTCCAGATATTGATGCCTGGGCAGAAAAAGTTGTTCTTGGAAAGGTGTTAGAAAACTATTCAGAAATTCATGAAGTCATAAAGTTTTGGATAACCCACACTAAAGCATATACTTCAGATATGGCAAAGAATAAATCAATGTGTTCGATAGAAGTTGGGGTTATCTCCCAAAACTCCTTTTACCCAGAACAACTTAATACCCTTGACTCTGAGTAATAAAATCCTGGACACCTGGTGCCAAAGGGAATCTGGTGTATTGAGGATTGTTACAAGTGAAGGCAGCACATGTTATTCGAGCACCTGAGGAACAATTTGTCTAATAGAACATCTTCTGCTACCTGCACATAGGATCCTTTTTAAGGGAAAAATTGGGACCATCTATGATCCTTCCTAGATGTAGTAATGTGGAGATTCTAATTCAACAGGGGAACATGTGAAATTTTTCTCTAAAATTTATTCCAAAGTGAGGGCCCGAAGCTGGACTTACACATGGCGAGGGAGAGAGGGGAGTCAAACTTGGGCACAACAATCAATGAAGAGACCTGTGTCTGGAACACCAGATACAGGTTGGTGCAAAACAACTTCTTGCACCAGTTTGTACCTCACACCACAAAAATTACACAAATCAAACAGTGAAATTTCAGAAATGTGCTTTCAGTGTGGTGTAGAGGTTGGAACTTTTGTCCAATCCACCTGAGAAGACCTATCAGATTCTAAAAAAATATTACAAAAGTGGATTTTCCACAGGATCCAGAGTTGTACCTTTTGGGAGACATTGGGGATGTGAGTTTTAGACTGTCCTAATATGAAATTACATTTGTGAAGGTCGCCTTGCCAGTAGCCTGGAAGTATGTAGCAGTTTCATGGAAGTCCGACTCCCAATTAAATACCACATGATGGAATGTGGAAATGCAGAGTTGCACTTCCCTGGAGAAAATCACGCATAATCTAAGGAAGAAACGCGAGTTAGAGTGTGGCAGCATTACTTGATATATATTAGCACTTAGTTTGATCAGTTCCCTCCCCCCCCCTTCGAAATAGGGGTACTGTAGCAATCCATCCCAAAAAAGCGGGACATGACAGATTTCTTTCAGTTTCGTTTGAGTTTCTTTACTTTATTTTAATTTAAGTTAATTGTATTGATGTAATTTAATTGACTGTACTTTCAGTTGTCTGAAGGTAGGGGTGGGGTCGTGGGAGGGGGGATAAATACAGACTCTGTATGTTACATGGATGTTAAAAAAAAATTATATGGTTTGTTTAAATTTTACGAGTCTATGAAAATTAAAATAAAATATTCCAAAAAAAGTAGTTTTCAGCATAGAAACTGGTCCTGTGTTCCAGCATGTCCGTGCCGAACAAGTTGTTTGTCCAAGCTTGTCCCAGTTACCTACGTGGTCCATTTCCCTCTAAACCTTGCCTATCCATGGAGATATCTGAATGTCCTTCAGGCATCACCTAACTTCCTCTGGCAGTTCATTCCATACACCCAACATCCTCAGAGGGAAAAAGCAGCCCCTTAGCTCCCTTTCAACTCTTTCCTCTCTCACCTTAAACTCATGCTCTCTTGTGTTGGACTCCCCTACCCTGGGGAAAAGACAATGAGTACTTACCTTACCAATATCCTCTATGATTTCATACAAGGTTCCCCCCTCAGCCTCCGATGCTCCAGGAGAAAAATCCCAGCCTACCCAACCTCTCCTTAGATTTCAAACCCTCTCATCCCAGTAGCATTATTTTTTGCTTAATGATAGATTTTCTTTATCTTGACTAGAACAATGCACAGTACTCCAAGAGGGGTCTCACCAAGTGTTGCAATATGACACCCCTACCCCTCACTCAGTGACCTGCCTGATGAAGCCAATCATACCAAGCCTATTTGCCTAACAGAGTACTTTTATTGAACTTCAGTCTCTGTTCCACAATCCTCGCCAGGGCCCTATCACTCTCTGCTTAAGTCCTGCCAAGCTTCAACTGACTGAAGAGCAACAACTGTCACTTGACCCTTTCCCAGCCCCTTGATCCTGATGTAATCACAGTAAATGTATTGACTATTCCAACTTTTTATCCAATTCATTAATACACATGACAAACAACAGGAGACACAGCACGATCCCTGTGGCCTAATCAGTCTTTGCTTTCCAGATGTACATAGATCGTGGTAAAAACACAATGCTGGAGAAACACAGCTACTGAAGCAGTGTCCTTTATAGAGCAAAGGTAAAAATACATAACTGACATTTCGGTCTTGAGCCTTTCATGGAGAAATGTCGGCAGGCATTCGAACAGAAGATAGGGGGGAGATGTGGTTGCAGAGGCAGGAGGTGATAGGTGGAGAAGGGAGGGAGGGTCATAATCCAGGCACAATAGATCGTGTCCCAGAAAATCATAACATAACAGAAGAGTACAGGCCCTTCAGCCCATGGTGATGTGCTGACCTATGCAAATCTACTCCACACAATCTAAGGTTACCCTACCTCACACGCCAAATCCCTGTTTTCTTTATTTTTTTCTCCAGTATCTTACCCATGACTGATGTTAAACTTACCAGCTTTCTCTTGCAGCTTTTTTTTAATGTAAAGGCACAGCAGCCACCCTCCAGTGTCATGCCACTACATATTAATATCTCCAGGGCTCCTAGCTGCCCACAATGTCTTTGGGTATACTTGATCAGGCCGTGGGGTTTATCTGCTGTTACCCCCTCCATAAATCTTCGTCCGCGAAGCCAAGCCAAAGAAGAAAAAGATATGTTCTAATATCGCCAGCAGTTTCTCTTTTCAGATTTCAGATTTATTGCCAGGGTACATACATGACATCACACAACCCGGAGATATTTTTCCTGTGGGCGAGGCAGAATGACCACGAATTGGTAGTGGAAAAAAAAACTGTACACAAATAAAGAAATGTAAACAAACAGACTGAAAGACTGAAAGAAAAAAAATCAATAAAGTGCTGAAGTAAGAGTCCTTAAATGAGTCCCTGATTGAATTTGTCGTTGAGGAGTCTGATCGTGAAGGGGTAACAGCTGTTCCTGAACCTGGTGGTGTGAGTCTTGTGGCACCGATACCTCTTTCCTGATGGCGGAGTGTGTTCTGGGTGATGTGGGTCCTCAATGTTGCTGATGTTCTCCAACAGCAGTGTTCCCCTTAGATATTCTCAATAGTGGGTTCTGCCTGTGATGTCCTTGGCTGTGTCCACTACCTTCTGCAGGCTTTACTCTTGGGGGTATTGGTGTCCCCATGCCAGACCGTGATGCAGCCAGTCAGCACACTTTCCACTTCGCATCTATAGAAATTTGCCAGAGTTTCCGATGCCATACCAAACCTTTGCATTAACATAGAATCTCCCTCCCCATTTATAGTTGTACTGCTGGTTTCCCTTTGACATGAACTCCTGCAACCTTTACACTGCTCAAAGAATTAATTGGATCCCCCCTATCCAGGACTGACATTACTTTCCTTCCTTTTTTTTTCTTGACCAGAGCTCAATATCTCTGGACATACAGGGTTATCTATTCATGTCAGCCTTGCGCTTCACTCCATCAAGGATCATGCTATACCTGAACCCGCCCAATCTCTCTTGAATGCCCCTCTCCCTATTTGCCAGATATCCCTTTACCTGTAAGCAGCCTGTACTGATTAATTTGGTGGCTCCTTACCTAGGTACAGGAAATGTATGGACAATGTGCATTTCCTGAACGATAGCAGTCTGTTGCTTGAATCAGTGAGGAACTTATTTCCTCATTTATGTCCAATTTATGCTGTAATTTAGTAGCACATAATGATGTACTATGTATTTCTGAGGGCAGACTTACATATTCACAAGGTATGTTGGTAACTGATTTCTTATATGCAGTAGTACAATGCTGACTCACACAAGGGTGGCACTGCTCAATAAAACGAGAGCAGCAGGAATCTTTTTTCTCTGGTATTTCATGTTCTAAAACACACAGCACAAATGCCAGACTTGGCAGAAACAAACTGATGATGTGAATGAAGAGGCTTTCTGATAAGATCATCATCTGCTGCAAGGCTCAAGGGTCTGGGGCACCTCTCCCAGGACACTCCCTCTGCAGCCTGATAAATGTTCCCATTGTGAACAGATGCAGCTCAGATAACGCAGTCCCCTTCCGCTTGTTTTGCACCATATGCTAAAATCCAGCAACGTTATGCTGTTGCACGCTCTTTCCCCACCTCACTTCACCCCACCACCCCCCCACAAAAAAAAATCATCACTGATTCTAAAGCCCTCCTCAAGTAGCTTTTAAGTAACAGGTTTGTTTCGTTGGATTTAAAGCAGAAGGCATGTGATAGGGAATTTCACAGTTGAGAAAGAAATGTCAACCATTTTCGATAAGAGACTGCTGAACCTTTTTTCCTGATGCTTTTATGAAGCCATGGTGAACAAAATGCATCATTTATAACCTGAAGCACCACTATTATCTACTGGCGAGACACTTGTTTTTAAGCACATGAATTTTATTTTTGTCTGTGACTAAAGCTCACTGTGAGGCTCAATCTTCCATTCACTTCTGATAGCAAGTTGACACTCCTGTGGGCAAAATTTCCAGGCAACCACATAACAAGTGTTTTTATACATCAAAAAAGGCATTTATTCAGATTGCTTGTTAAATTTGTGGACCAAAAATGGTGTGATATAGTTGTTCCAATGTTTTCTTAACTGTAGCCTACCACAACATAACTGAACTACTGGAATTATTCAAACACCATATCAATAATTCTGTATCACAACTTTCTGCCCCAATTCTCCAGTTTCTGTTACTTTTGTGGAACAAAAATATCAAGAGGCCATACTTCCTTTCTCACTTGTTGAAGTTGTGTGAAGTGTTGGTCTCAGTCCTGTGGCTTCTGACTCTCTGTCAAAGGAACAGTAAACCAAGGCAAATGAGAAGAGGCATCTGAGTAGAACTGATTATTGTCTTTGGGATAAGCAATGGTGAATAAATCTATGTTATATAAATCTATGTTAAATAATGTTATCGTTAAGGAATCTTTTTTTCTAAATCAAAGCAAAAGCAGCTTTCAAACTGAGCCAGAATTCTCTTAGAGGAGTAAATATCAAGGGAGAGATATTCAACTTCGCACTTATTTGTAAAACTGGCATTGCAGATCAGCCATCTGTTATAGAAACCACACAATTTTCATATCTATTCATTTATATGGAATTGAAAATCAGTTTGCTTTGATAACCAGCCATTGAATCAGGCTGCCAAGTTGATACATCAGGCATGATGCTGAATACCTGCTGCCTTGTCATGACAGCACTGTGCCCAGACACAAATCTCAAGATAATCACGGAAGAGCAAGTCTGTTCCCTGGTCTTGACTCATCAGTCCACACAAACCCTGAAGCATTGCTCCATCTGAAAATGAGTCCAAATACTCATTGCTCTTTGTGTAATCAATAATTTCCTGAAAAAGCTTTGTATTCTTACCCCGTGATTAAGTTGTCCTTGATCATTAGGTGTAAAAACACTTTCTTTCTCCAGTCTCAAACATCCACCATTTTGCCAGTTTTCCATCGTTAGTGCCACACCTTGTCTCCGTGCACTTGTGGGGAACTTCTTCACAAATGCAGATTCAAAATGTGGCCGGACCAGAGTTATCTTGCAATGACGATGGTGCCATCTGCTTTATTGCCAACGCGGGCAAATACAAAGCCTTGAATTCAAACATGATCAACAAAGGCCAGGTGTTTGGTATTTCTGCAACAGTACCAGTAGAGGAGGGATTTTGAAAATCATAACGTGTAGAACAAAGATACCTGTGGTGTTTGTATGGTGTCAGCAAAAGGCAAGTCCATGGCCTTTTGCACCACCTTCAGTTTGGAGGAACAATACCTTACCTTCCATCTGGGTCCTCTCTAGCCAGATGGCATCTTTCCTTTCTACTAAACGCCCACCTTTTTGTTCCCCTCCCCTTTCCTGTCTTTCCAGTTCTCCTCCCTCCCTTCCCCCTTACCCACCTGCCATCCCTCCTCCCCCTCATCCACCTATCATCTCTTGCTTTTGCCACCCCTTCCCTACGCTTTGTTTGGACGCCTGCCGCCATTCTCCTATACCTTGATGAAGGGCTCAAGCCTGAAACATCAGTTCTGTATTTCCACCTTTGATACATAAAGGTCACTGTTCGACCTGCTGAGCTTCTCCACCATTTTGTGTTTTTTACTTCAACTAGAGAATTTTGTGATTTACTTTTCATTAACCATTAAGGCTGTTCAAGGATGAGGTGAAGGTATCGCTTGCACAGTTCAATAAAGTTCAGGGGCCCCAAACGTTCGAGACTGTCGACCCCTTCAGGGTCTACGTGGTCCCTCACTGACTCCCAGACATGGAATCCCGGTGCTGGATTGGAGGGGGAGCACTGGTCAAGGGGGGTGGGAGCTGGGAAGGATGGCCAGACATCTGATTTTAGTCTGGCTTTTGAGCCCTCTGTCCTCCGTCCAGTGCCACCTTGAGCTGGACATTAATTAGTCCTCCATTTGGGGGTGTAAGCCCTGCACCCCCAAATGGAGGACAGATTAAGGGGAAGAAAGGGCACTTACCTATTAAATGCAGATTCCTGGGGTCCGCAGACCATTTGCATCCGGCTAGCCCAAGTGCGATGAGGGGAAAGCATGATGGCAGCACCCAAAGGTTCATGGCAGGTAAGCTTCCCCCACAACCTCGTATTGGAAAGGGGGGGAGGCACTATTTTGAATTGAACCCCCTGCCATTTATTGACCCCCCCGGATGGTCACATCAACCCCTGGGGATTGATATCAACTACTTTGGACATCCCTAATATAGTTGTATGGTGAAAATCATGGAGTTGCAGCAGTTAGCACAGAACCTTTACAGCATCAGCGATGGGAACAAGCTTCGAGTCCTGCGCTCTCTGTAAAGAGTGTGTACCTTCTCCCAGTTGTCTGTGGGTTTTCCCCAGCAGCTCCAGTTTCTTCCCACCCTTTGAAACGTACAGGGGTGTAGGTTAATTGTTGCAATTGGGCAGCACAGACATGTGGGCCTAAATGGCCTTCTGCTGTATGTCTAAATATAAAGTTAAAATACTAATCAGGCCAATGCATATATTTTTACAGCCACAACACACCACTGACCTGTACTCTCTCACACATAACTTTTTCAGAAGAACCCTGTGATTGATGCTCATGTTTTGCTCAGTCGTTGCTTTACAGCATGGGTGAGTTAATCCACAGCAATTCAGTCCGACTGCCCAATTGCTGTGCACATTCCAGACTGTGCTCTAATCTCACAGTGTCAATGCTTTGCATTGGATCTTGTAAATAAGAAGCAATTGCCGTTAAAACATTGGGAAATTGGAGGAAATGGTTCAGTTGATTCTTGTGATCCTGAAAAGATAGCTTTAAAAAATAAATTTGTAAAAAAGACCAGTTAAAGAGGGACAATTCAAAAATCATCTTTTGAATACTTTGAAAGAGATATGAGTCCAATTCCTTAAACCTAGTTATCTGTTGTTTTCCTCTGGGATTCTGAAATGTCGAATATTGGTGTGCAGCTCTCCTCTTCCTTCTGGAGCTGGGTCAGTAGAAGCAGTGAGACCATAATGAGATCATTTTAACAGCAGCAACATGGTAACTATTATGTGCTCCTAGTTCATTTTAACTTGAGTGGGACTGTCACTTTAAGAGAACAAACACTGCAAGCTTTGGAGACTGACTGTGGGCAGCACATATGCATATTTGGTACTTCTGAAGAGAGAGGAGGTGGACTTGGAAAACACGGGTGCGGAGACCATGTGACTAACATATTAAAGAAACTGTAAACTTTAGGATCGGGGCCATTTTAAAGGAGCAGGACTTGGAGAAACATCTCTTTGAAGGGATACCGTGCTGAAGTGGCCTCACATGGTACTAGACAATTTATCCAATTTCTCTCTGTAAGGAGAAAGAGTATATCCCACCGTGGCCAAAAGAACGGTCACTTTTGAAGGGAGATTAGTGTACCACACTGTGACCAAAAGGGAAGGTCAATTTGAACAGCTGGCCCATGAAGGGATTCTGGAAGGAGAGGACTACTGCATTTGGATTGTGACCATTGTGAGGGTCATTTTGGCTGATCCACGAAGGGGTTCTGGAAGCTTTGTGAAAATCACTTGCTTCATTTCCCCTAGAAAAGGAAAAGGAGAGCTTTAATTGCCACTCGTCTGAAAAGGACATTTCTTTGGAAGCACTTGACAAGGATTTTTTGAGTTTATAACAGTCTGTCACTTAGGTTTATCCCACCTACTTCATAATTACTTTTTTGCAACAATTTAAAGCCTGTGTGTCAACATTTGATTTTCTGAGACAGAACTTTGGACTAACGTTCCAGAATTGTGCCTGAGCTGTAGTGGTTTAGGGTATTCAACACACACACATACACAACCACACCCACATAAATATATTCGCACATAGTTGGGGGTAAAATTAGATAAGTTTAGATAATGTGTTATATTATTGGTAATTAATAATAAAAATATTATTTTAAATATAACACTGCCTTGGCAAATTTCTATTGCTGCTGTCTGAGTATTTAATAGTAACACAATTTATGTTAAATAACACCTTCATCAATAACCTTGAGATGAAGCATCCTGAACCCATGTTCATCATACCAAGAATGAACCAAACCAACTTCAAGAGTATACAACCAAAATTCCATCAGGCTGTCCCACCAAAAGTCTCATTACCCTTAAACATCCGTCAAAGAAACCCATCACTCTGTCCCATGACTACATTTTGGTAGATCAGATCACAGGTCAGTGCTTCTCCTACCTGCCTACAAAGAGAAGCTGAAATATGAGGACCTATGGGTGAAAGTTGTGCACTGCTTGACTGAGAAAGCAGATGACATCCTACACGACTGCTGTGAGTCAGTAGACTGGTTCGTATTCAAGGTCGACAGACAAACACAGTGAATACACTTCCGCCATCATTGACTTCATCTGCAAGTGCCTGCCAAAGTCTTCAATCTGTGTGTTCGGCAACTGGAAATGATTTCTTTATGCTGAGGTGCAATCAGTAAAGAAAGCCAGGACTGAGGTGTTCAAGCCAAGAGCAAAAAACAAAGTAAATGCTCGAAGAACTCAGCAGCCCTTGCAGTATCCACAAGAGATAAAGGTAAATTTCAGACATTTCGGGCCTGAGCCCTTCTTCAAGGTAGGCAACCCAGACCTGTACAACAAATCCAGATGTGAACCGCACAAGGCTGTTAGAGATGTCAGAGGTAGTATCAATCCAAACTTGATACCCTGCCGAACTACAAGGATACCAAGCACTTGTGGTAGGGTATGCAAACAACAACAGGTCCTTCTCCCATGAGGGCCATATAATTAAAGCTCTCTTCAAACAGGAGGGCAGTGAGCCAGGCTGTAAGTAGTGGCTGTAACCACTACAGTCACAACTGGTGATGTCATATTAGCCTCTCTGACAGAGACCCAGATGGAGTTCTTGAACCCGTCCTTAAAGCCTTTGCAAACCAGCTGGGGCGAGTATTCATGGACATCTTTAACTCTCCCTGCTTCAGACATAGGTACCCTCTGGCTTCAAGAAGGACACCAAAACCCTGAACCAAAGAAGAACACCATGATGGACCCATATGACTACTCTCCAGTGCTTTGACACCCACCATCCTGAATGCTTTGAGAGGCTGCCCAATGCTCACATTAACTCCAACTTACCAGCTACCCTCAACCCACTTCAATCCACCTATCAGTGCAATAGTTCTCCAGCAGATGGCATCTCTTTGACCCTACACTCAGCTGGATCATAAGGACATCTATGTCATACAACCATTCTTTGACGACTGCCAAATAAACTCATCCCCAAACTCCATGACCTTACCTTCATCACCCTCTCTTCAACTGGATTCATGACTTCCTCTCCTGCAGGCTCCAATCATTGAGGATTGGTTACAGCACTTCCTCCAGGATCATCGTCCACATTGGGGCCCCACAAAGCTGTGCACTCAGTCCCCCACTATACTCCTTGTACATCCATGACTGAGTGACAAATACAAATTCCAGGATGACACCACCATCAAAGGCCAGATCTCAATTGGTGGCACATCAGAATATACTCAGAAGATGGAGGGACTAGAGGCTTGGACAACAGTCTCTCCCTCAAATTCAGCAGGGTCAAAGAGTTGGTCATAGATTTCACATGAGCTGGAGGGAGCAGACAACTTTAAGGTCCTTCAAGTCTACATCTCCAATTAAACATCCTAATCCTCCCACATCAATGTAGCAGCTAAGAAAACGCACAAAGACCTCGACTTCCTCAGAAAGTTGAGGAAATTTGGCCTGTCACCTGTGTTCTTCAACAGATTTCAGATTTATTGTCAGAGTACATGAATGACATCACATATAACTCTAAGATGTTTTTTTCATTCAGGCAAGGCAGAATTACCACTTACTGATAGTGCAACAAAAGCTGTATGCAATGCACACGTGTAATCAAATGTAAACAACTGACTGTGCAATATAGAGAGGAGAAAAAAAAATAAACAATAACATAATAGAATAAGTAAGAATCCTAAATGAGTGCTTGATTTAATTTGTCATTAAGGAATTTGTAGGTAGAGGGGTAGCAGCTGTCCCTGAACCTGGTGGTGCAAGTAATGTAGCACCTACACCACTTTCCTGATGGTAGCAGCAAGAACAGAGCATGTACTGAGTGGTATGGATCCTTGATGATTGTTGCTGATCTCCAACAGCAGTGTTCCCCGTAGATGTTCTCAATGGTGGGAAGGGGTTTGTGTGTAATGTCCTGGGCTATGTCTACTACCTTTTGCAGGGCTTTACACTCAGGGGTATTGGTATCCCCATACCAGACTATGATACAGCTGGTCAGCACACTTTCCACCACATATCTGTAGAAATTAGCCAGGGTTTAAACAAATTTTACACATGCACCATCGACTGCGTAGGGGTGCATCACTCGAACTGTTTCATCAGTGATCGCAAGAAACTGCAAAGTGCTGTAAATATGGCTGACCATCACACATAACCCGTTCCCTACCACTGAGTTCAGCTATATCTCCTGCTGCCTTGGAAAAGGGGTTACATTGTTAAAGACTTATCCACCCCAGTCACATTTTCCATACCCTTCTGCCTTCAGATGGAAGGCAGATAGTGCACCTCCAGATTTGAGGTCAGCTTCCTGCTACTATCAGGCTCCTGAATGAACCTCATCCAAGTGAAATGATGTCGCCTTTGCTCTGTTCTTGCTGATCTGTATCCTTAACTTTGCACTCTGTACTGTGGTTTACTTACTGCATACTATGTATGTGTTGGTAAGCTGGGCTGCCTGCAAAACTAACTTGCTCACTGCATTTTTGGACATGTCAATAAACTTGAACCTGATCTAATAAACAGATTTCACATTTTGTCTATTCTGCGTTTTGAAGGAAATCAAAAGTATGCCGATAAGTAATTGTGTTTCCTCAAAAACACCAAGAGTTAGTGGTGCTCCTAAGTTGGACTGAACTCTAGCCTTTGGTGTTGGACCTCATTAACCAACTGAGCCTGACAATAACGCCCCTGCTCTTCCGCAATCACAAATAGAGATAACAGCAAGCTCTTTCATGTAACAATAATAAAAGCTCTATAATAAATTCTGATACTTCATGTTTCCATTAAAATGGTTTACCTTTCATTCCTCAAAGGATGATAGTACTGAATTGCAATATGGATCAATGATAAGTACTCTATTGACAACATTTATGCATTTTACCGTTTTACTACAGTCACAGCCTCCGCAGATTTTTGTGTTTCATTCATTTATGCATTTATACTACATTTATTTCTCCGGTTAAGATGGCGGCGCTTCTGGAGCTGCTATACCGGCAGCACTGCCATGGGTGTGGACGCACGGTAAGCAAGGGAGCAGAGATGCAGTGCTCCCATTAGGTCCAGATGCCCAGTTGACAGCTTTGACAGCCCTTAGTTGAAATCCTGCTACCACGAGTCAGCGCACAAGATGGCGGCACCTATTGATTGGCGGCAGCCATGAGGTGCTGCAGACTCTGGGGAAGTTCTGGATTGGAGCAGGGCACCAGAGGAGGGGAAGATCACAGTGGCGAACCAGTGAGGGACCAGTGCATGCGGCGGGCTGCTGGCGACACGAGGCGAGGAACCCGTGGAAGCCGTGAGCTGCTGGAGACGACTGTTGGGAGACTTGTGCCGGCCTGCGGACTGCTGGAGACTGGCTCGAACTCAAGGGTCCTTGACTATGTCGGAGGTTCAGATCTGGAGCCAATGATTTGGACTGGGCCTTGGGTGGCTGCGGGGGCTGCGGAAGCACTGGAGGTGAATTAGTGTACACTCGGTGACTCGGGTGAGGGGGGGACACCTCTTTTTTGCTCTTCTCTCCCTGACTGTAAGAGGCGCTTAGGCAATTCCTGTCGGTGGTGAATCTGTCGGCCTTGCAGCAGGTAAAAAGAAATTTCATGTAATAGGACAGTTTTTTATTACTATGAAAATAAATTGAATCTTGAATTTTGGTAAATCTTGACCCTTGCACAGTGACATAACACAGTGAACACACCATTGAGCAATGATACCCCTCAGGCGACTAGATTTACTCATTGCTCTCCTCTTCCCTATCAGTCCTAATAAGCTCTCATGTCCCAAAGACATCAGACCGAGATTGAGACCTTGCAACTTTTTAGTTAATCTCCTCTTTTATTCAGAGATAGAAGAGACTGCAGACACTGGAATATGGAGCAAACAAAACAATCTGTTGGAGGAACCTAGTGGATCAGGTAAAGGGATGGCTGATGCAGGGGTTTGACCCAAACATCGACTGTGCCTCTACCAGCACACTTGAGCTGCTGAGTTCCTGCAGCACTTGATTTTCATTACTCTATGAGTATTATAAGTATGAGATTCACAAGAATGATACCTGGGTTTCAGTGCCTAAGTTATGGAGAAAGGTTAAACAAGTTAGATCTTTATTCCTTGGAGTGCAGAAAGCTGAGGGGGGTATTTGATAAAGGTCTTTAAAATGATGAGGTGGATAGATAGACTAGATGTGGATAGATTTTTTCCTTTGGGGATAGGGGAGATTCAAACAAGAGCTGAGAGTTCGGGGGCAAAGGTTTAGGTGCATCACAAGGGGAAGCTTCTTTACTCAGAGAGCGGGGTCTGTGTGGAATGAGCTTTGGGTGGAGATGGTAGAGGCAGGTACAATATTTTCTTTTAAGAAAAATGAGGATAGGTGTATGGATGCAAAAGGTATGGAGGGTTTATGGGAAGAATGCAGGTCAGTGGGGTTGAGAGAGTACAAGTGTTTGGCATGAACAAGAAGGGCCGTGAATGCCTGTTTCCAGGCTGTAATTATTATATGGTTACATAATTTAAGCTGGGGTGAACAAAATTATGGCAGGCAGTAGGCTGGAATCGACAATGTCTCTGCAGACTTGAATTCACACACATAAGTCACAATAAAGGTTGAAAAATGTAATGTTGCTGCACGTGTAGGGTTACAAAAAAATCTGCAATCTGGCATGGCTTTTTTTTCAAACAAGTAAATAATATTTTGAGTATGGATAACGTGGCCATCAGCAGGAATATGATCAACAGTGCCATCTCACAGTTCCTCAGTCCCAATGTCTTCTCATCGTCAATGGATAAGTCTTCACAAAAAACAATGCAACAAAATATAAAACCTACCAACAGTGTATGAATATTTCACAAGTCTATAGGCCCCCAAATAGCCCTCGAGACATCGAGGAGCAGAAAAGCAGGCAGGTTTTGGAATGGTGCAGGAAATTCAGGCTTGTAGACATGGGTGATTTCAACTTCCCTAATACTGACTAGCACCTACTAACAGCAAAAGGGATAGATGGGGCTGAATTTGTCAGGCATGTACAAGAAGGATTCATGACACAGTACGTGGACTGGCCAACTAGAGGAGAGGCCAGACTGGATCTAATTCTGGGTCATGAACCTGGTCAGGTGGCAGACCTCTCAGTTTGGTTAGTGATCACAACTCCTTGAGCTTTAGCATATGGAAAAAGATAAAAGCAGGCAAAATGCATAAGTGTTTAACAGGGAAGGACTAATTATGATGGGGTGAGGCAAGAACTAGTGAGAGTAAATTGGAAACAGTTGTTCAGGGTGGAAGCACAGAACTATGTGGAGGAAGTTTAGGGACCACTTGTGCTGGGTTCAGGATAGGTTTGTCCCACTGGATCAGGGAAAAGATGGTAGGAAAAAGGAATATGTTTGACGAAGCAAGTGAGGCAGCTAATCAAGAGGAAGAAGGAAGCAGACATTAGATATAGGAAGCAGAATACATGAGGGGGTCATCATAGCAAGGAAGGAGCTTAAGAAAGGACTTAGGAGAGCTTGAACCCCAAGGAGTTCTATGTGTATGTGAAGCACAGAAGGATGACGAGAATGAAGGTGGGGCCACTAAAATATAAAAGAGGCAACGTGAGCCTAGAGGCAGTGGAGGTTGGGCTTGTCCTAAATGAATATTTTGCTTCAGTATTCACAAGAGAAAACAACCTTGATCAGGATGAGGTCAGAATAGAACATGCTTGTGTGTGGCCAATGTGGAGATTAAAGAAGAGGAGGTAAAAACATCAAAATTGATATGTTCCCGATTTGGATGTAATATATACTGGGTTGCTTAGGATGTGAGAGAAGAGATAGCTGGGGGAGTAGCTATGATCATTGAATCCTCTTTGGCTGCAGGGGAGGTGCCGGTGGATTGGTGAATGGCAAATGTGGTCCCCTTGTTTAAAAAAGGTAATAGGGAGAATCTTGGGAATTATAGACCAGCAAGTGATGTGCAAACTTAAGGATAGGATCTATGTGCATTTGGAGAAGTACAGTCTTCTCAAGGATAGTCAGCATGGCTTTGTAAAGGAAAGGTCTTGCCTCATGAGCTTAATAGAGTTTTCTGAGGAGGTAACAAAAGAAATTGATGAGGGTAGAGTGGTAGATGTGGTCTATATGGATTTTAGCAAAGCATTTGACAAAGTCCCCCATGAGAGACTCCTTCAGAAAGTCATGAGGCACGGGATCCACGGAACCTTGGCTGTGTGGATAAAAAATTGGCTTGTCTGTAGAAAGCAGAGAGCAGTAGCGGAAGGAAAGTATTCTGCCCTAAGGGTGGTGACTAGTGGAGTGCCGCAGGGATCTGTTCTGAGACCCCTGCTGTTTGTGATGTTTATAAATGACCTGGATGAAGAGGAATAAGAATAGGTCAGTAAATTTGCAGATGATATAAAGATTGGAGGAGTTGTGGATGGAGCTGAAGGTTGTTGAAGGTTACAAGAGGATATGGACAGGATGCAGAGTTGGGCAGAAAATTGGCAGATGCGCCAATTTCAATCCAGATAAGTGTGCAGTGATGAAATTTGGAAGGAAAAACCAGAAGGCTGAGTACAGGGTTAATGGTCAGCTACTTAAGAGAGTGGATGAACAGAAGGACCTTGGGATCCAAAACCATACATTCCTCAAGGTTACCGCTCAGGTTGATAGGATAGTTAGGAAGGCCTATGGGATGCTGGAGTTCATTAATAGGGGAATTGAGTTCAAGAGTGAAGAGGTCATGTTGCAACTCTACAAATCTCTGGTTCTGGTCATCTCATTATAGGAAGGATGTGGAAGATATTAAGAAGGTACAGAGGAGATGTGGCTGGATGTTAACTGGATTGGAGAATCATTCTTATGAACCAAAGTTAGCTGGGAGTTTGCTCTTTGGAGAGAAGATAGATGAGAGGAGACTCAACAGAGGTCTACAAGATTATGAGAGGCATAGATAGGGTGGACAGCCAGTGCCTGTTTCCCAAGGCAGGAATAACAAACACTGGAGGACATCTATAGAAAGTGAAGGGAAGGATGCTTAGGTGAGGGACATCAAGGGTAATTTATTTTTTATGCAGAGTGTTGTGGGTGCCTGGAATACCTTGCTAAGAATGGTGGTGGAGGCTGAAATATTTGGGGCATTTAAGACAGGCACATGGATGGAAGAAAAATAGAGGGTTACGGGGTTGGGAGGGTTTAGTACATTTTTTAAAAGAAATATATGGGTTGGTGCATCGTTGAAGGCCAAAGGGCTTGTAGTGTTCGATATTCTGTGTCCTTGTTTCACCCATGGTCACATCCTACCGTGTTCGATGTTCACCAATGGTCACATGTGACTTGGCCAACCAACATAATTAATGCAAAAGTTCTGCACCACCGTCAGCACAAGGATGTAAACTTAGCTGAATAGTCACCTCCCTGTGGTAATCTGCTTCAAATATGTGCAAGTATACAGTGGCAGTATATCATTGGTAAAATTTAAACGAGAAAAATCAATACAATTGTTTTTGAGTATCATTTGGATCATAAAGAATCAGCTGGAACTTGTTTCTCATCTTTATCAGTTGAAAGGTTTGCAGTATCTGGATTTATCAAGATTAAGGTCATTTTTCTCCCGAGTACCAAGCATTTTAGGGTCATGTACTCACTCATCTATAATGTGATCTTGACCTACACAATCTTACTTTCTCTCTAAACCATTAGTATATAAATGACATATTTCACTGAGAGGTATCCACATTACATTAACTCAAGGAAGAACAATGCACTAACATTTAAACTAGCCACTTACAGTATAAGTGTCATCACCACACTAATGAAAGACTCAGTCGAGAAATGTAATCATGTCGAGCATGAATTTTAAGGTTTTGAATTGTAAAAATCAATTGTGAATTGTGATTGTAAATCATATCCTTGTGCACATTGAAATATTTGGTCACATGGCTCTGTGTACATTACAAGCACATATGATATTTATTGCACACAGAACTTGAAGACATAACATCAATCTGATACACATTTGATCTCTGACTTGTCAAATTGAACCCATAAATAAGCAACTAATACAGAGCTGCAGAGAAGTTAAAATTCTGAAACAGAATCAGAAACCGCTGGAAATGCTTCGCAGGCCAGTTACAATTATGGAAGAGAAACGTGAGTCAATGTCTCAACTCAATGGCTTTCCATCGGAACGTGGAAAAGTGAAAGTTAGAGTTGGCAGAGCAATTGGAAGTCGATGCTTTAATGGAGTGATGGAGGCCTGAAGGGTTATGGAGGTTATGCCAAAATATTGTCAGGTAATAAAAGAACGGCAATAGGAAAAAGAAAAGGTCTGCCAGTTGCAGAACGATCTAGATCAATTGAGCAGGTGGGCAGAATAGTGGATGGAATTTAATACAGAGAAATGAGAAGTGTTGCATTTTGGGAGGTCTATGTGGGAAGGTCCAACACAGTGCAAGGTAGGAATTGAGGATCGTGGCAGACCAGAGGGATCTGGAGCACAGATTCAGAGTATCTTGAAACTGGCCTCACAGGTTGATGGTGTGGTCAAAAAGGCTTTCAGCATAATGACATTCATCACCATGAAGTGCAGAAATTGGAATGCCATTTTGCAGTTGTTCAAAACATTAGGGATGCCCATTTGGGACATTGTACCAGTTTTGGTCATTGAGCTGGAGGAAGGATGCTGTCAAGCTTTTAGAGGGTGCACAGAAGATTCACGAGGATATTGTCTGGACCCTCAGAAATAGGGAGATGTTGGGTAGGCTAGGAGCATTCCTTGAAGTGCAGGAGGATGTGGAGCAATCACATAGAGGAGTTCTATATTGGGTAAACATAGAGAGAGTCTTTTCCCAGATTTGGGGAATTGGTAACCAGAGGACATAGATTTAAGGTGAGGGGCAAACATTTAGCAGGAACCTGAGTGGTAAATTTATTTACAGGCAAAGTGATGGGTGTATGGAAGGGGCTGGCAGAGGAGGTAGTTGAGGCAACATTTAAGAACAAATTGTACGGATACACGTATAGGATGGACTTAGAGGGATACCATATCGTACTATTTGAGGTAGGTGGGACATTTTGGCATGCAGTGCAAGTTGAGCCAAAGGGCCTGTTTATGACTCTGGTAGGACTTCTTGTGAGTGCATGTCAGACCCCCTTTAAATTGCTTGGGAAGGCAAATTACAGGGAATTTGGACTGGGGTGTGAAAGGCACGGGAGGTTCTGCTTTCCTGGGAATTTCACCCGGGTCCAAGTAGGATCACCACTTGCCAGCAGTGTGAAAAGGCCTAATGAGATGGCAGAGGAAATGAATGGATATATTGCATCAGCAGTATCAGTATTCACTGTGGTTGAGAAGTGAATGCAGTCACAATCAGCAGAGAGAAGGTGCTTGGGAAGCTTAAAGGTCTAAGGGTAGATAAGCCTCCCAGACCAGATGGTATGAACCCTCGGGTTCTGAAAGACGTAGTTATAGAGATTGCGGAGGCATTAGTAACGATCTTCCAAGAATTAATAGACTCTGGAATGATTCCAGAAGAGTGGAAAAATTGAAAAATTGCTATTTAAAAAGGGAGGGAGGCAACAGAAAGGAAACTATTGACCTGTTAGCCTAAGATCAGTTGTTGGGACATTGTTGGAGCAGACTGTCAAGGATGAGGTTACAAAGTCACTGGAGGTACATCACAAAATAGGCCAAAATTAGCATGGTTCCTTAAGCGACTGTACTCGTTGTTGTTCAGAAGAATGAGGGGAGACCTCATAGAAACATTTCAAATGTTTGAAGGCCTGGACAAAGTCAATGTGGCCAAGCTATTTCCCATGGTAGGGGAGTCTAGGGCAAGAAGGAACAAGTTCAGGATGGAAGGACTCCCATTTAAAATAGAGATGTGGAGGAATTTCTTTAGATGGAAAGTGGTGAACCTCTGGAATTTTCTACCACAGGCAATAATGGAGGCCAGGTCATTGGTTGTATTTTAGGCAGAGATCTGAATAGTCAGGGTATCAAAGGTAATGGGGAGAAGTGACGGGCTGATGGGAGAATGGATGAGCTCATGATGGAATGGTGGAGCAAACTCAAAAGGCTGAATGGACTACTTCTGCTCCTTTTCCTCATGGCCTTATGGAAGGAAATGGCATTGATAGAATTGCAAGAGATGATAACTCAAAGTGTGAGACTGTCATTGGACTGCTCCACGAACACAGGGAAAAGGGAATGATCCAGATATCATTCACCAGGAGCGTTGCTTAAATAGGGCTCAAAGAAATATAGAAGACCCTTTCCATTCAGCACACAGTATCTCTGACCCACAACCATCAGGAAGGATATACAAGATCATCATAATCAGGAATGCCTGGCTAGGAGATTGATGAACCGGATCCCATCACTGAGCAAATCCTCCCAAAATATTTATATATAGTTATTTTAAATTATATATTTATGTACATATGTGATTATGACATGCTGTGTATTGTGTGTGCCCTATGGTCCAGTGATATGCTGTCTCATCTGGTTTTATTTGTACAGTCAGATGATAATAAACTCAAACTTGTCCTATCACGTACAGGTGAGAGAAAACTGGAAACTATCTGCAAAACAAACATTCCACTTTCGAGAAAGACCAGGTATTAGTGCAAACTATTCATGAAAGCGCCAGTCAAACGGTGAGGGAATTGGGCTGATGGGAGTGAGTGGGATCCTCTCCAGGCTTCACAAAGACACGGACTGTGGCGCCCTAGTGCAGCTGTTGGTGCTGGAGGAAGTGAATGAAGCTGGAGAAGGTGCTCAGCTTGAAGGAAAAATGAGCGGGGCCAAGGAGGATGGTGGGGGAGGGCACCAGTTGCTTTTATGTTATGAGGTGGAAGTGAACACCTCAAGCCATTGATAGAATCTGCTTTTGCCATACCTCTAATCAAAAATCTTTAGCTTTGAATCAAGTCTCCAATTTATTCAAACTCAAATCAGAATGAATGTCCCAGCTGTCCATTGCAATAGGAGTTCTGATGGACAGAGAATTCCTTTGTGCATCTTTCTGTGAGCTAGAGGCTTAGTGTCACATCTCATCACAAATTTTTGAGCATCTTGTGATCTGAATTTATACAAAGGAGAAGGCTCTGGACTATGAGTGCCAGAAGAATTGCTTACTAATGGTTGAAGCTCAAGAAATATTCAGGAGTGGTCTGGTTTTCTCTCACACTTCAAAAGTGTTTGGCCATTGCAAATTGTTCTTGTTTGAAGATGTGTGATGGAATCTGGGGTTGGTGGGCAGGGGGAGAGAATAAAATGGGTTAAGGTGAAATTTGGTTCAAAATGGTTGGTTAATGGTCAGCACAGACTTGGTGAGCTGAAGGGCCTGCTTCCATGCTCAATCTCTCCTGGTCATATAAATGCAGAAGCCAGACTGATCACTTTGGATCTGCAGGAGACCAGACTGTATTAGTTCATTGCATAACTGCATGTATTTTTTGTATTTTAGTGTGTGGGTAATAACCTTGTTTCTGGTCAGCTGGACCACAGTAATTATTTATTAAATTTAAAGGGAAGTCATTACAGTTATTCTGACAGGGACTGGAGACAGAAGGACTGGAGAACCATGTTATAAATGAGAAAGCTCCTGGAATTGAAAATAGGCACAGTTAGTGCAAGGATGGCACAGTTCACATAGGTTAAAGGTTCCATTATTGTCACCTAATACTATATTTAGAATGTAACATACATGAGATTCTGTCTACCATAAGGAAGACAGAGAGTTGCCACGTTATCCAGCACCCCTCACAGAAATGAGGCCCCAGCAAGGAATGAAATCGTGCCCCTTTGTTTACAAGGCCAGCAATCCGTGTTTGAACCCTGCACTGTCTGTAAGGAGTTTGTACATTTTTCCCCATGACCTGCATGGGTTTTCTCCGGCTGCTCCAGCTTCCTCCTATCCTTCAAAAAATGTATGGGGTTGTTAGTTAATTGGGTGCAAATGGATAGCACGGGTTTCATGGATCAGAAAGGTCTTCTACTGTTCTGTGTTGTTAGAATTCAAATTTAAAATAATATAATTGCAGTCAGCATTCACAACTCATTTAATAGTATGAGTTGGTGCATGGACTCGTGAAATTACTTACAATACATGTACGAAAAACAGATTATAATTCACACTGCTCAACACATTTACCCTTGCTCAAGGTTTGAGTGGCATTCCTCATACCCTCAGGAAGGGTTCATACCCAAAATGTCAGGAATATGTATGGACATTGCAAGACCAGCTGAGCTCCTCCAGCATTTCTGTGTTTTGATTACAATCACAGCGTCTGCAGACTTTTGTGTTTCACACAAACCTCTCCACAAGGTGTCTACATGAAAATCTTCTGCAAGCACTGAGCAGTGCTGTTTTAACAGATTTTCATGGGTAATTAAATCTCCAGGCTGTTGTGTTTTTTGACATTAAATTAATTATATGGGTTGTTTTTCAAAATTCACTTAAGTTTTCTTGCACTAAATTTTCCATGTTTATGACCAAAAATATCTAATTTCATTAAGCATACACAAACCCCTATTAATACAGAGTGCTGGCTGTAAAGTCAACACAATTTTATGCTCCTTCTGTAAATGGACTTTATTAAAGAACTTGCTGTGAATGGAGGGTACCTCTAGGGCAAATATTTGGGTAACTTAGTTATGTCATCAGCGAGTACTTTCAACAAGATACGATTTGTTTCACAGATGCCCACACTTTGATATGAATTTTATATGGTAAATAAATGTTGTTCCTCTGTGTAAAAATACAATGCCAATCTAGCCCAAAATGTTCATGCCAAAGCCATATAATTCAATCATGTATTCTCTGGGAATGGTTAACCTCGGGGAGCTTTTGTTCATCTATCTATATCACTGTCAAATGAAGACAAATACTTGAGAAAGACACATGTTACTGATTAGTCTGAACATTTGTCACAATTACAGCAGAGATGGTTCCTGTGCAGTACAATACATTAATTATGGAACCTAAATAATAATGCAATAATTAGGCAGCCAAAAAATGGTGTCCAGTCACACTGCTTTTTACAAGTAAATAAAACTCAGTCATTCCAGGGAGAGCTGCTGTTAAACCTTCCAAGTTTGGAAGAAAAGGTAGTTTGAGTTTGTATCCACTAAAGCTATTCCCATCCCAAGAGTCCGAAATGCATTGTGTTATATGAATAACTCTCAATGAGATGGAAACAAAATAAATAAATAACTCCAAATAAATAAATAAACAAAATGAATAAAATAAGCCACATTTAATGTACATTATAAGTGATTTTATAATACATGAATTTTGTAGGAAGTACAACATCCTTTGAAGGAAAATGAAAATTAATTCATCTACTCAGTTAGATAGTAGCGTCTGAAATTACTGCAGAACATGGACAAGTTTAATACATTGAAGAGAATGCCACTATCTGTAATCTAATTTGAACTTAATTGATTGTAAAAGAAATGGGATTTATAATGGATAATCTTTGAGATAAATGTTACACAGAATGAGCATACAAATGTGGCAAATGGATTTTCCAATGGAAATAATGATAATGTTACCTGCCCTCATTTTGCTGAAGCATTTTAAAAATTCTTGGCTTTTTTCAAAACAAAATTCTAAATAATTTACCTCAGAACTAAACTACTCCAATTAGTAGCTGAACTGAAATCTTCAGTTTTTACCTTTTAGGATCACTCCCTTAACAGTATAATGATAAATACATCAAGAATTTTCACATCAAATGGACATGCAAAACCCTTGGTGAACTCTGCTAAGTACACAGAAATTGAGCCTAATTAATGGCTTCTGTTACCCTTTGAAATCAGAAACCTTTCCAGATCACTTACGTCACCATTTTTAGCAAGCTTTTATTTCCAATACCTCTTTCAATAGGAAAACAAACTCAAGAAGTAGCAAAAAGTCAATGCAGATGATTTCTGATGCTCACATTCCCCATTTACACAGTCACTTCATTATGGGATATTTGTGCCTTTATTACATTATGCCTTCTATGTAAGAGGCACGGAAACGGAATGGGGTAGGGTCATTCCACTCCTGGCCTTTTTCCAGCAACAGAGGTAGTAACAGTGCCGGATCGCCATCTGTGTAAAAGGGGTGATCCAGCATTCCGACACTGAGAGGAAAGGATGTGTTTGTGCACTGTTTTTTTTAGTGTATTTACATGTAAGCATTTAAAACTTGGACAAAATATGCAAGTAGAACATGAAAAATCTGTAAAATAATAATACTGCTGTCCCACTCTCTCCCAGCAGGGTAGTGGAGCAGTGGGATCAGTGCAGGGACCAATAGCTGGCCACCAAGAGATTCCCCCCACAATCCCCACCAGCCTCCCACACTGATCCCACCGCCCTGCTCTCAGCTGTCCCCAGGTGTCTCTAGTTACCTTGTGCTGTGAGCAAGCACATCTGTGGGCTTTTCCTCAGTTTGAACAGTCTGAATCTCAGCGCCCCGCTACCCACCCCCACCCCCCACCTCTGACAACCAACCATGAGAGTAAAGGGGTCAGATCAGGAGCTGAGGGGGTCAGAGCAGGAGTGGAGGGGATCAGATCAGGACTGGAGAGGGTCAGATCAGAAGCATAATCAGATGAGGAGCAGAGGAGATCAGATAAGGAAAGCTGGAAGGGCCTTAAATGTCTGCTAGATTATATGGTGTTGACCATAATGTTATGGAATCTGAGGGTTTGGGAATCTGTGGGAATGAGAGAGTCAGACATGAGCCTTGCGAGGTTGGGAGTGAGATTGGTGGGTTGGTAGGAGAAAAGAGCATGAATGGATTCTTGGAGTTTGTTACAGGTTAGATGTTGGCAGGGTAAGGGGGATTACAGGTCCTCACTCATCATTGCATTGCTGAAACATGGTTGCCCTGGAAGTGATCTGTAATGGTTATTCCCAAGATAACTTAGTCCAAGTTTTCTGCAGTTCTCACAAAAGGGCTGTGCCACGGGGTAGGGTACAAACACCTGCACAAACTGGAGCCAGTTACATGATGAAAACGAGTATCTGGAGTGATACAAAACAAAAGGAAGTATTCTCTCCTTCATAAGAAAATATATTTCCAGTTGCATAATTCTGATCAGCACGTTTGGTGTAGCGATTAGCGGAATACTGTTAGAGCACCAGGAATCAGGACCGGGGTAATCCCATGCTGTCTATAAGGAGTAGGTATGTTCTCTTTGTCCCTATGTGGGTTTTCCCCAGGAGCTCCGGTTTCCTCCCACCGTTCAAAAAATCGTACTGGGTTTGTAGGTTAATTGGGTGTAATTGGGCAGCGCAGGACGCCCACTATTATCCCAGTCCTGTTGAAATCGTCCAGTCAGAAACATCAACTATATTTTTACTCCCAATGCTGCTCGGTCCAGAGTTTCTCCACCAGATCGCATCTTACTCTAGATTCCAGCATCCTTACTCTCTCGTGTGTTGTAACATAATAATCAAATAAAAATTTAACTTTTGTCTGCCTTAAGGCAAACAAAGAGTCGCCATGAACTTTGCCTGGCGCCCCTAACAATAGAAGAAGGAAAAGAGAGTACCTTCAGAGTCACCAAGTGTCCGTGGATTCGCTTCCAACACCTACAGCCACCCAGACTCCTATTCCATTCGTCTGCAGCCTGAGCTCCAGATCCAAACCTCCAACACGATCGGGAAGCGTTCGGCCCAAGGCCTGTTGAGAGCCCTTCTTGCCCTCAGCGGCCTCTCAAACCCCATACAGGGACATACAGCCCAATAACAGGCTTATAGAAAAAGCTGCCTCATAATTTCACCTCCACTCACAGATTTCACTCTTGAACAAAGTTATTATTTGTCCTTTTGGGGTTCATACCTTCATTAGCTGCTGCATTGTTTAACTTATTGAACAGGAAAAAAAGTGTTACACTGTGGCGGCGCACATCCTCATGGCGAACCGACCCCGCCTGTATCACCACATGACGGGGCAGCCATGGGGAAATGGTGTCATCAGAGGTTCTCTCCGCCTCCAACATCCCTTCCAGCGCGCACCCTGGGCAGTGATTATGATGTCACAATACACCAGGTGACTGAGCTCATCCTGCCCTTAAAAGAGCATGTTGAATTGGAATAAAAACAGCCTTTAACGACCCTCAACGTAGTGGCTGCGTTTCTCTCACTGCTCACACCGCCATAGTGATGAACCCAAAGAGCCCAGACGTTTTTCTGGACTCAAAACACTATGGATTCAGCTGAGGTCAATGCTGTCTCCATCAAGATTCCCCCCTTTTGGACCCACTGACTGAGAACGTAGTTCGAGGAGGCAGAAGCACAATTTCAACTCCGCAACATCTCCTCAGACGCCACAAAGTTCTATCATGCCGTGAGGGCTCTGGACCAAGATACGGCAGTGAGGGTGGATGACATCATCCACCACCCCTGGCTACAGGCAAGTACACTGCCCTCAAAGACGTGCTGCTTGGAACTTTAGGGCTAACTCCCTAACAACGGGCTTCCAGTCTCCTTCACCTAGATGGGCTTGGGGACCATAGTCCATCATCCCTGATGGAAGAAATGGTGGCCCTGGCGGAAGACCACAAGCCTTGCTTACTCTTCTGCCAGATATTCCTGGAACAAATGCCAGAGGACATCCAGCTGCTCCTCACAGATGAAGACTTCTCGAACCCGAGCAGAGCAGCAGCCAGTGCAGATGCCCGATGGCGCACGAAGAAGGCAAAGTTCATGGCGACTCTTTGTTTGCCTTAAGGCACGAAGAACGAGGCAGCCCTCAACCAGGTGGCACGACCAGGAGCCAGCCGACCACAAGCCACTCTCAAGACCAAGCCAGAGGAGGGCCAGTCGACCTACTGTTTCTACCACCAGCACTGGGGATTGCAAGCCCGGGTTTCAGGGAAACGACCAGGCCAGCCACCGTTGATGGCTGCAACAGCTGGCCACACAAACAGCCTCCTTCATGTGACTGGCAGATCCACTGGCCGCCGATTCCTGATGGACACAGGGGCTGAGCTCAGTGTCCTTCCTCCCACAGCATTAGAGACTCGCACCCGATCTCGAGGTCCAACCCTGCGGGCAGCCAACGGCTCCACCATCAGGACCTATGGCACCTGCAGGGCACAGATCCAGATCGGGAAGGAGAAGTTCCACTGGAGGTTCATCCTAGACTCTGTGGGCACCCCGCCGTTAGGGGCAGACTTCCTCAGAGCTCACAGCCTACTGGTTGACATGAAGAGCAAAAGGCAGGTCAACGCCCGAACATTCCACTCCACCTAACTGGACACAGCAGAAGCCTGCAGGTCCGAAATCACCACCATAGCCCCTGTCAAGGACGAATTCAACGAGATCCTCCATGAATTCCCCACCATCTTAGAGCCATGGTTCAATGCCACCCTGCTCCAGCATGGTATCATCCACCACATCACAACACATGGCCCCCCGCTACACGCTAGACCCAGACGGCTGCTACCCGAGAAGCTCCAGCAGGCAAAGGAGAAGTTCTCCAGGTACCAGGAACTGGGAATCGTCCGGCACTCGGATTGTGCCTGGGCATCGATGCTCCATATGGTCCCGAAATTGTCCAGGGGCTGGAGACCGTGTGGGGACTACTGTTGGTTGAACAGCACAACCACCCCTGACAGGTACCCAGTGCCCCACATACAGGACTTTTCCGCCAACCTCCATGGCGCACGGGTCTTCTCCAAAGTGGACCTCGTGTTTGTTGCTGTTTAAGCGCTGTTACAAGTGATTTGCTATTGCTACTGGGCTGTTTTTAAATAACAACCAGTTATCGAAGAAAGGTTTATCCAAAATAGGCCTGGTCCTGAACATTTTGGATAATCGGAGTTGTACTGTTGGTTGCTCAGTTAAAACAAATAACAAAATAGTGTGGAGAGTTAAACAGTTGCTATATTGCCACACTGTATCTGCCTATCAAGTTCATGTCTGGGATTATATCAATAACGACCTTGCTTATGTTGTTGACATTAATCCTTGTAGACAAGTTTCCTGGAGCTCTTTCTACTGCCAGCTCCAGGAATCTACAGACAGGAGAAGAATGAAATGGGCAGAACATAAAGAGTAGTGGGGAAAAGTTATTCAAAACAAATATGGGATGGTAGAACATGAAGAGCACAGAAAAAAAAACATTTAGTCCATTAAGTGTGCCATCTCTTGGTAAGAACAGTTCAGGAAGTCTTCATACCAGTAAGTAGTGTAAGCCCCTCATTCCTGGAATGATTCTAGTGGAGATACAAGAGATTGTAGATTCTACCAAAACAAAGTGCTGTCGGAACTCAGCGGGTCAGGCAGAATCTATGACAGGAGGAAAGTAGATGTTTGGGGTCCTAATGCTCCTTCTGCACTGGGGAAATTAGTGGACAGGGGTTGGGATCCAAAGGTGATAAGTGGACAGAGGAGGGGTGAAGGATGATAGATCAATGAGGCCATGTGGGGGAGCAGGAGAGACAGGATGGGGGAAAAGTGATGGGTGGAAGAACAGAAAAAAAACAAAAAAATGGTAGATAGAGCTAGATGGGGGAGGGGATGGGGAGGGAAGGATCGAGGTAGAGACAGCTGCAGAAGGAAGGGGATTGTTGGAACCATGCAAAGAAAGATAGTGATCAGGTGGTGATCAATGGGGGAAGTGAAAGGAGTGAGTGGGTAGTGGACAGGTGGGGAATCAGAATGGAACTGGAGAACTGTGCAACAGAAGGTGGGAGTGTGTGTGTGAGAGAGAGAGGACAGTGAATTAGGAGGAGAGAGGGATCAAGGGATGAGGAGAGGATGAAATTGGAGAACGCAAAGTTTATGCTGTTGGGTTGAGGTGCTCCTCAATTTACTAGAACGGCTCTTTTCTGCACCTTCTCGGACAAGGAGTTGGCAGCTGATGTCAGCAGGTACAATTAATATGTTGGCCGTTATATATTGTGCGATCACCCTCCACTACATATTAATAACGGTAGTGGAGAGAGTGGAGACCACCAAGTTCCTCTAAGTCAATTTAAAAAATCAACTCCCCTGGACACACTCCTCACTCACAACAGTGACAGGACTTCCTGAAAAGACTGAGAAAGTCAAAGCTACCAGCCACCATCCTACTTACTTTCTACAGGAGCTCTATCGAGCACATCCTGGCCGGCTATATGACAGTATGGTATGGTTGCTGTACAGCATCATATCGGAGGTCAATCCACAGAAGCAGAAAAGTGGCCGAGAGGATCACTAGGGTCTCCCTCCTCCCACTCCCCTTCCACTACCCCATCGATGTGATCTACCCACTCCCCCCCTTATCACCCTACAAAATCTCCCAGCTATTCCCATGGGAAAGAGATACAGAAAGATTACAGCCTGAATTACCAGACTGAGGAACATGTTTCCCAAGGGAGTGAGACTGCTGAATGAATGTTGAACTGCGGAAACAACTCCCTTGACTCCATTATTTATTAATAATATTTAATATATGTATCTAGGTTCTGTGTATAGGTATCATTTGTTTGTATGTGTGTTTGCACTGTTTTGCACCCTGGAACAGAGAATACTGTTTCATTGGGTTGTACTGGTATAATAAGATGATAAATAAACTTGAACTTAAATGATTCTGCTTTTTCTTCCGTGGTTTGCGAAGGTTTCCCGAACAATGAATGCCTATTAACACTTTTGTGTGAGAAATCTCAATCACCTTTTTTTTAGCTGTTTGCAACATAAATAAATTTAGTAAGCAGACATTTAACAAAAAAAAACTGGGGCAACTTATTGAGAATAGCCAACAGTACCAAGCATGACTTCACCATCAGAACATGCTTTAGATGTCAAATTCACACAAACAAACCATTACACTGGAGCGAGACTTTTTTCCCTATACAAATAAAGTCAAAACCCCTGCATAACAATAACAGAAAAAAATCAGAACATTTTCAGCAGAGAGATGGGCCATTTCAAAATCCTTGTGTCCTATCAGACAAATTAAAGCAAATCAAGCATGAAATGAAGCAGAAGAGCCCTGAGATAACAGTCCTCTAAGTCGTTTGCAGATTAGGATACCGAGGTGCATCTGGTCTTTGACTGCAGAGACAGGCAGCTCCTCACTCACAATGCAGTCTGTGCCTGCCATTTACCTTCTCTCCCATAAGAGAAGTTAAATCTACGCCTGTAAAATGCTGTGAGTTGATGACATTCAAACCGTATTAAACTGTTACCATCTGCTTGCTAATAAAAGCTACTTTTATTCTGCACAATTAATCCAATTATGTCAAGTGAATGCAAATCCTTTACATGTTTCGTTATTAGGCATGGAAAACATGTACATTTTAGATGCATCTGGGAGAAAGATGTTGCAAAACATTGATGTGTATTTGCATTTCACAAATATATAGTGTGTAACAATATTTAGGCTTCTTCAAAAATATGGAATAATACCTTTGAGCTTTCCTGCCCATTAACTTTAACATTGGATTGAAACACTCAGAAATCTTACAACTGCCATGAACAGGGATTTCTATACAAAGCCTATTTTCCATTTTAGAGTAATGGACCTGCACCCTAAACACTCAAACAATTAATAGTTTGGTTACAGTATTCAGCAGTATCTTTTATTTCTTCCTGAGATATGAGTATTGGTGAGAAGGCGGCACTTTAGTCAAATTTCCGAAAGTATTATTCTGCCTTCTTAAACACCAACCATGTTTGTGAAGTAAGTGAAGTTTTACTGAGACTTCATGAATAGTGCATTTTCCTATGAAGGTGCCATGAAGTTAAAGGGAAGGACAGAAGTGAAAGTGTTGCTTAGCTGGTCCTTTTGGTTGGTAGGTGATATATGATTGGGAAAGACACACAGGAGACTGCAGATGATGGAAATGTTGCATTTGATTGGGAAGTCCTGCTGAAGGAATCATATCAATGCCACACACTGTTGTCTTGACATGCCAGCTGATGTACAAATATACGTATGTGGTCATTATTCAGGTGGGAGGCTCTGAGGTGATGGTATCCAGCTTTTTTGAGATTGCACAATGCAAATCAAATGCATTCCGCCCAAGTTCTGCCAACCATTTTATCTCCAAAGATTAAAGGAAGCGATGGAGCATTAAAGAAAGGTGGCAAGAGTGGGTCATTTGGCTTATTAAGTCTGGTCTGCCATTTAATACACCATAGCTGCTCTGGCTGAGGAATCAGCTCCACTTACCCGCTGATAATATTAGCCACATCGCCTTTGGCCACCACTTACTCACATTAAAGACTACTCTTACCACCAGGGCCATTCAGGTACAGGTCTCATTGCAACCTGGACCTAAACAAGATTAAAACAGCCAAAACAGAGAAATGGCACAGACGTGAGTGTCCAAGATATTGGCCCTGATTAGTTTCATCACATGGGACATTACAGAGATATTGGGATAACATCACTGGCAATCTGGGAATGGAAACACACAAATGCTGGAGGAGCTCAGTGGTCAAGCAGTGTCCATTGGAGGTAAAGCACCCTTCAGCAAAAAGCACCCAGGCACTCAAATAAAAAGGCTGAGAGAGGGAAGGGCAGGGGGAGGAGTACAGGTCACAGACAAAAGGTGTGGAAAGGAGGACAGGAGAGGAAGGTAGGAATTGATTGAGGGAGGGGGTGGCTCTATGAATGCAGAGGAAAGGAGAGAGAGGGGGAAGGAATGAGTGAGAGTGAGTTAAAGGGAAGGAGTCATAAGGATAGGGAAAGGGAGACAAAGGGAGGTGCTGGAGAATTTACAATCAGAGAGAATTGTTCACTGGCTACTGGCATGCCTCACACAAAGGAACTTTTCCTGTGATTGCTGGAAGACTGTTAATCAGTCCCAGGAAATGGCTGCACAGGTTTCCATCAGTAGTACCATCAGCGCATATGGAGTACAAACAGTAATCGGCTATTTGCCCATTCAGAACTGCTCTATCATTGACTTGACTCTGCTTTACTGTTGTGTGGACCCCCTGAACCTCCTGGGGGTAGGGAATTCTTGGGTAGCATGGCTGGTATAGGAGTTATTACAGTGCCAACAATAAGGACTGGGGTTCAAATCCCACACTGTCTGCAAGGAGTTTATACGTTCTCCCTGTTTCTCCGTGGATTTTCCCCAGGGGCTCCGATTTCCTCCCACCGTTTAAAACGTACCAGGGGTCATGGGCCAAAATGCCTGTGTGTCTAAATTTTTCTTAATTAATATTTTATAAATTAACACCCTTTGTGTGATAATTTTTTTTATTCCTTGCAGTTCTAGGTTCAACCATCTACAGCTGTTCCCTCCAATGAAGAGTCTGAAATGAATAAGTTTGCTGAAGAATAAATATGGTTCCTTCCAATAATTGCTCCTGACATAATTAAGGAAATTTCTGTCTGGGCAGTCTCAATTCGAACGCAGGTTAACATAGGAAATAACCCGCTTAACATGCGAATATCAGTCAATATGCATTGTATTTAATAAGAATGTCTAACAACCTTCCCATCAATATTTAACGATATTAGGTCCACAAGTCCTCCCAATACAAAATCTTGAAAGTCCCTATGTACAAGAAACATAACTGGACTTGTTGCATTTGGCTCCTCGGAGAGATCAAAGACCTGCCATTTCTTTCAGGAGTGATTGCCTTCTTGACTTTCCTCAGTCTTTCCACCAAATGTAAATCTTAATAACTGTCCACTTGGATTACTTAATACATAATCTTGTAATTGTACTGGAACAAACTTGTGAAAGGCTGCAGCATTTTTAACACAATACACATTAAGCTGTTGGGGCCTATAGTCCTTGCTGTAACCACTATTCATGTAGGGAAGCGAACAGAATTGGTTAAAGAACATTTGTACCAATGTCCAAAGTATCAAGGACTGCACAAAGATTCTTTTCTCATCAGCATCTCAGAGATCACCTGACAACCCTCATCAGAGCCTCACAGTGTTTGGTCTCCCCTGAAATCCACATGATCAGCACCCATGAAAAAAAAACCTCGACTACTCCACCAGACATTTTATGTAAATCTACAGGAGATGCAGGAGTTAAATTTTAAAAATGCAAATTTACTTATACAGCGCAGTAACAGGCCATTTCGGCCCATGTTGGACTCAATTGCACCCAATTAACCTACCACCCCCAGTACATTTTGAATGATGGGAGGAAACTGGAGCCCTCAGGAAAATCCCAGGCAGACACAGCGAGAACGTTCAGACTCTTCACAGACCACATGGGACTCAAACCCCAGTCCTGATCGCTGGCACTGTAATAGCGTTGAGCTAACCCCTACAGCAACCATGCCACTCACAATTAACCACAAATGCATGATGTTCTTGGATTGGGCTCTCTAAGACTATGCATAAAAGGAAAAATAAAAGCTTTATTGGCACCTGAGGGGCAAGTTCCAAATATAGACTTCCTGACCAAAGAAAACAGATTACGGTTGGATAGAATGTTGGAGATCCAGGAGATAGCCAATAATCAGTATAAGGATGAATTTTTTTTAGCACTACTGAGACCATCCAGCCAAGAAACTGCTCTGCTGAAGGCAAAAACAGAATATTGGTTATCAACGATAGACAGGCAGTAAATGCCTGCTGAAAGGAACACTTCAACAACTCCTCAGCCAAGGCACAGGCCTTGAAGAAAGTGTCTGATTCGAATAAGCCACCAACTTTAACGTCACCTCAGTACAATGAGGTTGAGTAGGTCAACAGAAAAACAGCAAGGTTTCTGGAACTGACATCATCTTAATTGTAAAATTCAGCCAAGAGGAAATTCACTCCCAAATTCTTCTAGGAAAGGAAGATGTGCTGGAAGATCCTGGGATACTCCTCAACCAATAACTTCCAATGTCTGAGAGACACAAAACTTCAGTCTGAGGTCATGGCTCTATTGGGCAGAGTGATCCCAACTTCTGTGCATTTCTGAGCAATGGGTATTCTTCAAAGCATTCAAGAAGTTTTACCAATGTTGTCACCATAAGATTCTGCAAATTCACTGGGATGATGTGAACCAAGATCACCATGCTCTCCTAAAACAACATTTCCCCCCCCCCCCCACAACTCCACAGAGATAATTAAACCCAGCAATCGTTTCCTCTCTTTCACTTCTGTTTCTCTGACTGTAAAAGGCACTTCAGGCAATTTCTGATTTATGGGCAAAACTGTCTGCCTTTCAGCAGACGACAACAAATTTTGTGTAATATTGCAATGACTTTATTACACGACAATAAAGGAATCTTGAATATTGAGTTATCGGCCGAGCAAGCCGTATCACTCATTTTCCTAACACCAGACTCCTGAAACAGGCATATTAATCTAAGCCCCATCACAATATCAGCGAGAAGAAAATAGCTTCAAGGACATTCTCCATTGCCGGGAGAAAAAAAAAAGCAACATCCTCATTGGCTTTGAGGATCTTTGACCTTTGATTGATCAAAACAACAAACAATGCAGAATGAAGCTGTGAGTTTCTTTGTCAGAAGTATTGAGAAACACAGGAGCACACCACATTTGCCCATCTCCACCCATTTTCTCTATCACCTTCTCCTCCATCTGTAAGTAAGGCTATAACCCCTATAAGGGTCTCATTCCTCCCTCTTAACTATAGACTGGAAATGGAAGCAAATCATTCCAAACCCTGAAACAGTCTGCAAAAAAAAAGGTGACTTTATATCTAACACACACATACACGCACACACTCTCACCCTTTCCCTCTGACCCCTTTCCTCCAGCGCTCTCTCTCTCTCTCACACACACACACACACACACACACACACACACACACACACACACACACACACACACACACACACACACACACACACACACACACACACACACACACTTGTACCACTCTGCTAAAGAGTTCCATCATCAACGTCAAGTTGCTTGTTGTTCTTTAAAGAAGCAGTGCTCATCCCTTTCAGGAGACAAACACAAAGAACAATTTGGAATCGTAAGAGCCATCTCTGAAATAGTGATGTGTCCTTCCACTTCAATTTAAAGTTATTCAAGAACAGGTCAAAAATAACATTAAATAAATAAAATAAAATAAGCAAGAGATAAGCAAGACAGCGACAAACTGAATTTTTGGAATTAGATTGCTTCAAATATGAAAAACAAGTGAAAAGTTAATTTGAGTGAAAACTGAAGCAAATAATCCACAGTTTTGCATAGAATCAGACATTTTAAAGAGAAAAATAATTATTTCAACAGATTTAATCAAGTAAAAAGTTTCTGTTCTTATTCCTCTGTCCATTTTTATTCTCGATTATTATTTGAGTCCAAGAAAAGCATATGATCCAGATGTAGTACCTGGTCAAGTATTAAAAATCTGTGCTGACCAACCTACCAAGGTGTTCATGGATGACTTCATCATCTCAGTCCAACAGGGCATGGTACCCACCTGCTTCAAACAGGTGTCAATCGTACCGGTGCCCAAGAAGAGTGTAATGACCTGCCTTAATGACTATCAACCAGTTGCACCTACATCAACAGCGATAAAGTGTTTTGAAAGGCTTATGATGAAGCAGATCAGCTCCTGTCTGAGCGGTGACATGGATCCATTCCACTGTGCCTGTCACAGAAACAGGATGCCATCTCACTCCCTCTAAGATGAGCCCTGGAACACCTAGATGGTAAAGATGCATTATTCAGGATGCTCTTTATCGACTACAGTTTGGCATTTAACACCATCATCCCCTCAAAATTGATCAGCAAACTCCAAGACTCAACACCCCACTGTGTAATTGGATTCTGAATTTCCTCATCTCCATACCACAATCACTGAGGATTGGCAAGAACATCTCCTCCACAATCTCCATCAGTACTGGAGTACCACAGAGCTACATTCTTAGCCCCCTGCTCTACTGTGTAACTTGGTATGATAATAACACCATCTACAAATTTGCTGACGATACCACAGTAGTCAGTTGTATAAAGGAAGGGGATGGGTCAGCATACAAGAGGGAGATTGAAAACTTGCCTGAATGGTGCACCAACAACAACCTTGCACTCAGTGTCACCAAAACTAATGAGCTGATTGTTGACTTCAGGAAAGACAGCGATGTATGATCCACTGATCATTGGGTGATCAGAGGTGGAGAGGGTGAGCACATTTAAGTTTTTGCGAGTTGATATCTTGGAGGATCTTTCCTGGACTCAACACACCAATGGCATCATGAAGAATGCATGTCAGCGCCTCTACTTCCTCAGGAGTTTGCAGAGGTTTGGTATGACACCATAAACCCTGGCAAATTTCTAAAAAGGTGCAATGGAAAGTGTACTGACCAGCTGCATCACGGTCTGGTATGGGAACATTAATAGTCCTCACTGTAAATCCCTCCAAAAGGTCGTGGACATGGCTCAGGATATCACAGGCAAAACCCTCCACATCATTGAGTATATCTACCAGGAAGCCTGCCGTCAGAGAGCAGCAGCAATCATCAAAGACCCTCCCCACCCAGCACACTCTCTGCTCTCACTGCTGCCATCAGGAAAGAGGTATCAGTGCCACGACTCGTACCACCAGGTTCAAGAACAGCTCTTACCCCTCCACCATCAGACTCCTCAATGACAAACTAAATCAGGGACTCATTAAGGACTCTTACTTGTGCACTTTATTGATTTTTTTTAAATTCTTTCTGTATTTGCATGGTTTGTTCACATTTGTTATCTGTTTACAGTTCTTTGTTTACATGTTTTTTGCTGTGTATAGTTTATTTTTTGCACTACCAATTAGTGGTAATTCTGCCACTCCTGACGGAAAGAAGAATCTTAGGGTTGTATGCGATGTCATGTATGTACTCTGACAAGAAATTTGTAATCTATTTTTGACTTTATCTTGAATATTAGAAACGTTGGGAGATTTCTGTTGTATTTGTAATCTTTAATTTTTTTTCTTCACAATCCTACTCAAGATTTAATATTAATTTTAACAATATGTGTGTCCTAATACACATTTGGATCTTTCAGGCACATTTTGTTTTGCTTTCTGCTCAATAGTCCAATCCCCCCCCATTCAAAATCAGGGTGTTTATGATGAGTTTTTTTTTCAAACTGCAACAAAAAAAGGAAAAAGAAACATTTAAATTCATCTCACAATCCCAAATTTACTTAACGACTGGCTGTGCCTTGTGATAAACCAAATGATGATCCAGCAACTTGTCTTTATCCATGATTTGGTTAATTAAAGCCTGCTTATTTGTTGAAAAGATGATTAATACGCCAATGAAAATTGCATAATTGAATACGATAAACCCACAGAATCATGAAAGCACATGTGTTTTCCCCTTATGCTTAAGCTTGAAATTCATTCTTTTGAAATGTGAATAACAGTAATTTATGTTTTTCAAAAAAAATCTTAAAAAAAGAGGTTTGTGCCACCATTTCACTGTGATTTGTCCTTTCTTGTCCAAACAACTGTGGTGTTATCAAAATGCAGGTTGAGTTATGAGGGAGTTTGAAGAATCTTGTTCTGCTGTTCAAAATATTCAGGCATTTGTAAGTGACCTTGATCTGAAAGAGCTTAAAAAAAAACAAACCACAGTAATAAGCAAAGATGATTTTAAAAATCAAGAGTCTGGGCTGAAATGAGTTACTTTTCATGTAAAAAAAATGTATGAAACTTAGCTTTGTGGCGTACTACATCACAGAGCTAACATTTCCAATCCTATTTAGTGCATATAACTAGGGAAGATTCAGTGCAAGTCTACCAATTTTTGGTTTCCAAGATACTGTATGTTATATGCTTGGGGGTTCAATCAATGTTGCTTTGATCTCTGCTGGAACTATACTTATTTAACATTGTTACAAGGATTTCTATAATCCATCCTACCATTAAATCCCTTTTACACCCTCATCTTCTGAAGCGTAATCTGCATCTATACGCTTGGTTTGTCTGTTTAACTTGTTTCATCAGTCACCTCCTTCCCAGAACACCCGTGTTGATGTACTTTTAATGAAACAAGGAAATACATGTAATGAGAGAAACTCTGCAGATTTATTCCATTGTCTGGGAGCTTCTCTTGCTTTTTATTCTTCAACATTAATAGGTTCTCCCACCTCTAATGCAGTTATGATTTCAGAGTGCAATGATCGTGGACAAAATTAACACGCTGCATGTTCAGCGCTTGACGTCCTGCTTTGCGGAAACTGCCAAAATGTTTGGCCTGGAAGTCAGCCTGAAGAAAACTGAGGTCCTCCATCAGCCAGCTCCCCACCATGACTACCAGCCCCCCCACATCTCCATCGGGCACACAAAACTCAAAACGGTCAACCAGTTTACCTATCTCGGCTGCACCATTTCATCAGATGCAAGGATCGACAATGAGATAGACAACAGACTCGCCAAGGCAAATAGCGCCTTTGGAAGACTACACAAAAGAGTCTGGAAAAACAACCAACTGAAAAACCTCACAAAGATAAGCGTATACAGAGCCGTTGTCATACCCACACTCCTGTTCGGCTCCGAATCATGGGTCCTCTACCGGCACCACCTACGGCTCCTAGAACGCTTCCACCAGCGTTGTCTCCGCTCCATCCTCAACATCCATTGGAGCGCTCACACCCCTAACGTCGAGGTACTCGAGATGGCAGAGGTCGACAGCATCGAGTCCACGCTGCTGAAGATCCAGCTGCGCTGGATGGGTCACGTCTCCAGAATGGAGGACCATCGCCTTCCCAAGATCGTATTATATGGCGAGCTCTCCACTGGCCACCGTGACAGAGGTGCACCAAAGAAAAGGTACAAGGACTGCCTAAAGAAATCTCTTGGTGCCTGCCACATTGACCACCGCCAGTGGGCTGATAACGCCTCAAACCGTGCATCTTGGCGCCTCACAGTTTGGCGGGCAGCAGCCTCCTTTGAAGAAGACCGCAGAGCCCACCTCACTGACAAAAGGCAAAGGAGGAAAAACCCAACACCCAACCCCAACCAACCAATTTTCCCTTGCAACCACTGCAATCGTGTCTGCCTGTCCCGCATCGGACTGGTCAGCCACAAACGAGCCTGCAGCTGACGTGGACTTTGTTACCCCCTCCATAAATCTTCGTCCGCGAAGCCAAGCCAAAGAAAGAAAGAATGCAGTTATGATTTCAGAGTGCAATGATCGTGGACAAAATTAACACGCTGCATGTTTAACATTAATTCATGCTTGGAATTATTACGTTTGTATTTTCCAACAATTCTGTCTTTTGACTGATTGAGTAGGTATCAATGCAAAATACTTGCCTTTCACTGAGACATTTTTTGGCACAGCAATTGAAGTATATTTAACCTATACCAACATTGTTAAAACAGCAGATCTATCTGCAATAGTTAAAATTCTCAACAATAAATGTAGTAAGGTCATTGCAATTGTGGTCCAAGTTTCTGTACATTGATGCAGTGGTCAGTTTGTCAAGTATAGGTACAAATTTACATTTTATATACTGTATGTTTTGGCATATGTCGAAACCCAAAAAAAATCTCAAAAAAATGGGTGTCGATTTATACGCCAGATATACTTTTGAGTTTGAGACCTTAAATTTAGCTCAAAATCCATTCTGTGCTGATCCGGCGTATAAGTCGACCCTTGAAAAACCGATTTGGCATATAAGTCGACCCTTGAAAACCAAAATATTTCATTGAGATTTTTATTGAAAACAACAACACAATTAGCACCCTTCAAAATTGCTCTCATTGTCTGAAAACAACACATTTATTTGGCTTTTTCTTTGGCTTGGCTTCGCGGATGAAGATTTATGGAGGGGGTAAATTTAGAACCCTTCAAAATCACTCTCGCTACCATCATCTGAAGAAATGATGGCTGCAAGCACGTCCATAATCTCACTATTTAAACAGTCATCATTTGGGTCCCAGTCTGAATCTGCTGAGGTGGTTTCAGCTTCATCGTCAGTGTCCACAATAAATGATCTTTTGTACCATTAATTGCACAAGGGATACTACACTTGTTGAATGATTTTATCATAGTCTATACTTGAGCATGAAGTCTCACAGCATATCAGGTGATGCAGCACACACTGCCTTGCTTTTTGTGAAAAATTTTTCTGTACTTGAGATCCATGTATTCCATTCCTCACACACATGGTCTTTGAATGGCTTGTTCAAGCAGACAATGAAAGGCTGCAATAGAGACATCAAACCACCTGGGATAACCGCCACACGTGTTATTTTGTACTAATCTACTTTTAGTGTTCTCAGTTGTTAAGTGGGTACAAAACATATCCCAGACCAACAAACTCCATTCCTTGCATAAACTGCCGTTCCACACATTATCTATCCATAATTTTTCATCATTTTCATCCATCCATCCTTTTTCATGAAAATGTACAAAAATACCTGTTGGGAGTTTAATTTTAGGTTTAAATTTGTGCTAAAATTACTATGAGTCTTCCAATATTTGCCAATACAAACTGGTGTTTCAGCTAGTTACATACAGTGAAAACTTACAACTTTATGATCAATATCTTTTGGTAGTTTCTGTGCAATTTTTGTTTTTTGGTGTAAATACCAGATTTTTCCTGTTCATGAAAGGATTGCACCAGCTGACTGTAGCCTTAAAAATCATCACTGAGGTCTGGGTGCAACTTGGCCCATTGCAGTGTAAATATTCTTATTTTATTTTGGGTGACTGTGGCAATCTTGCCTCTGTTCATGTACCCATTCCACAACGTGATTTTCCTACTCTGGCTAATGGGTTTCCTTTTCTCAAAGAACATTGCCTTTTTGGTATTTTTCTTAAAGTCTCTTCTTTCTTCCTCCAATCTCTAAGCAACTTCTCACGCACATGACATTTTCTTTCAGCAAATTTTCTTGGCCATTTCTATCACTTTCAACTTAAAGTTCACTTCATATTTTCATCATGTGCTGTGTTGTGTCGATGGACCCTCCATGATAGCAATCACCTCCAGCCAACACGATCTATGGGGGGGGTGGTCGACTTATATACTGGGCAACGGCCCATCTCAGGCATCACAAGCTTTTGGGATCGACCTATGCAATGGTCAATGGGGCACCTCAGGCAGCCATAAAATGGGTTGATTTATACACTGGATATACCATAAAACCCTTAAAATGATGCTGAAAAAGAGTGTCGACTTGTACGCCAGTCCACACACACACACACACACACACACACACACACACACACACACACACACACACACACACACACACACACACACACACACACACACACACACACACACACACATCTCTATATATAAAATGCAAGGTGACTGCCTGCCCTTCCCCCCCCCCCCCCCCCCAACCCCATCTTGACCACATTTTACAGGAGCACAGTTGAGAGTGCCCTGTCTGGCTGCATCATTATGTGGCATGATAGCTGCAAAGCATCAAGCCAGAAATCAATACAAAGGATCATCTAAACGGCCAAGCGATCACTGAGATCTCCCTTTCCTTTAACGATGACATTCACTGGTATCGGTACTTAAATAGGGATTAAAGAACAATTGAGAATCCCTACCATGCAGCATACAGTATCTTTAACTCTGTACCATAAGGAAGGAGGTACAGGAGTATCAAAATCAGGAACAGCAGGCTAAGAAACAGCTTCTTCCTGCAGGCTGTGAGATTGAAGAAAAACATCTTTTAAATTAGTTAATCATTCCTAATATGTATATATATTTATTTTACACTATATCTTGAAGTATATACAATATGTGGTCATGAGGTGCAGGGTATTGGGTATATGTTTGTGCACTGTGGTTCAGAGAAATGTTCCGTCTAGTTGTACATGTACAGTTAGATGAGAGTAAATTTGAACTTGAACTAAGGCAAAATAGAAGTCAGAGAACTGCAATGTACAGTAAATGAATATGACGGGGAAAGCATTTGGTCCCTTTTGGTCCCTAGTCCTATGTCAGACATTCCCTTTCTAATCTCCACCATCTCTGACCCTTAAAAGATCAGAATATATAAACGTGACAATAAAGAGTAGGAGTTGGCCTTCTGGCCTGTCAAGCTTGCTCTGCCAATCAGTAAGACCATGGTTGATCCAACTGTGAACTCAGTTCCATTTACCCATCTGTGCTCAGCATCATCATGGCCCATCCCTTCACAAGCGAAGATGAACACCGTGCCGTGTAGCTCTTCTGACCTCACAGAACTTTTGTTCTATTTTCTGGCACCAAGTTCCGAGTGTTTGCCAAGGACTTCTGGGTCCCATGCTACTGGGCCTGGCAGAGTGCGAGGCATGACAGCTAGAGTGACACGGGATTGCCCCAAAGTGGTCTGTTCCAAGATAATGCTCACTGGCCGTTGTTCTTACAGATCTTTCGCCCACCGAGTTTGCTGCAGCAGACCGCTAGGGAAACTGTTTACTGGGCTCTGTCACAGCTGCCAGCCTCTGTTGCCAGACTGACGTGCTATTTGCCCATAGCTGGGGCCCTTTCCAGGAGCTGACGGCTGGGCGAGCTGAGTCCGGGGATTTGAAGTCAGAGTTGCCTTCTCCTAGCCTTTGCCTGAAGAGGCAAAACCTGAAAGGCAGCAGGTGGTTTGAACCCACAGATCCACCATGGGAGAAGGGAGCTCCATCTGTAACCGAATCCTGTTCCGATTCCTTCCTGCCCTCGACCCGCTCCCTGGCTCCAAGACGCTCACCTTCCAGTGGCCCGTCTGTGCTCAGTAACCCTTAATTCCACTATTCTTCAAAAATCTGTGTCTTAAAAACATTCAGTGAGTCAGCCTATACTGCATGCTGACCCATGCATTTCCACGGATTCACTGCTCTCTTTGAGAAAAGGTTCCTCCTTATCTTTGTCCTTAATCTGCTCCCCTGAATCTTGAGGCTATGTGTGGTGGTACAGCACTGGCCTACTGCACGGGGCACAAGGCAACACCTGGCTGGCTGACAATCAGCTGACCTGAATGGGCCAAGCCCCACCTGGTTGACTGTCAATCACCCTCCAGGATATAAGACAGATCCGGCCCTTCGAAGACAGTCTCAGAGCTTGCAACAGCATTCTCACAGCCAGCTCTGTGGAAGTTTATGTTGAATAAAGCCTGTAGAACAGACTTTATGTTTTGTGTTTGCTTCTGTTCGATAGCTTACCACTATTTATTCAACATAAAAATTTAAAGCTGCTATGGAGAAGCTCTTGAGCGCCAGGAGCCTCAAAATCGGCCCATGCCACCTGAAAACACAAGCACGCTTTGAGATCTGGGAGCACATGGTCGAAGCAATCATCGAGGCACACGCCGACAACATCCTGGACTCCAACCGAAAAATGTTCGTTTTACTCCGATCAAAGCTGGGTCACCGAGCCTTCCAGGCACTCAAAGACTGAACCGAGTTCTTGGAAGTGATGAACACCCTCGAGACCATGTATAAACCTCCCACGAACGTGGTCTTCGCAAGGTACCTCCTAAGTATCCATGCTCAGCTGCCTGGGGAGACAGCCAAGTCCTACCTGGGAGCTCTGCATGAGTTAGCCGACCTTGTCTGGCTGCACCCGGGATAAATGAAAGGGAGGTCGAGAGACTGATCAGAGATGCCTACGCTCAAAGCCCTCCACAGGTGCCTTGGTTCATTCTCCTACTACTCCACAGTTCCGAGCTAGGACACTCCGCCATTGAAAAGGAGGCCCAGGCAATTGTGGAAGCGGTGCATCACTGGCATCACTACCTGACCGATAGGAGGTTCACTCTCCTCACCGACCAGTGGGTCGTGGTGCTCATGTTCAACACCACCCACAGGGGCAAGATCAAGAACGATAAGATCTTGCGCTGGAGAGTCAAGCTGACAACGTACAGCTACAACATCCAGTATCGTACGGGGAATTTTAATGACTCCCCCAACCCCCTCTCCCGGACACGCGCGTCGCTCCATGATGACCAGCTGCAGGCACTGTATGAGTCCCTCTGCCACCTGGGTGTCACTCGCTTATACCATTTCATCAAGTCCTGGAACCTCCCGTACACCGTCAGGGATGTCAGGACTATGACCGAGGCGTGCCGGGTCTGCGCGGAATGGAAAACTTTCTTCTTCCGCCCACCCCAGGCTCATGTGGTAAAGGCCACTTGGCCCTTCGAGCACTTCAGCATGGAGTTCAAGGGCCCCCTGCCTTCCACAAATCAGAACATCTATTTCCTCACAGTCATAGACAAGTAATCCCGCTTCCCTCTCGCCATCCCACGTCCAGACACCTCCACGGCTACCGTCAACAGGGCACTGACACAGATCTTCATCATGTTCGGTTACCCCGCATTTATCTACAGTGACCAGGGGTCCAGCTTCATGAGTGAGAAACTGCGCAAGTACCTGGCAGCAATGGGGCATTGCGTCTAGTTGCACGACTAGTTACAACCCGAGGGGCAATGAGCAGGTGGAGCATGAAAACGGGGTGATCTGGAAGGCAGTTCTCCTGGCCCTTAAGTCAAAGGGGTGGTCTATAGAATATTGGCAGGACGCCCTCCCCAAGGCATCCTCCCATTCGGACACTCCTGTGCACGGCTACCAATGAGACCTCTCACGAACGCCTGTTTTTGTTCCCCAGAAAATCGGTGATAGAAACATCTCTTCCAACATAAATCATGTTCCTGGAACCCATGCTTCTGTATAGACAAACGTGGGCACACAAGGCCGAACCCCTGGTCGAGAACCACACTACGCCTATGTTAGGTTCAGCAGCAATAGGGAGTACACCATCTCAACCAGGGTCCTGGCACCAGCAAGAGCACCCACCACAGGGCAGCATCTTCCAGACCAGGACCACACTGGCCTGACACACCCCCTCCCCCAACCCCAGACAACTATGGGACACTCAAGACCTCCTTGGGCACTAAGAACTCACTACAACCGTGGGGGATGAACCCCCCACCCATCCAATGTATCACACACACCTCAACCCTGGCCCCCACTCCACGCTGCGCCATGCCAGCCACTCCAGCCCAAGCCCCCACCCCCCGCATACCCTCACGGACCTGTGACCAGAAGCCAACCCTGCGACGGTCGCAGAGACTCCGACGGCTGCTGGACCGTCTAAACCTCTAAATAATGTATATATGTTTTGGGGCTCTGGATAGATCACGGACTGGAACATCCTCCCCCCACCCCACCCCCGGGACAATTTTAAAGAAGGGGGTGAATATGGTGGTACACCACTAGCCTAATGCAAGGAGCAGCCTCTGTACCTGCAGAAGAGCACAGGGACAAGACAACACCTGGCTGGCTGTCAATCAGCCGACCTGAATGGACCAAGCCCCACCCAGTCGGCTGTCAATCACCCTCCAGGATATAAGCCAATCCAGCCCTTCAAAGACAGTCTCAGAGCTTGCAACAGCATTCTCACAGCCAGCTCTGTGGAAGTTTATGTTGAATAAAGCCTGTAGAACAGACTTTACGTTTTGTGTGTTTGCTTCTGTTCAATAGTGCACCACACTATGTCAGCTGCTAGTGGAAACAATATTCTTGCTTCAATCTTATTTATTCCTTCCATAATTTTATGTTTCTATAAGATCCCTCGATCCTTCTAAATTCCAGAAGTATGGTCCCAGCCTACTCAATCTTTCCTCATAGGCTAACCCGTTATTTGGGATAAATCTGGTGAGTCTTCTCTGCACAACCTCTAATGTCTGTGTATATTCTTTCTCAAGGAAACCAGATGTATTTGATTTTTAACTTTTCTCAGTTCCAGATACTGCCTGGCCTGCTACATCCTTCCAATATTCAGATTTCCAGCATCTCCTTTTTTTTTTTGCCTTATGATAGAACATGTAAGAGATATATAAATTGATAAAGTAGGGATATCATCTCACCTTGGATCTTTTTCCAGCTGTGACAACACTACAGTTATTCTTTCCTCACTTCATACTGTGTGACCAAACTCCACTTAATGCTCCTAGTTAAGCCCAACAGGTGTTTTAATCAGTGATGACGAACGTCTTTGTTTTTATATTTTATGTCTTGGCTGACAAGGTGTCCAGTAGAGTCAACAATTGCCATACCCACAGGCAGTAAAACCCCTGTTATCCAGAATTGAAGCAACCAGCAACCCTAACCAACCAGCAAAAAATTTGCAGAACATAAATAGGCAAAAAAATAGAGAAGTTTAAAATTGCCGCGCCTCATCATTAGTTTGCCATTCATGAAACACACAATCTCAAGAAACCAAAAAATTCACTTATCTGGCATCTATCAATACTGATAGGTGCAGGACACCAGGGCTGTACTCTGCTATCTTTACAAATCTTGAAATTGCTATAAACATTCCAGTAAATTCAGCCACATTGTTTAATCTCCAGAATCATTTATATTTACTTTTATCAGAATTTTATTTTCCTTTCTGACTTACGAGAGTTATCCCCCTAGTTTATTGTCGATCTTCTTAATAATTCACCCAAGTGGCCATGATTCTTGCAGTGCCATGACATCACCTAGCAATTCCAACAAGAGGTCATTAAAATGCCATACACAATGGAAGCCCTGACCAATATTCCTTTCCATAATGCAAGGATGACTTGACCATTGCAAAACCCACTGAAATCAACACGTTCAGAACATCTTTGGCTGAAATGTAATGTCTCTGCTCTCTATACCTCAGGCATTCATGGATAAGCTCAGTAACCAGTATGGGAGTGCAATCAGAGAGAATCATACTGATCATTTAATTTCCTTTTAACGGAAATGAGTCCTTAACATCATACTTGAAATTTCCCGAACAAAGTTCAGATAACAGTCATTCGCAATTATTCTAATTTGAAACAAAACCAACTATGTAATGATTCAGATTTCAATTAAGTCCATCACCCAATCAACATTTCCATATTGTGACACCTAGATGATATAAAGGAACTGGTCGTCTGAACTTTGTTCTTCTCAAACACTGTTTTCTCAAACTCTAATGCACTGCCTTTCACATTGTAAATTTTCAATGGAAATATTTCAACTCCTGCAAACAGGTCATTTAACAAGAGATCTTGAACAACAGTACAAAATCATCACTTTGTTCTGCAGTTGCCTGTATCCTTTCATTAAAAATAATCTGATTTCCCTTACATGATATATAAAAACGATCATCAATACTTTATTCATTGGCTGAATTGCTGACACAATTTCAAGATTCATTTATTGTCATGTAATAGTAATGTGGTGAAACCACTATTGTATGTACATATTTGCATGCCATATGTAAATGTCATGACCTTTCCTGGTTGACCCTGCTCTCACTGGCCACTCGTGATTCCTCCCCTTTATCCCCCATAAAGGCTGTCATGACACAAGCCTGCCCCCAGTTCGAGTCCGGGTCAGCGTGAGCGACTAACACAGGGATGCTGGCCATCTCTTGCAAATAAAAGTCTTCAGTCTCAGCACCTACAGTCTTCTTGTAATTGATCGTGCATTAGTGTCGCCCGGCATCCCTTACTGCAAAAAAAAGAAGAAAAAGAGAGTCCTTTCAGAGTCGTGGATTCGCCTCCAGCCACTCCCGCAGCCTTTGCAGCCACACAGACTCCTTTTTGATTCATTTACAACCTGAATTCCGATATGATCAGGAAGCCAAGGCTCTTCAGGATCTCTTCTTTGACCACAGGAGGCCCGCAGACTATTTACGACACAGCCACTGAGCCCCATGCTGGTTCACCACTGTGGTTACCATCTTGTACAGTCATCTCCTCTTTTTCTCCTTCTTATTGTGGGGGGAGGGAGTGTTTTCCCCATTTTTGATGCCCCTGTCGGCACACTACCGTTGGGTGTCCAGACCCGCAGCTGCACCAGAAGAGGACCCATCGCTTTGGAGGAAGAAGTGAGCTCAACTTTTATTAGAATTTGAAGAACTGGGGACTGAGACTAAGAAGGTCAGCCTCAAAGGGAGGTGATGGATCCTGGACTGGATTCTGTGTTTCCAATACCGGAAGGGATTGCACAGCAAATGGAACATATGTCAAATATGTCAATGCAGATGACTCAAGGATTTTCGGAAATGAAAACTAAAATGAACACTATATGTGAAGAAATAACTTTTGAGAAGCAAGATATTAATGTAGTCAAGAGTGATGTTACTAGATGTATACGATCAGTGGATACTGTACAAGATAACTTTTAAAAGATTGAGGAGGCTTTTCTTGAATGTAAGAATCAAATGAAATGTAATAGAGAAAAAATGGAAAAAGTGGAAGATTCTTTTGTAGGTTGGGGGATTCAGAAGAAGGAATTATTGAAGAAGATTGATTCATTAGAAAACCAAAGTCGTAGAAATAATGTTAAGATAGTAGGTCTTCCGGAAGATATGGAAGGTTCGGATCCAGTGAAGGTTTTTAAGAAGTGGATCCCAGAAGTGTTGGGCAAGGAATTCTTTCCAGATGGTCTGGAACTAGACCGAGTGCATAGAGCATTAAGGAAGAAACTGTTTCCAGGCCAATTACCATGAGTAGTTTTGATTCGCTGTTCGAAATATCAGGATAGAGAAATTATACTCTGACTGGCAGTGCAGAAGGCACGGCAAAAGCAGGCTCCAATGATGGTTCAAAATAACAGGATTTTTTTTAATGCAGATGTGAGTCAAGAAATTATTAGGAGACGCCGAGAATTTAATTCGGCAAAAGAAGTATTGTGGTGAAAGGGAAATAAATTTGCTTTTCGTTACCCGGATGTATTGAAAGTTTTTTATGGGAATTTTCAATCTCAGTTTTTTGAAAATGACCATGCTGCATTAATTTTTGCTAATTCATTGCCAGCCCTACGAAGAAATGTACGATCGTCATCACTGTATCCTAAGAGAAGTGTCAATGGTAATTGAAATAGGAAGAATAAAAAATATGGAAAGAATGGGAAAAAGTTGATTTGACACAAAGTATTCTCAATATTGAAGATCCTGAACAATAATTGGGACTGGAATCACTGGGTTGAATATATCTGTTTAAGTACTTGGTGAAGTCTGAATGTGGGTGAGGGGGGGGGGTGATACTGAGACCTTTAGTCACCTGCCACAGTGCACAGCCCCTCTAAACTACCTCAGCACAGTGCACAGCCCCTCTAAACCACCTCACCACAGTTCACAGCCCCTCTAAACCACCTCACCACAGTTCACAGCCCCTAAAAACCATCTCAACACAATGCACAGCCCATAAAGTCCATCTCACCACAATGCACAGGCCCCTCTAAACCACCTCACCACAGTCCACAGCCCCTCTAAACCACCTCACCACAGTGCACAGTCCCTCTAAACCACCTCACCACAGTCCACAGCCCCTCTAAACCACCTCACCACAGTGCACAGCCCCTCTAAACCACCTCACCACAGTGCACAGCCCCTAAAAACCACCTCACCACAGGCACAGCCCCTCTAAACCACCTCACCACAGTCCACAGCCCCTCTAAACCACCTCACCACAGGCACAGCCCCTCTAAACCACCTCACCACAGTGCACAACCCCTCTAAACCACCTCACCACAGTCCACAGCCCCTCTAAACCACCTCACCACAGTGCACAGCCCCTCTAAACCACCTCACCACAGTGCACAGCCCCTCTAAACCACCTCACCACAGGCACAGCCCCTCTAAACCACCTCACCACAGTGCACAGCCCCTCTAAACCACCTCACCACAGTGCACAGCCCCTCTAAACCACCTCACCACAGTGCATAGCCCCTCTAAACCACCTCACCACAGTCCACAGCCCCTCTAAACCACCTCACCACAATGCACAGCCCCTAAAACCCACCTCACCAGAGTTCACAGTCCCTCTAAACCACCTCACCACAGTCCACAGCCCCTCTAAACCACCTCACCACAATGCACAGCCCCTAAAACCCACCTCACCAGAGTTCACAGTCCCTCTCAACCTCCTCACCACACTGCACAGGCCATTAAAATTACCACACCACGGTCCACAGCCCCTCTAAACTACCTCACCATAGTGCACAGCCCCTAAAACCCACCTCACAGTTCACAGCCCCTCTAAACCACCTCACCACAGTGCACAGCCCCTAAAAACCACCACCCTAGTGATACAGCATTGTAGAGGGCCCTCCCAACCAATTTCATCTCATTAATCTTCTAACCATGCCTACTTTGATCATTAATTACGAGGTTCCAAGTGGCATTATTCACACCATCTTGGTGTCTTTCTCCCTCACATTTCTCATTGAGAAGGTGCAGGGATCTGCTCAACCAGAATGTTCTCTTTAAACTTGCCTTGGCTCAGCACCTTCTTTATTGTCTTGATAATTGCTTTGTCAGGCGTCAAATAATCTTAGTGATCAAGCTGATACACGAGGATGATGTAGTGCACCTTGTGTTCATTCACTGGCTTCTTCCAGCATCTGAGGGTAGTAGAGGCATACGAAGGTGCGAGAAAAATAACCTGCCACTCGTGGATAAGAAAAAGGAGATTATAGTGGACTTCAGGAGGTTGACCATTTTCCGCTATACATCCATGATTCCATCATGGAGACATTAAAGAGTATAAAGCTCCTTGGTGTGCATATAAAGGATGACCTATCCTTGCCCCACAACACCTCCTCATTAGTCAGGAAGGCACAGTCGTGCCAACGCTTTCTAAGGAGGTTGAGGAGGGCAGCCCCCACCTTGTCAATCCTTTACAAGAATACACTTGGGAGTTACATGTCTGGCTGGATCCTTGTGTGGTATAGTAGCTGCTAAGCATTGGACTGGAAATCGGTACAGAGCATCATTAAAACAGCCATGAGTATCCCTGGGGTTCCCTTTCCTCCATTGACCACATTTACTGAGACAGATGTCCAAATAGGGAATTATAAAAGGTCATTTCCAACCAGCCACTACTATCAAGAAGATAAGAATGGGGATGAGGACCTGAAGAGGGAATATAGGGAGTAACAAAAAAAGAACCTCAAGGGTTGCTGCCTGTACCACTCACCAGAGAGGGTAGGAACAGGAAGTTGTGGCAGATGAATGCGTGGCTGAAAAGTTGGTGCAGGGGGCAGGGGTACAGATTTCTTTCTTTTTCAATCTTTTTATTATTATTATAATTTATAAACACATACAGTTCAAAGAGATATAAAAAATACATCTACTTTGGCTTGGCTTCGCGGACGAAGATTTATGGAGGGGGTAAAAAGTCCACGTCAGCTGCAGGCTCGTTTGTGGCTGGCAAGTCCGATGCGGGACAGGCAGACACGATTGCAGCGGTTGCAAGGGAAAATTGGTTGGTTGGGGTTGGGTGTTGGGTTTTTCCTCCTTTGCCTTTTGTCAGTGAGGTGGGCTCTGCGGTCTTCTTCAAAGGAGGTTGCTGCCCGCCAAACTGTGAGGCGCCAAGATGCACGGTTTGAGGCATTATCAGCCCACTGGCGGTGGTCAATGTGGCAGGCACCAAGAGATTTCTTTAGGCAGTCCTTGTACCTTTTCTTTGATGCACCTCTGTCACGGTGGCCAGTGGAGAGCTCGCCATATAACACGATCTTGGGAAGGCGATGGTCCTCCATTCTGGAGACGTGACCCATCCAGCGCAGCTGGATCTTCAGCAGCGTGGACTCGATGCTGTCGACCTCTGCCATCTCGAGTACTTCGACGTTAGGAGTGTAAGCGCTCCAATGGATGTTGAGGATGGAGCGGAGACAACGCTGGTGGAAGCGTTCTAGGAGCCGTAGGTGGTGCCGGTAGAGGACCCATGATTCGGAGCCGAACAGGAGTGTGGGTATGACAACGGCTCTGTATACGCTTATCTTTGTGAGGTTTTCAGTTGGTTGTTTTTCCAGACTCTTTTGTGTAGTCTTCCAAAGGCGCTATTTGCCTTGGCGAGTCTGTTGTCTATCTCATTGTCGATCCTTGCATCTGATGAAATGGTGCAGCCGAGATAGGTAAACTGGTTGACGTTTTGAGTTTTGTGTGCCCGATGGAGATGTGGGGGGGCTGGTAGTCATGGTGGGGAGCTGGCTGATGGAGGACCTCAGTTTTCTTCAGGCTGACTTCCAGGCCAAACATTTTGGCAGTTTCCGCAAAGCAGGACGCCAAGCGCTGAAGAGCTGGCTCTGAATGGGCAACTAAAGCGGCATCATCTGCAAAGAGTTGTTCACGGACAAGTTTCTCTTGTGTCTTGGTGTGAGCTTGCAGGCGCCTCAGATTGAAGAGACTGCCATCCGTGCGGTACCGGATGTAAACAGCGTCTTCATTGTTGGGGTCTTTCATGGCTTGGTTCAGCATCATGCTGAAGAAGATTGAAAAGAGGGTTGGTGCGAGAACACAGCCTTGCTTCACGCCATTGTTAATGGAGAAGGGTTCAGAGAGCTCATTGCTGTATCTGACCCGACCTTGTTGGTTTTCGTGCAGTTGGATAATCATGTTGAGGAACTTTGGGGGACATCCGATGCGCTCTCGTATTTGCCAAAGCCCTTTCCTGCTCACGGTGTCGAAGGCTTTGGTGAGGTCAACAATGGTGATGTAGAGTCCTTTGTTTTGTTCTCTGCACTTTTCTTGGAGCTGTCTGAGGGCAAAGACCATGTCAGTGGTTCCTCTGTTTGCGCGAAAGCCGCACTGTGATTCTGGGAGAATATTCTCGGCGACACTAGGTAGTATTCTATTTAGTAGAATCCTAGCGAAGATTTTGCCTGCAATGGAGAGCAACGTGATTCCCCTGTAGTTTGAGCAGTCTGATTTCTCGCCTTTGTTTTTGTACAGGGTGATGATGGTGGCATCACGAAGATCCTGAGGCAGTTTACCTTGGTCCCAACAAAGCTTGAAAAACTCATGCAGTTTGGCATGCAGAGTTTTGCCGCTAGCCTTCCAGACTTCTGGGGGGATTCCATCCATACCTGCTGCTTTGCCACTTTTCAGTTGTTCGATTGTCTTATATGTCTCATCCAGGGTGGGAACCTCATCCAGCTCTAGCCTTAGGGGCTGTTGAGGGAGCTGTAGCAGGGCGGAATCTTGGACTGAGCGGTTGGCACTGAAAAGAGATTGGAAGTGTTCTGACCATCGGTTGAGGATGGAGATCTTGTCGCTGAGGAGGACTTTGCCGTCTGAGCTGCGCAGCGGGCTTTGGACTTGGGGTGAGGGGCCGTACACAGCCTTTAGAGCCTCGTAGAAACCCCTGAAGTCGCCAATGTCCGCGCTGAGCTGTGTTCGTTTGGCGAGGCTAGTCCACCACTCATTTTGGATCTCCTGGAGTTTGCGCTGAAGATGGCTGCATGCGCGACGGAAGGCTTGTTTCTTCTCTGGACAGGACGGCTTTGTAAGGTGAGCCTGGTGGGCAGCTCGCTTCTTTGCCAGCAGCTCCTGGATTTCCTGGCTGTTTTCGTCAAACCAGTCCTTGTTTTTCCTGGAGGAGAAGCCCAGTACCTCTTCAGTGGATTGCAGTATGGTAGTCTTCAACTGATCCCAGAGGGTTTCAGGGGACGGGTCCGTGAGGCGGGTTGCAACGTCGAGCTTTGCTTTGAGGTTTGCCTGAAAGTTTCCTCTCGCTTCGTCTGACTGCAGGTTTCCAACATTGAACCTCTTTCTGGGGGCTTTATTGTTCCTGGGCTTTGGCTTGAAGTGAAGGTTGAGCTTGCAGCGAACCAGCCGGTGGTCAGTGTGGCATTCCGCGTTAGGCATGACCCTGGTGTGGAGCACATCTTGTTTGTCACTTTCTCGCACCAGGATGTAGTCCAGGAGGTGCCAGTGTTTGGATCGGGGATGCATCCAGGTGGTCTTAAGGCTGTCCCTCTGCTGAAAAAGGGTGTTTGTAATGACAAGTCGCTGTTCTGCGCAGAGCTCCAACAGGAGGCGCCCATTGTCGTTGCACTTGCCGACGTCATGCTTGCCCAGGATTCCTGGCCAGGTTTCTGAGTCTTTGCCGACACGAGCGTTGAAGTCGCCCAGGATGACAACCTTGTCGGCTGTAGGGGTACGTTGGATGAGGTTGCGCAGGTCGGTGTAGAACTTGTTCTTTTCTGCTGGTTCCGCCTGGAGGGTTGGAGCATAGACACTGATGAGGGTGATGTGACGCTTGTTTTGAAGTGGGAGTCGCATGGACATGATTCGGTCCGAGAGGCCTGTCGGAAGGTTTTCGAGTTTGGAGGCAATGAAGCTCTTGACCATGAAGCCTACACCAGATAGGCGTCGTTCATCCGAAGGCTTGCCAGACCAGTAGAGTGTGTAGCCTGCGCCGCGTTCTTGGAGGCTGCCTACATCTGCCAGGTGGACTTCACTGAGAGCGGCTATGTCGATGTCAAGTCTGAGGAGTTCATGTGCAATGAGGGCAGACCGACGTTCAGGTCGGTGGCTGTCAGTCTTGTCTAGCATGATTCTGATGTTCCAGCATGCTAGCTTGAGTTTGTGAGCATCTTTTGAGGGGGAGGACGTGGAGGGGGAGGACGTGGAGGGGGAGGACGTGGAGGGGGAGGACGTGGACCTGTCCTCGGGCCTGCGCAAAGGAGCTTTTAGGTGGAGTGCAGTGCGCGCAGTACTGGCCCCACCCTTTACACCCATGGTTCGTGTGCCGTGGCCAAGCAAGCTGGGACGTGGCAGCGAGGTCCTTGGGTCGTTAAGAATGAAGGATAAAGGAGGCAACATGTGCCTAGAGGTGGCAGAGATTGGGAAAGTCCTAAATGAATACTTTCCTTCAGTATTCAAAAGAGAAAAGGACCTTGATCACTGTGAGGTCAAAAGAGAACAGGACTGGTGCAGTGAACTGGGATTCACTGGTAAGGTGTTGTACTGATGGCTGGCTCCGCCTCCTGGCTCCACCCCCATCTGCCCACATATAACCCTGGTCCCAGAACCCTTCCAAAGACTATTGTGAGATTTTATACATCATTATAAGCTAATAAAAGTGTTTGTTCTCCCTCCAGTCGTGAGAGCTTTTATTTGCGCTACAATTTTATTAGCTTATTCCCTAAACGATTGAAGTGCTGCTCAAACCTGGTGTGCAGCTGATTGACCCTCTGTTCCCCAACACGACTGAGAAGTTCACGTACTGTCTAGACTGCTTCCAGGCCTGCCTGAATGTGACCAGAGATGATGAACTCAGAAGGTCATCACTCGTTTCAAGGGTAGGAAGGTGAGGGTATACAGTCATCAGGGACTGCTCTACATATGATGCTTCCATCGAGGCGTTGAAGGCTCAGTACCTGAACTCCCAAAATGAGATGCTAGCAAGGCACTGACTTGCTCTTCGTCACCAATGGCCAGGAGAGACCATCGATTAATACCTGCTGGATCTGTGGACACTTGCAAGAAGTGCAGGTAGAGGCAGCAACTACTTGAGTCAGGTTAGAAGGACCGGGCTAGTCACGTTAAACTGGCCAAATTGTTGGAATAGGCAAAACTCGAGAGCAACGGCTATAGAAAGGGAGGACGCTGCAGAGGGATTGTCCACTGAGTCGGTGTGGGTGGAACTCAGAAATAGGAAGAGAACCAACTACTCGAGTCGGGTCCACCAACTGAACAGGTTCATTCCCCAGAAACAGATCCAGTATGACCTCTCCTCTCGTCGGCTGATCCACATACTGTGTCAGGAATCCATCTTGTACACACCTGACAGGTTCAGTCCTGTCTATTCCTCTTGCAGTCAGTAGATGCCAGTCAATATTAAGGAAGTTCAAATCACCCAAAGTTCTAAAGCCAGCAAGCTCAGTCACCCAGGTGACCCCTTCCAAGGACCAGCTGCTCCTGTTACCCCAGCCCTAGAGAGTGCTCCAAAGCTAGGGAGTGCTTTTCTGTGGCAAGAGTCAGCATCCCCGATCTCGTTGCCCAGCTAAAGACTGAGTGTGTTCCTGCTGTGGCAAGAAAGGGCATTGGGTGAGGGTTTGCCACGCGAGGGGAAGCTCGGGGAAGTCCGTGGCCTGCACCGCTCCCGGATCTGATACCAGCCCCATGTGGTCTGCCCCAAATTCACCTGAACCCACTTGCTGTGCTACACACGGACAGAGAGTGGCAGTGGCAGTGAGGAAACAGCGCGAAAAGGCTCAGTGGCCATCTTGCTGCAACCCAAATTCAAACTCGGTGCCATCATCATCAGAGGAGGAAGGAGGGCGGCCATCTTGCCATGTCACAAGGTCGACGCCATCTTATCCATGAAGGGCATCCCAGGCCAGTCAAGGTCAGTCTCAGAGCCAGTGGAGTCTCCAGGGTCCTAGCCTTGATGGTCCTAGACCAGGACAGACCTCACCAGCTCAGCAACTCCATAGTGACTGTGAAGGTAAATGGACATTCCACTAAATGCCTAATTGACATAAGCTCCACTGAAAGCTTCATAGACTCACGGACTGTGCAAGAATACAACTGAAGATGTATCCTTCCAATTATCGCATGGTCCTTGCATCTCAGTCACACTCTACGCACATTCAACAACATTGTATAGTACATCTGTCATTTGAAGGGGGTAAGTTCTGTAAATTTCGCCTGTACATACTTGATGAATTGTGTGCTCCAGTTTTGTTGGGTCTGGACTTCCCGTGTCACCTTAAAAGAATGAATTTGGAGTATTCTGGTCCTCTCCCCACTGTAAAGGTTCGGAGCAGAGAGGCCCTAAAATCAGAACCCACATGCAGCCTCTCCACACTGAATATTGACGCGCACCAATTATCCTCAACCAGGCGGACAAGGCCGGTTGCATTTTTCTCTTGGACATTACAAGGCCACGAGCTCTGGATCCCATCAGTGGAAAAGGAGACACAAGCTATTGTAGAAGCTGTGAGGCACTGGAGACACTATCTGGCTGGTAGGAAATTTATGCTCCTCATTGACCAGTGCTTGGTTGCATTAACGTTTAATAATGTCAAGAGGGGAAAAAATTGCTAGGTCAAGGATTGAGCTCTCCACCTACAATTATGACATTGGCTATCGGCCAGGACCCCTTAATGACCCTTGAGATGCCTTATCCAGAGGAAGCTGTGCCTCTGTACACACTGACCAACTGTGGTCTCTGCATAATGAGCTCTCCCATCCAGTGGTTACCCACATGGCTCATTTTGTCAATGCGCGCAAACTTCCCCACTCCATGGAAGACATCAGGGAAATGACCAGGTCTTGCCAGATCTGCGCGGAATACAAGCCGCACTTCTACTGCCCCGCAAAGCTGCACCTGATCAAGTCATCCAGGGCCTTCGAACGGCTCAGTGTCGATTTTAAGGGACCTCTCCCCTCCACGAATGGGAACACTTTCTTCCTCTTTATTATTGATGAGTACTCCCACTTCCCGTTCACCATTTCATGTCCAGACATGTCCACTTCATCAGTCATATTTTCGCCCTGTTCGGGTATCCCAGCTATATTCATAGCGACCATGGATCGTCTTTTATGAGTGATGAGCTACATCAGAACTTGCTGGCGAGGGGCATCTCATCCAACAGGACTACTAGGTACAACCCCCAAGGGAACGGGAAGATTGAAAAGGAGAACACCATGGTCTGGAAGGCTGTCAAACAACCCCTGAAGAAAATCTCCAGACACTTGTAGTGATACACCACTAGCCTCTTGCAGGGGGAAACCTGTGTACCTGCAGAAGAGCACTGGAGGACAAGGTGACACCTGGTTGGCTGTCAATCACCTTCCAGGATATAAGCTAGGTCTGGCCCCTCAAGGTCATTCTCAGAGCCAGCACAGCTACTCTCACAGCCAGCTCTGTGGAAGTTTATGTAGAATAAAGCCTGTTGAACAGACTTTATGTTTTGTGTCTGCTTTCTGCTTGATAGCACATCACAACACAAAACTGCTGGAGACACTCAGCAAGTCACGCAGCATTATTTATATCGGCAAGATAAATATTTCAGCCTGAGCTCTTCATCAAGGTATGAACAAAATGCATGCAGGTGCCTGAATAAAGTGATGGGGGAGGGATAGATGGGAGGAGCGCAGGCCCATAGACAAGAAGTCATCGGTGGATACAGATGGGAGGGTAGAGGAGAAAAAATGCTGAGGTGATGGGGGAGAGGATAGCTCGATGAATAAAGAGGGTGATGACCTGAAAGAAAGGAGACCAAGGGATGGGGAAGAGAGGGAGACAAGCGTGTGGACAGATGGAAACAGAAGAAATCACTGTTAATGTAATCGGTTGGAGAGTGCCCAATCAGAATATTAGGTGTTGTTCCTCCAATTTACGGGTGGCGTTGGTTTGGCAGGGCACGTGGCCATTGGGAGATCTCCACCATTGGTGTGCACAGAGCAAAGGTGCTAGGTGAAGCAATCTCCCTGTCTGCGTCTAATCTCTCTGATGTAGAGAAGGCCACAATGGGAGCACCAAATGCAGTAGATGACCCCTGCAAATTCACAAGTGTTGCTTCACTGGAAAGCCCTGTTTGGGGTCTCAAATGCTTGTGAGGTAGGAGGTGTAGGTGCATTTAGCATTTCTTATGGTAGTGCAGTGACCAGTTTTCAGAACTTTATTAAGATCTTTTGGGTCTATGAGTTGTCTCATTTCACTGCAGGATTTCTCAGTACATATAAATATGGTCTGACTCTCCAATTCAACTTGAAGTTTCTCCTTGAGTTCCACCAGTACACTTCTTACTGGTGATCTACTGGCTTCCTTCTGTCATCTAGATCTAGATGGTACTTGCTTTGAGATTTTTTTGTTCTGCGGCAAATCTATGCATATACGTCTCTAAGTGGGAATCTGAAATGATGACTTAAAATGAAATAATATTCATGATCCTGCCACTCTGTATTCCAAGCATTAGCATAACATCTTTCTGATCTGCCAGAACAAAATCCAAATATCACTTTTGATTCTTTGAATAAACCAGGTTAAGAGAACATCTCCCAGCCTGTTTTACTTCAGTTTTGTTGTATGTTGACTGCATACAATGCAATGTTTTAATTTTAACACTTTAAACTTGAAAATTTGTTTTAGGAGGACACTGTGGACCTCAGTCATGTTTAAATGGGGAACCAGTGAGCTTGCAAAATCGTTGAGGACCCCTATCATCCCACACACAGAATCTTTCAGCTACTCCCATTAGGAAGGAGATACAGGAGTATCAGAGCCTGCACCACCAGGCTGAGGAACAGTTTCTGCTCACAGACAGTGAGACTATCTCATACAGATGCTCTGAGACTCTACTACGTATTCGATAATAAATTTGCAATAGTTCCAGTCTGTCTCTGGAAAACGCTGTGGTTTTCCATGTCTGCACGCATGATTCGGTCTCACACAGGAGCATTTCCCACAGGTCAGATTTCTAGGATCCACAATAAATCCATCCCCTCTTTAGCAAATACTCTAAGCATGAGACTACCATGAGCAATCTTAATTTTGATGAGAAAACATCAAATAATCTTCCTCTCTCCTCATTGTGAGTAAAGAAATAGCATTGGACAAGCACTTCATTCCAGCACAGTTTGCAATGTGCTTACACTTTCCTACAACACAGGAGATGATTTGGACCATTTTCCCACTTCTATCCCTGAAACCCCAATGCATGTGTCTTTTTCATCCTGTTCTTCTCCAACCACCCACCTGAACTTGGCAGCCAATTAACCATCCAGCAGGCATGTCAGTTGAGTGTGGAATGACATCAGAGTCCCCAAGGTAAGCCCCCAGAATGATAGGGAGAGTGTGCAAACTTCGCACAAACAGTGCAGGGTCCAGGATCAAACCTGGGAAGCTGGAGATTTGAGGCAGCAGAACTACCTCCAAATTCTTCCATCCACTATATCCATGTTTTTGAGAGGGGGCTTGGGTATTTACTTTCTTCCCTATGAGCTGCCATGCAGCTCAACGTAACTCAGCTCATGTCCATGTGCAAGAGATCCCACCTGGAGTTCAGGGTCAGGGTCTGCTTTTATACTTTCAACAACTTTTGCAGTCTCATTCATTTTAGTCAAACAGTTATTGTGCTTATTTAACCTGAAAAAACAATAATTCTAGCAGATTTTTTAGTGACGTAACAGCATTTCTTACACAGGAAAACCAGGCAGATTCTTAATCCTCCACACCAGCCATTCTCAACAGGGACCACAGCATATTTAATAGGGTGGGGTGGGGGGGGGGGCATGGACCAAGATCTCAGCAATAGTATGGAGAAACTGTCTGCCTTTGGGTGTTACAGTGCACATCTAAAGCACTTCAAATAACATTACAGACAACCGAGAAGGAAAACCAAGAGCTTTGTGCAACCCACGCATCCCCAGATTTCTATTGTTATTTTCAGTGAATCGATTGGAAGCATTTATTTTCAATGTTGGATCATAATACTAAAATTCTCTGCATAACACATTTTCTGTCCAAATTTCAAAATTATCACTGGACAAATATGCATGAGATCAATTAAAAATTGTCAGTTGCAGATTAATATTTTATAGATACCTCTGTTTTAATGGTATGCATGGATATAAATCAATAGTTTGTAGTACATTTAGCACAGTTAGCACAAGTGATTGAGACTGGGGTTCGAATCCCATGCAGTCTGTAAGGAGTTTGTGCATTCTCCATGTGTCTGCGTGGGTTTTCCCCAGGGGCTCCAGTTTCCTCCCACCATACCGGTGATTGTAAAGTCAATTGGGTGTAATCAGGTGGCACAGGCTCAAGGCCGAAAGGGCCTGTTACCATTTAACCTGATTTCACAATTGCCATGACACAGAAAGAGACCATGCAGTTGCTTATCCTTTGAAACATCTACATACAGTACTGACTCTTGCTCTCCTGCTTCTTCCCTGCTTACCTGGAAAAGTTTCCCCTGATGTATTTACCAATTGCCTTTGAATTTAGGGTTCGCCATCATGGTTAGCGCAACACTATTAGAGCGCCAGCGACCTGGGCTTGAATCCTGTGCTGTCTGTAAAGAGTTTGCACGTTCTCGCTGTGCCCATCTGGATTTCCCCCTGGTTGTCTCACCCTTTAAAACATATGAGGTTGAAGGTAATTGGTATATTTTGGGGGCCTTGAGATCCTGACACTTTACTGTATATCTAAATTCACAATTAAAAAAAAATACATTTTACTTTTGCAAGTAAAGAGCAAACTGTTATGTAAAGACAAAACTTGCTTCAAGTTGGTTTTCTAATTATTTTAAAACAGTGTCTTCATGTTATTGATCCTTCTGGAATTGACAACAATTAAATAAATATCTCTGCTGTTATTGATTTTGAACACTGTTTTGAATTTTCTCTTAAACCTTCGAAGCTTGGAGAGGACCTCAGCTTTTCTAGTCTCTCTATATAATTGGAATTGCAGTACTGCCTTTCAGAATTTCTGAACTTGTTTTGTATCCTTCCTCATAGTTTTATCTGCTTCTTAATCGTGAAATCCAGAAAGCGGCGTTCCTGCCAATGTCCAAAAGCACAAATCGTACAAGGCATCAACTTGGTAGCAGGGAAGTGCTCCCAACTTCTTCAGTAGACGGGGCAATCTTTAATGGGATAAAATAGGTCGTTTGCCAGGGTAATGTGGAAACAAGATTCATACATTTTTGACCTTTAAAGACAAGATGTTTCAGGCAAAAGGAGCCGGAGCTTCCTGGATGACCAGGGAGACAAAGAACACAATGAAACACAAAGGTAGAGAGAACATGGTGGGTGAATAATCCAAATGTGAAATAATGAATATAGTATGCTGAGAAGAGAGATAACAAGGGAAGTGGGGAAATAAACACACAAGAGAACAGATTTGCAGTTAACATAAATGAATCCTGAAGTCATTTAGGGACCAAACAATTTATATAAATGTAGAGATGGAGGCAAAACCAACATACGAAATGATTATTTTCAGTCTTTATTAACTGAAGGGAATGCTGTCAAAAATCTCAGTAGGAGAGGTAACATATTGGACAAGGTGAAACTTACTGATGCTACAAAGAAATGAGTAACCTTGTCTGGAAGAACATAGCAGAGATGGCTTAGATTGCTTTGCAAAGTCGGGATGGAAATTGAATCAGAATTTATCATAATTTCCCAATCCTCCCTAGATGTCGGGAAACTATCAGAGGATCAAAATATCTTAAGTGTGACTCTCTTATTCAAAACAAATGTCAGGTTTAACCTTGGTGGCAGGGAAGCCTTAAGAGACAATAACAGGGTAAAGCAAAGAAATGATCTGAAGAATTTCGAGTTCGTAAATGAGAGGCAGCACCAAATTGTAAAAGGGAAATCATGTACAATGGGGTTAATGGGGCAATTTGCCCAGTTACGCAGCAATATGAAAGGGTCTGACCCGGTCAACCTTGTTGGAATCAAACCGGGTCCCTGACCTACCTCAGAGGTAGTCAGGGAACCCATTTAAACTTACCTAGGTCTCGTCCACAGATGATTTGAAAACAAAAATGGCCAACCCACGTATTCCAGTGCTTGTGTGCGTGTGTCACCGGGCAACCAGCATCTGAACATCCGGTGAGTGCTTGACACGTATTTGTGGAGGCGGAATTCCCCTTAAATCATCGGGTTGGTGATTTATTGGGTAGATTCCCCTGCAACCTTTACCCCAGTAATCTTACCCTGGACCCAGTCCCAGGAAGGCTAGTTAGGTGCTGCAACTTTAAGGAGGCTAAAAAGGTCTCAAGTCCAACAAACTGTTCTGAATGTGTTTAGGATGATACTAATGAGGGGAATACAAGTCAGATTGCCAGCAAGCACTCACAAAGGTTCAACGTAGCTATTGTCAACAAAAATGAAAATCCATATAGGACAGCAACAGAGGTAAGGAATTGGAGAGGAGAGGTGGGACAAAAAGTATGGAACGCATTCAGGAGAAAAAGCAGGCAAGACAGCAACTGTGGAGAGAAATAAAAAATCAACATTTGAGTCAAGGCCATTCATCAATGACTATCCATTTCTCTCCACAGATGCTGCCTATCCCTCAGCTTCTCATTGTTTGCTCAAGAACTGTACTCGATCCAGCAGTGACCCAGAGAACATTCAGGTTTTCACCAGATTGGGACGCACGTGTAGGAAAACACAAAATGAGGTTTGCAGATAAAACTGAATCAACTAGCACAGTCAGTAATGTGATTGGGATTTGAAACTTAATGAATTAAGCAACTAAAAATATGGTATATAAAGTTCAATGCACCGGAATTTTTTAAAAAAGATGGATTAAATAATTTCCTAATTTTTTTCAAAGCGAGAAACTGTGGAAGAATGAAGAGAGTTAGAAAATCTGCATACAGGGAGTACTAAAAATGGAGGGATCTACCAGTCTGCGTTCAGCCTCTCTGATGAACCAGAACTCCCGGGGAAAACCCACACTGACACGGGGAGAACATACAAACTCCTTACAGAGAGCACGAGATTTCAATCCCGGTCCCGATTGCTGGTGCTGTAACAGGCTTGCGCTAAATGTACGTACATTTTTGGGATTAAAAAAGTGTTGAAATGTTATACTAACAGCACAACAAAAATATTAAGGAGCTGTGAAAATTGCATGGGTGTAAATACATTTAAAATTATTTGGGTTTGTTGCATTACTATAATATAAATGGATGTGTAAGAAACATAGCACCATATATGGTAACACAAAACCTGTCTTCATCAAGTATTTCTGGATGAGAGAGTGTGGCCAATATGAGGGATTACCACATTTAAAGCAGAAGCGATTAAAAGTGAAAATACAATGCTCTAGAAACTCAGCAGGTCAAACAGCCTACTATATATAGCAAAGATAAAGATACATAGCCAACGTTTCAGGCTTGAGCCTTCATCAAGATATAAGGTACCTGAATAAAATGATGGGGGGGGTGTGGGTGAGAGGGACAGAGGCACAGGCCCATAGGCAAGAGGTGAATAAGAGAGGGAGGGCACAACAGCAAACAGGATGAGGGGCCATGCCTCTGTGAATGGAGTGGGAAGGGGGTGAAGAGCTGGAGGAAAGGAGACAGCGGAACAGGGAGTGGACTAACAAACCAGAGAAGTCGATATTAAAGCAATCTGGTTGGTGAGTGCCCAGTTGGATTTATTAGGTGTTGCTCCTCCAATTCATGGGTGGCCTTGGTTTGGCAGTGCATGGATAGTCATGTCGGCTCAGGAGAGGGTCACAGAATTATAATGGTCGGCCACTGGGATATCCCTATCGTTGATGCAGACAGAGCGAACGTGCTCAGCAAAGTGATTTCTCAGTCTCCATCCAGTCTCTTCAATATAGAGAAGACCACAATGGTGTTAATCTTGGAGCTTGCGAGTAGGTCAGAAATAGTCTTATAGAATGAATCACTAAATGACCCACAGAACCTGACAAGGATGAAATTATTAAAGTAAAACCATGCACTGGAGACAGCATGCCCACATTATACCCGTCCAAGAATTCTTTACATATGCTCAGGATTTGTGCCTCTGCTATTAACAGGATGGAAATATATTCTTTATTAATTTCCCTCAGTTCTTTTCAACAATTATCTTCAATCTATTCCACAGTGATTGATCTCTGTGCTGAGGGAAATACATTATTCCCATCTAAGCCATTTAAACAAGTTATATAATTTAATTGAATCTTCAATCAACTTCCCTTGCCACAAAAATAATAATTCCAGTCTGGTCCATCTTTTGCCAAAGTTAATATTCTCCATTCTTAGGAGATGCTCTGCTAGTTTTCCACTGCTACTCTTACTGCCTGGGATACAATTCATCTGGATCTGGGGATTTATCTGATTTCAAAGAAGCTAAATCCTTTAATATCTCTACTCTCTGAAAATTTGCCTCCTGCCATTTACATTCTTCTGCTTTAAATGCAATAACCATTTCATAATGCTGTTTTGTAAAGGAATCTTTAGAACTGTTTTAATTTCTGAAGAAATATTGAAATTGGAGGGCAGGCAATGGAGCTCTACCAGGATGATACGAAAGATTAAACAAATTATGTTCTGATGACAAGTGACATAATCTGGTTTCGATTCCATTTAATGTAGGAGATTAAGGACAACCTGACTGCAAGATTTAAGTTATATAATCTGGTAAAGCAAATAGAAATAAATCATTTCTGCTGGTAGGGTGTTCTGAATTAAGTTCAACCATCCTGGTTTGGACTGAAGTTAAGAAACAATTCTTTGCACAAATGGAGGCGTAAATCTGCAATAACCCCATCCCCACCACCAGAACTGTTGTACCATAACTGAATAATTACCAAATGAATATAATAGATATTTGTTCAATAAAGATATGAGACCATTGTAGTACGTAAATATATACCAACTATGACTTAATTGACAAATAAAATACTAATAGGGCTGAGGTCTGCTTCTCTTCCTATCATCTTCCAGTTATAAAATGATCTTAATGTGACCATGTTTTATAAATTCTTATGGTGTTTGACCACATGACCCAGATGACAGATTGATCAAGTAGAAGCTTATCAGTTCCTGCTCTCCCTTACAGCCAATTTCCTTGAATTCTCCTTGTAATTCACTTGAATTGTTGTACTCTCAAATACACAATAAATTGGATGAGCAGAATTTTTTGCCACATGTATCAGTAAGATCAAAGCTATAGATGTTCATATTAATTCACTGACTCCATCTGCCTCCCTTGGTTTGAAAACTGAACAAGACACCTGTTAAGATGCTGAGATGATCTTGAGTCTACGCCAGGGCAGAACGAGGACCATCAGTGTCCATCACCATTACATTGCCCAACTATGTTAGAAAGCAATTCATCATCATCCAAGACATAGAAATAGTTAAATCTAGAAATATCCAGGTCACATGGCTACTTTAAAGGTGCTAAGTAAATATAATTTTTTTACGATTCTAATAAAGATGCTTGAATATCGTTTTAACTTGTTTTATACAGGCAGAATGTTATTTCAAAAGAGAATATCAGACAATGGCATCTTTTAAAAATGAAAATTCTCTATTGATACTTTTGGATACAAAGATATTAAGGGGTTCAAAGGTAACAAGACATGTTGAAAACTAAAAAATACTTTGACTAGACAAGTAACTGAGCAAAGTACAGGCACTGCAGATTACAATGTCAACAAATATATGTCGAATGAAGAGGATATCCATTGTTAGAAAATTTAGCATCTGTCCAAATTCACATTGGAATATGCATAAAGTTGACCAAGAAACAGTAAATCTCATTGCAATGTCAACATGGCAGCATGAATAGTGTAGCAATTAGCGCAACACTATCATAAAACCAGCGACTTGGGCTCGAATCTGGTGCTGTTTGTAAGGAGTTCTGCCCATGACCTGTGTGGTCACAGTCCAGCTGCTCTGGTTTCCTCCTACTTTCCAGAAACATACAGAGTAGGAGGTTAATTGGCGTATTTGGGTGGCACCAAAAGGGCCTGTTACCATGCTGTATCTCTAAATTAAAAATTAAAACTTCACGTGCATCAAACTTTTTTGTGGAAACTGAAATAATTAACTGAATAACTCCATTTCTCTAATTGACTTGAATCATTATTACTTCTCAATAATTCTTTGGTCAGTGGATTACTGTTAATGTTTGGATCTAGAATAAAGCATTATGGAGCTAGATCCCTTCAGTATTCCTTGCATAAATTCCAGTATGGTGCTGACATTAGTTTAATTAGGATTTTTAAGTAAGATCATTTAGTGATACAGGGGCCAATGACCAAGACATAATATGTGATCTGTGAACTATCAAAGAAATATGTAAAAATCTGTCAGGATTCTTGGCTTTTCTAATCTAGATCAATATGACTTCCTCCTCCCCAACCCACCCCCCCCCCCCCCACAACCAGTCTCACCCCACAAGATCCCATTCACCTTTCCTCTGATTTAGGCTGAATGCATCCTCCTTTGAACCTTTGCTGCTCTGACATTTCCTCCTCAAAATCTCTTTCTCTTAAAATGTTTTTAAAAGCATACAATCACATGTTCTACTAAATATTTTAACTGACCTCCCATTTATCTTTTGGTGTGGCTTCCAGTTTTACCTTCATAAAGAGCCTCTTCTACTTCTGTTGTAGAACATCACCCAAACCCTACATCAAGATAGTTTGGAAATTGAAATGTCCAAGAACGTAGACAGCTGCAGAAAGTGGAAAATCTAGCCATGTGTATCACGGGCACTGATCGGACCATTGAAAACATCGATGTGAAATTCTGCCTCAAGAGGGCAGCCAACACCATAAAGGGTGGTCACCCTGGTCTCAACCCGTTTGTCAGGATCAAGATCACTCTAAACTATTCCAGGACCACCAGAAGTTTTGTCTGCACCATTGAAATTACACTATTTTCCTGCACCACTTTCCTTTAAACAAATTGATTTAAATATTTGTTAGCCCCTTTTGGTCTTGGCATACTGTGGTAAATGGGATTTTCATATTTTAGTTGGTGTGCCTCAAGTACATGTGTGGCTGCAAGAGCCAAGAATTTCAGTGCATTTGAACATAGTACTTATGTGTATGACAATGAACTCACATTGACATATTAACTCACTTACTCCACGAGAGAAAGTGTGCTGTGTGGCCCAAGAGAAAGTAAGCTTTAATCATTTGACCTTCTTTAATACTTTTTTTTATTGTTGCTTGTCAATCACAGTACTGGAATGGGGTAAATATCACCTCATTTTGTATCTTCGTCTTCATAAAGCTTCTCCATTGCCAGCATATTTACTATTGTTGCTCTATGGGAAAATGAAGGCAAAGGGAACATTGCCCAGAGTTGCAGCTGTAAATAGGGCTATTGTGGAATAAGAATTAGATTTCAGATTTATTGTCAGAGTACATACATGACATCACACACAATCCTGGGACTCTTTTTCCTGTGGGAGAGGCAGAATTGCCACTTATTGGTAGTGAAAAAAGACGTACACAGTGTTTACATGTAAACAAATAAAGAACAAGTCACAAATGTAAACAAACTGAATTAAAGTTAGAAACAGGGTAGAAATCTGGAGAATTGTCATTTCGGATATCCCAAAGCATAAAGCTCACTGGAACACAATTGTGTTCAGAAACTGTAACTAAAATTAGCACTAAGTTGCAGCAAGGAATCCCAAGATGACCCCATTTATACAATCAGCAAATCATTTTCATTGCTAATGTGAAGGGGGAATCTTACCAACTGTTTGAATATAAACATGTAGTGTACCATTTAACTGCAGTTCAGAATATAAAGCAATCCTGAACTTTAACAATCTGGGACTCGTATTAGCTTAGCAATAAATGGTTGATAGAAATTTCTTGCCAACTTGTGCTGGAAGTCAAAAGTAAATTCCATGTGTCAGCCAGGTAATTTAGTATCTCCTGATTCAAATTCTAAATCAACACCTACTTTTGCTTTAAATCCTTGGGGATCCCACTCAAGTCAGGTCATAATGACCTGGCAGAATTTGATCTCAGAAACTTGAAATATAAATGAAGCACAATGTTTGCCAATTTCAATTTGGATATTGGTATATTTTTATATAGATTTTTACTTCTGTTGCTGCTCTACATTGTAAAACAAAAGACACCATTTAAAACAATATCGGACTGAAGGTCAAAGTTAGATAAAGATTCATTGAGTCGCATCAATTAGATCAGTGGTTCTCAAGCTTTTTCTTTCCACTAATGCCTATGACACTGGATTGCTTAAGGTGGGATGTGAGTGGGAAGGGAAGGTTGAGAACCACTACTCTGGACCCAATTGTTACTGAAATATTTTGCTTGAGAAAAATTGTCATTGGCCCATTTCTGTTGGAGTTATGAAATCGTGCACATAACGAGTCAATGAGATACGATTAAAACAGTGGTTTTCAACCTTTTTCTTTCCATTCATAATTACCTTAAGCAATTCCTTACTAATCACAGAGCACCTATGCCATAGGGAATACTTAAGTAGTAAGAGAGTGGAAAGAAAAAGGTTGAGAACCACTGAAATAGACTTTCATGTCAGCATGCATAGAGTTGTAGCATAGCTATTGGAATAATTCTTGTTCTGTTTAAATAAACTTGTTTTAGTTTTGATCAGCAAAATACTAGGTTTTATAATTTATAACTCTACTCCACAGATCCACAAGTCCTCAGTTGTGCATCAAAGAAATTACTAAGTGGAAGACCAGACAATTCCTTATGTTGGATTTGTGGGAAATTATCTAAAACTCGGGATTGCTCACAGGGTAATTCAGACAGAATTTATGATGTCAGGGAGATGACCTCAATTACATGAGGTATAAATGAGGACATTTGAGGGGTACGGAAAATATGAATATGGAAATGTATCACAAACTATATTGCTCACTGTCAACATCTTTCTGTTCCCATCTTCTATTACTTATTTCCTGCCAGTAATGTTTTCACTGGAGCCTCAATACATACATGGAGTGAATAAAATAATGCTACATGTGTATTTTATATATTAACATTTAACAGGATGTTGCCTCACTTGAAAATTTCTGAATACCAGCCATGTCATACATACCCAGAATGTTGAAAGCATATCTTTGTGTCATGTGAATTGTATGAAACAGATTTTTAAGAGGCGCAAGAGACTCCAGATGTTGGAATGTGGAGTAAAAGTAAACGAGATGCTGGAGGAACTCAGCGGGTCATGTAGCATTTGTGGAGGCAAGGGATTGATGACTGCTTCATGTCGAGGCCCTGCATTAGGGCTGACAGTGTAAAGGAGGTGAAACAGAGGCCAGTATGTGACAGATGAAAATAGATGAGGCAAAGATGACTGGCAGGCGGAGCCAGGAGGTTATTGTATGTAGAAGAGAAACACCCTGTGCACTTATGCTGCCTCTTTCAGGGAGCTCTGAATTTAAATGCCAAGATCTTTCTGTGCATCAGTGTACTAAGACATCCTCTCGAAGTGCAACACTTCACCCTTGCTTGGATTCCACCACATTTCCCTGCCTATATTTATAATTGATCTAGATCCAACTGTATCGTTTGACAATTCTCCTCAATATGCACAACTCCTAACAATTTGTTTGTATGAAAACTTTCAAACAACCTCCTTATATTTACATCCAAGTTATTAAAAATTTACATAGCAAAACAAGAGGTTCCAACATTAATCCTTCTGGGACACCACTGGTCACAGACTCCACTCAGAACAAAATTACTCCAGAATCACCCTCTGTCTCCATGGCAACCAATTTTGAATCCAATCTACCAAGGCTCCCAAACACCTTTATCTTCTGGACTAGACAACCATGAGAATTCCTGCGGACCGATTTATTAAAGTATGTGTGGGCAACATTTTCTGCCGGCCCCTCTTCAATCATCTTCATTCATCACATCCTACAAAAACCCTGTCAAGTTTTAAGGTGTGACCTCCCTAACAATTCTACACTCCTCCAGATGTGAGTAAATCCTATCCCCAAGAATGTTCTTCAATAATTTCGCCTGTTACCACGCTGTAGGTCTAAAAAAAAGACTGGAGATGTTGGAATCTTCGGGAAACAGGAGTTATTGGAAGAACTCAACAGATCAGGCAGCATCAGTGGGTAGAAGTGGTCAGTCAACATTTCAGATCAGGACCCTTTAAAGAGCCTAAAAAGCCTGTTACCATGCTGTATGCCTAAATGTAAAATTTAATTAAAATTTTAGAGTGAAAGAGGGCGATATTACGTATGTAAAAGGAGAAAACATTTGGGAAGGGTCTGAGAGGTGATAAGGGAAAGAACAGACGGTGTGAGAGATGGAGAGACAGGTAGCGGGAAAGACCATTGTGTGTGTGTGTGTGTGTGTGTGTGTGGGGGGGTGTGTAGAAGTGCCATTGGGTTCAAATCACATGCTGTCTGTAAGGAGTGCGTGAGTTTTCACTGGGGTCTTCGGTTTCCTCCCACCGTTTGAAACGTACCAGCGTGTAGGTTAATTAGGTGTAAATTGGGCGGCACAAACACGTGGGCTGAAATGACCTGTTACCGTGTTTTACGTGTAAATTGGAATCTAAAATCAGGTTGGGTCTGGTCACCACACTACAGGAAGGATATGAAAGCAGTAGACTGCAGAGGAAATTCACCAGGAAGTTGCTTGGAATATAGGACTGTAGTTATTGGGCAAGTTGAGTTTATTCTCACTGTTACAAGAAATGTCATTATAGAAGTTTTTAAAATTATGAGGGGCACTGATAGGATAGATTGTCAGATACTTTTTCCTAAGATGGGGTAGCACCGAATTAAGACAGAGAGGAAAGTTAAATGGAACGAGCTGCCAGAGGAAGTGGTGGTGAGTACAATAGAGTAAGTTGCCATAGGAGAAGGTGGAGAAAATACAATTGCATTGTTTAAAAGGCATTTGGACAGATCCTTGAGGGCCTAATATGGACAAATGAGTTCAGTGTGGAAAGGCATGGACATTTCTGTGCTGCGTTTTCCTATGATTCACTGCAGTGAATCTTCACTGGGAGCACATACAAAGTGAACAAAAAGACAGACTAGCCTTCCCAATGGTGGTTGTTCAAAATGCTGGCATAAAGCTGAAAGGCCAGACAAGGTTAGGTGCAGAATACTCTGAACAAAATGGTAATTCCAGGGATGGAGCAAGAGGTTAGATGCCCTATGGTTAACTTGCAACGTACTCTGGGCAGTTGAGTGCATGCAGTCATCCTGTTGGCAAGATCTACACAACAGCCACCTGCCCACCCACAAATAAACCTCAAAAAAAACTTTTCCCCACTTGTATAGACCATGATTTTGCAGCAACATTCCTCATACTGTAAAATGAAAAAATACTTCTGATAAATTTTCAATACTAAAGTTAAATATGCCACAATATAGTCCTTTTTTTACATTTTTATTCGAGCCTGTTCTCCTCTCTGCCTACTAACATAAAACAGCTCTTATCTTTATCCTGTGATGGTAATTTCCTTCCAATTTATCATGCACTTCTACAGATTTAAAAGTAAATGTGAAAATTAATGATAAATATGGAATTTGATTTTCCTGATTATATCAATCTTCTGTACTACAGTCAGTTCCTCTTAAGTATAAAACCTATTTGCCATGAAATTTTATACACTTATCAGGAAACCACACTTAACAAGAATTTACATGAAAATTGCATTAAACTGTGCAACTACTGAGCAGAGTGACAATTAATTATTGACTACTACCCGTAGCCATGTTTTAAAATAAAAACTGGACACCACTTGTGCCATTAAAATAAGTGTTTTCAGACATAAACTGTTGGCTGTAATAAACTGAGATCTCATGAAATTAGCTTTTAAAATTAGTGAGTCAATGAATGAATGGAACTGAAGGAGCCACACACGTGTCCAACAATTAAAAGTCATCAGAACTGTTGTTGCATTGTGCTAGATTCCTCTCTGGGTCATTAACAACCACATATTCTATCTTTTAAAATTCACTGAGGGCGGTGGGGGGGGGGGGGGGGGGGGACGTTGGGGCGTAGTTTAAAGTATGTTCAGGACAGTAAGTGGTCTCAATAGAGAGAATTATATGGTATCTTTGACCACACACATAAATTAATCACTGAACCCTTTTTCATATTAATCTGAATTTCCATATTTTAAAGGCTTACATTCCAGTCTAAAATATATCCCACTTGAAATGGTGTTTAGAATGAAAAGAGTGACAAGCCAGTCATCTGCAGCTCTTCAAACCCTGATTGCCTGAGTTTCCTCCAGGAGGAGCTCCTGAGATTATATAAAGCATGAAGAGGCCAAGATGTCATTTCCTCTCACTCAGTCAAAGGGCAAATTTGGTTGTTGTTTTACGGTGCTTTACTTTATGACAAACATGCTTAGGTAACAGAAAATGATCTACAACTGTAGTCTCAGAATATACCAAAATACGGTAACATTTTATGCCAAGATCCAGTTAAATGTTATGACTTTAAATGAAAACCCAAACAAAATTATCATTCCAATGCTGGAGATCTTTCTACATCTGTTGTGAAACATATACCAGTACAGTCCGCATCTTGTTAATACATTGTGCATTAAGCAGTATTACACTGTTATTACAAAACAATGCATCTTATGCAGTGACGTTGACCTAGTCGTTGCTGTAATATTTAGGATTAAACATTTTATTTCTGTAATACACTGAAAAGGGTTTTCTCAGCCAAGTGCCCTATGACACATAGGACCTCATGAAGCAGAAATTCATTCACTGTTTTCCAACACCAGGGTTGGCACTGAGAAGAGCAAACTGCTATGGATAAGGTTAATGTCAAGGGCATAGTTTAAAATTATAAACTGCGGACAAACACCATGATCATAATCTGTCCTGTTGCAATTATTTTAATCCATTCTAATCATCATATTTTTGATATCAGAGATGATGTACAACCAAAAAAAGCTTAGAATTTCAGTATTATAAAAATAGGAATTTATCATTATAATGAACTTGAAACCATCCTTATTAAAAGGTAATGATGAGGAAGTAGGCCAGAAATATAACCATATAACCACATTATAGCACAGAACAGGCCAGTTCGGCCCTACTAGTCCATGCCGTAGCAAATCCCCACCTTCCTAGTCCCACTGACCAGCACCCGGTCCATACCCCTCTAGTCCCCTCCTATCCATGTAACGATCCAGTCTTTCCTTAAATGTAACCAATGATCTCACCTCGACCACGTCTGCCGGAAGCTCATTCCACATCCCAACCACCCTCTGGAAAAGAAATTTCCCCTCATGTTCCCCTTATAATTTTCCCCCTTCAATCTTAAACCATGTCCTCTAGTTTGAATCTCCCCCTTTCTTAATTGAAAAAGCCTATCCACATTTACTCTGTCTGTCCCTTTTAAAATCTTAAACACCTCTATCAAGTCCCCTCTCAATCTTCTACGCTCCAGAGAAAAAAGCCCCAGTCTGCACAACCTTTCCCTGTAACTCAGACCCTGAAATCCTGTCAACATTCTCGTGAACCTTCTCTGCACTCTCTCTATTTTGTTTATATCTTTCCTATAATTTGGTGACCAAAACTGTACACAGTACTCCAAATTTGGCCTCACCAATGCCTTGTACAATTTCATCATAACCTCCCTACTCTTGAATTCAATACTCCGATTTATGAAGGCCAACATTTCAAATGCCTTCTTCACCACACCATCTACCTGAGTATCAGCCTTGAGGGTACTATTTACAAAATCTCTTTGTTGCTCTGCACTCCTCAATTGTCTACCATTCAATGTATATGACCTATTTAAATTTGCCTTTCCAAAATGTAGCACCTCACATTTATCTGTATTAAATTCATTCAGCCATTTCTCAGCCCACACCTCCAGCCTTCCTAAATCACCTTTTAATCTACGGTAATCTACCTCACTGTCCACAACACCACCAATCTTTGTGTCATCCGCAAACTTGCTTATCCAATTCTCCACCCCTACATCCAGATCGTTAATATATATAACAAATAATAGTGGACCCAGGACCGATCCCTGAGGAACTCCACTAGTCACCGGCCTCCAATTGGACAAACAATTTTCTACCACTACTCTCTGACACCTTCCATCCAACCACTGCTGAATCCATTTCACTACCTCCTTATTATACCTAATGCCTCCACCTTTTTTCCTAACCTCCTGTGGGGAACTTTGTCAAAAGCTTTACTAAAGTCCAAATAGACAACATCCATAGCTTTCCCTTCATCAACCTTTTTTGTAACCCCCTCGAAGAACTCAATCAGGTTTGTCAAGCATGATCTACCCCTGACAAAACCATGCTGATTACTCCCTATCAATCCTTGTACCTCCAAAAATTTGTAAATAGCATCCCTCAGAACACTTTCCAAGGATGAAATTCTGGAAACTTGGGCAGCACAGTTGGTATAGCAATAGCACAATGTCTTTACAGAGCCAGCGATTGGGACTGGACCAGGCTTCGAATCCCACACTGTTGAGTACGTTGTGTAAGGAGTTGTACGTTTTTCCCATGTCTGCGTGGATTTTCCCCGGGGGCTCCAGTTTCCTCCCACCCTTCAAAAGCATGCCGAGGTGTAGGTTAATGGGGAGTACATTGGGCAGAATGGACTCATAGGGCCGAATTGGCTTGTTACCGTGCTGTAGATCTATTTTTTTTTAATTAAAATTGATCTGACAACCCATCCTCCAAACTTAATGAACAATGCATGTTCCAGATGTTCAGTTCTACAAGTGTGGCTTTTAGTGGCAACACTATCACAGCATCAGTGACACAGTTTAAAATCCCCAGCTTCTATAAGGTGTTTTCATGTTCTACCATGTGTCTGCATGGGTTTCCTCTGGGTAAGTCCCATGTTCCAAACATGTACGGGTTCAGTAGGTTAATGAGTCTCATGGATATAATTGGAACGTGGGCTCGTGGGTCTAAAGGGCCTGTTATGTGCTGTATCTCTAATGTAAAATTTAAATTTAAACATGCACTGTATAAATAAGTGTTACAGGGTGTGCAGAAGGCTACATTAAGCTGTGCAACAAGTAAAATAAAAACAGTTAAGTCAGATTAATCAAAGTCGATAAAGATCAGTCGGGTTCCCTTACAAGTGTGAGTTTTGTCTGTCGAAGAAAATATTCGAGAAAATTCCCTCTTTACAATTAAACCCTGTATCCTTAGCCAAGAAATGTCAAAGAGAATTTGGTCCAGAAGAAATCCTACTGTATTTTCTCAGACAAAATATTCTGGTCCCAACCTTAGTTAAATGGCAGATTTATAGCTTTCAGGCAATGCATATTAAACAAGGAAAAATTACATCCTCCTGAATGCATCGTTTCAAACTGACTACCCCAAAAGTACATTCAAAATCTTTAAAAGAGTTTTTTGAATTTGATAAAATGTCAGACACTTTCCAGAAATTTTCGGTCAAGCAGGAAACTTCAGGAATTTTTGGAAAAGGGAGGAGAGCACAAGAAAATAGAACAGCTTGGCTCTGGAGTTAGGAGGCTATCCTAACTTGGAGCTCCAAGGGAATGGACCACATCAGAAAAAGGTACACTGAAGGTGGCAAAATGAAGGGAAAGAACAATGAGAGGATCTGGAGATGGGATAAAAGGACAAGACTGGTGGATCTGGCAGGGATGTTAATGCTATTGGATATGCAATTAGGTAAATGGGAGGTCATCAGAACAAGTCCAGAAGGCAAGGATCAATGCTATGACTGGAGACATAAGGAAATCGGGTGTTCATATGAGCCTTTGTCCAGTGATGCAAGGGGCTTCTAGAGGAAGAGAGAGGGGCAGGGTGGCTAGCAGAAATGAACCCCAAGCAAATTCTGCAATCACGGTGGAGGCTAGGAGCATCAAGCACAATTACTTGACAGGCCAAGTGGCAGTCAGCTTGTTTCCCCTTTCACAAAAGCACAGTAAGATTTTCAATACTGCTTCTATGTGAGAAGTAAATCTAACCCCAGACCTCTGATGCCCAAATGAACTTTGTGTAAATGACATCAAAGACAGCTTTGCTCCTCACTTGCCATTTTGGCAAAGGTGAGGCAAATTCAAAGAGCTTGATGAGCTTTGGTGATTGAGTTCAAATTAGTGAAGTGTTCCAAAATTGTGCGGGCCACGAAAGATGACTGGTGCGAGAATTATTAATAACTGGAGTGCTGGCTTCTGTGGAATGAATCTGCAAAGGTGACACAGGTAAGATATGTATTTGGACTTTTTTTTAAGAAGGTCAAGAGGATCCCAATAAAAAGAGCTATATGAAATGCAGTCATTGCAGTCCAAGAGAAAAAAATCAAAAGACAACCGATAAAGGATGCAGAATGCGACATGTGTCAAGGAGATCCTGCAGACATTTTATACCCTTCAGCCTGAGGTCATTGATTGTGAATCTGGAAAAATCTGGAAAATAATTTGAAGTCCTGAAATAATCTGCCAGTCGATAATGTGACATCTACAAATGACACAGTAATCAATCAAGACAATAATTCAATAATTATACATTAGACACTGGAAGGCATAGTAGTGTGAAAGAGCAATTGGTTTTATGTGTGTTGACCAGATTTGAAAGGCTCAAGAGACTTCCAATATTCATCTAGTCTGCAATCACTGAAGGCTAAAACTGCCAATGCCTTTAGCAGAAGAATGCAGAGTCCTGTCCTTGTTCTTACACTCCAGCCCTGAAAAACTACCTTCTCAAACATGAAGTTTTTAAGCTGTGCATTTTCAGCATTAACCAAATTTTAACTCTCAAAGGCTGACATAATTTCAAAAAAGATGATGCCAGAATCACAGATAAATGTTAAAAGTGCACATTTAGTTAGTTTTTAAAACATTTTTGCTTGTAAATATTTTATGGGCAGGGTAATCTTGCCCAGGGCCCCCAGTTAGTGTTGATATCATTTATATCATGCCCAGGGCCCCCAGTTAGTGTTGATAACATTTATATCATGCCCAGGGCCCCCAGTTAGTGTTGATAACATTTATATCATGCCCAGGGCCCCCAGTTAGTGTTGATAACATTTATATCATGCCCAGGGCCCCCAGTTAGTGTTGATAACATTTATATCATGCCCAGGCCCCCAGTTAGTGTTGATAACATTTATATCATGCCCAGGGCCCCCAGTTAGTGTTGATAACATTTATATCATGCCCAGGGCCCCCAGTTAGTGTTGATAACATTTATATCATGCCCAGGGCCCCCAGTTAGTGTTGATAACATTTATATCATGCCCATGGCCCCCAGTTAGTGTTGATAACATTTATATCATGCCCAGGGTCCCCAGTTAGTGTTGATAACATTTATATCATGCCCAGGGCCCCCAGTTAGTGTTGATAACATTTATATCATGCCCATGGCCCCCAGTTAGTGTTGATAACTTTTATATCATGCCCAGGGCCCCCAGTTAGTGTTGATAACATTTATATCATGCCCAGGGCACCCAGTTAGAGTTGATAACATTTATATCATGCCCAGGGCCCCCAGTTAGTGTTGATAACATTTATATCATGCCCAGGGCCCCCAGTTAGTGTTGACAACATTTATATCATGCCCAGGGCCCCCAGTTAGTGTTGATAACATTTATATCATGCCCAGGGCCCCCAGTTAGTGTTGATAACATTTATATCATGCCCAGGGCCCCCAGTTAGTGTTGATAACATTTATATCATGCCCAGGGCCCCCAGTTAGTGTTGATAACATTTATATCATGCCCAGGGCCCCAGTTAGTGTTGATAACATTTATAATATGCCCAGGGCCCCAGTTAGTGTTGATAACATTTATATCATGCCCAGGGCCCCAGTTAGTGTTGATAACATTTATATCATGCCCATGGCCCCCAGTTAGTGTTGATAACATTTATATCATGCCCAGGGCCCCCAGTTAGTGTTGATAACATTTATATCATGCCCAAGGCCCCAGTTAGTGTTGATAACATTTATATCATGCCCAGGGCCCCAGTTAGTGTTGATAACATTTATATCATGCCCAGGGCCCCAGTTAGTGTTGGTAACATTTATATCATGCCCAGGGCCCCCAGTTAGTGTTGATAACATTTATATCATGCCCATGGCCCCCAGTTAGTGTTGATAACATTTATATCATGCCCAGGGCCCCCAGTTAGTGTTGATAACATTTATATCATGCCCAGGGCCCCCAGTTAGTGTTGATAACATTTATATCATGCCCAGGGCCCCCAGTTAGTGTTGATAACATTTATATCATGCCCAGGGCCCCCAGTTAGTGTTGATAACATTTATATCATGCCCAGGGCCCCCAGTTAGTGTTGATAACATTTATATCATGCCCAGGGCCCCCAGTTAGTGTTGATAACATTTATATCATGCCCAGGGCCCCCAGTTAGTGTTGATAACATTTATATCATGCCCAGGGCCCCCAGTTAGTGTTGATAACATTTATATCATGCCCAGGGCCCCAGTTAGTGTTGATAACATTTATATCATGCCCAGGGCCCCGGTTAGTGTTGATAACATTTATATCATGCCCAGGGCCCCAGTTAGTGTTGATAACATTTATATCATGCCCAGGGCCCCAGTTAGTGTTGATAACATTTATATCATGCCCATGGCCCCCAGTTAGTGTTGATAACATTTATATCATGCCCAGGGCCCCCAGTTAGTGTTGATAACATTTATATCATGCCCAGGGCCCCAGTTAGTGTTGATAACATTTATATCATGCCCAGGGCCCCCAGTTAGTGTTGATAACAATTATATCATGCCCATGGCCCCCAGTTAGTGTTGATAACTTTTATATCATGCCCAGGGCCCCCAGTTAGTGTTGATAACATTTATATCATGCCCAGGGCCCCCAGTTAGTGTTGATAACATTTATATCATGCCCAGGGACCCCAGTTAGTGTTGATAACATTTATATCATGCCCAGGGCCCCAGTTAGTGTTGATAACATTTATATCATGCCCAGGGCCCCAGTTAGTGTTGATAACATTTAAATCATGCCCATGGCCCCCAGTTAGTGTTGATAACATTTATATCATGCCCAGGGCCCCCAGTTAGTGTTGATAACATTTATATCATGCCCAGGGCCCCCAGTTAGTGTTGATAACATTTATATCATGCCCAGGGCCCCCAGTTAGTGTTGATAACATTTATATCATGCCCAGGGCCCACAGTTAGTGTTGATAACATTTATATCATGCCCAGGGCCCCAGTTAGTGTTGATAACATTTATATCATGCCCAGGGCCCCAGTTAGTGTTGATAACATTTATATCATGCCCAGGGCCCCAGTTAGTGTTGATAACATTTATATCATGCCCAGGGCCCCAGTTAGTGTTGATAACATTTATATCATGCCCATGGCCCCCAGTTAGTGTTGATAACATTTATATCATGCCCAGGGCCCCCAGTTAGTGTTGATAACATTTATATCATGCCCAGGGCCCCAGTTAGTGTTGATAACATTTATATCATGCCCAGGGCCCCCAGTTAGTGTTGATAACATTTATATCATGCCCATGGCCCCCAGTTAGTGTTGATAACTTTTATATCATGCCCAGGGCCCCCAGTTAGTGTTGATAACATTTATATCATGCCCAGGGCCCCCAGTTAGTGTTGATAACATTTATATCATGCCCAGGGCCCCCAGTTAGTGTTGATAACATTTATATCATGCCCAGGGCCCCAGTTAGTGTTGATAACATTTATATCATGCCCAGGGCCCCAGTTAGTGTTGATAACATTTATATCATGCCCAGGGCCCCCAGTTAGTGTTGATAACATTTATATCATGCCCAGGGCCCCCAGTTAGTGTTGATAACATTTATATCATGCCCAGGGCCCCCAGTTAGTGTTGATAACATTTGTATGCACTTAAAAAGTAAGATAAGACTTGAGGTTGAACTTTCACTAGCACCTCTAAGCATGCTAACTCAGGACTAAAGTGTCACTTTCATTTAAGTGCTGAAATCCTGAAATGGGATTTGAGCCTCACAGTCTTATTCAAAGATAAAATGTTACTTCTATGTCATGGCTGACACTTAGTAAGTTTTTGATGGCTATTGGTTCTAGATTGGTAATTTTTAAGATGAAAGGTGTCGGTTATTCAGTTGGTAGATTGTGTAAATGTGGCTGGCATCCAATTAATTCTTTATGATAGCTTTTACCTCAGCAATACACTCATTTAAAACCTGAAGAATTATATCTGTATTATGCTGAGGTGATGTATATATTTATTGGAATGACATGCAGGAGATACAAGACTTAATTATACAGATAAAGGGAATGAAAGTCTAATATTCACGTAGTCCTGAGAAACAACTATAAAATGAAATAAATTACAGTAATTAAGTTTAAAATTACCTTTCAAAAGCCAGAGGCTTTCCAGCGAACAGAAACCATTCAAAATACACTTGTAGACACATAGCCAAGGTGTTCAGCTATTTATATTAAATATTGCCTGCATGCTTTAATCAAATGTAAAAAACATTGCAAAATTATACTGAAATTAAAACGCCTTCACTAAATTAAAATGAAAACTGAATGTGTGCTTTTATCATTCATCTGTGATTATTGCACAGAATCAAGCTCTTTTTGTTCCCTTGAAAGGCTTTTGTAAAATACTGAAAAATGGCCAAGTGAGTTTGTGATCAGCCCCTGCAGAGGTACCTAACATGAGCTGCTTAAGATAATTCTGCACTTTCATAAACAGATCTGTTTAAAATGCCCAGCCAGAGGTAATTATGATGCTGATGTCCTTGGGACTAATAAGCACAGCTAAATTTCAGAAGTTCCTAGCAACAGCAGGAGCTAGCCTGCAATAACTAAAGGCCTGTGATTCTTAAAAGGGAAGATGCATAGATGCTTGCAAATAGTCACAAAAGTGAAGTCATTGATCATGGTGCAACATGAGAGCCAACTAACATTTGTCTGACAGCAATTGAGGAACTGGTGGACGACATAGAGAGCAGAAGATAGAATGAGGCCAGGAGCTCTGCCTGCAATGGAAGTGAATACCAGGTGTCAAGCCAGAAACACAAATTCAATGCAACATTATATTTAACCTCATGTAAATGATGCAAGTCATTAATGTTGCAAGCCGAGAGGATCCCAAAACCCAGCAGCCACAGATATTCACCAAAGACAAGTGGTTGCTTTTAATTATCTTTAAATATGGAAACAGGATCACACTTTAGCTTATCACTATTGACTTAACTAACCTAACTTAACCCCCTTCTAATTCTAAGTGCACATGTATGTAATGTGTGTTTAAGTTCAGAAAAGTTCTTTGATTCACAGTTCAATCTCACTTCTCATTCCTTCTCACAGGATTTAACATTTATAAAGTTCACCAGGCTTTGGTACTTGAAAGGTAAATATCAATAAATGTTTCTATAATTAAATATTCAAATTGACTTTGCTCCAGAAGTCTTAAATTCGTACCTAATTTCCTTTTTAAGTTGATAATATGTCATATTTCTCTTTCAATAGTTGAAAAATCAGAAAAAAATATCCAAAAAAACAATATTTTATCCTCTGCATACCTTTTCTATAACAACTACCTTTTCTATAACAACTACCAAATAAAGAATTATTCAAAGTAAAAAGAATAAGTTGATTTTGTCTTAACATTATTATGGGTATTTGATCATTTTTAATTCTTCTCTCCACATGGATCCTGTTCCATATCTTCAATAAATGTTGTAAAATTGGTACTTTTCCTTTTAGTAATTCACTATTCCACTTATACAGAAATTGCTCTGGAATAATTTCTCCTATTTTATACATCTCAATCTAAACCCAAGCTGTTTTCTCACCAACTTGAGAACAGAAGGACAAAAATCTTAATTGAGTTGCTTTATAGTAATTTTAAAAATTTGGTAATCTTAGTCCTCCTCGTTCAAATTTCCAAGTTAGGGTTTTCCAAAGCAATTCTTGGCATTTTACCTTTCCAAATAAATTCCCATATATTTTTTATTTAAACTTTAGAAAAACTTTTCTTGTATAGAAATGGGTAATGATTGAAACAAATATTGCATTCTTGGAAAAATGTTCATCTTAATACAATTTACACACCTAGTAAAGTTATTGGTAAATATTTCCCTCTTTTTAAATCATCCTCTAGCTTTTTTAATAGTGGTAAATAATTTAATTTAAAGAAATTGTTTAAATTTCTAGCAATTTTTATTCCTAAATATTTAATTGCTTCTTTTTGCCATTTGAACTTCATTTTTTTTTACTTTATGTTTCGTCCATGTGAACCATAGGCATCACTTCACTTTTATCAACATTAGCTTATAACCAGAAACTAAGCCATATTCTGCTAATCTTACATTTAATTTATTCAATGATATTTCTTGTTTTGTTAAATAAACTATAACATCATCCGCAAATAAACTAATTTTATGTTCTTTGTTATCTATCTCAAAAACTTTAATTTCTTTATCTCTTCTAATTGTTTCCGCCAAAGGTTCTATAGCTAATGCAAATAAAAATGGTGATAATGCACATCCTTGACTAGATGTCTTTTATAATAGAAAATGTTTTATTATTTGTCTATGTGTAAATACTTTAGCTTTTGGTTGAATATATAATGCTCTTATCCAATTTATAAAAGCATTCAGAATTCTACATGTATTTAATAAGCTAAATAAAAAGTCCCATTCTAATCTATCAAATTCTTTTTCTGCATCTAATGCAACTGCTACTGCTGGTTTCTTTTCTTTCTGTGCTACATTTATTAAACTTATAAATTTAACTATATAGTCTGCAGATAGTCTATTTTTAATAAAACCAGTCAAATTGTTATTTATTAATTTGGGTAAATATTTAGTTAATCAATTAGATAATAATTTAGATACAATTTTATAATCTGTATTCAATAAAAACACTTCCACTTCTTTAATCTCATCCAACACATAAGCCTGTTCTATTCCAACCTCACCTGGTTCAAGTCCTTTTCTCTTGTGAATACCAAAACAAAGTATTCATTTAGGCAAAGAACGCCTTGGGGTTCTCCTTAATTCTACATGCCAAGGCCTTCTCATGCCCTCTTCGAGCTCTCCAAAATCCTTTCTTAAGCCCCTGCCTAGCTAACATATACATCTCATGTACCCTTCCTGTTTCCTGCTTTCCAACCTCACCTGGTTCAAGTCCTTTTCTCTTGTGAATACCAAAACAAAGTATTCATTTAGGAGCTTCCCATTCTCCTCCACCTTCAGACACATGTTGCCTCCCTTATCCTTTAGCAGCCCCACATTTATTCTCGTTATCCTTCAGTTCGTCACATATGCACAGAACGCCTTGGGGTTCTCCTTAATCCTACATGCCAAGGCCTTCTCATGCCCTCTTCGAGCTCTCCAAAATCCTTTCTTAAGCCCCTGCCTAGCTAACATATACATCCCATGTACCCTTCCTGTTTCCTTCTTCCTCTTGACTAGCTGCCTCACCTTCTTTGTCAACCATCTCTTCCTTATCCCGTTGGGACAAACCTATCCAGAACCCAGCACAAGTCATACATAGACTTCCTTCCTATTAGTTCTGTACATTTTGAACATCTGTTTCCAATGTACTCTCTCTAGTTCTTGCGTTATCCCATCATAATTAGCCTTTCTCCAATTAAATGCTTTCCGATTTTGTCTACTTTTATTCTTATCCATTGCTAAACTAAAGCTGAAGGAGCTGTAGACACTTTAAGCAATGTGCTCACCCACTGAGAAGTTCACCATGTGACCAGGTTTATTACCCAGAATTAGATCCAGTATAGCCTCCCCTTTTGTCGACTGGTCCACATACTGAAACACTTCTTCGAAACACCTGACAAATTCATCCCCATCTATCCCTCTTGCAGTCAGGAAGTGCCAGTCAATATTAGGGAAGCTGAAGTCTCTCATAACAACAATCCTTTATTTCCCGCACCATTCCAAAATCTTCCTGTTTTCTGCTCCACAGTGTCCTGAAGGCTATTTGAGGGCCTACAGACTAATTCTAGCAAAGTGATTGCTCTCATCCTATTTCTGACTTCCACCCACACCGTCTCAGTAGTTAATTTTCTGCAGTGACCTCCCTTTTTCCAGCCATGATACTATCTCTGACCAGTAATGTTACTCCCCTCCCTCTCCTTCCTTACCTCCTATCCTATTCCTTTTAAACCCAGGATACCTGTATCATGCAATCCAGCCCTTCCTCCAGTCAAGTGTGTGTGATGGTCACATCATCATATTTCCACATACTGATCCATGCTCTAATTTCATCCCCTTTATTCCTAATACTCCTAGCGTTTCAAACCCTCTAACCGGCCTCCTTTATGTTTTGTCTCCTGCCTGTTCTTCCTCACAAACTCAGAACACATAGCATCATGTTTTTGACCTTCTGCCCTATTCTCTGCACTCTCATTCTAGTTCCCGAGCCACTGCCAAAGCCCCCCTCCATCAGCTCTAGCAAGTCAGTGGTCAAGAACAAGAATGGAGACTGTGGGGAGCAGGAGAAAACTGATACAGATAGACATTGTAGTGCAGGAATTGAAAAGTGATAGCAGAACACAATCTGGGGAGATAGCTATTTCACTCTGTAACTGCTAACACAAGTTCAGAAGGCTTTTTAGCTTTCCAGTAAGTCATGGTCTCTGAGGATCTATCCTAGGGCCTCCATGCCAATGCAATCACAAAGAAAGCTCACCAGTGGTTATACTTTTTGAGATTTAGTAGGCCACCAAAGAGTCTAGCAAATTTCTACAGGTGTACCTTGGAGAGCATTTTGACTGGTTGCATTATTGTCTGGTACGGGGATGCCCATGTTCAGGATAGGAAAAGACTAGAGAGTTATGAGCTCAGAATATTATTCATACTTTATGGGCATCAGTCTTCACTTCATCGTGGACACCTACAAGAAGCAGTATTAAAGGAAAGCAGCCTCTATCCTTAAGGATCCTCATCACCCAGGCTCTTACACCCAAACAGTTTTGTTCCTTCTGCCAAAAGATTATGAATGGACGATGAACCACTCTCTCTTCTTTTGCACCAATTTATTTATTTTTATTTAAATGTCATTTGTAGCAATTTTGCACCTGCGACGCTGCTGCAAAACAACAATTTTTGTGAATGTCATTGACAATAAGTTCTGACTACTATCTGAGTGAGATGCAAATCGGCATCAACAAGATCAGAGAATTAAAGATATGAAGTGGGTTTCAATGTGCTCTGGCACAAGCTCTGAAGAAACCTAGAGCTGTTCCACTGGGATAGATTTCACTTGAACTGTGCCCTGGTGACCTGAACAACCAAGGCTGCAGATTAAATAATGGGAATGAGGATTTAGGCAAGTGCAAATGAATTAAGATGAAGAAGAGAGGGACACAAATTGGGAAGGGTGGTGGATTGGATAATGATAACCAAAGTATGAAGGTGCAATGTGCAATGGATGGGTGTAAGACAGCATTAAAGGATCTTCACTAAAAAGGTTGGGCAGCATAGTCACAAGGCTATGAGAGTGCCGGTGCCCTGGGATCAAACCCAGCACTGCCTGTAAGGAATTTGTATGTTTTCCCATGTCTGAGTTGGATTCCTCTAGGTGCTCCCATTTTCTCCCACTCTTCAAAAAACTGAACAGGGATTGTAGGTTAATTCGGGTAATTGGGTGGCATGGGCTCATGGGCCAGAAGGGCCTGTTATCAGCTGTAAGGTTAATTTTTTTTAAAAAAGGAACTGAAGCCACAATCGATCTTAACGTAATTTTAGAGACAGGGTTACTAGGTAACTAAGGCTGGGCATTTAAACATTTCAGATGTTGACATTTCAGAAGGACAGATAGAAAGGAAATGGTGCAGTTGCATCATTACATTATGGGCAAAATATACCTTGCAAGAAGAACTCAGCAGGTTAAACAGTGTCAGTGGAGGCAAAGGGTTGGTCATTGCCTCAGGCCGAGACCCTGCATTAGAATTTAGTGAAGCAGAAGCTCACCAGTATATAGAAGTGAGACGTTGGACTGTTAGGGGATAGAAGTGAAAGACTGGACTGTTAGGGGATAGGTGGAACCAGTTAAATGAAGAATGAGAGGCAGATGGAGCCATAACAGAACTATGAAAGGTAAGTGTTCGGAAAAGTTATCCAAGGAGATGAAATCTAACCCCTCACCTATTTGGCTCCATTCACCCCCATCCCCTCCTGCCCCCCCACCCCCTCATTTGGTGCTACCAGCCTCTCTATCACTCTTCATTCTCACTTTTATATTCTGGCAACCTTTCCCTCTCTCCTTTCAATGCTGACATTGAGACTCGACCTCAGATATTGATCATCCCTTCTCCTTCACAGATGCTTCTTGACCTGTTGAGTATATTCAGCTGTTTATCTTTGCTCCAGACTCCAGCATCTGCTACCTTACCCTTATTAAAAGTATGCAATCCTTATGCAAAATTACATTTACTTAAAATATCAAGATTTACAAAATGTTTTTGTGAGGAGATATGAAAGAGTAAGAGAAAGAAGCTAATGAACTATAGGTCCCCAACAGTCACTACACAGTAAGACGGGATATAAATCAAAACCTTCAAAGGATTGGAAAGAAAAGTACTCATTCATAATTGGTGATTTTAATCTTCATATTAATAGTATGAATCTAAATGGCAAAGGTAGCTTGAAAGTAAACAAGACTGCAGACGCTGGAAAACTGGATCAACACACAAAATGCTGGAAGAACAAGTTTGCAAAATGCATTGGATAATTTGGAGAATGCTTTGGGGATTGGTTAGATCTGGTCATGTGTAATAGTGTAACGAGCCCAGAGGACCCCAAAACCCAGCAGCAACAGATATTCACAAAGATAATGGTTACTTAAACAAAAGATGCTTTCAATTATCTTTAAGCATGAAAACAGAATCACACTTTAACATATCACTATTGACTTAACTAACCTAATTTAACCCCCTTCTAATTCTAAGCACACATATATGTAATGTGTGTGTAAATTCAGAAAAGTTATTCTATTCACAGTCCAATCTCACTTCTAGGAGGGTCATGTGGTTTTCCAAGCAGAGAGTGTAAAACAGGCTTTTTCTCTCAGAGAAAGAGAGAGAGAGAGAGAGAGAGAGAGAGAGAGAGAGAGAGAGAGAGAGAGAGAGATTATTTCTGCAGTTTTACCAGATCCCGACCGCATGTGCCCTCTCATGGACCTTCCACCACCCCAAACCCAGAAGGCACTCAAACGCTACCTGGGGGGTTTTTCCTATTATGCCCAATGGGTCCCACAATACGCTGACAAGGCACGGCCACTAATTAAGTCCACCTCCTTCCATTTGTCAGCAGAGTGGCCTTCGACCGCATTAAGTCAGACATCGCCGTGGCCACTCTGCATGCCGTAGACAAATCAATACCCTTCCATATACAGAGTGAAGCTTCCGACTTTGCACTGGCAGCCACTTTAAACCAGGCCAGTAGGCTTGTCGCCTTCTTTTCCAGGACCCTCCAGGGCCCAGAAAGCTGACACTCCTCTGTCGAGAAGGAGGCCCAGGCCATTGTGGAGGCTGTACGTCATTGGAGACACTACCTCGCTGACAGACGCTTTACACTGCTGACCAACCAATTTATGTTTAGCTACAACCAGAGGGGTAAGATCAAAAACGACAAAATTTCCAGATGGAGAATCGAACTCTCTACCTTTAACTATGACATCCTGTACCAGACTGGCAAACTAAATGACCCACCCGATGCCATTTCCTGTAGGACATGCACCAGCGTACAACTGTACAGGTTGCAGAGATTCCATGAGAAGCTCTGTCACCCGGGGGTCCCCAGGTTCCCACACTTCGTAACGGCCCACAACCTGCCCTATACGGTTGAGGAAATCCGCTCCATGACCCGAGCCTGCTCCATATGCACTGAGTGCAAGCCCAATTTCTTCTGGCCCGAGAAGACCCACATCATAAAAGCCACCCGGCCCTTCGAACGTCTGTGTGGACCTCAAAGGGCCCCTACCATCAATGACCGTAACACCTACATTCTCACGGTGGTCGATTAGTACTCACGCTTCCGATTTGCTATCGCCTGCCCGGAAAGCTCCACCGCAGCCATGATCGTATTGAATGGCGGAGCAGGCTCGATGGGCCATTTTTGGCCTACTCCTGTTCCTACTTCCTATGTTCCTAAGTGACCACCTCCACAGTCATAAACGCTGCACAGCATCTTCGCCATTTTCGGGTACCCCAGTTACATCCACAGTGACCGGGGTCCTCATTTATGAGTGCGGAGCTGAGGGAGTACCTTCTGGAGTGCGGTTTTGCTTCGAGCAGGACCACTAGCTACAACCTGTGCGGTAATCGGCAGGTCAAAAGGGAGAATGCCACTGTCTGGAAAGCGATCACGCTTTCCCTCCTGTCTAAAGGCCTCCCCACCACTCGCTGACAGGATGTCCTCCCAAACGCCCTATGCTCCATCAGGTCTCTATTATGCATGGACACCAACACTACCCCCGCACGAATGTATGTTCTTGTTCCCACAGCTTGGCTAACGGTCTCTGGACCAGTCCTGCTGAGACGTCATGTCGGGTAATTGAAAAATCGACCCCCTAGTCGATCAGGTAATGCTGTTACACACGAACCCACACTATGCTTATATTGAGTACCTGGACAGGCAGGAGGACACGGTCTCAGTAAAGGACCTGGCCCAAGCCACATCTAACATTGTCACGTTCAACCCCCAACCTTCCTCCATTCCTCCCCTAGGTCACATGCCGGGAGAGCGGGACCAGCAGCAGCTCACGGATGATGACAGCAGTAGACCGGACCAGCATAAGGACAATGATGACTGTCTGGCGCCACGGTGATCACGTAGGACAATCAGGCCACCCGACCACTACAGCCCGTAACCCATGCATGCTATACCCTCTCCTTTTTCACTCACCCCAGGGTCAGTTCTTAAAGAAGGGGTGAATGTGATAGTATGGGATGTTATCACCACTGTATATATTTGTTTATATTTGCATATAGCGATAGTGATTGGCTGAGAGCTATGGCCACACCTACTGGCAGGTCATAAAGGGCTGCTCCTAACCAGACCCAGGTCAGTCTGGACTGGTTGACCTCGATGTACCATTCCAATCTTTTGTTAATAGAAGCCTTGATTTGAGTCAACAAGTCTTTGAGTCATTCGAAATGCTACAGAGAGTGAAACATGCAGATCTGAAACTAACCTCTTTAAGTTCAACAATGGTGATTACAAAAGATGAGAAGCCAAAGGTGGCTAAATCTGACTACAAAACAGATATAAAGATAAAATGATATTTTCCATAATTTTCAACAAAGTTGAAACCTTTTGAGAAATAATCAATGAGGATGATCCAATCTATGACTCGCTAAGAAAACTGTGGATTGTACCACCTTAAAAGAAAAAGTGTACAATTTTTATGAAGGTTTGTAGTAAAACAAAAAATTGGGAATATGTTAGAAACCAACGAAGTATGATTAATATTCCAAAGAGAGGAAAGTATATTGTGAGAGGAAGGAGGGAAGAAATTAAACAGATATAAGAACTTCTGTAAGTATATGATAAGAGAACAGATATGGCAAACCTTGACACTCAGATTATAAAATTAACAATGGAAAATAGGGAGAGGGTAGACTTTGAACAATTATCTGGTATGCATTTACAATTACAGAGTCTGAAGGAATACCACTAATAGTATAAATGTTAGGAACAAAAGAAATAGGAACTTTAAACTGTCAGTGCAGCAAGTGCAAGGGAAGTCGAAGAAATTCATGATACTATAGGCGAACAAGTTCCGCGGACATGATGGTCTGTTTTCTGGGCATTTGATCCTGATCTTCCAAAATTCGCAGATTCTGGAAAGGCAGTATTAGATTAGGGAACATGAATGAAATCACTGCTGCCTCCTCTAATAAAGGAAGAAGACAGACAGAAAGCAGGATACCAGGAACAAGTTATCATCTATCATTCCCTCATGCAGAAAGCAGTAACAGAAAATGTAGATAACTGTAATACATTAAGCAGAGTCAACATGGCTTTACGAAAAAAAAGAATCTGTTTGATAAATTTATTAGAGGTTCTTTGAAGATGTGTTACACCAGGAACCAGTGGTTGTCAGGTAGCTAGATTGACAGAAGCCATTTGGTAAGTAGTGTTAGACAACCGGACTCTGCTAATTTTTGGTTACCACCTTAATTGCTGGCATTTATTCTCCTCATGTAGGAAGGTGGCTGGACCAGCTTAGTCCAACTCTTCTCACCAAAACAGTGATTTCTAACCACCCCCTGATGAGTTTCCCACCCAGTTGGGAATTCTTTGATAAAATTGCTGGCAGCAGAAAACATCAAAGGGAGGATCCAGACTCCAGTGAGATTTTACATGGAGGCATTTCGGATGTAGAGTGATGGGTATTGGTGAATGAAAATAGGAATTATTTGTATTATTTTATTTGATTCTTCCTCATCTTAATATCTTCTGCAGAATGGCACATTCACTCAGGGGTCTGTGCATGCAAGGATTCGGCACATATAACAACAATTAGATCCCTTCCCCAAATTCAAGCATCCAATTTGTCTGCTGTTGGAGGGAGACTATTTTCAAAACACAAGCCACATCCATCAACCATTCTTTTCCTACCCAGACTTCCTCTGATCTAAGGAATCAGAAACTATACTCCAAAGGGTATATGATAGGAAAGTTAACATTAAATGTCAAAACTCAAAAAAATAAATAAACACGTTGCTTCCAATAGAGATGTAAGAGACTGCGGATGCTGGAATCTGAAGCTGAAGACAAACTACTGGTGGGGCATCCGTGAGGGCAAGATACTAAAATGACAATGATGCTTCTGGCTCCACAAACACTGACTGACTCACTGAGCTCTTCCAGCAGTCTGTTTTTTTTTTGCTCCAACTTTTTCCAGTTATGTCCTCAGACCTTCATACCCAAGCACTTCCCAAGGCTAAAGAGTGGATCACGTTCATGACAGCTCTAAAGTAGAGATGACATTTTCTAAAACAAAAGCTTTCTGCTTCAAAGGGACTTCAGTGTGGGGCTTGCAACTCTCCAAAGGGAGATGTGAGTAGCCACAAAATGACTGGCTTTCTTGTATTTAGTGGACCAGTCACTTCAAATAGAGATTCATTTTGATGATACACTGCTCTGAATTTACATTTAGACCTGCAGCATGGTAACAGGCCCTTCTGGCCCAAATACCCAAATTAACTAACAACCTGCATACGTTTTGAAGGGTAGGAGGAAACTGGAGCACCCAGAGGAAGCCCATGCAGACATGGGAAAACACAGAAACTCCTTACAGACAGCACCGGTTTCAAACCCCAGTCGTAGGTGCTGCAATAGTGTTGCACTAACTACTTTGCTAACCATGCCGTCCAGTTTCTGTCACCAAATGGAAGGACCCACAGCGCTGAGATTTTTTACCCAATTTACTGTCAGCATAAATAGACATAACGTAGGATGGGATGATTAATTGGATCAACTTGGGAAATCTGACATGGCCAATGAAGAGTGGGCGGGATTATCATATGAGGGGGATGGGGGGTGCGAGATTGAGGAAGGCTGTGCAATTTGAGAAAGTTAACAAAGTCGACAACAAGGGAAGGAGGGAGTTCCCAGGCTCTGCTAGATCCTTGGGAACAAGAAATAATTGCTGGTCAGTCAATGGACGTCTACCCGAGAGAAACCCTGGATTAGAACAGAATCTGTCTAGAACTTGAAGAATGGGTGCCAATGTGGAAACAGCTATGGATTGAGAAATCTGTTGTATATTTACAAGATAGTAATGGAAGCAAAAGAGTTTCTTGAAGGCAGCATTTCATCTTACTTATTCAAAGAGCTACAAATCCTTATCACCAATTCTCACCAATACACCGATATGTGAAGCTGACATACGATACTCTTCCTTCAGTCCCCACTGGCTCCACAGTTCTTCTCAATACTCATTTCTCACACAAAGACGTTGTGCAGAGCAGCCTGTCACATTGCCAGATACCAATGCTGAGCTATCAAATGTGGTTTTATTTTGCAGCATTGCCGCTGACTTTACTTGTAGGATTGATGGTAGAGTAATACATTTAAGATAGTAAATCTCCAGTTTGAGTTGTATACACAAAAATACATATTTGGCATATCTGAGACAAGAACAAGACCATCATCTCCCATGAAAGATTGAACTGATTGAAGTAAATAACAAAACAGGACCTGTGATGGAAAAGTTACTACAAATTATATCATATTTAAACTTCATTTAAATAGGATCTGATCCGTTGTATTTCTGGAATATTGGATCTTTCCAGGAAGGCTAGAAAAATGGTGGACTGGAGGAGAAGAGCATCTTTTATCTGGCAGGCTGCCGGTCTACTGAAGCAAAATCTTGGTTGCAGACCACACTCTACTGTGTTTGAGCATAACATAGGCTACCAGGAAATAGACTAGAGGTCTGATGGACCTGTGAAACTGAAACTCTGATTCAGTCCAGGGGCATCTTCTGGAGTGCATACACACCTTGAGGGATACTGGAACACAATCTCAAATTCCGCAGCAAAATCCGGGAGAGTGGGTTAGCCAGTTTGTTGGACCACCGCCTGGACTGCTGGCTTTCTACAGCACTGGGTACTGTGACATCATCCTGAAGCAACAGAGGGCAACTTCTCAGCCAGTTGCAGGCGACTGGAGCGCATTCTGGTAAACTGGAATACAATGAAGAGTACTGAAACTGGTGAGGAAACACTGGAAACACTCAAGGTGCTGGAGGAGCTCAGCAAATCGAGCGGCATCTGTGGAGTCAAGGGATGGTTGATGTTTCGGGTCAAGCCCCTGCCTTGAGGAACACTGCTCCTTGCTACATAAAACAGATTATTAAAGCCCAACCTTGGCTACATACTCTGGAATACTGGAGCCTGGAAAATTGGAGCACCAGGAAGACCATTGGAGCGGTGCCTGAGAGTCATGGAATATTTGCAGGAACACAGGGAAAATCAGCTGGAGAACAAAGTGGACATACCGGAGCAAAGTCTGGAGAATAATCTGAGGTAGTAGGGGATCTTCACTGTTCCTTAGACAGGATCAAGGAGGACAGAGCAGTGGTAGATTCCTAGCTCATGCCGTTCAATTACACCCAATTGACCTACACACCCTGGTACATTTTGAAGGGTAGGTGGAAACTGGATCCCCCAGAGGAAACCCATGTAGACATGGGGAGAAGGTACAAACTCTGGATTCAAACTACGGTCCCAGTCACTCACGCTGACCCTAACCCTTATCGCTGCACTAACCATTTTGAAAGTGGAGTTGTAGTCAATAATTAGGATTTTGTGAATAAAGAGTCAGACTCTAGGGTCTCGTTTGACTGTCAAGGCTGCCTTTAAAATGGGTGGCATATTTAGCGTAGCAGTTAGTATGACCAAGACCAGGGTTTCAATCCGGAGTTTGTACTTTCTCCTCATGTCTGCGTGTGTTTCCTCTGGGGGCTCCGATTTCCCAATTTTCCAGTACTCCAAAGTTTGCTTCAGTATTCCGGAGTGTGTAGCAAAGGTTGGACTTTAATAATCTGTTTTATGTAGCAAGGAGCAGTGTTCCTCAAGGCAGGGGCTTGACCCGAAACATCGACCATCCCTTAACTCCACAGATGCCGCTCGACTTGCTGAGCTCCTCCAGCACCTTGAGTGTTTCCAGTGTTTCCTCACCAGTTTCAGTACTCTTCATTGTATTCCAGTTTACCAGAATGCGCTCCAGTCACCTGGAACTGGCAGAGAAGTTGCCCTCTGTTGCTTCAGGTTGATGTCACAGTACCCAGTGCTGAAGAAAGCCAGCAGTCCAGACGGTGGTCCAGCCAACTGGCTAACTTCCACTCTCCCGGATTTTGCTGCGGAATTCGAGATTGTGTTCCAGTAGCCCTCAAGGTGTGCGTGCACTCCAAAAGATGCCCCTGGACTGAATCAGAGTTTCAGCTTCACAGGTCCATCAGACCTCTAGTCTATTTCCTGGTAGCCTACGTTATGCTCCAATACAGTAAAGTGTGGTCTGTACCAAGATTTTGCTTCAGTAGACTGGCAGCACACCAAATGTTCACAAAATGCTCCTCTCATCCAGTTCATTTCATTTTTCTTGCCTTCCAGGAATTATCCAATATTCCAGAAACACGATACTGCTCCCAGTTATTTGTCTGTAGTCCCAATTATACTTCAATATTGCAGACTACATTCCAGTATTCCAACAGAGCTACTTTCCCCCAATTTATGCCCTGCCAAGGGAGGGATCAAGCATTAGCCTCTGCACTCAAGGGCTGCATTTTATTCCTTGATTTTATCATCTGTAGTCAGAATAGTCCTCCAGTGTACCAGACCAGGCTCCAGTGTTTCTGAGGAACTCCCGAATCCCAGGAAGATCTCCAGCCCATTGATGTAGAACCTGAGGCAATTTTCCAGAAGCTCATACTGTGTTGTGATACCTCAGACAAATGTTCACATGCCTAAAGTCTCAACCCCAGGCACCCACACTGTCCTGCTGCAGCTTAGCCTTTGCTCCAATACTCCAATCTATCTCACTGCACCTGTAGAGAATTGTGGGGCTCTTGCTATAGAAAGCAGGCTAACCGATCTTAATTAAATTGATTAACAGAATTAATGCTTTAATGAAGAACTAAGTAAAATGGCTGACTAAGAAAATTATACTTTTGACATAAATCGAAAAGTATACTTCTGTTGATAAGGAAAGATGTCACGTTAGCCACAACTTTTTCTGCTCCAGTACATTAGACGCTGACCACAAAATGTGCTATTGTGTAACCTGGACCTGCTCTGTTGCATCAGGATTATGCAAGTTTTGCTGTACCACACTGCCCTCCACAAATCAAATCAGTCTGCCACTTGTACAGCAGCAATCCAGAGAGTGTAGCATGAGGGGGGAAGGGGAAGGGGCATGAGTTGCAGAGCCCCAGGAAAAGAAAACGATGGGATTACTCTTCATGTGAGCAACATGCTGAGTGGCCACCTCACAAGGAGTGCGACGATGTGCTTGGCGCTGCAAGCCATGCCTCAGCGATCCAGTTTGTGCTCTCATGTTACAAGCTGCATTTCATGCTCATGGTTGCAGCCCAGTGCTCAGAGCTGTGCTCTGTCCTGCACTGTACCGGTGTACAGGCCAGAGTGGAGATGCATAGCCTGTGGTAATTGAGAACAGACTAATGCAGTACTAAGGTAGGGTCTTCTGCAATAAGACTGGCACACAGGCCAGGGTGGTGGAAGACTTCCTGGAGTAACGAAGCACAGTCCAGCAGTTTGGAATCTAGTCTCGGATAATGCAGTAGCATGGTCTGGAGAAGTGAATCCTGCTCTGAACTTCTGATCTACAATCATGATATCATGTTACAGGAGCACAACTGAGAGCGTCCTGTCTGGCTGCACCATTCTAGCGTACAGTACTGAAAAGCATCAGACCAGAAATCAACATAGAGAACACTGGGCTCTCCCTTCCCTCCACAGACAACATTCACTGCAGGCGTTACATAAACATGGCTCATCCAGCACACAGTATCTTTTACACATTCCCATCAGGAAGGTGGTGCAGAAACATTAAAATCAGTATTGCCAGGCTGGGAAGTAGCTTCTTCCCATAGATTGTGAGATTGATGAAAATATCCTGTCACTAAGTGAATCATCTCCAAAAATTTATGTTTATATTTTACACTATATCTTTCTGTGTACATGTGACTATCATGTGCTGTGTATTATTGTGTGTGTGTATGTGGTCCAGAGAACGCTGTTTTGCCTGGTTGTGTATGTATAATCGGATGATAATAAACTTGAACTTTCGTGCAGGACACATTCCAGAGTTGATGTATTGCAACACATTCCAGCTTACTACTGTAAAGACTGATACACAGAGTGGATAAATGCCTGAGGCATTGGAGGATGTACTGCATTATCTCTGACTGTGCTGGAGTACTCCGGACCATATGCCAGCACCAACACTCAGTCTCTGACAGCTATGGAGATGGAATCAGTGATACATTGAAAGTGGAAGCTGACAGAAATTTGAACGGGGGTGGGGGAGGCAGGAAAAGTAGAAACATGTTGAGGGAAAGATTGGTAAGATCAAGGGTAAATTGTTTAACATGTCTGCCTGATAGATAAAGAATTAAAACATTTGAATTCATTTTTTGGTTACATGTTCACAATTACAATAGTTATTTGACCATCAGCTTCAACATGGTGCATCTAACAAACTCCTCTCATGAATCTGGAAGGGTTCCACTGTAAAAGGCACACATTTAGACCCAATCCAGATACTCTACCAAGTAATGTCTTCCTTGCAGCTTTATCCCATTTCTTCAATTGCAGTGGCAGCAGAATTAAAGGGGAAGAATGCCAAGTTTTTCTGCACTTGAGGTTTTCTGGACCCTGGACTTTGAGTTGTTGTCTGGCATAACAGAAGTGGAACAAGCAATAATTCAGGCAAAGATTGGTGTGGCAGATGGAGATGGGACTTGTCTTTAAAATATTAGACCTGTCAAGGAACCAAGCTAAATTTATTTTTGGCAAATGTGATGTGGAACCATTCTTGGTGTCTTCTGCCAGTAATGTGAAATAGGCAGACACTAAATCTTGACAGCTCTAAGCCAGAGACACTCTTCCTGCACCCCACCTCCCCCACCCCCTGAATTTACCATCATCTCCATGAGCAAGTTTCCTACATTTCTCTTACTCACTTGTCATTTCATCAAGTAAAATGTTGTCCCACTTCTTAGATCTTGTTATTTGCATAAAATTGAGGCAAAGAAGATTCAAACACATTAAATTCCATATCACATTTAGCAAAGAAGCACATCACAAAGGTCAAAAGCACATTTAAAACCAGGAGCATCTTTCTCAGATTTAGGATGCAAACAGCATTTAATGTGATCTGAGAAATCAATGTTCACATCGGGAAATATATCGAAAATGTAATAAATGTTGAAAAGCTGAGATGTACCTGGACCATTCCAGTCTTCAAGCTCCAAATTAGACCAGCTTGGCTTTTCTCCATTTGATTCTGCCATTTCCTGACTCCCATCTTCATCACCTAAATGAGGAGGTGCAAAAATCTTATTTACTTCACAGCTGCTGCCCTTTAACAGAGCAAAACTAGAGTACAAACAGCAAGAATAACAGTCACTAGATCATTTACGTTCACACAAATATTCAGTTGATAGGCTCAAATGGAAATTTCAAATGGTTAGCTTTCATCAGTTGCAATCTGACATAGAAATAATAGTGCCAGAAAATTTAGTGAATTAATAATTTTGTATGGAACCCTCGACAAATTCAAGGCAGGGTCAGAAAATATAAGTTATCAAGTTGAAACAAAAAGTTGATTGGTAATTCCAATCCAATTTTAAATCCTTATAAATGATAAATAGCACAAAGTACACAAGAGACAAGTCGACCCAGTTCTGATCCCCAGATCAGAAGGGAAAGGGGGAGAAGAGGAGAGCGATAGTGATTGGGGGCTCATTATTTAGACAAGTAGATAGGTTTGCTGGACGAGGTCGAAGCTCCCTGATGGTATGCTATCTCCCAGGTGCCAGTGTTCGGATATTTCCGATCAAGTACCCAGCATTCTGGAGGGGGAGCAGCCGGATGTCATGGTCCACGTGGAAACCAATTACATAGACAGAAGTGGGGATGAGGCCCTGAAGGAAGAATATTGGGAGTTAAGGAAGAAGTTAAAAAGCAGGACCACAAGGGTGGTAATCTCAGGATTGCTGCCTGTGCCACACACGAGAGGGTAGGTACAGGAAGATGTGGCAGATGTATGCGTGGCTAAAGAGTTGGTGCAGGGGGCAGGGGTTCAGACGTGTGGATCATTGGGATCTCACCTGGGGAAGGTCTGACATATACAAAAAGGACAGGCTGCATCTAAACTGGAGGGGACCACTATCCTGGAAGATAGGTTTGCTAGATCTGTTGGGGAGGGTTTAAACTAGTTTGGCGGGGGGGTGGGAATCACAATGAGAATACAGAGATCAGGGTAGAAGAACAACTAAATTTGAAGGGAGAGAAGAATCAGATGGTTAAAATTAATGAAGGAATGGGGGTTAAAAGTAGATGATAATCAAAGGAGTGAATATGGGGGACATTCTCTCAAGTGTAGAGCATGGTGAGTCAGGTGGATGAGCTTAGATCATGGATTGACACATGGAAATATGATATTGTTGCCATCAGTGAAATTTGGTAGCAGGAGAGGCATGACTGGTAGCTAAATATTCCCTTTGTTTTAGGCGTGATAGAACAGGGGGGGATAAAAGGTGGAGGAGTCACATTGCTTGTTAGAAAAAAACATTCCCGCGGTGCTATAGCAGGATAGATTGGAGGGTTCATCCATTGAAGCTAATTGGGTGCAGGTGAGGAATGGAAAAGACATGAAAACACAAATGGGGTGTATTATAGACCCCTTAATGGACAGAGGGAATAAGAGGAGCAAATTTGTAAGGAGATAGCATATATGTGTAGTAAACATAAGGAGGTGATTGTAGGAGATTTTAACTTTCCACACATTGACTGGGATGTCCATCCTGTAAAAGGGCTGGATGGGTTGGAGTTTTTCAAATGTGTTCAGCGAAGTTTTCTCAATCAATACATAGAAAAACCGACTAAAGAGGGGGCTGTATTGAATTTCCTATTAGGGAATAAGATAGGTCAGGTGACAGAGGTTTGTGTTGGGGAACACGGGTTCAGTGATCACAATACTATTAGTTTTAGGTTAATTATAGAGAGGGATAGTGCTGGGCCTAAGGCTGAGATCCTTGATTGGAACAAGGATAATTTCAAGGTGATGCGAAAGGATTTAGAAGGTGTGGATTTGGAGAATTTATTTGCTGGGAAGGATGCAACAGATAAATGGAGGATATTTAAATGGGAAAGTTTGAGAGTACAGAGTCAGTCTGTCCCTGTGAGGATTAAAGGGAAGGATAGAAAATAAAGCAAGCCTTGGCTTTCAAGGGATATTGGGAATTTGGTTCGAAGGAAGATGGATGTGTACAACAGGTACAGACAACAGGGAATAAATGAGGTGCTTGAGGAAGAAGACGAGTGCAAAAAATATCTTAAAAAAGAAATTAGAAAGGCTAAAAGGAGATATGAGGCTGTTTTGGCGGGCAAGGTAAAAATAAATCCAGAGGATTTCTATAGGTACATTAAAAGTAAAAGAATAATGAGAAATTAAATTGGGCCCCTTAAGGATCAGAGAGGTCGGGCTATGTGAGGAGTCAGTGAGATGGGAGAATTTTAAATGAATTTTTTTCAGTATTCACTAAGGAAAGGAATACTGAGTCAGTTAAAGTGAGGAAAAACTAGTAGTGAGGTCATAGAAAATATACAGACTAATGAGGAGATATTACTGGCTATTTTAAAGAGAATCAAGGTGAATACTTCTCTAAGTCCTGACAAGATATTCCCTAGGACCTTGAGGGAGGTTAGTGTAGAAATATGGACTTTAGTAAGGCCTTTCACAAGGTTCTGTATAAGAAGATAGTTAAGAAGGTTCAATCATTAGGTATTAATGTTGAAGCGTTGTCTCCGCTCCATCCTCAACATTCATTGGAGCGCTTTCATCCCTAACGTCGAAGTACTCGAGATGGCAGAGGTCGACAGCATCGAGTCCACGCTGCTGAAGATCCAGCTGCGCTGGGTGGGTCACGTCTCCAGAATGGAGGACCATCGCCTTCCCAAGATCGTGTTATATGGCGAGCTCTCCACTGGCCACCGTGACAGAGGTGCACCAAAGAACAGGTACAAGGACTGCCTAAAGAAATCTCTTGGTGCCTGCCACATTGACCACCGCCAGTGGGCTGATATCACCTCAAACCGTGCATCTTGGCGCCTCACAGTTTGGCGGGCAGCAACCTCCTTTGAAGAAGACCGCAGAGCCCACCTCACTGACAAAAGGCAAATGAGGAAAAACCCAACACCCAATCCCAACCAACCAATTTTCCCCTGCAACCGCTGCAACCGTGTCTGCCTGTCCCGCATCGGACTTGTCAGCCACCAATGAGCCTGCAGCTGACGTGGACATTTTACCCCCTCCATAAATCTTCGTCCGCGAAGCCAAGCCAAAGAAAAGAATGTTGAAGTATGAAGTAGTGAAATGGATTAAAAACCGGTTAGATACGAGATGCCAGAGAATAGGGGTGGAAAATTGTTTGTCAAATTGGAGGTTGGTGACGAGTGGAGTGCCTCAGGGATCGGTACTGGGTCCATTGTTGTTTGTCATATATATTAATGATCTGGATGATAGAGTGGTAAATTGGATTATTAAGTATGCAAATGATACTAAGATTGGTGGTGCTGTGGACAGTGAAGATTTTCAAAGTGGGATATAGGCCAGTTAGAAGAGTGAGCTGAAAGATGGCAGAAGGAGTTTAATACTGATAAATGTGAAGTCCTCCATTTTGGTAGAACTAGTCAGCAAAGGTCATGCACATTAAATGGTGGACAATTGAGGAGTGCAGTAGAACAAAGGGATTTAGGAATTCTGTAACATAATTCCCTGAAAGTTGTGACACATGTAGACAGGGTGGTGAAGAAAGCTTTTGGTATGTTGGCCTTCATAAATCAGAGTATTGAGTACAGGAGTTGGGATATCATGTTAAAGTTGTATAAGGCATTGTAAGGCCAAATTTGGAATATTGTGTGCAGTTTTGGTTGCCGAATTATATCAATAAAATAGAGAGAGTGCAAAGAAGATTTACAATATGTTGCCTGGGTTTCAGGGTTTGAGTTATAGGGTAAGGTTAAACAGACTAGGACTTTATTCCCTGGAGTGTAGAAGCTTGAGCGATGATTTAATAGAGATATTAAAAATTATGAGGGGGACGGATAGAGTCAATGTGGACAGGCTTTTTCCATTATGAGTGGGGGGAGATTCAAAAAGAGGACATCGATTGAGATTGAAGGGGGAAAAGTATAGGGGAAATATGAAGGGGAGGTTCTTCATTCAGAGGGTGGTGGGAATGTGGAACGAGCTTCTGGCTTGTGGACGAGAGGGATATAGAAGGTTATGGGCTGGGTGTGGGTCATTGGGACTAGATGGGAAAAGATGTTTGACATGGACTCAAAGGGCCGAACTGGCCTGTTTCTGTGCTGTAATTGTTATATGGTTATGTGATCAATGCCGGGCAACAGATTACATAGGTGGTCCTCTTTCCTTAGCCCCTAGATTCCTAAACAAACTTGCTGCTTAAGATGCAAAAGGATTATCTCCTCTTACCTGTTGCTACTACTAAGCAGGGACAATTCAAATGTTTTCTGTTTAAAAAAACTTTATTTAAAAGATAAGTAAAAAGTATAACATACAATCTAAATATTCAAAGTAATTTTACAAAGGTTTATATTGAAAAAAAACAAAACACAACAAACATAAAAAATAATAAAAAAACAACAAAAAAACAACCCCTCCCCCCGCCACCCACCCCTTCAGCTAGCTCCCTTAAGGGGAGCCAAAATATAAATCATATATATATATATGTGTATGTTAATAACCATTCAAAATACATCTAATTGCATATATTTCAAATACAGAGACCACTTATCAACAAAAAAAATAATTGTCATGTAAATTATAAGTAAATTTTTCCATAACGATACAAGCTTTCAATTCATTATGCCAGCATATTATATTAATTTCTACATCATCTGTCCAAGTAATAGCAACACATTTACGCGCTACCGACAGCACCAAACAGACAAAAGCAATTTGAACTTTATCCAAACCCATTCCCTTTAATGAATAAAAATCTCCCAAGAAAAAAAACCTTGGATCCAAAGGTAGTTTAAAATTATACAATTTTTCCAAAACTATTTTAATTTCTTGCCATAATGGTTGGACTTTCACACAGGTCCCAACAGCATGTCAAAAAGTACCAATACATAAACCACATCTAAAACAAGAATCTGAATTACTAAACCCATATTGTTTTAACTTTTCCAGGGTCAAATACAATTGATGTAAAAAATTATAATTGACCATACCATATCTTACATTAATCAATTTAATTACATTGTCCTGATATATGTTCGCCCAATCATCTTCAGGAAAAGTAAACACTAAATCAGTCTCCCATTTAAGTTTAGATTTTTCCAATCTAATTTATCCATATTGTCCTGTAATAAATTATACATAACTGAAACATAACCCTTCTTTGGTATAGTAGGTCAAAGATTCAAATCTCGACAAAGTAGGTAAATACATCTCTCTACCATAATTATCTTTTACCAAAGCCCTAAGCAAATAATACACAAATAAAGAATTTAAAGGTATTTCAAATTGTTCTCTCAAATGAATAAAAGAAAGAAATTGTCCCTCTACAAAACAGACCTGGATTGTGTTTATACCTTTAGAATTCAAAATCTTTAAATACCTATTAAACATTGTAAAAGGAATAAGCCAATTATTGTATCTTTTGACCGTAATTTTTTTTAATATAAATCTTTAATAAATGTTTCAGTATTAGCATATTATATTCCTGTAATAAAATCAAATTCCAACAGAATATAAATTCATGTATCTTCATTCTAGGTAGACATGATAGCTCCACCTTAGCCCAACTAGGAGGTTGATCCAAATCCATCAATCTACTAATAAACTTCAACTGAGCTGAGCTACCTCATAATAATTTTGAAAATGTGGCAATTGTAAGCCACCCAATGCATATTTCCAAGTAAGTTTGTGCAACGTTACTCGAGCTAATTTACCTTTCCACAAAAACTCTTGTACTGCTTTATTCAAATACTGTAAAAATCTCTTTGAAAGCAAACAAGGTATTGATTAAAATAAATATTGAATTTGAGGAAAGATATTAATCTTAATACAAATAACACATCCAATTAAAGTTAATGGAAGATCTTTCCATTTAGTTAAGTCTGCTTTAATCCGCCTCAATATAGGTACATAATTCAATTGGTATAATGATTGATAGTCATTATCCACAAACACACCTAAGTATTTGATTTTATTCATACATTTTAATTTTGTAATATTTTTAAATTCAGAATAATCTTCTACTCCAAATGGCAAAATTTCATTTTTAATTAACTTTATATCCTGACAATTCTCCAAATTTAGATAAACACTCCTGTAACTGTTTCAACAATCTCTCAGGGTCTGTCAAATATATCAACACATCGTCTGCAATTAGATTAATTTTATATTTTTCATCCTTAATCCTCTCTGGGCTGGCGAAAATGAGTTGATCGAGTCAATTTAAAAGGTAAAGATGTCTGTTCATTTGTCACCACCCTAGCAATCGGATTCATATATAAGGCTTTAACCCAACCTCTGAAAAAAGGGCCAAATTTAAATTTCTCTAATACCTAAAATAAAATGTCCCATTCAACCCTATCAAAAGCTTTTTCGGCATTTAATGAAACTACCATAGGATGATTAGGTTGCCACCGATAAGCATTGATCAAAGTAAGCAATTGAAATATATTATCTGAGGCATTTCTATTCTTAATAAAATCTGTTTAATCAATATGTACTAATTTAGGTAAATATTTAGCAAGTCTGTTAGCTAATACTTTTGCCATAATTTTATAGTCTACATTCAATAAAGAAATAGGTCTATTTGAAGATACCAGTAAAGGATCTTTGGTACAACAGTTATTAAAGCACTCGAACATGTTTCTGGTAACTTCTGATCTTCAGTAACTTGATTTAACACTTCCCCAAATATATTAGAAAATTCATCATAAAAAAGTTTATAAAACTCCACAGGAAACCCATTGTCTCCCACGGACTTACCATTAGGCATTACCTGAATAGATTCCTTGGTTTCAAAATTCATAATGAAGATTCCAACTCCTGAATATTTTTCTCATCTAATACTGGTAATGTTAATTTAGATAAGTAAGAATCAATAGAACCATTATTCTGTTTCCCCTCTGAAGTATATAATTTTTGATAAAATGAATAAAACTGGTCATTAACTTCCTGAGGCTTTTAGGTTATCATTGAATTCTTCTTAACAGCATTAATAGTCCGAACCACCTGTTCAGCTTTCAATTGCCAGGCAAGTACCTTGTGAGCCCTTTCCCCCAACTTATAATAACGTTGTTTAGATCTATTAGTTAAGCGCTCAAACTGGTAAGTTTGTAAAGTATTATAGAGTCATTTTAACTTCGTTAATAGGGCTTAGTGAGAGGAAACTTCCAGGCAAACCTCCAAGCAAAGTTCAAGGATGCAAACAGCCTCACGGACACGTCTCCTGAAACCATCTGGGATCAGCTGAAAATGGCCATACTGAAGAGGTACTGGGCTTCTCCTCCAGGAAAAACAAGGACTGATTTGACGAAAACAACCAGGAGCTGCTGGCAAAGAAGTGATCTTCCCACCAGGCTCACATTGCAAAGCCTTCCAGGCCAGAGAAAAAACGAGCTTTCCGTCTCACATGCAACCATCTTCAGCGCAAACTCCGGAAGATCCAAAATGAGTGGTGGACTAGCCTCGCCAAACGAACCCAGCTCAATGTGGACATTGGCGACTTCAGGGGTTTTTACGAGGCTCTAAAGGCTGTGTACGGCCCCTCACCCCGTCCAAAGCCCTCTGCGCAGCTCAGATGGCGAAGTCCTCCTCAGCGACAAGATCTCCATCCTCAATCGATGGTCAGAACACTTCCAATCCCTTTTCAGTGCCAACCGCTCAGTCCAAGAATCCGCCCTGCTCCAGCTCCCTCAACAACACTTGAGTCTAGAGCTGGATGAGGTCCTTACCCGGGAAGAGACATATAAGGCAATTGAACAACTGAAAAGTGCAAAGCAGCAGGTATGGATGGAATTCCCCCCCAGAGGTCTGGAAGGCTGGCGGCAAAGCTCTGCATACCAAACTGCATGAGTTTTTCATGCTCTGCTGGGACCAAGGAAAGCTGCCTCAGGACCTTCGTGATGCCATCATCATCACCCTGTACAAAAACAAAGGTGAGAAATCAGACTGCTCAAACTACAGGGGAATCACGCTGCTCTCCATTTTAGGCAAAATCTTCGCTAGGATTCTCCTTAATAGACTAATACCTAGTGTCGACAAAAATGTCCTCCCAGAATCATAGTGTAGCTTTCGCGCAAACAGAGGAACTACTGACATGGTCTTTGCCCTCAGACAGCTCCAAGAAAAGTGCAGAGAACAAAACAAAGGACTCTACATCACCTTTGTTGACCTCACCAAAGCCTTTGACACCATAAGCAGGAAAGGCCTTTGGCAAATACTAGAGCACCTCGGATGCCCCCCCAAGTTCCTCAACATGATTATCCAACTGCACAAAAACCAACAAGGTTGGGTCAGATACAGAAATTAGCTCTCCGAACCCTTCTCCATTGACAACGGCGTGAAGCAAGGCTGTATCCTCGCACCAACCCTCTTTACTATCTTATTCAGCATGATGCTGAAACAAGCCATGAAAGACCTCCACAATGAAGACACTGTTTACATCCGGTACTGCACGGATGGCAGTCTCTTCAATCTGAGGCGCCTGCAAGCTCACACCAAGACACAAGAGCAACTTGTCCATGAACTACTCTTTGCAGATGATGTCACTTTAGCTGCTCATTCAGAGCCAGCTCTCCAGCGCATGACGTCCTGTTTTGCAGAAACTGCTAAAATGTTTGGCCTGGAAGTCAGCCTGAAGAAAACTGAGGTCTTCCATCAGCCAGCTCCCCACCATGACTACCAGCCCCCCCACCCCCCATCTCCATCGGGCACACAGAACTCAAAACAGTCAACCTGTTTACCTACCTCGGCTGCACCATTTCATCTGATGCAAGGGTCGACAAAGAGATAGACAACAGACTCGCCAAGACAAGTAGTGCCTTTGGAAGACTACATAAAAGAGTCTGGAAAAACAATCACCTGAAGAGACACACAAAGATCAGTGTGTACAGAGCTATTGTCATACCCACACTCCTGTTCGGCTCTGAATCATGGGTCGTCTACCGGCATCACCTATGGCTCCTAGAACGCTTCCATCAGTGCTGTCTCTGCTCCATCCTCAACATTCATTGGAGTGACTTCATCACCAACATCAAAGTACTCGAGCTGGCAGAATCCGCAAGCATCGAATCCACGCTGCTGAAGACCCAACTGCGCTGGGTGGGTCACATCTCCAGAAAGGAGGACCATCGCCTTCCCAAGATCGTGATATAATGCGAGCTCTGCACTGGCCACCGAGACAGAGGTGCACCAAAGAAGAGGTACAAGGACTGCTTAAAGAAATTTCTTGGTGCCTGCCACATTGACCACCGCCAGTGGGCTGATATCGCCTCCAACCATGCATCTTGGCACCTCACAGTTTGGCGGGCTGCAACCTCCTTTGAAGAAGACCGCAGAGCCCACCTCACTGACAAAAGACAAAGGAGGAAAACCCCAACACCCAACCCACCAATTTTCCCTTGCAACCGCTGCAACCGTGCCTGCCTGTCCCGCATCAGACTTGTCAGTCACCAAAGAGCATGCAGCAGACATGGATGTACCCCTCCATAAATCTTCGTCCGCGAAGCCAAGCCAAAGAAGAAGAAGAAAAGAATAGGGATTTTTTATCTTCTGTTATATCCTTCTGAATGTCCTTCTCTAGTTCAGCAATTTGATTTTCCAACTGTAAACTTTCTGCCACATATTGTTTCTTAACTTTTGTAGAATAGCTAATGATCTGTCCCCTCAAATAAGCTTTTAAAGCATCCCATACTACAAAATGAATCTTTACAGAATTAATATTTTCAGTCAAAAATAAAGAAATATGCTCTTTTACAAAGATAACAAACTGTTTTTTTCAATAACATTGCATTAAACCTCCATCTATATGTCGAACGTACTATCTCCCAACTTACACAAGAAAAAATTAATAATGAATGATCTGATATAAGTCTACCTTTATATTCAGTTTGCAGTACCCTACCATGAAGATGTGCTGATACCAAAAATAAATCAATTCTGGAAAACGAGTCATGCCTTGAAGAATAAAAGGAAAAATCTTTCTCTGTTGGATTAACTTTTCTCCAAATATCTACCAAATTTAAATCCTTCATTAACGCATTAAGTTGTATTGCCATCTTTGACTTCCTTATACTCTTTGGATTTCTATCTAATAAAGGATCCAAAACACAATTGAAATCACCATCCACTAAAATATTCTCATTAGCCTGATTTAACAAGAAAAAAGCTTCTGAAATAAACCACTCATCATCTGTATTAAGTAGTGTCCAAAATTCAGCAAAAATTTTACTCTATCAGCATTCCCTTCAGTAGATTCCAATTCAAATGGTAAGTCCTTATGAATTAAAATCGCTACTCCTTTTGCTTTAGGATTAAAAGAAGAATAAAAAACTTGAGCAACCCAGTTTCTTTTCAATTTCAAATGCTCTTTCTCAGTCAAATCTGTTTCTTGTAAAAAAGCAGTATCAATTTTCATCTTTTTTTATATACGCCAATACTCTCTTTCTCTTTATTGGATTATTTAACTGCTGAACATTAAAAGTTGAAAAATTCAATCTAGACATAATTTTAACTATTAGTAAATACACACACTAAAAAATTAAACTCTATAAAATAATGCTCCCCTTTCTAATCCTTCTAAAATATTTTAAAAAAGGACGGAAAATCCCCTCTTAAAAAAAATCAAAACAAATATTAAAAAAAACAACACTCGCAAAAGAAAAACCACCCAAACGCAGTATTAGCCTAAAAACTGGCAGATGACTAACAAAATTTTCAGTGTCATCCACCCCCCCCCACATCCGGATACATATTTATTATACAGATAAACACATTCAAATATTGTCCATATCTTCAACCCAGTAACTCCACACCTAACGCTTGCTCCGGATCTTCGATACCAAGAGGATTCTGTACTTCTTCTTTCTTTCAATTTTTTCCATTCTTCCCATTCTTTCCATTTCCATTTAACTTCCTTTTAGGAGACAAAGGCAGACAAAGGCGGAGAACTTCTTCTCAATTCCGGCAGAGAGTTCACAAAAACTAAGGCATCATGATCATTTTCAAAAAATTGAGATTGAAAGTTCCCATAAAAAACCTTCAAAATTCCAAGGTAACAAAAAGCAAATTTATAAACTTTTCACCACAGAATATCTTTAACGTATTGAATTCTCGCCATCTACGATTAACTTCCTGACTCAAATCAGCATAAAAGAACACTGTTGTTTTGACCATTAATGGAGATTGGTTTTGTCATGCTTTTTGCACTGCCAGACGTAAAATCATTTCTCTATCCTGGCACTTTAAACAACGAATCCGAACTGCTCGCGACGGTTGTCCTGGAAGTGGTTTTCTACTCAGAGCTCTATGAGCACTATCTAACTCCAAATCTTCAGGAAAAAACTCTTTACCCAAAGATCCAGCGTTTAAAGAATTTTATAGGATCAGAGCCTTCAACATCTTCTGGAAGACCAACGATCTTCACATTATTTCTCCAAAGAATCAATCTTCTTCAATAAGTCTCTTTTTTTAATTCCCCCAATCTCCGAAAGATCCTTCCACTTTTTCTATTTTTTCTCTATTACACTTCACTTGACTTTGACACTCAGAAAAAGCTGTCTGAATTTTCTTAAAATTTTCTTCTACAGTATCAACAGATTTTATACATCTATTAATGCCACTTTTGACTACATTCATATCTTGCTTCATATTTGACATTTCTTCACATAAAGTATGCATCTTCATTTTCACCTGCATAAATCCTTGATTCATTTGATCTGATATTTGTTTTGACATCTGATAGGCAATCCCTTCCAGAACTGTAAATACTGGATTCATTCCAGGTTCCGGTTCCACTTTTTGAGGTTTACCTTCATAGATTGCTGGCTCCCCCTGCTGGACGTATTCTGCAAAGGTAAGTAATTCCTCTTCTGTCCATGAAGATGCCTTGACAGTGCGGCTGCGGGACTGGACACCTGACGCCGGCACCCCGACCTCTTCGGGGCGCTGGCATTCGAGCTCTTCCACAGCCCACACCTTATCAAGGAGCTCCTGGACTCGCGACGCTCCACGTAGGCCGGGCAAAACCACGGAGCACATCAGTGCATCTTCCGACGCTACCCCGCGCGTCCCCAGGCCCCCCCGGCAAGATTGAGAGGCCGCAGGTCTCTCTGTCGTTCATCTCATCCACGCGCACGGCTTCACATGCACGCAGATCGGCAGCGGCCGAACTCACCAGGGTGCTGGCACAATCTTGCGGGAAAAAGGTCAGCGCTGGTGTCAAGATCGGCCGAGCTGGGGTCCTCTGGGCCTTATGAATTGCTGTCCAGGTAGGCCTCAATTCTTCCATACTTTTAAATAGCAATTTCTTTGGAGTTGACCCTTACATTTTTTTAAATTAGTAGCCATAGTAATTTACTATTGTTTAAAAAATTAAAAATATTATTTTTAACTAATTTTAAACAACTTAAAGTTGGGTGTTTAATGTTCCAGCTGGGAGAAGGTGGAATACACGTCTTGCCTCTTATTGAGAGAAGGTTATCATGGAACTGACCTGACAACTGAAGAAGTTCTAGTCAAATTGATAGTTTTAATGTACAGTACCTGTACCATTAGTACCCACATTAGTTCTGTACTGGCTTTGCACATCAACAACTTATGAAGAGAATAAACTTTCTTCATGAATATTTAGAGTAGAATGGGTGCAATCATTTGAATATCTTTGTATTGATAATCCCTTATTCTGGAAAACTCTCTATACAAGTTGAATTTTATTCTTTTCTCCTGGTATTGAATTTGTGCATCCTCTTTTGGAAAGCAAATCATTGATGCTAATTGTTTATTTCAAGGTTCAACTTTCCTTTTATTGTCATGTAATTATAGATTAAAAATGTAATCTATGGCTAACCAGTAGATTGGTCGCTCAGTGAACTGGTTAAGGATGCCGTTTTTGCCTTTCACATTGGACCACTGTTTCACGATGATAACACAATTAACTGGTTCATTGTGTCCTTTCACATTCATCACAAGGCATCCCCGGGAATAGGGTATTCTATCCTCCACCGGTGACGTCCAAATTCTGATCAATGAAGTATGATCTTGTATTGAAACAAAATTAATTATGCCTAATAATAACATAATTAAGCATTATGTACATCACAGTACAAGCCATTCAGCCTCTGTTGTTGTGCCGACATATATAAACTTTTATAAATTTATAAAAGACCTTGGGAAAGTGATGTAAAACACAATTTATAAAGACGTGGGAAAGTCCTACAGGCAGTAATGCACACTTTATAAAGACCATGGGAAAGACCTGCCCTTCCAGAATTCCTTGTAGCAGAGAAAGGGCTGTTTGCATGAAACACTCATGGAGGAGTTTCTCTGCTGCAAGGAATTCTGGGAGGGCAAATCCGCCATCTCTCTCTCCCACTGCGACTTCCCTATGGTCCTTTAGTTTATACCTTCTTTTTAATCTTTTGTTTCATTCACGTTCCTGCACTTATGCAAAAACATCATCAACGTTTCACTTCTGTAATAGATTATGATGTGTTTGTATTGTATATAGATATGTTTTGGGAGATAAATTGGGGCAGGTTTTTTTTAGTGTAGGTCACATACAAACACTTCAAAACAGATCTCATTTAAAATACTGGACTAGACAGGGCAGCTCATGGGGACCTTTGCAAAACCCCAAAAATGTTATGAACGCAGAGAACCCCAAAACAGAGCAGCAACAGATATTCATCAAGACAATGGTTACTTAAACAAAAATTGCTTTTAATTATCTTTAAACATGAAAAAAGAATCACACTTTAACTTATTACTATTAACTTAACTAACCTAACTTAACCCCCTTCTAATTCTAAGTGCACGTGTATGTAATGTGTGTGTAAGTTTAGAAAAGTTTTTTGATTCACAGTCCAATCTCACTTCTCATTCCTCGAAGTTTACTGGTTGCAGGCAGTTCTTATACTGTGCACAGAATTTAACATTTATGAAGTTCACCAGGCTTGAAAGGAAAATGGTTATCACTCAGGAAGATTCTTGTTGGTTTTCAGAGAGAGATCTGTTATTCCTGGACACCCACTTCAGTGTCTTGCCGAAGAAACCTTCCCCATCAGGGTTTTCCAGATGATAACCTCTTTCTTCCAGGTCTCCACAGAGTTCCTTTTGGTTTCTCTTAATTCAAGTGAAACATTAGGCAGCCAGTTCTCTACTCTTGCATGAACCACAAGGGGTTTGACCTTTTGCCACTTACTAAGCACTCACAACCTGTCTTCCAAATAGGGTTTCCACAAGCTTTCCAGCTTGTCCTGTTCCAGTCCCTGCTACTGCTGCTGGCTGTAGCCCTGCAAAACTGATTTCATTCTCTCTCAGAGAAAAAAGCCTGTTTGACTCTCTCTGCTTGCAAAACCACATGATCCTCTTAGAATAGGAAGCTGCACTCCAGACAGCCTAATGCTCTGAACTCCTCCTCCAATCTCTTTCATCTGTTGCTTTTCAAAACAACAATCCATTAGTGAAATTTCTTGGGCACTCCCCAAAATTTTTGGAAAGGTCCCCAGGAGCCACCCTGTCTGGTTTGAGCAGAGTTCCAGTATTTAAAATGAGGTCTGTTTTGAAGTGTTTTTATGTGACCTACACTAAAAAAATGCCCCAATTTATCTCCCAAAAACATATCTATATACTATACAAACACTGCATAATCTTTGTCCCTGGATAGTCCATGTCCCTTTCACACTGGGCTAATCACCACATAAACATCAGCTGATGCTAGGGTCAATACTACCTACAGAGGTTGTATCATCTCTAGTGAGATTTGACACCTGCGTGCCAATTAAGGAGCTTTAACACTGGACCCTTAACTGGTAGATTGGCCATCAATTACTTGGACAAGGTGCCAGTGTGAAATAGGATTTTCAGTTTGCTCATCAATGAAATTCATGTTTAAAGAGAAACAAGCTGTGCACAAATGCTGTCAAAGGCCTAGCCTGACCGCTTTAGCCGAGAATCACAAAACTTCCCCATCAGAGGATGACGTGGAGGAGTTGTGTTGCGGTCTCACACCTCTCACCCATTGCTTTGTTGCAGATTCCAGTGCTGCTTCTCAAGTGGATTTTATCCTGACACTCAAGTCTCTTTCTGCATCCCAAAGACATGTCAAGGGGTTAATATGCTGATGTGAATTATTGTCAGTAAGTGGCAAAAGATATGAGAGAACAAATTGAAAAACCAGAAGGAAATAACAGGGTGAATGGGACTATTAAGATGATTCAAATGAGTGCTAGCATTAATCTGATGGTCTCATTTTGTGTTCTAGTAAGTGAGTCAACTAATAATCAATGATAGTTCACGCAGCTTGTGCACAACATACAAATAAAATGATCAAACAGGCCACTCCAATTTTAATATAATTTTTTAGGCATGTTGACTGAAATGGTCTGCTTCTACTGATCTGCTCTGTTGATCCCACACGCAGATTGAGGGGCAGCTTGGAAAGTGCACTGAGAAACCAGCTGACATGATAAAAAGGCTCAATGCAGCCATAATTTAATTCAAGAAACAACATATTATTAGTCATTGGTAAATAGGGCAGCAAAGAAAGCATTTGATACATTGAACCTCGTAAATCCAAGTACTGAGTATAGGAGTTAGGATGTTATGGTAAAGTTGTATAAGGCAAAATTTGAAGTATTGTGTGCACTTTTGGTCACTGAAGTACAGGAAAAATATCAATAAGATGAAAGAGGGGAAAGAAGATTTACTTAGATGCTGCCAGGACTTGAGTTACAGGGAAACTTTAAACAGGTTAAGACTTTATTCCCTGAAACAAGTTTTGATAAAAAGTATTTAAAATTATGAGAGTTAAGATAGAGTAAATCCAAGCAGGCTTTTTCCACTGAGGTTGGAGTGAGATAAGAGCTACAGGACATGGGTTAGCTTGAAATGGGACAAGATTAGAGGGATCAAAATATATAGAGAGGTACCGGCTAGAGACAGTCCAATAATGGATCTCCTGTTAGGGACAGAAATATGTGTAAGGGAATATTTTGGGTCCAGTGATCATAATGCTATTAGTTTCAACTTAATTTTCGAGAAGGATCAGTCTGGGCCTTAGGTTGAGATTCTAAATTGGACAAAGGTCAATTTTGAGGAAATAAGAAAGGATTGTGGTATGAATCGTTTTGTGGCCAAATTTGTGGATGACACCAAGATAGATGGCAGAGTAGGAAGTGTAGTAGAAACTGCAAAGTTACAGAAGGATATAGACAGATTAGGAGACTGGACAAAATTATGGCAGACGAGATTTAAGAGAAATGTTTTGGCAGTGGAAATAATCAGGCAGAATACTTTTTGGATGGGGTGAAAATTCAGACCTCAGATGTGCAAAGGGACCTGGGTGTCCTCATGCAGGGAAACCTAAAAGTTAATGACCAGGTGAAATTGGTAGTGAACAGCATTCAGCATGCCAATGTTGGCATTCATTTCAAGAGGAATAATGTACAAGAGTAAAGATGTGTTGATGAGACTCTATGGGGCACTGGTGAGACCTCATTTGGAGAACTGTGTGCAGTTTTGGACCCCCTATCATAGAAAGGATGTGATGTTGTTAGAGAGGGTGCAGAGGAGATTTACTAGGATGATTCCCGGAATGCAGGGGCTAATCTACGAGGAGTGTTTGGCAGCTCTTGGGTTGTATTCATTGGAGTATAGGAGAATGGGAGGAGATCTCATAGAGGCATTTCGTATTTTGAAAGGTTTAGATAGGGTGATGCGGATAAGATGTTTCCCTTGGTGGGTGAATCGAGGACAAGGGGTCATAGTCTGAAAATTAGAGGTTATCCATATAAAACAGAGATTAGGAAGAACTTCTTTAGTCAGAGGGTCATGGATTTGTGGAACTCACTGGAGCATACAGCAGTGGAAGCCAGATCACTGGGAGTATTTAAACAAGAAATAGACAAGAATCTCATTAGTGAGGGCATCAAGGGATATGGGGAAAAGGCCGGAAATTGGAACTAGTGTAGAGTAGCTTAGTGTAGATTTATGGAACAGACTTGATGGGCCTAGTGGCCTGATTCTTTGTCTTGTGGTCTTGTGATCCAGAATGCATGGATTGGGATAAGTTGTTTTGGGGCAAGGATGTACGAGGTAAGTGGAGGACCTTCAAAGATAAAATTTTGAGAGTACGCACGTATGTTCCTGGCAGGATTAAAGGTAAAGTTAGCAGGCACAGGTAACCTTGGTTTTTCAGGGGTATTGGAGATCTGGTTTGGAAGAAGAGAGAGTATAGTACATAGAGGCAACAAAGAGCAAATGAGGTTCTTGAGGAGGAAAAACCTTAATGCAAGAAAAACCTTAAGAAAGAAATCAGTAAGGCTGAAATTAGACATGAGGTTGCATTGACAGACAATTTGAAGAAAAATCCTAAGGGTATATTAAGAGCAAAAGGAACAAAATTGGTCCCCTTGAAGATCAGAGCGGTCAGCTTTGTATGGAGCCAAAAGAGATGGGGGAGATCTCAATTTTTTTTCCATCAGTATTCACACAGGAAATGGGCACAGAGTAGAGGGAAGTAAGGACAACAAGCCGTGAGGTCATGGAACCTAAGCAAATTAAAGAGGGAGATAAATCCCAAGGGCCTGACAAGGTATTCTCTTGGAACTTGAGGGAGGCTAGTGTAGAAATTGCAGGGGCTCTGGTAGAAACTTTTCAAATGTCCTTAGACACAGGTGTGATGCCGGAGGAATGGAGGGTAGCTCATGTTGTTCCATTGTTTAAAAAAGGCTTCAAGAGTAACCCTGGAGATTATAGGCCGGTGAGACTGACTTCAGTAGTAGGTAAATTATTGGAAGGTGTTTTAAGAAATCAGGTATATAAGTACAATTATTTGGATAACCAGAAACAGATTAGGGATAGTCAACATGGCTTTGTGTGTGTTGAGTTTAACCAAACTTATAGAATGTTTTGAGGAGGTTACCAGGAAAGCTGATAAAGGAATAGTTGTGGATGTTGTCTACATGCACTTTAGTAAAGCCCCTGACAAGGTCCCACATGGGAAGTTAGTGAGGAAGGTTCAGACACGAGGTATTCATGGTGAAGTAGTGAAGTGGATTTGACAATAGGTGGACAGGAGAAGCCAGAGAGTAGTGATGGATAATTGCTTCTAAAACTGGAGGCCTTTAGGGATTGGAGTTGGGTCCATTGTTGTCTGTCATCTATATCAATGATAAGATGGTAAATAATTTTTTTTTAAAGTTGACATTATTGGCCCTGTGTCAAAGAAATTGTCTGTAAACTGCCTCAATGTCTACAGCCCTGTCGCACTCATGTCCATCATCATGAAGTGCTTTGAGAGGCTCATCATGGGGCACATCAAGCTCCTTCTGCTCCTGTCACTGGACTTCCCTGCAGTTCACATACTAACCCAACCGCTCTACAGACGATGCCATGGCAACTGCTCTCCATCTCCTCACCCACCTGGAAAATAAAGACTCGTATGTTCGAATGTTGTTTATTGACTTCCATTCGGGGTATTCAACATGATCATACCTCAGTACCTGATAAGGAGGTTGAAGTTGATGGGTCTAAACACCTGCCTCTGCAATTGGATTCTTGACTTCCTGTCGGGGAGACCTCAGGCAGTCTAGATCAGAAACAGCACTTTCAAGGCCATCACTCTGAGCATGGGGGCCCTCCAAGACTGTGGGATTAGTCCACTGCTGTTCACTCTGTTGACCCACAACTGTGCAGCTAAACACAGCTTGAACCACATCATCAGGTTCACTGACGACATGATCATGGTGGGCCTGATCAGTAAGAATGACGAGACAATGTATATAGATGAGGTGCAGTCGCTAACAGATTGGTACAGAGCCAACAACCTGCGTCTGAACATTAATAAAACAAAAGAGATGGTGGTTGACCAGGAGGGCCTGGGGGGGAACCATGCTCCACTGACCATTGACGGGTCGACCTTTGAAGTCATCAAGAGTATCAAGTTCCTTGGAGTGCACTTGGCAGAGAATCACACCTGGTCCCTTAACACCAGCTCTATAACTAAGAAAGCCCAGCAGCACCACTCAAAGGCTGAGGAAAGTCCATCTTCCACCCTCCATCCTCACTAGATTCTACAGAGGATGTTTGAGAATATCCTGTGCAACTGCATCATCACCTGGTTTAGAAGCTATACATTCTCAGGTCGCAAGACCCTGCAGAATATAGTGAAGTCAGCAGAAAAGATCATTGGGGGCTCTCTTCCTACCACAACACTCGATGCAGGTGAAAGGCAATAAACATTGTGAAGGACTCCACACACCCCTCATGTAAACTGTTCTCTTTTCTGCCATCTGGTAGCACTCGGGCCCTTATGTCCAGATTGGGCAACAGCTTTTCCCCCAAGCCATCAGGCTCCTGAATTCTCAGAACATGTGGATCGTGCACTGTGGATTTTTACTGTATACATCTTAATATTTTAATGTGTTTAATTTCTATTCTAACTTATATTTATGTAAATGTACTCTGTGGTCCTGGAGAAACACTATCTTGTCTTTACAATGCGAGCATGTTATGATCGATAAATAAAGGTGATGACTTGACTAGGGTTGTTAAGAGAGCTTTTGGCATATTGGTTTTCATAAATCAAAATATTGAGTATAGGAGTTGAGATGCTATGATAAAGTTGTATAAGACATTGGCAAGGCCAAATTTGGAGAATTGTGTGCATTTTTGGTCACCTAACTATAGGAAAGATATCGATAAGATTGAAAAAGTGCAAAGAAGATTTGCTAGGATGTTGCCCAGACTTGAGGAACTGAGTTACAGGGAAAGGTTAAACAGGTTAGGACTTTATTCCCTGGAGTATATAATAATGAAGGGAGATTTGATAGAAGTATTTAAAATTATGAGGGGGGATTGACAGAGTAAATGTAGGTAGGCTTTTTCCACTGTGATAAAAACCAGAGGACATGGATTAAGAGTGAAAGGGGAAAGATTAGGGGGAACATGAAGGGGAACTTCTTAACACAGAGTGATGGGAGTGTGGAACAAGTTGCCAGTTGAAGTGGTGATGCGGGCACAATTTTGACATTTGAGGAATTTCAACATGTACATAGATGGGAGAGGTATGGAGGGACCAGGCAAAAAAAAATAGTTCAACACAATTAGAAGGGCTGAAGGGATCTGTTTCTGCACTATAATTATTCTATAGTTCTCTGGAACATTAGGGGGAACTTTACACAGAGACTGGTGAGAGTGTGAATGAGCTCCCAGCTAGTGAATTTGGGCTTGGTTTTGAAATTTAAGAAAAATTTTGGATAGATACATGGAAACAGGGTATTTAGGGTAATGGTCCAGATGCAGGTCAATGGCATTAGGTAGAATAACAGCTGTATTATCTTTATATTTGGCTCCCCTTAAGGGGGCTAGCTGAAGGGGTGGGAGGGTGGAAGGGATTTTTTTTTATATATATACAAAAAAATTGTTTCTTTTTCTATTATGTTTGATTGTAAATTGTCTAAATTCTTTTAAAGTTTTCAAAAAAAGTTAGAATAACAGCTCAACATGGACTAGATGGGCCAAAGGGTCTGTCTTTGTACTGTGGTGTTCAATGGTTCCAGTCTCTATCAAATCTTCCTCAAAACTTTTTCACTTCAAAGCTTCCATGCTGAAATATTTCTGTCAGGCCATTGACTATTGGCACCTTATGTTATTGCAATCAACAAAAAATTAGGCAGCAGTACAATCAAACCATCTTCATGATGTTTATTTTAGGTATTGCTTGGCGTTTAGTTAGCTACTTTTGTTAATGCACTTTGTTTTAGATGTACAAGGATTCCGTCGATCCTAAACACATTACAAAGGCCCACATTTTAAGTTGGTCATGCACAAAATATTTGTGTGCTTTACTGATTCTGTTTGCATTCATTTAACTTCCATATCTCTCTCCGAGGGAGGTCATCAGTCCTAGTAAATGATTTCCTTCCCTCCCTTGGTGAGAGAACCAAGGTTTACAGTGTCTGCGTAGTAAACCTGCCTTTTCTCACTCTAATATCCCATTATTAATCCATTTTGCTCAGTTAACTGCTGCTTAAATGGCTTGTAATTGTCGTTCACAACTGATTATCAGGATTATTGATTCTGCCACTTTATTGGTTTTCTTGCCAAGTGAGCATAAGATCACACATTTTAAGGTACTAATTGAAATGTATTAAGTAACTTACTGTGTAACCCTCGAAAACCCAAAATAAAACTCCTTGGCACACTTAATAGAAAAAGAAAAAGGTGTAAGTGTTGACATTGCTGCATCTGCAGTAAGATCAGTGCTGTCCTTGCTGCAGATACTGGAGCTTAGACACAGCACTCCTCTACAGGGTCCTACTACCCGGCATTTATATGACTGGCCCCATATCCAGGCGAGCAGAGATGCAGTGGTCCACTGCAAAGTTCGACCGCTTATCTGGCAGAGCAAGGAGCGGACACACAGTGCTCCCCTACAGGTCTTACTGCCAAGTTGTGATGCTGACAGTCCAAGTTTAAACTGCCTGTGGAAAGTGTCAGTGATGTATTTTTTTTACCACCTTTGAAACCATGGAGGACCATGCCCCAGGTGCCGGCGCCCATGATTGGCAGCAGACCAGGGTTGCAGGCTCTAGGGAATTTGTGGATTAGCACAGGGACCCAGAGTGGGTGAACAATCCTCCCCACTGAGAATGAGAAGCCTGGGAAACAATGCAGGGAAGGTGTCCACAGCAGCTGACCTGCAAGGGACAGGACTCACACCAGACCCTTGGGCACTGACAGCTTCCTGATCGTATCGGGGGTCTGGAACCGGAACACGGTTCACTACTGGAACAAACAGGAGGCTGTGTGGCTACAGAGGTTCCTGGACCTCTGGAGGTAAATCCACGGACACTCAGTGTCTTTGAAGGGACTCTCTTTTGCTTCTCTTTCTCACATTGGTAGAGGCGTCAGGTATGCTAAGGGTGTGTCCCTTTATGGAAGGCAAAAGTTTACAGATGTTGATTATTATTACAGGACAATAAAAAAATCTTAAAGCAATTTCCTGTCTTACAGCACTGAATATGCAGCCTGCTTAAGGAAATTTTCTATTTAGTTGCATTGTACTAACAGGCATAAAGTGTGTGTAATCAATTGAAAAAGGGTGGAGATTGTTTGCACTGTTGTTCATCTACTTAGTATCTCAAACAATTTTTCATTGTTTACGCACACATGACAGGAAAACCTGCCAGTTTCTAAATAACTATACGAAATAACTGAACACTGCAACTGAAAGAATACACAACCAGATGGGTTGAGCTCAGTGACCAGAACTGATTTATTGCAGGTTTCTGGGCTGGACTTATACACCCAGCCCGGACCTAGCTGAGAAATGCGCTGGGGGGTATTGATGTCACCCGGGCATCATGTGGTTCCCCCAGCGTGGGCTTCTGAGCCTCGTGCTGAGAAGGGGAAAACCCTGACGGCGCCGCCTAGTGGTGTGCCGCCACATAACTATATTAAAATTGAGCCTTGATGAAATAATTCTTTGAGCATGCTGCTTTATAAAGTACAATGAAGTTGAAAAATAAGATTTCAAAAAGCATATTATAACCAACTCAGTTCTTTCTTTGGAAAAAACATACAAATACTGGAGAAACTCAGCAGGTCAAACAGTGCCTTTACGTAGAAAAGATAGATACATCATCAATGTTTCGGGCTTGAGCTCTTCATTAAAATGAGAGATGTCCGAACAAAAGTGGCGGGGGGGAGAGGATGTGGTGAGGGGGGAGATGATAGGTGGAGGGAGGAGTCTAGTCTAGGTTGAGAAAGAAAGAAAGTAGGAACTGGAATAACTAGTTAAGGTGGAGGGGGGAGCGAAGGCAAGCTGATTAGTGGAATGCAGTGAACTCAATGTTCATGCCTTGGGGTTGGAGGATGCCCAGATGAAAAATGAGGTGTTGTTCCTCCAATCTGTGGGTGGGGTGGTCAGGGTGAGGTCGTCTGAAAGGCCATGGACAGACATGTGAGTTTAGAGTGTGACTCAGAATTGAAATGGTTGGCTACTGTTGCGGACGGAGAGGAGGTGCTGGGCAAAGCAATCTCCTAATCTGTGACTGGTCTCTCCAATATAGAAAAGGCCACAGAGGGTACACCAGATGCAGTGAATGAGTTCTTTGGAGGTACAGGTGAAGTGTTGCTTCACCTGAAAGATCTGTTTGGGACCTCAGACCGTGGTGAGGGAAGAGGTGTGGGTACAGGTACATCGGAGAGATCGGTCGCAGATTAGGAGATCACTTCACCTAGAACCTCCTCTCTGTCCGCAATAAAAGCGACCTCCCCGTAGCCAACTGTGACAGATTATGTTATATTTTATATTATATATAGATATGTTTTAAAGGATATAAATTGTGGCAGTTTTTTTTAGTTAGGTCACAAATAAATACAAAACTTGTATTTATTGATCTCATTTAAAATGACAGAGCTCTGCTCAAGCCAAACAGTCCAGGGTCCAACTTCCTTTGCAAAAACTTTGAAGAACACCTATAGAGACTTCACAAGTAGGTGTTAAATTGACATGCTGTGGAGTAATAGATCATTGATTTGGAAAGCAACAGATGAATGAACTCAAAGACTGGGTCCAGTACCACAGTCTCTCTGAATGAGGTTTGCTATTCTAAGAGGTTCATGTGGTTTTCTCTGAGATAGGGGGGGGGGGGGGGAAGAGAGAGAGAGAGAGAGAGAGAGAGAGAGAGAGAGAGAGAGAAATCAGATCTCCAGTTCACAGTTCAGAAACAGCACCTGGGACTGGAACGTGACAAGCTGAAAAGCTTGTTTGAAATCCCATTTTGAATATGGGTCGTGAGTTCTTAGTTCAGCCTGTTCAAAGCCCTTGTGGTTCATACAAGACGAGATGGCTAGCTGTATAATGTTTCTCCTGAAATAAAGGAAACAGAAAAGGAACTCTGTGGTAACCTGAAAGAAAGAGTTTAACATCTGGAAAACCCTGATGGGGCAAGTTTCTTCAGCAAGACACTGAAGTGGCTGATCAGAAGGAATAGTTTGTATCCAACAAGCAATAAATCTTTCTCTGAAAACTAACAAGAACCTTCCTGAGCAGTAACCTTTCAAACACTAAAGCCTGGTGAAGATTCATAAATGTTAAATTCTCTGCACAGTGTAAGAATTGCCTGATACCGGTGAATTTGGAGGAATTAGAAGTAAAATTGGTCTGTGAATCAAAGAACTTCTCTGAATTTACACACACATTACATACACATGCTCTGAAAATTAGAAGGGGGTTAAGTTAATAGTAATAAGTTAGAGTTTCATCCTGTTTTCATGTTTAAAGATAATTATACGCAACCTTTGTTTAAGTAACCATTTTTTTGGGTGAATTTCTATTGCTACTGGGTTTTGGGGTCCTCTGGGCCCTTAACACAACCATTTCAATTCTGAGTCACACTCTCAAGCTCACGACTGTCCATGGCCTTTCACACTACCCCACCCTGACTATCCGCAGATTGGAGGAACAACACCTCATTTTTCGTCTGGGCATCCTCCAGCAGCAGGGCATGAGCATCGAGTTCACTGCATTCCACTAGTCAGCTTGCCTTTTTATCCCCCCTCCCCCCCTTTAACCTTCTTTAATGCCTTTCTTTTTATGCCTTTTGTTTTGGGATTATTCCTTATTTCCACCAAGTTGGTTAGCAGGTTGCATCAAATTCTTTCGAACTGCTGTTCATCATTCTGCCTACAATTCAGTGGATTTCACAAAATGGATCATCTTAACTTTGACTACTCAGAGAAAGAATAAGGATAAAAGGATATGTCTTCGGCAGCCTTGGTGAAAGAAAGTGAGAATGCTTTTACCTTCCAACAGAATTTCACAGACAAAGGCAGCTTCACAGCATGTGCTTGGGCTGTTAAATCAAGAGTTGGGCTTTACTGTCAGTTACATTCTAAAGTCTTCTTTCTTTCAGAGTTTCGTACCTTTTGTCAGACTGTAGAACAATCAAAGCTCTTATGGGCTGTGTGGACATTGCCTTAAAATCGATTTCTCTGTTAGAACTCCCTGTGGTGTACTGGCCTACTACAGGGAGCAACCTCTGTACCTGCCGATCTGAATGGACCAAGCCCCACCCGGTCGGGTGTCAATCACCCTCCGGGATATAAGCCTGCGCCGACCCTGGAGATCACACTCTCAGAGCTCACAGCAAACAACAGCACACTCTCACACCCTGGTTCTGTGGAGTTTTACATCGAATAAACCCTGTTGTACAGTCTTTTGGTTTTGTGTGTTTGCCTCTGACCGACAGCGCACCACACCCCCTCCCCGTCTCTCCCCTTCCCCTCTATCTACGTCTCCTTTTCTAAAGCTCTGTCTCTGTCTCTGTCTCTGTCTCTCTCTCTCTCTTCCCTTTTCCCTCTGTTTCCTTTCCCCCAGCTCTGCATTCACAGAGCCACCCCCTCCCCGATCAATTCTCACCTTTCCTATCGCCTTTTTTCTGTCGGCCTGCATTCCTACCCCTGGTCTTTCTTCCCTCCTTCCCCAGCCTTTTGATTCAGGTGTCTACCTATGTTTTGCTCATACCTCAGGCCTGAAACTTTGGTTAGACATCTTTACCTGCTGTGTATGTTGCATGATCTGCTGAGTTCCTCCAGCATTTTTGTTTTTTCTTACAGATTCTTCAAAAGAGCTGCTCAGTTTGGCAGATTTTACCTCTTTCTTAAATTGGACCATTGCCAAAGTTGGATTGCAATGAGACTCTCAGAACCCTTGATAAATTAACTGGTAGACAGTTCACGTAGCTTGCTCATTTTAATTATTTAACTACATCATTGAAGAATTCACCATGTGACTGATATTGCAAGTACTATCCCATCTCAAGCTCACGTGCAAAGAGGATCATTATGGCTGGCACAGATGCTGTCTGTTATATGGGGAATGAATTTGATCTAGGAATCTGATCTAGGAAACTGCCAAGATGACCTCCCAGTTATAGAACATAGCTCATGGAAGGTTGTAGTTTTTCTTTTGTAATGGAGAAGGCTGCAAATGACCTTGGAAAATTACTTTGAGCATCTCTGGTTCAAGAAGGCTTGTTGTGGGTGACAGTAACCTAGCTGACACTCATTATTGGCAGGTAGCAATGGTAGATGAAGAATTGCTATCTCTCTGGGAGAGTGCTACTAGTTCTCCCACATGCACACATCCACATTGGCACTTTGGCAATGTTACTAACACTTTCCAGGAGAGAGTGTTGGATAGATAGCACATGACTGCAGATTGTTTCAAGTACAGAATTCAGGCAAGGGATAATGGATGTTGTCACATTTGTTTTTCAAGTGGAACATAATAGTTTTCTTCATGTCTATAAATGGAGTTTATATTGGATTTGTTCTGGAAAAGATGGGTGAAAGAATATCTTCCACTGTTGCAGGAATGACAGAAATGGTTTAAGATCAGTCACAATATCACAGCTAGGGATGTCGTGATCATCATGGACCATTCAGTGCCTCGAAATTTCTGGTTGATGAGAAAGATTGTTGATACCATCCAGGACAAAAGAGGACTTGTACATCAAGTTCAGATTAAGACTGAAACTGGCTTTCTCTGTGAGGAGTGGTTTAAGCTTCAAGAAGAGCAGACTCAAAGCTTTGTGAAGGGTGGACTCAAAGCTCTGCGAAGTTGACTCGGAGTTCTGCAAAGAATGGACCAAGTTCTGTGGAGAGTGGATTTGTAGTGGATTTGAAGCTCTGAGAAAAGTGGACTCAAAGCTCTACGAAGAGTAGATGAAGCTCTGCAAAGAATGGATTCAAAGCTTTGTGATGAGTGGACAAAACTCTGGGAAGATTTGATGAAGCTCTGCGAAGAGTGTACAAAGCTCTGTGATGAATGGATGAAGCTCTGCAAAGAGTAGATTCAAAGCTTTGTGAAGAGGAGACGAAGCTCTGTGAAGAGGATAAATCTCTGTGAACATTGGACCCAAAGCTCTGCAAAGGATGGAATCAAAGCTTTGTAAAGAGTAGACTTGAAGCTCTGTGAAGAGAGGATAAAGGTCTGCGAAGATTGGACTCGAAGCTCTGCGAAGAGTGTACAAAGCTCTGCAATGAATGGATGAAGCTCTGCAAAGAGAAGATTCAAAGCTTTGTAAAGAGTAGACTTGAAGCTCTGTGAAGAGTGGACTTGATGGTTTGTGATGAGTGGATTTGAAGCTCTGTGAAGAGTGTATTCCAAAATGTTGGACTCCTTTTTGCCCACTACATTCCCAATATAAATGTACCAGAAATCTTATGCATATCTTCTAAATCCTGACTGATTATTGTGAGTCTCCATCTTGGCTGTGAGTTGTTGAAAATCTAGCTGATATGTTGTCAAGGCTGTACTAATTAGCTCTGTCAGGTGTTGATTTGTAAGGATTGCACAATACTTCGACTTCACTAAATTCATTACAGAGTACAGTAATTCACAACAGTATGTATTGCTTAAAACTGAGATGAGTCGCACACTGGTTTTCTTCAGTTCAGGATATTTTATTTCAGAATCAGAAATTATTGTCATGAGTAAGTCATGAAATTCATTGTTTTGCAGACGTTTCACGGTGCAAAATAGTGCGCGAAAAGTCAAAGTATTGATTATTCAGGAATCTGAAGGTAGTGGGGAAGAAGCTGTCCTTGTGCTACTGAGTGCTTGTCTTTAGGCTCCTGTACCTGTTTCCCAATGGTAGTACAGTGAAGAGGGCATGGGCTGGGTGGTGGGGTCTTTGAGAACAGAGGCTGTTTTCTCAAGACATCACCTCAAGTCGATGTCCTTGAAGGAGTGAAATCTGGTGCTCATAATGTTGCTCCCGAGTTAGCAACCCTTTGGAGTTTTTTCTTTTCCTGAGCAAGGCGTATCCATACCAGACAGTGATACAACCATCCAGAAGGTTCTCCATGGTATACCTGTAGGAGTTTTTGAGCATCTTCAATTACATACTGAATCTCCTCAAACGAAGTATAGCCACTGGCAAGCCTTTTTCATGACTACATCTATATGGAGGCTCCAGAACAGATCCGCGGAGATCATAATACACTGGAATTTGAAGTTCTTGACCCTCTCCAGTACTGAGCCCTTGATGGGGACTGGACTGTCTTCTGCTCCTCAAGTCGACAATCAGCTCCTTGGTTTTGTTTACATTGAGCGCAAGGTTGTTGGCATGACCACTCAACGAGCTGATCTGTCCTCCTCCTGTACGGTTCCTCATTGCTGTTTGTGATTCTGCCAAGAACTGTGGTGTCATCAGCAAATTTGTAGATAGCACTGGGGTTGTGCCTGGCCACACAGTCATGGGTGTATAGTGAGTAGAGCAAAAGACTCATCCTTGAGGTGTACCTGTGTTAATAAACAGTGAGGAGGAGAGGTTGTTTCCAATTTGTACTGGCTGTGGTCTTTTGATGAGGAAGTCAAGGATCGAGTTGTAGAGGGGGGAGCAAAGGCCCAGAATTTGGAGTTTCTCGACCAGCATTGAGCAAATAATTTTGTGGAGGGTCACACGGCCTCTCCATGTAGAACCTGGTGGGAGTGTGGATTGTGAGGATAATGTAGCCTCCCTGAAATCTGGTGGGAATGTGGATTGCAGAGAGTCATGTGACCTCTCTGGCTGGAGCCTAGTTGGAAGACCTCACTTGCCATTTGAGAGTTATATCATGCTACAGGTGATGCTGATGCACAATTGGTCCTCATAGGTCACATGGTCGGGTCTTGCATCAAAAAAGCTGAGCCCCACATGCAGTCATTGTTAGTATGCTGTGTCTACTAGAGATAGAGAGATTTGGTGGTACTGTGTGTTTAACCCTTGCATTGCCAATCAGGAGTTGAGAATGTTTAGCAGTGATTTATTAACACCCAATGAATCTGCCTGTAACCTGCATTTTAACCCTTAAAATACCCACCCCTAAAAAATAATAATTACCATTACAAAGAAAAAAAATCAACCATAATATTTTGTAACAGTTAAATTTCAAAAGAAAGTGAAAATCAATTATCAAACCTTTCTGATTTTAGTAAAAGACAGATTTTGGTAATTGGTCTGATTAGAAAGCCAGTTTCAGTCTTAATCCGAACTTGATGTACAAGTCCTCTTTTGTCCTGGATGGTATCAACAATCTTACCCATCAACCAGAAATTTCGAGGCACTGAATGGTCCATGATGATCACGACATCCTGAGCTGTGATATTGTGCCTGATCTTAAACCATTTCTGTCATTCCTGAAACAGTGGAAGATACTCTTTCACCCATCTTTTCCAGAACAAATCCAATATAAATTGTACCTGCTTCCACCTGCAGTGCACATATATGACTCCCATTTAAAGTGGTCCTAGTGACAATGAAGTTTTAACTTTAAGAAGCAAGGGGTTTGGGGTAAGTTCTTGTATCATTTGGATCTTTTGAAGTCTTAATGATTAGATGAATGTTGAGAATAGCTTCAACTTTGCATAGAACTCTCTGAAGACCCTCCTCATTAAGATTTTGTCCATCTAGATTTGAATTAAAAACTTTTCGCACTAATCAATCTTTTGCATACACCTCCATGGTGTGATAAATACCATTTTTTTTTTCCATCACTACATTCCAAAATATTATCTGGTACTTTTATTTCATATCCTTTGGATATCATGTCATACACACATTTGGTATAGTCTGAATGAAAAAAATAATCTTTCTTGACTCTTCTCTTGAAATTTAGTGTACTTTGCTCAGTAACACTTCTATTATCAGGCATGCATATTTCCCTTTTCTTTAAAGGTAATCCAATGCAAAAATGATCATTAACCAACTTGGCAGATTTTGACACCGATTCCAACAACTGTTGGTGATCTTCTGAAGGTTCTTGTTCATCCCTGATCCACTCAAGAAATTCATTCTTGAACTGCTGTTCCCACAGCTTATCAAGCTTAGCAATCGATATCTTACTGAGACTTGTAGCCAATTGATTTTGAACCTCTTCTTTCTCCTAATGATCCATTAATCGTCCAACCAAACATAGTTTCAACTGCATAAGGTCCATCTCAAGATTCAATTTATTGTCATTGGAAAAAGATAGTGTCATATTACATAAAATTGCTTTTGCCTGCTGTAAAGCAGACTGATTCGTCATCGGCAGAAGTTGCCTGATGAGCCTCTTACAGTCAGAGAAGCAAAAGAGAGTCCCCACAATGTCACCGAGTGTCCATGGATTTTCCTCCAGCACTTACTCACCGCTTCTGTACCACACAGAGTCCAGCCCAAACTATTGGCAACCCGAGCTCCAGATCCGAACTTCTGACATGGTCAGGAACTTCTCTGCACCTTTAGCAACCCTCTCGCATCCTGGTTCTGATACCTGGTACCCCTTCAGCCAATTTCAAGCCAGTCTCCAGCAAGTTCGCAGCCTGTCTCCTGACAGCAGTCTCCAGCAGCCCACAGCCTCTGAGGGTTCCTCACCTCATTGTCAACAGACCACTGCATGTGTGGGTCTTGCAGCCACAGAGCCCCTCACCGGTCAATTGCCATGGTCACTGTCCCCACGGCTCAGCTCCTTTGCTTCTCCTTCTCAGACAGGGCATGATCGCCCCGTGTTCGGGTGTCCTGATCCAGTCCTCTGCTCCCCTGGAGTCTGCAACCCCTCATGGCTGTGCCAATCAGAGGTGTTGCCATCTTGGGCAGTTGGACCCCATGGGAGCCCTGTATCTTTCACCCCTCACCATCAGGGTCTGATGCCTTGTTCACTTTCTTGAATGATGTTTTGACATCAGCCTCAGAGATAGATACCACAGGGTCCTCTGTGTTTCCAAGAATTCATGTAGGCCCTTTTGGGTTCTCCTTCTCAAAGTGGGCATAGAAGGTGTTCAGCTCAGCGGATAGTGAAGCATCACTATAGTGTTCGCCCTCATTTTATGCCCTTCCATAACTGCCGAGTATCTGTCTCTGTCTCTAGCTTCCTTTGGAATTGCCACTATTTCAGAGGTGACTTTCCACACATCATACCTGGACTTTTTGTCAAGATCTGGATCCCTGGCCTTAAAAGCCCTCGTTCTCACCCTCAGCTGGTTGCGAATCCTCTGATTCATCCAGGCCTTCTGGTTGGGGAACACCTGGTATTTCCGCCTGGGCACACACTCAGCCATGCAGATCTTAATGAAATCAATGATACAAATCCAAGGATAAGTTATTGAATATGGTCCAGTCGCTCCTCTGCCTCCCTCCACCACACTTATGACATCTTCATTACTGTGTTATAGTCATCAGTCTCTGCTTGTATGCTGGGAGGAGAAGTACAGTCAGGTGATCAGGCTTACTGAAGTGCAGTCGTGGTATGGCTCAGTAAACTTCCTTCATGGTGGTGTAGCAGTAATCGTGCGTTTTGGCTCCTCTGGTCTCACATGTGATGTGTTGGTAGTTTGTTAGAGACCTCTTCAGGTTGGTCTGATTGAGGTGTCGTATAATGATCAGGACTTTATTTCTGGAACTTTCTCCCAGAACTCAATTGTAGAGAGGGGTTTATGAATCATCTTTAAATCCAGGTCTAATTTTATTAGTTCCATTTGAAATTTAAATTCAGACATTGAGCACGGTAACAGGCCATTTACGACAATGAGCCCATGCTGCCCAATTAAACCAAATTAACCAAAACCCCTGTACGTTTTGAACGGTGGAAGAAAACTGGAGGTTCTGGGGAAAATCCACGCAGACACGAGGAGAATGTACAAACTGCTTACAGACAGCGCAGGATTCGGTCCCAATCGCTGGCACTGTAACAGCGTTGAGCTAACCACTATGCCCCTTAAGCTGCCCCCTGCTTTCCATAGCAGATGAATCTGTAATCAGAGCTCCAAGAATTGGACAACCATGAATGGATTTACAAGAAAGGCGAGGCAGGGCTTCAGTTTGTGCAAGTCCTTAAACCTGGCTAGGAAATGATCACGCCGTCCTTGTAATGTATTTTTGTATTCATCCAGTTTGTGATCTTGTATTTCAATATCAGCTAATTTATTTACCGTCCTTTGGCGATTGGGAAAGTGACTGAGAATCTTTCTCTTAGAAAAACTCTTATTCTGAAAGCTGAAAACTGTCTGAGTAAGATCACAAACAGTCCTATCCTTACCCTGGAGTGCCAGGTTGAGAATTTATAAATGGTTCATTAAATCATTTAGGATCTTTTCCTAATTTTCCAGTCAATGCTCAAATCTTTTCTTTCATTCAAAGAAAATAATCACGACATTGCTGGTTGATGGCCACCTCACACCGAAAGAGACATCACTGGGTTTAACTTCAACTTGCACTTCTTCAATGAATGCTTTGAACTGTTAGTGGGTTTCCCCATTTAAGTGGATGAAATAGATAATTTCAAGGACAGATTTCATAGCAGCATTTGGGACATCGGATGGTTGGGCAGCTGGGCGTCAGGATTTCAGACTGGCAGGTGGCCAGGGCATCGGGAGTTTGGATGAGCAGGCGGCTGAGGCCTAAGACGAGAGATTGTGGTTGGGGTTCAGGAGCTTGGATGGTCTCAGCCAACATATTGCTGTGAGCCACACATTATATTTTAAACAGCCTAAAATGGCTCACAAGCTACATATTGAGCACCCCTGATACGTCTACCCCTGTATAGGAAAGGCAGCCAACACACTGAAGAATCTATCACACATCAGACACACTCTGTTCTTCTTCCTCCTGATGAGGAGAAGGTTCACAAGTGTGAAATCATTCATCAACAGGTGGAGATACAGTTTCTACCTCAAAGCATCAGGTCACTGAATAAACTCCACAACAGCACACTCATGCTAACATCATTATGCACTCATTTATTTTCTCAATTGTAACTTCTATGCTGCGTCACTGGGCTTTTGCCTTGCTACTTTCTATGGTAATATGAATGTTAAGTGTTGGCTTGCTAGACTGCTTGCAAAAGAACCCTTCTCTCTGTATCAGGTGCGACCATTCGACACCCTCACATTCCCAATGATCCCATCTTGTCCATATTTGAGGATGATGTGCGAGGTGCCTTCAGTAGAGTGAATCTGAGGAAAGCAGCTAGCCTGGATGGAGTACCAGGCTGAGTATTAAAAATCTGTGCTGACCAACGTACCAAGATATTTACAGATATCTTCAATATCTCACTCCAGCAGGGCGTGGTGCCCACCTGTTTCAAAAAGGTGTAAATCATACCAGTGCCCAAGAAGAGTGTAATAACCTGCCTTAATGACTATCGACCAGAAGCACCTACATCAACAGTGATGAAGCATATCAACTCCTGTCTGAGCAGTGACATGGATCCAGTTCCCCTATTGTTGAAACAGGTCTACGGTAGATGACACAAAGGCCTGGACCACCTGGACAGCAAGGATGCATTCATCAGGATGCTCTTTATCGACTACAGTTCGGCATTTAACAACATCCCATCAAAATAGATCAGCAAACTCCAAGACCTAGGACTCAGCACCCCACTGTGTAATTGGATCCTGGATTTCCTCACCTCCAGACCAGAATCAGAGAAGATTGGTAATAACTTCTCCTCCACAATCTCCATCAGTACCAGAGCATCACAGGGCTGCATTCTTAGCCACCTGCTCAACTCACTCTACACCTACGACTGTGGGGCTCAGTACAACAATTAACACCATCTACAAATTTGCTGGCGATACTACGGTAGTCGGTTGTATAATGGAAGGGGATGGGTCAGCAAACAATATGGAGATTGAAAACTTGTCTCAATGGTGCACCAACAACAACCTCGCACTCAATGTCACCAAAAACTAAGTGATCGTTGAGTTCAGGAAAGTAAAGCCAGAGGTATACAATCCAGAGATTTGGGGATCAGAGGTGGAGGGAGTGAGAAAATTTAGGTTCTTGAAAGTCACTATCTCAGAGGATCTTTCCTGGACTCAACACCCCAATGGCATCATGAAGAAAGCATGTCATCACCTCTACTTCCTCAGGAGTTTGTGGAGGCTTGGTATGACACCAGAAATCCTGGAAAATTTCTAAGGAGATGTGGTGGAAACTGTACTGACCAGCTGCATCATGGTATGGTATGGGGACACCAATATCCTTGAGTGTATATCCCTCCAAAAAGTAGTGGGCACAACCCAGGACACCACAGGCAAAACCCTCCCCACTACTGGGTACATCTACAGGGAATACTGCCGTCAGAGCAGCAGCAGCAATCATCAAGGGTCGACACCACCCAGCACATGCTCTGTACTCACTGCTGCCATCAGGAAAGAGGTAAGACTTGCACCACCAGATTCAGGAACAGCTGTTACCCCTCCCCCATCAGACTCCTCAACAACAAACTCAATCAGGGACTCATTTAAGGACTCTTACCTTGCGCACTATTTACTACTGAATATTTATTTTCTGTATTATGATTATTGACTTCAGGAACCTGGGTAGATTCTACATCCTAGTCCATATCATTGCACCCCTGAAGTTTCAAGTTCCTGGGTCAAACATTTCCAGCCACCTGACATGAGGATCAATAGCTCTACTTGCTCAGAAGACTAAGGGTGTTTAGCATGTTCTCCATGACCCTCAACAACTTCTACAGGTATACTATCGAGAGAAGATTCGCTAGATAAATCACAGCATTGGACAGGAGTTGCTTTGCTTGAGATCAGAAGAAGCTACAAAAGGTGGTGAATGTAGCTCAGCACATCACGCAAACTTCCCACTACTCCATGGACTCCATCTACATCTTCTACTGCCTAATAAAGGCAGCCAACATAAGGGCATATCACACCACTCTCTTTTCTCTCCTGAGGGAGAAGGATCAAGTGTGTGAACAGCACACCAACAGGCTTAAAGACAGTCTCTTTCCTACAGTTAGCAGGCTCATGAATGAACCCACAACTGTATTACCACAATGCCCTTGCTTAGTGCTGACTGAATTTACTTATTGTAACTCTGTATTCTGTAACAAGGCACTTGCCCTTCTACTTAATACAGCTGGATGAATGTTTGAGTTGAGCTATAAGAATGATCACAAAAGAACCTCTCTCACTGTATAAGCTTGGCTTGAAACCAACAGTAGCTCAAATGGCGTCAGGTCCTTTAATTTGTTATGGACAAGGTGAGCCTAATGTTTTTTTCCAGTGTTACATCTGTGCTGGAGTACAGCAGGAGTGATTTCAGTTAAGGCATGCTGATCATTGTTTGATGACAGCATAAACCATCCTTCTGCATTTAACATCTCCAAAAATCAATTATATTATGGATAGAAATATTGTATGAAATGATAGAATTCCACCTTCTGCCAAGTTTCCTGATTATCTGAAGGATCACTTGCATGAAATGGCTGGTGGGGAGGAAATGATGCATACTGCTTCAACTACAACATAAGTGAGGAAATTGTGGAACTTTTATGGAAGTAGGATGTGAAATTAGATATAAAAATACATTATGTTCAATCAACCAGAAATGCAAACAACAGGCAAAAAAAATTGAGGAAATAAATAAATAAGAATAAATTAAATTTTAAGTAAAAGTTTAAAATTGTAAAAGTAATTGTTTCCCAAAGCAACACACAATCCCTTGGTGAAGATGGGAGCAAACATTCAGCCAGTGGAGCGCCCCTTCATGCTGTTTGAGTAAAATGGCGGCGTCCAGGATGAAGACTCGGTTGATGCACCTCGCCGCTGGGGCGACTCTCCCAAAGTGTCTCCCTATCCCTGCTGAGTAAGAGTCTTTATTAGTATATTTTTAAGTATATTAGAAGGGCTTCATCTGTAAACTTGGGGCGAGGGGTTAATTATGATGGTAGCATGGTTAACATATCAGCTAGTGCAACAGTGTTACAGCACCAGTGACCAGGGCTTGAATTTACATTTACAATTTGTAAATTATGTGAATTACTTGATAAAAGTGAACTTTACAAAAAGACTAAAATTCTGATTTTTTTTTTCAAATTACTTCACAGTTTGCACCATCTTTTGTCTTTTAAATGGTGTATTATTAATACATGTGTATTAGTTAGGCATTGGAAGAGCAGGTCTCAGTCAACCAGTCGATTTCGATGATCCCTGTAGCCGCTGGAAAATGGAAACTTTACTGTCCCATCAGCTTCAATGAATTGTCCCAGGTGGTGAATCCATCCTTATCCTTAGAAAGGACCTTTTTAATAACACCAGCCTTGTCTTTTCCAAGGGAATTGGAGCATACAAGGCATACCTACTCCCTCTTTCAGCACTGCTCTCTCTAATTTTGTACACCTAATTGTGTAAGAAAAATCATTCATTTTAAGTGAATGTCATGAAATCTGATGTGGAAAATATAACAAGTGGGTGTTCTGCTTGTAGTGGTGCTCAGTATGTGATGGAGAAAATAGATAGATAAGGCTGATTGAAAGAGAATGTTGACAGGAGAGTAATGAGGTGTGATGAAGTGGGCTGTAATTGATGCTGGTAATGCAGTTGGGAGGATACCACATGGCAGATGTATTCACTATCCTCAGTTGCTTGGGGAAGTGCCACAAGGCCCTTTCATGCAGTGAAAAAAGCTTGAGTGTTAAGGTGGAGATTCTCCGCCCTTATGTCGGGAGACTTACCTCTATGAATGCGCCGTGGCTGGCTCCAAGGCACCGACTGCAATTCCTCACATGAATATACAGTGGCTGCAAGCAGCTGGCTAGGGATCGGCTGATGACATTGTGATGTCATCATCTTGTAGATGATGTCATCATCTTGTAAAACCAGAAGGAAAACAGCTATCAGTGCACGACTTGTGCACAACGGATCATTTTATTTTCTGCATGTAGTAGGTCATGGTAGTATTTTTAATTTTGGCTTGGACTGTACCTTGTGATGGCTTTTAATTTTATCTCAGACGGATTTTCGGAAAATGGGTTACATTTTTCAGCACCACACTTGAATGAGATCTTCTCCGATAGTCTCAACAGTTAAGGTATCCTGCTTGATTTTCCACATTCTTTCTTGATCCTCTACCAGGAGGCACTCAGCTGCCAGTCAACATCAACGCTGTCAGCGTGCAGCATGAGTCTTGACACAACTTGTTGAGCTCTGGGTGGAGGAAGCAATATCTCGGCAAAATCTTAGGCACACATTTCATGTGGTTTTCAATGAGACCACATTGTCCAAGTGGTCTTGGATTTCACACCAATTCATGGCTTATAAATGTCCTTGTGTGTTGCATGCTGGAGTAGACAGATAGTCCTATCACCCAAAAGCCTCCCTTTGATTTGCAGGGATCAGGTGACTCTTTGCAGCATTATGGCCATAGACTGGTGTGGTCTGCTACCTACAGTCATACACATGGAGCTGCAATCTTTGGTTCTGAGGGACAGCAGAGTGCTTGCAAAATATATTTACACATGTCCTAGACCACAGAGCTGGCTACAATTCAAAAGCTCTTTTTTTTTTCCAAAGGTTCCTTTTATTGACACGAAATAATAGATTAAAACTGTAAGAAAACATGATATATTTTAACTTTTGTCTGCCATTAGGCAAAGGGCCACCATGAGCATCGGCCTCTGCTGCTACAGCAGGTGGAATATTATTATCAAGGACAAAGAGGATACAAATGCTTCACACTTGTTCGTCACCGGTTTAGGTCTTTGATCATTCACAGTGAATATGGCCTTCTCTTTACACTGCCCCCTGACAGCACCTTCCCCCAGATGTATTAGGTTTTTATTTGACCTCATATATCCATGTCTGAAAACTTCTAGTAAATGCAGGAAAAGATGATTCATTCATTTCCACACCATGGCCTGCAGAAACAAATATCAGAACACCAAACTTTTAACTTGAAGGTCTCAGGCCCGAAATGTCATTTACTGTGTAAATATCTCCTATGGCCGCTGCATCCCCTGTTGAGTTACTCAGCATATTTTTGTGCTTTACTACAATCGTGTTTCACTCTATCTGAACACCAGGTACTTGAGGAGTTACAGCAACTGCCAAAAATGTTCCATGGACTTCAAAGTGCAATGGGATTTCTTGATATTTGGCTACAAATGCAAGTATTTCTTTATTATATTCAACCTCACCAGTTACCAGTTGTAAATAAACATGCACATTAATCACATTAATGTTATTATTTCATCAAATAATTCTGAATTGAATGGTCAAACTCAATATAGATCTGGCTAGATTTTCACAAACTTATCTCTAAACACACTTCCGACTATCAACATTCAATTTGACACCAACCACTCCATACCAGAGAAAGATTGCAATCAAAAGAGCCTCAGCAATTACCATCCTTCCTTTTCTCTTTGTATCTGATCCAATTGGTGTGATGGTTAAGTAACACCATTAGGGCACAAAATTAGCAACACCCATTAGCAATAGAGACTAGTGCTGAAGACCAATATTGTGCTAACTGTGCGACTTGCCAGTACTTGGCAGAAAAGCCTTCCCATGTCATCATCTGGAATCTGGGGCTCAAGTGGCAATGTGTTGAGCACAGTCTCTTCCTGCAGACTTTCAGGGTAAAGGCAAGACAGAGGAAGCAGGAGGAAGAGGACAGGAAGGAAAAAGGGGAGATAAATGACATCTACTGCTGGCAATGCCCTCAAGACAAAGGGATAACAATGGACAATGAAGATTTTCATTTCTGAACACTTTTGAGTGTATTTTATGGATTTTGGGCTGCTGGTCACAAAAAGCACCTTCAAATTTTCCTATCAAGTACTGTTTTTAAGATGGAACCTATTTTTGTGATTTCCTGTCATATTTTAAGTCTGCTTCAAGCATACAAAACCATAACATGTCATTGAAAATTCATATTCTGCTTTTGCACTTGGACTTCACCTCTGCAGATCTTGGTGCAGTCAGTGACAAACATGGTGAAAGGTTTCACCAGGACACTGCGACCATAGAAAATCAGTATCAGGGCAACTGGAGTCCATCAATACTGGGCGACTATTGTTGGACACTGACATGAGAGGCATCAGATGCTGAGCACAAATGAAAATCAGAGGCAAAACATTTTTAGGTCAGTTGAACTAACACAATGTGTCATAATAATTATGCGATTAAACACATTAAATTCAATAAACGCTAATTGAATGTTTGTCCAACTTCCTGCATGATATAGCAAATCTGAAATTAGTTTTGTGTTCTGCTTGAAGTTATCATAATCCTCAATTTTTTTTCAGGAAGCAAACCTTTTGAAAAAAAGTTGTTGTCCAGTGAAAAATCATGTTCACACAATATTCAAAGTTCCATTGCAGCTCTATATACAGAACTATTTTCATTCCATTGATGAGAACCCTGGCCCTGCAATCTTAACTGGTGAATGATTCTATTCTAGTGCATGCTTCTTAACTTTACAAGAGAGCTCAACATTTTGAGGCAGGGCTATTTTCCCAATGCCAGGAAGTGTCAGTGTCCGACGTTCAAAGATAAACTCGTGTACCACTATTTCCCTCAAGGTGACTTTCTCTGTGATCTGCCTAAAAGTCCAGTCTGGATTCACATGAGCAAGACCACATGGCATCTGCAACACACTGTCCTCTTTGGAGCAATCCTCTCATGAAGATGGCTGTTCCATTAATTAGTCTTTCATATATCAACTAAATGAGATTATTCAAGTGTAATGTAGACACCTCACTCAATAGATCTACTGCCAGGGTCAATTTTGTAAGTAACATAGCCACAAATATATTTTAATTTAATAGCACCTTCATTTCTCCCTTGGGCTAAATACCACACAGGTAGGACTGATGCCAGACTATTTTGTGCCCTAATCCGGGCTGAACGTGGGATTGGGGGGGGGGTGAGGGAGTGCCGAATGTGCTGAGCGGTGGGAGCAATACCTGTTGTGATGTTCAATGTGCACTGAACAATTTTGTCCCTCCGCCTTACCATATTAATGTGCTTGCTTATAGGGAACCATGAGGTGCTAGAGCTATTAGAATCTCTCTTCAACAGTGCCCCTCTGAGGTCTGCGCCCTTGGTGGCTGCCTCGTTGGCTTAATGGTAGTACTGGTCCTACACACACGTAGAATTAGCCAATGTGCTCCCTTTAATAGATAAATACATAATCTCAAAAACTCCTTTGAAGTTAGGGTCCAGGAAGCATTGGCCCTACTTTTCCACACTGATTTAATTATTTACACCTGAGGCTCAGCCACTGAGATATTTGCACTCAATTTTGTGAAAGGGAGCATTATATGTCATCTGCTCTCCTCAAGATCTCTTAAATATGTCTATATCCTTTAGTGGCCCCACCTTCATTCTCATCATCCTTTTGTTCTTCATATACCCATAGAATGCCTTGGGGTTCTCTTTAATTCCACATGCCAAGATTTTCTCATGCCTCCTTTGAGCTCCCCTAAATCCTTTCTTAAGCTCCTATATACTTTTCACGAGCCCTTCCTGTTTTCTGCTTGCTATATGTAATGTATGCTTTCTTCTTTTCTTGATTAGCTACCTGACCTGTTTCTTCAGCCACACTTCTCTTTTCCAACTTTTACGAGCCCAGAGGATCCTAAAACCCAGCAGCAATATAAATTCACCAAGACAAATGGTTACTTAAACAACATTTGCTTTTAATTTTCTTTAAACATAAAAACAGGATCAAACTTCAACTTAACCTAACTTAACCCCCTTCTAATTCTAAGTGCACATATATATAGACCAATCTCACTTCTCACTCCTCCCAGTTCACCAGTATCAGGAAATTCACAGAATTTAACATTTATGAAGTTTCATCAGGTTTTGGTGCTTAAAGGTAATTGGTTACCTCTCAGGAAGGTTCCAGATGGTTTCAGAGAGAGATTTGTTGTTTGTTGGACACACACAAATTGATCTCCCATGATCAGTCACTTCAGTGTCTTGCCAAAGAAACTTGCCCCATCATGGGTTTTCCAAATGACAACCTCTTCTTGGGTCACCACAGAGTTCCTCTTTGTTTCAGGAGAAACACTCGAGCCAGCCATTTCCTCTTGTAAGAACCACAAGGGTTTTGAACAGGCTGAACTCAGAACTCACAACCCATCTTCAAAATGGGGATTTTAACAAGCTGCCTGCTTGCTATGTTACAGTCTCCAAAAGGCACTGCAGAACTCTCTCTCTCTCTCTCTCTCTCTCTCTCTCTCTCTCTCTCTCTCTCTCTCTCTCTCTGTTTGAAAACTACATGACCCCTCCTAGTACACCAAACTACAACCAGACAGATTGCTGGCACTGAAATCAGTTTCTGCCTGGCTATCGGTTGCTTTAAAGACAACAGTCCATTTACTCCACAGCATCAGTCTAATTAACACCTACTTGTGAGGTCTCCATAGGCATTCTTCAACGTTTCTATAAAGTCACTGTGGACATGAAATCTCTCTTTCAGCAAAGCTCTTGCATTTTAAATGAGAAGTCTTTTGTGAAATGATAATGTTTGTTTGTGAAGTAACCTAAGCTAAATCCCCACAATCTATCACTTTTAAAGACATATTAATATATAATATAAAATATCATATACCCCATAACATAGCCATCTTTTCCCTGACCCAGTGGGACAAACCTATCCTGAACCCAGTACAATGATCCCTAAATTTCCTCCACATTAGTTCTGTGCTTTCATCCTTGAGCATCAATTCACTCTCGCTAATTCCTGCCTCATACCATCATAATTAGCCCTTCCACAGTTAAACACTTTCCCAGTTTGATTGCATCTATCCTTATTTTTCTTTGGCTTGGCTTCGCGGACGAAGATTTATGGAGGGGGTAAAAAGTCCACGTCAGCTGCAGGCTCGTTTGTGGCTGACAAGTCCGATGCGGGACAGGCAGACACGATTGCAGAGGTTGCAGGGGAAAATTGGTGGGTTGGGGTTGGGTGTTGGGTTTTTCCTCCTTTGCCTTTTGTCAGTGAGGTAGGCTCTGCGGTCTTCTTCAAAGGAGGTTGCTGCCCGCCAAACTGTGAGGCGCCAAGATGCACGGTTTGAGGCGATATCAGCCCACTGGCGGTGGTCAATGTGGCAGGCACCAAGAGATTTCTTTAGGCAGTCCTTGTACCTTTTCTTTGGTGCACCTCTGTCACGGTGGCCAGTGGAGAGCTCGCCATATAACACGATCTTGGGAAGGCGATGGTCCTCCATTCTGGAGACGTGACCCATCCAGCGCAGCTGGATCTTCAGCAGCGTGGACTCGATGCTGTCGACCTCTGCCATCTCGAGTACTTCGACGTTAGGGATGTAAGCGCTCCAATGGATGTTGAGGATGGAGCGGAGACAACGCTGGTGGAAGCGTTCTAGGAGCCGTAGGTGGTGCCGGTAGAGGACCCATGATTCGGAGCCGAACAGGAGTGTGGGTATGACAACGGCTCTGTATACGCTTATCTTTGTGAGGTTTTTCAGTTGGTTGTTTTTCCAGACTCTTTTGTGTAGTCTTCCAAAGGCGCTATTTGCCTTGGCGAGTCTGTTGTCTATCTCATTGTCGATACTTGCATCTGATGAAATGGTGCAGCCGAGATAGGTAAACTGGTTGACCGTTTTGAGTTTTGTGTGCCTGATGGAGATGTGGGGGGGCTGGTAATCATGGTGGGGAGCTGGCTGATGGAGGACCTCAGTTTTCTTCAGGCTGACTTCCAGGCCAAACATTTTGGCAGTTTCCGCAAAGCAGGACGTCAAGCGCTGAAGAGCTGGCTCTGAATGGGCAACTAAAGCGGCATCGTCTGCAAAGAGTAGTTCACGCACAAGTTTCTCTTGTGTCTTGGTGTGAGCTTGCAGGCGCCTCAGATTGAAGAGACTGCCATCCGTGCGGTACCGGATGTAAACAGCGTCTTCATTGTTGGGGTCTTTCATGGCTTGGTTCAGCATCATGCTGAAGAAGATTGAAAAGAGGGTTGGTGCCAGAACACAGCCTTGCTTCACGCCATTGTTAATGGAGAAGGGTTCAGAGAGCTCATTGCTGTATCTGACCCGACCTTGTTGGTTTTCGTGCAGTTGGATAATCATGTTGAGGAACTTTGGGGGACATCCGATGCGCTCTAGTATTTGCCAAAGCCCTTTCCTGCTCACGGTGTCGAAGGCTTTGGTGAGGTCAACAAAGGTGATGTAGAGTCCTTTGTTTTGTTCTCTGCATTTTTCTTGGAGCTGTCTGAGGGCAAAGACCATGTCAGTAGTTCCTCTGTTTGCGCGAAAGCCGCACTGTGATTCTGGGAGAATATTCTCGGCGACACTAGGTATTATTCTATTTAGTAGAATCCTAGCGAAGATTTTGCCTGCAATGGAGAGCAACGTGATTCCCCTGTAGTTTGATATCCTTATCTATAGCTATGAAAAAGCTCAGGGAGCTGTGAAGTATTTATCCCAATAACAAGAAATTATTAAAAGGAAAACAAAAATTACTATGAAACCCGTATTTTGAATTAATCCCAGGTGGCTTTGCCATATCTGAATTTCAATATTTTACATGTAGCTGGGCAACCAGAACTGCACACAATACTCCAAGTGTGGACTCACCAACTCTTCCATGGCTGTAATTTGACAACCCAACTCCTGCACTCAATGCTTTTATTTTTCTTTCATTTTCTCCAAATTTCCCCTCTCCAGTTTCTTCTTTCCCTTATCCATCTATTTCCTTTACTCCAGCTCCCCATCCTCTTCCCTTCTTTCTCCTTTGCGAGTTACCCTTCTTAGCCCGTGCCCTAGAACTTCTCAGCTTCTTTCTCATCGACCCTCCCTCCTGCATCCACCTACTGCTTCTCACCTGTTAACCTGTTGTTCCTCCTGAATGTCCTCCACCCCTCCCCTCAACCTTTTTATTCAAGCATCTGCCTGATTTTCAGCACTCTTGAAGAAGATGTCAGGCCCAAATCATCGAAAGCCTTTTACTTTCTATGGATGCTGCATTACCAGCTGAGTTTCTCCAGCATTTTTGTGTACTGTCCCATACTAAATGCCCTGATCACTGGAAATGCATTCTTCACCTCCCTGTCTATCCGTGTCAACTTTCATGGAAATATGTACCTGTGCCTCTATGTCACTCTGTTCTACAACACTTCCCATGACTCCGCCATTCACTGTGTAAGTCCTGGCCTAGTTTACCTACTAATTTGCAACACCTCACACTAAACGCATTACATTCCATCTAATATCCTTTGGCTCACTTTTATCGAGATCCTGTTGTAATCCAAGATAATCTTCTTTGCAGTCAATTTTGGCGTCATCCTTAAATTTACTGGCCATGTCAACGACATTGACATCCAAGTCATTAATACAGATGATAAATGACAGTGGACCCAGGGCTGATTCCTGCAGCACACCACTGGTCACAGGTTTCCAATCAGAGGAACACCCCTCCACCGCTCCACTAGCAACCCAATTCTGGATCTGCTTGGACAATTCATCCTGGATCCCATGTGATCTGACCTTCCAGAACACCTCATCATGTGGGATATTGTCAAACCATTGTAGCAAAAGTTTCTTGGAAGTGCTACAAATGTTTGAGCAAATTTGAAAGTGCAGAAGTTTCATATAAATCAGCTACATATACATTTCCTAAAAGTAATACAAGATGCAAGTTACATCAGGCATCTCCAGGCAGTTCTGGGCCACAGCATCTATCTCTCAAGCGGACTCTTATTGTTCCACGATAGTAATGCAGTTTTCAACTTTATATTGACATTGGTTTGAATGTTTCATGCTTTCATTCTCTACATCAATGGTTCCCAACCTTTTTTATGCCCTGCACCCCTAAAAAATTTTAATATGTTCTCACACCCCTTAAAGTAATAATTTATTTAAGAATAAAGGTGAAGGTGACCAAAACAAATTTGTATAATCAATTTTTAATAATATATAAATAAAAATGAAACATATGGAAAATAAAAAATATTACAACAAATTAAAAGTTGCATAAACCCTACAAAAAAATTAAATTTTCATCCATGCATGAAATTTATTTAATAAAATTAAAGAACTAATGTTCAAATGTTCATAAGCCAATTTAAATTTAATGACTCTTTTGTTCCTGTTTATTGCTTGAGTTTTTCAAAATATGGCACTTTGTTCCTGATAGCAAACTGCACGTCTGCCTGTGCACCCAAGCGATTTCTAGATTTTGTCTTGATTGACAAAAGGGGACTAAATCCGGACTCGCATAAGTATGTCATCGCGAATGGGTTGAGCTTAGTTAGTGCTTTTTCACAAAGTCTTGGAAACGTCCATTGCCGAACACCAATATTGTTCCAAAGTTTGGCTTTCAAACTGCATTTCAAGAACATGATTTGTGCGCAGTTCAATAAGATCTTCCTTCAGCTCTTCTTCATTCGACATTTCATCCAAATTGAAGGAGTATGGATTTATAATCCATTCCTCAGAAGTTTCCAATTCTCCTCCTCCAAAATGTCCATCAAATGACTTTGATAGTATTTCCAAATGATTCACAATTTCTTCACACACCCTTGGAATTAGGGACTCATTGTCATCAACCATTTCTTCGAGTGATGGAAAATTTGAAAGATTCCCTCTTTTAACTCGTCGACTCCAAAGATGTAACTTTTCTTTGAAAGCATTTAACTTTTTGCAGCATTTCAATATGTTTATGTTTTTCCCTTGAATGGATACACTCAGGTCATTCATACAAGTGAAAATATCACTCAAATAGGCTAGCATTTGGTTGAATTCTTGTGATTCCATTTCTCTGGGCAGATCATAGTCACTTTCCTTCAGAAAAGCTTTGACTTCTTCTCGCAGTTCAAAGAAGCGTGTTAAAGCTCTCCCACGTGACAGCTTTTGTGGTTGTATTCAGATCTTCACAGAACAGGAAATCTTCCATTATGACACCATCATGGACATACCTCACTAATGCGATGAGTTAACTGCAATTTGCAACATCAGTTGTTTCGTCCAACTGGAGAGAGATTTTCAAGGGACTAGCCCTGATATCTGCGATAACTGGGTCCAAAATGTTCAAACTCGAATCACCAATTAGGCTCTGAATAACATTATTTGATAACGACACTAATTTAAGCTTGTTTAAGGCTTCTTTTCCCAGAACAATTGTTGTCATTTCTAATGCACATGGTTTTATCACCTCTTCTGCAATTGTATGGGGCTTCTTGGATTTGGCTACTTCATACGCCACGTGATATGAAGCCATCAGCAGTGGTTTGTCAGCAGATATAAAACCTAATTTTGGAAGGGTTGCTCGAGAATCAAAGCGGGCCCTTTTAGCTTTAAATGGTTCAACATCATGGCCTGCAACATCTGCTCCACCACGCCAGTTGTTGAAGTGTTCCTGCAGTTGAAGTGATGGCTTCAAATTTGTGTTTGAAAAGACAGCGTCACAAAGCATGCACTGGGGTTTTTCTAGATCCTCAGTTGTTCTGGTCAGTGCAGGTGAAACCAAACTGCACATCATCATCATTCAATTTCCTTTTCTTTGACATAATGAAGGGTTAACTAATAACTTACATAACACAAATAAATAATAAGAAATAAAAATCAAATGTAATTCGCTACAAAACACAAAACAACAAGTTTGGCCCCCATTTTAAATGTCCCGATTAAAAAAATGTTATAGAGTGATGCCATTTAAAAGGAAACAGTGCGTCGAAACGCGCTAAAATTCATAGAGAATCTCATTCTATTGAATAGAGAAAAAAGAGGACATCCCCATCTTTAATTTGGACTTTTAAAAAAATCGATAATTTTATCTTGAATATATAGGACAGTACCCTTAATATAAACAAAAAAAAAACTGAAATGCAGAATTGGCACACATCGCCAAGTGGCTGATTCAGAAAATATGAAAGTGACTGGAAATTGACACTGGATACTACAATTTCACCAATCTCGATCAGCAAGGAGCATTTAGTTTAAGTTCATGATACTAATCTAACCTGTTCAGCCAAGCTAGTTAAATAGTATTGCTAAAGAATGCCCATTTAACTATTTCGACAGTCGATTCAGAGTTTGAATATCATGTTGTGGTACATTTTCTGCACCATAAATTTCAAAATGAAGAATACATGGCCTTTTAAGCAAAGCATATTCCCAGATTAACAGCATGAGGGGGAAAATGTTTGAGCTAAATGAAGCTGAAATAAACCAGCTGCTGGCAATCGAAAATGTGGGGAACCCTTGCCAGGTCGTGAAACAAAAAAAAATTGCAAGCCCTATGATTGAAGTAAATACTCAAAAATGCTGAAGGAACTCAGCAGGCCCCACAACGTCCAGAGGATATTTCGGGCCTGAGCCTTTCATCAAGGTGTGAGCATATAGCAGTGTTTTAACCTGAGACATTAACTCTCATCTTTCCATGAATGATGCTAGCCTCGCTGAGCGCCTAGCATTTTCTGAGAATGTTTGAGTTAACTGATTTTAACTTAAAGAGATGCAGTTGAACTAAATACCATGTTCATGCAGCTCCAGCAATTAAAATCACAAGTTTACATGCGACTTGTATCTCTGAATTGGAAGGAAAATTAATTCAAGTAACGATTCAATATCGGCTAAACATTTGAATCTGTGATGGCTGTCTGTTGCAGATTGGTTGATAAAAGTGTGCAGTCTACCCTTCTCCCTTTTCTATTTCACTTTCTAAGGTAAAATAAGAAAAACAAAACACTGAATATATGTAAAAATATATAACCTGAGAATTTCAAGACCAGTTACTCACAAGATTAGAAAGAAACAAGAGATCTCATAGTTATAAACTCCCAATTAAGGAAACACCCCTTTTTGTGAAAGGGAGCATACACAAAATGGCAACACTGCAAATGGAAGATCCTCATGCTTTGACATTGGGTTGCATTGTGCCATATTTGTAAGTCACACGATCAATTTTCAATTTGAAATGTTATTGAAAATTATATAAACTGCAGACTTGAATTTTCAATTCAAACCTCCATTTAATTAATACTGGAGAGTACCAGAGCAATGCAGTAGCATGCAAGGTGTGTCAGGATCACCATTAAATTCAGGGAAATATGTAAGTGTACAGATGCTATGTTTGTAGTAAAATTATAAAAACACTGAAGGAACTCAGCAGGTCATGCAACATAGTTTGGAGGTAAAGATGTACAACCGAGGTTTTGGGCCTGTGCCCTTCTTGAAGGTAAGATGGCTTTCATTGTAACCGTACACTCTGTAAATTGTGCTCTTTACACAGAAACAAATGACAGAGATAACCTGTTGGTCTCTCACTGCACTCAGCATCTTGTGATAAAATAAACTGAAGCTTAAATATTAAATTAACCCAATATGCAACGAGATCATAAATTTAAAAGACAGATAATAAATATTAACAGTTATGGTTAGTGCAAGAAAGAAAAATAAGTGGTGTTTCAATAGGGCTACTGGGTCTTTTTGTGGTCCTGGAATAGTTTAACCCTTTAACCTTCATGTACCTATATGATGGTTATGTGTTGTGTACTGTTGGTTGTATGTGTGTACACAATGAACCAGAGATTTCCATTGTATATGTAGTCTGTAGTATATGTTCAGTCAGATGAACTTGAACTTTCTGGGTAGAAAGGTTCAAGACCCTGACAGTCATTGGGGTGAAAACTTTTCTTCAACCTTGAAGTGCTGAACTTCAGGTCTGTTGTTCCTTCTTCTCGAAGGTAGCACCAAGAAGAGCTTGTGGCAGGGTGATTAGGGACCTTTGTAATGTTGGCTAAAAGACTGAGAGGGCAGAACAATCACAAACAGCAGGATCATCTGAAAAAGAACAAGTTATGGAAGAGCCATGATCAGCCATAAATGTGCTGAGTTCATGATCAGCTGTATACATGATCCTACCAAAGCCAGGAAGATTAAACAGCAAAGGACATGCAAATAAAGAATGCGATCTCTTTCATTTTCCCACATTTAGTAAAAATATTGAAATGCTGGATGAACTCAGCTGGTCATTTTAAACCACCACCCCCCCCCCCCCCCCAACACACACACACACACACACACACACACACACACACCTCTCACTCTTCAATTGTGCTATTAAAATCAACAAAATGAACGGCTCAGACCTGAGACATTGGTTATATGTCTTTGCTCCCTGTGGATGCTGTGGATCCTGGTGAGCTCCTCCAGCAATCTTGTGCATTTACTACAATCACAGGTCTGCAGGCTTTTTAGTTTCTAGTTTCAAAGAATGGAATGTCAGGAATGAGGGAACAAGGGGTCAGCTACCAATGAACAGCAAGTCATCTGGGAAAGTCCAGGAAATACACAAGAGACATCTAAGAATGTTAAAAATGACCTGTTGCTCTCCAAAAAAAAACCTAAAAAGCCCAGCTACAAATCAGGTATAACACAAAAGCTACAAATGAGCATTAATTTAATGGTGAAAAAGTGGCAGTGGAAAATCAGCTAGAATGGAGAAGGAAGTAAACCACAGAAGAAACTTGCAGAGAAGCAGGTGGTCAGTCACAGAGCACCAGGTTAGCAGCTCCAAAAGAAGAAGGAACCAAGACAGGAGATAACCTGAAAATGAGTTTAGGATTAGCTACAGAACACAGTGAGATCAGCAACAAATTGGCACAAGATCAGCCAAAAAGCAGAACAAGGAGATGGAGACCAAATTCAAATGAACACAACTTCAGCGAAAGAAGAGACACAGATTATCTCCAGGAGAGGATATCAAGTGCAGACACTGGGGAAGAGGAGCTGCAACAGGGGGAAAATAGTGGGAGATTGGCTGCAGGACAGTGAAAGATCATGTACAAAAGTTATAAAATATATATTTTTTAGTAAAGTCAGTTGTGGGCTGGATTCAGGGTGACATAGAGACACAGCTGCACTCAGAGAGAGGTCATATTCGGAGTCGAAGCGTCTGGAAAAACAGAGAATAAAAATTAGAATCAACTGCTTCATTCAACAGCAAGAAGCTTTGCTTAAAAAAGCCTGGAGTGGTTTCTTAATTGGAACTCAAGAAAAATGGGTGCTTGCTTGCAAGCATTTGTGTGTATACACAGCATTCTGCTGGCAGCTGCCCAAACACAGAGGACTTTTAATTCAATGGTCAACATATTTATAGGAGACTTGTAAACATTTGAAGTGGCTTTAAATGGATGATAGATGTTTTTAGCGTATACATGTGAAATTACCTTAAAAGGGCCATCTGATTCATGCTTTAAGAGAAATCAAACTGAAATAGAAATGATGTCACGTATCACGTAATGAGAATTTTCAGAGAGAAGCATATTACTGGATGCAGAGGCATTTTGAAACCAGAAGGAAGTTGACCATCCTGTGAGTAAGAGAGGATTGTAAAACAGTAGCCTATATATAAAGAGAGAGGTAGTGTTCTGCATTGTATTATCTATATCATAGGAAACACACAAAATCAGTGGCAATAAATAGCAGCAATTTTACCATCTCTTTGAATAAAGAGGACAGTTTCAGGATTCAAGGTACAGTAACCAGAAAAAGTGCTGTTGTGTGTTACTCCTGGAAAAAGGGAACACAGAATTGGTAGCTTTTGAAATAAGGAAGACCACTTCTGACTGTCTCATTTTCAAATAGCCATTTCTTGTAACCCTTTTCTGGGTTCATGAAATCATCATGGAAGAAAATAGTCACTTTGAAAAAGAAGACAGATTTATTGGTGTGGAACGCAGATTCCAAAATCTCCATTCAAGAGAGAGAAAATCGTTCATATGAAGAAACATTGCTCTGTAAACGGCTCTATAAAAGAAAGTTGGGGGTTTTAAAGAGGTCTGATGACTTGATCTTTCAAAATAAATTTTTATTGCTTTTGAGCAACGACTTAAAGAAATCTGATGCCTCACGCGTATGCCATAATTGTTATTGAACAGCAGTAAAGCCTTTGAGTTGCAACACAAGTTTTCTGAAACTTAACTTTAAAATCATCATTTCAGAATATAGCTTAAACTGTAATGGTTTAGGCTTTAACACACACACACACACACACACACACACACACACACACACACACACACACACACACACACACACACACACACACACACACACACACACACACACACACACACACACACACACGGCAGTCTCTTCAATCTGAGGCGCCTGAAAGCTCACACCAAGACACAAGAGCAACTTGTCCGTGAACTACTCTTTTGCAGACGATGCCACTTTAGTTGCCCATTCAGAGCCAGCTCTCCAGCGCATGTTTTGCGAAAACTGCCAAAATGTTTGGCCTGGAAGTCAGCCTGAAGAAAACTGAGGTCCTCCATCAGCCAGCTCCCTACCATGACTACCAGCCCCCCCACATCTCCATCGGGTGCACAGAACTCAAAACGGTCAACCAGTTTACCTACCTCGGCTGCACCACTTCATCTGATGCAAGGATCGACAAAGAGATAGACAACAGACTCGCCAAGGCAAATAGCGCCTTTGGAAGACTACACAAAAGAGTCTGGAAAAACAACCAACTGAAGAAACACACAAAGATCAGTGTGTACAGAGCCGTTGTCATACCCACACTCCTGTTCGGCTCCGAATCATGGGTCCTCTCCCGGCATCACCTACGGCTCTTAGAACGCTTCCATCAGCGCTGTCTCCGCTCCATCCTCAACATTCATTGGAGTGACTTCATCACCAACATCAAAGTACTCGAGCTGGCAGAGTCCTCAAGCATCGAATCCACGCTGCTGAAGACCCAACTGTGCTGGGTGAGTCACGTCTCCAGAATGGAGGACCATCCCCTTCCCAAGATCGTGTTATATGGCAAGCTCTCCACTGGCCACCAAGACAGAGGTGCACCAAAGAAGAGGTACCAAGGACTGCGTACAGAAATCTCTTGGTGCCTGCCACATTGCTGATATCGCTTCCAACTGTGCATCTTGGCGCCTCACAGTTCGGCGGGCAGCAACCTCCTTTGAAGAAGACCGCAGAGCCCACCTCACTGACAAAAGACAAAGGAGGAAAAACCCAACACCCAACCCCAACCAACCAATTTTCCCTTGCAACCGCTGCAACCATGTCTGCCTGTCCCGCATCGGACTTGTCAGTCACCAACGAGCCTCTATCAGACGTCAACATATTCCTCCATAAATCTTCGTCCGCGAAGCCAAGCCAAAGAAGAAAGATATTTACATTTGCACATAGTGGGGTTAAGTTTAGAGTTAAGTTTAAAGTTAAGTGCGAGGTTTAATATTATTCATAATTAATAATAAAATAGCATTTGTTTTGAAAATACCATTATCTTAAGTACATTTCCATTGTTGCTGATTTAGTTCATAACAGGACCAAACTATTCTTCTGCCTTGTCCCACTGACCTGCATGCAGTCCATACACCCACTCTATGTAAAGAAATTTCCCCTGATGTCACCCCCCTAAACTTCTCCCCTTTCACCCTTAACCCATGTCTTCTGGTTTTTTTTCCCTTTGTACCACATTTCAACCTTTAACCCAACAAAATTTAAATAATAGAGTAATGGAATGCAAGTACTATTGAATAGAGCCTTGGTGAGCCCACACTTGGAAGGCTGTGTACAGTGTTGGTCACCTAACATAAGAAATAAATTACTTGACACAGAGGAAGTGCAACAATGATTAATTTGACTAGTCTTCAACACAAAGATGGATTGAAGGTAGTAGATATGTCTTTTCCAGAATTTTGGAGAACCATCGTAGGGATTTGATGAACCTTAACATTTTTTTTACAGGGCTTCCCAAGTCTCAGCACATGAAGGATATTTCACCTGGCGAAGCAATCCAGTACCTCACAATCACAGAGTAAGGCAAAGGACTGAATTGAAGAGAGATTATTTCACTCAGGGGGCAGGGAATCTACACCACGGAGAATTGTGCAGGCTCAGCCATGGTTTATTCAACACAATGCTGAATAGATTTCTAAACATGAAGGGAATCAATGGATAGCATTGCTGAGGTTAAAGATGGGATTGAAAGACTAAAGGGCTCTGATTTATTCTGCTCTTATCATTTTAGATCAGCTGCAAAGGTGCAAGAAAATGTTGATGAAGAGCAGAACCTCCAGTTGCAAATTGGCACAGATTAATTACAAAGTTGCTGGACATTATCTAGAATGGAGAATTGGTTAACTACAAATAAGCAGTAGTTCAGCTTGAAAAGAGAGAAAATATTTGCATTGAAAGGGATCTCAATGGCCTGTGCAAGTCACTACAAGTAAATACCAAGCGCAGCAATCAAATCAAATCAATGTACATTGCCCTTTTTTAAGAGATGATCTAAGAACATGAATTATATTGGGGCTGTAGGATTGTGTACGATTTAGTCTCTTCATCAAAAAAAACAGCTAAACTCCTCATTGTGGTATGTGATGAAAAGTGAACTGACCAGCTGAATCACGGTATAGTCTGGAGACACCAAAGGCTCTGAGCAGAAAACCCTGCAAGAGGTAGAAGACACAGCCCAAGACATCACAGAAAAAACCCTCCACACCATCGAGAATATCTACAGGAAACACTGCCGTCAGAGAGCAGCAGCAATCATCAAGGATCCATCCCACCCAGCATTCACTCTGCATTCACCCTGTCAAACCCTGTGAGAAACTTGTTCTCACTGCTACCAACGACGCATTTAAAGACGTTTACTTTTGTACTTTATTGATTTTTCCTCTCTATGTTTACATGTGTAAGTATCTTCTTGAGTACAGTTTTTTGCACAATCAGTTAGTGGGAATTCTGCTTCGCTGAAGGAAAAAGAATCTCAGGGTTGTATACGACATCATGAATGTACTCTGACAATAAATTGCACTTTGAACTTTGACTGCTTCCTGGGATGAGTTTGTCATATGAAGGGTTCCCTTTGTCCTATCACCCCACTTGCGTACGCTATGATCCCACTACCCGACACATCTTCCCCTCTCTGCTTTTTTTAAGGTCTGCACCCTCCAGGACTCCCTTGTCCGATTATCCCTTCCTCCTTGACAGTTCACTTGTGAATCCATGCGAGTCATCTACTGCATCCGCTGCTCCTGTTGTGACCTCCTCTACATCGGAGAGACTGGACGGAGACCAAGAGATTTCATTCCTCTGTCAACTGCAATAGCAGGGACCTTCCGGTGGTCAACCATTTCAATTTCACATCCCATTCCCACGCCAACATGTTTGCCCACGGTCTCGTGCATTGCCAAACTGATGGCACCCTAGCAAATTGGAGGAACAATACCTAATATTCTGTCTGGGCAATCTCCAACCAGATGTCATTAACATCAACTTCTCCAGTTTCTGTGAGGCCCCTCTCCAAGTTTCTCTTTCTCTATCCCTCTGTCTCCTTTCATCCAGCTTCTCACCCCTTTCCCTTTCCTCCTATTAGAGAACTATATCCTCCTCATATCACTTCTCAGCTTTTTTCTCTTCTGCCCTCTGTCCACTATGGACACCCATATTGACCTGTGTCCTGTAACATGTTGCCCTGTGCTACTCCCCCTGCCCCCTCCTCTCCTCTACTATTTAATTCAGATGCCTGCCTGCTTTTGCTAATTCCTTGAAGGGCTCAGGCCTGAAATGTTGGTTATTCTTTTGCTTCCTATAGACATTGCGTGACCTGGTGAGTTTCTCCAGCATATTCATGTACTGCAGTCCAATCTACTCTGCAGTTTAGAACAATGACAAATAATCTCATTGAAGCTAACAAGTTTCTCACAGGGTTTGACAGAGTGAATGCAGAGATAATGCCATTTCTCAGTAAAATCTCCAAAACTAATGGTCAAAGTCTTAAAAGAAGTTATGTATTTTTTAAACTTTATTTATTCATTCAAAAAACAAATAATATATGACATAAACAGCAATTAAACATAAACATGAACATTTTTTTTATATATAAAAAAAGAAAAAAAAAGATCCCCCCCCTTCAGCCAACTCTCCTAAGGAGAGTCATAAAAAAGAAAAAAGAAAGAACATTTAAAAAAAGTTAAATATACATATTACAATCTAATCAATATAAATTGAAATGTAAATATTCCGAGTATAACAGCCACTTATTAATAAAAAATATATAATTATCATGTGAAACATGTTATTTTTTCCTTTATTAAACAATATTTCATCTCATTATGCCATCTATTAATATCAGTCATATTTGTATCTTTCCACGTACTAGCAATACATTTTTTCGCTACGGATAAAGCTAAATATACAAAAGCAAGCTGAAACTTATCTAATCCCAAGCCTTTCAGAGGTTGAAAACTACCCAATAAAAGTATTGTTGGATCTAAAACTATTTTAATCTTATACAGATATTCTAAAAACAATTGAATTTTCTTCCAAAAAGATTGTATACATGACCAAACAGAATGAAAAAAAGTTCCAACCATATCACCACATCTACAACACAAATCTGATTCATTAAAATCATATTTTTTTAATTTTTCAGGTGTCAAATATAATTGATGTAAAAAAATTGTAATTAATCAATGCATAACGTGCATTTATCAATCTAGTTACACTATCATAACAGATATCTAACCAATCCTCTTCAGAAAAAATAAAAGAAGTTATGTTGAGATATCTTCATTTGGAAGCTGATGAATAATTATCATTCTTTATAGCAGAGAACTCTGGGGCTCCTGGATATTAAGGTAATCAAGGGCTACAGGAAAATAGGACATGAGGTGGAAAATCAGCTAATATCTTAATGAATATGGTGGAGCCAAATGACCTTCTCTTTCTCCTAATTCTCATGTTTTTATGGACTTGTGCTACAAAGGAGATAAGCTGCAAAATATTGAAAAATGAGCTATAGAAGAAAAGAAAGTTACAAAAGAGCAGATCAGCTGTAAAAGAGCAGCAAATCAGTTACAATAGAGTATAAAAGAACAGAAGATAAGGCAGAACAGAGCAGAATATTAGTAAAGAAAGATAGCAGATCACATTCAAAAGAGCAAAAACTAGAATCAAAAGATCATGTACAATACGTTTGGAAATCCAGCAGCAAAGGAAATGTGGGTAAGTTACAAAATGCCAAGACAACAGCTCGACCCTAAGCATACGCACAGACAAGGCAGAAAATCAGCTCCATTTGAGAGCTATATCAGCCAAAAAAAGAAAGGAATCAGGCAGAGAGATCAAAAGATCAGCATTAGAACTGGGGACCCTAGAGCTGGAATTGACGTGCAGTGAAGTGCAACATCAGCAGTAAGCAAACAAAAATTAAATTGCAATAGACCATGATATCAGTGTCTAAAAATCAGAAAATGAGCAGTGGAAGAGCAAGAAAGCAAGTGCAAAACAGTAAGATGGGAATCACAAGAGAGTGGGAAATCAGGTACAATTGATGAACATCTCAATTACAAACCAGTGGGGAATTGGGGAATAACTTCTGAAAGAAACACATATGGGCAAAGGACAAACAAAAAGCTCAAAAAGACCCATCCTGGAGGACATCAGTTTATGGTGGAGGAAGGTGTAGGGGTGACATCAGAGGTAAGCTTCTTACACAAGAAGAGTTGTGGGTGCCTGGAATGTATTGCCAGAGGTGGTGGTGGAGACTGGAACAAAAGAGGCATTTAAAAGACCCTTAGACAGGCACATAGATGCAAGGAAAATAGAGTTCATGAGACACAGAAAGTTTAGATTACTGAGTTGAGTCGTCACAACACCGTGGGCCAAAGGGCCTGTGCTGAGCTGCAATGTTCCATGTTCTGTGTTCTAACTCAAACACAAGAGAGTTGAAAAGCAGCAGTCAAAGATCAGATCTGCTACAAAAGTGAAGACCAACTTTGAACATGCAGGAAGTCATGTACTCATCTACAAAATAAAACAGAAGACCTGCCAAAGAGGAGAGAAGCCTTTGTAAAGCAAATCAGTAGTGGCTGCAAAAGGGCAATAGCCAAAAACAGATAGAAAGAAGAACAAGGTATCATCCACAAAGCAGTGAGAGGTCACCTTCAAAACAGCAAAAAATCTACTATAAATGATGAGCTGGGATGAGAGGATACAATATACATATGCACTGAAATTTCTACTTGCTGCAGACACTCAGGCTTGCAAGATACATCAACTGCAACAGTACAAATAAAATTACCTAAAGACAGAGGATGAGAAAATAAATATAAAAAGATAGATAGATAAATATTCACAGTTGCAGTAAATAAAATAAAATACAGTGATGTTTTAATGGCGCAGACAGATCTTCAGGTGATCCAGGGATAGTTTATGGTTGAATTAGGGTTCAAGAGCCTGATAGCTGTTGCCCATCCATAAGAGAGAAGATCAGCAAAATAGAGGCAAGTTCAAAAGTATATTGGATGATCTACAGAAAAATATAAACTTATCTGCAAAAGAGCTGATTCTCTATATATATAAAAAATGAGGCCAACCATAAAAGTTCAGAAGACCAACGAGAAAGGCTGTAATTGTCGGGCATCAGACTGAACTGCTGGGATGGAGCAAGAAGAGGAGAAGCTGAATAACATACAAGCAGGAGATAAAAGCAGCGAATGCTGCAAACGCTCAGCAGATTAGGCAGCAAATGTGGAGAGAGAAACCGAATTAACACTTCAAGAGCTGGATAAACAATGAATGAACAGAAGATCAGGTTACAGAAGACCAACATGCCAGCTTTAAAAGAGGAGGAATTTGGGTTTGAAAAAAGAGTGATGAGAAAGAAGGAGGGAGAGATTAAATAAACGTGAACAAAAGCTCAACTATAATTAAGCAGGGAATCAATTGCAAACAAACTGGGCAGCACAGTTAGTGTTACGGTTTCCATAACGCTATCACAGCACCAGTTCGAATATGGCGCCGTCTGTAAGGAGTTTCTACATTCTGCCAGTGTCTGTGTGGATTTCCTCTGAGTGCTCTGGTTTCCTCCCACCCTTCAAAACACACCGGTGTTGTAGGAGGGCACGGGTTTGTGGCCAGAAAGGCCAGTTACCATGCCATATGTCTAAAACTAAAAATTTAAATGGAAAGTAGGCAACAAAAGAGCAGGAATTTGGCTACAAATGAGCAGGAGAAATGACACAAGAGTGAGAAATCAGTTTTAAAGAGCAGAAGCCCAGGTTAAGGAAGAGGAGGACCCAGCTCCAAAAGATCATGATCTGATAGAAACAACAGTTCAGATGCATGAAATAAGAAGACACAGAGAGAAAGTACAATCACAGAAGGAAATAATTTACAGCAGAGCAGGAGGACACTCGCAAAATAGTACAAAATCATCCTCAAAACAATGGGAGATCATATATAAAAGCAGCAGTTTGTCATCATGGAGCAGGTCAGCTACAAAAGTGACCAGTTCGAGAACTTTGATCGATTAGCCTCAAAGTAGACAGAGATCAGCTACAAGAGGATTGGGTATGAATGCATTAAAGATCAGGCAGAAATTCTTGAGAGCAAGAAGGAGGATAAGTACCACATTTTGGTAATGGTAATGGTAGAACATTAGCCAGTGAAAAGGAATATGGAGATAATAGTGGCAGAATTGATTGGGGTGTGAATACTGCTTCCTGCAGCGCATGAGAGGCAAGTCTGGGTGGCCTGCCTGGTGCCACAGTGAATAGGACCTGATTGGGGCTGGAGGACAACCTGAAGTAGAAAGCTGAAATAAGTAATGTGAAATTGGATTTTCATTGAAGAGGAAAGGTTTACATGGGACATAGTTAAAACAAAGAAAAGGAATCTAGGCTCCTAATTAAAAAGCAGAGCTGTAAAGATAACAAAATCAAGATCACCACCTGAGTATTTATTATCACATTTTAATTTAATTTATACAATTATAGTTTTCTTTTCACAAAGCTGCAACAAGCATGAATTTCTTGTGCAATTTATTGTGCAATAATATACGACACTTCTTAAACACTTGTAAAATTGACAGTGTGTATGATCCGAAAATTGGACTGAGCTCAGTTCAAGATGTATTGCCACTAGTGAGAAAAAGATGCATTCTATCAAGAGGGTCCTCCCTTGAATTCTGGGTTCAGTATCCTTATATCTCAAATAACTAGTGATGCAGTAAAAGGCTTTAAATGAATGGTAGTGGTTAGAAGGGGGAGTATGCTGTCAAATTCACGAGGGGAAATCAAGAAAGTTATAACAAAATGGGTATTGATAAGAAAAATAGGTCAGGAATGGGCAGTGACTATGAACAACCCTCTGAACAGGAAAAAATAGTACAAAGGACAAAACTTTTTTTAGCTGAAAGCATGTAACAAGACAAATGAATTAATAGCACACACAGAAATAAAAGGGTACAATCTAAGGGTCATGACAGAGGTTTGGTTAAAAAGTGTCCAAGGTTTGGAATTAAATTATCCATTGTTTAACTTCTAGAAGAGTCTTGATATTAAAGAATGGATACGGGCAATAGAGACAAAAGATCTTATTTCAGAAAGTAGCCAAATATTTTCTTTGAGCTAAGAAATATTAAGTAGCAAAGAACATTTGTTAGAGTTGTACAGTGGGGCCCTAAGAGTAGTGGTTGTGTCAGTGGTGTGTTGAAGAGATGGGTGCTGGGGCTCCAGCTGTTCCCAATGGCTCATAGTGATTGGAACTTTAGTGCTGCCTCAAAGCTTTTGCATAAACATGATAAATTCTACTTAGTCCCTTATCCCGTGCAACTAACACCTTTTGTTGGTCTGGATCCTCCCCCATTGTTTGAATTCTGAGACTTTCTGATACATCCTGCTTCTGCCTTTCCTGATTTTTCCTTGTCGAAGGGCTCAGGCCCACAATATATCTTTGTCTCCTATGGATGCTGAAAAGACCAGCTGAGTTCCTCCAGCATTTTGGTGTTTTTTGTTACAATATTCCAAACTGGGATCTGGAATATTGTATGCAGATCTCCTTTTCCTACCCCAGGAAGATATAATCATGGTACAGAGCAAGAGACTGGTAACAAGGAATGAGGGCCAGATCAGGTAGCAAATAGTAAATCAGTTACAAATGAACAGGAGATCAATTGTGAAAGAGCAGGAGATCAACATCGAAGGAGCAGTGCACAAATGGACTGGAGAAACTCAGTAGTCTGGCGCACTGACTTCTACCTTTCTGAGGCCAGATGACAGCTCTCCGAAACCTCCTCTTACTTGCTCCTAGAACAGGACCTCCCCAAGAAACATCGATCCACCATGACAAGCACCATCTCTGATCTCATCACTTCTGGTCATCACCCTCCCACAGCCAATAACCTCATTATTTCCCAAAACCACATTGCCCGATCCTACCTTCTACCCAGATCCACAAACCCAATTGCCCTTTAGATCATTGCCTTCAGGTGCTCCTGGCCCACCGAACTGTTATCATCACACCATGACTCCATTTTGTCCTCCTTGCCAACTACATCTAAGGCATCTCGCATGCTGTCTACCACTTTCACATATTCCAAATGGACTGCCTCATCTTTACCAGTGATGTCCAGACCTTATACACTTCAATTCCCCATAGTAAAGAAAGCTTCAAGGCTCTTGGCTTCTTCTTGAATAACAGACCTAACCAGTGCCCCTCCACTATCACCTTCCTCCACCTGGAAGAACTGGTACTTACCTCAATAACTTCTCCTTTCATTCATCCCACTTTCTCAGACAAATGTGTGGCCATGGATACCTGCATGGGCCCCAGCTATGCCTGTCTTTTTGTTAGCTCTGTGGAGCAATCCATGTTACAAGCCTTCACAGGCAAGCCTCCTCAACTCTTTCTCCATTATATCAACAACTACCTCCTGCACTCATGATGTGTTCATCAACTTTATCCTCTTTGCTGCCAACTTTTACTCTGAAATCAAACTCATTCGGTCCATATCTGGCAATACTCTCGCCTTTCTTGTTCTGTTGTCATTTCAGGCGACAAACTATCAATGTGTGGCCTACTGAGTTTCTCCAGCACTTTTGTGCACTGCTCTAGACCCCAGCATCTGCAAATTTTCTTGTTTACCTCCAATAATCTAATAAAGATCAGAAGTCCATTACAAATGAGCCACAGATCAGTTACAAATAATCAGTAGATCACAAGAGAAAGCCCAGAGATTAACAAGAGAGAAGTGGTGGCATTGAAGAAAAGCATTAGATGAGCCACGAACATCAGAGAGGCTACAAAAAAAAAAGCAAGTGCTCATGTACAAAACTGTGGTGAATTCGCCACAAAAGGGCCAAAAATCTACAAAAAAGCAAACATTTGGCTACAAATGATTCAAAACAGATGAGATAGAATGGATTTGTTTTATATTAAGAAATCAAGGTCGAAGTTAATCCGCAAAAGAGTACAAGATCCAAGGTAGAGTCTCTGCCAGATGCTCAACAGCATGTACACCATCACATCCTACAAGGCAAAACAAGGTAGTATCATTAACTGTGATACATCACTTCCAGACAAGCTCAATGTCTTCTGTGTTCACTTTGAAAGAACCCTCGCGAGCTTCCACACCCCAGTGACTCTGGGCTCCCAGCCTCTAAGACTAATATGAGAAGAACCTTCAGGAGGGCAAATCTTCGGAGCGCGTCCGGCCCAGGCAACATACTTGACTGTGACTTCAAATTCTGATTGGACCAACTGGCTGGAGTTCTTGTGGACATTCAAATCTCTTGCTCCTATGGTCTGAGGTGCACTTCAAAAGGTCATACATCACAAAACAAGCAAGGTGATTTGTCTCAACAGCGATCCGACTGTGGCACTGACATTGACTGTGATGAAGGGCTTCAAGAGGTTGGTTATAAACCAACTGAACTCTTGTATTAGGAAGCACCTTGACCCACTTCAATTCATCTATTGTTACAACAGGTCAATGGCGGATGCCATCTCGCTGCCCCTCCACTCTATGTTAGATCATCTTGACCATAGGAAGAAAGCTTAAGGCTAAAAATGTCAACTGCCTAATACTTTTCATGGATGCTGCCCAACCTGCTGAGTTCCTCCAGCTCTTGTGATCCTCTTGCTTACATTTGAGCCATAAGAACAGCCAAATCTGGCTCTTTTTCATTGATTACAGCTCAGCTCCATCTTACCAGCAAAATGTGTGACATAATTCCAGGATCTGGAATCCCTCTGCAACAGGATCCTTGGATTTCCTCAATGTCACTTTCTCCTTACTGACCAGCAAGACAAGGGCACCTCAAGGCTGTGTGCTAAGTTCCCTTCTCTATACACTATAGTTTCCTGACTGCATAGCTAAGTTTGGCTCCAATGCAATCCTTAAATTCACCATTATTGGCCAAACAAATGGGAAATTATGAGTCACATTACAGGATCAACGTGCAGAATAACAATTTTGCTCTTGACATCAAGACTAAGGAAATTATTGTGGATTTTAGGAAGGAGAGGACAAGAGACTGAGATGACAAGATTATTAATAAAATATCAGCTGCAAATTAGTTTGAGTTTGAAGCAAATATCCAGTGTAGGAATGTTGAGGGGCAAAATGATCTGCTGGAGGAGCTCAGTTGGTCGAACAGAAATCAGTGGGAGAAAAGGATGGTCAACATTTTGGATTCCAATGTTTTATCGGGTTCCAGCAAAAAGAAATCTCAGAGTTGTACGTGATGTCATCTGAATAAATCTGAATTTTGAATCGAGATGATACTAATGGAATTTAAGGCCGTTAACAATGAATAGAGAAACTCTCAAATTGAAGCATTAAATTGGGCTTTGGGATAAAGTTGATAAAGAAATTGGGGAAAAAGGTTTATTGTCAAGAAAAGCAACATTATTTCAGAATAGAATGATTCCATTTTCCATGGGAAATAATTTTTTTTTTTAAAGATTTGGCAATGTCAGGGAATTAAGAAGATACCTGAAAATATAAGATTTTGTTATTATCAAGTTATGGAATTTTTCCATGAAAACTATGGTCAAGAGCTGTCATTGTTACATAATGGAAATATAAAGTTTATCTCAATGATTTATGTTAATATAAAAAAAGCCCCAAAAATAGGGCTTCATAATTCGAGACAAAGATGGGAAGTAGATTTGAATAAACACATAGATGAACAAGACTGGATTGGGAAATGTAGAGAAAATGTGAAAAGTACAATAAGTGTGAGATATACAATGGTGCAATATAATTTTATTCATCAGTTACATCTAACTCCATCTAATTTTTTTTTTAAATGAATCACACTCTTTTGGATTTATGTTTTATATGTGCACAGGAAAATGGTCTATTTTTGCATTCTTCTTGGCTATGTCCTAAAGTTAAACCTTTTTGGTTAGAATTAGGTAACAGGAATTAAATTCCCAGAGGATTCAATGTTATTTTTATTAAGTGATATTAATAGTATTGAACCTACATTTAAAATGAATATGTATCAAAAGAAGTTTGTTCAAATTGCTTTAGCAATAGCAAGAAAACTTATTGCCATAACTTGGAAGTCTGACATAGATTTGGGTATAGAACAATGTCATCCTGAAGTCCGAAGTTGTAAACCACTTGAAAAAAATTACATAATTTATGAAACCAAATGTTGGAAGATGTGGAGCTCTTATTTACAAAATATTGGTGTAATATTTAAATGAAGCTCTGACATTCCCTTCTCTTACGGTCTAAGTATATTATAAGAAACTTTAAAGTAATAGGCACTTCTGTTGAGGGTCTCTTGTCCCCTTCTTTTTTTTCTCTCTTTTTCTTTCTTTTTTCTTTGTAGGGGGATGGGGAGGGGGTGTTATATAGGGATATATCTTTTTCTTTTTATATGCCACATGTATTATTTGTATTGATTTTAATTATTTTTAACTATGTGCTTTATTTGTGTGGCTCTAAATTTATAAATATATATTTTTTTTAAGTGATACTAACGAGGAGAAATAACTAGCAATCTTTTCTCTACACTATTTCTCCAGCTACCTCTTCACCAAATATCAATCTCAATATCAAATATCAAATATCAATTTGGGTTCTAGCCCAAAACATTGACCATGCTTTATCTCCCACTGATGCTGCTCGACTGACTGAGTCTTCCAGCAAGTTGGGTTTTGCTCCAGTTTTTCATGCTCCTCTAGTTTGAGTTTGAATATAAAAGAACAGATCCATTACAAAGCAGCCTCCAAACAGCATCAGAATGGCCACAAAACTGCTGTAGAAAAGAGCAGAAGATCAACAAGAAAAATGGATGACAGGGTACAACAGAGTTGGTGATGAACTACAAAATACTGAGAAATCAGCTGCAAATGGAAAAAGCTCAGCTGCAAGCAAGCAGGAGATTAGGAATAAAGAAGTGATTGGCCATCTTAAAAGAGTGGAAGTTCAGTACAAAAGAACAGAAGGTCACTGAAGAAAGAAAGGGAATGAGTTACACGATCAAATAGTCGGTTACTAAAGAGCAGGAAATCAGCTACAAAGCACCAGGAACATAGTGACAACAGGGCAAGATATCAGCCGTGAAAGGACAGTCATTAGATAAAGATGAGGACAATATCAAAGGAATTTAAGAAATAAGAAGAAGAATGGGATGCTGGGCACATTGACCATGTTTCATCATTTCACAAGATCAAGGCTTTTATTCTCCACCTCAAGCTATTGCCCTGCTCCAATATTCCTCGATTCCTCTGACATTCAGATGCATTTAGTTCAATGCACTAAAATGCTGGAGGAACTCAGCAGGTCACACAACATCCATAGAAAGCAATTGGCAATCAACATTTCAGCCCTCATCCCTGAAGCTATAAGGAACTCCTGATGAAGGGCTCAGGCTTGAAACATCAACTGCTGATTGGTGCCTGTCCTGCTGAGTTCCTCCTGCTCTTTTATGTATTTTTTATATAATTTTAATGTAAACAATACAACAAGGTAGAAGGCCCTTCTGCCCTATGAAACCCGTGAAGCCCAATTAATCTACCAACCCTTTATTTCGGACAGTGGGAGGAAACCGGAGCACCCAGAGAAAACAAACGCACATCACCTGATAAACACACAAATTCCTTGCAGTGCCGAATAAAAACCAGGTCTCTGGCACTGTAATAGCACTCCACCAACTACTCAGTCCACTGAACTATAGTTCTACTGTATCTGCAGAGTTCCTATTCAGACACATTTAGTTTCTGCTTTGAATGCAGTCAATAGTGTCCATCCACAGCTCTCCAGAGCTGAACTGTAAATATACAAAATCCTGAGTCCTGAACAACCCATCCCTTACTTTGAGACAGTGACTAATCACTCTAGACCTCTTAATAAAGAGAAACACCCTCCCAACTGACTCTGCAAGAATTTCCTCAAGGTCACTTTTTCATCTTCAAAATCTTTGGAAAAAAGAGGCCAAGCTCCTCAATATCTTTGCATATGACAGACCATCTCAACAACCGTTTGGGGAATCTTCCCCTCAATAGCATGTACAGGGCCCATCTTAATGTTTGAGACAGACACCTTTTTCCTTTCCTGTAGTCCACAGTTTTAAATTTGTAATCAAACCATTTGCATGTGATTAAAGTGCACATTCCATATTTTATTCAAGGTTATTTGTACACATTTTGGTTTGAACATGTATAAATGACAGCACTTTTTACACAGTCCCCTTATTTTAGGGCAACATAATGTTTGGTCATTGCATTAGTCATGTTGAGTACTTTGTTACATATCCCTTGCATGTAATGACGGCTTGAAATCTGTGATTCACTGACATCACCAGATGCTTCTCTGGTGATGCTTTGTCAGCCTATCTTCAGCTCCTGTTTGTTTCAGAGGCTTATCCCCTTAGGTTTTCTCTTCAGCACAAGGAAAGCAAGCTAAATTAGATTTAGACCAGGTGACTGACTTGGCCATTCAAGAACTTTCTAATGTTTAGTTTTGAAGAACTCCTTTGATGCTTTAGCAATATGTTTGAGATCAGTGTCCTGCTATAGGATGAAGATCTGTCCAATGAGTTTGGAGGCATTTGCTCGAATTTGAGCAGATGTTTCTATGCACCTCAGAATTCATTTTGCTCCTGCCATCAGCAGTTACATCTCACTGACGACAAGTGCCCCAGTACCTGTGACAGCCACACATGCCCAGTCCATAATACCCCCACCACGTTTCACAGATGTGGAGGTAGATTTGGATCCTGGGCAGTTCCTTTATGCCTCCACACTTTGCTCTTGTCATCATTCTGATACAGGTTAATCTTGGTTTCATCTGTCCACAAGATCTTTTTCCAGAATTCTGCAGGCTCTTTTGACAACGTCTTGACAAACAGTCATTTGGCCATTCTGTTTCTGTGGCTAATTAGTGGTTTGCTTTTGCAGTGTAGCCTTTGTATTTCTGTTCATGAAGTCTTCTGCAGACACTAGTTATTGACACATCTACACCTACCTCCTGAAGAGTGTTTCTGATCTGTCGGACAGGTATTTGGGAATATTTCCTCATTTTGATGAGAATGCTACTGTCATCTGCAGTGGAGGTCTTTACCAGTATACTCTTTCTTCTTAATGATGTTCCAAACTGTTGAGTTTCGTAATCCTAAAGTGTGGCGATGTCTCTTACTGTTTTATTCTTGTTTTTCAGCATCACAATGGCTTCCTTAACTTTCATTGGCAACAGTGGTCCTCATGTTGAAAAACGGCAACTGCTGGCTCCAAAAGTGATCAAAAGCTTAGAAGCGAGCCTAGTTCTAACGAAGCAATTAAATATACTCAAGTAATCACAAATACCAGTGAAGCCAAATATCCCAAACATTATGGTGCCCTGTAATGGGTGAACTATGTTTAAAACGTGCTGTAATTTCTACATGTTCAAACCAAAATGAAATCAAATAACCTTGAATAAAATCTGGAATGTGCACTGAAATCACATGTACATGTGACCGGAACTCAACACAAGGTGCTCACAACTGTGGTCTCACCAGGGATTTGTAGAGTTGCAAGATGACCTCTCGACTCTGAAACTCATTCCCCCTATTAATGAAGCCCCACATCATATAGGTCTCTTAACTACCCTATCAACCTAAGCGCTGACCTTGGGGGATGTATTCATTTGAAGCCCTAAGGTCCCTCTGTTCATCCTCACTCTTAGTAAGCAACCAATAACTCTGTACTCATCCTTCTGGTTTGACCTTCCAAATTGCATTACCTCACACTTATCTGGATTAAACTCCATCTGCCACTTTTCCAGCCAACTCTACATCCTGCCTATATCCTTTTTGAATTTATGACAACTTTCAGCTCCAGCCACAACTCCTCCAACCTTCATATCATCCTCAAACTTCCACCTTTTCATCTAGGTCATTTAGAAAAATCACAGAGAGCAGGTGTACCAGAGCAGATCCCTGTGGAACTCCACTAGATACTGACCTCCAGACAAAATACTTTCATTCCACTACTACTCTTGCTTTCTACATGCAAGCCATTTTTTTTATCCATACAGTCATGGATCCCATGACTTTCAAATGACCCTCTCATGAGGGAACCTTGTCAAATGTCTTGCTAGAATCCATGTAGACCACATCTACCACCCTACCCTCATCAATTTCTTTTGTTACCTCTTCAAAAAACTCAATTAGGCTCGTGAGGCATAACCTTCCCTTCACAAAGCCATGCTGACTATCCTTGAGTAGACTGGACATGCTCATAGATCTTATCCTTAAGAATCCTCTCGATTTGTTTGCCCACCACTGATGAAAGATTCACCAGTCTGAAATTCTCAGGATTCTCCCTATTACCTTTTTTAAACAAGAGGACCACATTTGTCTTTCTCCAATCCTCCGACACCTCCCTTTTGGCCAAAGAGGACTCAAAGATCATAGCTACTGCCCCAGCTATCTCTTCCCTCACTTCCCACAACAACCTGGGATACACTGGATCCATCCCTGGGGACTTAACAATCTTGATATTTTTAAGAAGATCCAACACTTTCTCTTCCATAATCTCCACACTGTCTAGCATACAAGCCTGTTCTATTAAAACCTCACCCTGATCAAGGTTTTTTCTCTTGTGAATATTGTCACAAAGTACTCATTTAGGGCCTCCCAAACCTCCTCTGCCTCCAGGCACATGTTGCCTCCTTTATCCTTCAGCAAACCCACCTTCATTCTCGTCATCCTTCTGTCCTTCACATACGCATAGAATGCCTTGGAGTTCTCCTTAATCCTACATGCCAAGGCCTTCGAGCTCTCCTAAGTCCATTCTTAAGTTCCTTTCTGACCACCATCTACTTGTCATGAGCCCTTCCTGTTTATGAAACTTCCTAAATCTAATGTATGCATTAGAGAAAATGAAAATATCCACAAAAGCCTGGGAAGCTGAAAAATAGGACTCATCATTTCTACCCACGGACGCTGTGTGACCCGTCGAGTTACTTCAGATATTCTTTGTTTGTTCAAGTTTCCAGCACCTGTGTTTCACAAAAATTAAGTTACTCGAGACATAAAATGCAGTTCAAAGGATCAGGAAAACAATTTATAAAGAGCAAAGCACAAGCTAAATGAGAGAAGGAACCATGTGACAGAATTCGTTGAAAAGATTGAGGCTACATAAGCTCAGAAGTAAAACACACATTAAATGCTGGAGGAACTCAGCCAGTCTCACAGTATCCATAGGAGGTGAAGATAAATTATCAATATTTAGGGCCTGGGCCCTTCTTCAAGGCATTTTTATTTGTTTTTACCACAATCACAGCATCTGCAGACTTTTGTGCTTCAATAAATTTAGAAGAACTGGCGATCAGGTACAAAAGAGTAGGAGATAGGAAAGAAAAGCAAGTGAGCTGAAGATAAACTAGGACTACAAAACAAGGGGACAGAAGCTACAAAAGCAAAGATAAGCAACAAAACATCAGGTGATAAAGTACAAAACAGCAAGAGACAATGCTCTGAAGCAGAGGAGATAAGTGATGGAAGAGTAGGAGATTAGCTACAAAACAGGAGATCATTTACCAAAGGAAGCAAGAGACAAGTTACTTAATAGGCCAGAAGCCAGATTCTGAAGAACTGGAGATAAGACATGAACAAACACAAAAGATCAACTGAAGAAAGAGCAGCTCCATCAGATGGGGAAGAGTGTGGAATGTATTTGACCAAAAACTGGTAGGACCTCTACAAAAGAACAGGAGGGGAGCTATGTGAAAGCCAGAGATCAGCTCGGTAAGAATAGATCAGCAATAACAGCAGGGGAAATTACTTTGGAAAACATCTACAAGAGATAAAATAGATAAAAGAGGATTCCCAGAAAGGATTAGCAGGTATCGACAGATGTTAAAAGGCGGGTAGTATCAACTACCGGAGAACATGAGAAATTACCAAATTACAGGTGGTTCACCCTTTAAAAAGCTGATGTGAGTGCCAAGAGAATATACAGTATAGATTTGCTACAAAAAATTGAGATGAGATGCAGAGAGAAGAAAGCAACACAAGCTAAGCAACCAATAGCAGGAGATAAGGTATAACTGTGGAGATCAGCTTTAGAAGAGATTAGCATCAGAACAGCAGAGATAAACCACAACAAAAGAATGGAATTGTAACAACAGAAAATTGCTGGTAAACTGAAGTTTGGGAAATCAGCAACAAAGCAGTGGGATTTGAGCCAAGACCAGGAAAATAACCAAAAGGAAGTGGAAGAAAGCATCAAAGGATCTGAACACCTACCAGAGAGTCACAACCAGGTCTAAAACAAACAGGAGTTCAGATTTCTGATTTATTGTACATACATGACATCACATACAACTCGGAGATTCTATTTCCTGTGAGCGAGGCAGAATTACCATTTATTAGTAGTGCAATAAAAAACTGAACTCAACTTATACATGACAAAAAATGAAATGTAAACCAACAGCATGTGTAATACAGAAGAAAAAAATCAATAAAATGCAAAATAAATGAGTCCCTGATTAAGTTTATTGTTGAAGAGTCTGATGGCGGAGGGGTAGCAGCTGTTCCTGCACTTTGGTTTCTGCAAGATGTCAATGTCTTCCCTGAAGTCTCCTAAAGTTATGGTCCAAAAATCGTACCAATGACAGTTAATTGACAAGCTTTCCATTCATAGTAAGACATTCATCTGAAGTGCTTTGATGTGCAAACATCTAAGTTTATTAGCATTGAGTTGTTTTTTTAAATTTCCCTGCGGATACCTATTAAAGTGACTTGGTACCACACTGAGAAGCGGCTTTTGGGGACAGGTGTAAACACTCCTTGGTTCTACACTGTGAAGTGAATGTTGGTGACAGGTGTAAACACTCCTTGGTTCTACACTGTGAAGTGAATGTTGGTGACAGGTGTAAACACTCCTTGGTACAAACCTGCAAAGGGACTGTTGGGAACATGTGTAAACACTCCTTGGTACTACACTGTGAAGCGACTGCTGGGGACAGGTGTAAAGACTCCTTGGTACAAAGTAAAGGGACTGTTAGGGACAGATATAAACACTCCTTGGTTCTACACTGTGACGTGAATGTTGGGAACATGTGTAAACACTCCTTGGTGCTCCTTGTAAAGTGACTATTTGGAACAGGTGTAAAGACTCCTTGGTGCAACACTGTGAAGCGACTGTTGGGGACAGGTGTAAAGACTCCTTGGTACAAAGTAAAGGGACTGTTAGGGACAGATGTAAAAACTCCTTGGTTCTACACTGTGAAGCAACTGTTGGGGACAGGTATAAACACTCCTTGATACAAACTTGCAAAGGGACTGTTGGGAACATGTGTAAACACTCCTTGGTGCTAACCTGTGAAGTGACTATTTGGAATAGGTGTAAAGACTCCTTGGTGCAACACAGTGAAACGACTGTTGGGGACAGGTGTAAAGACTCCTTGGTACAACCCTGTAAAGGGACTGTTGGGGACAGGTGTAAACACTCCTTGATTCTACATTGTGAAATGACTGTTGGGGGACAGGTGTAAACACTCATTGGTTCTACACTGTGAAGTTAATGTTGGGGACAGGTGTAAACACTCCTTGGTTCTACACTGTGAAACGAATGTTGGGGACAGGTGAAAACACTCCTTAGTTCTACACTGTGAAGTGAATGTTGGGGACAGGTGTAAACACTCCTTGGTTCTACACAGTGAAGCAAATGTTGGGGACAGGTGTAAATACTTCTTAGTGTGATCCTGTTCTTAATGTGTTGACTTTTAACTTTTGGTAACATTGCATGAGTCCATAAAGAACAGCTTGTGTTTGTATCAACAAATAAGTCAAGATTTCCTGCTATTAAATGGGAATTAGTGCCAAAATGCTGGAGTTAAGCTTCCAATTAGCAGGAAAGAAGCTAGGAAAGAGCAGGTCTGCCATAAAGCAGCAGGAGACAAGGTGAAAAAGAGCAGGAGATAAACTGGCAGCAGATCAGCTACAAAGGAACAGATTAGCTTCAAAGCTGCAGGAAATGAGCTACAAAAGAGCTGCAGACTACCTGAAGAGAAGAGAGCAGCAACAAAGTGGCAGGAGATAAGATAATAAAACAGTCAGGAAGAAACATCTGTAAAAGAATGCGAGACCAGTCAGAAAAGAGCAGGAGATCAACTGCCAAAGGAGCTGATCAGCGGCATAAAAAAGCCAGGAAATCATCTGGAACAGGACAGGAAATGAGCTCGAAAAAGGAAGAGATCTGTTAGAAAACTGTGGGAGAACATCTTCAAAACCACAGGAGATAAACTACATAAGAACAGAGAAATAAAACTGCAGAAGTAAAATGCAGAAGCATGATCTGCTACAAGAAAGGGGAAAAACAGCTGAGAAAGGCCAGGATATTTGCTGCGGAATATTTGAGCGCTCTGACATAAACTATCAGGTAAACCCAGGAGACCAGATCCAAAAAAATCAAAAGATTGCCTGCAAAGGAACGTAGAGCAATGAAAAAAAAAAATTGGAAAATGAGCCACAGAGTAACAGACAGCCTATGGATGACGGAATGCCAGCTAAACAAAACGAGTAGGAAAAGAGAAGAAAGGGAGGGAGATCCGAGCTACTAAGGTGTATGGAAGCAGCTTCCAAAGAACAGGGACTTCGCTACCGTACAAACAAGAACAGGAAACCATCTACGGAACAGTAAAGATTACCACAGCTGAGTGGGAAGCTGCTGGTAAAAGAAGAGCAGGAGATTGGAGCAGAAGTGTGCTGAGAAAGAGCAAGAATCAGCCATAAAGGTGATGAGCTAAATCAGGGCTGGAGTCATTGAAGGGTAGCAGGTCAGATGGCCGGGCACCAAAGAACAGATAAGATGAAAAGGTTGTACTAAAAATAGCAGGAGATATGGTTTTAAAAAAAGAATAAAGCCAATCGGTTACAAAAGATCGCAAGATAAACTGAAATAGTGTGGTCATCTGTTTAAAAAGAGTAAAAGAGTATTAGATAAAACAGTGGAAGAAATGCCTGCAGAAGGTTTGGAGATCCTCTGCCAAAGAATAAGGGATCTTTTTAAATGAAATGCACTGCTCAATCTAGAAAAGCGAATCAGATGCCGAAGACCAGGGCAGCAACAAGTGATCGAGAGATCCAGCGCAAAGAGGCATGTGACCAGCTTCAAAAGAGTAGGGTGTCAGCTACAGAATAACAAGTGCCCTCCAACAATTGTGCAAATATAAAACAGCAGGAGATACACTGGAAAGGGACAGCAAATCAGGGTGGAGAGGGTGCAAACTTAGCCATGAAACAGTGCAAGTTCAGTGCAAAAAGAGTGACCTCGGAAGCACGTGATCTATTGCAAAGGAGTGGGACCACAGGTTAAAAACAAGGGTGGAAGATGAATTACAGCAGTGGTAATCAGCTGCATTCCAGCAGGAGGTCAACTATAAAAGAGCAGATAACCTGCAATAAAGCATAAAGGTCATAATCACAAATGGGGAGAACACAGCTGCAATGAATTGGCAGATTCTACAAGAGAGCTGTCAGAAGAATAAAAGAAGGGAAGATCAGGAGCAGAAGAGCAGTGAGAATGGAGTGACTAGAGAAAGGAGATCAGAGACAAAGCAGATGATAAACTACATCATAAATGATTAGCTGATACAATGGAAAGTGCATGACAGATGAGCAGAAGATAAGCTACAAAAGGGCAGATGATCAACCGGCATAAAACAGAGGAATAAAGCTCAAAGTTCAGATTTATCGCCAGAGAACATCTATGACATCACATATAACTATGACATTCTTTTTTTTTCCCTGTGGGCATTCCAGAATTTCTGCTCATCGGTCGTACAAAATAAAATGTAGTCAAGAAAAGATACGTGGTCGCAGCCACTACCTGGCAAGCGAACCAGTACTCAAAATGGCGGACTAACCCTGTGAGTGTGGAAGGCCCGTACACACTAATGGCCTTCACTAGCCAGGAGCCTACACGGCAGGAACCACGGCCAATCAAAGGCCAGCTCGCCGGTGACGTCACCTCCGCCCACAGCGGCGGGAAGATCAGGCCCAATGGCGGGAAGCTGGGTCTATTAAAGCAGGGCTGGGGAAATCAATAAATCAGTCTTGATCTCATTCATGCCCATGTGTGTGTGTTGTTCTTCTCTCGGTCTGCAGTAGCGCCTATATACTAAAGAGAGAAATGTGAACAAAGAAAGAAATGTAAACAAACTGTACAATACAGAAAATGAATATTCAATAATAATTAGGAGTCCCTGATTGAGTTCATTGTTTAGGAATCAGATCGTGAAGAGGTCATTGTCTCAGGATGAGGAGGAGGCGCCAGAGAGCAACAAAACAGGGGCATCTCTGCATTTCACAGAGCTACCCCGCTCCCCTAATCAATTCTCAGCTTTTCTCTCCTGCCCTCCTATCCATGTGCACCTGTGGCCTTCTGGCTGTTGGTCTGTGCTCCTCCGCCTGCACTTTCTTCCATCCACCCACCACCTTTTTATTTCAGGCTTTTTGCTTGAAAGACTCAGGCCCGAAACGTTGGTTATATATCTTTGCCTCCTATGGATGTGGAGGGACCTGAGGAGTTTCTCCAACACTTGTGTGTAAGAACTACAATCACAGCGTCTGCAGATGATCTTGCTTCACTCTATATTAGAGGAGATCAGCTGCAAATGAACTTTAAACCAGCTATTAAAAAAAAACAAAAGATTGGCAACAAAAGTAGAAGGAACACGAAAGATAAACAAGGAGGATGGATAGATCACTTAAAAAGAAGAGCACCAGAAGCTGTGAAGAAGCTGGCGAGCAGCAAAAAAGAACCGAAGGACACGAGATCATGAAAAGGGAGTCAGCTACAAAAGAGCTGGAGATCTGCTAAAGGAGAACAGAGACAAAGAATGGAGAACGAGAAACACTGGAGATCAACAGCATAAGAGCAGGAGAAGTGGTTATTGACATTTACAGAGATTATTGCTTAAGTCAGGCTCCAAGAAATATAGAAAATCCCTTCCATCCATCACCCAGTATCTATGACCCACTACCATCGGGACGGAGGTACAGGAAAGCCAGGCTGGGAAATAGTTTCTTCCAGCAAGCTGCAAGATTGATGAATGGTATTCTGCAACCACATCCTAAACTATTTACAAATTTGTTTTATATTATATCTTTATGTATATATGTGATATTAGGTGCTGTGTGCATGTGTGTGCGCCGTGGTACGGAGAAACACTGTTTAATCTGGTTGCATATGTACAGTCAGAAGATAATGAACTTGAACTTGAAATGACAATGAAGGTATGTTACCAAAGAGCAGTTCAGCTACAAGCCAGTGGAGATCAACTACACTACATCAGAAGATAAACTGCAAGGAGCAGGAGATCACTTCCAAAAGACTGGGTGATTAAAAACAGAGGAAATTCCTTTTTCTTTTATGTGGAAAAGGCAGGAGATCAGCAGCTGGAAAAGAACAAGCTAACTATGATGAAACACAATGTTGGATGCAAAACAGTGAAGATATGCTACAAAAACATCACATTACTCCATAAAAATGAGGGCAAGATCATATTCAAAAGGAGAGTGGCAGCAATCTAGCCGAGATAAACTGCAGGTGATTAGTTACCTCACTGCAGGAGATCAGCAATGATACAGTGATAGGTCAGAACATAGAGTAGAACAGCCAGTACAGGAACAGACCTTTCAGCCCACAATATTTATGCTGAACATGATATCAAGAGCAAGGGAACAAATATTTATGTGATCAGGCAGAAAGGGAGGGCAAACACTGACACAAATGAAGACAACAAATTGCCAACAATGGCAACTACAAAATGCCAGAAATGATCAGTTGCAAAAGGACAACACATAGCGATAAAAGATGCAAAAGTGCAGCAATTAGTTACAGATCAGTAGGATCAGCTTTAAAAAAGGTCACAAAATACTGGGTGATGATCTGCAAAGCAGCAGGAAGTCAGCTACAAGAGATCAAGATAGCCCAACTTTCTGGATGAAATGGGAGTGTAGCTACAAAAGTGTGGAGATAAGCTTGCAGTTCAGCAAGAGCAGATAGATGATATCCATGTCTTTGGAGAAGATCAGCTATAATAAAACTACATGTTATCTGCATACAAGCAGGAGATACACAATAAAAAGGCAGATGGGAGGCACAGTTAGCATAGTGATTAGTGCAACGCAATAACGACCCAGGTTCGAATCTGGCACAATTTGTAATAGTACGAGCTCATGTTTCATTTAGTGTCCACACATTCACAGCTGTGGAGAGACTGGGTGGCAACAACTAGTAGAGACTGGACCCAAATTCGCTACTTTGGAGAGAAGGAATATTTGTTGCTCTTTCCAGGGACACAAATAGTGAGAGAAGCATGTGAGTGGGACACTGAAGGAAATAGCATTCATTATTGACCATTATTGCCTTCTCAAACACAGAGCAGGAACGACTCTGTGAGATAATGGACAATTTGGCTGATTCTCCCTGTCAGGGGAATTACTAAACCACCGTATCTGGGTATTGGAAGCATCGTGGAAGTCACATGTTTCATTTCTCCTACGCAAGGAAAAGCGGAGTTGTGACAACTGCTCGTACAGAAGGATCTTTTCTCTGGAAGAAACTCGACAAGTATTCATGAGTTTCCAGCAGTCCGGTCATGCTGTCTCTCCCACTTATTTCGAGGTTACTTCTGTGCATCAGTTTAAAAGCCTGCATTTCGACAAGGGATTTCTAAGACTGGAATGACTTTCCAGAATTGTGCCTAAGCTGTAATAGTTTGGATGTCCCACACACTGTGATGAATGTGCTATGATTAATCTTTAGTATAATGTTAAAACTCTATTTCATATATGTATATATAATCTTAGTAAAAGTTAGTTTTGGATGGACAGGGCACATTTACATTCTACAGACACGCATGGTTCTTTATAGCTGTGAGCTGGCTTCAGCACAAAGACAACATATTTGCCTTTTAAATACCAATGACCACAGAAGCCAGTTTGAAAGATGGAATGGCTGCTGATTGCAGTTGAAGCAAGAGATGGTTCTTGAGATGCTTATATGCTTTTAGCACATCAATGTGAAAAGACATTATAAACTTCAAAGACAAAAGTGATGTCACATATCATGTGACATTACAGATTTGCCAGAAATATATTATTGAAATCTAAGATAAAAGTGTTAGTTTAAAGAAACTCACCATCTAGTGTAGACAGGACTGAAAGCAGAGGTGGGGGGGGGGGGGGGGATGGAAGCTGCCTCTGTGTTACTCCTAATAACAGGGGAACACAGAATAAGTGGATTTCAAAAGAGAAGCCTACGTCTGACTGTCTCTTTAAGATGATGAGGGCAGTTTCATTGTTTGGAAAACAGATTCCAAAGTCTTCATTCAAGAGAAAAAAAATGTGACCTCCTGGAAAGACGGGGCTTGTATTTTCCTAATCACAGGAAATGCAACTTAAGTGGCTTTAAATAAGGAAACTCACTTCTCATTTGCACCCAGAAGATGGTCACTCCTGTTTGAAGGAATCTCTCTGATGGACAACTCATCGAAAGATATGTGAGTTTAAAGAGACCTGAAGATGTGATGCTTAAAAGCACTTTATAATTATTTCTAAACTGAAAATTTAAGACCTTCAAGCAAGATCAATAAGATGCTGAAGTTTTAAAATTGACTTTTTAGAGTTTGGGACTTTGACACTCTCTCACTCACACACACACACACACACACACACACACACACACACACACACACACACACACACACACACACACACACACACACACACACACACACACACACACACACTTACATTTGTGCATAGTGGGGGTAAAGTTATATTACACATATATATTATACATTTCTTTTCTTGTCTAGAGTTTCTTACACCACCATTAAGTAGAAATTCTACCTGGCCCACAGGAAAAAGAATCTCAGGGTTGTATGTGATGTCATGATGTACTCTGACAATAAATTTAAACTTTGAAAATACCAGAGATGATCAGCAAAAAAAGCAGCAGGCAACTATCAGGAAGCAAAATGTTAGCCACCGAAGTGCACAGGATTGACAAATAAAAGAATTGACATCACCAGAACAAAATTAATACCAGCACAACACAGAGGGTGATAACTAGGAAAAATCAGGGATGTAGCAACAAAGAAGGGGAACAAAAATGATCACGTACAAGAGAGATCAGAGCAAGATGAGGGGTGAGCCCAATGCAAAGGAGCAGAACGACAGCAATGAAATGAGAGATCATCTGCAGAAGAAGAGACATTCACCGACACGTGAGCAGGTTCAGGTAGCAGAGAGCAGTAAACCTGCACAGGTGAGTTGAATGTCAGCTGAAATACATCCCATAACAAGGGGAGATCAGCTGCAAAAGAGCTGCAAGTCTGACAGTGGCTAATGTAATACAGATGCACTAAAAAGATGGTTTCACTGCAATTTAACAGGTAAGGCAGGGGATCAGTTATGATACAGATGTCACCCACAGATGAGTAATGCTAAAAGGAGCAGATGGATCAGAACGGTGAACATTGACAAAACTGCACACAATAGAAAAGAGTGAAACTAGTGACAAAATACAAGAGGTAATCAGTCACAAAACAGTCAGCTCGCAAGGTAATAATAGGTTTACTGTCGTACATATGTATTTGCTCAAGCCCAACAGGTATTTATAAAAACTATAATAGTAAACAAGTGAATTCAAAAGACCAATAAATGCATAATAAATACTTTGTAAGAAAAAAAGAGAGTTAACAGGAGTGAGGGAGGGAAAAATTAGATTACTGTGGAGTAGGTTTCCAGAGGTTGGCACAGCATCATGGGCTGAAATGGGCTGTACTGTGCTGTGATGTTCTACATTATTTGATTTAGATCGATAATAAATAGGCACGGTAATCCTAGTGCTAAAAAAAATGATTTAGCTGAGTGCTGTTTCAGCACTGACTAGTGATGTTTAAGAGCCTGATAGCTTTTGGAAAGGAACTGTTCTTGACCCATAGGTGCTGGATTTTAGGCTTGCATACCTTCTGCCTGAAGGCAACATAGAGAAGGAGTTGTGACAAGGGTTGTGCAAAACATTAGCTGCAAAAGAGCGAGAGATCAGCTGGAAGAAAAACATTTATCTGCTCAATAAAGCAGGAAACAAACTGTGAAAGGTCAGGGGTACAGCTACAAACATCTAAAAGGCCAACTACAGGCAATGGGAAAACATCTAGAAAAACAGGAGAAACTCCTGAAAACCACAAGAGATAAGTGAGAAAGGGGTGACTAAGCTGTGAAACAGCAAAACATCAGGTATAAAATGGTGAGAAATTACCTACAATAGAGCCAAACACCAGCTCCAATAGAGCAGCAGCTGAGCTACGATGGAACACAGTTTAAAGTAACAGGGCAGCTGGAGATAATTTTCAAAATAATAGGAGGCCGTTCATTAAAAGCTACAGACAGGGGAAAATCAGCTATAGCGCAGTATCAGTTAGGTACCAGGCAGCAGGATGTGTGACACTGGATAAAATATAGCAAGAAGTCAGCTTTAAAGAGCAGGAGCTAGAGGTCAACTACAAATCAATGCAGATCCGCAAAAGAACAACTACGAAAGATTAAAATATCAGGGACAAAGTAGTTCCAAATAGACATGGATAGAATGGGATATCAGATACAAAGGAGGTCACGGTAGGGAGATAAGCTCCTTGATTTTTTGCAGTTCTCCATCCTTCAGTGGCCAATCTCTGTAATCATTTGTAGCTGGTCACCTTGAATAATTGCACAGGATCAGGGAGGTCATCTGCAAAAGTGCAGGAGATAAGTGACAAAAGGGAGGTGAATGATGATCATGTGCAGGAAGTCTGTCAGGAAAGAGCAGTGAGATAAGGCACGGGAAATTGGATACAATGGCCAAGAAAACAATTTCAAAAATTCAGAAAAGATAGATTGGAGGGGAGCAGTGACAAGTCACTGAATTGGGGGTATCAGGTAACACCAAGTACAAATGCAAATCAAAGTAGTTGATACAAGATGATGGAAGATCACTTTAACAAATGATCAAACAAAAAAAAGGTTGGCATTGGTTGCTTTTTAGGAGGACTGTTATTGAAAAGTTGGAAGTTTGCCACAAAGTGCTGGAACTTTACAACAGAAAGGGGGAGCAGCCACAATACAAAAGGAGGTGAGCAATAATGACTTGGTGAGATGAGCTGAAATAAAAGAGCACATCAGTCGCCAAAGATGAGGGAGATCAACTGCTGTGGGGCAGTGAGATGGATTGCATGGAAAGTGAGAATGTTCACTAAGCTAAAACTAAATAGAATGGAGCCACAGAAAAGCAAAAGATCCACAATGGCGACTTTCTTTGATGCAGCTCTGATGGGAATCATCAAATATTCCCATTTAGAACTACTACAGCTCGAATTCACAGCCCCAGAAACCAAGAAACTGGTAAGTAATACTTTATAAGATGGTTAAAAATCCTAGCAATATGATGAAATACCATACTCCGGACCACGAGTGATTCAGGTAGCCAGCGCAACATCCCTTCAAAAAGGCGCTGACCACGCGGATGCAAGGGACGGCTAGAGGTAAAACTAAAATGCTGGGGCCTGAGGCCTCCATTCCCTACCATCCTCCTGGCCAATGTACAGTCTTTAGAAAATAAACTCAATGAACTCCAAGCAAGATTACAGCAGCAGACAGACATTAGAGATTGCTGTGTGATGTGTTTCAATGGGACGTGGCTAAATGAAAGCATTCCGGAGACAGCGCTGCACCCTGAGGGTTTCACTTTCCACCATGTGGACTGGACACTGGTGCCAGGTAAAGGTAGCATTTGTTTCATCATCAATTCATCATGGTGTAGGAACATAATAGTAATGTCTTAGCCCTGCTCCCCCGACCTGGAACATCCGGTGATCAAATGTCATCCATTCTATCTACTGAGTGAGGTTTTGCCATCATCCTGGTTGAAATGTACATTCCACCCCAGGCACTGGAGGGGCTGGGCACTGCAATCAGTAACTATGAGAGAGCACTCCTAATGCCTTTGTGACCATTGTAGGTGAGCTTGAAGAAGTCTCTGACAAACTATCATCCACATATCCTGTGCAACCAAAAAAGACAACATATTTGACAAATGGTACACCACCATCAAGGACATCTACTCTGCCATCCCACACCCACACTTCGACAAATCTGATCACCTTGCTGTACTTCTACTCCCAACGTACAGCATTTTTCCTTCTTTGTTAAAGTCTTCAATATCTTATTTTTCCTTAAAGTTTAAATATTCTGAGGATGCTCTCTGGCTTTTTATATTATAGAAGAATTGGCAGAAACTAACTAGAGGAAACTCAATGCATTCTGGCTGAACAAAAGCCCACTAATTTTAATCCCAATTTTCTAGCCCTCCAGATTTTGATGGACCAAGGTTAATGTACTGAAATCTAAACACCACTCTATCCATATTGGTCAAAATTGAAGACCAAGCTACATCAGCCTCAAACCACTGAAGTTAATTATTCAGAGATTTAAATTCCATCCAGACCTCACCATTGTGAACAGATCCAAGCATTGAGGAAGATATAGTGAGCAGTCAAGTCTTAGTCATGTTCTATTGAACCTCTGCTTGCCAGTAGTTGTTCATGCAGAATAAAGAGAGTGGACGGATGCACTACACTGGTGCATAACTCCTGGAACACACACCTAAGTCTATAGCAAAGCTATCTATTAGAACCCAACCATTCAGAACATTAAAGGCTAATATCCTGAATTAAGACAATATCTGATAATTGGTTAAAGCTTTATATAATGGATCATAAACAAAAGTTGTAACAAATGTCTACATCTTTTCAATCAACTAGGTCTAGTAGACAAGGATTGTCCATTATCTCCAGCATTATTTATTTTAGCAACAGAACCATTAGCAGAATTGGTTCGGTCTGACCTTGAAATTAAAGGTTTTAGAGTTGGCACAGAGGAATATGAGATTCATTTATCGGCAGATGATATAAAAATTTATTTGATAGAACCAGAAAATTTGTTGCATAAATTGTATTTAAGACCAAAATAATACAGAATAGTATCTGGATAAAAGTAAATTGGGAAAAGTGAGATTATGCCACTTACTGGAGAGAATTATACTCAAAGTAAAAGAGATTCTCAATTTAAATGGCTGTTGAATGAAATAAAATATTTAGGGATATGATTAGATAATAATTTAGATTATAAATTATACCCTTTACTTAAGAAAGTGGATAAAGATTTTTTTTAAATGGATGGCATTACCAATAACATTATTAGGAAGAGTTAATTGTATAAAAATGAATATATTACCAAGAGTGTATTGTCTTTTTCAAACATTAGCTATATCTCTTCCAACAATTTTTTTTCAGGAACTAAATAAATATGTAAAGAAATTTATTTGGAAGGGAAAGATCTCAAGAGTATTGTTAGAAAAATTAACATGGAAATATGAATTAAGAGGTTTTTAACTTCCAAAATGTAAAAACTATAGAGCCACACAGATGAAATTTCTCTCTTCCTTTTATGAAGAAGGAGAGGAACCAACATGAATCAAAATTTTGGATAAGTTAGGAGAGAAGACATCAGAAGATTTTATATATAAATGGGAACCAAGATTAATATCTGATGATAGAGAGACACCTCTGTTGAAACATTTGATTAATATATGGAACAAAGTAAACAATGAAATGGGAATAAGGAACTATAGGTTAATTAAAATGCCTTTGATTTAAAATAGACCTATACCGTTTATTATGAGTAACAGAAATTTTAATAGAAATATAGAAGGTTGTTATGAAAGACGAAACGTAAAGTCATTTGATCAATTAAAAGACAAATATTGGATACAGAATAATACAATATTTTGTAATTATCAGTTGAAAGCATACTTGCGAGATAAATTGGGTCCAACAATGTTATTGCCTGAAAGAAGTGAAATAGAAACTTTGATTTGTAGTAGATTTAATAAGAAATTTACATCTGCTATGTTCATACTATTGCAAAAAGGAACTTTGAAGCAGGGAATACATAGATCTAGACAGAGATGGGAAATGGATTTTGAATACAAATGTTGCAGAGAAAAATTGGCAGGAATTGTGTTATGATACTGTGACAAATACAATAAATGTTAGATATAATTTTTTGCATCAATTGTACCTTACTCCATAAAAATTAAATAGATTAAAAGCAGATTTACCAGATAAATGTTTTAGATGTAGTCAAGTGACAGACACTGCTTTGGACACATTCAAAATTGAGACCATTCTGGATAGAATTAGGAAAATATTTAGAACAAGTTATGAGACTTAAATTTCCACAAGATCCAATGCTTTTTTTATTGGGCAATTTTTTGACAGAAAGACCAAGACTGCAACTGAATTTTTTTTCCAAAAAGGAATTTGTAAGAATTGCATCAGCAGTTCCATGAAAATGTATAGCAGTGACAATGGAAACCAGATTTCCATTTAGGAATGGACAGATATAATGCAGAAATACATAGATGTACATCTCTTGAGAAAATTACACATAATCTAAGGAATAAATATGGTTTGTCTAAAAATTTAGCACCATCTTTACATAAAGTAGGTTTGAATTTATAAGAGATTTCCCTGAAGCTCAAGAAATCTTGCTAAGTCCTTGGATAAATAAAGGATAATATTGAAGGCAGAGTTGTGTAAATAATGATGATAATTTGTTAACCAGGTTAGTTATTTCTTTATTCTTCTTTTTATCATTGTAGTTATCTTTTTCTCTTCTTGTATTTTTAGTTTTTGTTTATTTTGTGGATTATTATTGGGGGGGGATGGGGTTGGGTTTAGTTTGTAGCATGTATAATTAATTTGAATATTTGATTGACTTTTTCTGTATTTGGATATTAATACATGTTTGAAAATTGTAAATAAAATATTTAAAAAGACAATATATGAAATAGATGCATTATCTAACCAATCATCTCCAAAACCTCTGACATCTCAAGGTAATTGTTAACAGATGCGTCATCAGAAAGAAGCAATACATTATTTGTGATAGGATTCTAATGGTAGTATGAAAATCCCCTCCAAAAATATTGATTTGGTAAAGAATAGAAACACTTCTCAGATCTGCGGAGTTCACAAGGCAAAACTACAGCAATAAAATAACAATGTGGATCTCCATAAGTAGTGAAGCAGATAGAGAATTAAAGTTCAACAATGACCATCTCTACCAAGCAAATCAAATATCATGCCATATAAATAGCATCTTGTAAAACAATGTAGAGCATTGCACCTTGCATCATCTTTGAGCACAGGGTCTAAAATTAACAGTTAATGGGGGTTTTCGACACAGTAAAGGAGCAATTCAAACCCATCACACTCAATGAAGCAACATACCAACCTCATGCTGCATACTAATGAAACAGATGCACTCAGAGCAGGTATCAAATTGCACTGTTTGGTGGCTGCAGGCTTCAATCATACCAGTGCCCAGGAAGAGTGTGGTAACCTGCCTAAATGACTACCAATCGCATCCAACGATGAAGAGGCCATTGTTAAATCACATCAGCTTCTGTCTGAGTGGTGACAGAGAACTGCTTCAATTTGCCTACCGCAGCAACAGGTCTACGTAGATGCCATCTCATTAGGCTCCACACAAGGCCCTGGAAGACCTGGACACCAAAGATGATTGCTGATTAATGATCAGGATGCCCTTTATCACCTCCAGTTCTGCATTCAACACCATCATCCCCTCAAAAGTGATCAGCATACTCCAAGACTGGGGAGCAACACCCCACAATGTAATTGGATCCTGGATTTCCTCACCTCCAGACCACAATTAGTGAGGATTGGCAAGAACTTCTCCTCCACAATCTCCAAAAGTACCAGAGCACCACAGGACTGTGTTCTTAACCCCCTGCTCTACTCCTTTGACATCTACGACTGTGTGGCTCAGTACGAGAATAACACCATCTAAAAATTTGCCAAAGATACCACGGTAGTGGGTTGTATAAAAAGAGACAATGAGTCAGCATACAGGAGGGAGATTGAAAACTTGGCAGAATGGTGCACTAACAACAACCTTACACTCAGTGTCACAAAAACCAAGGAGCTGATTGTGGACTTAAGGAAAGGAAAACCAGAGGTAGAGGATCTAGTGATCATTAGGGGATCAGAGGTGGAAAGGGTGAGCAAATTTAAATTATTGGGAGTCACCATCTCAGAGGACCTTTTCTGGACCATACACATGAATGTCATCATGAAGAACACCTCTACTTTCTCAGGAATTTGTGGAGGTTTGGTATGACATCAAAAACCTTGGCAAACTTCTACAGATGTGAAGAGGAAAGTTTGCTGAATTAAGGCCTGGTATGGAGGCACCAGTACCCAGTGGCATATCTTGGTAAAGTGGTGCCCTGGGGCTGCCTCTGACATCAGCATCTCCCGTTGAAAGAAAACGCACAAAAACCGCCACAACCACTGCTGCCCGATATAGTTTCCATTTTAAGTGCCCCTCACCACCACCACACACACAGGTTGTGAGACACCAATCAGTCTTTAGCCTTTCCCTGCTCATGATCACTGGGAGCCCATGGAAGTCTGCAGAATTTGTTTGGGGACGGGGACATGGGGCCAGAAGGCCAGCCTTCACAACCTGCTTGTCCGGAACTGATTCACTTTGGTGGGCCTATTTATTCCCACCCCCCCCAAACAATCCGATCAGCAACCCACCACCTTGACCACCCCCCTACCCACTTCCTCATCCACTATCCTGCAAGAGAGCAGCCATCCCATCACACCCCAAAAACATTTCCAAAGCTGGCCAGCATCCATCTCTTGGCCCTCATAGAACCCAGCTGTTCAGAAGGGACAGCAAGCTGTGCGACAATGTGCAGGCTGCAGGGAGATGGCAAGGTTGTCTGCACGTGACTGGGGTGGGATGTGACAGCCAAGCCGGCTGCCTGGCCTCTGGCACCACTCTGTCCGGCAGGCCCCTGGCTCCTCCAGGCTGATGCTGAGCTTAACCGAGTCACTGCAGAGGTGGAAAATCTCGTGAAATGATGAGAGAGTAACAACTTGAGTATCAACGTGGACAAGTTGAAGGAGATGATTATGGACTTCAGGAGAACCAGAAACCACCATCCTCTACTACATATGAACAACTCTTTAATAGAGGGAGTGGAGAGCACCAAGTTCCTTGGAATTCACTTAACTCGTGACCTATTGCGGGCACTTAATATCTACTCACGTGTCAGGAATGTACAACAGCAATTGCACTTCCTGAGAGACTGAAGAGAGTAAGACTACTGGTCCCCATGATGTCAGCCTTCTATAGGAGCTCTATCGATAGCGTAGTGGCTGGCTGCATGGATCAAAGGTCAATCCACAGAACCACGAGTGGCAGAGAGGATCACTGGAATCTTACTCTCCCACATGAATGTGATCTACTAGGATGGTTGTCTGAAGATGGCGTGCAAAGTCATTGAGGACCCCTTCCACCCTGCGCATGGCATCTTTCAGTTGCTCCTTTCGAAGAAGACATACAGGAGTATCAGAGCCAGAACCACTAGGCTGAGGAACAGCTTCTTCCCACGAGCAGCGAGAATGCTGAACGACCAAAGGAACTGCTCACACCGACCCTCCGAGACTCTCATCTATACAAAACAACATTCATTTATTTATTTATATAGATAAAATATTTGTCCTGAATATGTATTGTTTGTCTGTATGTATGTTACGCCTGATTATCTGCATATTTTGCCCCGAGGACTGGAGAATGCTGTTTCATCGGGTTGTACTTGTATAATCAGATAGGGGCCACAAGACCCATACCACCAGGTTCAGGAACAGCTGCTACCCCTCCACTATCAGACTCCTCAACAACAAACTCAATCAGGGACTCATTTAAGGACTCTTACCATGCACATTATTTACTACTGAATATTTATTTTCCGTATTGCATTTCTGTCCTTGTTTACATTTCTCCTTTTTGTATAGTATTTTGTTTTTAGTACAGATTTTGCTCTACCAATAAGTACAGATTCCCATAGGAAACAGAATCTCAGGGTTGTATGTGATGTCATGTATGTACTCTGACAATAAATCTGAACTTTCAACACACCAGAGATACCAAAGTTTGAAGGGAAGAATGTTGTGGCTGGAGTTGATAGTGGAACTTACTTCAAAATTGTGCTGTAATGGCACAAGATAGAAGAGAGAGAGTCAGATTTTACAATGTTTCGCAGATGAGATGGAAAGCAAGATAGATCTGCACCAAAACATTTCCCAACACTTTTTCTTCTCCTTTTATTGCATGACAATGTGGCTTATATTCTGAGGAAACTGAGATAAACAAGCAGAGGTGCACATTCTTATTATCTTGGAAAAGCACAGCTCACCATCACTGGTATACCCCCTGCAAAGGCAATTTTATTTGGCCTGAAACAATAAAAGACAACAATATCCCTGTGTATATTCCGTTTTCGCCCATTATTTTACAAGCCGCAGATTGCGTGAAAGCAAACCTCCAGCATTCTCCCCTTCCATACACACGACAAACTTGTCCTTGGCCAATCTGTTTTCAACTCAAGGATGGAAATGGAGCCAGTTAGTGTAGTGGTGAGTGCAAAGATGAAAGAGCAACCACACTAACATCAAGAAATAACTCACTCAGTTTTACATTTGTTGCTGCCAGTTTAGAGCAAACAAGGGAAATAATCTGGAGGATGGTTTAACAACATTACACCTGACACAAATCATTTGAAGATCCTTCAGGAGCAAAGTATTCAGATGATACTTGCATTGGGTAACGTCCTGAAGAATGTTACAGTGGCAAGCTTGTTAGAACATCTTCAAGGAAGAGGAGGAATGCATCAAGTCAAGCATCAAATTGGTGGGCAATTCAATGAGCAGAAATCCAAGTCTCTTGCAAAAATGGCCAAGAAGACCCAATCATTCAGAGCACGACCTGCCGTAATACTAAACAATGGCAACAATTCAGCACATATGTCATTCTGCTCCTTTGCTGCCCCTGCATTGCTATGCATGGTTTAGGATCAGAATCCTCATTAATTTGAATCAGAGTTACTAATTTGAAGATATAAAAAATATATCTGATTTTTTTTGAAAATTTTATTTATCATTTGTATCAATACATTTGTATCAATAACTTCAATAAATATGGTAACTTAACAAAATGATACAAACCCCCTCCCTCAAAGAAAAAGGAAAAAAGGAAAAAAAATAAAAAGAAAGAACACCTACTTCTACATATATATTATTAACATTATATAACATTCATTGACTATCTTTCTAATTACTAACTGAGAGGGTTGGGCAAAGTGGAGGATGTGGATGGACTTTTATTCAGAAAATCCATATATAGTTCCCAAATTTTATAAAAGTTTTCAGTTTGCTTCCTGAAACTATAGGTAATCTTTTCTAAAGGTACACATACAATTTTGCATTCTAATATGCCATCTGTTTATTTGTACCAAACTCTCAATTTTCCACAATACAGCTATATTTTAAACATTTTCTTGATATTTATCCAATTTCAATTTTATATCTTCTTCATATATATTCCCAAGTAAAAATATTTTTGGATCTTTTTGTATCGTTAGCTTCAGAATTCATCCTAACAATACACTCAAATCGTTCCAAAATTCACATAGGACCATCGCGAATTTAAAAAGGTCCCTGTTTCCTTGTTACATCGAAAACTTACCTGATAATTAGAATTAAGCCGATTCAATTTATGTGGAATATAATATAATTGATGAAGAAAATTGTATTGTACCATTTGATATCTGACATTAACTGTATTTGTAACACGCTCTTGACACAATTTTGACCATATTTCTTCTTGGATTTGTATATTTAAATCTATTCCCCATCGTAATTTTGATTTATATATTTTTTTCTTTTAGTTTCTTGCAATTTTATATAAATATTGGGTAATAAATTTCTTGATAATAAATGTATCTGCGATACCTTCAAATTGACTTTGTACCGGGAGTCTCAAATCTGTTCCTAATTTATTTTTTAAATATGATTTTAATTGGTTATATGCAAAAATTATATTATTTTGTATATTATATTTATTATTTAATTGCTCAAAAGTTAAAAAGAAACCCAGAAAACATTCTTTTATTCTCTGCATACCTTTATTATACCAATTATCAAATAAAGAATTATTCAAAGTGAAAGGATTTTGTTTTAACAACATTTAAAATTATTGATAAGTCTGATTATTTAATTTTAATGTATTTAACTATTTATTAATCCTGTCATAAATTATTTTATTTAAAAATTAAATATATTTTTGAATATCTCTAAATATCTCTAAAGCAATACAAACTGACAGGAGGTGAGGCTTGGCTTCCCATTGACCCCCACCATGGTTTCCTCAGTGGAATAGGGGATGAAATCCAGGAGTACTTCACTAGGCTTTTTCAGGTGCATTCTCTGCTAAGAACGTGCCTGAAGAAGCAGAAGCATCCCTTTAAATTGCAGTTCAGGTGGCAGCGTTGAAAGCGCAGCGCTGGCCACCTGAAAGGACAGCTGCGCCGGGATGGCTCCTGTCCCTTGGGCTGTCCATTCAGGATGGCAGGACTGCCAGCGCGGGGACGACCCATGATCCCGCTGTCCCACTCTTTCCCCACCACGAATTCAGTCCCCACACTGTGGGCTGGCCGGCACGGACTGTTCCCACACTGTGGGGCAGCTGGCGTGGGCTGTTAGTGTGGGAGGTCCCCACACTGCCCCGCTCTCTCCCCACTCATGCGGCTGGAGCGGCCAGCAGGGGAGAAGGGGGCTGGAGCGGCCGGCGGGAGAGTACGGGGGCTGGAGCGCCCGGCAGGTGAGAAGGAGGCGCTCGGGTCGGGTACCAGCATTGTTTCAGCCAGCCCCCTTCTCCCTCGCCGGCCGCTCCAGCCCCCTTCTCCTCACTCCCGAAATCAGTCGTGACAATGTAGGGACAGCCTGCACCAGCCGCCCAACAGTGTGGGGACGAGGAGAGGAGCTGTCAGGCGCTGGCCAGCTGACTGTCATCTGAATGCAGCCGCTTTTTGGTAGTTGCATTCAGATGGCTGGGGAGGCCACTGTGCTGCGGGGATTATCCCTCTCGGAGGAGGGTTACCGAACTCTCCTTGCACACACCTCCTGCACATTCATGTGGCCTTCCCACAGCCGGATTTTGCAAAAATATGCGGCTTTACAAGCGGGTCAATTGGCCACCTGAAAGTGCCTACTGACTGACTCCTGGACAAGAAAAGGGAAGCAGATTGGAGCCACTCATCCACAATATGGTGGATGAGTGATGAGTGATGGGTCTTGGTGATGGGCCGGGTACCAGCATAGTGGCCTGAAGCCAACACCACAGCTCGCACTGTGAAACAAGTTGAAGCTGCTAATATCTGGTTGAAGCACAAGGTTCTCACTCTTCTGTCCTCTGTGAGCTCAGCGTGCCCATGCAAGTTGAGATGGCGGCTTTGAAAGCTCACATGGGTGCCATCCAGGTTTGTTGCTATCAGTGTTCAAAGGAGCCGATTGAATGACATGACAGTTCTCCTCCAATCAATTACATGGGTCATTTCATCATCACTACAAATCCCAAACTCCTCAGATCCATCGAGTACTGGCTCTCAGATTAGTGTAATCAATGGGGCAGTGCACCTGAACACCAAATGCATCTGAAGATTTGAAGCATAAAAAAAAGCCTTCTGAGTTTCTGGTAAACTTATATGTTCAGGCCAAAGACTAGATTGAGTGACAGTTGTTCTGACCAAATTACCTATCTGAGCTAGTCCCATGTGCTTGTATTTGGCCTATATCTCTCTAAATCTTTCCTATCCTTGGCTATCCAAACATCTTTCAAATGTCATAATTATACTTGCCCTAAAATTTAAGTTCTTAGGAGACACTATCTCGGAGGATCCCAACACACCAATGGCATCATTAAGAAAGCACGTCAGCACCTCTACTTCCTCAGGACACCAGAAACCGTATTAAATTTCTACAGATGGTGTGGTGGAAAGTATGCTGACCAGCTGCCTCATGGTCTGGTGTGGGGATATCAATACTCCCTGAGCATAAACCCCTCCAAAAGGTAGTGGACACAGCCCAGGACATCACAGACAAAACCCTCCCCACTATCGAGAACATCTACAGGATTGCCATCGGAGAGCAGCAGCAATCATCAAGGACCCACCCCACCCAGCTCTGTTCTCTCTGCTGCCATCAGAAAATAAGTCTTGGTGCCACAAGACTCGCACCACCAGGTTCAGGAACAGCTGCTACCCCTCCACATCAAACAAACTCAATCAGGGACTCATATAAGGACTCTTACTTGTGCACTTTATTGATTTTCTTGTTGTTCACTCTGTATTGCAGTCAGTTTGTTTACATTCATTATGTGTATACGTTGTGTACAGTTTATTTTTCCACTCAGGATTGTATGTGATATCATGTATATGCTCTGACAATAAATCTGAAATCTGATAGCCCCTGCAGCTCATTCAATATATCACCATCTTTGGTGTGAAAAAGCTGCCCTTATTTTTTTTTATTTTTGGACCCCTTCCCCAGGGAAAGACTCAAGACTACTATATTTACCTCATCTATGCACCTATGATTTTATATACCTCTACCAGGTGACATTTCAGCCTGTTATGCTCCAGTATCAAATATCATAGAATCCCCAGTCTTTCTTTATAACTCAAGCCCTCCAGTCCCAGAAAAGATCTTCTGAATCTTTTCTGCACCTTTTCCATAAAGTTACATCCTCTCGATAGCAGGGTGACTAGAACAGCACCTGAATCTCCAAATGTGGCCTTACCAGCTGTAAAATTACATCCCAATGCCAGTACTCACTGCCCTGACCCATGAAGACAAGCATGCCAAAAGCCTTCTTTACTATCCTGTCTATCCGCGTTGCCATTTTCATGGAACACTGTATCAGTCGATATTCCTCGATCTCCATTCTACAAATCTCCAGAACCATCCAGTTACTGTGCATGTTCTCCAGAACCATCCAGTTACTATGTATGTTCTCCAGGACCATCCAGTTACTGTGCATGTTCTCCAGAACCATCCAGTTACTGTGCATGTTCTCCAGGACCATTCAGTTACTGTGCATGTTCTCCAGGACCATTCAGTTACTGTGCATGTTCTCCAGGACCATCTAGTCACTGTGCATATTCTCCAGGACCATTCAATTACTGTGCATGTTCTCCAGGACCACCCAGTTACTGTGCATGTTCTCCAGAACCATCCAGTTACTGTGCTTGTTCTCCAGGCCCATCCAGTTACTGTGTATGTTCTCCAGAACCATCCAGTTACTGTGCATGTTCTCCAGGACCATCCAGTTACTGTGCATGTTCTCCAGGACCATCCAGTTACTGTGCGTGTTCTCCAGAACTATCCAGTTACTGTGCATTTTCTCCAGGACCATCCAGTTACTGTGCATGTTCTCCAGGACCATCCAGTTACTGTGCATGTTCTCCAGGACCATTCAGTTACTGTGCCTGTTCTGAAAGAGTAAAATGCAACACCTTGCACTTATGCAAATTAAACCTACTAACTCCCATAACTAACTCAATTATACTTCTTCACACCTAGTCCCCTGGATGGATTCTATTACTTTCTCTCAAATTCTCCATGCCAGTCATATCTGTTCCCAAGATGAGGTCTTCCAGTCCAGATCATCCGAGATGTCTAGGCTCATTTTGAGAAGGAGAACCCAACAGTGCCTTAAGAATTCCTGCAAAAGACTGAGGTCTTTGTAATATCTGTCACTGAGGCTGACATAAGAACTTCATACAAGAGGGTGAACCTTCACAAGGCATCAGGCCCTGATGCCATACCTGGCAGGGTACTTAAAATCTGTGCCAACCAACTAGCTGGAGTGTTCACAGACATTTTCAATCTCTCTTTGCTGCAGTCAGAGTTTCCCATCTGCTTCAAAAGGACATCAATCATCCCAGTACCCAACAAAAATAGTGTAATCAGCCTCAATGACTATCGTCCAATAGCTCTAACATCTACTGCAGGGGTCCCCAAACCTTTTAGACCATCAATCCCTTCAGGGACAATGTGATCCCTCATTGACCCCCAGGCATGGAAAACCATGCTGGGCAGGGGGGCTGGATGGTGGGCCATTGGCTAGGGGGGAGGGGGAGGGGGCTGGGACAGGGAGAGCACTGGGTAGGGTGGCCAGACATCTAGTTTTAGGCCGGACAGTCTGGCTTTTGAGCCCTCTGTCCAGTACTGCCAAGAGCCGGACGTTAATTTATTCCCCATTTTGGGTTGTAGGCCCTACACCCCCAAATGGAGGACAAATTAAAGGGCAGAAAAGCCACTTACCTGCTGATAAATGCAGCATCCTGCCGAGCACAGTCCATGCACAGCCGGCTGGCGCATGCTCCATGGTGAGAAATAAGATGACAACACTCGAAGTGCCAGCTGGTGCATGTACAATCAGGGGGAAGCGTGATGGTGCAGAAAGGCTCATGGGGGGTAGCGGTGGCTGTGCTGGACTGGGCAGGAGAGGTGGGGGAGGCGCTCTTTTAATTTAACCCCCCCCCCTTCTGCATTATGGACCCCCACAGTGTTATCGACTCCCTTTTGACCACCTGGATGATCAAATCAACCCTTGATGGGGGTCGACATTAGCCACTTTGGAGATCCCTAATCTACTGTGATGAAATGCTTTGAGAGGTTGGTCATGGCCAGAATTAACACATACTAAGCAAAGGACTAGACCTGCTGCAATTTGCCTATCGTCACAATCAGCAGACACATTTTCGCTGGCTTTCCACTCAGCCCTGGAGCACCTCGAAATCAGCAACTCCATACACCCCCAAATTGCTCTTCATCGACTACAGCTCAGCCTTCAACACCATTATTCTCTCAGTGCTGTTTAAGAGGTTCAAAACCCTGGGCCTCTGCACCCTCTTCTGCAACTGGATCCTTGACTTCCTCACCAGAAAACCAGAGCCAGTACGAATTGGAAACAACATCTCCTTCTGACTGACGATCAACACAGGCACACCTCAAGGATGCATGCTTAGCCCAGTGCTCTATTCATTATACTCACATGACTGTGTAGCCAGAAACAATTCCAATGCTATTGAAAAATTTACCGATGACATCACGGTTGTCGGCAAAATCACAAAAGGCAGTGAGGAAGTGGACAGGAGGGAGAGAGAGTGAAACATGATAGTCTGCAGATGCTCTGATGATAGTAAACATACACTGAAATCATGTAGTAAATCAGCCAGTCTTTTCAACATCCATAAGAAGCAAAGATATATTGCCGACATTTCAGGCCTGAGCCCTTCTTCAAGGTGTTAGATCAGCTCCTTGAGTGGAGTCACACCATCAACCTTGCACTCAATGTTAGCAAAACTAAGGAGATGATTGTGGAGTTCAGGAGAACACGATCCAGTCTTCATCAAGGTCTCAGTAGTGGAGAGGGTCAAGAACTTCAAATTCTTGGGTGTCAACATCTCTAAGGATCTGTATTGGAGCCTCCTTGTCGATACAATCACAAAGAAGACTCGCCAGCGGCTATAGAGGAGATTTGGTATGTCACCAAAGAACTACTGGTGCACCATGGAGAGCATTCTGGCTGGTGGCATCACTTTCTGGTATGGAGGCGCCAAATCTCAGGACAAGAATAAACTCCAGAGGGTTGTTAACTTGGCCTGCGACCTCACAGGCACCTGAATTCACTCCATCGAGGACATCTACATGAGGCAGTGTCTTAAGAAAGCAGCCTCTATCTTCAAGGACCCCATCACCCAGGCCATGCCCTGTTCACTCTGCTACCATCAGGAAAAAGGTACAGAAGCCTGAAGACAACCACTCAGTGGCACAAGGACAGCTTCTTCCCCGCTGCCATCAGATTCCTGAATGATCGATGAACCAAAGACACTGCCTCACTTTGACTTTTTGTGCACTATTTTTATTTATTGTTGTAAGGTGGTTTATATGAATGTTCGCACTGTGACGCTGCCGCAAAACAACAAATTTCGTGACCTGTTCATGACAATAAATTCTGAATCTGATTCTGAAATGTACTCTTTCTTCCAAAAATATGACTTCTCCTCCATCAACATCTACACAGCCCTTTCCCACATTTCCTGCTCATCTTCTCTGGACCTCTCTGCCCTCAAACACAATAAAAATAAGGTTCCCCTTGTCCTCACTTTCCACCCAACCAGCTTCCACATCCAACACATGAATTATTCCCCTCCATTTCTGCTACCTACTACATGATCCCACCACTGGACACATATTCCCCTTCCCTCCCCTCTCTGCCTTCCTCAGGGACCACACCTTCTGTGATTATCTCATCCACTTACCCCGTCCCATTAATCAAGCCCTTGGCATCTTCCCCTGCACCCATAGGAAATGCCACGCTTCTGCCCACACATCCTCGCTCACTATGGTACGTGGCTCCAAACAGTGGCTTCCAAGTGAAGCATCTGCAGGAATCATCGAGTGCATCTGGTACCCCCATTGTGGCCTTCATTACATTCGAGAGATTGGATGCAGACTGCGAGATTGCTTCACTGAGCACCTTTACTCTGTCCACATCAGTGACGGGGATCTCCCAGTGGCTCACCATTTCAATTCTGTGCCCAACTCCCACGGTGACTTGTCATCATGTACTGTCCAGCCAAGATTACCCCTAATTTTCATAATTTCCTGTCTGGACACTCTCCAAAAGGATGGCATTGACTTCATTTTCTCTGGTTTCTGCTACCCCCCTCCCCACTTCCCGTTCTCCCTCTCTTCCCCATCCCTCTGTCTTTTCTTCCAGCTCTTCTCCCCCTACCCTCTCTACAAAGCCACTCCCACCCCATTTGCTGCTGTGCCCTCCCTCCCTTATCCACATCTGTGGGACTGTGCCCCTCTCCCCCACCATTTTGTTTGGGCGTCTGCCTACATTTTGCTCAAGCCTTGATGAAGGGCTTTGCTACATAAAGTACTCTGTTTGACCTGCTGAGTTTCTCCAGCATTGTGTTTTTACTGACCATTTGTCCAGTTGATCAAGATTCCTTTGTAGTTTTAAATATACAATATCACCAATTTTAGTGTCACCCACATTAACTTACTAACCATATACAGCCGTTGTTATACCCACGCTCCTGTTCGGCTCCGAATCATGGGTCCTCTACCGGCATCACCTATGGCTCCTAGAACGCTTCCACCAGCGTTGTCTCCGCTCCATCCTCAACATTCATTGGAGCGCTTTCATCCCTAACGTCGAAGTATTCGAGATGGCAGAGGTCGACAGCATCGAGTCCATGCTGATGAAGATCCAGCTGCGCTGGGTGGGTCACGTCTCCAGAATGGAGGACCATCGCCTTCCCAAGATCGTGTTATATGGCGAGCTCTCCACTGGCCACCGTGACAGAGGTGCACCAAAGAAAAGGTACAAGGACTGCCAAAAGAAATCTCTTGGTGCCTGCCACATTGACCACCGCCAGTGGGCTAATATTGCCTCAAACCGTGCATCTAAGCACCTCACAGTTCGGCGGGCAGCAACCTCCTTTGAAGAAGACCGCAGAGCCCACCTCACTGACAAAAGACAAAGGAGGAAAAACCCAACACCCAACCCCAACCCACCAATTTTCCCCTGCAACCGCTGCAACCGTGCCTGCCTGTCCCGCATCGGACTTGTCAGTCACTAACGAACCTGCAGCTGACGTGGACATTTACCCCTCCATAAATCTTCGTCCGCGAAGCCAAGCCAAAGAAAGAATATTTTGGAGGGTGGGAGGAAACCACAGCACCTGGGGAAAACCCACATGAATCATGGAAAAAACAAAAATTCTTTGCAGATAAGGCTGGACTTGAACCCAGGTCACTGATGCTGTAATAGTGTTGCCATGTTATTGGTTGCCTCAGTAACTCTGCTGCCATGTTTAGCTAATACACTCGCAGAATTTACTAGAATTCTTACCTTACCTGCCAAAGGTATCTTACAGCCCCTTTTTGCCCTCCTGTTTTCTCACTTGCCCATACTCCTCAATTAGAACACCAGCTATTTAATACCTCCTTTTTTCTTGACCAGAGTTTCAGTATATCTGGTTATCCAGGGTTACCTACTCCTACCAGCTTTACCCTTCACTCTAATGAAGCTCCTGACCCCTCCCTACCTCACTTTTAAAATCTTCTCACTCGCCAGATGCCTTTTTAATTGTAAACAGCCACTACCAGATTTCAGATTTATTCTCAGAATGCATACATGGCATCACATTCACCTTGAGATTCTTTTTCCTGAGGGTGCAGGAGAATTATTGTACTCAATGTACACATATAAACACATACAAAATGTAAACAAACTACAATACAGAGAGAAAATCAAATCAATGAAGTGCAATAATAAGAGTCCTTAAACGAATCTATGAGTTTGTCATTGAGGAGTCTGATGGTAGAGAGGTAGCAGCAGTTCCTGAACCTGGTGGTGTGAGACTTGTGGTACCTATCCCCTTTCCTGATGGTAGCAGCGAGAACATAGCATGTGCTCGATGATAACATAACATAACATAACAATTTACAGCACGGAAACAGGCCATTAGGCCCTTCTACTCCGCACCGAACCAAACACCCCTCTCTAGTCCCACCTCCCTGCACAATGCCCATAACCCTCCATCTTCTTCTCATCCATAGACCTGTCCAACCTTTTCTTAAATAATACAATTGACTCCGCTACCACTATTTCTCCCGGAAGCTCATTCCACACGGCTACCACTCTCTGAGTAAAGAAGTTACCCCCCTCATGTTACCTCTAAACCTCTGCCCCTTAATTCTTAACTCATGTCCTCTTGTTTTAACCTTTCCTCCTCTTAACGGAAATAGTCTATCCACATCCACTCTGTCTATCCCTTTTATAATCTTAAATACTTCTATCAAATCCCCTCTCAACCTTCTACGCTCCAAAGAATAAAGACCTAATCTGTCCAATCTCTCCCTATACTCTAGATGCGTAAACCCAGGTAACATTTTGGTAAACCTTCTCTGCACTCTCTCCACTCTGTTTATATCCTTCCTATAATTAGGCGACCAGAACTGCACACAGAACTCCAAATTAGGCCGCACCAACGTCTTATACAGTCTCAACATCACCTCCCAACTCCTATATTCCATGCAATGATTGATAAAGGCCAGCATACTAAAAGCCTTCTTCACCTTGATGATTGCTGCTGCTCTCCGAAGGCAGTGTTGCATGTTGATGTTCTCGATGGTGGGGAGAGTTCATGATCAGCATGTATCCACTACCTTTTACAGGGCTTTAAGCTCAGGGCTATTGGCGTCCCCATACCACACTCCAGACTTCTGTAGAAATTTGCCAACCAACCATCCTCTGCAAGGTCCTGTCTAACAGCGTGAGAAATGGCCTGACCGCAAATCAGGCCTTGCCCCAATTTGGGACTGAACGTGTGGACCAATCCTCTCCTTCTCCATAACTACTGTGTAACTAATAGAACTATCACTGGTCCCAAACTGTTCCCTCACTGACAAGTCACTTGCCCTGCCTCATTTCCAAAGAAGAGAGTACAATATTGCCAATGCTAGAAAATTGAATTGGAACGAAAATGCTGAAGTATTCAACATGCCCAGAGGGAATGAAACTCTGTAATGTAACATTTTTTATCTACCAAATATAGACAACAGATCTCGTAGCATCACTTTGATGAGGATGAATTTAAATCTTGCCACCGGGCAGGTGCAAGTGGAGTCACCATCACAGTCTTTATCATCTAGCCACACAATCTAATGCTAGTCAAAGAAAATTAAAGAATGGCATTGAATTTAATGTGAAAATATTCATTATCTTCCTCATTTCACCACACCTTCAAAGGAATGGAACGTTCTCCCTTGAAGAGCCCACCTCCAGCTCTACCCGCAGATAAATGTTCCAATGACTGGGTGCAAAACATTGAAGTATTAGCTGCTTTTCATCCTCCTAGTTTGAACAAATAAAATTAGTCACAAGCTTACATGTCCTTGAATACTACTAATCAATACATTGGAGATTAAATTGTAATGCGGTTTAAAAGTAATCAATCTATCGAAGAGTTTGCACGGTACTCCTTATCTACAGTGGGGGAAAACCATCCGTGCCTGATTAAACCCTCAATGCAAAATAATCTGATAAACCACATGGGACAAAGCATTTCAACCAATATTATCACAAGCAATTTGATACATGAGCTGGCCTATTTGGTAAGATCCAATGCCAAATATTTTTCTACAAGGCAAGATCAGTAATGACACCTGACATTTTTACAATTTAACTTTAAGAGGTCGATGTGGTCCTTCCACGGCTGGTGCAACGTCTTTACAGCACCAGCGATTGGGACCAGATCTGGGTTCGAATCCTATTCAGTCTGTAAGGAGTTTGTATGTTCTCCCCGTGTCTGCATATGTTTACTCTGGGGGCTCCAAATTCCTCTCACCCTTCAAAAACTTACCGGGTGTAGGTTAATGGAATGTAAATTGGACGGCACAGACTTGTAAGGCTGAATTGGGCTGTTACAGTGCTGTATGTCTAAACTAAATTAAAACTATTTTAAATTGATTGTACTATGTTACTGAGAACATTTTGTTTGCCAATTATTGAGCGGCATGGTCAGAGTAGCGGTTGGTGCAATTCTATTACAGTGCTAGAGATGTGCTGTCTGCCAGGAGTTTGTATGTTCTACCCTTGTCTGCGTGGATTTCCTCCAACCCTTCCAAATTTATGGGGGCTGTAGGTTAATTGGGTAGCACAGATTCATGGGCCAGAAGGTTCGATGTGTTGAAAAAAATATATACAGGTACATCATGTTTTATCTGAAACCCTTGGGACCAGACACTTTTCAGAATTTGGATAATCGAATAAAAGTAACAGCAGTACATTAAGTAATTGCGCTGATTTCAGCTATGAGCCGAACAAAGACACACTCCAACTAGAAGGGACTCTGGACGGGGGGAGCGGGGGAGTCCAGTGGCGCTGGACAGAGGGTGGTAAATGAAGTGAGATAAAGTTCTTCATGGAATTTTCTAGCTTGTTTCATGACAGTGGTCAGTGGTAGACGTTCACTTCTTTGTTGTTGAACCCACTCGATCAGCACACGGTCAAGATCTGCATTTTTTGCCCTATACAATGTTTTCCTCATTTTCGTTAGTTTCTAGTTTATCACTGTCACTGTAAAACTTCAACAACCTTCCTTTCTGCTTCTTTAAATCAGATATGGTGGCAGTTCCCACACCACAGTTTTCAGTCAGATGCCACAAAGATGCACCTTACTTCTCAGTTACCCATGGAGGACTCTGCAGCTCTTTTTGACATTTTCACACTCTTCAAAGTCCATGAGCAGCAGAGGCATGTCTGACTGGTAGGATCACTGAGACATGGCGATGGATAGGGGTGGGTCATATTTGGCGCCAAAAGCCAGCTTTGGTGTACAGACGACATCCATGAAAAAACTGTTTGGTTTTTGGAGGTTTCAGTTTTCAGAATTTCAGATAAATGATTATATACCTGTACTGGGCTTACATTTGAATGCAGGTGCTGAGTAAGTAATGCCTTCAGCTTTACACTACTGAAATGCCATAACAACCATTTTTGAGGACACTGTATGTCAATTCAGAACTTGAACCAGCCACTTCCAGTCATGGGTCATCCATGCACCCTGACATAATTAGCCTATCACACATGCAGAGGATGACATCCTTTCAGGGAACTGGAACCACTTTGCTCTCAAGGTAGGCATCAGTTGGACACACATGGACAAATCAGGTCATAATATTTTCAGGAAAAGGAATAGTGGTGGCCCTACTGGCCTCTTGTATCGGCTCAACCATTCATGGCTGACCTCAGCACCACTTTCCTGTGCTAACCCCTTATTCCTTGCCCTTACTACATCAAATCTGTCACTATCTTCCCTTTTAAGATAAACTGCTTTGTACATCACTTACTACATCACACACCAAGAACCAACAAACCAATCCCAAGGCCTTCCTCCACAATGATAGTTACCTGTGGATCTTCAATGCTCTCCTGATCTGCCAAACTCTCCCAATTTGCCATACCTCCTATCGTGCAGCATTGTCACGCTAACCATTGACATAGCTTTCGCCATCGATTCTTCCTGAAGTACTGAATATTTACAGCTCCGCTATGCCTTGATTTCAGATCAACAGTATGTGCAGTGTTTGAATCTCACAGTTCCAGTCCATTTTTCCCCTCTCAATTCTGATTCTTTTTCTCCAGGAAAGATCTGCTGTGATAAATAAAACTTTACCACTCTCTCCCAACTGGCATCTCAGCCTGTGCTAATCAGTCTGTCTCTTGGTCTCCACTCCCACAATTTCTAGATCCAAGCCCCTTTCTGATATTGCAAGTATTTCTCCTGATCAAATGAAATAGCCCATGACTGCATGCAGAAAGACCAAGACAACATCCAGGCCAACGCTGATAGAGGCAAATTCAAGTCTATTGTCATCTGACTGCACATATGCCATCAGATGCAAGAGCATATCCCAGACCATAGCACATCCACACAGAATACACAACACACAAACGATATATATACATAGCGAACCAAAATAAATACATATAAAAATAATTGATGTGTTTCAAGGATTGTTCAACAGTCTTGCCGCCTGTGAAAGAAACTGTTTCCCAGCCTGGCAACCCAAGTTTTTATGCTCCTTGAAGGTAGTGTCTCAAAAATACTGAGAGCTGGAAGGTAATTGTCTGCAATGAAACTCTGTGTCCTCTTTTATCATCGCTCGCTGTAGATGTTGTCAATGGAGGGAAGGGAGATTCCTGTGATCTTCTCAGCATTTTTAATCACCCTCCATACTGACCTCCAATCTGATGCTTTGCAGCTATCTTATGATGCAGCCAGCCAGGAGACTCAATTGTGCTCCTGTAGGATGTGGTCAACATGGGGGCTGTTAGCCTTGTCCTCCTCAACCTCCTTAGGATGTCGGCACTACTGCCCCTTCCTGAATAACGAGGAAGTGTTGTGCAAGTAACCTTCCCGTTGTTTAAGTGCCAGGCAGTGACCATTTCAAACTATCACCATCCACGCTAGTATCAACAAATTAATTAGAAAGAGAGTAAGTCAGGTGACACCCAACCTGATTGTGTACAATTAAATAATGTCAAGAAATAATCCATTTACAGAACAGAAAATTTTCTTTAGAATTTCAGGAACAGTGGATTATTTTTGGAATGCAAAACCCATTGTTATTAATAATTTCACAAATGTCAATGTATTAAAGCAACAACTGTAAGGAATAATCATAACTCTGGAATTTGAAATAAGAATAACTATGATCATGTAACTCGATTCTCATAGAAAAAACGAGACCAACATTTTTATCTGCTGCAGAATTTTTCCTGGATGCTACATGACCTGCTGAGTTTCTCCAGCACTTTTGTGTTTCTGCTGTATTTCCAAATGACCTTGTCCATCAGCCTACTCAGGGTGCCTTGGGATAACACAAGAATCCTGAGTAGGCTGATAAGACTATTGGACAAGGTACCATTATTTTCATTTTTATCTTGTTTAATGCAGGATAAAAATGAAAATAAAGGTACCGTATATTTCGGCGTATAAGTCGACTGGCCTGTCAACCCCCATTTTTCAGCCTAATTTAAGTGTTTTATGGAATATCCACCGTATAAATCGACTTATATGCCAAAATATATGGTAATTATCTTTTACATGCAAACTTAAATATTAAAATACCTATAGGAACAATGAATGACAACTTCAACAGTTTCCCCTCATAGCCTGTGAGATAGAGTGGCTTTGAAGGCCTATATATCAGATCATTAAGAATTTACTATGTTACATACACTTTAAACATTTTTTTAAGATGGATTCGTATTTGAATTCTGAAATGCTCACATTCAGATACAAAACAGACGTGACAGCTGAACCTGAGCATCAAAAAGACCCTAAAAGCAATCAACAAGACAAAGACTTGCCTTCCATTACAATCTATATTGTGATAATGGACACATCCTTCACTCGATGAAGTCAGGGCCCAACTCTGGCTCAATGAGAAATGTGGATGGGCAAGCCTAAAGATGAGGTGCCAACATGATGGAATTGAAGATCACTAATGTTAAATAGCAGCATATCCATTCAATCATTAGAGCGAACCATTCCCACAAAGAGCAGATCAACTCAAAGCCCTTAAGTGGTACCACAAGAAGCCATGAATGGTAGTGGTCAAATCAATAAATAAAAAGTTACGTAAATACAAACTACATCTCCATCTTCCACCGTTGCAGAGTTCAGAATGAAGCATCTGCAAACATCTTCTGGCCCACAGGCCAAGTTGATGATCCAGCTCAGCCTCCTCTCAAGGACCACGCTATTGTGCAGTCTGCTCTATAAACTGCAGAGAGGACTGAATGAAGCAAAGTTATGATGAGCAAAAGCAATTTGGATATAATATGAAAACCTGCACTCCAAAACTAACCTTTTTTCCAGTCCAAAATTGTTAAAATATTGGTGCCTACCGGATGTTGGTCACAGCCAAAGAACTAAAATTAGGACAAATCCAATCAGGTTCATGACAATCCCATCAATTAAACATCAGCAACATGATGGAGGAGGTCATCTTCACTGCACTCAGGAGGTATTTGCTCATCAATAATCATTTCACTTATATTCGCTTTGGATTCTGCCATAACCATTCAGTTCAACGTCATTATGCTCCATATGTGGACACAAGAGCAGGGTTCAAAAGGTGAAATGACAATATCAAATTCTACTTCCAAAAGCCTCACTAAAACTGAATAAACTCTTCTCCAAAAGAGGAAATGGTTGGAGATCCATTATCAGTTGCAGTTGATCATGAAGTTTATTTCCCCAGCCATATGTACAACCTCTACAATCTCATGTGAACGTAATGAACATTGTGTGTACCCATATCATTGTCTGACCATGTTATCAGACAATACTCTGAGCGGACCCCAATATCATTTAGAATATTTTTCATTTTTGCCAAATCCTCACTTCCTCCAATTTATTGACTTGAAAGTCCTATGACCTCCTCAGCAGCATGTTTCTGGGAATGAGATGACTCCCCACCCAAAAGTAGGCACAGCTAAGACTTTACATCACACCAAATGGTGTTACGTCAGGGGCACTCATGTTGTGCCTGTTACTGCAGTGGAATGGAGACAGATGTCCACCTCTTTGCAGAATGTGGATTTGCTCAGAGTGCGTGGAGAACTGTGTGCCACAGTTCCTCCTCAGCAGCAGTGTGACAAGGGTGTTCCTAGAACCACATACAGAGACAGACATTCAGACCTGCTAGAAGATCATCAACTCGGTGAAAGATGCCCTTTGGTCTGCCTGAAACCTGTTGGTCTTCCAGCACATGGAGATGTTGGTGAGGGAATGCTGCTGACTGACACATTCCAGGCTGTAGTAGTATGTGCTGAGGGACACACTGAGGCTTGGGGCAGCTAATGTGAGGGCACTGTGGGCAAGTCTAAAGTCTTTCCATTACCAGGCACTAAGGGACTGAGAGAAGTCCTTCAAACAACAGTGGGGGAGGGGGGGAGTAATGACAAGATGCCACAGTGGTGGGAATGGTGTAAATAGAGAATGAATGTAACAATGTACATTGATAGAAATGTATTGATATGACACTAAGGATGTGAAAAGACTTTGAATGTTTTTTTTTAAACAATTTATGGTGAAATTTATTTTGGGAGGAGGGGGCAATTCATGCCAAGGATCAGCAAGAGGTGTAGACTCTGCCAGAGAGATAGTCTGTCAAATTCACAATGTTCTCGAGACTCGTTGGTGATGGATGTGCAGCATTCTGAATGGAAGAGACAGGTGAATGTCAGATCAAGTAATCCAGCCTGATTAAATTTTAAATCATTTTGTGCTTTATCAGTTTTGGGCACACCATGCCTGTATCCATCTCATCATTGAATTTTAAATGTTTACTGAATTACAAATTATGGTGAATTTCAAATATTAAAATCAAATAATTTTTCTTCCTTCCCATGGCACAAATTTACAACTGTTTTTCTTTGACTGCCCCATGGTTCTTTTATGGCAAAAGAAACATCAACACCTTGAAGAGTTTCTGAGTCAGGCGACTGTATTTCCAGAAGTAAAAACACAAAATGCTGGAGAAATTCAGCAGGTCTACACTCAATTACTGTCTGACCTACTTTCACTTCAACCATGGTGTCCAAAGAGTTTTGCATATTTCCAGAAGTTTTCTTTGTCCAAGATGTCATACCCATTATTTTCCTGAACAAGTAACAGGTGCAGTGAGAGAAGTGAAAACACAATGCTGGAGAAATTCAGCTGGTCAAACTGTAGGAAAAATGAAAATTCCAGAACAATCCACCCTACTCACTCTCCACCCTCCAGAGTCTTGAAGCCATCAACTCAGAGGTTATGTTTCTTCAACTTCACCTTTCTTCTTGACAGATAGTTGGGTAAAAAGTTAGGGACCACAGAAACATGCCCATGACTGCCACTGGTGAATCTGTGGCTGCAAGGGCAGGTGAGTGCATTTACTGGCTGAATCTGATGATGCTTCTTTTCAGAAAAAAAGGACCAGGATTTCAGCAGCCAAAATGAGACACAGTGGACTGAAGATGCTAGAATCTGGAGCAAAAAACAAACTGCAGGAGGAACTTAGCAGGCTGCACAGAATCCCTGGAAGCCGATAACATCTTAGGCCGTGACTCTATATTAGAGCACACCAATTGGAAGGTTAGTTGGCCTCTGTAAACTGTTTCCAACGTATTAATTGCTAAGAAATATTCTTAACAGTGTGGAAGAAGAGGGACTTTGGGGTTCAAATCCATTGACCAGTGGTTCTCAACCTTTTTCTTTCCACTCACAGACCACTTTAAGTAATCCCTATGCCATTGGTGCTCTGTGATTAGTAACGAATAGCTTAAGGTGGGATGTGAGTGGGAAGAAAAAGGTTGAGAACCATTGAGTTAGACCCTCAAGGTTGCTGCGCAATTAGATAGGATAGTTAAAAAGGCTTATGGTATGCTGGGGATTTATTAGTTAGGGGATTGAATTTAGAATATTGCAGCTCTGTAAAATTCTAGTTAGACCACACTTGGAATATTGTATTCAGTTCTGGTTGCCTCATTACAGGAAAGTTGCAGAAGCTTTGGAGAGGGTACAAAAGAGATTTACCAGGATGTTACCTGGATTGGAGAATGTGTCTAATGAGGCAATGTTAACAGAGCTCGGGCTTTGCTCTTTGGAGCGTAGAAGGATGAGAGGTAACATAACAGAGCCAGCACCCTTTTCCCAGGGCAACAGCAGCAAATATTAGTGGACATCTGTATAGGGTGTGGGGAAGGAAGTTTAGGAGGAACATAAGGGTTAAGTTATTTTTACATAGTGAGTCACGGGTGCCTAGTCTGCATTGCCAGGGTGGTGGTGGTGGAGGCTTGTACAATAGGGACATTTTAAAGACTCTTCGACAGGCACATGAAATTAAAGAAAAAAGAAGGTAATGGGTGTGAGGTGGAGAAGGTTTAGATTGTTGTTGAGTAGGTTTACATAGGTTGGCACAACATTTGGGCCAAAGGGCCATGTACTGTGCAGTATTGATCCATGAGTGGTAAAATATGGCAAGGAAATTCACAGGCAAGCAACAATACAAAATGGGATTGGTTTAGTGGGTTGCTCGATTATTGGCATCGTCTTGGTGGGACAATGAACCTATTTCCGCATATATGACTTTACAATGCAAGCTGGATGTGGCCTGATGGCCAAATATTGTCCAAAATAAATAAAAGATGAAGCATGCTGGAACTCAATAACTGGACTGCCTGCAAACCTTCATGTCAGACCGTCATGGCAGACACTCGCCCCCAGACTTGGAAAATTTATTGCTCCTCTTCATGAAGGGCTCAGGCTTGTATCATTGGTTTAATATCTTTGGCTCCTATGGACGCTGCAGGACCTCCTGAGTTTCTCCAGCACTTTTCTGAATTCACTACAATCACATGTGTTTGTTTCACTTGTCTCTTCATTGTGAGATTTCTTTGCAGCAGTTTCTGGCAGCTTACAAGCAGCTTCTCAAGAACTGTTAAGCATGAGCAATAAATGTCTGTCTATCATAATGGATTGCTCTGAGACGTTGATTATTGAGCAAATTAAAGAAAGATAACGACCTATTTCAATTCACCCCCCCCCCCCCACCACAACAGGCCATCAGTAGATGCTATCTCACTGGCCCTCCTCTCTGTGTTACATCACCCACCTTCATGAATGGCTCTGAGCCAAAATATTGGCAATTCCTTTGCTATATACAGTATTCTATTGTTCACTGAATATAGCTCGGCATTTAATGTCAAAATACCGGTCAAACTAATAATCAAACACTTTGTCCAACTCTCTGCAACTGGATCCTTGACTTACTCATCAGCAGACACTAATCAGTGCAGATTGGCAACATCATTCCTCCTCGCTCTCCATCAACACAGACACCCCAAAGCTGCTTGTTTAGTCCCCTTCTCTATTCGATCTACATTCAAAATCGCATAGCCAAATTCGGTTCCAACTCCATCTATAATTTTGATGACAACACCATCGTTGTTGGCCGAATAATGGGTAATGCTGAGTCAGAACAAATGATTCAGATTGAGAATCTGGTTGTGTGGTGCCAGGACAACAGCTAGACCAAGGAGACTATTGTGCATTTTGGGAAGGAGGCGCTAAGAGGCTACACATTGGTAGGGCAATGGTGGAAATAGTTTCTGGGTTTCCATACATTGGAGGGCATCTCCTGGAGCTAAGAAATCAAGGCAAGCATGAAAAGGGGCTCTATTTTCTTGAGAGACTGAGAAGATTCAGCATATCTTCTAGTATTCCATCAAATTTATGCAGGTGCACTGTGGAAAGTATCCTGACTGGTTGTATGCCAGCTTGGTTTGGAAACTCGAGTGCCCTGGAATGCAAGCAAGTGGCAAACCAGCTAAGTCTACTACAGACAGTGTCTTCCCATCCATTAAACACATCTATATGGAGTGCTGCCTCATACACTCTTCTCGTGGTTAGCTTCAGGCAGAAGGTGCAGAAACCACAAGTCTGACAGTTCTAGGGTCCAGAACAATTTTTATCCAACTGTCTTCAAGCACTTGAACCTCCCCATAATACCCAAACAATAACACTATTCCAGAACCACGAAGATCTGTCTGTACTGTTATAACATAAATTTTTATGCACTTACTGCAACTATGAATATTTATTGTTTTATATTGATTATCCTTTCTTTTGTTGTGTGGTCATTTTAGTTCTAGTTATTAGTGTATTTCACAAACCTATGTGGCTGCAACAAGCAAGAATTTCAGTGCCTCTATTCATTGTACTTATGTATTGGAACCATAGAATATTACAGCACAGAAACAGGCCCTTCTAGACTGTGCTGAACTATTTTTCTGCCCAGTCCCACTGACCTACACCCAGTTCATAGCCCTCCATATCTCTCTCATTCATGTACCTGTCCAAATTCATCTTAAATGTTATTCACCACTTCAGCTGAAAGCTTGTTCCACACTGCCACCACTCTCTGTGAGTTCCACCTCATGTCCCCACTAAACTTTTCCCCTTTCATCCTTAACTCGTGTCCTCTGGTTTACATCTCACCTACCCTTAGTGAAACAGATCTACCTACATTTGTCCTGACTATACACTTCAAAGAGTTAAATTTCCCTTCGTTCTTCTACACTCCAGGGGGAAAAAAAACCTATCCTGTTTAATCTTTTCCTGTAACTCATCTCCCTGTCTGGGCAACATCCTAGTAAATCTTCTCTGCACTCTTTCTATCTTATTGATATCTTTTCCTGTAGTTAGGTGACTAAAACTGAACAGAATACTCCAAATATGGCCTCAACAATGTCTTTAACATAGCATCCCAATTCCAATACACAAAACTTTGATTCATGAAAGCTAATATGTCTAAAGAGGTCTTTACAATCCTATTTACCTATGATGCCACTTTCAGCAAAGTATTTATCTATATTCCCAGATCCCTTTGTTCTACTACACTACTTAGTGCCCGACCATTTAGCATGTATGTCCTTTCTTGGTTTGTCCTTCCAAAATGTAACACCTCACACTTGTCTCCATTCAAATCCCTCTGCCATTTTTTTAGTCTATTTTTACAGCTGGTCCAGATCCCTCTGCAAACTTTGAAAACCCTCCTCACTGTCCACAACACCTGCAATCTTAGTGTCATCTGCAAACTTGCTGATCCAATTTACCACATTATCCTGCAGATAACTGATAAAGACAACAAACAACAATGATCTCAGCATCGATCCCTCAGGCCACCACTCGTCTGAGAAGCAATTATCCACCACCACTCTCTGGTTTCTCCAGCATAACCAATATCCAATCCAGTTTACTACATCACCATGAATACCGAGCGTCTGAACCTTCCTGACTGGGATCTTGTCAAAGGCCTTACTAAAGTCCATGTGGACAACATCCACGCCTTTCCTTCATCAACTTTCCTGGTAACATTCTTGAAAAACTCTGTCAGATTGGTTAAACATGATCTATCACACACAAAATCATGTTGACTAACCCTAATCATTCCATGGCTATCCACATATTTGTATATTCGATCTCTTAGAATTCCTTCCAATAATTTACCTACCACTGACGTCAGACTCACCGGCCTATAATTTCCAGGGTTATTTTTTGAACCTTTTTTTAAACACATGAACAACATGAGCTACCCTCCAATAAAAATTAAACAATCATTTTCATATATTATGCAAATGAATATTAAAAAAAACTCTGCTAGTACGTAATTTATTGAGAGCAAGGTGATCCCTATAATTCAGGTTATTATGGGGTCGTGGTGAACTGGTACACATTTTTGAATTTAGTGGCAATTTACCCTGAGAGACCTCTTCCTCAAATACAAGTGATGGCTCCTTCCTAATGCTACTCTTCCATTAAGGTTAAGGAGGAACATCATCAGACTAATTTTTTTCTTTGTGTTTTATCTAATTCCTTATGTGTTTTAGGTACAAGAGCAGTAAGCATTTCACTGGGGTACTTTCATAAAACTATGCTCCCAGCATGGAACTTTTGTCAGCAGACAAAAGCATTCACTGACAATGACCATCAATGCAATGGCAGCACCTGAATCTTTCTTCCAAATTCCATCCCTGAAAGAAAACTGCCCTCAGAACAGTGATAACTGAATTATAAGGAAAACACCAGGTACCTAAATCTACAAATTTATTTTTCACATGTCTGTTCTTGGGTTTAGGGTGCCCATTTAATGTCCATTCCAATGCCCCTGAGTTGAGTGGAGAAGAAGGTAAGAGACAATCACCTCTACAGGTCTAAAGTTACACAGCGGCCAGACCTGATAAGAATGACAAATTTCCTTTCCCTTCCAAAGGAATGGACTAGTCGGGTCTTCAGAATAATTAACTAATTTCATTACTCAGAACGGCTATTTTTAATTTCAAATGTATTTAATTGCTTGATTAATGAGAAATCTGATGAGATTCAAACACATGTCTCTGGATCAATGGTCCAGGTCTCTTGGATACTACTCAGAAAAGGAAATACAATGCGATTGTAAGGCCATAAAAGAAAACAACAAGTAAGGTACTCAAGAGGCTGAATTCCCAATTTGGATACATTTCAAAGTATGATTTTGTTAGATTATCCTTTATACTCGATAAATTTTCTACATGAGAAAAATATTGTCTCCTAACTTCCCATTTAAGCTTCTGTTATTTTTGCTCTTTTGTACATTGTGCTCTTTCACAAAAGAAACAAAGAGATATATTTGATAATGTGATCATTCAAAGCATTAAAAACTTGTAATGCATTTCAGATCAATTCAGTCTTAATTACAATAATGCTTACATTTCACAGGTTGTGCACGTGATAAATTTGAACAAAAATTGACTGATTTAATGTACTTATAGCTCTCTATTTTCAAACATAGATCAGCTGAAACCATTGATCAAACAAGGAGCAATTTGATCCTGTCTTTAACCAAGAGAGACTTTGGACTCTTAGCGAAATGAAAAAATAAAGTGGTGACATGAGGGAGTGATAATGTCTCGCCAAAGGCATCTGTTGTAAAACAAATCACTGAGCTGTTCAATCAACTGTATCAATGCTCTATCAGTCCCTGTGTTCCAAACAAATCAGAACACAAGGCAGCAAAGATTTGGGTCAATAAGCTTAGGCGATTTACACATAACTCCTCGAGCAAGGTAGAAACAAAGTCATATTGGCTTTTTTTTCCCTCGGTTTTGTGCATCCAGCTTCCGTCAGTCCGGAGAACTCCAAATGTCAATAATATGCTCTACAGCTAAGATCATTTAAAGAGCTCAAATTCATAATCCTCACAAAAAAATGTACAGTGGCTTTGTGGATTTTGATTTTAAACAACACAAAGGCAAAGTGATCAAGGTACAGGCATTGAGTATTGATGGGTCAAAAGGAATTCACACATTGGTATGGGATCTAGCACTGCTGCAGAAAGACAGACTATTGACTAAAAAGGTTTGAAGGCCAGACAAAAACTAGTGCCTGATTAGAAAATGTATGACACAAGCTATTGAAAGGTATCAGATGAAGAACCTGCAGCAAGGATACTGGAAAAGCTTAATTACTCTCAAAATGTAACAAAAAGTGGAATAGGAGTCATTTCACTGTTATCATGCAGTTGTTACTGGGAACATCAAAACAATGAGGAGAGTAAATTAAATTCCAATAACTATTACAAATTGTCTGTCAGGAAACTGAATAACATACCTCACATGTGTGCATCCCAACTAAGTTTTACAAGAATATAGGGGTGTTAGCACTCTGAGGCATCAATGTTAGCTCAACGCTATCACAGCACCATCAACCCACGTTCGAATCCGGCGCTGTCTGCAGAGGTTTTCTACTAGCACTCCAGTTCCCTTCCACTCTTCAAAACATACAGGGGCTTTAGATTGATTGATGTATTTGGGTGGCATGGGTTTGTGGGATGGAAGAGCCAGTTATCTTGCTGTATGTCTAATTTAAACATTTAAACCTCTTTTATCCAGACTTCCACATGGATTACAGACTTCATATTTTGTCGTAACCTGTGGAAAGTCCTTCAGTGCTTTATTTAGGGGATCCGAATACATTGAATATTTGTTGATGGTCAATGGGAAGAAATAAAAGAGCAGCTTTTGCATCTCCTCTGAGTGTATTGGAAGAAGCTGTGAAAAGGGAGTGAATACTCGTGGGGATGAGAGAATGGACCAAAGTGTTGCAGGTGGAACTGTCCCGTTGTTATGCTAAAAGGGGAGCCAGTGTGGAATGTGTGACTGGTGGTGGCAACACACTGGAGTCAGAACCATTGAACATGATGATAATGGAATGGGAGGCAATCTGACATATGTAGGAGGAGAGGGCTGGGAGTCAAGTTGCCGGAAATGGACGAGACACATTTGTGTGTGACATCTAGAAGGGTGATGAGTAAGACACATTTAAGGAATAAATAGATGGTATTCGCATGGAATATATCATCACAGAAGGTGGGAAAAGGTCAGGTCAAGAGAGGTCAGAGAGCCAATGGGCTTGCAATGATGGAGGTGAAAAAAGGCAAGCGAGGAAATTCAGAGATGCACCATAAGAAAGTGAGTTGGTGATGATGCTTCTCAAAATTGGATTGAATCATACTTTGCACAAAAAGTTGAGTGGTTGCACAAAGCCAATCATCTAAGCCCTAGGAGATCTCTGCAAGGGTTCCTTAGGGCAGTGCTCTTACCCACCATCTTCAGCTGCTTCAATAGAAAGCCACAAATTTGTTGATGATAACGTAATGTTCAATTCCTTTCAAAATAGCCCAGATAATGAAACAATTCATGCTCACCTGCAGCAAGACCTGGAATGATAAATGACTCAATAGAGGACACAATGTGGAAACAGCACTGAGGCATAGTGAACCAGGTTCAGGCATGAGAATGTGAAGCAGAGCAGCAATGCACTCTTTAACAGAACTTGAGTGAAATACCAATGTTAAAAAAAGAATCTCCACAACATTCAAATAGCTGTCTCTAATGTAGAACTTGTGTATTGTGTATTGCGTCCAGTTTTGGTCTCCAATTTTGAGGAAGGACATACTAGCTATAGAGGGTGTGCAGCGCAGATTTACAAGGTTAGTTCCAGGGATGGCGGGGTTGACATATGCTGAAAGGCTAGAAAAACTGGACTTGTATCCGATGGAGTTTAGAAGGATGAGGGGGGACATGATTGAGGTATACAAAATCATCAGGGGGATAGACAGGGTGAAGTCGGATTACTTGTTCCCAATGATGGGGGAGACGAGGACTAGAGGGCCTAGTTTAAGAATACAGGGTAGGCCCTTTAGGACGGAGATGAGAAAGCATTTTTTTACCCAGAGAAGTGTGAATCTGTGGAATGCTCTGCCACAGAGGGTGGTAGAGGCAGATTCGCTGATTATGTTCAAAAGAGAGTTAGATAAGACTCTAGTGGACAAAGGAGTTAAGGGTTATGGGGATAAGGCTGGAAAGGGGTACTGATAGTAGTGATCAGCCATGATCTGTAAAATGGCGGTGCTGGCTCGACGGGCCGAAGGGCCTACTCCAGCTCCTATTGTCTATTGTCTATTTCAGTAATGTTCTAAAAGACCCTGGAGCAGTAACAATATCTGTGGTGGTAAAATGGGCTGGCTCTAGTTACCTTTATTGCAGTAATATCCTGTTTCTTCACAGCTTAGATTTTCGGACCCATATTCTGCCGAGAAGTTTTCTTCCTGTGTGTAGTCTCCTCCATTGATTGCATTGTTTTCTTCAGACACACACTCTTCCTCGTTATCTTCAACTGTGTCTTCCAGTGGTCCTGTTAGAAAAGAAAGCGGCTGTTACACTACATGCAAAAATCATAACTCCTAAAGCGTGCGCAACAGAGTATTTTCCACTTCTCAATGACTATGTTAGGAATATTGCAACTGCAAGACACTGTGGAGTGAGTCCCTCTAGCAGCATCTGCCATTTTTGTCATCTAACTTTGTTGAATCAATAACTTTGCACCACAAAACCATAAGACATAGGTAGACTATTCAGCCCATTGAGTCTGACCTGCTATTTAATCATGAGCTGATTTATTTTCCCACAGCCCCACTGCCTGGCCTTCTCCCATAACCTTTGATGCCCTGGCTAAACAAGAACCTATCAATCTCTGTCTTAAATACACCCAATGACCTGGCCTCCACAACTGCCCTGAGCAACAAGTTCCACAGATTTACCACCTTCTGGCTGAGGAAATTCCTCTGTGTCTCTGTTCTAAGTGGATGCACTTCAATCCTGAATGTTACTTTTTTAATTTATTATTATGTGACAAAGCTCTGTATTATCTTAGCTTTATAACCCATTTCCTCAGTCTTATAAATAATGTCAATAAGTGAGGCCAATCACAGATCTTTACAGGATATCTCACATCATCAGTACCTTCTACAAGTTCACAGACAAGACATTTTCGATTTACTACTGTAGACACCTTTCCAAAAATTCAATGAGATTCACCAACCAACCAATCACTTCTAAATCTCTGCTGATCTTTTCTGATCAGCTGAATTTTTTTCAGTTTTATTGCACATTCTAGCAATGGCCTAACAGCAGACATCTAGTCAGCTCGACCATAACATTCTATGCTATCATTCTTACAGAGAATGTTCCAATCGAAATGACAACCCCTTGACTGAGAAAAATTCCCCACATCATTTGTTCTCTTCTTCCCTTTTCAAAGCAATTTCATTCTTTAGTAAAGAGGACACTGGAGGAACGGCTGAAGTTAAGCAGCCTCAAAGAGCAATGGGAATAGTCGACATTTCAAATCGAGACCATGCATCAGCGGGTCAATACAGGGTTTTATTACCTTTGCCTGCACAAATGCTGCCTGATACCCTTCGTCCCCGCAGTAGTTTGTTTTTAGCTCTAGATTCTTTTTTTTCTGAATATTTTATTTTTGATTTTCATGGACTCACAAAATTCAACAAACTATTCAATCTTTCCAACATTCGTATGCAGATAGAGAGTCTGTGTTTATCCACTCCCACATACGGCTGAAAATAGTCAATTAATATTGATACAAATGCCAGCGTGGCAACGACCTTGACAGAAACCTAGGAAGAAGAAAAACCCAGGAATGATGATGACTAAATAACACTCACGCCATCTGTGCCATGTCCCGTTCTGTTAGTCACACTCATTTCCCTGCTGAGGACTGTTTGCAATTGTGCTTTGCAATGAAGAGACTTGAAGCCAGTAGTTTAGAAACAACCAAGAACTTTATTCAAGAAATGCAAATGCCATACACCCCGCGGGAGAGTCTGGAGGAGCTCTAGATTCAATTGACACGCATCACTGCTGGTCCCGTCCCTGCACAATGCGCGGGCCCAAGTACGATGGCCCCAATGTGATTCCAACGGGCAAGAACAGCCAACTGTAGCAGCTGTCTGCCCCCCCCCCTTTCGTTAGTTGACCCTTGTGCATCGTGGAACGCCAGCAAAGATTTTAACACAGTAAAACAGCAGTAACATGGAGCAATGATTATTTACACTCCAATCCCATACATGGTATACCACAGGCACCAAAGTCCTCTTATACGTGGCGCAGAGGCCAGTCAGTCCATGTACTTGGGGTTGGGCCTACAATACAGCCAGCTCATGTTCGATGCAGCCCATCAAATGAGCTGGAGGGCTGCGGCACCTCATCCTGAGTACTCTCCTCTGCTGCGGTCTCAGGATAAGTGTCCTCAGTTTCTATGGCTTTAGCTGGAGACCGTTCCTCACCCAGGGGTTCCTTTCCAGGTCATCTGGAATGGTTACAGTAGATTTTTGTGGTCTCTGAGGTGTGCTGCTCCATGGGCAACTCTCCAGGTCAACACGTGGTGGTGTAAAGGTGAGTTGGATTGTAGCGGGATGGCTCTGGTACTCCTTCCCCTCGGACAAGACGAGGTATGATCAAGGCTCTTCGCAAACTTTCATCACCACTGCAGGGTGGTCACATCCCTGCGGGGTTTGCATGCGTACAACCTGACCCTGTTGAAGTGGAGAGAGAGACTGGCTGGACCTATCATAATATCTCTTTTGTGCCAATCTCCTATTGAGGAGCTGTGCCTGGATGGATTCCAGCCTTATGGGTGTGGGCTTTAATAATTTTATGGAGATCAGGATGGTCAAGCAAGTCTTCTATGACATCAGCTGTTGTGCCAGAAAGCCCAGGGTATTGTCTTGGGGTATATTCCTTAGTTGAGGAGGTTCAGGAACACATCCGTTTTGTCCCAGTGCAACCTCTCCAATAACTCTTTTGCACTGCGGACCGACCACTCTCTCGGCCAAGCCATTGGACTGGGGATACATGCCAGCAAAGTCTCTCAATTTCTGACTAGAAAATTGGGTGGCATGTGCATCAGAAAATGGCACTTAAACTTCGTTATCACTGTAGTTGCAGTAGCCTCCTTGAGTAGATCAATCTCGAACCAGAGTCGACTACCACCAGGTACTGCTGCCAGTTCCATTCAAAAAGATCTGTGGCAACAGTTGACCAGGGTAAGTCCGGCACAGGATGAACCTGCAGGGGCTCTTTGGCCTGGTGGGGCTTGGTACTGTTGCATAGTCCTGGACATGGTCGGTGGTATCTTCAGTCAATCCTGGCCAGAAAATGACATCTCTAGCCCTGCGCTTCATTACTTCAATGCCTGGGTGACCCCTGTGGAGAGTTATGATGTACGTGGCTTGTAGTCACTTGGGCATGACTGGCCTCTGGCCTTTCATAAAATCGTCGACAACCAGTTTATCCCTGAATGGGAAGAATGGTTGGATTGCTGCTGGCAGGGCCCTTTGCCTCTCTGGTCAGCCAGTCCTGATGTAAGCACTTAGGGCATCTAAATGCTGTCCTCGGCGCTATGGGTCCAGAGTTCATCCAGCCAGGATGAACAGATATAGGAGACGGCTATCACATTATATGAATCTGCCGCTTCAGCCAATCATGCTGTGCTTTTACTGGGGGCCCTCGACAGGGCATCAACCAAGAGCATTTCCTTGCCTGTCTTGTGGACTAGCTGTAAGTTACATCTCTGTAGCTGGGGTTTTGCCAGCGCCACATGGATAGGCTTGTTGATAATAGTCACTAGGGGAAGATGATCTGTTTCATTGGTTATTGGTCTACCATAAATGTAATCATTAAATTTGGAGCATGAAAACACCATGGCCAGCAACTCCTTCTCTATTTGGGCGTAGCTTGTGTCAGTGTCATTTAAGGATCTGGATGCATATGTCACTGGCCTATCGTCCTGGAGGCATGCTGCTCTTAACCATGCTGCAAGGCATCACATGTTAGTAACACCAGCCGTTTAATGTCATAATAAGCAAGAACCAAGGGCCGGTCAAATGTTGTTTGAGGGAGTCAACCACTTTCTGCTGGTGGTCCTCCGAAGCCCACTCCACGTCCCTGAGGTGCCTGAGTGGAGCGGTCAGCTCGTTGGCATTAGGAATAAATTTTCCAAGATAGTTTGCCATTCCAAGAAACCTCTGAAACGGTGCTACATTGGTGGGCATCAGCATATCATTTATGGCCTTGGTCTTGGTAATATCAGCCTTGAGACCTTGAGACCTATGTCCTATGTACCCCATCTGGTCCAGGCAGAACCTGCATTTCTTGGATTAAGTCTAACATTCACCTTCTTTGCTCTGTCCAGTACCTTTTTTAGGTTAGCATCATGCTCTATAACCATCTTGCCACTGACCAGGATATCAGCAATGATGATGGTGCATGGGTAATTGGCAAAGATTTGTTTTATCAAGCGCTAGATGATTTCACTGGCCGAGTTTATACCATAGGGCATTCTTAAAAATCATCCAGCGTAGAAAACACCATTGCGCCAGCCTCGACAGTTCGCATGGGATGGTGGGGTCTTTTGAGTGCCATGTTTAGATCTCTGGGGTTGATGCATATTCTGATTTAAATGGCGTCCTTATTTTTTTGCCACTACCATCGAGGACACCCATTCGATTGGCTTGGACACCAGAGTTATCACCCCTAGACATTCCATTTGGTCTAGTTCCACTTTGACTTTGCCCTTCATAGCCACCCGAATCCTGTGAGCCGGGCAGACTACTGGTTGCACTTCGGGGCCCAGTCGCATGGAATGGGTGACCGGTAGCTTCCCCAGGTCATTGCTGAAACCTCCTTGTATTTGGAGTGGAATGACTCCTAAAAACCTCCTGATGACAGGCTGATTTGGTGGACTTCTGTACTGAATGACACAAGACCAAGTTCCATGCAGGCACTGATGCCAAGTAACGGGATTAAATTTTCCTTCATGATAAAGTATGTGAGGACATGCTCCCTCCATAGGCCATGGGGCTTGTAAACTTGCTGCTTGACTGGAGCTTTTTCTTATACCTCAGCCAGTTGAAGACTTTGAGGGGCATCACATTGCACTTAGCCCCTGTATCCATTTTAATTTCTGTCCTTACGCCATTGGCCATCATCGAGACAAACGCCTCGCTGTTTCTTCTTACACTAAAGCGTGACGGGCCTCTTGTTCTAGTAGACAAACTGTCTATAAAGTATTCATCGTCTGAACTGTCCCTTTCCTATTCTGGCACCACAAAGGCAATGGATATTTGTTGCCTGCTTCGTGCTTTCACTCTCCCAATGTTCCTACACATTTTTCTATACTGGTTCCATTTGGTCCAATTCCTGCACTGTTGTCTAAAGGCTGGGCACAGTTCCCTCCTGGAAACATGATCTGTTCCATAGTTGCAGGGTGCCCACTCCGCGGGGCGTTATGGACAACTCACCTGGGTCCTATTGCCGAATTCCCATCGGTGGCTATTGCTAGGCATACTCATCTGCCAATGGCTGCTTAACACGGCATTCCACCAATGACAGCTACTGGATGTAATTTGAAGTGCATCAATGCTCGTAGCCCATGATTGAAGACTCAGTGGCCGTTTGGTATTATCCTCGGGAGTTTCCTGGGCGAGGCACTTTGAAACTGCGTTAGTAAGTGTAACCTCAGTGTCTTGATGCAGAGTCTCGTGAAATTATTTTCTAGGATGCCGCACATCATGCAGACTTTGATGAGTGCGCCAAATTTGCAAGTTTTTACCCTTAGCCTTAAGGCGCTAACATACAATTGGATTGATTTCCCAGGCTTCTGGTGCGCATATTAAATCTGTGCCTCTCCATGGTCACATTAATCTTGGGGCTACACATGGCTCCGAACTTGTGCTTAAGGCACTTGGGGTTTACCCTGGACTCGGCGGGTTGAATCACGCGGTCCCTTTCATGAACTTCTTTGACATAAATGAATGCCCTCTCCCTTTCAATGACCTCTGGGCCGGGAAAATTCAGCCAAATATCTGCTTTATGAGTTGATGACCCCATGCGCAGCAGCTATAAAAATATCACAGTCTTGCTTGAATCTTCGCCACTGTTCTCCTATGTTGCCATCGAAGAGGAACAGGTCCGGATGTCTTAAGCCGTCTGCCATAATGGCAACCGAAAACGTGACTTACTCACTGCATCAGCTGTGATCGATGGCTTCAAACTTGGTTCCTGTCGATCCCACTTCTGACACCATGTTTCCAATTGTGCTTTGCAACGAAGAGACTTGAAGCCAGTAGTTTAAAAACAACCAAGAACTTTATTAAAGAAATACAAATGGCATATACCCCACGGGAGAGTCTGGAGAAGCTCCTGTTCCCAGCCAGCACTAGATTCAATTGACATGCTTCAATGCTGGTCCCACACCTGCACAATACGCAGGCCCAAGTATGGTGGCCCCAACACGATTCTAATGGGGCAAGAACAGCCGATTACTGTGGCTGTCTACAGGGACGGATTGTTACAGTACCCCTATTTTGAGGGGGGAGTGAATTAATCTGTTGCTTTCATTTCTTGCAAAATCACTGATTTTGAATGAGATGGCTATGAAGGATATCAGATTCATTTCTTGTCATCTTCCAAAGTTCCACAGTCCCTAAATTATTTCCCACAGGTTGAAAGTAGGCAAAGTAACGATGCTTTTTAAGAAAAGAGGAAGAAAGAAAACAGGGTGATATAGACTGACTTCAGCGAAAGAGAAAATTCAGGAATCTATTATCACAGAAATAGTAACAGGAAAATAATACAGTAAAATCTCCAGTATCCGGCACCTAAGGGGATCGTGCACACCAGATATGCAAATCTTCAAGTTGACTGAGACACACTCTTACAATGCCTAATGACACCCCTGCATTAAAAATACACAGCTTAAAAGACAAAAAAGTGCAAAATGTAAAGTATTTTGAAAAAACATCAGTATTATAGACCTTATGTGAAGTTTACTTTAATCAGGTAATTCCCAATAAAAAATCTAAATTCAAACCTGGTCACTGGTGCCATAAAATGTTGTCAAGATGGGGTTGGGGGCTGGGGTTGGGGTTAGGAAGTGTAGGCATTGCTGTGACTTCCTGACTAATGGGGAGGTCATCCTATATATGCCCACCAAGGAATTTTGTGCTCTCCACTCTCTCTCTTTCCACGATGGAACCATTGATGTGTAATGAAGAATAGTCAACCTTTGGCTTCCTGAAGTCCACAATCATCTCCTTTGTCTTGTCCACATTGAATCAAGTTGTTCTTTTTGCATCGTTTTATGAGCTGCTCATCTTCCTCTCTATAAGATAACTCATTATTTCTGATGAGGCCCACTACTGTTGTACCATCCTCAAACTTGATTCTCTTTGATCAAAATCTGGCAGTACTGTCATGAGTCCACAGCATGAACAGTACCAGGCTGAACACACAGCCCTGAGGTGAGCCAGTGCTCAGTGTGATCGGACATGAGATTTTGTTGCCAACCTGGAAGACTGTGGTCTTTCTGTCAAGAAGTCTAGAATCCAGTTGCAGAGATGGAGAGTGAGGACAGTTTATCCACTAGCATCTGAGGCATGATCGTGGTGGTCCACGAACAATAGCCACATATGAGGCTATTGGAGGGTCAGAATGGAGTGGAGGGTCAAGGTTATGGCATCATCTGTGGAATGGTTTGGACAGGAGGCAAGTTAGAACAGGTCCAATGTCATTGAAAAGTGTGATGTGATCCATTCCATGACCAGTTGCTCAAAATACCTGATGATTGTAGATGTCAATGCCACTCAGCAGTAGTCATTTAATCCAGTTACTGTCACTCTCTTGGATGATGGTGACTGCCTTGAATCCTGCGGGGCCAGTGGATTGCTGCAGTAAGATATTGGAGATATCCATTAGGATCTCTGTCAGCTGGTCTGCACGGTTCCTCAGTAACCTACCTGGACCCACTGCTTTGCATGGCCTCACCCTGGACAGAATCTTCCTCACCTCAACTATGCAGGATACCGATTCTATGGGGAGACTAGGGATTCTTTTATATCACCTTATTTTCTTCATCAAACCGTGCGTAGAAGGTATTCAACCTGTCAAGAAGGGAGGCATCATTGCTGCTGACCTGCAAGTTTGACGTAGTCAGTACTGGTTTGAATACCCTGCCACATGCGCCTCTTGTTGGCAGTGTCACACAAGTGTCTGTGGGTTCTCTGTGCGTACCCATGCTTTGCCTTCCTGAGTCCATGGAAGAGTTCATCCCTTGCTGATCTGTATGCCATCTTGTCACCAGATTTGAAGGCAGTGTCACGAGGTCTGAGCAATGAAGAAAACTCTGCATCTCGCCAGATTCTCAATTGCCTTGCCGTGCAGCATTTGATCGCTGTATCGCCCTCATCAAACTTGCACTAGTCACTACACTTACATATTTAACAATGTTGATGCGGTCGTTGTAGATGGTCACCTTTCTGAATTCACTCAAAGCATCGCTTCAAAGCAATCCTACTGTGCTGCTGTGGCTTCCTCTGGCTAGGTTCTGATCTCCCTGTGAACTGGTTCCACTGAGTTAGGAAGCATAGACTTGGATGGATTCGCTTTGAGTCTGTCACAAATGCTGGCACACTTACCACGCTCCTGCCTCCTTGCACATAGGTTCCAATTACCTCTTCCCTAGTCTCTGTCATAGACCTCAGTTTGGTGGGAAGGGTTGCTATCATATTCACACAGTACCTTCTGGATCTGGCCCTCTAGATTGGTAGATGTACAGGTTTTCGTGTTCCTTGTATTTAGCTGTGTTTTTGCATCTTAGGCAAGATGAACAGAACAAAAGATTGCACCTTTTTTCAGGCTCATGACAAAAGAAATGTTCATCAAATTGTTTTCTGAGATTGGAGGTTTGTCATACAAGGATACATCAGGTAGACTAGGCCTTCACTCTCAAATTTTCATATGAATTCTTCTGGGGCTTCATATGTGATTTGTTGTTTCACTCTCAACCAATACTCAAATCGAAGGTTTGGCAATTCAAGGGAGAGACTGGAAGAAATTCCTTCACGCAGAAGGTGATTCTGAAACATTCACAGCCCAAGATGGCTGTGGGGCTCAGATGACAAATATATTCAAGACAGCAATTACAGTTTTTTTTAGATACTGGGGGAACCAAGAGATATGGGTGCAGTGCAGAAAAGTGATGCTTATGTTAAAGATCAGCCAAGATCTTACTGAGTGACAGAGCAGGCATAAGATATAAGAGTAGACATCTACTTTGCTTCCATTTTGTATGATTTCACATCACAATTATATCGAATCTATCGAATAATATTGGTTTGAAAATTTTCATTATATTTCTCGTAAAATATCTTTTATGTTTTGCCATCTCAGAATCATCAACCTTGTCCTACCATGAGATGTTTACATGAAAATTTTGGACAAGATCTGTTATTGCCAGCAGGGACAGAAGTGGAGTCATTGTTGTATAACGGTAATATAAAGTTTATTTCAGTAAATGTATAGGCTGTTAATTTAAAAAAAGTTCAAAAGCCAGGGGTTCATAATTCAAATCAAAGATGAGAAGTAGATTTGAATAAGCAAATAAATGAGCGCAATTAGATTGAGTAGTGTAGAGAAAGTATGAAAAGCACAGGTGAGGTATAGGTTGGTACAATTTTATTCATCAGTCTTTTTGACTCCACAAAAGCTAAATAAATTGAATCAGACTTTCTGGGATTTATACTTCAGGCGTGGACAGGAAGTTGGCACATTTTTGCATTCTATTTGGCAGTGTCCGAGATTTCAATCTTTTTGGTTAAAAATGGGTAAATTATTGAAACAAGTAACGGGGGTAAAAATCCCACAGGATCCAACATTATTTTTATTGGGTGATATTAGAGGAGTTAAACCTAAATTAAAATTGAATATCTATCAAGTAAAATTTGTTCATATTGCTTTATCAATAACTAGAAAATGCATTGCTATAACATGGAAGTATGATATAGATTTGGGAATGGAGAGGTAGCATGGAGTTGTATACCACTTGAGAAAATTACTTAATTTAAGACACAAATATCATATATTTTGGAAAATATTGAGGATATATTTACAAACTGTGGGTATGAATATTTGAATGAATCTCAGATATTCCCTTCCTCCTAAAGGTCTCTATATATTAGAAGACGACTTATAGCTCCTGATGATCTCTTGTTCCATTCTTGAGGAGGAGGGTGGGAGGTTTATAGGGAGGAGGGATTCTTTCTCTTTCATTCGTTCTTATATATACCACGTATTTGAAATGGACTTGTGTTACTGCAAAATGTGTGAATCTTTTGTGGTTTTACATATACAAATAAGATTTAACCTTGTTCTACCACTATACCCCTCTCTCTGGGACCAATGTGTGGAGCAAACTGACCAGATACTGAACCAGCTTCATTATTGATCAGTGTCTCCAAATCACATTGCAAGTCAGTGAATGAAGCAAAGAAAACCATGATAGAGATATCTATGGTGTTTATCAGTAAACTTCAATACAGTGAACTCTGAATACCACAGTCTGCCATCCTACAATACTTGTTGTATTGATTAGAAAATATCATTCAGAAGCTTTAATCACATAAAAATATAAATCTGAGTACATTTCCCAGAAGAATGTACAAGAAGTATTCAAGATCATCACTTTAATTATGTAAAACTGAAATTTAAGAAATATTCAGCAGGTCAGTGGTCAAACTTAGATATCCAACACCTGCAATTTTTTTTATTGACCATAACCTTGTTCAGTCTGTGCTACCACAACCTTCAGCTTTACACTCTGCATTGGTCACCTTAACATCCTGTGTTTTCCTCAACACTTGAGGATTCTCCCTTGAAATTACTAATTTAAGTAATTTAACATTTTCAAACGTCAAAACAGGAAAATGTAGCGTGCCTTTAAAGATAGAAGCAACATAGATGTTGGAAAAGGATTGGAGATGCAATGAAAAAAATCCAGAATATTATGTTAAGAGTTATAGTGTGGACAAAATGGGCTTAATGGCCTAATCTCATGCTCTATGGCTCCATGAATTGATTCCTGGACTTGCCTATCACAAGATTATGCATTTTTACTCGTATCTTTTAATAATCTCAGTATTTCAATTTATATACTTGTATTTCCACTTAGGAATAATATATGACAAGCTGAGTGAAGAAGTAACACAGTCTATGTCTGTCTGAAAGCAAAATTAAGCTATTCTGGAAATCTGAAACAAGAGCAGAAAACACTGCACACACTTAGCAAGTCTGCCAACATTTGGGAAGAGAGAACCAGTTCATGTTACATGCTGACTTTTCATCAGACTCTGCTGCTATTCCTGTATCTCCTCTGACCTCTCCTTTTTCATATGGTTTTATGTTGGGCTAAAATAACAAAGTGCTATTCCTGTTCCCCACAAAGGTGAACAGGTAAACAAGGAATCTACAGATTCCACAAAGGCACTGGAGGAAGTCTATCCTTGGATGAAGCCTGAAATGTTGACAGTGTCTGGCTTCCATTGAGTGCCACATGACATGCTGAGTTGCCCCATCACTTTGTGCATTGTCTCTGTTTCCCATTGCTCCTCCACGTTTCATGCTCAAGTTATTATCATCTGATTGTACACATAAAACCTGATAAAACAGTGTCTCTCCAAACCATGGTACACGCATAAAATACACAGTTCATAATATGTAAATATTTGGGATGTTCATCATGATTACAGGGAACCATTCAAGTCTCACAATCTGTAGGAAGAAGCTATTCTCCCAGCCTGGCAATCCGGATTTTGATGTTCCATTACCCATTTCTGACGGAAGTGTGATGAAGATACTGTGAGCAGGAAGGAAAGGGTCTTCTATAAATCCTTGAACCCCATTTAGGCAATGTTCCCAGTAAATGCCATCTATAGAGGAAAGAGATACCCCCAAGTTTCTACCCCAAGGCAGCCATTCTTCATCATTTCATTCTCCAGTCCTTTCTGCTATCCCTTAATATTTTTCTCCATATGAAAATGTTACCAAGTCCAGAGGACCACAAAAACTAGCATCAATAGATATGCACCACAACACAGGGTTACTTTAACAAAAGTAGTTTTTAATTATATTGGAACAAGAAAACAGAATTAAATTTTAATTTATTACTTAACCAACTTACTTAACCAACCTAACCTACTTAATCTCCCCTCTAATACTAAGTGCAGGTGTGTGCAATGTGTATTTAAGATTAGAAAAGTTCTTTGGATCACAGTCCAATAACACTGGTTGCAGGCAATTCTTATACTGTGCACAGAAGTCAGCATTAATAAAGTTCTTCAATCTGCATTCTGCAAATGGTTACCATTCAGGAGGATTCTTGTTGGTCTTCCGAGAGATTCCTTTTGTTCCAGGACATCCGCACCTGAATCCTGTTTAATCAGTCTTGCTGACTCAGCTTGCCCCTTCAGGGTTCTCCAGATGATCCTCCTTCTTTCAGGTCACCTTTCAGACAGACATTCTTCTCCTTTGACCAGACAGTCTTCCAAACGTTTGCCAGCTTTGTCCTTCTGGAACTGATTTCTGTCTCCTTTCTCTGCTTCACACCCTCCCTCTCTAAGAGCAAAACTGTTCTGTCTGCCTGCAAAAATCACATGCTCTCCCAGGCAAGCTATATGCTGCAACTTTGTTGCTCTTTTTGCAAAAAGCATTCTGCAAAAGTCCTGCAAATATTCTGTTTTAAAATGTTTGTGTGCAACCTGCTCTAACAATTTCTCCCAAACAACCTCCAAATACTCTCACAAAACAAATTCCCAATTTTCAGCTTCCCCTCACTTCACCAAACCTCACTCTCACCAGTGACTGAGCTATTTCACTTAACATATTACTCCGAATGCATTAATCACATCTTTTTCTCTTCCTTTTACCTTTCTTTATTCATGACTCACTTCCGTTTCCTCACACTGGAAAAAGTACTCCCCGAGACACTCAGGCATTTACTTTGTCTCATTTGTCTGGGCTTTGTCTTTCATTGCTGGATAGGACACATATGGAATCCGATGTGTCTTCAAATGATCTTGTTGAGAGACAATGTAAATGATGAAATTAGAAAGTGTTGGTCAATTATTTAAAATAGTTGCCGAAGATTGAGAACTGTGGGATAAGATTTCTTTGCAAACAATTTATGAACTCATTGTTACAGTGTACTTATGGTGTATTTATGAGCAGTAAAACTCTCCCTCCCTCTAACCCTGAGCTTTCCCTCTATGTGAAGCCCAACCCTGCATGGTGAAGTGAGGGGAAATGGGGTCGAATGTTGATGATGAACTGTAATTTAGCCACATTACCACATATTACATGAACCACATGAAGCTTTCTTATCCTAATCTCCTTGGGAAAATATTGCTGCACTGTGGATTAGCAAGAACATCTCCACCACAATCTCCATCTGTTGCAGGGAACCACAGGGCTGCATACTTAGCCCCCTGCTTAACTCGCTTTACACCACCATTTACAAATTTGCTGCCAATAACACAATAGTGAGCTGTATAAAAGGGGGTGATAATTCAGCACACAGGAGGGAGATTGAAAGCTTGGCTGAGAAGTGCACTGTGCGAACACCAACCTCTCACTAAGACCAAGGAGCTGATTGCAGTTTTTGGGAAAAGAAAGGCAGAGATGTACGATCCAGTGATCATTGGGGGATCTGAGGTGGAGAAGATGAGCACATTTAAATTCTTGAAAACCACCATCTCAGAGGACCTTTCCTGGAATTCTCATACCATGTCATCATGAAGAAAACACATTAGTGCCTTTACTTCTTCAGATGTTTGTGGAGGCTCAGTATGCCAATCAGAAACCTTGGTAACCTTCTATAGAAGTGTAGTGGCAAGTGTGCTGACCAGCTGGGAGTACCAAAACCACTGAGCAGAATGTCCTGCAAAAAAGGTAGTGGACACAGTACAGGATACAACAGACAAAACCCTCCCACTATCAAGAACATTGAACATTACAGCACGGTACAGGCCTTTCAGCCCTCAATGTTGTGCCAAACCTTAAAAAGGTACTACACCCTCCCTACTCCATAACCCTCTATTTTTCTACCATCCATGTGCCTAAGATTCTCTTAAATGCCCCTAATGTTTCAGCCTCCACCACCATCCCCAGCAAGGCATTCAAGGCACCCACAACACTCTGTGTAAAAGATTTACCCCTTACGTCTCGCTAAACTTCCCTCCCTTCACTTTGTACACATGCGCTCTGGTGTTTGCTGAACCTGACCTGGGAAACAGGTGGTGGCTGTTTACCCTATCTATGCCTCTCTCTGTTCATCTTTCAAGGTCCCTCTGTTTATCCACATTCTTAAGTAACCAACCATTAACCCTGTACTCAGCCTTCTGGTTTGTCCTTCCAAAATGCATAACCTCACACTTATCCGGATTTAACTTCGTCTGTCACGTCTCCCCCCCAACTCTGCATCCTGTCTATATTCTCTTGTAACCTTCAGTTCCATCCACAACTCCTCCAACCTTTGCATCATCTGCAAACGTATTGACCCATCCTTCTGCCTCTTCATCCAGGTCATTTATAAAAATCACAAAGAGCAAGGTTAACAGAACAGATCCTTGTGTTACATCTACAGGAAACACTGCCATCAAAGAGCAGCAGCAATCATCAAGATCCACACCACCCAGGATGTGCTCTATTCTCACTGCTGTCATCAGGTAAGAGGCACGGGTGTCACACGACTCACACCACCAGGTTCAGGAACAGTTGCTACCCCTCCATCACCAGACCCCTAAACAACAAACTCAATCAAAGACTAACTTAAGGACTTGAACTCTGCACATTATTTACTACTGAATTTTTTTTTCTGTATTGCATAGTTTATTTAAATTTCTTTGTTTGTTTACATTTATCTCTTCTGGAAACATCTTTCTCTTGAGTACAGTTTGCACTACCAATAAGTAGAAAATCTGCCTGGCCCGCAGGAAAACGAATCTTAAGGCTGTATGTGATGTCATGTATGTAGTCTGACAATAAATTTGAATTTTGAATCCTGTAAAGCTAAGATAAATCTCTGCTTCTCCTTACCACTCCATACAGTCTTCCAAAAAACCTTCTTGTCCACCTCCCTCCAACTTTACTTGGAACAGGTACGGTAAGCCCATGGACCTTAACATCACCAGTCTGATCTATCCAACTCCCTGTTATTGCTTTCCTGCCACCTGATTCTGCAAGCTGAACCATCAAGGGCTTTCCACATTTACTCTCCCTCACTTCCCATCTTTCTCCAATTTTTCTTTTCTCTTTATTGTCCACTAATATCTATCTTCTCATTAAGGGACAATTCCTGCTCTTCTGACACAATTCCCATCAAATGTAGCCATTAAAAGCTCATTTTCCCATTTGTAGGTTGCCCTCTCAATTTACCACTTACACATCTTCAGCACTAAAAATACTATCAATGCTACACCTGGGTGACATCGTTCAGTTCCATTTCATCAGCATTCCTCTCTCATTCCCTCCATTGCCTTTGTTTTGTCACACTTTTGGCATCCAAGCATTGGTTAACCATATAACTGATTTCTGGCAGATTTTTCTTACCAGCAGCTCTGTTCTCACTCTGGATCATTATCTGTGGCTGAAATAGAGCTTTTTCAGCCCTGATATCTGGTGTGGGTATGAGCCAAGCTTTCACCTGACACCCTGGTGCTTAGCTCAGAGCGTTTCTGGTATATCTTGACACATGGCACCAGGATATTCCAGAGGTTACAGGCTGCTTTTCAATCTGCTACCTCCGTAAATTCAAGTTGCACGACCTCAACCCTCATTTTCCACCTTCACTGTATTCTCCATCTATGCTGTACTGCTGCTAATACATTCATCCATGCCTTTATTAGCTCTGGATTTAAATATTCAAATGTTTTTCCTGGCCAGCTTTCCATAATATATTCTTTGTAAACTTGAGGCAAGTGTTTTTTTTAATCAAACTTTATTTAAAATATAGAAAAAAAACTAACATACAATATAGAAATAATCAAATAAAAGATTTTACATTAACACCCACCCCACCCTCCCACCCCTTCAGCCAACTCCCTGAAGGGAAGAAAAAAAATATATAGATTATATTTAAAAAAAAGAAAAAATTATTTATGTTAATGACATTTCAAAGTTTATCTAAATGCATATATTTCAAATACGAAGACCACTTACTAACAAAAGAAGAAGAATTAACATGTAAATTATAAGTGATTTTTTCTATAACAATACATACTTTCAATTCATTGTGCCAACGTGATATATTAATCTCAGTATCATCTTTCCAAGTACTAGCAACACATTTATGCGGTACTGATAACACCAAACGTACAAAAGTAATTTGAATTTTGTCCAATCTCATTCCCCTTAATGAATACAAATTTCCCAACAAAAAAATCATTGAATCTAACGGTAATATAAGATTATATAATTTTTCCAAAACTATTTTAATTGCTTGCAAAATGATTGAACTTTAACACAAGTCCAAACGGCATGTAGAAAAGTTCCAATACATGAGCCATATCTAAAACAAGAATCCGAATTACTAAACCCATATATTTTTTTAGTTTTTCCGGGGTCAAATATAATTAATGTAAAAAATTATAATTAACCATTCCATATCTTACATTAGTCAAATTAATTACATTGTCCTGACACATATTCATCGGGAAAAATAAATACTAAATCACTCTCCCATTTAAGTTTAGATTTCTCCCAATCTGACTTATCCATACTATCTTGTAACAAATTATACATAAGTGAAATATAACCCTTTTTCAGTATAGAGGAAATCAAAGATCCAAATCTCGATAAAGTAGGTAAAATCATCTCTCTACCATAATTATCTTTTATCAAAGCTCTAAGTTGATAATACGCAAACAAAGAATTGACAGGTATATCAAATCTTTCCCTCTACTGATTAAAAGAAAGAAATTACCCCTCTACAAAACAATCTTGTATTGCCTTTATACCTTGAGAATCCTAAATATTTAAATGATTATTAAACATTGAAAAAGGAATAAGCTGATTATTATACAATAGAGTTAAAATTGATCATTTATCTTTCGACCCTAACACCCTGTTTTATTTTATCTAAATGTTTCAATATCGGCATATCATATTGCTGTAACAAAATCAAATACCAACAAAATATAAATTAATGTATCTCAACCCCAGGAATACATGCTATCTCCACTTTAGCCCAGCTAGGAGGCCGATCTAAATCCATCAATCTACTAACAAACTTCAACTGGCTCACTTCATAATAATTTTGAAAATGTGGTAACTGTAGTCCGCCCAATGGATACTTCCATGTAAGTCTATGCAATGCCTCTCGAGCTAATTTACCTTTCCTTAAAAGCTCTTGCACTTCTTTATTCAAACTTGAAAAAAGCCCTTAGAAAGTAAACAAGATATTGACTGAAATAAATATTGAATTTGAGGAAAAATATTCATTTTAATACAATTAACCTAACCAATCAAATTTAATGGAAGATCTTTCCACTTAATTAAATCTGCTTTAATTCATCTTAATATAGGCACATAATTTAATTGATATAATGATTGATAATTAGTATCCATAAACACATCTAAATATTTAATTGTATTTGTCCACCTTAATTTTGTAATAGTTTTAAATTCAGAATAATCTCCCACTCGAACTAGTAAAATTTCACTTCTATCCCAATTAACTTTATATCCTGATAATTCTCCAAATTTCAACAAACACTCTTGCAATTGTTTCAACGACCATTCCGGTTCCGTCAACACATCGTCCGCAAATAAGTTAATTTTATATTCTTCATTCTTAACCCTCATCCCTCGAATTTCTTCATTTTGTCTAAAAGCCTGAGCTAACAGATCAATAACCAACGCAAATAAGGCTGGTGACAAGAGGCAACCCTGTCGAGTTGAGCAAGACAATTTAAATGGTGAAGAAATCTGTCCATTTATCACCACCCTAGCAATCAGGTTCGTATATAAAGCCTTAACCTAACCAATAACAAAGGGCCAGATTTAAATTTCTCTAACACTTTGAATTAAAAAATCCCACTCAACCCACCATGAACAGAAATACGGTGTGAGACAATTAGATCAGAATCATTTGTGACAGAAGTTGGCTCTTAACTTAAAATGTTTATTAAACAGACCACCGCTTTCTTCCAAATGGTTTTGGGGGATATTTTATAAGGGTCTTTGTGGACTTCTGAACACACAATTTTTTTCAAAAGCATTCTTCTTTTTGAAAGTTTTATTTATTAAATCATGATGGCTATATTAAACATACAATAATGGAAACAACTTAAAAAAAAACAAAATACATGATATTTTTATATTAAAAAATAAACCCCTACAACCCCACCCCCCCTTTTCTAACTCTCCCACCCCCTCACTCCACCCCTCTAATCTACCCCCAAAAGAAAAAGAAAGAAAACAGAAAGAAGAGTTCACATAACATAAAATTCATCAATTACCTTTGTTAAGAGCAACACCACTAATGTGCAGAAAGGGGATTTAATAATTCAACCCCATACAATCCAAATACAGGCTCCAAATTTTACTAAAAATTGATGATTATTACATAAATTATGTTATCTTTTCCAATGGAATACAAGATTCATCTCCATATGCCATCTCTGAATACTCAAATCAGTCTCATTTTTCCAAGTAATTGCCAAATATTTTTTAGCCACAGCTAAAGCCAATCTCAAAAAAGCAATTTGAAATTTATTTAATTGTAATTCTAAACTCAACCTCTTAATATTACCCAACAAAAATACTGAAGGATCTAGTGAGTTTCACTTTCAAAATAGCTTCTAAAAGTTTTTTAAGTCTATTCCAAGTAGAATGTAAAAAAAGAACCCACCTCCTTTTGACATCTAAAACATAAATCCAAAGAAATAAACATATTTCCTTAATTTTTCCAGAGTTAAATATAATTGATGAATTAAAATATAATGAACTAGTTGATACCTTACATTTACAATTTTAGTCATACTATCCTTGCATAAATTCATCCAATCATCCTGAGAGATACATATAGCTAAATCTTTCTCCCATTTTAATCTAAATTTATGCTTATGCATTTTATTCTGTAATAAAGCATACATCTCAGATATAAATCTCTTCTTGCTTCAACAGCATTCTTGACCCTGGGCTGAGCAAGATCTGTGGGAGATTCCTTGACCCAATTCCCCCCATCTCACTGCTACTTTCCGCAGATACAAACAACAATATTTCAATGGCAGTTCTGCTTTACCTTACCAATGTCAATATTGTTTTTCATCTCCTTATCAACAAATACCTTGCAGTATTAAGTAGCTTTATCACAAATGCAGAGATTCATTTTACAATTTTACACAGTTTTGGAAACTTTTTCCAGTAATACTCCCTTGGCTAATTTCAAATGTTCATGTGTAGCTTTAAAATCTAAGTTATCATTCTTTTAAGATGTACAAGTGAAACATTATTTTTATCACTTAGTTCTTCAGTTGATTGTTTTCTACATGACTCTATACACTCCGCCCAACTCATCCATGCCGACCAAGTTGGCATTCAGGGAAGGCCACACTTGCCTGCATTTGGCTCAAATCCTTCTAAACCCTTCCTATCTACATATCTGCCCTTAATGTTTTTTGAATGTCCAAATTTTACAGGCTTCTCCAGTTTCTTCCTGCAGCTCGTTATGGCTATGAACCAAATTCTGAGGGTTAAAGGTGCCCCTCTAGTCCTTCTGAAATCTTTCCCCTCTCACCTTATATTTATGGCCTCTAAATCTAGAATAACATAGCATAGCAAAAGGACTGTGACCATCCACTTTATTTATGACTCTTATTCTTTTACAAATCTCATTAAGATGACCCCTCAGCCTCCTACACACTGAAGAATAAAGAATTAGTATCTAAGCTTTCTTGATAATCCCAACTCCCATCAATATCCTGCAAATCTCCTCTGCTCCCATCCAATTTATTGATATCATTCCTTTTGCTGGGCACCAGGAACTGCAAACTGTAGCTTTACAACACCTTGTGCAACTAAATCATAAGGTCCCAACTTCTGTACTCAGTATGCGAGTCCATGAAGGCAAACATGTCAAACACCTTCTTCACCACTTGCAGGGAACTCTGCATCTGTATCCCTCAGTCACTGTCCTATAACACTCTCCAAGGCCCTAACATTCACCGTGTAAGCCCTGGTTTGACTGACCAAAGTACAACTACCCACATGTGTCAGTGCTAAATTTCCCATTCATATAGATCCTGTTGTAAACTCAGATATCCTTCCTCATTACAACACCAATTCAGGTGTAATCTGCATATTTACTCATTAAACCCATGAATTGATATGTAGAATTAATTTAGTATTTGGAAAATTCAAACATTACAATTAATTCTGATCTATTAACACATACTTATTGCAGACATCAATAAGCTTCCAATTCCAAGTCAATAAATTTGTTCTCTGTTTTTGTTGTTTAGGGTAAGGATCATCTGTTTAGAACATAGATCATAAAACAGTACAGCTCTTCAACCCACCATGTTGTGCTGACCTATATAAACCTTCCCTACATCACACCCAGAACCCTCTATTTTTCAAGCATCCATGCACCTGCACAAGAGTCTTTTAAAGGTCCCACTCACCACCCCTGGCAATGTATTCCAGGAACTACCACTCCCTATGTGAGAAAACACAATCCGTGATATTTCCTCTAAAACTTCCTCCTCTCCATTTACATTCCATTTTTAAATTGGGATTGGAGGACAAAATACTCCTTACTAGACCACCTGTGATGGAAGCAATTATCTTTGATCTCCAAATCCGGACTACCACAAATCCAATTATCAGGTAAGTACACAATTTATTCATAATAAAGTGCTTCATAATATTTATTAAGTTCCACCTGCCTTGTTTTTTTAAAACTAATGCAGCCATTGGAAATTGTTCTGTATAGGACATCAAAATTCTCACTCAAAGGGCTCCAAAGGTGGATATCTCCAAAATACTGAGATGTAGTGAAATGTGAACGACTGCAGCTGCTGTGATTGTAGTTAAAAAAACACAGAAATGCTGGAGGATCTGCAGGGGTCATCAACTGCATCCGGTGCTACCATTGTGGTCTCCTCTACATCGTAGAGACTGGGCACAGACAAGGATATTGATTTGTTGAGCTCCACTCTGTCCATTGCAATAGTATGGATCTCCCAGTGGCCACCCATTTCAATTCCCCATTCTATTTCCTTGCTGACATGTCTGTCCATGGTGTCATACCAGACTGAGGACACGTCATCTTCATCTGGGCACCCACCAATCGGTTGGCCTTAACAACAACTTCTACGCTTTTTGTTAAGCCCTCCCCTTTCTTCTTCCCCATTGTCTTTCCCCCAGCTCTGACTCTTCCCTTTTCCCTCTGTCTCCTTTCACAGAGCCAAAATCAATTCCCACCTCTCCTATTATTACCTGGATATACAATTAACATCTTTTTGTTGGTCTGGACTCCTGCCCCTGCCAGTCTTCAGTCTTTACACTGATGCCTGCGTGTTCTTTTCTTATACCTTGAAGAAGGGCTCAGCCCCAAAATGTGAGTAATATATGTTCACCTCCTATGGACGCTACAAAACCGGCTGAGTTCCTCAAGCATTTCTGTCCATTTTTACTGAGGAGACATTTTCAACAGTTGGCTGCTAGTTCTTCTCCTTGAAAACAGGCATCCAGCAGCAAAAATCGAGTGTGGTCTTTCTGCATGTATATAAATCCATGGAATGTTACAACATCAAAGCAGTTAGAGCCAACTTGATCCTGGTCCAAGGAGCTGCCTGTGTAGAATTCACATATTCTTCCTGTGGAAGCAAAGGTTCTTGCTGAATGTTAGCTTTCTTCCATGTGCATAGGTTTACTGGCTACAGTTAGTGGCAAAGTGAAGAAAGGCAGTCAATAGGTAAGAGACAGAATAAACTCCCAAAGAGGGTAATTGTATTAGGGGATTTTTTTCTACTGGAGACCAAATGAGATCTGATTTTTTGAATGGCTTATTTCTTTGTGCAAAATGAGCCACATTTTATCACACATCCTGCGAAAGACGCAAACAAGGACAAAAGGAGCAAAATATGGCTTGTATTCTAAACATTCCACAAGAAACAAGGGAACACAACTCATTTTTTGCCGAAGGAATGAATTAGTTTGATATAGTGGTGAAAGAAGCTCTGCACAAGCTAATAGGATTGAGGAAAAAATTAATCCCCTGATAAAATAATTTCAGAGAACGAAGCAAAGAATTATTTTATTATTTTATACAACCTCTTCAAAGTGGGAATATAGCTCCTTCATTGAGATGCACCATTCTGTGTAAAAGGTACAAACATATAATGGGGAGGGTCATTTAAGCTAGCAGCGGAGGTAGTCACAGCGCTGAATTGACGTCTGTGTAAAAGGGTGAGCTCTCACACTAGATGCTGACACTACTGTGTTACACATCACGCCTCTTTTGCTTCTGGAATGCCAGCATGCCGTGTAAAATGACACACTGGGGTGGGGCAACATTATGCTGGAGTTGCTTGGTTCAGTGTAAAAGAGCCTTAATGATGGGTCTTCTTTACTGCAGTATTATGCGATCTCTTGTAAAAATGGCTATAGATAGTCCAGATGATCACCAGAAAATATTTGGGGTTTCCAAATGGCATTAGATTGTTTATATGGCAGAATTTCCAAAAGAATGGTATGGTAAGTAGTCCCATTCTCAAATGGGAATGTAAATGGATCTCACATAAACAGACACTTGCCCATCATTGGCACTCAGCTGTAAGCTGGCAGCACTTGAAGGTGGTCTTCACAAAAACAAAAGTCGCTGTTCCACTGGTGAGAACTTTGACAAATGGTTCACAAAATGACTCCATCGTGATAACCTTCTGAATTAGTGTTTCATGTAACTGCAGCAACAGGATCAGTTGGGATAACGCAGGCCAAAGCATAGAATTTCAATCCATCTGATCTGAGGTTAAAATGCAACTAATAGGTCATCTATGAACAGTCTCAAGCAGTAAACAAAGTTTAAATGTCTTTTGAAACTTCTAGGAAGAATTACAACAATTTAGAATTTGTTGCAGAACATTTGAGTTTCCCAATGCGAGATTCTCTCGGGAATGTTCTCATTGAATAACTCAGTAAGAAGGAAAATTTTAACAAAAACTTTTGAACTTATTTGCTGCAGTATTTGGTACCGCACGGATAGCAGTCTCTTCAATCTGAGGCGCCTGCAAGCTCACACAAAGACACAAGAGAAACGTGTCTGTGAACTACTCTTTGCAGACGATGCCGCTTTAGTTGCCCATTCAGAGCCAGCTCTTCAGCGCTTGAAGTCCTGTTTTGCGGAAACTGCCAAAATGTTTGGCCTGGAAGTCAGCCTGAAGAAAACTGAGGTCCTCCATCAGCCAGCTCCCCACCATGACTACCACATCTCCATCGGGCACACAAAACTCAAAACGGTCAACCAGTTTACCTATCTCGGCTGCACCATTTCATCAGATGCAAGGATCGACAACGAGATAGACAACAGACTCGCCAAGGCAAATAGCGCCTTTGGAAGACTACACAAAAGAGTCTGGAAAAACAACCAACTGAAAAACCTCACAAAGATAAGCATATACAGAGCCGTTGTCATACCAACACTCCTGTTCGGCTCCGAATCATGGGTCCTCTACCGGCATCATCTACGGCTCCTAAAATGTTTCCACCAGCGTTGTCTCCGCTCCATCCTCAACATTCATTGGAGCGACTTCATCCCTAACATCGAAGTACTCAGGATGGCAGAGGCCGACAGCATCGAGTCCACGCTGCTGAAGATCCAGCTGCGCTGGGTGGGTCACGTCTCCAGAATGGAGGACCATCGCCTTCCCAAGATCATGTTATATGGCGAGCTCTCCACTGACCACCATGACAGAGGTGCACCAAAGAAGAGGTACAAGGACTGCCTAAAGAAATCTCTTGGTGCCTGCCACATTGACCACCGCCAGTAGGCTGATATCGCCTCAAACCGTACATCTTGGCGCCTCACAGTTCGGCGGGCAGCAACCTCCTTTGAAGAAGACCGCAGAGCCCACCTCACTGACAAAAGACAAAGGAGGAAAAACCCAACACCCAACCCCAACCAACCAATTTTCCCCTGCAACCGCTGCAACCGTGTCTGCCTGTCCCGTATCGGACTTGCCAGCCACAAATGAGCCTGCAGCTGACGTGGACATTTACCCCCCCTCCATAAATCTTCGTTTGCGAAGCCAAGCCAAAGATTCAGCAGATATAGAGTAGCTCCTGATACTTTATTCTGCACCTCCAATAAATTCCAATTACTCGCAAATTTAAAAAATAACTATTTACATTGCCAGCACAGAGCCAGAACCGCCTGTTATCGTGCTGTGTCAAAATCTAAATATAAACCTCCTTTGTCCAGTGTTTGCTGATAAACTTGGGTTAAATCTGGAAGTCAATGAATTTTCAGGGGCTTTTGACTTGCCAACTATTCTCACAAACTTTTATTTCTTGGTATAAAAATACCTTTGCTCAGTGTTTAAAATTCCTCCCAACATTCCACAGGTTAGGGAATCCAGTATGAGGGATAACAAGTCACAAAAATGAGCTGAAGACAACCTCTTTACCTGGTGGGGTTCAGGGAATAAGAAACAAAATAAAGGAAAAGATCCTGAAAATTCTGTTCTTCAGCCACAATCCATCACACAAGACAATCATGGGTGATCTGGTTATAATATGATCAGATCCACAAGCTTTCAGCAGTACTTTACATACTGTTTTACAAGCAACACTTCCAAAGTGAAGTAATAATGTTAGAAATGTGACAATTAAAATTATGCACAGCAAAACCCTAGAAATGTGATTATGACTACAAAATCTGTTTTATTAATATGACAGAAATATCGAATTGTTGAGGAGCCCCAAGATTACAACCTTGATCTCCTACAAAAAAAAGTGCCTCTGGATCTTTTCCAACCATCTGAAAGAGCGGCTGGGACCACAGCTAAATAAAAGATGAAGCTTTCTACCACATCAAGAAACTGGAAGCAAAAAGCAAAAATAAATTTATGGGGAAGGTGATTAAGAACATGCAAGATAAAGTAATACATGATGACAGTCTGAGATTAAGTGTAAAGGAGCTCAATGAGAGGATAAACTAGCATAACACAACTAGATTACATTATTTGTTTCCATTTTTTAATCTCTACATTTTGCATTTCAACAGTATGTGTTAATCCAACATTTTCTGACTATCCAGTTGTCTCTAATTCAGTTGCACATTTCAGGGAAATTATCAAAATGATAGGGTAATGTAAGAAAATGACATTAATGATTTATTTTTGACATTTCTGAATTGCAGAAATTGTTGTTTGTGCTGTTTTTCTCGACTAAATTCCTCCCAAAGGTGTTGGCTTGTATTGGGGTATGGTTGCATTGGGTCAGCTGCTCCTCTATTTTGAGTGATTATTTCCCTGAGAGGAACCCTGGTGGGAAGAGTCATATTTTGTTTCTGTTTGCCCTCGGGTATGAGTACCAAGTGAAGTAGAGCAGAGAGAATGTTCACCTGTGAGAGAATGCTAAGTTTCAGTCCCTTTAGAATAAATGAAGGAACATCAGCGTGGTTTGTGATCCTCTCACTTCAATTTCCCCCATGCAATTAACCCAGTGGAATATCAACAGGAGAAGATGAGTGCATGCAGACCTAGCCTATTTCCTATCCCCAATCCATTCAGTTTCATTTCACTTTGTTCCTCTTCGATTTAATGCCAAGAAAATACAGTTGAAGCAATTTGATTTTGCAGTTAGTTATGAATGTTAACAGCAGTTGAAAACTGTCATTATCAGAGAGAAAACAAAGAAGACAATACAAAGCAATGTAAAATTGAAGTTCATGCTTCATTAAATATTACCACATCATCTTTGACTTTATATTCTTTTTATTAGAGGTATTCTATTTTATATATATTTATATATTACATAAAATCATATATTTTATTAGAGATACAAGCTTGTGCTGCCCACTTACATCCACTTAATTTACAATCATCCTTCATCTTTGGAATATTAGAGGAAACCAGAGCCCCAGGAGGAAACTCATGTAGATGCAGGGAGAACGTCCAAACACCTTTCAGTAAGCATCAGATTCAAACCTGTCCTGAAAACTACATGTAATAAAACAAACCATTACATGTTTCTTTAAGTGTTGCTCCCTGCATCCCAAATAAATCTTTGATACATTCTCTCAACACCCAGTATGATAACCGTCACACTGAAAGACCACCTCATGAAAGATGACATGTATAGAGTCAGTAAGAAATGGAGCCTACATGAGAAGGCTAATGCAGACGTGTATGGGAAGGCTAAGCTCATTGGTAGGAGACCTACCAGAGATGTCAGAGAGCATGATGAAATCCTCATTAAAACAGGTTTCTTCACAATGCAGTGGCCACAAGCAACCCAGAGACTGCTTGGAGGAGGGGAAACAATAAAATGTGCAGATACTGGATCCTGGTCAAGTACAGAATAGTGCTGGAGAAACTCAGCAGGTCACATCCTGAGGAAGGGCTCAGGCCCAACACATTGACTGCCGTTTGCTTCCTCTGGAGTCTGCATGACCTGTTGAGTTTTTCCAGCACGTTGATGTACTGTCAGAGACTGCATGCTGGAGTGCAAGCTGGGATCATTGCATAAGTTTCGCTGTTCTCCTTCCAGGTGCAGATTTCTGCTCTCAGTTTGGAAATCAACTCAAAGTTCAAATTTATTGTCTGAGCCTATACATGACATCACATGGAACCCTGAGATTTTTTTCTTGAAGGCCAGGCAGAATTTTTACTTATTGATAACTGTAAACTGAACTCAAGAAGAAGGTAATGTTTCCAAAAGAAAGAATTGCAAACAAAATAATGAAATCTTATCAATCTGACCATGTGAATACAGAAAAATAACTATTCAGTAATAAATAATGAGCAAAGTACGAGTCTTTAAATGTCTTCAATTGAGTGTTGTTTAGGAGTCTGATGGTGGAGGGGTAGCAACTGTTCCTGAACCTGGTGGTGTGTCCCGTGGCAGCTATACTTCTTTCCTGATGGCAGCAGCGAGAACAGGGCATGTGCTGGGTGTGTGGACCCTTGATGATTGTTGCTGCTCTCCGACAGCAGTGTTCCCTGTAGATTTTCTCATTGGTAGAGAGAGTGTTGCCTGTGATGTACTGAGCTATATCCACCATCTTTTGCAGAGGATTTGGTGCCCCCATTCCAATCCATGATTCAGCTGGTCAGCACACACTTTCCACTACACATCTGTAGAAGTTTTCTAAGGTTTCTGATGACATACAGAACGTCCGCAATAACATCAGTGTTATAATTTTCTTCTACCTGTCTCTATTTTAGCCCAGAAGAATGCCAGTGCCTCTGCAGAGTAAGAATGTACCATCCTTTCACAAGATTATCCTCCCATCACAGGTATTCCAGCTTAAAGTTGGCAGTGGCTTTATGTGCATGGGAAATCATTCTCACAAAGTTTGATTGTATTTTTTTCGAAGTGGTGTCCAAGAGAGAAGAAAAAGTTGACTGCATAGTTAGCCTAAAACAGGCTTTTTATATTTTGACATATGGCCCGTTAACAAGCCCATCTGGCACATGAGCCCACGCCACTGAACTATCCCAATTAACCTACAAACTTCATCCATTTTATTTGGAATGTGGGATGATTTGGAGGAAGCCCACGCAGACACGGGAGGAATGTACAAACTCCTTACACACAATTGCAGATTCAAATCTGGGTCACAAGCATTGCACTAACTATGTCGTTCTATACAGAAGGCTGCTTGAAAAGGCTGTACCACATGGGATCCAGGGTAGGCAAGCTAATTGGAAACAAAACTGGCTTGGTAGAAGATGTCAGAGGGCAATGGTAGAGGGCAATTTTTCCAGATTGGAGAAGTATGACTAGAGGTTGCTGTGGCAGGTCCACTATTGTTTGTCATACGGACTCATGATTGGGAGGAGAATGTCAATGGCATGATTGGTGAGGAGGAGGTGGTGGATTGGACAGTGAAGAAGGTTGTTTTAGGTTACAGCAGGAGAAAGATCAACTGGGAAAGTAGACCAAGGAATGGTAGATGGAATATAATACAGACAAGTGTGAAGTGACGCATTTTGGAAGTTAAAGTAGGGCAAGTCTTACACAGTAAAAATAATACATATGTACAATTTAAGATGCACCAAAATTCTTGTTGCAGAAAACCACAAGATACTTTAAATAACCCCAGTAAATATTTACAGTTACAGGAAGTTCAAGAAAAAAATGGCATTTCAAAAGTGCCAACAGGTCTTTGAGTGATCCCCAAGTAATTTAGAGCCTGTTTACCATTGAACCTAGAGGTGAGAGGGACCTGGCGAGTGTTATAGAACAGAGATACCAAGGCTATAAGTGCATTGATCCTGGAAGTGGCCACACAGGTGGACAAGAAGGCACATGACTTGTCTTCATCATTCAGGTCATTAGGTTAAAAAAAAAAGGCACACAGGACACTGCAGATGTTGGAATGTAAAGCAAAACACAATCTGCTGGAGGGATTTTCTGCACATGGATGTTGATGATACTACACCTGGGACTTTGGAGAGGGTGCAGAAAAGATTCACAAGGATGTTGCCTAGACTGGAGAAGAGAAGTCGTAAGGAGAGGCAGGATAGACTGGGACTGTTTTCCCTGAAGTGAAGGAGGCTGAGGGGTGGTCTTAAAAAAAGTTTATAAAATAATGAGAGGCATGAAGATGGATCGTCTTCTCTTCTTCCTAATGTAAAGTGCTTTGGTTTAAAGTGAAAGGATTTTAAAGGAGACCTGAGGGCCAAGTCTTTTCTCACAAAGGATGATGTAGAATAAGGCATGTAATTTTAGACATACAGCATGGTATAGGCCATTTCAGCCCACGAGTCTGTGCTGCTTAATTAACATAGCGCAATATAAAAGAGATTTGGAAAGTGCATGCCTTGGAAAGGCTTTGCAGGATATTGGCCAAATGCAGGTAAATAAGATGAACAGAGGAAGATACCTTGAGCAGCATAGAGTTCAGCCAAAGGACCCATTTCTGTGGCTCTATCATTCAACGATTCAACGACCCTAAAAGTGTCCTCACATTTGTTTCACATCCTGCTAGTTCAGGCTGCTATCTCATGTGGCAATGCTGGAGTCTGGGTCATTGGGAGAAGCAGAGAGAGCAGCTGTGTGAGTACCTGAGATACTTGCAGAGGCCAAACTGGGAGGTGGACTGGAAATGGAGCGGGAGTTTTGCAGCAATCACAACTCCGATGACTGAGCAGTCACTCACCAGTGAGCAAGTAAACTCCTGGAGCTGAATGATAAATGAGCGAACAGGAACCCTGTTAGAACTCAACATAGTGCACATTGAGGAAAAATGTTTGCACTTGAAGTCACTCTTCACACAAAGAAAGATGATTGTGTTTGTAGGAGACTGATCGTCCTGGGCATAGACATTCATTGCAGGAGAGGCTCAGCCCAATGTCCTCGACCCAGTTATCCTCTGTTGCTTGATCAATGGCCTTGCTTTCATCACGATGTCAGAAAGAAGTGCTTTTTCACCATTTACTACACAATGTTAATTACCTTCGCAATTCTTCAGCAAGTGTAAGAGTTCAGAGTTGTATGCTGCAAGACTGAGACCATATTTGGGTAGGAAGTGATACAGTAGAACCCTGTTATAATGCGATTGCGAATAAAGCAGGGTCGCGCTAAATCAGGGTTTCAATAAATCTTTGTAGTTACAGTTGAAATTAAAAACAAATTAATATTTTAATAAGCTGACCATTCCCAAACCCAGTGGCAGCCCAAGGTCACCGTTCCCTGTGGCAGATAGAGGTCCCTGCAGCAGCCTGAAGACCCAGCTCCTCGCAGCATCCTGAAGTTCCTGCTCCCAGCGGTGCCCAAAGTCGCTGCTTCCTGAGGCAGCTGGATAGCCCCATACACGCTCCTGGTGGTAGTCCAGTCCCCTCTCCCACTGACACCCTGAAATCCCTGCTCCTGACAGCAGCCCAAAGTCCACCTAATGACGCATTGCATTATATCCAGATTCATGTTAAAGTGGGGTTCCACTTCAATAGAAAGTTGGAAAAAATCCTGTGGCAATAACAAGACTGAGTTTAACCATCGGAACCTAATTGCTGAATTCATCACCATTAATATCCCAGGAGTAAATGACAACTAGAAACTCAATTGGACCAGCTTTAGAAAAGGTGTGGGTCTGACTGCAGGTCAGCAGCTGAATATCCTGCAGCAAGTGCCTCATGTTTTTCCACCACAAAGCTTTATTTTTAACCATCTGCATTGTACACATCAGGTGTATTTATATTCACTGCTTGTCTGGACAAGCACGCCCCAATAGCTCTCAAGCAGCTCAATGCCATTCAGGACGTCTGCCACTTGATTGGCATGCCATCAATCACCCTGAATATGTGGCACTCAAAAGCTACAAAAGGCACTGCAGTTACTCATCGAGGCAGCTCCAATAGCACCTACCAAACCTATGACCAGAAAGGACGGGGAGGGGGAGTCGGTGCATGAGAACATCTTCCACACTAGATCATACATCATCATGACTCAGTAATATATCTAAATTCTTTCAAGATTCCTGAGTCTAAAAGTCAGAAGGCCCCACCTATCAGCAGTGAGGGAGTACCTCTCTAGAGGGAGTTTGGAGGTTCAACGTGACTCACCACCACCTTCTCAAGAGCAGCTGCGGGTGAGCAATGGCCACCAGCATTGCTGGTGATCCCAGAAAAAAGAATAAATATAATAAAATGTTGATCAAGCCATCCAATTTGGAAGACAAACAACTTGAGGAAGTAGAGAAGTAGCCTATTATTGTTAAATATTGATGTGTACTTATGAATGGATCTGATTTGGTTCTTATAAACACAATCAGAATCATTTATTAAAAGAAATGTTAAGATTTTACATTTTTTCTATAAACTGTTCATCATGGAACTCTTAGTATCAGTTTTCATAGCTTGTTTTTCAAGAGATATGGCCAACATTCTGGAAGCACAGCTGAGGAAATGAGTCAGTGTGCATTTCACATCTTTCCTATATTTGTTGACTGCATTTGATCTTTGCCACGATGTCAGCTTGCTGGGATAATGGCAACTTCCACACAAGTTATTGACAACTTTTGATCTGGGTCTATGGCAGTACTTCCCTGGGGCACATGTGCAGATGGGGCATTTTAAATCAATAACACACTCCTTGCCAATGAGATAAGGCATAGTTTGTTCAGAGCAGCCCTCAGCTTCCCAAGTATATTGAATTGGCATCAATTTTTTTTAGGTGAGATTTATACCTTAAATAGTCAAAGGTTATGCTATCTGTCTTCTTTGGTGTCACCAGACAAGTACTGATCTGAGTCAGGTGCATATTTTTTTTGGAAAAAAATAGTGTCTCAAATACGAGCCTCTTTGATGGCTAAACAGATTGGCAATATGACATCATCAGCGCTGTTTTAAACATCTTCTATATGCAGTTCAGAAACCAGAAGGCTGTTCCTCATGCATCACTGTTTACGAAAACTTGCAAAGTGGAATCTAGATGTTGATCATGCCTTTGATAAACAGTTGAAGGCAAGGTCCAATCCATCTGACACAGATCGTCTCCAGAATGTTGCCGACTAGCTTTGTCAATGGAAACTATCCGTGAGAGGTCAAGATTTGGCTTCACTGACTGCACTAATCATTTCTGCCTGAACGTAGAACAGTGAATTCATGCTTCTGACTGATGATTGCAATGCCAGATCCAGCTCCAATAGTTGTCAATTTTATAGATGACACAACAGCCATTGCCTCATCAGCGACAACAATGAGTCACATTGCAGATAAGAGGTGCAAAATCTCAGATATGGTGTGAGAGTAGCAACCTGAGTCTCAACATAGACAAGACGAAGGAGATTACTGTGGATTCAGAAGAGAGTGAAGAGAGCCAAGTTCCTCAGACTCCACTTAAGTGACCATCCTGGACACACAACATCTTTTCACTTGTCAGGAATGCGCAACAGCGACTGCACTTCCTTAGAAGGCTGAGGCAAGCAAGGCTTCCGGCCACCATTCTGTCATCTTCCTACAGGAGTTCTATCATGAGCTTCCTGGCCAGCTCCAAAGCAGTGTGGTAATTTTACTGCAAAGGATCAGATCGGAGGTGTGGACTGCAGGGGGCAACCTCTGTACCTGCAGAAGAGCATGGGGACAAAACAACACCTGGCCAGGGGTCAATCAGCTGACCTGAATGGACCAAGCCCCCACCTGGTCGGGTATCAATCACCCTCCGGGATATAACCCTGAGCCGGCCCTTCGAAGTCACTCTCAGAGCTTACAGCAGCACAATCTCCCAGCTGGCTCAGTGGAAGTTTACATTGAATAAAGCCTGTTGTACAGTCTTTTCGTTTTGTGTGTTTGCTTCTGATTGACTGCGCACCACAATTTATTCGACGTAAATTTTAAAAGCTGCTACAGAAAAGCTCCTGAGCACCGGGAGCCTCGAAATCGACCCACGTCACCCAGAAGGACAAACACGCTTCAAGATCTGGAAGCACACAGTTGAAGCGATCATCAAGGCTCATGCCGACAACATCCTGGACTCTGATTGAAAGAGACTCGTCTTACTTCGATCAAAGCTGCACCCCTGAGCCTTCCAGGCTCTCAAAGACTGTACCGGGTACTCAGAAGCGATGAACATCCTCGAGAACATGTATAAACCTGCCACAAATGTGGTCTTTGCAAGGTCCCTCCTGAGTATCCGAGCCCCACAACCCAGGGAGGTGGCCAAGTCCTACCTGGGAGCCCTGTGTGAGTTGGCCCGACCTTGTCTGGCTGAACCCGGGGTAAATGAAAGGGAGGTCAAGAGGCTGATCAGGGATGCCTACGTTCGAAGGCTACGCACGAGGACTGTCAGGCAGAAGCTGTTGGAAGAAAATATCTACACCCTGGCCAAAACAGTGGAGGTAGTCCGAACCCTGAAGGCAGCAGCCGTGCACACCGAAGCCTTCGACTCCAGGCTTTCTCAGGCCTCCGTGTGATCAGTACATTCTGCTGCTGTGGCCGTGGATCAAGCTGGGGACGAAAACTTTGCTGCTGTGGGCATCCAGGGCCTCTGTAAGTACTGTGGGTCCCAGTGTGATCATCGATCGCGCCGAAACTGCCCGGCCAAAAATCAGTATTGCTCGAGATGCAGCAAGAAAGGCCACTTTGCCAAGGTATGCCTCTCAAAGCCAGCCGGCAGCTCAGCGGCCCTCTATGATCTCCCCCCCCCCTCCCTCACAACCCCCGCCAGGTGACACCATTGCCCCTGCAGCCACTTCTGGCCTCCCCAGCCCCAGTGACATATCTTCCGGCCTCACCGGCAACGATCAACATGTGTGCACCATGTGCCCGAACCAGCCCTTACTCTCGCCAACGCCGCCCACCAAAGACTACAACAATGTCACTTCCGGTCTACAGAATGCGTCGCTTCCACCGGCCATGATGTCGTCGCCCTCCCCGACAGCCAGCGGCGTGATGTCACTTCCCTCGGCACAACGAGCACAGCCGGGGAAGAAGGCCAGCCATGCCTCACCCTCCCACGCGGCACTGCCATGTTGGCCCGGACAGATGTAGACGCCACCGACACCAAGGCCCTACCAGGCCTCCAGCGATGACGATGTGGTCAACACGGGTGAGGACTAGGCCACCCTACGACACACCCCATGCCTCTGGATGCCACTAACTGCTGCACACCACACCCCACGACTACAGAGAGCACCACCAGTTGACACTCACCTCTCATGATGTCTGCAGTAGACACCAATGACCACAATTTGCCTCCACTATCGGGGAACGATGACTCGGACCCCAAGATGGTCCTAGCAGCCACTGACCAGGGACATTTCCCACGACCTCGGGCACTCCATAATAGATGTAAAAATCAATGGACAGATAACAAAGTGCCTAGTCGACAGTGGCAGCACCGAGAGTTTCATTCACCCGAGCATGGTGTAAGGTAAAAACATCATGAGATGGGACCGGAGAAGGAGTCACCCAGTACTAAGGAGTAACAGAATGCAGATGTGACCTTGTACACTCAAGATAAGCTTTGCACTAACAAGAATGATGTGCAGCAGACTAACAGAGAAGGATAGCAACAGTTTATTCATTGGACAATGTAATGGTATGATAATTTACTAAGTACATATCCTGAGGTATAAAAAAAACACCACTTGCTGATAATGGCAGAATGCGCCTTCTCCAACTAACACCAGTGGACCAGTGTTACAATCCGGTAATAAAGAACAAAGAACCTTGATTTCGACTCACTGGTGTCTGACTCACTCATTCATGAACAAAGCAGACCTAACAATGGCCCACTCACTAAATCTAAAAATCCACTCCTCCACCTTCTCTATCACCTTCGCTGCCAAGGACTGGACTATCAATACCCTTGGGTACTGCTTTGCCAATCTGACTGTGGGGGGGGGGGGGGCGGGGAAAGAGACACATACACTGGGTTCAGGCTCCTGGTCGTGCATAATATGTCCTGGTAGAACATAAAAGCCCTATTCCCCCATTGACGTGATTAACTGGGATAATTGTTTAAAGAGAGCTTGCAAAGTCTGTGAGGACCCCTACCACTCTGCGCATAGCATCTTCTAGCTACTCCTGTCAGGAAAAGAGATACAAAAGTATTAAAGTCAAAGCCACTAGGCTGAAGAACTTCTTCCCATGGGGAGTGAGACGGCTGAAGAACTGCTAAAACCACTCCTGATACACTGTTCTGTGTATCTCTGTATATGTATTGTTTGTGTATGTGTTATGGCTGTATGTATGTTTGCTCTGTGGACCAGAGACAGCCATTTCATCGAGTTGTACTGTTACATGCAGATGATAAATGAACTTGAAGATAGGCCTTCAGGTAAATCTCTTGGATACAAGGCAAACATCCACAGGCTCTCCATCGCCAGCTCCACCTCTTGATATTGCTGCTACAGGTCGTCAATGAACGGTTGTGCTTTCATAATTGGCAAATCAAATTGAAATGACTGGTTGAATTGTTTTATTGATGCATGGACCAACATACAGGAAAAAGCTTCATTTTATGTGCTATCCAGGCAATCCATTTCATATAGCAGATAATGCAATAATAATCAAATGAATAAACAAACAAACAAATTGGACAAAAGTGTAGGGAGGTGCATGCTGTAAAGAACAAAATAAAACCAAGCAGAGATTACAGAAAATTATAGCAACAAAGGGCAGTGAAATCATGCCAAGAAACGAGTGAAGAATCAATAGATTTAGATGATGAAACGTGGTCACAAATCAGTATATATGAAGCATCAGATCTGAACAGGTTTCTCTGTAGTATTTTGAAAATCCAGAACCCACTCTGCTGCTCTCTGTCCTATCCCAAATATGGAAGGAAACACCTTTTTTTTAAGCATTGTGGCTTCCCCTCTTCTGTGGTCAATAAGAAATTTGCCACATTTTTGTTTTGTGAATAGAAATATAGTGTCAAAGGAACATTTTAAAACCAGTTCTGCCACTGAAATAAGGCTTAGTTTTAGATCCTGAGAAACTTAAGTGCATGAATAACATATTTGTCAATTATTGGATAACCCAGGGCAACTTATACTTACAAAGAGGATATAACAAAGCACTCCTGTCCTTCCCTTGGTGCCACGACTCATGCCACCAGGTTCAGGAACAGCTGTTAGAAGAGATGTGTGCTCACTTTGGCAGCACATGTATTAAAATTGGAAAAGAGATTTTGTTACAGTTGAGTTAGCTAGCCAATAACAGAGCATATTTGGTAAGTCTCTCTTCTATTCCAGCAAACTGATAAAAATGTTGCTTGCAACACATACAGGAAACCATTTCAGGGTGCTTGGCGGATTTTAAAAAAACATTTATTCAAGTAGATTAAGCAAGAATATTTACTAGATAATCTTAAAATTTAAATTTCGACATACAGCACGATAACAGACCATTTCAACCCACGAGTCTGTGCCACCCAATTTACCCCAAATTAACCTACACCACCAGCACATTTCAAATGGAGAGAAGAAACCAGATACCCCAGGGAAAACCCACAGGGAGAATGTATAAACTCCCCACAGACAGCACGGGATTTGAACTCAGGTCTCCAATCGCTGGCGCCATGAAGGCATTCCACTAACTGCTATGTCATCCGTGCTCCCCTTGGAGAAAGAAAATATATACACATACTTCAGGCTGCAAATGCATATTATGATGCAGTTATACGCTGGTTTGTGTTTTTCACAACTCCTCTCCCTATCATTTCCACAGATTTGAATTTTACACCCCATCTATCCAAAATTCTTCATGAGTTGCTGCAGCAGGCAGGCTGTGTTTTGAGCACTCACTCATTCATGTATCTACCAATATCAAGTGTCCACCTTGTTTGTGGTGAATATTCTATAATCCACCTCTATGCGACTCACTCTCCACCAACCACCAATCCTTTGAGGCAACATCCAAAGTCCTCTCTGATATACTGTATTTATTCCCTCTCTGCACAAGAGTTCCCAAACCTAGTGACTGACAAGCCATCTGCCACAACTATTCCTGGACTGAGCATTCCCTCTCCACTACAAGTGTACTGTTGATCATTACTGGAAAATTCTTTCACACGTCATTGGGTGTCCAGAGTTTTCAGTGCTATCATCTCTATCACAGACTGTACAGCTTGCTAACGCTATTTAGCTTTTTAAGGCAATGAAAAATAAACATTTGGGGAATGCAACACAGGGCCTGCAGCACAGCTTGTTTACTGTGCCAGAATTTGAGGCAATTTCTGAAAAAGAATATAGAGGGAGGTTTAATTTATATTGATTGGAAATGTACTTTTCCCTTGAAGCCTCTAGCAGGATGCTCTTCCTCAGTGTGATTTCATACATCTCACCTCCATCTCTTTTTGTCCCAGAATCAGCATCAGTGCAGCTGTGCTGAGCACACAGACCACACACACGCACAGTGTCCATGCAGGGTCTCTGATAAAAGAGTCACGAGGCTGAGAACTGACCGGTTGTCACAATAAATCTGTTCAGTCAGCATTCCCGCAGACTTTATGGACAGAGCGCCAAAGAAATGAATGATATTAACTGCTTATATCCAAGCACTGCAGCCCAATTTATTCCTTTCAACTCCGAGATACCCATTACTTTAATTTGAGGGAGGGTATAAAGGACCCTAAATTACAGATGGTCGATTGAGTATAAAATACATAAGTCAGTAGTCAATAAGAAAAACTCCACAGCAAAATAATGGAAATCATCTAATTACCTTTTGAATTAATGCATCGAAAAGGGTATTCTTAAGGATAAGTTAATGGAATGGATTCATATCCATTTCCTACGACAATATATTGTAGGACTAACCATTTGTAGGCTGTCTGCTCCTGTGTGTTGAGGCAAGTTTCATTTGTAATCATGAAGTAAAGAATTCTCTGGGAAAGCAATCATGAAATTACTGATTTTCATACTCAGATTAAACGCTACAATTTTAGGTCAGAATCTAAGATCTAACACCCAAATAGCAATGAGAAGTGAGTTGGCTCAGGTGGTTTAGATTTTTAGGTCAAATATTCATTTGTATCACAGAGGTTAAATCACAATAAAGAGTATCTCAATTTAGATTTGTTTTAGTGGAATAGGCATCTTCTTATTGAGTTCCATACTCGGACCTTTCATCTACAGTGATGAGGGCACAATCTAACTCCAAAGATTTCCCTCCTTTGGAAAGTCGTCTGAAAAAATGTTCCAGGATGTCCAGTGACACTGCTATGATTAAAAAGATAAGCCTTCATGGCTTTACCAGAACTGAAATAAATAGTTGTGCCAAATATGAGGTATGGAAACATTATCACAGCACTTCTTGCCAATGAAACTGCTTGTCAGGATGAAATAATTCTTCTGGGTATGTCGAGATATCCTCAGAAACATTGTTACTAAACCAAATTTATCAAACAATGCCAAACTGAAGCGGTTAAGTTATGAGACAAGTTGCATGAACTTAGGTTATTTTTTTGAGTGCAGAATCATAGAACAATTACAGCACAGAAACAGGCCACCTCGGCCCCTCTAGTCTGTGCTGAACCATTTTTCTTCTGCCTCGTCTCACTGACCTGCACCCATCCATGTAGCTGTTCAAGTTCTTCTTAAATACTAAAACTGAGCCCGTATTTACCACTTCAGCTGGAAGCTTGTTCCACATTCCCACTCTCTGTATGAAGAGGTTACCCCTCATGATCCCCCTAAGCCTTTCCCCTTTCACCCTTAACCATGTCAATTGAAGAATAACCTAATTGAGCTATTTAAATGAGGAAAGGACTTGACATCATTAGTTCCTCTGAAGTAGGATTCCAGGAATAGGAAGCAAAATCTTAAATAAGATTAATTCAGGGTGAATTGGGTACTGAGTCTACCCAAAAAATAGAGAAAATGAAGATCTCTCAACCCATAAAAACAGATGAAGTTAATGGAATTAAACTGTACATTGAAATGATTTTAATTACACTCTCACATCAAATAATATGGACCAGATGGAGTTGAGGTATGTTGGAAACAATGGAGAGCAGTGGGCCAGTCAAACTATTCACATGCACCTACATCAGTGATTTACATCTCAACTACATATATTGGACCAAGCATATTTTAGATGTGTATGAAATATATATTTTAATATTTTATTTTAATGTTTCCAAGATATATCGAGCATTATTACATACATCATAAAAATAGTATTTTAAAATTACAGACTCTCATCTGACACCCAAGTCTCACCCCACCCCCCCCCCCCCCACCCGCAACTGCGAACATAAAAAGGGGTGTTTGAGCTGCCTTCATTAATTAGTCCATATCTTGATCTTCCAGAATTCAACGCTATTATCCTCACTGTATTATTTAAACCTTTTTGGGGAAGTTAATTATATCCTTCAGCCAATTTGATTCAAATAAGGTTGCCATATTTTAACAAACACGTCATATTTCTTTCTAAGATTATAAGTTATCTTTTTCAGAGGGGAACAGCTTTGCATTTCCATATTCCAGCGAGTAATAAGTAGGAGGGAGTCGGACATCTATGTAACAGCGATACATTTCCTGGCTACCACTGGTCAATCCTCATGAACTGGATTTGATATTTCAATAGTTTTGTGCCAATAACCATAAGGTTACTCAAGAAATACAGTTCTGGTTCAAATGGAAAATCCACCTACAATTTTTGTCAAATTTCTGCTAAGTCATACCAAAAGGATCTTACTTTCACACAGCACCAGGTTGAATGTATAAATGTGGCAACTTCTAGACCACACCTAAAACTCAAGTCCAGAATTTCAGATTTTAAATCGTGTAATTTCTGAGGTGTAAGGTATAATTGGTGCATAAAATTAAATTGTACCATTGATAAATTATGTCATATTATCAGAGCACAATTTTGACTAATATTGTTCTTGAATCCTTTCCCCCAAGTCTCCCACCTTTCCCTCAATTTGTGCAGGTCTGGTTTCAAGCTATTGCTCTGCAATACAAAATACATCTTAGATATAAATTTAATTATTATCCCCTTTTGAAGAGCTTCCATGTCACTACTCACTGGCAGACCCTACACTAGCTCTTAAAATAGATCTTAATTGAAGATAGCAGAAGTTTTATTTGACAAATCATATCTATTTTTAGCTGTTCAAATGTCATAAATTGTCCTTGTTCATAACAATCCTCGATACACTTGACCTCGTTACAGTGCCAAGTGTCCAGGATTTTATTTCCTAATGTCATTGGTATTTACTAATTTTGATACAAGGGTGTTTTTGAAGATAACCCCACTTTTAAACCTATACATTTATTAATTTGTTGCCATAACCAAATCCAAATTATGTGTTTTAGAATGGAGATATCTGTCTTTCCAGACAATTATTTAATATTCCATTTGTAAATGAAATCTTCTGGTATCTTCCATATGTAGACCAATTTAAGCCAAATCCTTCATACCCCCTCCCTCAAAAAAAGACACTGTAAACCTTGGTTGGGCAGCCAAATAATTTTTTTTTAATCGGTTAATCGTAGTCTACCCAATGAATAATCCCAAGTAAGTTTTTCCAAGGAGACTCTTGACATCTTAGAATTAGATGGCTGACATGCTTGCTAAATGCTTTATAAAATCTTGCTGGTATAAGAATGGGCAAGGATTGAAAGAAACATTGCAGTCTTGGCATCACTTTCATCTTAATACAACTGATTCTGCCCATCAAAGTAATGGGCATGCTCCTCCATCTACATAAATCCTCCTCAATCTTTCCAAGCAAGGGGAGGTCATTAAATTTATATAAATTCTGCAGGTTATTGTCTAGCCTTAGCTCTAAATATTTAATAAGCCTTTGTGGCCAATCAAATTTACTTCCTTGTTACAACTATCTATAATCTCCTTTGTTAGGGGCATAATTTATCAAAATGTATTTTATACCCAGAAACCTTACCATAATCTTCCAAGATATCTTGCAATTTAGCCAGAGATTTGGTTGGATTTGTCAAATATATTAATACATTGTCAGCAAATGACTTTTTCTTATGTTCCTTCCTGTTCAGTCTGAACCCCCTTATGTTTGGATCACATTGAACAAATTCTGCTAGTGGTTCTATTGCTAAAATAAATAGACCTGCAGTTCATGGACAGCCTTGTCTACTTGACCTACTGAGTGGGAAGACTGGAGACATCTGACCATTGGTGACAATCTTAGCTTTACAATAAAGTTTAGGTTTACAATAAAGTGTTTTTTATCCAATTAATAAATGATTGTCCTAATTCAAATTTCTCAAGTACTTTGAATAAAAAAATCCCACTCTAGTCTGTCAAATACCTTCTCAGCATCTAAAGCCATGCCCACACTCAGATTCCCCTGGACTATGCCAAATGTATAATATTAAATAGTCCACTCAAGTTGTTGGCTGATTATGTTTTTTTTAAACACAAAAACAGTTTGATCTGTACTGAATATCTTTTATGTTCAGACACAATTAAAATTAAATTATGAAGGTAAAACACAAAATTTTACAGACATAGTAGTTGAAGTAAAAACGCAATATTGGAGAAACTCAGCTGGTCAAAGAGCATACTTAATGTAGCAAAGATAAAGATATATAACCAACGTTTTGGACTTGAGCCTTTCTGAGCTCTTTCCTGTTTGAGCTCTTTCCTGGCACCATTACATTTCTCCAGGGCCCGGTTTGATTTTTGCATCCTAAACTTTGGAAACACTGAACAGATAATGCATTTTCTCAAGCCATAAATATGGGTTGTATTACCACTTCCACTGAGAATGTGGAATCTGCTGGCATGATGTAACAAGATTCTTAATGATCAATCAAAAGACCAATGTTCAATACATCTTATCATATACATACTGGAGGTGCTCTGAAGAGGAACACAGCTATCTTGATCTGTTTGTCTCTCTTACAGAAGGGCAGGATACTCAGTCTTTTCTTTTTGTGCTCTTCATCTAGACCAAGCAGAACAACTTGAACCACAATGAAGAAGAATAGCCATGTTCACAACATGGTCTTAATTAGATGGGAAGTTGGGCCATCGAGTGCCAAATGGAATTTAACTCTGACAAGGTCTGAATTGGACTTGCATTCTACATGAAAGGCTCCTGGAGAATGTTGTACCAGAGAGACCTCAGGATACACCATGAAAATGGTGACTTAAGTGGACACTGTTGTGAAGGCAACATTTGACATGTTTCCTTTCATTCTGCAGGGTACAAAGTTGGAAGCTGGGACATCATGAGACAGATGTAAAAGATATTTGTGGGATAACAATTGGAACATTGTTTGCAGCTACTGGAGTACTGGAAGGATGTCAATAATTTGAAAAAAAGTGGAGAAGAGATTTACAGCAAGTTGTTGGGTTTGAAGGGATTGAGTAATAGAAAGGTGCTGGATAGGTTGTGACTTTATTCCCTGGAGCGTAGGAGGCTTAGGATACCCTTTTAGAAGTTTATAAAGTCACAAAGGACATGAATCCTTTTTTTTCTCCAGGGCAGACATATCTAGAACTAGAAGACATATTTAAGGTGAGATTTGAGTAGGAGCTAATGGGCACTCATTTCATTCAAAGGGTGGTCTGCATCTGGAACAAACTGCCAGATGAAACTATAGAAGTGAGTACAATTTCAATGTTGAAAGCACATTTGGACAGATGTATGGAGAAGAAGGGTTTTGAAGGATATGGAACAAATGCATAAAATGCAACCATTGATCAGCACAGACAAGAGGAGCCAAAGGGCCTGTTTATTGCTCAACAACTCTATAAGATGTAAAAGAGTAATACTGTACTCCCATATATTTTGTCTGTCTTTGGAGAAGTTCTCAAAGAATTTACAGAACAAGACTTGCCAGTGCCCCAGAAATGAGCTTAATTGAACCTATTCACAGTTCCATCAGTCATATTCATAGAATGATGACACGTAAAATCAACATCCATGTCTTTTATTGTCAAGATAGGGCATAGAACAAATGCAGCACCAAAAGGCATCTCAAGTGACAGCCTATACCTTTCACAATATTCTGGGCAGTCATTTAGAGTGTGAACTTTACTAAGATGGCATTATGAATGAATTTAAATGGACATTTTAGCATAATGTCCTATTCAAACCACTTCAAAAGAATGAATCTAAATACCTAAAAGCATTGCAACTACTGCAAATACCTTCTCCCTTTTTTTGACACGGTGAGCATATTGGTTAGTGCAATGCTGTTAAGTGCCAGCGATTGGGATGGGGTTCAAGCTCTGTAAGGAGCTTGTACATTCTTTCCATATCTATGTGACTTTCCTCCAGATGATCTGGTTTCCTCCAACCGTTCAAAATGTATTGAGGGTTGTAGATTAATTGGGGATAATTGAGTAGCATGGGTTCATGGGCCAAAATAGCCTGTTACCATGCTGTAAGTCTAAATTTTAAAAAAAATCAAATTCAGAACACTCTGGAACTTAACTTAAAGTGCCTGAACTGATACAATTATTAATATGTTCAAATTATTACAAAACAGATCATAACCAAAAGGTTATGGAGAATTCTATATTCTAAATGACCAAACCACATAAACCAACTCTCTTGATAATGGCAAATGCAATTTGGACAAATAAAGGAATAAAAAATATTATATTCTTTGATATTTGTTAAACTAATCACGATATGATTTAAAAGTTTCTTTGTGGTAATCATTTATCCAACTGAAGTGCAATAATTCCCATTTAGAGTTGTACATTTTCAGAAAAATCAATTTTAGAAATGATTAGATCGTAGAAAACTGTGCGCTTTGAAACTGTTAGAGCTTTCCTGTAACTCATTAGGATAAGAGCTAATTTATTTCAAAGCATTCTTATCGGAATTTTATTTCCTTTTCATATTTTGCACTGACGTTTGTACATGTGATTGTTTTCTGATAAAATTCAGGTAAAGTTTTTTCTGTATTATTTAAATATGTTATGTCAAGAGATGGTGGATATTCTTGAAGGACACTAAAATGATTAAAGGTGACTAATGTAAATTTTCAACTGGAATTGTTCAAATCAATTGACAACCTGTAGTTTACATGCTTGGTCTATTATAATTCACATACAAAAATTAATATTTTTGCCCATTGTGATAGTCCAGATTCTATCACTAATGTGTACATGTACATATGTACAGATGGTAGTGTAGGATGATTGTGATTGGCTGAGAGTGTAGCCACACCTACTGGCAGGTCTTAAAGAATTGCTCCTAGCCAGACCAGGTCATTCTGGACTGCTCGACCTACTTGTGATATCCTCCAGTCTTTTAGTTAATGAAAGCCTTGGTTTGGATCAACAAGTCTTTGGTTCTTTCGATACGCACTACAATTTTATTAACTAAAAAATTTTGAAGGGATGGAGCGTATGCTACAGCTGGGATGCCTTGACATCGACCCACAGTCAGCTACAGCCTCAAATGACTTTAAGCACTGGGTGAGAGGCTTCGAAACATACTTACAGCTCTCTGATCCTGCCATGGTAGAGGACAACCATTGACTACTAATATTGATGACTATGGTGTCCCCAAGAGTCTACCAGAGTGTCCAGGACGCGATCACTTACGCTGCAGCCATGAAGGTCCTGAAAGGGCTCTACGAGGAACCGGTGAACTGGGTCTATGCTCAGTACAAACTTGTTAAAAGGAGGCAACAGCCCAGTGAGTCCTGTAAAGCTTATATTCAGGCACACTGTTCTTCCAGACAGAACTGCTGCGGAGACCACAGATAATCTCATTTGCAATGCCTTTGTGGCCGGGGTTCAATCGAATGAGGTGAGGCAGCACCTGCTGAAGCATGGGGGAGAAAACCAAGAAGACATGACCTGAATCACAGAGACGATAGAGGCTGTGGTCTCAAGTATGGAGATGTACTCTCGGGGCTGGATCCCACACTCTGATGTGAGTAGGATGCCCGCCCTCTATCCTACTACTGCCGCTTTGCTGCCTGATGCAACCCCAAAGTGTTATTTCTGCGAGAGGAACAAGCACAGCAGGTCCCAGTGCCCGGCGAGAAAAGCCAGGTGCCAGAAGTGCCTTAAAAATGGCCACTTTGCTGTAGTCTGTCGCTCCAAAATGGCCACCGTCAAACACAGTGCCTCGTGTGAAGCCAAATCGGCACTCTCCATGTCAAACACTTCTTCCTCAGAGCTCTCGTCCAATGAGAGCGGGGACTCCACCACGCAGCACCTGACATCATAGGGCAGACCCCAAGCGCAGAAGGTACAACCGACCCTCGCCACAATGACATTCATCCTACCTCATGAAGCAACGTCCAACCAGGCCCCAGCGCTGACCTCAATGCCCACTGCTGCCGAAAAGGGACCCGCCGCTGCAGACCAGGGACCCGCCAGCGCCGATGCCGAACAGGGACCTGCCGCCATTGCTGCCGACCAAGGACACGCCAACTCTGTCGACCCAGTACCCACCGACGCTGCCACCTGGGGACCAGACGCTGCTGACCAGGGACCCGACGCTGCCAACCAGGGACCTGCCACCGCTGACCACCCCACCGCTGATGGCAAGCAACAACCCCCAACCCTTACCTTTGGCTGCAGGCACCAACACCAACTCCTCAACACTGACTCTTAAGGCCCCACTGTTAAAGTGACGTCATCACGCAGGACTCCACCGTGCCCATTACAAGTTTCTGCATCAGTAACCCTCGACCAGGACTTCCCCCATCCCCTCACAAAAGCAATGGAACTGATTAAAGTGCATGGACACTATACCAATTGCTTATTTGACTCGGGGTCAACTGACAGTTTTATCCGCCCGGACCTGTCCCACCGTTGCGGACTGGCTATTCTCCTCACTGCACAGTGGTGACCAGATCGCTCTCGATTGGGGTAAAGGGGTACTGCGTGGCAACCCTGAAAGTCCAGGGCATCACGTTCACAGACTTCAAACTATTAGTCCTTCCCCAATTGTGCGCCCATGCTCTGCTGGGACTGGATTTTCAGTTTCAAACCATTTCCCTGCACTTTGCAGGGACCCTCACGCTCCACTCTCTGTCTGTAACCACTCCACCCCGGGAACCTACTGCCAGCAGCAGCCCAAGCCACCCGCCCCTGCTCCCCGGGGCCTCGCCTGTAGTCTCTCTACCCTCCGAGTTGCTCCGCCAGTACTTTTCGCAAATCTCATCCCTGGATGGAAGCCTGTGGCCACCAAAAGCCGACAATATAGTTATGAACACAGGAAATTTATCACAAGCGAGGTGCACAGACTGCTGGATGAGGGCATTATCAAACCTAGCTTGAGTCCATGAAGGGCCCAGGTAGTGGTTGTTAAAAATGGGGAGAAGCCGCGGATGGTGGTTGACTACAGCCAAACAATCAACCACTTCACGCTTCTGGATGCGTACCCCCTTCCACGGATCACAGATGTGGTGAATCAGATCGCCCAATACTGTGTATTTTCCACCATTGACTTACGTTCGGCCTATCATCAGCTCCCGATCCGCAAAGAAGACTGACCTTTCACGGTCTTCGAAGCGAATGGGTGGCTGTATCAATTTCTCAGGGTACCCTTTGGGGTCACGAATGGCGTCGCGGTCTTCCAGCAGGAAATGGATAGGATGGTGGACCAGAACGGGCTGTCTGCTACTTTCCCGTATCTGGACAATGTCATCATCTGCGGCCATGACACGGAGGATCATGATGCCAACATTGAGAATTTTTTTCAGACTGCAACTCGGCTGCACTTGACCTACAATTTCAACAAGCGGGTCTTCCAGACCACTCGGCTTGCAATTCTTGGTTGTGTGGTGGAGAAAGGGGTGGTCATGCCGGACCCTGACCGCATGTGTCCCCTCATGGACATTCCCCCCCCCCCAAAAAACACCCAGAAGGCACTCAGACGCTGCCTGTGCTTTTTCTCTTACTATGCCCAAAAGGCACGGCCACTCATCAAGACCACCTCCTTCCCCCTGTCAACTAAAGCCAGAGCATCCTTCGACCGCATCAAATCGAATATTGCTGCTGCAACGCTGCACGTCATCGACAAGTCAATTCCGTTCCAAGTCAAAAGCGATGCGTCTGAATTTGCACTGGCAGTCACTTTGAACCAGGCCGGCCGGCCAGTAGCCTTCTTAGAGCCGACACTCCTCTATCGAGAAGGAGATCCAGGCCATAGTCGAAGCAGTACGTCGTTGGAGACACTACCTCACTGGCAGGCACTTTACGTTGCTGACCAACCAACGCGCGGTCTCCTTCACCTTTAGAAATACCCAGCGAGGTAAGATCAAGAATGACAAAATCGCCAGGTGGTGAATCGAGCTCTCCACATTTAATTATGACATACTGCATCGGCCAGGTAAACTCAACGACCTCCAGATGCGCTCTCCAGGGGGACTTGCACCAAAATCCAACTGGACAGGCTGCAGAAACCACAGATGAAGGTTTTGACATGTTGACATGTTTTGCCTACCCAGAGTGCACTGAGTCCAAGCCCAATTCTTCCGTCTGTTGAACACCCACATCATCAAAGTCACACGCCCCTTTGAGCGTCTCAGCGTAGACTTCAAGGGTCTCCTACCGTCGACCAACCATAACACCTACATCCTTACGGCCATCGACAAGTACTCCCGCTTCCCGTTCACTGTGCCCTCCTCGGACACGACTGCCTCCTCAGTTATAGAGGTCCTGCACAGCATTTTCGCTATCTTTGGGTACCCCAGTTACATCCACAGTGACAGGGGGTCCTCATTTATGAGCGCAGAGCTGCAGCAGTACCTTCTGGAGCGTGGTATTGCTTCAAGCAGGACCACCAGTTATAACCCACGCGGTAATGGGCATGTGGAAAGCAGTTACGCTTGCCCTCCAGTCCAAAGGTCTCCCCACCTCTCACAGGCAGGATGTGCTCACTAGTGCCCTACACTCCATCCACTCCCTCCTATGCACCGCGACCAATGCCAACACCCATGAAAGGATGTTCTCTATCCCAGGGAAATCCGAGTCGGGTACAACCATACCAGCATGGCTCATGGTTCCCGGTCCAGTCCTTTTATGACGCCATGTCCGGTACTCTAAGAATGACCCCATGGTTGACTAAGTGACTCTGCTCCATACGAACCCGCATTATGCCTACGTTGAGTACCCGGACGGATGGGAGGACACAGTCTCGGTAAGGGACCTTGCCCAAGCCAGATCAGGCGCAGCAGTGCCTCTAACCCAACCTCCCCCTATTCCTATGTGCTTGAACAGAGGGACCAGCACCACCCCACCAGCTCAGCCAGACTGTCAACAATGCCGTTGGGGAATTGAGCAAAGCAGTGGCCGCACCCTACGGGCCTGCCAGCAACACGACTCCGGCGACCCCAATCCCTGCACCACAGCAGTCATGCCGGATGGTCAGACCCCCTGACTGGTACAGCCCTAACCTCCATTCACTCTGGGGTCGGTTCTCAAAGATGGAGTGAATGTGATAGTACAGATTCCATCACCAATGTGTATATGTACACATGTACATATGGTAGTGTAGGATGACTGTGATTGGCTGAGAGTGTAGTCACACCTACTGGCAGGTCTTAAAGGATTGCTCCTAGCCAGACCAGGTCATTCTGGACTGGTCAACCTACTTGTGATATGCTCCAGTCTTTTAGTTAATAAAAGCCTTGGTTTGGATCAACAAGTTTTTGGTTCTTTCAACGTGCACTACATCCATTTAGAAAATACCTAGCAAACATGTGGACCATGCAGATAGATTCTAAAATCCTATTGGCCCAAAGTATATCTATAGACTTGCTCAACTACTTGAAGAACCCTTCTCACTGCACCAGGTATAATGCAGAGGGTATAGATGTCCCTTCAGTGAGGTTAACAGATAAGCCAGCCATTGATTAGACAAAGACAGATTCTAATATATATCCAACTTGTGCAGTAACGTGGGCTATGGCTAAAAAGCTTACCAGTGAAGATGGTGCTGTACAGATAGATTAGAAGGGACAGGAGTGTGTGACAGTGCACAACAGCAATCAGATTGTAATGACCTGCCAAAGAATTTGCCATAATCTCAAAAGGAGTTTATAGAGGCAAAACAGAGATCCTGATCTCACTGAAGTGAGAGATGAGGCTCTATCTGTTGATGAAATTAAGAAAGTACTAATTGGCTATTATTTCAAGGAAGGTGTGGGAATGGCGAAGTGGAGATCACCTGATATCCCTGCCAATGAAGAATGGGCAGTTGTTCATCAGGTTGTAGTTCCTGAAGAATATAGGGATGAAATTTTAATCTTGTCACACAGCACACCCTTAGCTGGTCATCTTGGCATAAAGAAACTATCTATAAGATTATGAAACAATTTTATTGGCCTAGTATGAGAAAAGATGTTGGGACATTTTTTTGGACCTCTCACACTTGTCAGGTTGCAGAGAAACCTAATCAGGGTCCCCAGTGCCTCCTTTAAAACCTATTCCTGCTTTTGGGTAAACCTTTTATTGTGTGTTGTGTTGGCCCATTGCCCATGACAAAAACTGGGAATCAGTATTGGTTAACTGTCATGTGTACAGCCTCCAGGTTTCCAGAAGCAATACCACTTAGAAATTTTTCATTTTAGTTGGTTTGCCTAAAGTGATCCAATCAGACCAGGGGAGTAATTTTATGTCAGGACTATTTCAGCAGATAGTTTATAAATTGGGAGCTAAACAGATCACATTACCTGCATATAATCCAGAATCTCAAAGGGCCTTGAAAAGGTTCCATTCGACCATATAAAACCATGATGCGGTCCTAATCTTGTGAGAATGGGAAGGACTGGGATGAGGGTGTCCATTTGCTTTTGTTTGCAGTGTGGGAGTCTGTTCAATAATCACTAGATTTTAGTCCTTTTGAGTTTGTATTTGGACATTAAGTTAGAGGACCTTTAATGTTGTTGAAGGAACAATGGATTAATGAGGATGTGCAATTGAATTTGTTATATTATGTTTCGAAGTTTAAAGATTGTTTGCAGAATGTCTGCAAAATAGCTGAAGAGAATTTGAAAATGGCTCAAAATAAAATGAAAGTCTGGTATGAGAATTTTTAAACCAGGAATAAAGTGTTAATTCTTTTTCCAACAAATTCTAATCATCTTAGGGCAAAATTTTCAGGGCCATATGAGATAAATGAGATAGACTTCAAGGTAAATGAAGTCAACTACATAGTTAAAATACCTGATCGAAGACACAAAATGTATTGTTGCCATATCAACATGTCAAAACCTTATTTGAGAACTTGGATCTTAGCAAGAAACAGCCTTCATCAGTGGTATTAGTGGTATTCCTCAGTGATAAAACTGAGGAATTTATGGATCATGAGATGAATCGACCAGACTCTTGTGAGGGTCACTTCAAACAAAATATTGCCCCAGTTTGTCTGTCTAATTCCAATATTTTGCAGAATTTAGAGGATAATTTGGCTCATCTTCAGCCCCAGGAAAAGGAACAAACAGTAATTTAGGAACTTGTTTTCAGAACTTCAATCACTTGTCATGATGTTGATATTGGAGATGCAAAATCTATTAAACAACATCCATATCAAATGAATGTTGAAAAGTGTAAACTGGTAGATCAAGAAAATGAATACATTTTAAAGAATGTATATTCTTCACCAAATTTGAGTTCCCCTTGTGACTTGGTGCCTAAACCAGATGGAACAGTTATATTTTGTACTGATTATAGAAAAGTTAATGCAGTATCAAAGACAGATTCTTATCCTATCCCAAGAGTGGATGATTGTGTGGACAAGGTTGGGAAGACTAAGTTTCTTACAAAGTTTAAAAGGTTCCTGGTATGTTTCATGAATAGAGAGAGGTAGGGAAATTTCTGCATTTGTGGTCCCATCAGATTTACATGAATACAATGTTCTACCATTTGGAATGAAGAATGAAGAACAATTCAAGGTTTCGAGCATACAGATGCTTATATTGATGATTTGATTATGGGGAATTACATGTGGGAAGCACATATGCTTGATTTAGAGAAATTGTTTGACAAACTTTGAAAAACCAACCTGTTAATTTAGCTAAAAGTGAATTTAGCCATGCTACTGTGAATTATCTTGGGTATGTAGTTGGTCAAGGAAAATTGGCGCCTGTTAAGGCTAAAGGTCAGGTGATTTCTGAGTTTCTCATTCGCACAGATAAGAAGGCTGTTAAGAGATTTTTGGGAATGGTAGGGTATTATAGAAAGTTCTGTAAAAATGTTGCTGATATTCCCATTCTTTTAACTAACCTTCCCAAAAATGGTGAAAAGTTAATTTGGACAACATTTGTCAGGAAACAAATGATAATCTGAAAGTCACTTTATTTCACATTCTTTCTTTTTTCTTTTTTTCTTTGGCTTGGCTTTGCGGATGAAGATTTATGGAGGGGTATGTCCACGTCTGCTGCAGGCTCGTTGGTGACTGACAAGTCTGATGCGGGACAGGCAGGCATGTTTGCAGCGGTTGCAAGGGAAAATTGGTTGGTTGGGGTTGGGTGTTGGGTTTTTCCTCCTTTGTCTTTTGTAAGTGTGGTGGGCTCTGCATTCTTCTTCAAAGGAGGTTGCAGCCCGCCGAACTGTGAGGCGCCAAGATGCACAGTTGGAGGCGATATCAGCCCACTGGCGGTGGTTAATGTGGCAGGCACCAACAGATTTCTTTAAGCAGTCCTTGTACCTCTTCTTTGGTGCACCTCTGTCTCGGTGGCCAGTGGAGAGCTCGCCATATAACACGATCTTGGGAAGGTGATGGTCCTCCATTCTGGAGACGTGACCCACCCAGCGCAGTTGGGTCTTCAGACATTGAAAACCCTTTTATTTTCTTTCGCAGTAAACACTAGTGATGAGGCTGTAGGAGCAGTGTTATTACAAAAGAATTACTGTGATGATATTGACCACCCAATGGCTGACTTATCCAAGAAATTCTATGAATGTAAAAAGAATTATTCTACTATAGAGAAATAATTATTGACCCTTGTAATGTCTTCGCAACATTTTGTGTTAACGTGTGCAATTCTCAAGTTGTCTATAGTGACCATAAGCGTTTAATGTTTTTGAACAAAATGAAAAATAGAAATAGACAATTGTTAAACTGGAGTTTAATTTTACAAGAATATGATATAATAACTCTTTATCAAAAGCAAGGTTAATGTAATTGCTGATTGCCATTCAAGATGCTAGATTTGCAATGCTGCTGAAAAAATATTATATTTGTCTCTTTTATATTATATGACATTAGAATAATATCTAATTGTAGTTTAAAACGTAGCTCTTAAAAAGCTCAAAAATTTCTCCATTGGAAGGAGGCTTAAGTTATTTTTTTATCTGCATTTTTACTTTCTATTTTTTAATTGGTTACTTTGTGGGTTGGACAGGGAAAGGAACACAAATTTTAAAACCCAGACTCAAAGGCACCTGCATTCAGAGTCATAACACCAGTGTTATTGTTCTTCACTGAAAGCCTGAAACAATGAATGTTTGCTAAGAAGGATACCTGTTTAAACAGAAAGACATCTGTCAAACAGGAGACCATTTTCCATAATGACTCATACTTTTGGAAAAAATTTGAAACTAAAACAGTATTGTTCAAGCCAGCCATGTGATTAAGACACTCCAAAAAGCAGCTTGAATATCATTAAACAAATTGATCTGAAGATAGAAATGTAGTGACATTCTGTGAGATGGTCACTGCTGTTGTGTTCTCCTTGCCAAGAGAAAACAATGATTTGTTCTGGATATTGTAATGATCACTTGATTGACCCATATGTGGGTAAAGAAAGCAAGATCAGTCTTGCATTTGGATCGTGACCATTTTGATGGTTATTTCATCTAAAACTCTTGCCTGGGTCTGTGAAAGCATCGTGGAGGTCACAAACTTTGTAACCCCCTATGCAAGAAAGGGAGAGTTTCTGTCACATCATTCATATGCAGAATCATTTCTCTGAAGCAACTCAATAAGAACTTGTGAGTATTGAGAAGATTGATGACTTAATGTCTCAACTACATAATTACTTCTGAACAACAGTTTTAACAGTTTTAAAATTTCTGAGTTTCAACACAACATTTCTAAGACTGAACTTTGAATATGACTTTTCAGAATTGTTCCTAAGCTGCAATGGTTCGGGTTATCCATGCACACAAACACATATATATATTTGCACATAATTGGATTTAAGTTTAGAAGTAAGTAAGATATATTATTAATAGCTTTTAAATAAAAAAATATTGTTTTGAAGCTATCATTATCTTGGTGAATTACTATTGCTGCTGGTCTATGAAATAACAGGTGTAATTGGGCGGCACGGGTTCATGGGATGAAAGGGCCTATTACCATGCTGTATTTCTTAAATCTAAAATAAATCCAAGTCCTGTCAGGTTTAAAATTGAGCTGTCAGGAATAGATGTTCAGCAGGGAGGGTGGTGCTGAGCCTTTGGGTTCAGTGATACTGGAAAGGCTTGGAAGTTTCACATTTGGATGAACATACATTGAAGTCAGAAACATGCTTCTAAATACAAAGATAAATGCTGGAAATAAGCATTTTAGAATTTGTCTGCAAGATTTCTCTTTAATTCTTTTTAGGTTCCTGCTGAACACTATTCACAAATTTAATTTAGATATTTGGCATGGTAACAGGCCATTCTGGCCCACAAGCCCGTGGCATCTAAATATCCAAATTAAATTACAAACCTATTTGTTTATTTGGAGGGTTGAAGGAAGCTGAAGCAGACACAGGAACACTTGATTTTCGAGGGATATTTGGGATAAGCCAGAGAGTGGTAATAGATGATTGCTTCTCAGACTGGAGGCCTGTGACAAGTGGTGTGCCTCAGGCATTGGTGTTGAACTTTCAAAGCTTGCAGATCCCGACCAGCTAGAAAAATGGGCTAAAAAATTGGAAGATGGAATTTAATGCAGACAAGAGCAAGGTGCTACATTTTTGAAGGACAAACCAACTGAGGAGCGTGGTGGAATTGAAGGATCTGGGAAAACAGATAGGTAGTTCTCTGAAAGTGGTGTCACAAGTACATAGAGCTGTTTGGAATATTGGTCTTTATAATTCAAAGTATTGAGTATAGGAGTTGGGAGGTTATGGTAAAGATGTGTGAAGCCAAATTTGGAGAATTGTGCGCAGTTTTGATTACCTAACTGCAGGAAAGATATCAATAAGATAGAAAGATTGCAGAGAAGATTTACTGGGGTGTTGCCCAGACTTCAGGAACTTAGTTATGGGGAAAGGTTAAACAGGTGCCTTCATTTAGAGAGTGGTGGGAGTATGAAAGGAGCTGCCAACTGAATTGGCATTTCTGATCATGCACCTTTAAAGCTTTCTGTTGAAATCTCTGGTGTCACTTCCAGAGTTCAATGATGGCAGTTCAATTCCACTCTGCTTCAGATTGTGAAATTCATTACCTTTAAGAATCAGATCTCTTTTTTTTTTCACACAAATTCTACTGAAGGAATGTCCAATCTGGTAATTTGGGATGCACTTAAAGCATTTTTACATGGACAAATAATTTTTATTCTGCTGGACTTGGTAAATGTACTAAAAGTGAACTGACAGTCCTCAATAACAGAATTAATGAGATCAAAAATTATATTATATGACTCCTAGTATGGAACTTTATAAGTAGATCTTCAAATTCAGCAAATTTACCCCATCAAGAATCAACTGCTTAAATCTCAATTTTATGTACATGGTGAGAAATCAGGTAAGCTGTTAGCTAGTGAACTAATAGCATTTTCATCTAAAAGACAAATTACAAAAATATTTAAGAAGAATGAAAACCTTTGATCATGCTGAAATTAATGAAGTGTTTCAAGAATTTTATTTGATCTATACAAATTTGAATTTTTTGATAACTCTACTACAATGGATAGATTCTTGCAACAATTGAATATTCCCAAAATATCACTAGAAGATCAAAACTTGTTGGAAGCTCCAATTTCAGAGTTGGCAGGTTCCCAAGCTACTTCTTATCTTCAATTTGGCAAGGCCCCAGATCTGGATGGCTTTGCGGTAGAATTTTTAAACATCATTTACTAATTTATTTGCCCCTCAACTATTTAAAGTATTTGAAAATTATAGGTTGTTTTTTTTTTCGGGACCTGACTAGCAACTTTTTTATGAAGTGCCAATTTCATTGATTCCTAAAAAGGATAAAGATCTAGCTGAAAGAACTCCCTTTAGGCTAATTCCTCTGCTGAATATAAATTTTAAGGTTCTTTCTAAGATTTTGGCCAGTAGGCTGGAAAGTATCATTCCCTCTGTTATATCTAAAGACCAGGCTGGATTTATTAAAGGTCATTATTCACATTTTAACCTACTGTAGTGGGCCAAGAAATCACACGGTTAGATGGGCCAAATCGCCGCCCCAGTTAGTTTACGCAAGATGGCACAGACCCCGCTTTCCTTCTCAGAAGTAGTTCGCGTTTGGCAACATGCATTGCCTAGGTAATTCCTGGTCATGTAGCGCTGATCAGGCAGCGACTCCGCAATGCACTGATATCACTCCCACAGATCAACATGCTCCAAACAGGAAGTGGCTCGTACCCTTAAAGCAGCACATGAAATTCAAATAAAGTCAATTACTGGTTCACTCTCGTGTGTGTGGATGTAGTTCATTTTAGAGTGCTGCCATTAGCAGCCACTACAGTGGTGACCCTGAAGGTTCCAACATCTTTGGAACCCACCTCGAATGCTACAAAGTGCAGAATGTTGCTACTGCTACAGTTGAAACCATGGCTGCGACCAACGCTGTGGGCGTGTATTTGCCGCTCTTCTGGGCCAGCCAGCCCAGGAACTGGTTACAACTGGCCGAGTCCCAGTTCCAGGTCAGAGGCATCGTCTCGGAGGACACCAAATTCTGGCACATCGTCAGCACCCTGGATGACGATGCAGCCAAAGTAAGCTCCTTCATTGAAAATCCTCCAATCGAGTAAAAGTATGAACAATTCCGGTGTTTCCTCCTCGATTCCTTGGAACTCATTTGGCATGAGCGCGCTGTCTGCATCATGAATATGCAAAGCCTGGGCAATAGGAATCCCTCCAAGCCCATGCATGTAATGGTGGCTTTTGCTGATGGGCACACAAACTGCTTCTAGTTCAAAGCCCTGTTCTTCTCCAAGCTACTGGTGCACATTTCTTCGGCAATATTCGACATGGACTTTAGCACCCAAAACCCGGTAGTCAAGGAAACAGACAGGCTTTTCTACACACCGTAGCAGAGCTCGATACATTTCCAACTGATCTTTGCCATCGGCACCTCCGGCTCAGCCCCTGACTGAGGGGGGGTGGGGAGGGTGTGTGTGTGTGTGTGAGAGAGATATTGTATTTTCAGTTTTGTTCTCTTCTTTATTGTACTAAATTTATTATAAAAACCAATTTTAAAAAATTGAAAAAAGTCGTTGGTGAATATGGGCTCAATTTTAACATTTAAGAAGAATTTGTGCAGGTACATGGATGGGAGAGGTATGGAGGTCTACGGGCTAGGTGTAGGCCAGTGGGACTAGGCAGCAAAATGGTTCAGTACAGACTAGAGGGGACAAAGGGCCCGTTTCTTGTGCTGTAATATTCTATGGTTCTATGGAATGTATAATCTCCTTACACTTTGTTTTGTCCTCTACAATAATAAGGACTTTCTCTGGCCAACTGTTTTAATTCCACAAACCATGTCCGCACCAAGTCTATCCATGGCGTTGTGCATTGCCAAACCGAGGCTACCCACAAATTGAAGAAACTGCCCCTTATATTCTGTCTGGGTACTCTACAACCAGACAGCAATAAACACTGACAGCTCCCCCAAGTCTCCCAATTTCTCAATCTCAGTCTCCTTTCCTGCATCTCCCCACCCCTTGCTTCTCCACTCAGAGAGCTACCCCCTCCCCTATTACTTCAAGTTTCAACTACTCTCCCAACATTATCCACCCAGTTAGCCTGTTCTTCTCCCCCTGCCGTTCCTTCCTCCTCTCCCCGTCCCCCTACTTTTTTTTAAATTCAGGCACTTAAGCGCTTTTTTCTCATACCTTGATGAAGGGTCCAGGCACAAAAGGTTGGTTATCTTTCACTTAATATGGATGCAGCGTGACCTGCTGAGTTTCTCCAACATGTTTACGCATTACAGTCAATTGAAAATAAGCTGTCTGTACCATCTGCTGGAATCTTTCTTGAACCAGTTACCTATTAAATTCTTTAGAATCTTAAAGGTTAGTTTAATTACATCATTCCTCCATTAGGAATAATTGAGAAATCATTGTATTTTGCTTTAGCATAAAGAATTCAACATAATTAAAAAATAAGAATTAAAAAATAACAATATTGAAAAGGAAAGGCATGTTTACCTTGATTGTACAAAACTCTTGTCGATGACCTGAGCCAAATGATATCACCTGAAGATTACATTCATGGCTGCCCAGACTTAGTTAATCTTTTAAATAACTACACTGAATTTTTTTTTCCAGGGAAGACACAAGGCAGTCTTTACACAGGCCTGATGCTTGTGAACAAAATTGTAACTTTCTCTAGTTTATAAGGAACTTCACTCCTCATTTATTTTACAACCTACCAAATATGAACTCTGAAGACAGGCAGTTAATGACATGCCCTCTTACTTTTTTTAACCACTCTTCTTTCTAAAGGAAGTTGAGCACTCCACATTCTCCTTTAACAGAAGAGTAAGTTCAGATTTGAATCTCATCTTATGAAGACGCACACGGCCAAGCCTTCAAGCATATTATTGTTCCAGAGCAGGTGGCAACATTTCATACGTGAACCAGTTACATCATTGGTTCTTAATCTTTTTCATTCCACTCACAAACCACTTTAAGCAATCCCTATACCACAGGGGTTCTGTGATTAGTAAGGTATTGCTTAAGGTGGTATGTGAAAGGAAAGAAAAAGGTTGAGAACCACCAAGTTTCTTAGAACACTACAGCACAGTACAACCCCTTCAGCCCTCGATGATGTGCCAAACCATACATTTCTTTTAAATCCTCACTAACTCATAACCCTCTATTTTTCTTCGATCCAGGTGCCTGTCTAAGAGTTTTACTATCCCTAATGTTCAGCCTCGACCACCATCCCTGGCAAGGCATTCCAGGTACCAACAATTCTCTGCGTAAAAAACTTACCCCTGATGTCTCCCCTAAACCTCCCTCCCTTTACTTTGTACACATGTCCTCTGGTGTTCGCTATTACTGTGCTGGGAAATAAGTGTTGGCTGTCCACCTTATCTATGCCTCTCATAATCCTGTAGACCTCTATTAAGTCTCCTCTCATCTTTCTACACTCCAAAGAGAAAAGTTCCAGATTGAATCCCAGCATCCCACCGGCCTTCTTAACTATCATATGTGTGATTACCTTGAGGGATGTATGGATTTAGACCCCAAGCTTCCTCTGTTCATCCCCACTCTTAAGTAACTAACCATTAACCCTGTACTCAGCCTTCTGGTTTGTCCTTCCAAAGTGTAATGTGTTTTAAACTTCAAATCTGTTATAATTGAAGCTTTTTTGCCTTCGCCTCCTGACCATGCTGAGGAACCACACAAGAAAGCTTGCTTAAATCAGTTTCATTCACCTCACTTTCCAACACTGTACTTTGTAACTTTGTCAGTCTTACACTGGCTAGATCCACCACCGAGCATTCAGACCCAAAGTAAAACTGCATTTAAGTTTTTAGTTAATTTTGTGTGCATGTGTGGGTGTGAATGAGAGTAAGTGAAAATGTGTATGGGAAAGGGTGGGGGATTGGATTGGTTGTGGGGCATACATTGATGGGGGTCAATGTACTTTTAACACTTGGATCAGGACACTCTGAAAAGGCATTCCCTCCGGTGATGATGGCACGTAATCAAATGGACAGTTTACTTCTCATTATTTTCTTATGTATATAAATGGGAGAAAGTTTTTACTATCAACTGAAAACACAAACACAGTATAAATCAGACCCATAAACTCCAGAACAAAAGTAAGGTAGCTTATTTTTGCAGCATTAGTCAGGATTCCTTCAATTATATTTTCCCTTTTCCCTGAAGTTCAGTTACTACAGAAGATGCAGCCTGTTCTGGACTCTTTAGATCAGTCCCTTCTTCCTTGAAGAGGTCAGCGAAACTCACAGTGCAATTCTGACAACAATGCCACAAATTATCAACAGAATCCATGGAGCAAAAATCTGGATCAACAATATAGCCTGCTCTGCAGCTGTTAATTAGAACTGAGGTAATTGATTGTGACAGAACAAAGCAGCAAATTGCTAAAAAGCATGTAAATTGTTTCGTTTCACCAATATAATTCACATTCTACCAAGCAATAGTGAATACAACAGCACCAGATTTCTGATGCCACAGTACTTCCAGGCACAAACCAGAATTGATCGTGGTTACCGATAGAAACAGTTTCTTTTAGTTTACAATTTAATTTACTAAGTTTGTCACCAATTTATATAATACTACAGACTAGATGTCATAGATCATTAAATACCAATAAATTCATCAAATTTCTTCACATTTTGAGAGATGCACAAGGCCATGAGGATATTTTAAATTAATTATATATAAGATTGTGGAGGTTAGCTATTTTGAGATATTTAAAATTAATTTTACAAAACATTAAATAAAGTATGGGCAAAGAATGAGTGCTAACTTAATGGCAAATTAAAAACAAAAAAAAAATCTGCTGGAGGAACTCAATGGATCAAATCAGCATCAGTGGGATAAAAATGGTCAATACTTTAAAAATCTGTTTCATCAATCGGAAACAGAGCCAGGATGTCACCCACGAGCCAAGGTTTAAGAAGCCGATAAATGAGATAACTGTCGAAGAAGGATCTTACAGAGGTGCTAGCTATATTTAAGGAAATGTGTATAATGAAAAGGGAGTGAAGATCCCATGACCTCACAAAATGAAGACACTCGGTGCTGGCAAAGTCACAAATGGGTAACTGCCCTCCTCCAGTGTTAAAAAATCATCCTTTATTCTGGCAATGCAGTGAGCCAGTGTACTGAAGGAACTTCGACAGAGTATATAGATTTTTTGGGGGGAGATAAACTGTGAAAGGTTTGTTAGAGTAGGTCACATACAAACACTTTAAAACAGATCTTATTTGAAATACTGGAACTCTGCTAATGCTAGACATATCAAGCAGAGAGAGCCAAACAGGCTTTTTTTCTCTGTGAGAGAGAGAGAGAGAGTGAGGGAGAGAGAGAGAGAGAGAGAGAGAGAGAGAGAGAGAGAGAGAGAGAGAGAGAGAGATCGATCAGTTCTACAGTCAGCTACATCAATTGGGATTGGAACAGGACAAGCTGGCAAGCTTGTGGAAAACCCCATTTGTAAGACGGGTTGCTTTGTTCAGCCTGGTCAAAGCCCCTGTGGTTCATGCAACAGGAGAGGTCTGGCTGTTTAAAGTTTCACTTGGAATAAGTGAAACAAAAAGGAACTCTGTGGTGACATGAAAGAAAGAGATAATCATCTGGAGAACCCTGAAAGGGGCAAGGTTCATCAACAAGTCACTAGAGTGGCTGATTAAAAACGAATCAGTTGTGGATACAACAAATCTCTTTCTGAAAACCGACAGAACATTTCTGATTGGTAACCATTTACCTTTCAAGCACCAAAGCTTGGTCAATTTTATAAATGTTAAGTTCTGTGCACAGTATAAGAATTGCCTGCAACCAGTGAACTTGGAGGAATGAGAAGTGAGATTAGACTGTGAACCAAAGAATGTTTCTGAAATTACACACACATTACATACACATGCACTTAGAATTAGAAGGAGGATATGTTAGGTTAGTTAGGTCAATAGAATTAAGTTAAAAGTGTGATTCTGTTTTCATGTTTAAAGATAATTAAAAGCAACTTTTGTTTAAGTAACCATTTGCCTTGGTGAATATCTATTGCTGCTGGGTTTATGTGTCCTCTGGGTTTGTAACAGTACATTTAACCAAATCCACAAGATTGACCACAAGCATGTCCGCCTTCAAGGATTGAGCACCAATGTAGCATAAACTGCACGCAGATCTTGGAAACCCATTCCTGCCATCATATATTGAGCAGTCACCCCTATTAACACACTGTCACTAACAGCATAGAAAGTGCACATTCACCCTGTGGACTCTAGCTCAGATCTCTGTAGCTGTGCCATCACTCTCTTTCCCCTCCTGTCCCCACAGCCCTGTAGGTTTATGTCCATTGTGCCTATCCAATTCCTTCTTGAAATTATTAACCATTTCCACTTTCATCTCTCTTAAAGACATCGAGTTCCAGGTCAGAAAAATTCTGCAAAAATAAAGCTCATATTTCATCTGTGTATTTCTTGCCCAAAACTTGAAATCTGTGTAAAACCTTAAGCTTGTATCATCAATCACGTGCAACTCTATCCAGTTTCTCCAATGTAACCTTGCAGTTAAAAATGCTGCATCCCTTACTGTGGTACGTCTCCTCTGCAGTATCTCAAGCACCTCAATTTTCTTCCATAAGTGTGGTAACCAGAACTGGATGTAATACTCCAGCTGCTCACTGAAAAAGTCATGCTCATCATAACTTTTGTGCTTTTCTATTCAGTGATTAGGAAACACAGGATGGAATATTCTTTCTATATCCTGCCACCTTTAATGAAATCAATGCACATGAACCTCTGTACTTGAACATTCTTCAAACTGTGCCGTTAAGTCTGTATTGCCTCCCCATCCATTCTCTACTCAATTCCATCTACCATCTGTACCCACTGCATTAGCTTTTTGACATCCTGCTAAAATTGATTAACATCATTCCCAGCATTTGATAAACCCCAAGTTTGTTATCACCAGGAAATTCTGAAATTTTACTTTGCATTTCAATGTTGCCCTAGCAAAGACCTTTGAAGGACACCAACATGCATTAATCTTCAGTCTTAAAATTTCAAATTCATTCCTTAAGCTATTTGTTTATCAGAGCTAGCAATGGCCTACTAACTGTTTGAGGATTATTAATCTGTTCACGGAATACATTAACAGTCTGGAAGAGGGGACAGAGTGTCGTGTATCCCAGTTTGGTGATGATACTAAATTGAGTGGAAAAGCACATTGTACAGAGGATACAGAAAGTCTGCAGAGAGGTTATGGATGGGTTAAGTAACTGGGGAAGGGTCTGGCAGATGGAGTACAATGTTGTAAATGTGATGCTGTCCACTTTGCAAGTGATTCCAGCATGCTGCCGTGCAGAGGACTTGAGGGTGAGTGTCCAAATGGAACACTGGCCTTCATTATTTGAGGGATTGCATTTAGGAGCAGGGAGGTTATGCTCCAACTATACAAGGTACTGGTAAGGCTAGAACTGAAGCAATGTGGACAGTTCTGGTCTCCTTACTTGAGGAAGGACATACTGGCTTTGGAGGCAGTGCAGAGGAGGTTCACCAGGTTGATTCCAGAGAAAAGTGGGGTTCGCCTATGAGGAGAGATAGAGTCATTTGGGATTGTACTCACTGGAATTTAGAATAATGGGAGAGGATCATATAGAAATGTATAAAATTATGAAAGGCATAGACAAGATAGAGGTAGGTAAGTTATTCCCATTGGTGGGGGAGACAAGAAGTTGGGGATCTAGCCTCAAGATCGAGGATATTAGATTTAGGATGCAGATAAGGAGGAACTGTCTTTTCCAGAGGGTGGTGAATTTTTACATTGTAGGGGAATTAAGGGTTATGGGGAAAAGGCTGGTAGGTGGAGATGAGCCTATCATCAGATCAGACATGATCTCACTGAATGGCAGAGTAGGCTCGACAGGTCGGATGGTTGACTCCTGCTCCTATTTCTTTTGTTCTAATGTTAACCAAGTAAATTATGAAGCTCATCAGACAATCTCGTAATTCTATCACAACACAAATAGTTGATATCAAAATGCAACTGCAGTCCACATGTGCTCTCATCAGCAATTGTGAGGTGCCACCCACTGAGCAGTACACAAAAGTGCTGTAAAAACAGCTTGTCACGTAGCATCCATAGGAAGAGTAATGAATATTACAGACCTGGGTCTATTGTCAGGTACAAAAGAAAGGCAAGTAGACACCTCAATAAGAAGGTGGGGAGGGGAGGAGTAGAGGAGACTCAGGAAGAAGGAGGAGGAGCAGAACCCAACAGGTAGAAGGGTAGAAGAGAAAGCTGAGAAGTGATGGGGAGAGAGCAGTAGGCTAAAAAGGGGTCACTCTCTGTTAGGCGAAGGAAGGACATATCTGTACTGCAGTTACCATGATCAATTAAGTCAATGGCACACTCAATGGGCAGTGTTCAACAAGAAAATCTGCAGATTTGCCACTGAGTGTGCCATTGTCTTTATTATCATGAACCAATTTCCTCTCAGCATCTGTTAGTCTCTGGTAACGAGTGGTGTCAGTTAATAATGTGTGATAAGGTCAAAACCAGTCGCCCCATGCCAATGGCAACCTTTGAGCCTGATGCAGGGCCTCAAACCAAACACACCAAAATCCTTTTGCGTCCAGAGATGCTGTCTGACGCATTGAGTTCCTCCAGAAGCTTCTTTTTTTTTTAAACAGCTATTTGACTCCCCACAGGCCAACCTCAGACTCTGAAACAGTGGTCAAAACCTTCTTAAATGAATTATATGATGATTAAATTTATAAATCGGACATCTGTTTCCTCATGGATTGTATTTTTATGGAAAGACGGCAATTTGAAGGGCAGTGATAAATGGAAGATAAAATTTGCAGGATATTGGTGAAATGAAAGAGCATTTGAGATTAATAAATGAATTTATCATAAATGCATAATTTTGCCTGAAAGGGGCGGATTATATTATAGTCTCCCTTCCTCTCGCCTAATTTCCTGCTTGCTGAATTTCTTCCTCTGGGTTGTAATTTGCGGTATCTCATCAGCTGGGTAATGCTACGACTCTTCCTTATAATGGCTGGTCATGCATTATACACACTTCCCACCAAGCATTTGCAGTTACTTTGAAAGGTCCAAACACTGAAAGTTTTGCTTGAGGTCACAGCTCGTATTCTAGATTTGTTTTGCACTTATGTTAGATCTATACAAGAGTCAACCTGGGAATCGATACATCTTGTCACCTGGTATCTAGCCTTTGCAGTTGCAGTTAAGGAATAAGTTGGCTAAGTTGAATTTAGGGACAACATCTCATACATCAGACTTTGCTGAAGCTGAGATAAGGAAATTGTTCCCTGAAGACTCTCTGTGATATGGTTGTCCATTGAGAGCATTCTTGCCTCTATGAGCTGGTTGAGCTTCCCTGGATGACAACTCTTCATCCCCTGAGCCATGTTCAATTCCATTCAAAGCCCTACCATGGTATCCATATCTGGAAGCACCGGCACAAAAACTGAAAACTAAACAAGCATGATTGCATCAGTTGTCGGAGAAAATAATACAACTGGATTGCATATTTCATGATATGTATAAAATGTGCTGGGAGGCATTCTTCATACCATTTACAGTCTCATTCAACAAAATTATGACCTGTTAGACCAGCCATTCTCAACAGGAGCTGCAGCACATTTCAGGATGGGGGCCATTGGCTAAAACCAATTAAACTTGACTACGTCACAGGAAAGGGGAGTCAAATTTTGAGCCAACTATTCAAGGGGGCATAGCTTAAAAAAAAAAGGTTGAGAATGACTGTGTTAAACAATAGCATGGTGTGCCATTTCAAAAATGGCAATACTGGTGTCACATCAGCACTGGGTAATGTCACCTTTGGATGCTCCTGGCAGTCATGCATGTTCAAATGCTTTTACCAAAATGCAACATTATTTTATTGTTATTGATCAGGCTTATACTGGATCCTGCCTCAAACTCTGTTCATGTCCAACAAAATGTAGTTTATTTCATGATTTTCCTCCATGAAGGTATTATATGTCAATAGTCCCTGCCTGTCTGGAATATTGTGGATTGCAGGTAATCACGTGTTCACCCTGTCTGAAACTTATTCAAAAGTCTCATCACCTGTCAACCAAAGTTGGACTCCGGCCACCCATTAGTGCTCACATTGCCGTTGGCTCATTTAATTTACCTTGGGTCATTGCTGGCAAGGCACCCAGATAAAAACTGTATCTAACGTCAGTGCCTAGCACATTCCTTCTCTCTTCCGCGTGGTCCAAGCTCAGACATCACTCCACGCCAGGTTGCTACTATGGGTAAGCTGTGTCGTAGGTAAGCTGAGCTGGAGTATGCGATCAGTGCTTGCTGAGAGCCACAACCCCATTTGTACAGGGAACTGGGAGTATATGTTAAAGTCCTTGTCTGTAGAGAGTGTACACATATGTGAGTGTATAGAGCTATCGGAGTCCAACATGAGACCAATGTGAATGTCTATATAGTTGTTTAGCAATATAGTAATTTAGTATCGTTTGACATTCTCCCCTGTTTGTCTCTTGTGTGTTCATGAAAGTTACCTGTGATTGTAACACTTGTGTCCAGACTTATCTCTCTGTGAACCCACCAAACTTGATACTCTTTCAAACACAGCAGAAGGCATGCTCAGAAAATTTGGAATAAGGCCAAAAAGTTCCACATCACGGAAGGAAGCGCTCAGTCCAACTTGACATGCCAAGCAAGCTAGTCCAATTTGATACATTTGACCAATACACCTCTGAATCTTTCCAATCCATCCACCTGTCTAAATGTTGTTAAAATGCTATATTGTCCATGGCTCCACCATTTTCTCTTGAACAACTACCATTTCCTCACCACCCTCTGTGTAAAGAAGGTGCCCCTCATGTCCCTTTTATATCTTTCCACTGTGACAGAGTATATAGATATGTTTTTGGGAGAAAAATTGGGAAAGGTTTGTTTGAGTTGGTCACATACAAACACTTTAAAACAGATCTTATTTAAAATACTGGAGCTCTGTACCATGCTACACATATCGGCTCCACAGATTTTGCAAGAGCTTTGAAGAGTGTTCAAGAGACTTCACTAATGGATTGTTGTTTACAAAAATCAACAGATGAAAGATCTCATTGGAGCCGCAGACTGTCTGGAAGAGAACGTTGTTCTAAGAGGGTCATGTGGTTATGCAAGCAGAGAGAGTCAAAGAGAGAAAGACAGAGATCACTTTTGCAGTGTTACAGGCAGCTGGGACTGGGGCAAGACAAGCTGGTAAGCTTGTAGAAAGCCCCATTTGGAAGACAGCCTGGTCAAAGCCCTTATGATTCATGCAAGAGGAGAGGACTGGCTATCTAATGTTTCACTTGGAATAAGAGTAAGAAAAAGTTACTCTATAGTGACCTGAAAGAAAAAGGTTATCATCTGGAGAACCTTGAAGGGGCAAGTTTTGTCAGCAAAACATTGATGTGGCTGATTAAAAAGGAACCAGTTGTGGATATCCTGGAACAACAAATCTCTCTCTGAAAACTGGCAAGAATGTTCCTGAGCAGAAACCATTTACCTTTCAAGCACCAAAGCCTGGTGAACTTTATAAATGTTAAATTCTGTGCACAGTATAAGATTTGTCTCCAACAAGTGAACTTGAAGGAATGAAAAGTAAGATTGGACTGTGAACCAAAGAAATTTTCTGAATTTACACACACATTAGAATTAGAAGGGGGTTAAGTTAGGTTAAGTAAGTCAATAGTGATAAGTTAAAGTATGATTCTGTTTTTATGTTTAAAGATAATTAAAAGCAACTTTTGTTTAAGTAACCATTTGTCTTAATGAATATCTATTGCTGCTGCATTTTGGTGTCCTCTGGGCTCATAACACCACTCTCACCTTAACTCTACACCCTCTAGTTTTAGATTCCCCTACCATGGGGAAAAAAGACTATGTTTATTATTTTTGTCTATGCCCCTCATGATTTTCTAAACATCTGCAATGTTCTTCCCCTCACACTTCCTCTTTGCCGCATAGCACAGGGAGATCAGTTGCAGTCCATAATCTCCTTTTAATTCAAGTCAACTAGTCCTGGTTACATTCTTGTGCATCTTTTTTGTACCATTTCCAGCTTCAAGATATAATTCCTCTCACTGGGTGACAGGATATGGACACAATACCCCAAGTGCAGTCTCACCATAGTTGTTACAGGATGTGTCTGCTCCTGTTCTCGATGCCTTGATTGATGATGGGAAACATGGCAAATCCTTTCTTCACCACCATCTCTGTGTCACCACTTTTATGGAACTATACATCTGTACTGTGATGGAATATTTGGAGATGTTTTTTGGGAGATAAATTGTTAAAATTAGAGTAGGTTACATACACACACTTTAAAACAGGCTTTATTTAAAATATTGGAGAATTCATATCCACAGTACCTTGAAGAGGAACTGTGAGAAATGCTATGCGCATTTCACAAGTAGGTGCTAATTGAAATGATGTCAAGAAATTTATGGACTATTGTATTGGAAGAACAGACAGATTTTGACCTCTCTGCAAAGTGCTCACTCAGAGGTCATTGAGAGATTCTTGTTTACCCAAAACAACTGATTGACCCAAATACAAACTCCTATTGTTTACTGGAGAAGGAGGGGTTTTGCAAGTGAGAGAGAGAAGGACATGCTGCCTGGGGGAGGGGGGGGGGGTAAGAGAGAGAGAGAGAGAGAGAGAGAGAGAGAGAGAGAGAGAGACTGACTTTGACTGTGTGTGACACAGAAAGCTGGAACAAGGCAGAAGAATCTTGTTGGAACTGAAACAGAAGCTCCAGAGTGAAGAAAGAGATTATCATCTGGAGAGCCCTGATGGGTCGTTTCGTCAGTGAGACATTGAGGTGACTAATGGTGGTACCTCAGTTGTGGAAATCCTGGAACAACTCATCCCTTTCTGGACACCTAGAAGAACCTTACTGAGCAGTAACCATTTACATTTCAAGCACTAAAGCCTGGTGAACTTTATACATGTTAAATTCTGTGCACAGAATAAGAATTGCCTGCAACCAGTGAACTCAGAGAAATGAGAACTGAGATTGAACTGTGAACCAAAGAACCTTTCTTAAATTTACACACACATTACATACACGTGCGCTTAGAATTGTTTAGTCAGTAGAGTTAAGTTTGTTAAGTCAGTAGAGTTAAGTTAAATTTTGATTCTGTTTTCATGTTTAAAGATAATTAAAAACAACTTTTGTTTAAGTAACCATTTGTCATGGTGAATATTGCTGCTGGATTTTGGGGTCCTTTGGGCTCGTAACAGTATCCCCGTCTCTTTGCTCTACAACATTCCCCAGAGACCTACCATTATTCATGCCCTGGGTTAACCGACACCTCACACTTGTGAAATTTCATCTGTCATTTCTTGGCTCACTAGTCGTCATCTCAAGCATGTAGTGACCTTCTTCACTGTCCACAAAACCATCAATTCTGACGTTGTCCATGCTAATTACATTCTCATCAATATAGATGGTAAACAATCATGGACCCTGCATTGAACTTTATGGCACACTTTGGCATGGGTTGGCATAGCAGTTAGCACAACACCTTTACAGTTCCAGCAATCAGGACTGGGGTTCGAACCCTGTGCTGTCTGTAAGGAATTTGTACGTTCTCCCCGTGTCTACCTGGGATTTCCCCAGGGGCTCCGGTTTCCTCCCACCACTCAAAATGTACCGAGGGAGTAGCTTAATGGGGTGTAAATTGGGCAGCATATACTAGTGGGCCAAAATGGCCTATTACCGAACTAAATGTCTAAATTTAAGATTTATTGGTCACAGGCCTCCAATCTGACCAAAAACCCTCCACTGCTACTCTGTGTTCTTGACCTTCAGACCAACCTACCATGTGGGACATTGTCATAGATCTTGGTAAAATTAACATCGATGGCATTCATCACTCTATCAATGTTCTTGACCACCTCATCAAAAAAAACAAATTCATGAGACATTATTTCCCACATCAAAATCCATTCTGATTGTCCATTACCAGTCCTTGCCTTTCAATTAAATGTAGATCCTGACTCTCAGAATCCCTTCCAGTAACTTTGTGTCATGACTGATGAACTCATGGTCTGTAGTTCCCAGACTTGTCTTTATTTTTTGCAAGCATATTAGCCACTCTCCCAAACCACTGATAATACAAATATCTCTGCTAGAGTTCCTGTAATATCTTCCTTAGCTTCCCATAATGGCCTGGGATACACTTGATCTGTCCTGGGGATCATTAAATTTTTTAATTCAAATTTATTAAATTTAGACATTCAGCCATGTTGTGGGCCATTTCGGTCCACGTGTCCATGCCACTCAATTTACACCCAATTAACCTACACTCCTGATATGTTTCAAATGGTTGGAGGAAACCAGAGCACGCAGGGAAAACCCATGCAATGACGAGGAGAATGTACAAACTCCTTGCAGACAGTGCAGGAAATATTGTATCTGTAAACATTTTAAGATCTCTGGCATCTCTACTACTGTTATGTAAACTTTGTTCAAGTCATCGCTATTTACTTCCAAGTTTCATGGCCTCTATGTCTTTCTCAACAGAATATACAGATGAGAAGTACTGTTCAAGATCATGCCCCATCACACTGATGGATCTGTTGTACTTTATGAGGCCCCATACCTATCCGTACTATATTTTAGAATATTTTAGGATTCTCCTTAACCTTGTCTGTTAGTGCCATCTCTTAACCCCTCTTTTCTCTCATTTCCCTCTTAAACCATCTCAAATCTATACTGCTCAAAGGATTTGATAGATTTCAACTGTCTACAATTGACATTTGCTTTCTTTATCTTGCAGAGCTTCAATACACTTGGTCATCCACAGTTCCGTAATCTTTCCAGCCTTGCCCTTCACTCTGTCAGGAAGATGCTGTTCCTGAGCTTTCCTTATCTTGCTTTTAAAAGCCATTCATTTTCCAAATGTCTCTTTTTCCAAGTTCTTTTTGAATGCCATCAAAATGAGGGAGAGAGGCTAATGTAGATATTGTGGGGGCTCTGAGGGAAATATTTAAAATGTCCTTGGCCACAGGTGTGGTGCCGGAGGATTGGAGGGTAGCTCACATTGTTCTGTTGTTTAATAAAGGCTCCAAAAGTAACCCTGGAAATTATATGCCAGGGACCCTGACATCAGCAGTAGGTAAATTATTAAAAGGTCTTTAAGAGATGGCATATATTATTTGGACAGTAGAAACTGATTAAGGATAGTCAACGTGGCTTTGCACGTGGTAGGTCATGTTTAACCAATCTTATAGAGTTTTTGAAAAAGAGTTGACAAAGGGAAGGCTGTGGATATTGTCTACATGGACTTTGTCTTTGACAAAGACCCACGTGGGAGATTAGTCTGTAAGGTTCAGTCGCTAGGTATTCATGGTGAAGTAGTGAACTGGATTCGACAATGGCTGGATGGAAGAAGCCAGAAAGTAGTGGTGGATGGTTTCTTCTCAGCTTGGAGGCTGCGACTAACGGTGTGCCTCAGGGATAGGTGCTGGGACCATTGTTGTTTGTCATCTATATCAATGATCTGGATGATAATGTGGTAAATTGGATAAGCAAGTTTGTAGATGATCTTAAGATTGGAGGCTTTGTGGACAATGAAGAAGGTTTTCAAAGCTTGCAGAGGGATCTGGACCAAATGGAAAAATGGGCTGAAAAATGGGAGATGGAATTTTTAAGTGTGAGGTGTTGCATTTTGGAAGGACAAACCAAGAAAGGACATACATGATAAATAGTAGAGCACTGAGCAATGCAATAGAAAAGAGAGATCTGGGAATACAGATACATAATTCCCTGAAAGTGTCATCACAAGTAGGCAGGGTTGTAAAGAGAGCTTCTGGCATATTGGCCTTCATAAATCAAAGCACTGAGTATAGGACCTGTGATGTTATGCTAAAGATCTATTAAGACATTGGTGAGGTCAAATTTGGAGTATTGTGTGTAGTTTTGGTCACCTTCCTACAGGAAAGATATCAATGAGATGGAAAGAGTGCAGAAGATTTACTGGGATGATGCCCAGACTTCAGAAACTCAGTTACAGAGAAAGGTTAAACAAGTTAAAAGTATAGAAGAATGAGGGGAGATTTGATAGAGGTATTTAAAATTATGACACGTATAGACAGAGTAAATGGAGGTAGGCTTTTTACACTGAGGGTAGGTGAGATACAAATTAGAGGACATGGGTGAAAGGGGAAAAGTTTAGGGGATCATGAGGGGGAATATCTTCACACAGAGAGTGGTGAGAGTATTGAACAAGTTGGTAGCTGAAGTGGTGAATGCAGGATCAATTTTAACATTTAAGAAGAACTTGGACTAGTACATGGATGGGAGAAGTATGGAGGGCGATGGTCTGGGTGCAGGTTAGTGGGACTAGGCAAAAAAAATGGTTCGGCACAGACTAGAAGGTGGCCCAAACGGGCCTTTTTTGTGCTGTAATGTTCTATGGTTCTAATTGAGCCTTTTCCAATTTCGAGCTTTAACTTAGGGATCAGCCATATTTTTCACCATTACTATTATAAAACTAATAGATTGATTACAGTGGAAGAGAAGTTACATTACTTAAAAATAGAGGGCATTTCAGGTGTCTGAGAAAGGAAGGCCTCCTTTTATATTCCTGGATCTTGGTAATGTGGCAAAAAGATTGTTTTGAACTTGGCACGAGAGACATTTTGTTTTTTTTTCATTCCCCTCTGCAACTTAAATCATGTTTTCCCATTTTTCCAGATAAGCAGGAAGGTCATCAGCTGAAAGTTTGGATTCTTTTCTGTAATTGGTGGCTGATCTTCAGCCTTTTCTTTTTTTTTATTGCATCTTTAATTCAATTTCATGATCAGTCCAACTAACAGAATAATGCATCCTGCAAAGCATGAAAGTCTGCAGATGCTGTGATTGTAAAGATTGTAAAGAAAGGAGGAAAAACCCAACACCCAACCCCAACCAACCAATTTTCCCCTGCAGCCGCTGCAGCCGTGTCTGCCTGTCCTGCATCGGACTTGTCAGCCACAAACGAGCCTGCAGCTGACGTGGACTTTTACCCCCTCCATAAATCTTCGTCCGCGAAGCCAAGCCAAAGAAAGAAAGTATAAAAAAGCTGGAGGAACTGAGCAGGTCTTGCAGCATCCATAGGAGGTCAAGATACATTACTGACATTCTGGTCCGAGCCCTTCGCCAAGGTGACAAATGCCCGACTAATAGACACTTCTTTCTGCAAATGAGTTTCCATAATATTATTACATTTGGAGTCCTGGGTACAAACGCGTATTTGTTTTTATGAGCAATGGAGCTAATTTCCTCTCTTTATGTTTGGAGGTAGAGTGGACAGCAGGAAGGCTTTCAAAGCTTGCAGAGGGATCTGGACCAGCTTTAAAATGGCAGATGGAATTTAATGCAAACAACTGTGGGATGCTTCATTTTGGAAAGATAAGCCAAGGTTGGCCATACATCGTAAAGGGTAGGGAATTGAGGAGAGTAGTAGAACAGAGGGATCCGCTTCATAATTCCCTGAAAGTGGCATCACAGGTAGTTAGATTCACAAATCAATCTTTTGGCGCACTTGATTTCATAAATCAAAGTATTTACTCTTGTAGTTGGAAATGTAACACATTGGTGAAGCCAAATTTGGAGTATTATGGGCAGTTTTGGTTACTAGCAGAAAGATATCAATAAAATTGAAAGAGTGCCGAGATTTACAAGGATGTTGCCGGAGTTTAGGAACTGAGTTACAGGGAAAGGTAAAAGAGTTTCAGACTTTATTTCCTGGAGTGTAGAAGAATGAAGGAGATTTGATATTGGTATACAAAATTATGATGGGTATGCAACTAAGATTTTTCCAATGAGGTTAAACACCAAGACCTGGACTCAACACCCCACTGTGTAAAATGGATCCTGCATTTCCTCACTTCCAGACCACAATCTCTGTCAGTACCAGAGCACAACAGAGCTGCATTCTCACCCACCTGCGACTTTATGGTTCGGTATGACAAATTTGTCAATGATACCGTGGTAGTGGTCACACCAACCTTGTGTTTCATCTTGTATTCGTATGTGTGAGTTCTTAGGCAACAGATGGATGAAGGAAAAGGTTCTTTAAAGTTGTTGTAAGCAGCAACCATAAGGCACGCGGACCTCCATTACAGATCTCTCATAAAGTGAACCCCCTGTTAGCAGCCAAATATAATCAAACAGGAATTATGATCCTCAAGACATTGCTAGTAGCAATGCAAACCTGATCATTATCATTACACCTTGTACTCAATGCCACCAAAACCGATGAGCTGGTTATTGACCAGGAAAGGAAAACCAGAGGTACACGATCCAGCGATCATTAGGGGATCAGAGGTGGAGAGGGTGAACAAATTTAAATTCTTGGGAGTCACTATCTCGGAGGATCTTTACTGGCACAGTGAAGAAATCACATTAGCCCCTCTACTTCCTCAAGAGTTTACGGAGGTTTGGTATGACATCAGAAACCCTGGCAAATTTCTACAGATGTGAGGTGGAAAGTGTGGTGGCCAGCTGCATCACAGTCTGGTTTGGGGACACTGATACCTCTGAGTGTCAAGACTTCCAAAAGGTAGTGCACACAGCCCAGGACATCACAGGCAAAACCCTCCCCACTATCAAGAACGTCTACAGGGAAAAAAAAATTAGAAAAGTAGCTATTATACATAAAAAATGTAGTTTCCCCAATTGTACTCTATATATTTAAAATATACGAAAGCTCTGATGGTGAATGTATCTGTATGTACGGATGGTGGTGGGGGGGGGGGAGGGAGGGAGACTGCTTTTGTTTGTAAGAAAAGTTTAATACTGTATATCTAAAATGTTATTTTGTATATTTTGAAAAAAAAATCCAAATAAAATATTTTTAAAAAAGAATATCTAGAGGGAACACTGCCTTCAGAGAGCAGCAACAATTATCAAAGATCCACACCACCCATCACACGTTCTGTTCTCTCTGCTGCCATCAGGAAAGAGGGCTAGCTGTCACAAGACTCGCATTAGCAGGTTCAGGAACAGCTGCTGCTCCTCCACCATCAGACTCCTCAACAACAAACTCAATCAGGGACACATTTAGAGACTTTTACTTTTGCACTCTCTGTAATATCTAGCTGACACCAATTTTACCCATAACCACAACACCCATTGTTAACCTGGTACAATGAAAAATGCATTTAGCAGTTGGAATGATATCAATCGGATTCGATTTTACAGGGCTAAAAAAGCATATTGTAATGAAATATTTCCAACTTGGTTATTAATTGATATTGACATTATTAGCTTCTCCGAGAAGTTTCAGGAGTTGTCGAAGCGGCAGGAAGAAGCTGAACAAGTCTTCACGTCTTCAAAGCTTGCCATTCAATTTGAAACACAAGATAAACAAATACAAGGCCATATGGCACCAAGAGCCTATTCTGCCCTTCAAGAAAGTCATGGCTAATTCATTTTTAGATTTAACTATTATGTTCCCACCTGCTCCCCATAACTTAAGATGTCCTCCTGAATTCAAAATTTTTCAACCTTCAGCCTATTCATTGACTTTCTGCCTATGAATCAACTTACACAGCTCTGGAGGTAGAGATGTAAACAAGAAACTCAACAGATGCTGGGATCTAGTGCAGTACAAAAGTGTTGGAGAAATTCAGCAGGCCACGCAGCAAACTGAGGAAGCATATGGAGGAACCTATACTTTGATAAGATCGCCTGTCATTCTTCCAAACTCACACGAGTACAAGTTGCTCAGTCATTCCCTGCAGGAAAACCATTCATCCCAGGCATAAACCCACAAATTGTTTTTGAAATTCCTTCAACCCAAGTAGACAGGAAAGTCAAAGCAATGCCAGAAAAACTCAGCAGGTCAAACAAGGATAAAGATACATCACCAACATTTCGGGTTTGAGCCTTCCATCAAGATATGATGAAAATGTAGGCAGGTGCCTGAACAAAATGGTGGGAGAGTGGAATGGGACCATTCAGCGCAGCCATTTTGGCACGAGAAATTTGGCGCAGCCAGTTGGGTGCAGCCCAGTTTGGCACTGACCTATTTTGGCACAAAACTAATAAATAAGTAGTGTCAAGTAGTTATTACACGCATTAAAATGCCATCAACAATTTTGACAAAACATGGAAAGGAAAAATGCTCATACAATGGCTATATATATGTCTTTGATAGATATGCTGCTGTTAAGATAGCAAACGTTTGGAGATGTGAGAGGAAGGACATTTGCAAAGTTCGAATTCACGTTAAAAATGGTGAACTAGTGAAACAAATTAATGAACATTCACATGCAGCTTTGGCATCGAAGATGGAAAAAGATACAGTCATTTCAAAGATAAAAGTACGAGCTGCTGAAACTGTTGAGGGAACTGCACAAGTGATTAACGAGTGTCTAGAAAATTTGTCTGAAGCTTACTAAGGAACGATGCCCAACAACAGAGCGCTGAAGGTCCATAGCTGCTTACCCAGCAAATCCAACAAATTTAGAAGAACTATATTCTGTTGATGAATATAGTGAAGAACAATTTTTACTAGCCGCCAGCGGTAGCACCACCTGCAGAATTCTTATATTTGGAAGAAAAAGGAATGCCGAGTTTCTGAGACAAGTAAAAAAGTTATATGTTAATGAAATATTCAAAATTTCCCCATCTCTATTTTCACAAGTTTGTTATTTTAGGGAAAATACATAAAGGTATGTTCCCACTGTTGATTGCTTTACTCCCAAATAAGTTACAAACAACATATGATAATTTTTTTTTTCACACCATAAATCACATTAGCCATGATATACACTTTTTCTTTTTCACACATATACAGTGACTTTTTCTCCCCCCCCCCCCCTCCCTCCTCCCAAGCCACCCCCCCCCACCCCCCACCTCTCATCCATTTTAGGTATACAATCTGGGTTGCATTAAACCAGTCAGACAATGTTGTCATTCAACAAAAATACACCAGAAATTCTACTGAGTCCATTCTTTCATTTCCTTTTCCTTCCATCAACTTAGGTAATGTTTATCCCCGGTAGGTTTTCGCTATTGTATTTAATGTAAGGCTCCAATACTTGTTCAAATATTTCAATATTATTTCTTAAACTATATGTTATTTTTTCTAATGGAATACATTTATTCATTTCTATATACCATTGTTGTATTTTCAAATTATCTTCCAATTTCCAGGTTGACATAATACATTTTTTTGCTACGGCTAGGGCTATCTTAACAAATCTTGAAAGCTACAATTATATTTTTTTTCTTTGAGTTTGCTTTTACTTTTTTGATAAGAATTTTTTGTGTAACTGTTTTGTTTTACTTTTTGGTCCTTATGTGCTTAATTTGTAAGGAAGATAAAGGGATACTGGAATAAGGGATGAGGGCTAATTTATTGCTGCTTTATCTTTATAAGTGTGACTGTCTATTTAATTGGGACAAAGGTACAGGGGGGGGGAATGAATTTGACAGTGAAGCTTGTGTATAATTAGAGAATGTAGAGTGTTTTTTTATTATGGATTATTATGGATTTTTGACATTTAGTTTGAAAAATTAAAAATAAAATATTTTTTAAAATTCTGTGAGCCTGATAATGACACCCAGATGGAGTGTTACCTCCCTGATGCCAGGGTACAGGATGCCTTCATTCTGGTCCAGAACATTCTGAGGGGAGAAGGAAAAGTGCCAGAGGTTTTGGTACATGTTGGTACCAATGACAGAGGTAAGATAAGTGAGGATGTCCTAAAGAGACAATACAGGGAATTAGGAAGGAAGCTGAAAAGCAGAGCCACCAAGGTGGTAAAGTCAGGATTACTGGCTGTGCCTTGTGCTAGTGAGGGCAGGAATAGTGAGGTCAGGCAGATAAATGCATGGCTGAGAAAATGGTGCAGGGCAGAGAACTTCAGATTCTTGGATTATTGGAATCACTTTTGGTGAAGATAAAACCTGTACAAAAAGGATGAGTTACACTGAACCCAAAGGGGACCAATATCCTAGCGGGCTGTTAGGGAAGATTTAAACTAAATTGGCAGGGGGATGGGAACCAGACAGTTAGGCCTGATGAAGAGGCAAACAGCAGTAAAGTGAAGTAAGGGTTCAGCAAGGATGACAGGCAGATGATGAGACAAAATTGTTGCCAGAGGGATGACAGAGACACAGTGTAGTCAAAAAACTAGTCTGAAGGTATTATACTTAAACGTATGCAGCATTAGAAACAGGGTAGATGTTCTTGCAGGACAGCTACAGATTGGAGGGTACAATGTTGTGGCCATTACTGAGTCGTGGGTAAAGAATGGATGTCATTGGGAGCTGAATGTCCAACGATACAGGATGTATCAGAAGGATTGGCAGGTAGGCAGACAGGATGACATGGCTCTGCTGGTAAGCAACAATATTAAATCATTGGAAAGAAGTAGCATAGCATCAGAAGAGGTAGAATCCTTATGGTTGAATTAAGGAATGGTAAAAGAATGAATTGCAGTTATATACAGGCCTCCAAACAGCAGCTGGGATGTGGACTACAAAATAGCAAAAAAAAAGGAAATAAAAAAAGGCACGTCAGAAGGGCAACACTACGATAATCATGGGGTATTTTAACATGAAAGCAGGTTGGCAAAGTCAGGTTGGTACAAGATGTTAGGAGAGAGTTTGTGGAATGCTTATGGGATGGTTTTTTGGAATAGCTTGTTGACAAGCCCACCAGAGCATCGATTGTTCTGGTCTGGGTACTGTGTAATAAACCAGAGGTGATTATGAAGTTGAAGGTAAAGGAATCCTCAGGAGGCAGTGATCACTGTCTGAGTGAGTTCACTTTGAAATTTGAAAAGGAGAGGCAAGAGTTCAATGTGTCTATATTTCAGTGGAGTAAAAGAAATTGCAGTTGCATGAGAGAGCAACTGGCCAAAGTCGATTGGAAGAACACACTAATGGGGAAGGCAGCAGATCAGCAATGGTTGGAGTTTGAGTTTCCGCGAGAAATGAGGAAAGTGCAGGACAGGCACGGACCAAAAAGAAAGAAAGTTGTAAATGGAAAAATGAGTGGTTGACGAGGGAAGTTAAAACCAAAGTAAAAAGGAAAAAAGAGGGCAAACAAGGAAGCAAAAATTAGTGGGAAGACAGAGGACTGGAAATCTTCTAAACACTTAGAGCAAGCAACTGCTCGAGTGATTAGGAAAGAAAAGAGGAATTATGAAAGGAGGTTAGCAAATAATATCAAAGAAGATTCTAAAAGCTTTTTTAAATACAGTACAACTCTAATTATCCAAAGTGATCAGGACCAGGCCTGTTTCGGATAAACTTTTTTTTCCAGATAACTGGTCTTTTTTTTTAAACAGCCCAGTAGCAACAGCAAATCACTTGTAACCATATTTAAACAACAAACAAGAGAAGGTTTTTTAAGCATTAAAATAATGTTTAATTCTCACCAAAAAAATGCTGGCTGCTGTCAATCACTGACACCTCCCCATTGAGGCCCCTCTGCTGCCGGGAACCCAAGGTGCTGGCTTGCCACCAGCAGCCAAACGTCCCCACTCCTGCCTAGGAGCCCAAGGTCCCCAGTCAGTTCATCTCCAAAAATATTTCGGATAATTGAGCATTTCAGAGAATCCAATTTCAGATCATCGGAGTTGCACTGTATATAAAGAGTAAACAAGAGACAAAAGTAGACATAGGACCAATAGAAAATGACACTGGAGAAATTCTAATGGGAGTTAAGGAGCTGGTTGAGAAAATGAATGAATATGTTGGACATTCTTAACTGTAGAAGACATTAGTGGCATAGTGGACTCATGGATCTCTGGGAAGAGAAGTGAAAGAGAAGGTACTTGGGAATCTAAATGGTCTACGAGGAGATAAGTCCCCCAGATGAGATCAAGGAGGTAACTGTAGAGATTGTGGAGGCATTGGTAATGATCTTCCAGTAATCATTGGATTCTGTCATGGTTCCAGTGGACTGGTGAATTGTGAATGTCACTCCGCAGCTTAAAAATGGAGAGAGGCAGCAAAAAGGAAATTATAGATCTATTAGCTTGTCATCGGTGGATGGGAAGCTGTTGGCGTCAATTGTCAAAGATGATGTTACAAAGTAGCTTGAGGGGAAAAACATTCCTGTCAAACCTATTATAATTTTTAAAGCGATCACTTTTTTAAAAATTTAGACATACAGCACCGTAACAGGTCATTTCAGCTCATGAGTCTGTGCCGCCCAATTTACACCCAATTAACCTACAACCTCAGGTATATTTCAAACAGTGGGAGGAAACTGGAGCCCCTGGGGAAAACCCACGCAGACATAGGGAGAAAGTACAAATTCCTTACAGACACTGCGGGATTTGAACCATACTCCCAACTGATGGGGCTGTAAAGGTGTTGCACCAACCATGCTGCCCCACAAGTAGGATAGGCAGGGGAGATGCAGTGGATGTTGTGTATTGGGTCTTTCAAAAGGCCTTCGATAAGGTTCCACAAATAATGCTGCTAAACAGGATGAGAGGCCATGAAGGATACTCGCATGGATAGAGCATTGGATGGTAAGCAGGAAACAGAGTGGGAATAAAGGGATCGTATTCTGGTATGCTACCAGTTACCAGTGGTGTTGGTACAGGGGTCAGAGTTGGAGCAACTTCTTTTTATGTTGTACAGGTGGTTCTCCCCTACTTACAAAGTTTCAATTCAGAATTCTGATCTGTTCCTGCTACTCTCTCCTGATACTGGGTGATTGCAGTACTCTTGCTTGTTAATGTTTTTTTTTTCAGTGTGGAATAAAGGTTTTCTTAATTTAATTATAAAAAAATGTAGTTGTGGTATTCTTTTTTGATTTATGATTTTTTTTTCAGCTTACAATGGGTTTGCCAGAATGCAACCTCTTCATAAGTTGAGGAACACATTGATGGCTTTATGGGTAAATTTGCAGATGATCCCAAAATATGTGATAGGGCGGGTGAAAAGCTGCAGAGAATCTTGGATAGATGAGGAGAATGGGCAAAGTGGTGGCAGATGAAAATCAATGTTGGAATGTGTACAGTCATTCACTTTGGTAAAAGGAATAGACTGACAGACTATTATTTAGAGGTACAAAGGGACTTTGTAGGATCAAGCAGGATACCCAAAAGGCTAACCTCCAGGTTGAGTTAGTGGTGAAGAAAATGAATGCAATATTGCTTTTCATTTCAGTATACCAGAGGAGAGCTGTACTGTTGAGACTCTATAAGGTACTGCTGAAACCTCACTTGGAGTACAGTGTAGTGTTTTGGGCACCTTATTTGAGAAAAAATGTGCTGGTGTTGTTGAGGGTTCAGAGATTTACAAGAATTATACCAGGAATGAAATGATTAGCATATGAGGAACATTTGTCAGCTCTTGGACTGTACTCGTTGGAGTACAGAAGGATGGGGCCAGGTACCTCATAGAGATATTTTGAATGCTGAGAAATCTGGAAAGAGTAGATATAGTAAGGTTGTTTTTCATGGTAAGGGAGTCTAGGACAAGAGGAGACAACTTCAGAATAAAGGGGCATCAATTTAAAATTGAGATGCAGTAATATTTCTGTAGTCAGAGCATTGAAACTCTGTGGAACTTGTTGCCACAGGCAGCTGTGGAAGCAAGGATGCTGGGTGTATTTAAGACAGAGATTGACAGGTATTTGATTGGTTAGAGCATCAAGGGTATGGGGAGAAAGTAGGAAAGTGGGGCTGAATGGATCACTTCATGATAGAATGGCAGAACAGACTCGATGAGTCTACTTCTGATCATATATCTTGTGATCTTGTGAGCAATGCATTTTTACTTCAATCACAGTGTCTGCAGACTTTTGTGTTTTGCTCGTACATAGAAAAGTTGAGTTATGTACAGAATTGTATGTGTGGTTTCATCAATGGCCTGATACATTACAGACCAACATGCCTTTCTAAGATAATCCCACTTTGCTCAATAATTCCAAATCCCTCTATGCCCTACATATTCAAGTACCTTTCAAGACGCTCTTTTAAAAGTTGTTATAGTTTCTACCTCCACCATCTCCTCTGACAGCTCATTCACATAACTACTGCTTGTGTGAAGGATTTACTGCTCAGGCTCCGGCTGTTCATGACTTGCTGCTGGAGATTGGCTCATGGGAACCGAAATCAAATTCAAGATTTAAAAGTGTAACAAAATCAGTGAAATCTCTTCGAGGAATATCTACCCTGAAGAATTTCTCCTCCTACATTTTGCTAAGAGGCTCAAGCCTGAAATGTTGGTTGTGTTTCTTTATCTTTGCTATCTTAAAGTGCACTATTTGACCTGCAGAATTTATCCAGCATGGTGATTTTACTTTTATTGTAGCAGATTCTTAGCATCACATTTCTGTTTGCAATCCTGTGCTATTTGGGCAATGCCACCAAGGGTCTATGCCAAATAAGAGGATTATAACAAATCATATTGAACATAGAATTACTAGTAGTCCACAAGAAGCCCTTCCACATGCAATTACAGATTGGTAGTTTTAAGTTGAGAGATCCAATATTTCCATCATATCTGATGAAGGTAAAGCTGTGTTGCAGAACACAGCAGTGGAGTGATGCAGAATGGGAAATTGGTGAGGGGAACACCACCGTAGCGTTGCTGAGACTGACACCTACGCCACCTGATTTAAACATCATTGAGGGAACAAAAAACTTTCACTTATCTGAAGTCCATCAGTCCTCAAGGTCAAGTTCCAGCACATTTCACAGCACCTCCCACACTACTAAAGGTGACAGTTTTAAAGGTTGGGAGGCCCTGTCAACCTACCCACAAAAGGTAGACTGACAGCCATTTAGCTTTAGCTTGTGTGCCTATTTTTACCAATGGCATTTGCCAACTTGATTTTTTTAATTTAAAAAGGGGGTATTGTCCACATTCTAATGCAGATGTCATCTTTTATCAATACATTAGCAGTCTGTTCGTTCTCTGCTGTTTTGGATAATGTCATAGGAATCATTTAACCCAAGGAGGATCCTTCCAAGCTGAAATGTAGGTTAGGGGAGTAGGTGCTGAGATCCCACACAGTCAGAAATGCATCATGCAGGATCCAAATTCATACTAAATGAAGCCATGGAAATATGTCAACTGCTCTCATATCTCTCCTCTCACTACACGCTTTTGCACTCTGATACAGTTACACAAATACAAGCTACACTCGAGACAGGTTGACAGATTTTCTGGGCTGCAGGCAACACCTGTGTTACAGGGATATGCATTCTCAGAAACCTGCACATAATTGCAATTTTACACAATACAAAGCCTTATCATTTGTGCACACTTAGGGAAATGCCAGCTGATAATATAAAAATGTATACACAATTCCATGAGAACAAATGTTTACTCAGTATCAGATTTTTTGGAAGTGATCTATAGTTTTCCAAAGATGAATTTCTGTTACCTAAACTGCTGTAATATGGGAGTCACCTACATTCATGTTACATGAAAACATTTATTGTATTATTTTGCATGATACACTGCAATTTAATGTATTTTCCAGCAAAAGATTGGCCAAGTCCAGGGTTGCTCACTTGCACATTAACCTTCGGAGCCATCTTCTTGTCTCTGCAAGAACACACACCAATTCCACCAGTGTTTGTAATCACAGAATAAGCACTGTACTGAATACACCAAGTCAAACTTAAAAAGCAGTCACCAAAGGGAAGCAAAGAGTGAAGTCAACGTTATCACTATAGAATCCACAAAATTCTGCTGCCCTGAAATGCTACTCATTTTAATTAATTTACTGTTGTGAACTTCTTGCCATTTCCTTGAATACTGGTTTTGCATGGATCATGGAGCAAGTCAATAAAATGGGGAGGACGAAATGGCAACCAAATCAGTGTCCATACACCTTTCCCTGCAGTCAATAATTGTGCTTAACCATATCCATTTCTGGCTGGCTGGCAAGGGTGAAGGGTAGAGTTGGACTTGTTGCAATTAACATTAGTTCAACATGAATTTTCTTCATCTACAGTGATGCGCGGGCATCGAGTTAATGTGTGTGGTGTGTGCTGGTATGCTGCTTTCACAGAGGAAAAGGATAATTACATTGAAGAAGATGCGTTGCCTGGAGGTCCTCTTTGTGACATCTCGTGTATTGGGTGACAGATTCTGTCGTTATCTAATGAAGTAGCAGGCTAAAAATGCTGGTTTTACACTTCTTTAAATAAGGAGGCTGAGAATTGCAGAGCAATACTTAGATTTTCCTCTGGAGACAGAGCAGTTCCACAATGCAAGAAGACCATGGATCTCTCTCCTCAAAGCTTTGAAAACCTTTTGCTTCCAGATACATCCTGAGCTGCATGCAATACGTATCCAAGACTATTCACCTGACCTAGGAAACCTCCAAAGTTAAAAGGAAACAACTCCTCAACAAAGACAGTCTGATATATTGGTTCCTTACCCACTGACCTAGAGCATTCGCTTATTTCAATACCATTGTAAGTATGCTCCATCTACACAATCAATTATGTCATTCAAACAGCATCTCCCATAGACAAATGAGCAGAAATGCCACTCAGAATTTTCCCTTCATACAAATGTGATTTATTGCCATTCCTTTAGTGAGATTCAAGTTAAATCCTAAAAATTCCTATCAAATAACAATGTGGGAGATCCATATCTGACATTGTCCAACACTTTTACATGAATTGCCAAAAATCTATTTTTCACAGACTATTTCTGACTAAAAATATAAATCACGAGAGATGACAATAAGAATCTGATAAGAGACAACAAATGTTCCATTATCAGCTTTCGTGATATTAAAGGTAACTGGTACACCATGGAATGTCGTCATCTTTTAGTGGGCTATTGATTCCTGCCATTAACGTTCTTTTTTAAATTGTCTTTACAAATGCAATTACATCAGAACCCAAAATTACAAATAAAGTGCAAATTTTTTGGCATACTTTAAATACACATTGAGGCTAACCAGAACAATAAAGCCTTATTAAAATTGACCATTATTCAATTATAGGGATCAATTATTTCATTAAACATTTTCATAACTGTTGCATTGGGCACTGAATAACCTATTGTTTCTCTTAGTTGCCTGGAAGTCTGATTCTGTTCAACAGATCTCGAGTGTTGGAGCCTCAGATGCAAAACAGGCGAAATGGCAGATAACATCTGGCACTACAAATTACAAAAAAAAACAGCCAAGTCTGATGGAGCTCACAACTGACTGATCCTTTATGGATCAGCTGAATCTTTTCTATTTTTTAATTAAAAGTAAAGAAAATGGAAGTTAATTATCCCACAAAGATTAGCTAGTGGGCATGTTTCTGTAAATTACTTCTAATTAAAAGCAAATTGTGAAATGACATTCAAACCACCGAATGCTGTCCTTTTGAACACTATTTATCACTTGTGCTGATTTTCATCGATGTAAAATTTGAATGTGCCTTAAAATAAAACACAGCAGATCTACACAAACATTTGAGATTCCTACATTTCTGTTCAGAAAAATACAGGAGAGATTCACAATGTTAAATAAAACAGCAACTTTTCTATTTATGCTGTCCTGAACTTTAATATACAGCCTGTCGTGCTTCTGATCTTTCTGGGTTTCTTGTACTCATTCTCTTCAGATGCTGGGTACTGATAGTGCAGTGAAACAGAACATTCTTCCATTTTTAAGTCGGATAAGGTGCAGGGAGGATATCAAGCTTGTGACACAGTTACCAACATCCGTTAATAGGTACTAAAGATAAACTCAAAAATACGGCTCTTGCCCCACTGCCTAAGCATTTCACCCAGATGCCTGAGTTTCTCACAAATGCATGCTAACTAGTTCAGTAATGAGGATTTTAACCGTTGAAACAAATCAAAATAATTGTTACACCATTACAGATGGGGAAAAATTTAATGCAGAAAATGTAATGCATGGATTAAAGATATGAAGTGTGTTAGCTATCTCCATTGTACTCCTACATGTGAGAAGATTAACTGGGACAATGTAGCAGGGAGTCTATAAAATATGAAACTTTGATTTGTTTGTCTTTTTATTCAGTTATGTGAAGCCCTCAACTTTGTCTCTTGACCTTTAAAATCACTCTAGGCAGGAGATGAAACCCAGTACAAGATGCCTCTTGCTGAAAGCATTATCCACACAAGAAGCATCTGAAACGGATTCTCCTAGTATATAAAAATAAATCAGTGGATCTAGCTCAGATTTCCTCTGTCATTAGAATAAATCCCTATCCATTCAAAAGTAATATTATATTCTATTCCTCTGCACGATGTGAGCTAATTTCCTGTTTCTACCAGTGCTGCACAAGCAGGTTCCCAAGATACACATCGCTGCAGATTTAAGTCATTCAGTCAAAAATATCTTGAGTTAAACTTCATTACTTTTACCTCCAAATACTTTAAAGATGAAGGCAAAAAAAAAATCAGTTCACTTTTAAATCCACTTACAGACCCCATATAAACCATGAATTTTTCTGATACTTGCTCTTGATGCTTTATTTGAAGTATGTGAAGTAATAATGGCAATGTATAATTGTAAATAAGCAGGAAAATTATGCTGGACAATTATTATCACTCCCGCAAAATTACTAAAAAAAAATCAAAATTATTTGGTCATTGTGCTATTCGGAAACCTCAATGTATGGCATTTATTTGTTGCCTTTCGCACATCAGCAACACCCTCTACACTCTAGAAGAGCTTCATTGGTGATCAAACACTTAGGACATCCAAAAAGAGACCTGAAAATCACAACGTGAGCTTTTCTTTAACTGTGTGACTCCACACTGAGAAATTAAAGCTCCAACTCCAAAAATGTCAAAATATGAAATTTGATTTTAATCTCTTGACCCATGCAGTAACAGAGTTAAGTATTTTTTTTTATTGTTGGAAACAATCAATAGATAAAATCAATGTGGAAGAAAAGCCTATTTTCTCTTTGCAAAAGCTTCTGTCCAGTTAATGAAAATAATGAAATAGAATTCTGCAACATCCTTAGATGAGTGAATTAATACCAAGAGTTCCCAAACATTAATTGATGCATTCTGGAGATATTTAAGGCCAACTTGAACCACTCCTTCACACCAACACTTCCTCAATTATTATTGAAGCTTTGTGAGAAAAAATTACTACTTTCAGTACTTTTTATAACTGTTCCCAAAATTCACAAACTAATCAAAAGCCAACTTTTTTATATTTTGCCTGATTATCATGCGCAACAAAACGAGGAATACATGTGTGATTTAACCATCTTTTATAAGAAACTTTCTGCCAGTGGAATGATAATGGGGAAAATTTCCCTTTTCTAAATCTCCATCTCAGAGACATTATCTATTGACATTTACCACATACCCACCACATTCTACAGCTATTCTATAGCTTCTCCCATCTTTCTCCTGTAAGCATGTCATCCTTTTCTCCCAGACTCTTCAACTCCGGTGTATCTGCTCTCAACTGGAGGCCTTTCATTCTAGGACATTGAAAACATCCTCTTTTATCAGAGAATATACCTTCCCCTTTCCTTTGTTTATCAGAGTTTGGCTCTTATCTCACCTCCCTTTAACAGATCAAGGATATGGCCCCTCTTCTCTTCACCTTTTACCCCACATTTACCCCAGCCTCCGCATTCAGCACATCACCCTGCATCAATTCCACCAGCTGCAACGAGACACCACCATTTCCTCCATGACTCCCTTGTCCGCTCATCCATGCCCACCCAGATCTCCACGACCCCTGGTACTTTGACCACAAAAAGTACGACACTTGTTCTTACACCTTCTCCCTCACCACCATTCAGGAACCAAAGCAGTCTTTCCAGATGAGGCAAAGGTTCACGAGTTCCTCCCTCATCGACTGCATTCAGTGCTCCTAATATGGCCTTCCCTATGTCAGTGAGACCAAGTGTAGACTTGGGAACAATTTCGCAAAGTGCTATGCTCTGTTCTCAATGGCCACCCTAAGCTCCCAGTTGAAAGCAATTTCAACCTCCCTCCCCATTCCCATATTGACCTGCCCATCCTTGACCTTCTCCACTGGCAGAGTGAGGAACCACAAACGAGTTGAAAACACCTGATACTCCTACTGTGCAACGTGTTGTCCAAGGGTATGAACATTGAATTTTCCAGTTACAGGTAATGAGTCCCCTCCCTCTTCTTCTAAGCTACTCTTTCTTCCCTACACAAATTTTTCCCCTTTTAAACACACACCTGTACCTGTCCCTGCCCCATTTTCATCTCCCTCCCCTTTCTGGTTCCATCTCCTCCACCCTCAATTTAGCAACAAATTATGGTGTAACACTATTGGTGGGACATCAAGCAGGCTGATGACATCACAGAGAGGGACTTCCACATCTTGGAGAGGCTCAGAACTCGCAGAGAAAAGCCTGTGCATGTAGATATTAACTCAGTGTATGGTAAAATAAAACAAACATGATTCCATTTTTATAACAAGCATGTCTGAACCCAACATGACATGGTGTCAGAATTAGAGCTTTGAGCCACAGAGAGAAGGACAGGCTGTGGAAGAATAAAAGTGAGAGGTGAGCTAAGATGGACACCCCATTTTGGAGTGGCAGCTCCTTCAATGGCAAATTTCACAATAAAAACACCAGAACTTTCGACTTCTCAAAACCACAGGAGTGGAAGAAGTGGATAAGAAGATTCGAGCACTCAGACTGGCAAGTAATTTAAATAATTCCTCTGAAGCTAACGTTGGGGGACGAGGCTGACAACATGCTACGATGCCTAGACTTAACAGGTGTGCAGCGCCAGCAGTACAATGCAGTACAGAGAGGGATCGATTGTTATTTCATGTCTCAGAACATAATTTATGAACAGGTGAAATCTAACAAAAGAGCCTGCATAAACAGTAGACACGTTCATTACAGCCTTGTATACACTGGCAGAGAACTGCGAATATAGGGATCTTCACGACGAACTTTTACGTGACAGACTAGTAATGGGTCTAAGAGATACGTCACTGTTGGAGAGGATGCAACTCGACAAAGACCTCACCCTCATGAAAGCAGTCACAGTCAGAGGTGATAAAGCAGCAGCAAACTGACTTGCAAGAAATGTGTGCATAAACTAGCAGTAGACGGAGTGCAACTTAAGAGAGGAAGACAGCAGAAGTTTAAAGGCAAAAGGCAGAAGCCAGGACAGAAGAAAGTTAAAGCAACGACGTAGAGCAAAAGACTACCATTCCACCCAGCATTTCAATTCCCAGCCAGGAGTGCAGAATGTCACAACTGCGGAAACGAGGTCACTATGGAAAAGTCTGTATGTCAACCTGCACGGTGAATGAGGTAGCGGAGGACATGGACAGATTATTCCTTGGAGAAATAGCATCAGATGAGGAGCCCTGGTTGACCGACCTCAACATAGGAGGCAGCAAAGTGACTTCAAAAAGCTAGGAAAAACACAGAAACCACTCTACAGTCCAGGGGGAGTGAAATTGATAGTCCTGGGATCAGAAAAAGAAATGCTCTCATACAGAGAAAGGAGCACCAGAGAAGAAGCGTACATGGTGAGAGACTTACAAACGGCGCTATTGTTCAGACCAGCTTTGTGGTCAGATTGAACGCCCTAGACCATGAGACAGTCAGGAAGGCATACTCCAAACTTTGCAATGGACTTGGGTTAGTACAAAAGCCATACTTCATTAAACTCAAGCCTGATGTGAAACCATTTTCACTGAGAGTATCTCGAAGGGTCCCATTGCTGCTCATGGGCAAAATGAAGAGACAGCTTGAAAGAATGGAGAAGCTTGGAGTTATCAGCCACATAGAGGAGTCTACGGAATGGTGTTGCAGCATGGTGGATGCACCAGAAAAGAATAAAGAAGATGTTCACATTTGTGTGGACTTGAAACTCTTGAATGGATCAGTGTGCCGAGAAAAGTTTATACTTCCTTCACAATATTTTACTAAGTTGGACATGAACATGGGGTTTTGGCAAATTCCATTGTTCAAAGAATCAGCTCTCTACATGACATTTATCATGCCATTTGGGCATTACTATTTTCACCACCTACTCTCTGGTATCTCCTCTGCCCCTGAACACTTCCAGAACATAATGGTGACTGATCGGGGTTACCGAAGGCCTGGAAGGAGTTGTCTGCCACATGGACGATATCCTCATTTGGGGAACCACGAAGGACCAACATGACGCGAGGGTCCATTCAGTCCTAGATCAAGCAGAAAAGGCAGGGGTCACTCTCAACATGGCGAAGTGCGAGTTTGAAAGGAGGCAAGTGAAATTTCTGGGGTACATCACCTCAGTGGACAGCATGAGCAGAGACCCAGACAAGACAGGAGCTGTGCAGGACACGAAGGAGCCAATAAACATTAGCGAGCTCAGAAGTTTCCTCAGTATGGTGAACCAACTAGGGATGTTCATACCAAACCTGGCTGAAAAGGACAAACACTGAGAGACCTGTTGCCCAAGAAAAACCAGTGGAGCTGGGGACGTTACCTTAAGCTCGAGCTATCATCCACATCAGTACTCCAGTTGTATGATCCAAACAGGCAACTGAGAACATCAGCGAACGCTTCATCATATGGACTTGGAGCAGTATTACTACAGAAGGATGGAGGCAATTGATCACCAGTCACTTATGCTTCCAGATCACTAACAGAAACAGAGCAATGGTCCGTGTAGCTGGTAAAAGAGGCATATTGGCACCGACTTGGGCTTCGAGAGATTCGATGGTTTTATTTTGGGACTACAGTTCAAGTTGAAGATGGACCACAAATCACTTGTGAGTCTGCTCGGAGGGCAAGAGCTGAATTCACTGCCGCCACAATACAGAGGTTCAGGATGAGGCTGATGAGAATCATCCACGATCTAACACACACCTGGGAAGAACCTCACAACTGCGGATACGCTCTCTTGTTCCCCACTACAAGACGGAACCGCAAATGCAGACAACGACCTCATGGAGGACACCAATATTTATGTCAAGACGGTGATGGAAAACCTCCCAACAAGCAACAGATACCTGACAGAGCTCCGAGAGCAACTATGCGCTGACAGAGTGTGCACGCAGGACATGAAATACTGCATTGGAGGCTGGCCAGACAGAAACCAGTTACAAGGTCCCGTCAAACACTATTGGCAAGAAAGGGCCAATCTGAGTGTGCACAATGGACTACTCCTGCGTGGTATGAGATTAGTTATTTCAGCTAACATGCGGAACAAGGTACTCGAGAAAATACACGAGGGCCACCAGGGGGATGTAAAGTGCCAGGAGCGTGCCAGTCAAATAGTCTGGTGGCGAGGTCTAAGTAATCAAATAAGGAAGATTGTCCTTTACAGAGAGTGTATCCAGAAAAGGATAAACGTAAGATGACCGCTGATGCCAAGTAAATTCCCTGACAGGCCATGGCAAAAACTTGGTGCAGATTTATCACTCTTGGAGAGAACACATACTTATTCATGGTGGACTATTTCTCTAGGTTCATAGAAATAACACAACTCAGCCTGACATGAACTGCTGAAGTAATTGTACATTTAAAATCAATGTTTGTACGGCATGGCATTCCAGAGACATTAGTAAGTGACCAAGGTCCACAATTCTCTGAACAAAATTTGAAAGCCTTTGCAGCAGATTACAAGTTTGAGCATGTGACCAGTAGCCCTAAGTATCCACAAAGCAATGGTGAAGCAGAGCGAGCAGTACAAACAGTGAAGAACCTGCTCAAGAAACCAAAAGACCCTTACCATAAACTATTGGCATACAGAGCCACACCACTGAACAATGGCTACAGTCCAGCCCAATTGGTAATGGGACGTCACCTTCGCACAACTCTACCAACCCTTCCAGAGAGGTTGCAGCCAGAACTCCCAGACCTGCAACAACTCCAGAATGAGAAGAGGGAGAAGAGGTGTAAGAATGCAAAGTGGTACAACGAGAGACACTGAACGAGTGACCTGGAAAAGCTGGCACCAAGAGATGAGGTGTGGATCTCCAATGCAAGACAGCGAGGTACAGTAATATCTGTGCACCACAGCGGACCACAAGGGACACTGAGACGGAATCGCCAATATCTCATTCCCATACCAGAGTCCCCAGGCAAAAAGCAACAAGAGCATGGGGCAGAAATGGACACTCCTGCAAAGGCAGGTCCAGAGACTCTGCCAACTGAAGCACAGAATTCGTCTGGCATAATAAGATCGAGGTCTGGATAAGAAGTAGAGAGACCACAGAGGCTGAATCTGTAGAGACTGTAAAACACCAAGAGTCAAGAAAGACTTGTAAATGTTGTATGTGTATTTGTATCAGAATGCGTAAAGGTAACTGTAGCGGGTGAAGCCACAGAAAAGGGGGCTTTGAACGCAAAGTAAGGGAATGTTGTGTAACACTATTGGTGGGAAATCGAGCAGGTCGACGACATCACTGGGCGGGACTCCCACATCTTGGAGTGAGAGGCTCAGGACTAGCAGGGAAAAGCCTGCACATGTAGATATTCACTAAGTATATGGTAAAATAATCTTCTTCAGCATGATGCTGAACCAAGCCATGAAAGACCTCAACAATGAAGACGCTGTTTACATCCGGTACCGCACGGATGGCAGTCTCTTCAATCTGAGGCGCCTGAAAGCTCACACCAAGACACAAGAGAAACTTGTCCGTGAACTACTCTTTGCAGACGATGCCGCTTTAGTTGCCCATTCAGAGCCAGCTCTTCAGCGCTAGACGTACTGTTTTGCGGAAACTGCCAAAATGTTTGGCCTGGAAGTCAGCCTGAAGAAAACTGAGGTCCTCCATCAGCCAGCTCCCCACCATGATTACCAGCCCCCCCACATCTCCATCGGGCACACAAAACTCAAAACGGTCAACCAGTTTACCTATCTCGGCTGCACCATTTCATCAGATGCAAGGATCGACAATGAGATAGACAACAGACTCGCCAAGGCAAATAGCGCCTTTGGAAGACTACACAAAAGAGTCTGGAAAAACAACCAACTGAAAAACCTCACAAAGATAAGCGTATACAGAGCCGTTGTCATACCCACACTCCTGTTCGGCTCCGAATCATGGGTCCTCTACCGGCACCACCTACGGCTCCTAGAACGCTTCCACCAGCGTTGTCTCCGCTCCATCCTCAACATTCATTGGAGCGCTTTCATCCCTAACGTCGAAGTACTCGAGATGGCAGAGGTCGACAGCATCGAGTCCACGCTGCTGAAGATCCAGCTGCGCTGGGTGGGTCACGTCTCCAGAATGGAGGACCATCGCCTTCCCAAGATCGTGTTATATGGCGAGCTCTCCACTGGCCACCATGACAGAGGTGCACCAAAGAAAAGGTACAAGGACTGCCTAAAGAAATCTCTTGGTGCCTGCCACATTGACCACCACCAGTGGGCTGATATCGCCTCAAACCGTGCATCTTGGCGTCTCACAGTTTGGCGGGCAGCAACCTCCTTTAAAGAAGACCGCAGACCCCACCTCACTGACAAAAGGCAAAGGAGGAAAAACCCAACACCCAACCCCAACCAACCAATTTTCCCCTGCAACCGCTGCAACCGTGTCTGCCTGTCCCGCATCGGACTTGTCAGCCACAAACGAGCCTGCAGCTGACGTGGACTTTTTACCCCCTCCATAAATCTTCGTCCGCGAAGCCAAGCCAAAGATATGTAAAATAAAAAAAGCTATGAAGGTGACTCCTGGCTCAAGGTCATTCTTATAATGAACATGTCTGATCCCAACATGACATAAATTCTCCTCTTCCCATCACCCTCTCTCATTTCCATGTGGTCCTATGTCCTGCACCTTTCCACTATCAGCGTCCATAACACCACCATTTTCACCTTATCCACTTATGATTATTTTTTTTACCACATTGTACAATGCACACGTGCACCAAAATTCTTGCTGCAGCCAAACAAGTACTTGTAAAGAAAAACTATGATAGTAAACTGAATGAATTAACAGAGTATAAATAAAATGGTGCTTGACCTGCTGATTTCCCATTTACAGAAAGAACAAAGGCTATTCTGCCATTGGGGAATGCTGGAATGTCTGTACCCAGAGTGGTTGGGGCATGGAACTCACCACTACTACAACTGGGTCAGATGATCAGTATGGATGCATTTTAGGTGAAGCTTGAGAAGAAAAAAAAGAGGTATGGCAAAGAATGGCTGGAGATTGAGTGACTTGGGGCCAGATGACTTGTTCCTGTGCCGAAAATATTATGTATTTCCTGTCTTGGTCCTTGCAGTAAGTCAGTTTGCGGATAACAAGTGATCACAAAAGTAACATAATGGTATTAAATGAACATGTTATCACTTCTTACTGCTACCTTCAGGCAGAAGGGACAGAAGCCTAACAACCAGCACCTCTAGCTCAGGTCAGTTTCTATCTGTGTGGTAAACCACTGTTAATGACAAGATTGGCTGCTGCCAGCTGGACACACCTCATGAGACCAATCCTACCCATAGTCCCTTGCATATTTCCCTTCCTCTTTGCTTCAGTCAGTCAATGAGTTTGATGATTGTTCGAGTATTTAATTAATAAAAAGCCTGATGGTTTGAAAACTCTAGCCTTTTGTGATTATTGATGGTACATCAGTTTTATTAACTAAAAAGTTCAAAGTAGTATGGAACAGTACCTGAAACCTGAAAAGCTTGAGATCGACCTTTGGTTGCCGGATGCCCTGAACACATTCGAGCTTTGACTACACTGCTTTGAAAACTTCCTGGCGGCTGCCGCGGATACCATCACCATGGACACTAACCAACTAAGGCTACTCCTATTGCATGTTGTGTCCCAAGTGTTCCCAGTGATCAGCGATGCCAGCTCATACCAAGCAACTATGGAGATCCTCAAAGGTCAGTATCAGATGAAGGTTAATGAGGTCTACATCAGGTACCTCCTGGCCACCAGAAAACAGCGACCTGAACAGCTGAACTTACAAAGACTCTGGAGGTGGCTCTCCAGAACTCAGATGACTACTCGGCCACTTGGTCACTGTGGGTGCCACTATCCTGGGATGGGGCATCATCCTGCCTAATGTGTGACTGGCCCCTATACCATCCCATTACTCTAGTGATCTGACCATTGTGGGTGATCTCCTCAAGTGCTACTTCTGCGGGCAGGGTCAGCACCCGAGGAAATGCTGCCCTGTTAAGAATGTAGTGTACTCCAAGTTCCGGAAAAAAGTGGCATTAGGCCAAAGTTTGCCAGTCCAAACCATCCGTGAAACCTAGCAGCGTTGCGTGCGGACAGTCGCCACTCCAGGCAGTGTGATCCGTGCCATCTTCCCGGCACACCAGCAATGCTATGTGCGAATCATGCGGGCAGTCATTTTGGAATGCACGCCAAATGCCATCTTCCCAGCCATGCAATACTATGAGGAGTCGAAGCTGGCCATCTTAGGGTCAAGGGGAGCCATTGAGTGCATGAGCACCCATCAGACTTGGACAATGCTGGCCTCCATCACCCTGAACCAGGAGGCACTGCACAAACTTGCCAAGACCATGATGGATGTCCAGGTAAGCGGGCACATTATCAACTGTTTATTCGATACCAGGAGTACAGAAAGTTTTATCCACCCTGATACCATTAAATGACTATTCCTTAAAGTATGGCCTGCCAGAAAGAGGATATCACTCACGTTCAAATCAGACATGGCAGCCATAGTGACCCTGACTGTTGATGGCATAATGCTTCAGACTGCTTGTTATGCCTCAACACTGTGTCCCCTTGCTAATTGGGCTGGATTTCCAAGCTAAGTTCAGAAAGTCAGTTTTCAATTCTATGGGCCCTCCCCCCCCCCCCCCACCCCGCCACTGTCTGCAATGAATAGTTCACATACGGCTCCCTACAGGTGACATGTGGTTTCTCGACCTTCAAGGTTGACCCTCCTCCCCACCTCGTTGTTCACCAATCTCACCTCTGATTGCAAGCTGGTGGCCACCAGGAGAAGACGGAACTGTACAATTTATAGGACATTCATTAAGGTGGCAGTTCAGCACTTATTGGGCAAAACTATCATCAAGGCCAATAGAAGCCCTTAGAGGGTCCAGGTGGTCATGGTAAAGAACGGGAAAAAGAATAGCATGGTCATAGACTACAGCCAGTCTATAAACCGGTATATGCAGCCTGAAGCTTACCCTCTTCCCCGCATATCCAATATGGTCAACTAGATTGCACAATATCGGGTATTCTCCACGATTGATCTGCAGTCGGCGTATCCTGATCCGCCCAGAGGTTCGCAAGTATACAGCATTCAATGTGGATAGCCGCCTCTACTACTTCCTCTGGCTCCCTTTCGGCATCACAAATAGGGTCTGTCTTCCAGCGGGAGATGAACCACATGGTGGACCTCTTCAATCTCCAGGCCACTTTCCCATACTTAGATAACGTAACTATCTGTGTCCACTACCTGCAGGTTCATGATGCGAACTTCCGCCAATTCCTCCAGGCAGGAGGATGTGTATGTTCCGGACAGCATGGCTAGCCATACTTGGCTGCATGTCGAGAACAGCGTCATTGGCCCTGACCCTGACCACATGTGTCCGCTGATGGAGCTAACCCTCCCACATACCCTCAAAGCTCTGAGGAGATGCCTCGGGTTCTTCTCATACTATGCTCAATGGCTCCTCAACTATACAAATAAGATTTGTCATTGGTCAAAGCTACCACACTTCCCTTGCTGGCAGAGAAAGCTGCATTCAATAGTATCAACAGCTACATCGCCAAGACAACCATGCATGCCATAGACAAGTCCACACTGTTCCAAGTAGAGAGCAATGCATTTGACTTTGCCCTGGCAGCCACACTCAATCAAGCAGCAGACCCATCACCCTTTTGCTCACGCACTCTCCAAGGCCCGGAAATCTGTCACTCCTCTGTCAAGGAGGCCCAGGCCAGCATGGAGCCTGTATCCCACTGGAGGCACTATCTCGCAGGGAAACAGTTCACCCACCTCATGAAGCAGTGAGACGTTGCATTCATATTTAATAATAAGCAAATCAAGAATAAGATCCTCAGGTAGAAAAATCAATCTGTCCACTTACAACTACAACATTCTTTACCAGCCCAGTAAATGTAAGGAGCCCCCAGACACTCTATCCTGTGAAACCTGTGCTAGTGTTCAAATGGACAGACTGAAGACTCCCCACAATAACCTTCATCACCTGGAGTTACTAGGTTTTTTTCCAGTTTATCAAATCTCGGAAACGACCATACTCTGTTGAGGAAGTCAATGACTAAACACTGCCAGGTCTACGCTGAATGAAAACCGCAATTCTACCAACTGGATGAGGCGCACCTGATCAAAGCTACCCACCCTTTTGAGCATCTAAGCATCGATTTCAAGGGGCCTCTCCCCTCCTCTAACCAGAATGTCTACTTCCTTATAATCATTGACGAATATTCCTGTTTACCCTTCGCCATCCCATGCCCATTCATGATCATGGCCACTGTTATCAAGGATCTCGTATTATCTTCTCACTGGGTACCCTAGCTTCATCCACGGTGACTGAGGGACATTATTCATGAGTGATGAGCTGAGGCAGTACCTGCTGGCCAGGGATATCACCACGAGCAGAACCACCAACTACCTAGGGGTAACGGGCAAGTAGAAAGGGAGAACGCCACGGTACGGAAGACCACCCTTCTGGCACTGAGGTCACGGGGCCTCCTAGTCTTCAAATGGCGAGAACTCCTCCCAGACGCATTCCACTCCGTCTGGTCACTTTTATGTATGACCACCAACAACACGCCTCATGAATAGATGTTTACTTTCCCTAGGAAGTCAGCGTCAGGAACTAAGCTACCCGCCTGGCTTATCTCCCCAGGACCTGTCTTGCTCCGGAAGCACGCTAGGCAATCTAAAACTGACCCACTGGTCGAAATGGTCCGCCTTCTCCATGCTAACTTCCAGTATACCTACGTTGCCTTCCCTGATGGGCGTGAAGACATAGTCTTGATCCAGGTCCTTCCTCCATCGTGGGCCTCCCCGACTACCATTGACTTTCAACAGACACCCCACCCCCCACCCCACTTCAACCTTAGGGGTCCCAGAATCTGCAGCAAACCACCACCTATCCATGGTCACTATTGTCACCAATGATGTACCAGCTCCACACCACTCCACCTTTTAACAGGCCAACATCACAAGCTGCTCAGGATGCTACGGCAGTGCCCCAACCATTGCCATGTCGTTCACTGCAGAAGAGGAGACCCCCCCCCCCCCCATTGACTTAACCTTCTCACCCCGCAGGACTCTTCTTAAAAAGGAAAGGTGAAAGTGGTAGACTACTGTTATGCCAGGATTGGCTGCTGCCAGCTGGACACGCTTCCCAAGACCAATTCTACCCATATCCCCTTGCTCCTCCCCCTTTCTCTTTGCTTCGCAGTCAATGAGATTGATGGTTGTTTCAGTCTTTATTAATAAAAGCCTGATAGTTTCACAACATCACCCTTTTGTAATTATTGATGGTGCATCAATCTGCAACCCAAGTGACTTCCTTCATCAGCTCTACAATCCCACATTAACAGAGGAATGGGCTCGGAACATGTAAAATACACAAGGTCTGGTTATTATTGAACTTCAATGACAAGAGACTGCATTGAATTGTTGAGCTTCCCATGGATCAGAAGTGTCTTTGTGATTTTTGTGTCTTATTTATAAAGTCAATGATTCCATATGCCTTTACAACTTCCTATCTTAATCCTGTTTGATAAAACATGTACATGCAATCACCAGTATCTGTTCTCATTAAATTTAACACTTCCTGACTAAAAACTTTAGATTTCTTTCAATTCAATCTAATGTAGCATGTATCTGACACTTTAGCAGCTAGTCTAATACCTGGGATTATTTTTATCCTGATTTAACATTTATCCATTGCTATTACACATGAGAATTACAAACTCAAAGGAATTTTAAACACCCTGCAAATATTCGTCTATTTAACTGATTGTCAGAGGAGTATCAAGAAGTGTTATTAAACACAAACAATTCCAGTGCCAAATTCCATGGTCCTTGAAAATATGCACAAGGTGAATGGTGTTTTGTGAAGGTACATTTTCAATGAGGCAGATGCTGTCATTCTACAATTGATGCCAATGTGGGAGGCTAATAAATAAAAATAATAAAACTGGGATTTACAGTTTTCAATATCCTTCCTGGTAGACAATAGAGTGAATGTCTATGTGGATCTAGTGATATCAGATGGGTCCAAGATATTAACTAGACACATTCAGTCGGGAATTCAGATTTGGTTGCCAGTGGTAGCAGTTAGATTCCAAGGACATGCACCAAGTATTTTTTAAAAACTGTTGCTGCATCTGCAAGTCCCATCCCCTCCATGAGGTTCCTGAAAGACGAACATTAATATATTAATTAACCCCACTCCCCAAGTTTACAGATAAAGCCTTTAACCGGATTGACTCTTACTAAGCCGGGACTAAAGGACACTTTAAGAGAGTCACCCCAATGCTCTAGTGATGGATATCATCAAGAGGTCAGCGGAGATCGAGAAGAATGCGACTTCACTAAAGGACGGGAATCGGGGCTCCTAGTCCTGGCAGTGAGGTTGAGATTGGCCTGGGGACTCTCTGGGTACCTGTTATTCCAATGCTAGGCTGCGCATCTGATTAAATAGTTGAACAATTTTTTTTTTTAATGGTGATCGGCATCAGCCAGCTCTTCATTCTGGGCAATGCTAGCGCTGTTTCACACAACTTTATTCAAACAGCTGCTATGTGTAAAGCTGACCAAGCCCTCCTTTGGCTGAATATTTGCTCCCTTCTTCACTAAAGGTTTATGTGCTTCTTCAGAGAACATTCACTGTTACAGTTTTAAACTAACATGTTTTACTTATTATTTTATTCTTTTTTTAATTTAATTCCTTGATTTTTTTTTTGCCAGTTACTTGAGGCTGTCGGTTGCTTGAATTTCAGATGCCAGGAGTTTTATTGTACTTCATTGAAAAAAAAATCCATAATAGCATACATAATTTAAATTTTAAAAAAAGAAAATATAGAAAGGTGGAACTATAGAACACTACAGTACAGAAACGGGCACTTCAGCCCATGCCAAACTATTATTCTACCAGTCCCGTTGACCTATACTCATTGAACACTTAAGACATAAATAATAAATATTCAAAGCTGCTGATGACTTAAAATTAGCTTTGCAAGAGATCGGGCAGATTTTCTGGTGTTAGGGCAGCCCAGGATTTGTGCAACAAGGGGAGGTTGAGCTCGACAGCTATTGGAAAGAAACTTTTCTACAAACTTATCTTTTGGCCAAAGGTAGCATTGAGAAGAGGCTGTGACCAGGGAGATAGGGGCCTTTGATGTAAGCGGCCTTCTTGAGGCAGCACCTCATATAGATGCATTCAACGGATGGGAAGTCAGAGATTGTGATGGACCTGTCTATGTTTGTTACCTTCTGCCTTCCTGGGCAATAGAATGATCAGATCAGGCTATGATGCAACCAAAGTACTTTCTAACAAGCAACTATATGATAGAATATTCATTGACATACCAATCTCCTGAGACATGAGAAAGGCAATCTCCTCCTTTGACCAGACAGCTTTCCAAAGTTTGCCAGCTTGTCCTTCTAGAACTGATTTGTCTCCTCACTCTCTGTTTCACACCCTCCCTCTCTGAGAGCAAAACTGTTCTTCTCTGCCTGCAAAGATCACATGCTTTCCCAGGCAAGCTGCTGTCCATGCTTCGTTGCCTCCTGCAAAAAGCATTCTGCAAAAGTCCTGCAACTATTCTGTGTTTTAAAATGTGTGTGCAAGGTGCTCTAACAATTCCTCCCAAACTACCTCTCAATACTCTGTCACACCAGTGTTACTAAAGTTGAGAGGCTAATCTGCTGCGATATGGACATCAAAGTCTGCACCACCTTTCCTAACCAATTGGGAAAAAACAACACTGGGGGAAAACACATGAATCAATTTCTGTAATGCTTGAAAGCATCATGCTTGATAGATTCAGAAGGTACATACACTCCCAAATGATGTTGCTTTCACATGCATTAAATTCTCACTGGGTATTGTGTAATGGGCAATAGGACACATTGGGACCAATGTTCCTGAAGCAAACAACAAGTGCATGTGGCTTAGATGTGACTGTTAAATTCCTACATTCAGTGCTGCAAATATGGAAAAATTGTTCCAAATAGTTCTCTCCTATAATGGCAAGAAAAACCTTTGTATAGCAAGTTGTGACATTCAGGAATTTATGGCGTGGTGGGTGCGGTGGGGTGGGAGATAGTGTTGGAAGCCATTTCAACTGCAGCATTCAAGAGAGATCTGAATAACCATATAAAAAGGGGAAAACATGTTGGGCTACGGGGAAAAAGTGGAGTCCAGATGGACGGCTCATGCAAAGTTCTGGAACAGGGTCAACATGCAGAAAATATCAGGAGGCAACACTGTGGTGTAATTACCAATATGCAAAGTTGGTTTGAAGGCTTACGTGCAGGAGAAAACACAATAATAACACTACGTTTTTTATAAGAATGTTTGCAAGACCATAATTTTGAAAACTAAATGAACTGCTAAAAACACATGCTATCAGAAATATATAGATAAGAAGCAAGACTGGAAAGCAGTCAAGGGTCGATTCAAACTAGAAAACGCTGTCTCTGAACTTCATATTGGGTAAGGTTTCTTATTTCTGGTCCATCATACCAGAAAGATACAGTTTTGAAGACTTTTGATTTAGGATGGGTGGTACAAGGCTCTCGCATCTTGCTGAAGATCTTGAATTTCTGGAATCCAGTTCTGAAGGAGTCTATTTTCTCCAATCATTGCCATACACTTGTGATCCCTCGTACAAGCTCTATTTCCTTACCAACTACTCCATCCCTTTCTGTGGATTAATCCATTTGCAACATATTTTGTCGAGGTATGAAGTTCTGAATACATATATAATATTGTATCAAGATCATCACTGTCCTCTGATCCAGTCTTAGCTTATCTATAGCCACCCATTCATTTTTTTAAAATCTCTGGAGCCACCTGCTCTAATACCAGCATTAAGAAGCCTCCTCTGACTCTAATTGGCCCAGAAATTGATGTTCATATCCATGGCCATCTTGTCATGGATTGTTGCAAACTTCAGTCCACACAAGGCTTTACTGTTTGGTCTTTAGCAACCATGAAGCATGCAAAAGAAAACAAATGAGTTATGGTCCTGGAGTTGGGAGAATAAGGAAGATACAAGGGCAATGGCTGAGTGGAGATTGGTGGTTTTGCAGCAAGGAAGGGGAAAATGGGAGATCAGGAAGTCAGAGTAAGATGTTTAGTGGGTGGTTGTGAAGCCAAGCCCAAAATTAATGGGTTGTGAATTCATGTCAATCAAGAAGAAGTCATACTGTTCCATGAGGTCAGGGATTGGAGAGATAGCAGCTGAGCTGATCAGGGAGGTGGAGGGTTGGGTGTAGACTATCATGAGTGGAGACTGGTGGGAGATGTTGATACTGAGGCAATGGGGAGGGCTTGAAGACAGGAGGTCAGTAATGGTCTAAACTGGACAGCCCCAGTTCAATGTTATGAGGACAGTTCTTAAGCATGGAACTCAGGCCAGCCAACCTAATGTCAGTGATGGAGAACCTTTCTTTGCATCCTGTAAATCTGAACATGTAGCATTGCAATTTGATTCAGAAGGTAAGAACAGAGAAACATAGAAGATTTGCAGTGACTGCAATAGTCCCAGGGAATAGACATTCGTTCAAGTTTTTCAGATGCAAAGTGCTTTGAAGAACATTACTCCAAAGAGAAAAGCGCTAGTTTGCCAAGCCTTTCCTCATAAGCTATGTACTCCAATATATTCAGCATCCTGATCATTCTGCTCCACACTGTCTGAAACTTCTCCATCCTTCCTGTAATGAGGTGACCAGAATTGAACAAATGTGGTCTCAACCGTTTTACAGAGTTGCAACATTACCTCACCGTTTTTGAACTCAATCCCTAACTAATGAATGCCACCACACCATATACCTTTGTAACAACCCTGTTAGGTACAGGAGCTTTGGACCTATTGACTTGGACCCCAAGATCCCTTTATTCCTCTACATGCCATATAACCTGCCATTAATCACATCCTCCATTTTCAAGTTTGAAACATTATTTCAATAGCTGAACAGCCTCAGTGATAAGCTCGTGTTACTTACAAAATAATCATTTGAGTTAAATAATTTTACTTAAAAATTTGTGCTCTCTGGCAATAAAATTTCCTCAAAAATAGCTATCCTAACAAAACTCTATAGCCTGTAATCTAGAGATATTGAATGTGATTAAAAGCTAACAGTTCAAAGATTAAGCACACAACAGACAAATGAAACAGTTTCCACAGTAGCACCCAATAATGTTTTCTCTAGAAACAAATGGTCTTTTTTAAATTTTCAGATTTATACTCCATTATTAGTTGGTGTCAACTATCCTACATGTTTAATGATGGAAATTTCTAATAATTAATATTCTGTTTACCAAAGCTCTATCAAAAACTATTCAATCTGCTTTCATCAGTAGACCCTCTATCCGTTTCTGGACATGTACTTTAGCTAGAGACAGAAGATTTTGATTTTCAATCCATCCATATTAGCCGATAACATACAACAGAAATTAATTGCATGCTAGGAACAGAACATTAAATCATCCAGCACTCACTGGGCTATTAGGCTTTCTGGTGCTTTTCAGGATTTCCAACTATACCACGCTAGCTATTTTTCATGGATGTTAAAGAAAACCTTCTGTTGACCTGTTGTCTTGGCTCATTTTTCAAAAAGTGTCTTTTGCTGCTAAAAAATCATTTTAAACAGTTGGACAGAAAATGGCAAAAAAATCATACGCATTATTACACCTTCAGAGGTATGAATTTATGGTAACAGCATTTAATGATCAAATAAGATTGTATAGCACTTTAATTAACTAGGCCTTATAACTAAATTGCTGGCTCTGAATGGGCAACTAAAGCGGCATCATCTGCAAAGAGTAGTTCACGGACAAGTTTCTCTTGTGTCTTGGTGTGAGCTTGCAGGCGCCTCAGATTGAAGAGACTGCCATCCGTGCGTTACCGGATGTAAACAGCGTCTTCATTGTTGGGGTCTTTCATGGCTTGGTTCAGCATCATGCTGAAGAAGATTGAAAAGAGGGTTGGTGCGAGAACACAGCCTTGCTTCACGCCATTGTTAATGGAGAAGGGTTCAGAGAGCTCATTGCTGTATCTGACCCGACCTTGTTGGTTTTCGTGCCGTTGGATAATCATGTTGAGGAACTTTGGGGGACATCCGATGCGCTCTAGTATTTGCCAAAGCCCTTTCCTGCTCACGGTGTCGAAGGCTTTGGTGAGGTCAACAAAGGTGATGTAGAGTCCTTTGTTTTGTTCTCTGCACTTTTCTTGGAGCTGTCTGAGGGCAAAGACCATGTCAGTGGTTCCTCTGTTTGCGCGAAAGCCGCACTGTGATTCTGGGAGAATATTCTCGGCGACACTAGGTATTATTCTATTTAGTAGAATCCTAGCGAAGATTTTGCCTGCAATGGAGAGCAACGTGATTCCCCTGTAGTTTGAGCAGTCTGATTTCTCGCCTTTGTTTTTGTTCAGGGTGATGATGGTGGCATCACGAAGATCCTGAGGCAGTTTACCTTGGTCCCAACAAAGCTTGAAAAACTCATGCAGTTTGGCATACAGAGTTTTGCCGCCAGCCTTCCAGACTTCTGGGGGGATTCCATCCATACCTGCTGCTTTGCCACTTTTCAGTTGTTCGATTGCCTTATATGTCTCATCCAGGGTGGGAACCTCATCCAGCTCTAGCCTTAGGGGCTGTTGAGGGAGCTGGAGCAGGGCGGAATCTTGGACTGAGCGGTTGGCACGGCACAGTGCTTGACGTCCTGCTTTGCGGAAACTGCCAAAATGTTTGGCCTGGAAGTCAGCCTGAAGAAAACTGAGGTCCTCCATCAGCCAGCTCCCCACCATGACTACCAGCCCCCCCACATCTCCATCGGGCACACAAAACTCAAAACGGTCAACCAGTTTACCTATCTCGGCTGCACCATTTCATCAGATGCAAGGATCGACAATGAGATAGACAACAGACTCGCCAAGGCAAATAGCGCCTTTGGAAGACTACACAAAAGAGTCTGGAAAAACAACCAACTGAAAAACCTCACAAAGATAAGCGTATACAGAGCCGTTGTCATACCCACACTCCTGTTCGGCTCCGAATCATGGGTCCTCTACCGGCACCACCTACGGCTCCTAGAACGCTTCCACCAGCGTTGTCTCCGCTCCATCCTCAACATCCATTGGAGCGCTTACACCCCTAACGTCGAAGTACTCGAGATGGCAGAGGTCGACAGCATCGAGTCCACGCTGCTGAAGATCCAGCTGCGCTGGATGGGTCACGTCTCCAGAATGGAGGACCATCGCCTTCCCAAGATCGTGTTATATAGCGAGCTCTCCACTGGCCACCGTGACAGAGGTGCACCAAAGAAAAGGTACAAGGACTGCCTAAAGAAATCTCTTGGTGCCTGCCACATTGACCACCGCCAGTGGGCTGATAACACCTCAAACCGTGCATCTTGGCGCCTCACAGTTTGGCGGGCAGCAACCTCCTTTGAAGAAGACCGCAGAGCCCACCTCACTGACAAAAGGCAAAGGAGGAAAAACCCAACACCCAACCCCAACCAACCAATTTTCCCTTGCAACCGCTGCAATCGTGTCTGCCTGTCCCGCATCGGACTTGTCAGCCACAAACGAGCCTGCAGCTGACGTGGACTTTTTACCCCCTCCATAAATCTTCGTCCGCGAAGCCAAGCCAAAGAAGAAGATAACTAAATTAAGCAATGCACATTATACTCAGGTGGCAATTTTTTTTTTTTGCAATATTATTTATCTACAGATTGCAAATGTTTTTTTTTAATTTTCACCCTATGAACCACATTGACCAAAATACACACAAACCTTTCCCTCGTGAATATACACAGTGTCAATTTTCTCCCCTTTTCCCCCTCCCTTCCCTCTCTCCTTCCCACTCCCCTCCAAACCCATTAAACATTCAACATATACAATACAATAAACCCATTAAACAATGTCATCACACAATGAAAATAAACAAGAAAATTGTGTCATCTACTTTTACACACTGGGTCAGTTCATTTCGTCTACTTCTCATTCTGTCATTTTAGGGGGTGGAGGTCCGTGGTAGGCCCTCTCTGTTGTGTTCAATGTACGGTTCCCAAATTTGTTCAAATAATGTGACTTAATTTTTTTAATTATATGTTTTTTTTTTCCAATGGAATACATTTATTCATTTCCATGTACCATTTCTGTACTTTCAGTCTCTCTTCTGATTTCCAAGTTGACATTATATATTTTTTGCTATCGTAATAAATCTTTTATGCGCTTCATCCAGTTTGAGGCCTAATTCTTTACTTCTTATATACTTAGAAGAAAGATCTCTGAATTTTTTGGTATGTTGCTTTTTGTGATTTTATTTAATACCCAAACTTTTCCACTTTCTCACATGCCCAAATTGCATGTACTGTTGTTACTGTTTCCTTCTTACAGCGAAAACATCTATCTGATAATGTTGGATCCCATTTATTTAACTTTTGGGGTGTGATATATAGCCTGTGTAACCAATTATATTGTATCATGCGTAACCTCGTGTTTATTATATTTCTCATAGTTCCGGAGCATACCTTTTACCATATTTCATTTTTTATCTTTATGTTTAGATCTTGTTCCCACTTTTGTTTGGGTTTATAGCTTATTTCATCATTTCCTTTCTCTTGCAGATTGATGTACATGTTTGTTATAAATCTTTTAATTTTCATTGTGTCTGTAATCACATATTCAAAGCTGCTTCCTTCTGGTAACCTCAGCATGCTTCCCAATTTGTCCTTCAAGTAGGTTTTCAGTTGCTGGTATCCAAACATTGTACCATGAGTTATTACATATTTGTATTTCATTTGTTCAAATGATAATAAATTATTTCCCAAAAAACAATTTCCTATTATTTTAATCCCTTTTCTCTCCCATTCTCTAAAGGAAAGGTTATCTATTGTGAAAGGAATTAGTTGATTTTGCGTCAATAATAATTTTGGTAGTTGGTAATTTGTTTTTTTCCTTCCTTTGTGAATCTTCTTCTAAATGTTAAGCAGATGGTGGAGTACTGGTGAACTTCTATGTTGCACCAGTTTTTCATCCCACTTACAAAATATATGTTTTGGTACCTTCTCCCCGATTTTATCTAGCACTATTCTGGTCCAATCTGGTTTTTCCCTTGTTTGATAAAAATCTGATAGATATCTTAATTGTGCTGCTCTATAATAATTCTTAAAGTTTGGTAGCTGTAAGCCCCCTTGTTTGTACCATTCTGTTAATTTATCTAGCGCTATCCTCAGTTTCCCCCCCCCCCTTTCCATAAGTATTTCCTTATTATTTTCTTTAGCTCATTGAAGAATTTCTCTGTGAAGGGAATTGGTAACGATTGAAATAGGTATTGTATCCTTGGGAAGATATTCATTTTAATGCAATTATAGTGGTTAATCTGTCCAATGTTCTAAGTCATCTTGTAATTTCTTCATTAATGGCTGATAATTTTTTTTTTATTTTTTATTTTTCATACTATGAACCATACTGGCCACAATACACACAAACATTTCCCTCTTGAATATACATTTACTTTTACATATTGGGTCAGTTCATTTCATCTTCTCCTTCTGTCATTTTAGGTAGTGGAGGTCTGCGGTAGGACTTTATGTAAGAAGGAAACAGTAACAACAGTACATGTTGTTGGTTAATGGCTGATAATTTAATTTGTATAGATGGGATAGATTATTATCTAGTCTAATATCTCGACTAGGATTGCTTCTGATTGCCATTTAAATGGTGATTCTTTTTTTAAACTTTGTGAAATCCGCATTATTCATTGGCATCACTTCACTTTTATTTGCATTGATCTTGTAACCCGATATTTCTCCATATTCCTTCAACTTCTTATGTAATTCTTTTATTGATAATTCTGGTTCTGTTAAGTATACTATGATGTCATCTGCAAATAGACTAATTTATATTCCTTCTCTTTTATTTTTATCCCTTTTATTTTATTTTCTGTTCTTATCAGTTCTGCCAATGGTTCTATTGCTAAAGTGAACAATAAGGGAGATAGTGGACATCCCTGCCTAGTCGACCTGCTTAATTTAAATTGGTTCGATATATATCCATTTACTGTCACCTTCGCCATTGGACCCTTATATAATGCTTTAATCCAATTAATATATTTCTCTGGTAGGTTGAACCTTTGTAATACTTTGAATAAATAATTCCATTCCACCCTGTCAAAGGTTTTCTCTGCATCTAAAGCAACAGCCAATGTTGGCATCTTATTTCCTTGTATTGCATGTATTAAGTTAATGAACTTACAGACATTGTCCGTTATTCGTCTTTTCTTGATAAATCCAGTTTGATCTAGTTTTACTATTTTTGGTACACAGTTGGCCAATCTGTTTGCTAATAGTTTTGCTATTATCTTATAATCTGAGTTAAGAAGAGATATTGGTCTATACGATGCTAGTGTTAATGGATCTTTCCCTGTCTTTGGTATTACTGTAATTATTGCTATTTTGCATGAATCTGGCATGTTTTGTGTTTCTTATATCTGGTTCATTACTTCCAGGAGAGGAGGAATTAGTAACTCTTTAAAAGTTTTATAGAATTCTATTGGGAGTCCATCCTCCCCAGGTGTTTTATTGTTCGGTAGCTTTTTTAATATATCTTGTATTTCCTCTATTTCAAATGGTTTTATCAATTTGTTTTGCTCCTCTTCTTGCAATTTCAGTCGTTCAATTTTAGCTAGAAATTCATCTATTTTGGATTCTTTCGCTTTGTTCTCAATTCGGTGTAATTGCTCGTAGAATTCCTTAAAGTTTTCATTGATCTCTGTTGGGTTATATGTAATTTGTTTGTCCTTTTTCCTTGATGCCAATACCGTTCTTTTAGCTTGTTCTGTTTTAAGCTGCCAAGCCAGTATTTTGTGCATTTTTTCTCCTAGCTCATAATACTTCTGCTTTATTTTCATTATGTTCTTCTCTACCTTATACATTTGTAGCATTTCGTATTTTTTTTGTCTCCCAATACTCTTCTTTTTGTTAAATCTTCCCTACTTGCTAGTTCTTTTTCTGTACTTACTATTTCCCTTTCCAGCTGTTCTATTTCACGAATGTCGTCCTTTTTCATCTTAGTTATATAACTTATTTTCTGCCCTCTGATGAAGGCTTTCATTGCATCCCATAATATAAATTTGTCTTTCACTGATTCCATATTTATTTCAAAGTACATTTTAATTTGGCGCTCAATAAATTCTCTAAAATCCTGTCTTTTAAGTAGCATGGAGTTTAATCTCCATCTATATGATCTTGGTGGGATGTCTTCCATTTCTATTGCTAATAACGGGTGAGTGATCAGATAACAATCTAGCTTTCTATTCAGTTTTCCTAACTCACCCTTGGATATGGGCTGACAACAGGAACAGGTCAATCCTTGAGTATGTTTCACGTCTACTCGAATATTGAGTATTTCTTCTCCTTTGGGTGTTGTCTCCTCCATATATCCAAAATTTCCATTTCCTGCATTGATTTAACCATAAATTTGGCTACTTCCTGCTAGTCTTTTGTCCAGTTTTATCCATCTTTGAATCCAAATTAAGGTTTAAGTCCCCTCCTATCAATATATTTCCCTGCATATCTGCAATCTTCAAAAAAAAATCTTCCATAAACTTTTGATTCTCTTCATTAGGTGCATATATATTGACCAAATTCCAGAGTTCTGAATATATCTGATATTTTAACATTATGCATCTCCCTGCTGGCTCTATTATTTCCTCCTCTATTTTGATTGGTACATTTTTATTGATTAATATAGCTACACCTCTGGCTTTTGAGTTATATGATGCTGCCATTACGTCCCCTACCCAGTCTCTCCTTAATTTCTTCTGTTCCACTTCAGTTAGATGTGTTTCCTGCACGAATGCTATATCTATTTTTTCTTTTTTCAGTAAATTTAATAGCCTCTTCCTTTTGATTTGGTTATGTATTCCATTAATATTTATAGTCACATAGTTCAACATGGCCATCTCATACTTTGTTTACATCTCATTTCCACTTCCTCACCACCACCTTTCCCCTTTTCCCCATTTCCATTTCTGAGTTTTCTTTTTATGAATGCACTGTATGACAACACTTCTAAAACATAAAATATTTCAACCATTCCCACATCTAACATTCCCTTAACCCCAAGTGCTCCCCCCCCTCTCAGTCACCCCTTGTCCCTTGCCGGGCAACCACAACTCCCCTCTCCATTCGGACTGCGATCCCGTTCGCAAGTGTCAACTGATTTCGCAGTGACTGTTATTCTTTCCCACCCAACCCCCTCCAGAAAAGACTTTTATCTTCACATTACAACAAAGCTCCCCCTCTTTTCTTCTCTTTTACTCTCTTTTTTAATCCTTCCTCTTTTTCCCCCCGTTCTCCCTTACTTCCGTTTTCTTCCCTCCTTTAGTTCTTACTTATACATTATTTTTACTTCTTTATATGTAGTTTGTCATCATTCTTTGTTCATGTTACATCTCTTCATCTCTCTTTCTGTCTTGCAGGCATTCTGCAAATTCTCGTGCTTTCTCTGGATCCGAGAACAGTCTGTTTTGCTGCCTCGGGAAAACTATTTTAAGCACTGCTGGATATCTTGACATAAATTTATAGCCTTTCATTCATAGGATCCATTTTGCTGCGTTAAACTCCTTCCTCTTCTTCAGGAGCTCAAAACTTAGGTCTGGGTAGAAACATTTTTTTTGACCCTTGTATTCCAGTGGCTTTTTTGTCTTCTCTAATTTTATTCATTGCCTTCTCCAATATATTTTCTTTTGTCGTGTATCTCAGAAATTTTACCAAAACAGATCTTGGTTTTTGTTGTGACTGTGGTTTCGGGGCTAATGTTCTATGTGCCTTTTCCATTTCCATTCCTTTCTATATTTCTGGCATTCCCAGGACTTTTGGGATCCATTCTTTTATCAATTCTTTCATATCTTTGCCTTCTTCATCCTCCTTAAGGCCCGTTATCTTTATACTGTTTCGCCTACTATAGCTTTCCATTATATCCATCTTCTGAGCTAACAACTCCTGTGTTTCTTTAACTTTTTTGTCACTTTCTTCCAATTTTCTTTTTAAGTCGTTCACTTCCATTTCTACCGCCATTACACATTCTTCCACATTTTCTAATCCTTTCCCAATATCTGCTATGACCAGCTCTATTCAGCTCACTTTTTCTTCCGTACTTTTCATTTTTCTTTTCATTTCACTAAATTCTAGTGTCATCCATTTTTTAATGCTTTCGTTTGTTCTTGAATTTTTTTTAATCTATGTACTGTCCATTCATTTTACCTCCTATTCCTCTGTGCAGAACTTGGTGTTCTTCTTCTTCTAAATGGAAAGAGCCTACTCACATTTACTCTGTCTATACCCCTCAATTTTGTAAATCTCTATCAAATCTCTCCTCATTCTTCAACGCTCCAAGGAATAAAGTCCCAACCTATATAATTACTACTTAACACTGACAGCACAGAAAAAGGTTAGTTGGGCCCTTCCAGTCCATGCCAAATACCTTTTCCCACTTAGTCCCATTGACCTGCACCTAGCCCATAACCTTCCATACTTCTCTCCACATACCTATCCAACTTTTCCTTAAATATTAAAATCAAACCCACATCTACCACTTTGGCCAGAAGCTCATTCCACACTCCCACCAACCTCTGAAGAAATTCCCCCTCATGTTTCCCCTATACTTTTCCCCCTTCAATCTCAATCCATGTCCTCTTGTTTGAATTTCACTCCACTCTCAATGGAAAAAGCCTATCCACATTTACTCTATCTGTCCCCTCATAATTTTAAATAAATCTATCAAATCATTCCTTAATCTTCTATGCTCCAGGGAATAAAGTTCTAGCCTGTTTAACCTTTTCCTGTAACTCAAACCCTGAAACCCAGGCAACATTCTTGTAAATCTCTGCACTCTCTCCATTTTGTTGTTATTCTTCCCATAATTTGGCGACCAAAACTGCACACAATATTCCAAACTTAGCCTTACAAATACCTTATACAACTTCACCATGACATCTCAACTCCTGTACTCAATACACTGATTTATGAAGGCCAACATACCAAAAGCTTTCATCTCCACCGTATTCAACTTTCAGGGAATTATGCACCAGAAATCCTAAATCCCTTTGTTCCCCTACAAACCTCAATTGTCTCTCATTTAATGGGTATCATCTTTGCTGATTATTCCTATCAAAATGTAGCTCTTCACACTTACAAGTATTAAACTCCATCTGCCATCTTTTAGCCCACTCTTCTAAATGGCCAATATCCCACTGCAAGCTTTGAAAATCTTCCTCACTGTCCACAACACCAGCAATCTTAGTATCATCTGCATACTGAATAATCAAATTTATCACCTTATCATTCAGATCATTAATATATATGACAAATATCAATGGACCCAGTACCGATCCCTGAGTCACCAGCCTCTATTTTGTCAATCAATTTTCAACCACTACTCTCTGGCATCTCCCATCTAACCATTGTTAAATCCATTTCACTACTTCAACATTAATACCTAATGATTGAACCTTCCTATCTAACCTGTTATGTGGAACCTTGTCAAAGGCTCTACTAAAGTCCATATAGACAACATCCACAGCCTTCCCTTCGTCAACCTTCTTTGTAATCTCCTCGAGAAAATCTATAAGGTTTGTTAAACATGATTTACCACACACAAAACCATGTTGACTATTCCTAATCAATCCCTGTCTATCTAAATAATTGTATATTCCATCCTAAAAACACTCTTCATTAATTTGACGACCACCGACATGAGACTCACAGGCCTATAATTACCTGGTTTACTTCAAGAATCCTTTTCAAATAGTGAAACAACATGAGCTACCCTCCAATCCTCCAGCACCTCCCACGTGGTTAATGAAATTTTAAATCTTTTTGTCAGAGCCCCTGTAATTTCTACACTTACCTCCCTCAACATCTAAGGTAATATCTTATCAGGACCTGGAGATTTATCCACCTTGATTCTCCTCATTACTATCTCCTCATTAATTTGCATATTTTCCATGACCTCACTACTAGTTTTCCTTACTTCACCCAACTCAATATTCCTTTCCTTAATGAATACTGAAGAAAAAAAATCATTTAAAATTTCCCCCATCTCTCTGACTCCTCACAGAGCCGACCCCTCTGATCCTCAAGGGGCCCAATTTTAACCCTCACTATTCTTTTACTTTTCATGTATCTGTAGAACCCTTTTGAATTTATTTTTACCTAGTCTGCCAAAGCAGCCTCACATCTCCTTTTAGCCTTTCTAATTCCTTAAGATTTTTTGCACTCTTTATTTTCCTCAAGTACCTCATTTATTCCCTGTTGTCTGTACCTGTTGTACACATCCATCCTCCTCCGAACCAAATTCCCAATATCCCTTGAAAACCAAGTCTCCCTTTATTTTCTATCCTTTCCTTTAATCCTCACAGATACAGACCAACTCTGTCCTCTCAATATCCTTGAATATCCTTCCCAGAAAATAAATTCTCCAAATCCACACCTTCTAAATCCTTTTGCATCTCCTTGAAATTAGCCTTGTTCCAATCAAGGATCTCAACCTTAGGCCCAGCACTATCCCTCTTCCAATAATTAACCCTAAAACTAATAGTATTATGATAACTAGACCCAAAGAGTTCCCCAATACAAACCACTGTCACTTGACCTATCTCATTTCCTAATAGGGGATCCAATACAGCCCCCTCTCTAATAAGTTTTTCTGTGTATTGATTGAGAAAACTTTCCTGAGCACATGATACTGCTGTAAAGTTTTCTCTAACATGCAATGTGACTCCACCATCTTTTATCCCCCATTCTATCACACCGAAAAGAATGGAATCCTGGGACATTTAGCTGTCAATCATGCCCCTCCTGCTACCACGTTTCACTGCTGGCTACATTATCATATTTCCGTGTGTCAATCCATGCTCTAAGCTCATTCACCTGACTCATCGTGCTCCTAGCATTGAAATATATACATTTGAGAGAATATTCCCCACATTCCCTCCTTTGATTACCATCTACTTTTACGACCACCACTCCTTCATTAATTTTAACCATCTCATTCATCTCTCCCTTCAAATCTAGTTGTCCTTCTACCCTAATCTCCACACTCTCATTCTGCTTCCCACCCCAATGCCAAACTAGTTAAAACCCTCCCAAACAGATATAGCAAACCTTGCTCCCAGGAATATTGAACCCTTCCAGTTCAGGAGCTGCCTGTTCTTTTTTCTTTAAAGAGGTCAGATCTTTCCCCAGAAGAAATCCCAATAATCCACAAATCTGAACCCCTGCCCCTGCACCAATTCTTTAGCCACACATTTATCCACCACATCTTCCTATTCCTACCCTCTCTAGCGCGTGGCTCAGGTAGCAATTCTAGGCAGCAAATTCTAGGCAGTTGTTAAGCGCAAATTATTAGGTCGGCACAAATCTATGTGCAAAGGTCTGTACTGTGTTGTAGATTTCTATGTTCTATGATCTAGTAAACTGCATCTTTGCACATATTTATTTACCTTTCATAAATTCCATGAGAGTAAATTTTGTTCCATATCTCAAATTTTTGGTGATTTACAAATTCTCCAAGAGTAAACTAATGTTAGCCTTTCAGCTGTAACATGGGAGTCATGTACTTGATTATACTCTTTCATTGTGATAGATAGATGTCCATCTTTGTATTCCTGATGCCAATGAAGTAGTAGTATTACTAGCACTGGTATATGGTCTGAACCTAGGTTAGAAATTCCTAGAATTATTCCAAAAAATTTTCCAACAATCAAATTTAAATAAGCTGCTTGCAATTCTTGTTTTTTTTTTGCATGTAATTCTGCACTAACCTGATGAATAACTTTAGCTTTATACACTTCTAGGCATTGGCAATGGCCTCTACTTCTGTTCTCTTGACTAAAGGCTACTGACATTAATCTTCAAACTGAGCAGCACTTTCTCGGCAAGAAAATACACAATGTAACCTCCTTAATCAGAATTGTTTCTCTTCATCTGAGCTCACGATAACGAACTGATCTTTGTTACACAAATGCTGTCTCAGTTATTGCACGATCCCAGATGAAAGCCTGACTCCTCAGGGTAATTTTCTGAGCAAGTCCCTTTGTGTATGTTGATCAAACACTACTGACTATCTTTGTCACAATCTGATATTATATTATCATGATGCTCCAAAACATGGGCCACAACCATGAAGTGGTCAGTGATTCTGTTGTCTACTGTTTTGAGGCATTTTAACACAACCATCCTGGCTGCCTCAAGTAAAACTATTAGCACAAGTATACCAGCTCCTTCACAATTTAAGCAGGGAGGTGGGATGTAGTTGGTCTGAACGAAGTGCTTTATATCTGGACTGATAATAAATTTGTGTTGTATTCTCTGTTGTGCCAATACCACTTTTTAAATATACCATCATATTCACTCCCACAATAACTTTGAAGTGTCAATGCCGAACACATTCTTCCAAACATGCTCAAGCTGTTTCAAGCATACCTGCCTTTAAGTTGCTCTGCTTTCAAACTTTGCCAGAATTAAGGGGAGTCAACCCCATTGTCATTGTGCACTTCATTTGTCTATTCTCTACAAAACATCATCACATTACACTATCAGTTTAAGGGGGGGGGGGGTGCCTTCTGTCCAAAATAACTGGCTGAACTTGCTAGAATAATTTTTTTAACCATCTTTGAGCAACCTATAGCAGTATCCAATTGCATGTCAAGACACTGATTGTAAATCAGCACTATTTGGTTAAAAGACTGCTTGCTGTGCCATGGGCCCAATCCCAGTTCCTTATTTGAACTTCCAAACTCTCAAATTCTTCACGCAATGAGTTGCCATTTCAAATTGCCAAGGAAACCGTTTTTGATACGTCTTTGCGCTGGATCTGCAAGCTTTCTTTTGGTAAGTTAAGCATTCCACTATTCTAAACCAACATGACAATGAGTGATTGCCTTTGTAATAATGAGCAATTGACTCAACTATCTTCAGCAGCAGGCTATGGATTCAGTTAGGTGACCTCAGATTTTGTTCCCACTCTATATCTGTGGACTGATCCTGTTCCGATTACTTGCAATGGCGAAAATTATTTTGAATTCCCTGTTGCAATTTCTGTTGGCACTTCTATCTGATCATCAAACTGTCTGCTCAGCATTTTTGACAAAATCAATGTCAAACCTACTGAGTGAGGCATACTTTAAAGAGGCACCAACATTGATATGAAAATATATTTAATGAAACAGTGTATTCACTAGTCATCATACCTGCTTCTGGTTCCTCGACCCAGACTTACAACTCACAGATTTTTACAGCACCAAATAGCCTGAATACACCTGGGATGGTCTGATCACCGAAGCTAAGCAGGCACAGGCGTGGTCAATACTTGGAGGGGCGACTGCCAAGGGATACCAGGTGCTGTAGGCTTCTGTGAGGAGCGCTGGACAAAGTGGCGACTCTCTGTCTGCCTTACAGTAGACAAAAGTTAAAGAATTTTATGTATGTTACATTCTAAATGTAGTATTATGTGAAAATAATGGAACCTTTAACTTTTTGGAACTGTTGGTTTCAAAGTAATCTCGTTTCAAAACACATTTAATCAAGATATCACTCACAGAGCATGTTAAAACAGAGCACAGGAACAGACCTATTGTCCCTCATCTGCCAAATTGAACCGTCTCTGCTGCTTACGCTGCACCTATACCTCTATTCCCTACATATACATGTTTTTACATCCAGAAGTCTGTTAAGTGCCACCATATTAGCTTCCACTCCAGCCTGCCATTTCCAGAAATCTTACACTGTACAAATCTTGCCCAAACATCTTTAAACTTTCCCTCCCATCCTCACTCCACCTTAACAAAATGTCCTCCACCAGTATTTGACCTTTTTATCCTGGAAAAAAGATTCTGATTGTCTACTGTATTTATGTCTCTCATAATTTTACAATCTTCTTTCAGGTCAAACAATCCATGTTTCCTGCATTCGGTCTCATTGTAAATTGATTCCCAGCCCATAACTGTGGTGTCATCAATAAGTTACTCTTGTACAAGTCTTTTCTGCCCCATCTCATGAATTATTTCAGAAATAAAGCTCAAGGAAGCCAAGAATACAAAATGCTGACTTTAAAGATTAATCGCTGATTCCTAAAACAGTGAAGTGCCTCTGAACACTTTTTAATGACTAAATCAGTAATGCAGACCCTTCATGCACAACAAGGATGATGTGGGGAAAGTAAAAAATATTGACATATTTAAATACAAAAAATCATTAATTATTTATTCAAAATAGAAAACTCTAATTTGCAAATGTAGAATAATAAATTAAAGTCTCAAAAGAGATGTTACCTTATAGTTGATGAGTTGGCAAATGCTGAATTGGAGATAATTTATTTTTGTCAAAAAATGCATTTGATAATGAGATATCAAAATTGAAGAAGAATCTGAATGTTACAAAAGTCGTGTTTACATGCTAAATCCTATTCTTGTAAATGATTTATTGAGAGTAGGAGGAAGATTGGAAAAAGCAACAATACCAGAAGTGAAACATCCAATTATTTTAGCTAAGGAATTTCATATCTTTTAATTGATTGTTTGATATATACAAGAAAAAAACAGGTCATGGTGGTTATAATCATGTGTTATCAGAAGTACGCCAGAAATATTGTATATTTGGTGCTTCATCATTGATCAAAAGAATTATATCAAAATGTGTTAATTGTTGATGTGCAAATGCTAAACCTGGACAGCAACAAATGGCATATTTGCCACAAGACAGAGTTTCGCCTGATGAACCCCCATTTACATACATGGGAGTTGATTATTTTGGCCTTTGCAAGTAAAGCAAGGAAAAAGTGTTGAAAAATGATACAGAGCTATGTTTACTTGTTTGATTATGAGAGCAATTTATATTGAAGTAGTGTCATCACTTGGTACAGACTCTTTTATCAATATTTTTCAATGTTTTATCGCCAGATGAGGTCAAGTAAAGGAATTACGTTCTGATAATGGATCTAACTTTACAGGAGCTCAACTAGAGTTACGAAAAACAATTCAAAATTGGAATCAACATCAAATTCACGATGCATTACTTCAGAAAGAAATTAATTGGATAATTAACGCACCCACAGGATCACATCATGGAGGTGTGTGGGAAACAATTATTAGATCAATCAAGAAAATTCTTAATTCCATCTTGAATAGTCAAAGACTCAATGATGACAACTTTCAGACAGTATTGCGCAAAATCAAAGCTATTTTAAATAGTCGTCAACTAACGAAAATTTCTGTCAATTCAAATTACATCGAGGCACTTACAACAAATCATCTCTTACTTCTTAAATCTAAACCTTTAATGCCTCCAGGTCAATTTCAGAAAGACGATATTTATATAAGACACAGATGGAAACAAGTGCAGTTTATTGTGGATTTATTTTGGAAGGGATGGAAAAAGAATATTTTTCATTATTACAAGAACGACAAAAATGGTCTAAAGCTCAATGCAATTTTGTATGCAGAAACATCGTAATTATCATGGATGATTCTGCATCAAGACATTCTTGGTTACTGGGGAAAATCATGGATGCAGTTCTGGACAAGCAAGGTTTCGTTTGACAAGTGGGGATTAAAACCAAGACTGGTTACTTAAATAGACCTATTACTAAAATCTGTCCTTTACAAGAAGCAGAAAGTTTTGATTTCTAATCTTATACTTATCGTGTTTACTTTTGTATTTTTAATAGTAATTATTATGATAAGCCATTAATGTCTATTATAATAATTAAGGGGAAGAATGTAAAGGTTAAAACCTTGTGTTTTTGATTCTTAGTTAATTTTATGTCTATCTCTTTAAGGAAAAGTATTTTTTGTGGTGTTACCATAATGACTGTGACATAATATGTCGAATACCCACACACTCTAAGCTTGAGATAATTTTCTTTGAATTCATCTTACTTGTCTTATTTTGTCTAATTTCTTCTTGCATATCTCTTTGAAGTTGAATATTGTTATGTCTTTAAATATCGCCGAATGCTTTACTTATTCATCGTTATGAAAATCTTAATGGGAAGAAATGCAAAATGTTCCATCAGTTTTAGTAACTAATTAAAGCTACATAAAGCTGCATCTACTAAATTTGGTTTATTGGATCAATAAGATAGTAATTCAGAATATCATCCTCACATTTCCTTGAAGATTACATGTTTTGAAATTAGGATATATTAGAACCTGGAAAGTGTCATCTATCGTTCCTGCTGCAGCGAGATATATATAGGAGGGCAAGAATTGCCACTGCCCTTTGTGCTGGACTTGAGGTCTTCAAACAATCTTCCTCTCAGATGTCAAAAGGTTGTGCTGATTCTTTGACAGTGATATTGAATTTAGTCTTTGAGGTTAGCTTTTATTCAGAGGTAGCCCCCAAGATCTAGGAAGTGTCCCATATTTTCCATGTTACATAAAAATTAAGAACATTCAATGGTTAATTTCTCCATAAAATTACAGTGAACTCAGTTATTAATTGATGGAAAGAAATCATATGTAAATTGTAAAATCATAGTGTCGGAGTTTAGTTGCAGCAGAGAAGATAATCAGGCCTAAGCCATCTCTCTATTGGTGAGGTCTCTCTTATTAGTTTCACCCCTGTCCCTGCTTGATCATCCTGCAAAGGTTTCCTCATCGCATATTTATCCAATTCTTCTTGAAGATCAAAAGGGTACCCATTAACACAATCACCGTAGGCAATACATTTCAGATTCCAACCGCGCACTGCTTTTAAAAACAATTTCTGCTTGATACTATTAATTATCTTCCCCTTATTGGATCCTGTGATCTTCAGTCCTCCAACAATCCAACATTTCCCTCTATCCCTTCTCCTTCCTCTCACAAGCTTCAGGAAATTTGGCATACCTCCAGTATCCCTTATCAATTTTTTTTATTGTTCCACCATAGAAAGAATCCTGTTCAGTACAGGGAACAGCTCTGCCCATGATCACAAGAAATTGCAGAGCATGGTGAAAACAGCTCAGGCCATCGTACAAATCAACATCCCCTCCCACTGCCTCAAGAAAACAGATATCATATGAAATGACACATCTCACCCAAGTCACTATAGCTTCATCCCATCCATTGGGCAGAAGATGGAAGAGATTAAAAACACACCTCCAAATTCAAGGACAGTTACTTTCCTGATGTGTTCGCACACATGAATAGATCTCTTATTTGTAAAGTTTAACTGTAGTTTTCTCTTTAAGACTATACTTTGCACATTTGGTTTCCTATGACATTTTTATTTCATTGCTTCACTATCCCCTGCTCTTTCAGATTTATTTTCATTGCATTACAACCCTGAGATCCCTTTTTCCTGCAGATGAGGTAGAATTATCACTTATTGGTAGTGCAAAAAAACATAAACAAGTAAAAAACTGTATGCAGTTAACAATGTGAACAAACTGACTGTGCAATACAGGGAGAGAAAAAAGGTCAATAAAGTGCACGAGTCCTTAAATGACTCCTGATTGAGTTTGCCGTTGATGGTGGAGGGGTAGCCCCTGGTGGTGCAAGTCTTGTGGCACCGATACCTCTTTCTTGATGGCAGCAACAAGATTAAAGCATGTGTTGGGTGGTGTGGATTCTTGATGATTGCTGCTGCCTTCTGACAGCACTGTTCCCTGTAGATGTTCTCACTAGTAGGAAGGATTTTCTCTGGGCTGTGTCCACTACCTTCTGCAGAACTTTACGCTCAGATGTATTGTTGTCCACATACCAGACCACAGTGCAGTGAGTCAACACACTTTCCACCATACCTCTGTAGAGATTTGCCAGGGTTTCTGGTGTCATGTCAAAATCTTGAGGAAGCAAAGGCACTAACATGCATTTTTCATGATGCCATTGGTGCGTTGGGTCCAGGAAAGATCCTCTAAAATAGTGACTCCCAAGAACTTAAATTTGCTCACCCTCTCCACCTCTGATCCCCCAATGATCACTGGATTGTAGACTTCTGGCTTTTCCTTCCTGAAGTCAACAAACAGCTCCTTAGTTTTGGTTGCATTGAGTACAAGGTTGTTATTGGTGCACCATTCAGCCAAGTTTTCAATCTCCATCCTGTATGATGACTTACCACCTTCCTTTATACAACCCACTACCTTGGGTCCGCAGATTTGTAGATGATGGTGTTATTATCGTACAGAGCCACGTTGTCATAGGTGTAAGATGAGTAGAGCAGGAGGTTAGGAATGCAGCCCTGTGGTGCTCCAGTACTGATGGAGATTGTGGAGATGTTCTTACTAAACCTTACTTATTGTGGACTGGAGGTGAGGAAATCCAGGATCCAATTACACAGTGGGATGTTGGGTCCCAGGCCTTGGAATTTGCTGATCAGTTTTGAGGGGATAATGTTGTTAAATGCTGAATTGTAGTTGACACAGAGCATCTTTGCTGTCCAGTTGTTGCAGGGCTTTGTGTTGAGCCAGTGAGATGGCATCTGCTGTAGACCTGTTGCTTCGGTAGGTGAATTGGAACCCATGTCACTGCTCAGACAGGAGCTGATATTCTTCAACACCAGCCTTTCAAACACTTCATCGCTGTTGATGTAAGTGCTGCTGGTTTATACTCATGAAAACAGGTTATTATACACTTCCTGGGCACTGGAATGACTGGAACCTGTTTGAACAAGGGGGTACCACACCCTGTCAGAGTGAGATGTGGAAGATATCAGTGATAAACACAGATCTTTAATATTCAGCCAGGTACTCCTTTTGATTTTATTCTTGGACTTTGATTGCACTGTATAGACCAGGGGTGGCCAATTTTTAATTTTAAAATTTTAATTAAGACATACAGCACAATAACAGGCCATTTTGGCCTATGTGTCCGTAGCACCTGTGATAGTACAGATTCTATCACTTATGTACCTATGTACAGATGGTAGTGTAGGATGACTGTGATTGGCTGAGAGTGTAGTCACACCTACTGGCAGGACTTAAAAGGATTGCTCCTAGCCAGACGAGGTCATTCTGGACTGGTCGACCTACTTGTGATATGCTCCAGTCTTTTAGTTAATAAAAGCCATGGTTTGGATCAACAAGTCTTTGGTTCTTTCAAAGTACACTACAGCACCCAATTAACCTACACTCCTGGAATGTACATGTGGCCTGAAACGGCCTGCTACCATGCTGTATGTCTAAATTAAAGATTAAAAGTTAAAAGGTTGGCCACCCCGGTACAGGCCAACCTGGTACGAGGACATAGAACACAAAACAAAGGTTGTGACTGTACCTCAGCATATGTGACAATGAACAATTGTATATTCTAATATAGAAACTGTGGTTTGCAGCATCATACCCCAGTTCTTAATGAAGTTCAAGAAAAGCAATGAATTAACACAAATTCCTGGGTACTGCCACAATTCAAATTCCTCTCGTCAAAAAACAAACCTTTCACCCATAGTCATCCATTGTCTGTGAGTGAACTTTGCATCCATATTATCAATGCCCCTTGTATGCCATGTACATGATATTTCCTGATAAGCCCTTTATGCTGCACCTTACCAAAAGCCTTCTGGAACCCTTGTGTATCTCATCAACTTGCATAACCTTTTGAACTCTGTTACATCATTAAAAATTCTACCAGATTGTTTCAACATATTGCCAGTTTTCCTCCAAGTGACATTTCATGCTATCTCTCAGTGTTAAAAGTATCTAAAAGCTTTCTCACATCAAGGTTAAAATGATGGGCTGATGAATTAGACTTACCTTTTACCTATTCTTCCCTTTTTTGAAAATTTGCCATTCTCCAGTCTGCTGACAGAACTCTATATCCAGAGTATTGTTGGATTTTGAAAAGTGCCTTGGAAATTTCCTCCCATGCTTCCGCAAAATTATAGAAGACATCCCATTTGGTCCTGGTAAACTTCCTACCTCAGGTTCACTAACTTCTCTAATATTTCCATGTTCTATTGACTGATTTGGTGTCTCAACTTACCCCTCTATTATTTTAGAAGCATCCTAACCCTCTGAAGATGAAAAATACCGCAGCATCCATGTGCAAATTCCCATAGTGATCCTCAATAGATCATATTGCTCCACATATTTAAACAGGAAAGTAGCCGATGTGGGGGTAAGTGCAATACACATTGAGCTGGAGAAACTCCGGTCATGCAGCTAAGCTGCTTCAGCATCCTATAGATGCTACACGACCTGCTGAGTTACTCCAGTGTATTAGTATATTGCCCATGCCCCATGTACTAACATTTTACTTATTCATAAGCCTACACAACATTTTTGTATTCCCTTTTATGTGAGCAAGTAATTTTTAGAACATCTCTTTTCACCACCTCGTATTATTTCAAAATCAGTCTGGTTCCACAATTATTTACAAAATAATCACCATATTGTGTAATTTTAGACACCATATAATAGCACACCTGTTAGTAATTCTAAATTAGATCAGATAAAGTCATTGAAAAATTATAGAAAATAAACATATCAGACTATTATCTTTAGTCCTTTCTGGTTTTTATGGAAAGCAACTCTAAATTAAACAGAACTGATAGTACTTTTTGTGAATTTTAAAAGGTATCCCAGCCAGCAAATTATAAATTGAATGGTTCTTGAGATGAAAGATAAATCTATCTGCAAATTATAGATAAGATCAGCTATGATCAGGTTTCCTATTTATAGTTTACTGATAACGATTGATTATGGATAATCTCATATATAAATTACAATAATGATCACCATGCCCCTGAGTGATAAATAGCAGATAATCACATTTATAAAATATTGATGAAAACAGATAACTGTCTGAGAATAGTAGATAACAGATAATCCCACAGAAATTCAATAAGAGAATAATGAATGACATCAAGTGATCACAGACAGTAATCTAACGGAAAGATTTAGGGAATATAAAACATGAAAATGAAATTAGGGACATTACCAATTGTCAATAGATCATCAAAATCATATCTCAGCCAAAAATAATGTTATATTTTATGATAGCTTATTTGGATCGACACTAAAAAAGGTGAAGAAAGATTTTTACAAATTCAAATTCTTGGACAGTAACCTTAAGGAATTTAAATTTACTGAATGAACACCTATTTTTAAAATCATTTTTTTTAAAGATTCACATCTTGTGGTCTCTGCGATCTGCTCTTTCAATAGTTGGTGATCACAGTCATCTTTCCTTTAGTCCAGAAATTAAATCACGAGAGGTTAAATGCGATGGTCCCTGAAACATTGCTGCATTGCCCCCATTCTATGGAATGCAGGGATCATGCCAAGATAACCCTTCTGACACATTTCCAGGAATGTAAACCAGCTGGATATGCCTGGATGCTTCAACTAAGCACTGGAATTGGAGTGGACGTGACAAAATAACCACACAAGGAGTTTTTAGAGTGAATCAAACGGATTTACTCTTCATCACCCGTGCAACCTTTTAAAAGCCAATATTGTGACTGACTCGCACAACGTACCTTATGAAATATTGGGTCATGATGGAACTGAAGAGACCATGAGTTCATTATTTTTTTCCCCAATTCTACAATAAATGTAAGATGTGGGGGAGGGGGAAAATAAAGAAGAGGGCTGCCCTGCTCTGGAGGAAAGGCAGTAGCTTTTCATATACACACTCAGGAAGCAATGGAAGCAAGTGGCTCTGGGGACTAAAGTCAGAAGTCAAGCACCAGGGATCCAGATAGTGTTTCAAGACATTTAATGAGGAACAAATTTGTAGGGAGATAACGTATATGTGTGAAAAACATAAGGTAGTGATCATGGGAGATTTTAACATCCCACACATTGATTGGGATACCCATACGGTTAGAGGGCTGGATGGGCTGGAGTTCGTTAAATGTGCTCAGTATTGTTTTCTAAATCAGTTAGTAGAAGAACCGAATCGGGACAATGTAATACTGGATCTCCTGTTAGGGAATGAGCTAGGTCAGGTAGCGGACATTAATGTTGGAGAACCAATTGGGTCTAGTGATCATAATTCTGTTAGTTTTAGGGTAGTTTTAGGGAAGAGCAAGGAGAGGCCTAAAGTTGAGGTTCTGGGTTGGAAAAGAGCAAATTTCGAAGGAATAAGAAGGGATTTGGGAGTATTGAGTGGGACAGGATATTTTCAGGTAAGGATGTTAATGAAAAATGGAGGATATTCAAATAAACATATCAGACTATTATCTTTAGTCCTTTCTGGTTTTTATGGAAAGCAACTCTAAATTAAACAGAACTGATAGTACTTTTTGTGAATTTTAAAAGGTATCCCAGCCAGCAAATTATAAATTGAAATGACCAAGAAAACTAACAAGTGCACTGCTGCGAGAAATGTTGATATGCATGAGAAGTGAATAAGAGATTGGAGGAAGAAAGAGACTTTAAGAAACATAGCAAAAACACAATGTTCTTTGAGACAATGATACTGATTTTGAAGGGTGCTAATTGCCTTGTTGTTTTCAATAAAAATCTCAACGAAAATCTGTTGCAATCAGGTTAGGGGGTGGGGAAGTTTTCAAGGGTCAATTTATATAGATTGGTTTTCCAAAGGTCAATTTATATACTGGATTAGTGCAGATTGGATTTTAAGCTGAACTTAAGGTCTCCAAAGTATATCCGGTGTATAAATTGACCCCCATTTTTTTTTCGGTTTCATGACTTGACTTATGCTGAAATATACAGTAGTTGGATTAAAATAGAAAAGGTGAATGGAATTTGTTCCAAGTTAATTTGGAGTAAGTAAAACAATAAATAATTTAGTAATAAGAATATTTTTAGTCCACTGTTTCCCTGTTAAGCAAGTTAATTTAATTAATAGAGCATGCCAGGGAAGCATAGATTAAAAAGAGGGAGGAATGGCACTTCAGCATTTCTGGATGCAAAGTTTTCAAACAAGATGTAAAGTGAAAAAAGAATATTGGCTCAAGATACAATCACAACTATCAAGGGATAAAATGTTGGCAGGGATCGTACATGAGGCTTTATTTGTTGATATAATGAGCAAAAATCACACTATTGGAAATTAACTGTTGTCCTCCAAAAAATTAGTGAAGTTTGAAGATTAAATATGCAGGCAAATTTGAGAATTGAAAAATCCTTGGACAGGACAATGGGAGATTTTTTTATTAACAACCTTACAGTTAATTGAAAAGTTTGGGAGAGGGGTGGATATCATCACATTCCTGGATTGTATGCAGGGGTAGATTGTTAACCAATAAACAGGCCCAATAAGAATAGCAGAAAAAGGTCATTTGGGATTTTAGTTCAATGATTGAGGCTCAGCAGATTAAGGGATCTCACTGGAAGAACACTTTTGTGTTAGCAGAATTCAATTAAATGTAGTTTCATTTCTGAAACAGACAAAAGTAAAAATTGAAGGGTTCTGAATTTAGGTAAAGGACAATTGTGCAAGACTAAGATAATGCAATGTGAAACTCTGAAGAAAAACTCAAGGTTTAGACTAAATAAAATATTTCTGCACAAGGAAAGAGTGGATTTCTAAATCTTGTGCCCCCTGAAGGGCACAGCAGGTAGTGCAAATGGAAAAGCTTATTTCAAAGGCCCAAGAACTTAAAGCTGTAAAAGGCTGAAATGAAGATAGAAAATATGGTGATGACATACAAATGGAAAGCAGGAAAGCTTGAGAAAGCATTGTTAGTAAAATCAAAGAAAATCCAAGCACATTTTCAATGTACATAAAGAATAAGAGATAACAAAGAATGGAACCTCTCAGAAATGAAGGATGTGTTTTTACTGACTACTTGGCAGCTATCTTTACAAAAGTGGATGTTGAAGTTGCACTGTGAAATATTGGATGGAAGTAGTACTTTTGAGATCTTTGAAAATGGATCAACAACCAGGCCAAGATAACATCAGAGATTCACAGATGACAACAATGAATGAGGCTATTTGGATTTTTTTGAGCCTGTACCAGCTCTGAGCATGAGCAAATCAACTAGTCTTACTACCCCCAACGTCTCCCATCAATCCTGCCAATCCTTTTTACTTTTACATATTTATCTGCTTTTTAAAGGCTACAATCTATCCCTACCACAACTCTGACAGGCAATTACAACTCAAAATAATTCAATGCACTAAAATATTTTCCATTGTCACCTTGTTCCTTCATCAATCACTTTCATAGGAACATAGGAAGTAGGAACAGGAGTAGGCCAAAAATGGCCCATCGAGCCTGCTCCGCCATTCAATACAATCATGGCTGATCTCATTTATGACCTAACTCCACCTACCTGCCTTCTCCCCATATCCCCTAATTCCTCTATCATGTAAAAATTTATCTAACCGAATTTTAAATATGTTTAATGAGGCAGCCTCAACCACTTCCCTGGTTAGAGAATTCCAAACATTCACTACTCTCTGGGAAAAAACTATTTGTCCTCATCTCTGTCCTAAATCTACTCCCCCGAATCTTGAGACTGTGTCCTCTCATTTTAGTTTCCCCGGCCAGCTCAAAAAACCTTCCTACATCCATCCTGTCCATACCCTTCATAATCCTATATGTTTCTATAAGATCTCCTCTCATTCTTCTGAACTCCAGCGAATACAATCCTAGACGATTTAATCTTTCATCATGAGTCAACCCTTTCATCCCAGGGATCAACCTAGTAAACCTCCTCTGGACCGTCTCCAAAGCCAGTATATCCTTCCTCAAATATGGAGACCAGAACTGGACACAGTACTCCAGGTGCGGTCTCACCAGTACCTTATACAGTTGCAACATTACCTCCTTACTCCTGAATTCAATTCCTCTAGCGATGAAGGCCAACATTCCATTTGCCTTCTTAATAACCTGCTGCACCTGCAACCTAACTTTTTGCGATTCATGCACAAGTGCTCCCAAGTCCCTCTGCACAACAGCATGCTGTAGTTTTTCACCTTTTAAATAATATTCAGCTCTTTTATTTTTCTTGCCAAAGTGGATAACCTCACACTTACTAACATTGTACTCCATCTGCCAGACCTTTGCCCACTCATCCAGCTTAACTATATCCCTCTGCAGACGCTCCACATCCTCATTACAATTTGCTCTTCCACTCAATTTGGTGTCATCCGCAAACTTGGCTACACCACATTTTGTCCCCTCCTCCAAGTCATCAATGTAAATGATGAACAGTTGTGGGCCTAACATTGACCCCTGCGGCACCCCACTTACCACTCTCTGCCAACCTGAAAAACTCCCATTTATCCCAATTCTCTGTCAGACAACCAATTTTCAATCCAGGCCAATATACTTCCCCGGACACCACTTTCCTGTAACTTACTGATAAGTCTCTTGTGCGGCACCTTATCAAACGCTTTCTGGAAATCCAAATATACAACATCAACCTGTTCCCCTCTATCCAACGCACCCATTATATCCTCAAAGAATTTCATCTCAAGTACCCTAGTATTTGACCACTCCAAAGAGAACAGTTTCTCTTTATATATTTTCATGATTTTAAATATCTTTTCAGATCTTTGGATAAGCCTCCATGCCATGGGCTCTAGTCAGGATACTCCAGTTGTGGAGAAAGAAATAGTATATAAAAAGTTCATTACAACTTCCTACTGTGGCACTGTCTCCATTTCTAACTTCCTGGATCTAGAATTCGTTTTTCAATGTGCCCCCATCTGTTTCTGCACCCCTTTCAGAATCATGCCTTCTAGTTTAAATGTCCTCAAGTCATTCATTCTACCAAAGTTGAATAATTTCATACTAAGAAATTTGACAAGATTGGCTTTTTAGGAACATTTCCAAAGATTAATAACCCAGAGAGAGAATTTTATCTGCCTCATATGTGCCCAAGAGGGGCATCCCAGTATTTTCAAACAGTGAACCCCCACCCTCCACCCTCCAGCCCCCAACCTTAGTTCTCGATTCTCCCAAAAGAGGAAATGTTTCCTCTGCATCAAATCTGTCAAGACAGATGCAGTCCTTTCAATATCCTGAACAAAGTATAAATTATTAACAGAAATCGTACTTTAGATACAATGAAGAAACATGGAAACTATTTATTGATTACTTTCATGGGACATAGCTGGTGTTATTCTATGAATTAACTCTTTCTTTCCAGATGCAATATAATTTTTCCCATTTTTGTTATCTGTAGGTATGGACCGGAGCGATGTTTCCAACTATTCAAGAGCTTTGATGCGGAGAAAACTTTTCCTCTTTTGGGAGAATTTAGAACTAGGTCACTGTTTGAAAATACTGGAATACGTCTCTTGGGCACCAATGAGGCATGTAAAATTCTCTCTCTGGGTCATGAATCTTTGGAGGTGTTCCCTCAAAAGCCTATCTTTGAATATTTTAAGGTAGAGAAAGTTAAATGGGCTGGAAGAGGGATGGGGATGCTGAATATTACTAGTTAAAAGGCAACAGAGAGTTAAGATTATAACCAGCCATGATATTGTTGAATGGTTGATCAGGCTCTCTAAATTCTTATGCATCCCATTAGGCAATTTTGTATACATGCAGCACATTCCAATTCATGCCATGGCTATAACAATTTATAACAAGCCCATTATGTGGCAATTTTTGGAAATATATTCTATCACCAACATATTACCTGCGCAACCAGGGAAGCCAACACACTTGACCACTGCTACACCACCATCAAAAACACCTACTGAGCCATCCCACTTGAGCAAGTCTGATCACCTGGCCACACTTCTACTCCTAGAAAACAAGCAGAGACTGAGGATTGCAGCATTAGTGGCAAAGATGGTGAAAGTATGGTCGAGGAAGGAGGAGGAGCGCCTGAAGAACTGCTTTGACCATATTCAAGGACTCTTATTCAAACTTGAATGAATATGCCACAAATGTAATCAACTTCACCAAGACCTGTGTGAATGGGTGTGTGCCCACATGCACATATTGCGAGTACCACAACCAGAAGCTGTGGATGAATCAAAAGATTTACAACCTGAATTTCCAGTTAGGATGTGATATGGAAAAGATGACTCTATCACAGTTCCATACCTTCCATGTACTTTTTTCCCTGTTTACTTTTTTAAAAACTTTCAAAGTGGTGTCAAATTACATATTCTGTCTTTGAAATGGATACAAGAGCTGGAAAGATCAGTAAGAGGGAAAAACGGAAAGAAAAAGTAAACTCTGCCTAATCCACAGGCGGACCCGTCTACCGAGGACTCCTCTGATGTAGTTGAACAAACCGAAGAATTTTTTTGATGCAGGATTTAAATGTCTAGAAGATAAGATTTTGCCACTGGAAAAATCGACTTGCACAGGTCTGTCGTTCTACAGAAGATTAAGGTGAGCGTTTGACCTTAGCAGAATCTATTTTAAAGAATTTGAATGACCGGGTTTGTCTCCTGGAAGACAATAACTAGAGACTAACTGCGAGAATTATCAATTTGGAAAGTTGAAGTAGGCAGAAGAACCTGCGCATTGTAGGCTTAGCTATAATCTTAGCTGAAGATGCTTTTTCTCTGGTTTGTTGGTAACGGTGTTTGGGGACAAGATGTTTCTGACACCACTGCAGCTTGACAGATCACACCATTAATTATTGCCTAAGCCCAAATAATGGGAAAAAAAATTAGGTGGTTATTTGCCCACTATCACTATTAAACGAAGGAACAGCTGATCTGTGAAGCCCATCGTAAAGGTACCCTGCAATACCAAGGCAAAACCTTTAAGATCATGGAAAATTATTCTCCTGAGATTATGAAGCAGCAGGGATGTTTTGTCAGAGTTAGACAAGTATGATTGTAAACCTTCACTGCTGTTCACAACACATTTTCACATTGCTCTTCCCAATGGGAGCAATAAATGGTTTGTTTCAGTGGAGAACACTTGAGAGTACACTCTTAACCTTCCCACTCCAACTCCTGAATGACATGCTTTTTATTCTTCTTTGGCTTGGCTTCGTGAATGAAGATTTATGGAGGGGTAAAGTCCACGTCAGCTGCAGGCTCGTTTGTGGCTGACAAGTCCGATGCGGGACAGGCAGACACAGTTGCAGCGGTTGCAGGGGAAAATTGGTTGGTTGGGTTGGGTGTTGGGTTTTTCCTCCTTTGTCTTTTGTCAGTGAGGTGGGCTCTGCCCACTGTGAGGCGCCAAGATGCACAGTTGGAGGCGATATCAGCCCACTGGCGGTGGTCAATGTGGCAGGCACCAACAGATTTCTTTAAGCAGTCCTTGTACCTCTTCTTTGGTGCACCTCTGTCTCGGTGGCCAGTGAGGAGCTCGCCATATAACACGATCTTGGGAAGGCAATGGTCCTCCATTCTGGAGACGTGACCTACCCAGCGCAGTTTGATCTTCAGCAGCGTGGATTCGATGCTGTCGGCCTCTGCCATCTCGAGTACTTCGATGTCGGAGATGAAGTCGCTCCAATGAATGTTGAGGATGGAGCGGAGACAACGCTGGTGGAAGCGTTCTAGGAGCCATAGGTGATGCCGGTAGAGGACCCATGATTCGGAGCCGAACAGGAGTGTGGGTATGACAACGGCTCTGTATACGCTAATCTTTGTGAGGTTTTTCAGTTGGTTGTTTTTCCAGACTCTTTTGTGTAGTCTTCCAAAGGCGCTATTTGCCTTGGCGAGTCTGTTGTCTATCTCATTGTCGATCCTTGCATCTGATGAAATGGTGCAGCCGAGATAGGTAAACTGGTTGACCGTTTTGCTTTTTATATATTTCTGTTTAATGGCTACTTTGAACCAATGATTGAATTTTAATATGTTAAAGGTTCATTCATTTGTTTTTAAGGCTTTCACAGGGAAGGCATTGTTATTCTGAGTTGATTTATTTGGAATGGTTGAAGGAAAATAAATTGACACACTTTGTTTGCATTTACAGTTAAGATTATTCTATTCAAACAGGATAAAAATAATTTTTTATATATCGTGTAACTTTTAAAAAAAATGTCACTAGAAGTCTATTTTTTTTTCATGTGCACTGTGTTTAGACTAAATGTGGCTTCTTTTGGTTAGTTATGAACACCTGTGCAGTAATGTTTATTAATTTGCTTTAGAGCAGGAATATCTAATCCCTACTGGAAGATGGTGAGTTTCCAGAATTAATTAGTGCGCTGTCAGTCTATTTGTCAACCTTAGCAGTGTGGGATTGGAGAAGAACAGGGGGTAGGATTATAGGTGTTTTGTATTGCCATGGTGCTTTATTATCATGGTTCTTTAGGGATCCAGCTTATGGAGTTGTACTCTCTGTTATAATAAGGCCATATGCAAGCTGGAGGTCATTGTGCATGCTGTATGAACTCAGCTCTGCACATGCACATTGAAATTTCTGAAATTAACTTTACTGTAAGTGTGTACATTTTTTTAATATCTGAGTGATCATGGCTAATCCTATCCAGTTTCTGAGTTAGAATGTGAAAGCCCTAAATCATCCAGTAAAATGAAAGAAAGTAACTTCACATTTAAAACAACTTAAAGCACTGATTATATTTATACAATAGACACACATATATGTGGCAGTGATGTTTCGCACCTGATGTGGTGAAAAGGGCAGCAATATCATTCTTCCTTTCAAGCTAAATCTAGAGGGGCATTGATCCTTATTAATCAGAATATTCCCTTTAGTATACATAATGTTGATTTTGGTTTCTACCGGTCATTTTATTATTGTTTCAGGGAAATTAGATCATAAAATGGTGGTTTTCACAACTGATGATCCAGGGTTTTTTTTGAAAATTTTTCTACTTCCTTGCCAGATTTAAGTTTATATTAGTTTATTCTAGACAGGGATTTCAACTGTTGGTTGGACCTTATCCTAGATCATTCATCTTCCAACCCAGCTAAATAATTCTTCCTCATTAGTACAGGATTATGGCATTTCAAATGTTCACCGTTTTTTGTATCCTACTACTAAAGAGTATTTTTCCCCCAAGTTCATCAATTTTTTTCTCATGCATTGATTACCGTTTTTAAAAATTGATAATCATTTAATATCATTAACTAATTCTTGTGAATACCACAGTATTGTAATATCTGTTACAATGTCATTGACCTTTCCTATTTTTTCTCAAGGTAAAAAGACGTGCTTTAATTCAGTATTATTATCAGATAAGGACTTTGTTAAAGTTATGGAAAAACAGGTAGTTTTCATTTTTGGTATTAATCTGCTGGGTGGGTCACGTCTCCAGAATGGAGGACCATCGCCTTCCCAAGATCGTGTTATATGGCGAGCTCTCCACTGGCCACCGTGACAGAGGTGCACCAAAGAAAAGGTAAAAGGACTGCCTAAAGAAATCTCTTGGTGCCTGCCACATTGACCACCGCCAGTGGGCTGATATCGCCTCAAACCGTGCATCTTGGCACCTCACAGTTTGGTGGGCAGCAACCTCCTTTGAAGGCGCAGAGCCCACCTCACTGACAAAAGGCAAAGGAGGAAAAACCCAACACCCAACCCCAACCAACCATTTATCCCCTGCAGCCGCTGCAACCGTGTCTGCCTGTCCCGCATCGGACTTGTCAGCCTCAAACGAGCCTGCAGCTGTCGTGGACTTTTACCCCCTCCATAAATCTTCGTCCGCGAAGCCAAGCCAAAGAGATACCTAGTTTAATTATATGGGATACTTTGAAGGCTTTTCTTATGGGACAAATCATTTCATATATGGTTAATAAAAAAAGGAAGATTAATAAAGATCTGAGTTAAACAGTTAGATCAACAATAGACAAACTAAAAACTCAGATGTATACAAAAAATGGATTGAACTTAATACTAAATTTGATCTTCTCTCAAAATATCCAGCCAAATGCCAACTTTTGAAATACGTCAATTTTCCATTCATGATGATAAATCAAGCAAGTTTTTGGCTAACCAGTTGAGAGGATTTGGTGCTAAACATCACATTACAAAGGTTCATAAATTAATAAACATACTTTGAAGGAGAATTATCTTGGTATGCTTAAAGAAGTGACGTAGTCCATGACCCAATGGGCACCTTTGTCTCCAGCTCTAGTTGGTTATACAAATTCTATTAAAATTAATATTTTTCCTAAATGTTGGTATCTTTTTCAATCTGTTCTAATTTTTGTTCCTAAATCATTTTTTGACTTATTTGACTCGGCTATACCATCTGACATATGGAAGGTTAAGCACCCTCGCCTTAATAAAGGTTTCCTACAGAAATTTAAGATAGATTGTGGAATGGTTCTACCCACCTTTAGATTTTATTATTGGGAAGTCAATATACAAAGTCTTACGTTTTGGTCCTTTTCTCATAATCATTCTGACCATCCATTGTAGGTATCAATGGAGCTGAATTCCCCCTAAAATTTGTCTAATTTAGCACTTCTTGGGTCTTCACTTTCATTTTCAACTAAGTTAATTGTTAAATATTCTATGAGAATTTAGGCACAGTTTAGAAAACATTTTGCATTTCATAATTTCTCACTTTCAAGTCCTACTGTATCCAATCACTTTTTTCAACCTTCTTTAATTGATGCTATTTCCCAGAGTGGTATAGAGAGGGTTTTCAAAGTTTTAAAGATCTGTTCATTGATGGATTGTTTGCATCAATTTACTGCTAAATTTAACATGCCCAAATCTCATTTTTTTTAAGATTATTTGCAAGACCAGCATTTTCTTGAATCACATTATCTGATTTTCTAAGACAGTCTGAATCAAATTTTGAGATGAGTTTTTTCAGTTTAATCCCTTCTTGTAAAGGTTTAATATCTATTATTTACAAGAAATTGCTATATTTAAATCAGACTTTGTTAGCTAGAATTAAAAATGCTTAAGAATTTTGGACACAATCTTTAAGTTGGTTAATAGCTCTTCATTATATGCTCACCATTGTTTATTACAATTTAAATTAGATCATAGAGAGCATTTGTTAAGGACAAATCGTCTTGTTTTTATTCTGATATGAGCCCCTGTTGTGACAGATATAAGAGCTATAAAGTGTCATTATTTCATATGTTCTGGACTTGTCCGACTTTATAAAAATACTGGACGAGAGGTTTCACTTCACTTGTACATCCAGAGGTCTATTTACTGCATCTGGTGCACCCTTTGTGGCATTCTCTACATCGCAGACGGGGAGATCATTTCACTCAGCACCTCCACTCTGTTCGCAACCACAGCAACTTCCCAGTGGCCAACCATTTCAATTCCGAGTCACACTCCCGTGCTCACATGTCTGTCCAAGACCTTGTGTACTATCCCACCCAGACCACCTGCAAATCGGAGGAACAACACCTTATTTTCCATCTGAGCACCTTCCAGCTACATGGCATTAATATTGACTTTACTGCTTTCCACTTATCTGCTCACTTTTTTTATACATTCCCCTTGCCTCTTTTTTCCACCCACCCAGCCATCCCTCCTCTCCCTCATTGCTGCAGTCTCCTCCCTCCTTTCTCCACCTATCATCTCCTGCCCTTGCCACCCCTCCCCCCAAAACTATTTTGTTCAGGTATTTGCCACCATTTCCTCATACTTTTGATGAAGGGCCCAAGCCCGAAAAGTCAGTTATGTATCTTTACCTTTGTTACACAAAGAATACTGTTTGACCTGTTTGAGCTTCTCCAGCACTGTGTGTTTTCTACTTCACCCATGGTATTTACAGAATTTTGTGATTTATTTCTGAGAGAGGTTTTCCCATACTTTGTCAAAAAATTTTAATATAGATTTCACACTGAGCCCTTTGGTGGCCCTGTTCAGTACAAGGGTTCAGAGTTGTGCTATTTCTTTGCCCCTCTTTTGGCAAGGCGTGCAATTTTACTGAACTGGAAGGATGTTGCCCCGACTACAAGATTTTAGACATTATGGAAGTCATTTATGACTCATGATCTTACTTTATAATTTCACTTCAATGTAATTAAATTGCTTGACTTGTATCTTTTCCATCTTTTTATATATTTTTTCTACCTTGGTTTTTCTTTTAATATTAATCATATAATCGCATCTGGGCAACACTGTTAGGCAGGGGTTTCAAGTTTTTTTCCTTTTTTCTCTTTATTTTTTTATGATTAGCTTTTTGTTTATATATATTTTGGAATATGAATTATGGATATGATTTAGAATTAACATACAGTACATTTTTGATATACTGAATGTTTTATTAAGTTGTGTAACTATCCATATCATTTTACTGAATTGTATTTTTTGCACAATTTCTTTATTAAAATCAATAAAAATATTTTAAAAAGATTCACAAACTGCTGAGGGGAAACTCAATGACATTTGAGACCAATGATCCAGATCTTTACAGCAAGTCCAGGTATCACTTAGAAGGCTATCTCAGCAGCAAAGATGCAATTCCAGGAAAAACAGTCAGTACCAGCAGGAATTAGGACATTACATCCTTAAGGGGAAGCTGAACACCATAAATGATTGAGATGCTTCACAACCTGATTAGCTGAACACATTTTATACTTGGTTTGAAAAGGTGAATTCAACAGTATCAATGAGAATCCCTGCAGAAGATGGTGACTCTGTGATAGGTGTCTCTGAGGCCAAGTTTAAAACATCCTTCAAGAGAGTAAACCTGCTCAAGGCCTCAGGCCCTAGTGGCATACCTAGCAGTGTACTAAACATCTGTGCCATCCAACGAGCGAGAGTAATCACATTTTCAATCTTTCATTACTGCAGTCGGACGTCCCCACCTGCTTCAAAAAGGGCATCAATTTCAGTGCCCAAGAACAGCAGCATAATCTGTTTCAGACTATTGCCCAGTAGTACCCATATCAGCTACTCTATCTACCTCCTGTACACTTCCTCATTGCAGTCTGTGATTCTGTCGATGATCATCGGCATATTTGTTGATGACACTTGAATTGTACACACAATGATGGGTGTAGGCCAGTGGTTCTCAACCTTTTTATTTCCATTCATATACCACTTTAAATGTTCCCTCTGCCATCAGTGCTCTGTGATTAGTAAGGGATTGCTTAAGGTGGGATGTGGTTGGCAAGAAAACATTTGAAAACCACTGCACTCTGATTGTACCTCTGACTCGTTAAGTGCACGGTTTCAGAATTTCAAAGGAAATGGACCAATGACAAATTTTCTCATGCAAATTATTTCAGAAACAATTGTGCCTAGAGCAGTGGTTCTCTATAAGCCGCCTAAGCAATCCCTTACTAATCACAGAGCACCGATAGCATAGGGATAACTTAAAGTAGTATGTGAGTGGAAAGAAAAAGGTTGAAAAGCACTACTTTGTAGGAAGGGTATAGTTCAAAAAAAATGTATCAAGAATACTTGCCTGTAATCACATATTCAAAACTGCTTCCTTCTGGTAACCTCAGACTGCTTCCCAATTTGTCCTTCAAGTAGGTTTTCAGTTGGTGGAATGCAAACATTGTACCATGAGTTATACTATATTTGTACTTCATTTGTTCAAATGATAATAAATTATTTCCCAAAAAACAATTTTCTATTTTTTTAATCCCTTTTCTCTCCCATTCTCTAAAGGGAAGGTTATCTATTGTGAAAGGGATTAGTTGATTTTGCGTCAATATTAATTTTGGTAGTTGGTAATTTGTTTTTTTTTCCTTTATACGTGAATCTTCTTCCAAATGTTGAGCAGATGGTACAGTACTAGTGAATTCCTATGTTGCACCAGCTTTTCATCCCACTTATATAGTATATGTTCAGGTACCTTCTCCCCTATTTTATCTAGCTCTAATCTGGTTTTTCCCTTGTTTGATAAAAATCTGATAGGTATCTTAATTGTGCTGCTCTATAATAATTCTTAAAGTTTGGTAGCTGTAAGCCCCCTTGTTTGTACCATTCTGTTAATTTATCTAGCGCTATCCTCGGTTTCCCCCCCTTTCCATAAGAATTTCCTTCTTATTTTCTTTAGCTCATTGAAGAATTTCTCTGTTAAGGGAATTGGTAATGATTGAAATAGGTATTGTATCCTTGGTAAGATATTCATTTTAATGCAATTTACCCTTCCTATCAATGTTAGTGGTAAATCTTTCTAATGTTCTAAGTCATCTTGTAATTTCTTCATTAATGGCTGATAATTTAATTTGTAAAGAAGGCCTAGATTATTATCTAGTTGAATACCTAGGTATCAAATTGCTTGTTTGTCATTTAAATGGTGATTCTTTCTTAAACTTTGTGAAATCCGCATTATTCATTGGTATCGCTTCACTTTTATTTGCGTTGATCTTGTACCCCGATACTTCTCCATATTCTTTCAATTTCTTATGTAATTTTTTTATACAACGATAATTAAAAGATTTATAACAAACATGTACATCAAACTGCAAGAGAAAGAGAATGATGAAATAAGCTGTAAACGCAAACAAAAGTGGGAACAAGATCTAAACATAAAGATAAAGAATGAAACATGGGAAAAGCTATGCTCCGGAACTATGAGAAATACATGCATGATATAATATAATTGGTTACAGTTAAATAAATGGGACCCAACGGTATCAGATAGATGTTTTCACTGTAAGAAGGAAACAGGAACAACAGTACATACAATTTGGGCATGTGAGAAAGTGGGAAATTTTTGGGAAGATCTAAATCAGGTATTAAATAAAATCACAAAAAATAACATACCTAAAAACCCAGAGATCTTTCTTCTAAGTAATATCAGAGGTAAAGAACTTGGTCTTGACTTGGATGAAGCACAAAAAATATTTATTATGATAGCCTTAGCTGTAGCAAAAAAATGTATAATGTCAACCTGGAAATCAGAAGATAGCCTGAGAATACACCAATGGTACATAGAAATGAATAAATGTATTCCATTGGAAAAAATAACATAATTTAAGAAATAGCATCACAGTATTCTAACAAATTTGGGAACCGTACATGAAACACAACAGAGAGGACCTACCGCGGACCTCCACCCCCTAAAATGACAGAATGAGAAGGAGACGAAATGAACTGACCCAGGTTGTAAAAGTAGATGACACAATTTTCTTGTTTATTTTCATTGTGTGATGACATGGATTAATGGGTTTAATGTATTGTATATGTTGAACTTTTAGTGGGTGGGGAGGGGTGTGGGAAGGAGGGAGGGAAGGGAGGGGGAAAAAGGGGAGAAAATGACACTCTGTATATTCAAGAGGGAAATGTTTGTATGTATTTTGGTCAATATGATTCATAGTGTGAAAAATAAAAATAAAATTTAAAAAAGAATACTTGCCTTGGGAGTCCCAGGAAAATCAAGAATCTGCGATTGAAAAAGTGTCTAATTTGTAAATATCTTTAAAAAAATAGCTTTAGATATGTTAAATTTTACAACCATTTGTTCAAAAGATGCAAAATTGTTGTCAATAAAAAGGTCTTTAAAAGCCAATCTGTGCCAATCATTTAAGGCAGAGTCTTGTAAAGAAGGTTAAGAAAGATGATTGCAAGAGAAAAGCTCAGAAATCCAAAAACTTTCTAAATTGTGCCCATATTCTCAAACTATGTTTAATGACAGAGTTGTCAGTTAATTTGTATAAAGAAGAGGGTAGAGAAGACCCAAGAATTACCAACATGGAAGTATCCTTAATAAAACTTAATTCAATTTCTACCCTTGTGAGGTGGTCAACTTGATTACCACATGGTAACAAGAGAATCGGGTTATGTATATTGACTACCCAGTAATAAAATCTGAAATTAGTAAACACAAAACTACCATTCCTTTTAGGTTTTTGATGAACTTTAATCAATCGGGGGCCTTTTTCTTGACACACGCAAGAAGAGATAAGTGTATCAAAAAAATTTCGGATTGGTATAGATTGGAAAAGATACAAAAATTAAGGTAAAAGATTCATATTAATAGCATTAATACAGCCAGTGATAGAAATAAAGGTGACCATCTTGTTAAGAATCATTTAACATATTTAAGTTGAAAATATTCCTTAAAAAGATGTTTATAACTCTTTGTAATTGTAATACCAGGATAAGTAAATTAATCTCTCACAATCTTAAAAGGAAAGTTAAAATACCTTGGTATAAGAGCATTGAAAGGTAAAAGTTCACTCTTATCCAGATTCAATTTATTCCCTGAAAACTGACTAAATTGAGATAGCAAAGATAATATGAATGGTAAACAAGTATCTGGATTAGATATAAAGAGCAAAAGATCACCTGCTTATAGGGAAACTTTATGTTCAATACCCTTCTTGTAAATTTCTGAAAAATCTCTGCACTCATGAAAGGCAATTGCTAATGGTTCTAAAACCAAATAGAAAAAGTAATGGACTTAAAGAATAGCCTTGACGAGTACCCCATTGAAGATTAAAAGGTTTTAAATTAGTAAGCATTGAAGCATTAGATCATAGATATAATAATTTAATCCACTTAATAAAACATGGTCCAAAATTAAATGTTTCTAGGTTCGCAAATAAATAACCCCATTCGCAATCAAAGGCTTTCACTGCATCTAATGAAAGGACACATTCAGAGATAGGAGGGGGTAAATATAAAATGCTCAATAACATAACATATATAAACATAATGGTTTTTATGTCTCATCTTCAGAAATAATTAAAGATAATATATTCTCTAGTCTGTGGGCCAACACTTCAGCCAAGATCTTCATATCAACATTCAGTAAAAGAAATTAGCCTATGAGGAGAGCACTTAAGTGGATCTTTCTGCTTTTTCGTAATAAGAGAAATGATGATGGAAGATTGAGCTGTTTAATTGAGTCATTAAACAGAGAACTTAATTGGGGCACAAGCAATTTAGAAAAAAGTTGTAAAAATGCCACAGGATACCAATCCGGTCTGGAGATTTACCTGACTGTAGTGTGACAGAGTACATAGAGGTATTTGGGAGATAAATTAGGAAAGGTTTGTTAGAGCAGGTCACATACAAACACTTTAAAACAGAATTTTTGCAGGAGCTTTTGCAAGAGACTTATGATGGACTGCTATTTGCAAAATGCAAATATGTAGCAACATATAGCATCAGCTTGTCTGAAAAATAGTTTACTGTCTGGAAGAGCATGTGATCTTTGCAGGCAGAGGCAGAATAGCTTTGCTCTCAGAGTGGGAGGGAGTGAGAGAGAGGAGAGACACAAACTTCAGTTCTAGAGGGACAAGCTGGCAAGCTTTGCAAGACTGCCTGGTCAAAAGCAAGGACTGACTGCCTGTCTGGTGTTTCCCTTGGAATAGGAAAAACAGAAAGGAACTCTGTGGTGACCTGAAAGGAGGAGGTTATCATCTGGAGAACCCTGAAAGGCGGCATGTTTCGTCAGCAAGACACTGGAGTGGCTGTCCTGGGATGAGAAAACTCTCTCTCTGAAAGACAACAAGAACCCCCCTGAGTGGTAACCATTTACCTGTTAAGCACCAAAGTCTAGTACACATTATTAATGCTAACTTTTGTTCACAACACAAAAATTGCCTGCAAACCTTGAAATTAGACTGTGAACCAAAGACCTTTTCTAAACTTATATACACATTACCCACACGTGTGCTTAGAATTAGAGGGGGGTTAAGTAGGTTAAGTAAGTCAATAGAGATAAGTTAAAGTTAATTCTGTTTTCATGTTCAGAGATAATTAAAAGCAACTTTTTTTTAAGTAACCCTTTGTATTGGTGCATATCTATTGCTGCTGGGTTTGGGGTGCTTTGGACTCATAACATTTTATGGGGGTTCATCCTTTCAGATTGACAATGTGAGTTTTCGTGGTTTATTAGTAAATTGGGTTATTTTTTTCAAGCTAATTTAAAGCTTGTGTGCAGATAAAGAACAGCCATGGAGGTTGATACATTTTTGTCACAACCATCACCTGCAAAGCAGCAGAGCAAGAGAAAAGAGGAACTGATGGCTATTTCTAAGACATTAAAACTGACTGAAGTTAAGCATTGGATGAGGAAAATACAAATAGAGAAGATTATAGTGAAATATTATATGTGAGGAAAAGTTTGTTGAGAAAGAAAATTTTCCAGAGAATAGACCTTTTGAACTGCAATTGGCGAAATTGAGGGCAGAAGAAGAAAGAGAAAAATGGAGGGTGGAAGAAGAAAGAAGAAAATGAAAGGTGGAAGAAGAAAGAGGAAAACGGAGAGTGGAAGAAGAAAGAGGAAAATGGAAGGTGGATTCAAAAATTTAAAGTGTTTGTGTGTGACCTGCTCTAGCAAACCTTTCCCAATTTATCTCCCAAACACCTCTATATACTCTGTCGCAGTAGGGAAGAAATAGCAAGAAGTATTTCCTCTTGCGAAATAGGCTCCTTCAGACTCACACGATTATACTGAGAAAGTGTGGAAATATTTAAGTGGTCCAAAAAAAATCCTTCATTAGACTTATCTTTATTAGATTCAGAAGTATATAGTCTAGAATAAAATTCTCTCAATGTATCATTTATTTTCGAATGGTCTGTGGTAACATTACTATTATCCATCTAAATCTTAGTCATTTGTCTCTTAGCAGTAATTCCTTTCATTTGGTTGGCCAAAAGCATACCAGATTTTTCACTGTGAATGTAAAATTGACTTTTAATCCTCAACAGTTACTGTTCAATGGGAAAGTAGAAAGAAGATCAAATTCCATCAAGTTCAACTCTCTTTATATAATTCAGGGTTTTTAAGCGTGCATATTGTAAATCAATTTGTTTAAATGATTAATTAAATCTAATCTTTCTTTATTAGTTATCTTCTTTATACGAGCTGTATAAAAAATAATTTGTCCTCTAAGATATGGTTTCATAATGTCTCAAACAATCAAGCCGGAAATGGTTGAAGAAGAATTTCTATTAAAAAAAATTAATTTGCTCCCATAATGTTCAAAAAATCATTATCTGAAAGTAGAATTAAAATGCCAATGCCTCTTTGTAGAAGGAAAATCAGTAAAATTCAAAGATAGTGATAGAAGCATGGTCAGATATCACCATACCCTGATATTTACATGATTTGGTTGATGAAATCAAATGATTATCGATTAAAAATAATCAATACAAGAGTAAATGCGATGAACATTAGAAAAAAGTACTCTCTTCTATTGGGTGAAAAAAATGCCAAACATCTGAAATACCAAATTTTGTTAATAAAGAATGAAATACAGAAGCAGATTTAGGGGATGGAAACAATTAAAGTCTCCACTTAAATTTGAAATGGCTGAGAAAAAAAACTTTCAAAAATCCCACCTCATCAATGTTAGGGGCATAAACATTAGCAAAAACTACCATTTTATTATTGTTACAGGCAAACTACATATGTATCAACCATATTTATCTGATATATTATGTGTTGTCTCCGCTCCATCCTCAACATTCATTGGAGCGCCTTCATCCCTAACATCGAAGTACTCGAGATGGAAGAGGCAGACAGCATCGAGTCCATGCTGCTGAAGATCCAGCTGCGCTGGGTGGGTCACATCTCCAGAATGGAGGACCATCGCCTTCCCAAGATCGTGTTATATGGTGAGCTCGCCACTGGCCACCGTGACAGAGGTGCACCAAAGAAGAGGTACAAGGACTGCCTAAAGAAATCTCTTGGTGCCTGCCACATTGACCACCACCAGTGGGCTGATATCGCCTCAAACCGTACATCTTGGCACCTCACAGTTCGGCGGGCAGCAACCTCCTTTGAAGAAAACCGCAGAGCCCACCTCACTGACAAAAGACAAAGGAGGAAAAACCCAACACCCAACCCCAACCAACCAATTTTCCCCTGCAACCGCTGCAACCGTGTCTGCCTGTCCCGCATCGGATTTGTCAGCCACAAACGAGCCTGCAGCTGACGTGGACATTTACCCCCTCCATAAATCTTCGTCCGCGAAGCCAAGCCAAAGAAAAAAGGAATATTCGGATTGACTAATGCCCTAACTTTAGCATTAGAAGAAGGATGGAAATATTGCCCTTTCTACTTTGACACAAGTCAGGAATTATTATAGTTTCGGATACATGTTTCTTGTTCAAAATAATCTCAGCTTTTAGATGTTTGACATGCATTTAATAATATTGTTTAAACTTTTGAAATTTCAAGAGATGATGTTAAGATTAATCATAATTTTTAATTGCTGTTATGAAAAGAATTAGGCAGTCTATCACCAACCTCCAAATGGCCACCTTGAAACTGTGCGATAACACAGGCTACACTAAACTTGAAGCCAAAACAATATTGTAAAGCCAGCTCTTTCGACCCAAATATCCACCCACCCTCCCTCCCACAAACACCCAGCTCCAAAAGCTGCCAAAAAGAACAGCAACGGGCTCAGAATAATGCATTTTAAACCCCTTACACTTCTGCTGGATTCTAAATATAGCTTATTATTTTAAAAGTATAGTATTAATAATTTTTTTCTAGATAATGAAATACTGTGCAAAAGAATACAACCAAATTGAAAGAAAGAATTTGCAGACAAGATACACAATGCAGGCACGTTAAATTCACATCTCCCTTTCCCACAGTCAGCAAAACAAAAACAGACCAGCGCATTAAATTCACAAACACTTCTAGACAGCAAGCATTTCAAATAATACAAAACCATTAATAGTAAGGAAAACAAAAATAAGAATATAGAGACCCACAGATATTCCCCATTTAACTTTGCAGGATTGGTAGAGCAAGTATCCAAACATGTAACTGATCAATATTTTTCGCACGCAAAATTGACGATGCGCATGTGCATTATTATGTGTTAACCCCACTTTCTCATAAACTAACTTACGCTATTGCTAAATGAATAATGAAAGTAGAACATTAAAATCAACATTAATAAGGTAAATCTTTCATGCAAAAAAAGCAACTAAACTCAAATAGAAAAAAATGAAGAAAACACAAGCTTACTAAACCATAAACCAAACGAGAACATGACCCCATCCATTAACAAAAAAGAAAACGGCCAAACATCACCCAATCAAAATAAAATGAAAAACCTCAATAGAAAAACTTCAGACATCAACTAATAGTTCATATGAGTTTTGATGTTGAGGGAGATCCAATCAAGACTCTTGTGGAGAAATCCCTTGTGACCATCATTGAAAGTAATCCAAAGGTGAGCTGGATATAACAAAGCAGGCTCGAATCCTTTCTTATACAGCTCAGATATGACATCTTTATATACTCTGCACAGATTCATAACATCAGGACAAAAGTCTTCCACGAGTCCAATTTGTTGCCCCAGTAATGAAGATTGTTTCACTGACGAGCCTCATGAATTACATGATCCTTTACTTCATAATGAAATGAGAGAATAACTGAATGTAGGTGGAATCCTGAAGTTGGCTTTGGAGCCAAGGAATGATGTGCTCTGTCAAGCTCAGGCTTAGTGGAAAAGAACTCCTTTCTAAAAACTTCCAAAAGTAGATCTGAAAAGATGTTAGTCAGCTGGCTAAGCCCAAGATTCACATATTTTGACGTCTGTTCCTGCTCTCCAAATCAACCACTTTCAAAGCCAATTTGAAATTATTGACAGACAGTTCAGAACCAAAAACGTCTAATTTGTCAACACCATCATAAACTGTATCCAAGTCTTCCTCCACAAATGCTCGGCACTCATTAATTACTGCTATTCAATGCAAACCCTTGTCGTGCAGATTTAATTTCCCATCGACTCTCTTTTACCGTTTCAATTATTTTGCGTGTGTCTACTCAGAAGATCAGTCTGCGGTCAGAGTGGACTCAGTTTCTTCCTCCTTCTTGCAGATTCAGCACTCATTGTAGCCATTTTGAAATAATCAGCAATATTAGTTAATAAAGGGGCAACGTATAAAAAGTTAAAGGTGAAAGCCAGCCAGAAGTGCACCCTCAGATTTCTGAATGGACAATTAACCTACCTCACTTTCTGTTCTTTTGCACTAATTTATTTATATTAAAAATATATATAATTTATGGCAATTTTGCACATTTCATGCTGCCGTAAAATACGAATTTATATGTTCATGACATTAAATTCTGATTCTAATCTATATCAATTACATTTCGTTAGTTCATCTATAATCATTAGGAAATACACATGAGCTTTCTCTAATGAATCTACATTCATCAGCGCAGTTAATGTAGCAGTTAGCACAATGCTGTTACAACACCAGGGATCGAATCCTGCGCTGTTATGTAAGGAGTTTGTACATTCTCCCTGTGTCTGCATGGGTTTTCCCAGGGAGCTCCAGTGCTCCCACTGTTCAAATTGAACCAGGGTTACAGGTTAATTGGGTGTAATTGGGCAACAGGGGTTTGTGGGCTGATAGGGTGTTCCCTGCTGTATGTATGCCTGTCTAATTTTGATTAAGAGACTGCTAATACTGTCCCTAGTTACTGTCACAAGAACCTCACCACCAATGAGAAAAAACAGACAAGTTATTCTTTCCACCAATTGGAACAAGACAATAACATTTTACATTTTTTTTAATCCTTAGCACCATCTGAGAATCCTCAGGATTTAAAGTATAATCAAGGCCTCTGAAATTCACTATGCCACTTCTTTGTGACAGATTAGGGATATATTTTTGGGAGATAAATTGGGGCAGGTTTTCTTTTTAAAGTGTAGGTCACATACTGCTACAAGCCCAGAGGAGCCCAAAATCCAGCACCAATTGATATTCACCAAGACAAATGGCTATTTAAATAAAAGTTGCTTTTAATTATCTTTAAACATGAAAATAGAATCACGCTTTAACTTATCACTATTGACTTACATAACGCCCTTCTAATTCTAAGCACACATGTATGTAATTTGTATGTAAGTTCAGAAAAGTTATTTGGTTCACAGTCCAATCTCATTTCTCATTCCTCCAAGTTCACTGGTTGCAGACAATTCTTATACTGTGCACAGAATTTAACATTTATAAAGTTCACCAGGCTTTGGTGCTTGAAAGGTAAATGGTTACTGCTCAAGAAGGTTCTTGTCAGTTTTCAGAGAGAGATTTGTTGTTCCAGTACATCCACAACTGATTCTTTTCTAATCAGCCACTCATGTATCTTGCTGATGACACTTGCCCCCTTCAGGGTTCTCCAGATGATAATCTCTTTCTTTCAGGTCACCACAGAGTTCCTTTTCGTTTCACTTAATCCAAGTGAAATATTAGACAGCCAGTCCTCTCCACTTACATGAACCAGAAGGGCTTTGACCAGCCTGAACAAAGAACTTACAAACCTGTCTTCCAAAAGGGGTTTTCCACAAGCTTGCCAGCTTGTCCTTTTCCAATCCAAGCTGCTGTTGCTGGCTGTAACACTGTAGAATTTCTCTCTCTCTCTCTCTCTCTCTCTCTCTCTCTCTCTGAGAGAAAGCCTGTTTCATTCTCTCTGCTTGCAAAACCACATGACCCTCTTAGAACAGCTCCAGACAGAAGGCAGCTCAGACAAACTCTCATCTGTTACCTTTTTGTGAACAACAATTCATTAGTGAAGTCTCTTGAACACTCTCCAAAGCTCTTCCAAAAGCTGTGGAGCCAATATGTCAAGCATTAGCAGAGCTCCAGTATTTCAAATAAGATCTGTTTTAATGTGTTTGTATGTGACCCACACTAACAAATCTTTCCCAATTTATCTCCCAAAAACAGATCTATATACTGTCACACTTACCCCCTTTAAAGGAATTTTAACTCTTGAGCTAAAATTCAGTTATAACTAAACTGTCTTTAAAATCACTAAAGAGATTACAATACACAATATATAACGGTATAATACAGTAACCCAATGTTGAAAGTATTTCTATACCTGATCAATTTTAACATCTTGACAAACAATCTGCTATCACATTATTTGTACCTCTGATATTAATTTGCAGATTATATTCTTGTAATATTAAACTCCAGTTTAACAATCTTCTGTTTTTATTTTCCATTTTATTCAAAAACACCAGAGGATTGTAGTCAGTGAACATCACAATTGGTTCATGAGAGGTACCGAGATACACGTCAAAATACTGCAAAGCAAATATTATAGACAACAGTTCTTTTTCAATACTGGAATAGTTCCTTTGATGAACATTGAATGTTTTTGAAAAGTAGGCAACTGGATGGTCAATTTCATTATGTTTTTGTAATAAAACTGCACCTGCTGCTCCCTCACTGACATTCACTGCTACAGAAAATGGTTTGTCAAAATCAGGAGATGTTAAACACAGGGCAATGACATAACATCTCCTTTAAAATTTCCAAAGCTGTCTGACATACTTTAGTCCACAAAAATTTCTCCCCTTTCTTCAAAAGGTTGGTTAAAGGAAGAGCAAAGTCAGCAAAATTTCTTATAATATACTGCCATTCCTAAAAAACCTTTTCACTCGAACATTGAGAGGGGATCTCATGGAGACCTATAAAATTCTGGCAGGACTGGACAGAATGGATGCAGATGGGATGTTTCCAATGATGGGAAAATCCAGAACCCGGGGCCATGGTTTGAGGATAATAGGCAAACCATTTAGGACCGAGATGAGGAGGAATTTCTTCACCCAGAGGGTGGTGAATCTGTGGAATTCATTGCCACAGAGGGCAGTAGAGGCAGGTTCATTAAATATATTTAAGAGGGAATTAGTTATATTTCTTCAGTATAAGGGTATTAAAGGTTACGGAGAGAAGGCGGGGACAGGGTACTGAACTTTAAGATCAGCCATGATCTCAATGAATGGCGGAGCAGGCTCGAAGGGTCGAATGACCTACTCCTATCTTCTATGTTTCTATGTTTTTTTTAATATGTCTAGCATTATCAGAGCTCAAAAATTACAAATAAGATCTGTTTTAAAGTATTTGTATGTGACCTACTGTAACAAACCTTTCCCAATTTATCTCCCAAAAACATATCTATATATCAGAATACAAACACTTCAAAACAGATCTCATTTAAAATATTGGAGCTCTGCTCAATCTGCACAGGTCAGCTCCGTAAGCCCTTCCAAAAACTTTGAAGGGTGCCCAAAGGACTTCACTAATGGATTGTTGTTTTGAAAAGCAACAGATAAAAAAACTCAGAGAAGGAGTGGAGGTTGTTGTTCTAAGAGGGTCATGTGGTTTTGCAAGCAGGGAGGGAGTCAAGCAGGCTTTTCTCAGAGATAGAGAGAGACTTATAGTCAGCAGCAGGGACTTGAACAGGACAAACTGGCAAGCCTGTGGAAAACCCCCATTTTGAAGACAAGTTGTGAGTGCTTAGTTCAGCCTGGTTGAAGCTTGTATGAACCTTGTAGTTCATACAAGAGGAGAGGACTGGCTGTCTAATGTTTCACTTGAAATAAGCGAAACAAAAAGGAACTCTGTGGTGACCTGAAAGAAAGAGTTGTCATCTGGAAAACCCTGATGAGAAAAGTTTATTTGGCAACACACTGAAGTGGCTGATTAAAAGGAATCAGTTGTGGGTGTCCAGCGAACAACAAATATCTCTCTGAAAACAGATTTTTAATACTCAGCCAGGTACTCTGTCCAGGCCAGATGCTTTCCTTGGATTCACTCTCCTGAATGCACCACACGTCTTCCACAGATACAGATATGATGGGATCATCAGGAGATGTGAGGGTGTGGAGGGGTGGATATTTGCTCTAACTGTCATCAAATCTGGTGTAAAAAATGTTGAGTTTCTCTGGGGGAGAAGCGTTGAGTTCCTCTGGGAGAGAAGCTTTGCCATTTTCTACTTTACTTGATTTGGTTTTGTAGCAGGTTATGGCATTTAGTTCCTGCCACAGGTTTCCAGTGTCCCTGTTTTTTTTCCATTTTCACCCAGAATCACCAGTTCACCTGGGAGATAGCTTTCCGCAGGTCATACCTGCTCCTGCTGTCCTGATCTGGATCTCTGGACTTAAAAGCCTGTGATCTGGCTCTCAGCAGATTTCATTGTTCATCCAGGGCTTCTGGTTGGGGAAGACCCTGAACAATTTGATGGGGACACACTCATCCACACCTGTTTTGATAAAGTCTGTGACAGCACTGGTGTAATCGTTCAGAGTCTCATCTGAATCCTTGAACACCATCCAATCCGCTGACTCGAGGAAGTCGTATAACCGTTCTTCACTCTCCTGTCCTGATCTTTTTAGGCTCTGACTATATGAAGGCAGAAGGAGCATAGCCAGGTGCTTCAACTTGCCAAAATGCAGTCTTGGGAAAGAATGGTAGGCCTTACTCATCTTGGTATAGCAGTGATCGAGTGTACTGGGCCCTCCAGTACAGCAGGGTACGTGCTGGTGGTAGTTGGGCAGGGTTCCTTGAAACAACCCTGGTTGAAGTCACGACTAAGACTCGTAGTGTGTCGCTTGTTTACTGACCACATCATACAGCTCTGCAAGTACCTGTTTGTAATTGGCATCGGGAGGGATATAAACTCCAGTGAGAATCACTGATGAGAACTCTCGGGGTAGATAAAAGGTCTACATTTAATTGAGATTTGCTCTAAGACAGTAGAACATGAGGTCAATGTAACTTCAATGTCCATGCACCACCAGTATTAGTGAAAAAGCACACCATCCCTCTTCCTTTTCTAGAATCCAAGTTTCAATCCAGTCTATGAATAGTAAAACCATTTCTCAGCATCAGTCCTGTGTTCTAAAAATGACTCATTTAGACATTCGTAAAAGAGAGTAAATAAAAAAAAACTTGTAGATACACTAATTAGCCATGTGGTTAACAGGAAAGAGAAAAGCTTCAAAATTACATGACCTTACAGATAAAGTGGTCAATTGTGGAAAAGAGTGGCAAATGGAATTTAATCCAGAGAAGGGGGCAAAGGAATATATATCATGGATGAAAGGATCCTTGGAGTCTATGTCTACAAACCTTTACAAGGTAAATAAAAAGAATGAAAAGAAAATTACAAAGACTGCTGGGAACAAAAGAAGTCAAAGAGATTATGTCTGAATGATATATAGCATTGCCTGGCAACAGATTGACCATAACTTTGATCACCACATTTTAAGAAAGGTGTGGTTGCACTGGAGAGGAATAAAGGTTGATGTACAAAGATGTTGCCGAAACTGCAAAATTTTGAGCTTCAAGACTGGATCAACTCAAGGTATTTACTTTGGAACAGAAGAGACTAGATGAAACTTGATTATGCTGTACAAAATTTCGAGGGAAAAAGAGTAAATAAGAATCTATATCTCACAGCATGGATTCCCATGATTTCCCACCACAGATGAGGAAAATGTTGCCACCCAATGATAGAAAACATTGCCTGACAGGGTGGTGAAGGCAACATCTTTAAAATGTACCTGTGCATGACATCATTCATGCTCTGCTGGAAATGGTCACCAGGAGCCAAATGGTCCTCTTTGGTTGTAATTTTTTTCTGATTCTATGATTAATTCTCAGTGCAATTCAACTGAATTGGTCTTGCCCATCTTCCACTGGGAATAATTTATTATTTTGCATTCTCTCTAACCTCTTCAAATCATCTCCAGATCTTCTTGGCTCTGAGGAAAACAAATCTAACTCCTATCTATCCAAGTAATTTAAGTCCTTCATCCTCAGATTATTCTGCTCTATCATTTATGGACCCTTCCTATAGCAAAATTAAATCCATTACAATTAAATGTAATCTTCCGTTAGTATTCACAGCCTCTGTTCATGAAGTGAGATGCCTTATTCTTTCTTAGAAAAAAAATCAGTTTCAATACTTCCAATAATTTGTGCACCTATTTATCCATGTTTCCCTGTTCCTGAGTCATTCACACATGTTCTCAGCCTTTCATTGACTGCTTATGTCCTCTTGAAGTCTATTACAATACCAGTCATTGTTTTCCACACTTCCTGTGCTGCTTTAGTTGAACCTTTAAAATCTGCAATGGAGACAAACTACTTTTTTAAATTCATACATGTTTAAAAAGTAAATTTTACAGGTAATTGAGAGTTGAAGATACTGTAAATGATGAAATAATATGCATTAATGAGTTGCCATCATTGATTTCCAAATTGAATACAAAGAGGAACTACACATCAAAACTTCCCATTGCCAAATGCACCAGTTCAAAGTATTTATTGTTTTTCCAATTACACAAAAAGTTAAAAAGTGTAAACAAAGCCCATTTCATTACAAGTTTTAGAATTTGGCACTTTCCCAAAATTTTCTTAGTCTTTTTTTATTTCAACATTCCATTCCAGATAATTTAGAAAATATGCATGAGATTAAAGTAACAGATACCTAAACTCACCAGATTGATTTCTAATTAGTCATTTTAACATTTTCATGTTTCTCAAAGTTTCAATGGACCCAAATTTTCACAGCAACAATAGCAGCATCTACAAACCAACAGCATATGACCTGTACTTAAACAGTCTTAATATTTCAATTTGGATCATAATCAAGTTTTAATGAAATTATAAAAATAAATTGAAATCAGATTTTAAGAATTTGCTGCTCATCACCAATGTGTTTTTCCAATCAAGTAATTTTTCTCATCACTAGATAAGTGAAGGGTAAATTTTGATGACTACTGCCTGCGGATCCAATCAAATATGGTAGCATTCAGTCCTGAAAACAGCAGTGCAACTCAAGCATCTGTATATCAACTGTAAAACGTGCAAGTGATTACTGCTGTGAATTGTGCAAGCAGGAAAAATTTAACATCACACAAAAGCATTGGAAGTAGAATACAGTAAAATATCCTGTGTATTCAGAATTCAAGCAACCGGCAACCCGAGTTACCAGCACAAAAGGAAATAAATAATTTTAGATAAATAAAAAATTTAAAGTTTAAAATTGTTAATGTTCCCAAAAGCATCACATCTCCCCTTGTCAAAGATGGGAACAAACTTTCAGCCAGCACAACGCCCTGGTCATGCCCCATACACAGCAGCTGTTTGAGTAAAGTTGTGTTTGAATAAAATGGTGGCACCCTGGATGAAGATTCGGCCGATTGCTGCTCACCGCTGGGGCAACTTTCTCAAAGTGTCTCCCTATCCCTGCCAAGTAAGTCTTTATTAATATATTAACAAGGCTTTATCTGTAAACTTTTGGGGGGCAGGGGGGTGGGGAAGGAAGGTTGAATTATGACAGTGGTACATTGTTACAGCAATTTTAAATTTTGTCAATTACGGGTATTTCCTGATTAAACTTTACATAATTAAGGATTACAATACTGATTTTTTAAAATTACTTTATATTTTGCACTGACTTCTGTCTTTTAAACTGTTTATTCTTAATCCAATGCATTACTTAGACATTGTAAGGGAGAGTCTCAGGCAACCAAAAAAATTTGCATATCCAGTATCTGTAATCCCCGTAGGTTCCAGATATTGAGGAATTTACTGTAATTTGCTGAATCTTTCAGAATAATAACTTAAAAGGATTCTTCAGGTTAAGTTACAGAAAGACTCAAGAAATGAGAGGGTAAACGTATCAGGAAAGGATGCATAAGTTGTTTTTTTTTTAATTCCTCAAAAGGCAACTGAGATGGAACCTAATAGAAGTCTTCAAAGTTAAGTCAGGTTTTCAAGTGGACACAGACAGGGTAAATGTTTCAATTTGTGTAAAAGGGTATGATTTGAAGCCATTCATTTTAAGAGTTACTAAGCAGGGAAAATAATTCCTAACAAAGGTTGAAGAGACTAGTGGAGTTGTATTAGCATGCGATAGCATATGCTGAAGATTTTAATTAGGAACAATTGGTAAAGGCTTCAATGAAAAACCACTGGACACCCCTTGCAGGTCACAGGAAGTATAGCCTTACTTGTATTTGGCAGAATTACATTACGCTAAGATATTATCTTGGATGCTGCACTAGATCAGTAGAGAATATAGGGTAAACATTTAAGAGAAAAAAATAAAGATTGTTTCTTAATTATTTTACATTACTTTAAAACAACTATTCTCAACCTTCTTACTGCTATGCCCCACCACCACAACCGCCTCCCCTCCCACCAAGGCTCTGGGGGGGCCCCCTTCCCCATCAAGCAGTAATTTTTCATTTCTTCTGTGCCTCTCTCTACCGATTACATTAAAAAAAAATAATATTTGTTTTATGTGAGAAAACAAGGTTTATACTTAAATGTGCTGTGGCCAACAAGTCAGGGGGAAAGGGTGGGTGCTCTCAGGCCCCTGTTGAGAATGGCTGCTTTAAGCTATTTAAATGCATCTTTTAAATATAATAATTTTTAAAATGTGTCAATGCAAGAGAGATTCAAAAAGGATCAAAAATCAGACAACTTCTGAAGGGCAGCACAGTTAGCGCAACACTATTACCACATCAGTGTCCCAGGATTGAATCGGGCAATGTGTAAGGAGTTTGTATATTCTCCCTGTCTCCATGGGTTTTCTCCAAGTGGTTCGGTTTCCTCCCATGTTCCAAAGACATGGTTAATTGATCACATGGTTATAATTGGGCAGCACGGGCTCACGGGGAGGAAGGGCCTGTTACTATGCCAGATGTCCAAAATTAAAATCAAATTAGATGCCTGCACCCATTTTACCAATATCCAAAGGCAGTTGGGGAATTTCAGAAGCATGGAGGAAATGCTGCCACCACTGGATTTTGGGATGTGGAAGACAGGTTATTGTCATCATATTGTACAAGTACAACCGAACAAAACAGTGCTCTCCAGTCCTCAGTGCAAAACATGCAGAGACACCACCAGATATAACAGATGCAAACAACTAATGCATATGAAGGACAAGTATTTTATCTATAAAAATAAATAAATATTGTTTGGTGCAAATGAGAGTCTCAGCTCATTAGTGTGAACTGCTCCTTTAGTCGTTCGGCGTCCCACTGCCTGTGGGAAGAACCTGTTCCTCAGCCTGGTGGTGCTGGCACTGATACTCTTGCATCTCTTCCCTGACTGGAGCTGCTGAAGGATGCCGTGTGTAGGATTCTTGTGGTGGAGTGGGGTGGGGGGGAAGGGGAGGGAGGAGAGAAGAGGGAGACCAGTGATCCTCTCTACCACTCTTATGGTCTTGTGGATTGACCTCTGATCCATTTCTCTGCAGCAACCATACCACACTGTAATACAGTCAGCCAGGACGCTCTCGACAGAGCTCCTGTAGAAAGTCAACATAATGGTGGCCGGTAGCTTTGCCTACTTGAGTCTTTTCAGGAAGTGCAGTCGCTGTTGCACCTTCCTGACAAGTGTGGAGATGTTGAGTGTCTCCAATAGGTCATTAGTTAATCAGTCATTAGTCCACTCCCTCTACAACAGAATTGTTGATGTGTGGTGGAGCTGGTCATTCCTAGTCCTCCTGAACTCCATGATCATCTCCTTTGTCTTGTCAATATTGAGGACCTTGAAGACAGGCACATACCACCAGCAACAATCTAAGGAGTGGAACTATGCCAATATAATTTGGTCCTACATCGAGTAATAGCTTTCAATCTGTCAGTAGAAGGTAAAACCATTGAAAATAGTTTTTTTCTTTGGGATTTAGCCATTAACTGTTTATTTTGCATTGTATAATACCATAGCACAATTTCATACAAACTTTTGCTATTTAATTTCATTTGCTAAAGGTTTCACAACATAGATTTCCCAGAAGAGTGATTCATTGCTAACCTTATAAAAACAGGGCTATTGAGGAAAAGGGGCTTAATTAGTCAGCATATTCTCAGAGAGCTGGAATTATTAACACAAAGGACCATATGATCCTCAGTAATTCCCAAAATTGTTAATTTTTAGATTTTAAATTGATCAAAATGATTGCTACTTTCTAAACCCATTTTTTTATTTTGCTCCAGACATGCAAGAAAAGTTGGCAACTTTTACTACCCAACCGCCCTCAGGTGGTGATGATGGGCATTATCCTGGAACCGTTGCTGTCTGCAAAACACATCTGTGCTGGAGAAACTCAGGCCCAAAACGTTGGTTACCCTTTACTTTCAACGGATGCTGTGTGACCCGTCAAGTTTTGGCAGCACCCTTGTGTATTGTTTTCAATCCAGCATCTGCAGACTTTCTTGTTTAATTTTGTTTTAAGATATACAGCACAGTAACAGGCCCTTTCAGCCCAAGAACCTCTGCCACACAATTACACCAATTAAAGGTTCCATTTCATAAGGAAGACAGAGTTGCCATTTTTGTCAAGCACCCCTCACAAAAATGAGGCCCAGTGAGAAATGAACTCATGACCCCTGGTTTACAAGACCAGTGTTCTAACTACTGAATTATCGGACAAATTAACCTACAACCTTCGGTACATTTTGAATGTTGGGACGAAACCAAAGCCACTGGGTAAAACCCATGGGGAGAACGTTCAAACTCCTTACAGTTTGTACAGTGTGGGATTCAAACCCCAGTCCTGAGTGCTGGAACTGCTATGCTAACTATACCACTCATAATCGCTGCTGTCTGATGAGCTACCTTTAAAAAGCTGCACACCAAAATGCTGACGGAAATCAGCCAGTCTTTCAGAGACTGTAAGAGACAAAAATATATTGCCCACGTTTCAGGTCAGAGCCCTTCTTCAAGGAATAAGCAGAATGAACAAAATACAGGAAATCTCCGAATACTGGGTGCTGGGTGGGGGAGGAGTCCAGAACAACAAAAGGTGTTAATTTAAGTTACCTTTATTGTTTATACCCTGCTCACACAGTAAAGAGCTAACGTTTCTCTCATGGAGAATATTTACATAAATAGAAGATAGAATAGAAATTAAACACATTAAAATATTAAGACGTATACAGTAAAAGTCCACGGTACACTATCCACATATGTTCTGTGAATTCAGAAGCCTGGCACTGGCAGAAAAAAACTGTTGCCCAATCTGGACATCAGGGCCCGAGTGCTACGGTACCTCCTACCAGATGGCAGAAGGGAGAACAGTTTACGTGAGAGGTGTATGGGGTTCTTCTCAATGTTTATTGCCTTTCGCCTGCATTGAATGTTGTGACGTCCTTCATGGGAAGAAGGGAGCCCCCAATGATCTTTTCTGCTGATTTCACTATACTCTGCAGGGTCTTGTGGTCTGGGGAGGTACAGCTTCCAAACCAGGCAGTGATGCAGTTGCACAGAAAGCTCTCAACACATCCTCTGTAAAATGTAGTGAGGATGAAGGGTGGGAGATGAACTTTCCTCAGCCTTTGAGGGAAGTAGAACTGCTGCTAGTCTTTCTTGGCTATGGAGTTGGTGTTAAGGAAGCAGATGAGATTCTCCTCCAAGTGCACTCAAAGGAACTTATCAACCTCAACAGTTGAGCCGTCAAGTACCTATGATGTTGCAGGCCGAGTTAACAACCCACTGAATTTTTTCCTTGTCCTGAGATTTGGCTCCTCTATACCAGACAATGATGCAACCTGCCAGTATGCTCTCCACAGTACACCTATAGAAAGAAGTTTTTGAGAGTCTTCGGTGACATACAAAATCTCCTCAAACATCTCACAAAGATTAGATGCTGGCAGGCCTTCTTCATGATTGCATCGGCTTGGAGGCTCTAGGACAGATCCTCGGAGATGTTGACACCCAGGAATTTGAAGTTCTCGACCCTCTCCACTGACTCCCTGCTGAAGTCCACAGTCATCTCCTTGATTTTAATAACATTGAGCACAAAATTTTTGTGGTGACACCATTTAAAGAGTTGCTCTATCTCCCTCTTATACGCTACCTCATTACAGTTTATGATTCTGCCGACAACTGTTATGTCATCAGAAAATTTGTAGATAGAAATGAAATTGTGCCTGGCCACACAATCATGGGTGTATAATGAGTAGAGCAGTGGGTTAAGCACGCATCCTTGGGGTGCATCTGTGTTGATGATCATTGAGGAGACATTGTTTTCAATTTGTACTGACTGTGGTTTTCCAATGAGAAAGTCAAGTACGCAGTTGCAGGGCCAGAGTTTGTAGCTTCTTGACCAGCACTGAGGGAATAATGGCATTGAAGGCTGAGTTGTAGTTGATGAAGAGCAGCCATATGTATGAGTTGCTGTTTTCAAGGTGTTCTAGAGCCGAGTGGAAGGCCAGTGGTATTGTGTCTGCTATGGAGCGATTGCCATGATAGGCGAATTGCAGTGGGTCCAGATCTTTGCTTATGTACATGTTAATTCTGGCCATGACCAGCCTCTCAAAACATTTCATCACAGTAGAAGTTAGTGCTACTGGGCGATAGTTGTTGAGGCAGATCCCACTACTCTTCTTGGGCACCTTTGAAGCAGGGGGGAACCTCCAACTGCAGCAATGAGAGGTTGAAAATGTCCATGAACACTCCGGATAATTGTTTGGTTCTGATTTTCAGGGCCAGATACACTGTCGGGCCCTGATGCCTTGTGTGGGTTCACGCTTTGAATGTTCTAACATCATCCTCAAAGGTCCATAGGGATTCTAGTAGGCAGTGTTTGGTCCTTCTTCTCAAAGCAGGCATAAGAAGGTGTTCAGGTCATCAGGTAATGAAGCATCACAGACAATTTTGGTGTTCACCCTCACTTTGTGGGCTGTAACAGCCTGCACTCCTTGCCATAGGTAGCATGTATCTGTCTCTAGCTTCCTCTGGAATTGTCACTTTGCCTCAGAGATGGCCTTCAGCAGGTTCTGTTTTTTTTTAATAGAGATCTTGATCCCCGGTCTTAAACGTCCTTGTTCTCACCCTCAGCTGATTGCGAATTCTCTAATTCATCCAGGGCATCTGGTTGGGGAACACCTGGTATGTGCACATGGGCACACAATCATCCATGCAAGTCTTAATGAAGTTGGTGATACCTGTTGCATATTCATTCAAGTCTATGGATGAGTTCTTGAATTTGTTCCAGTACACCAATTCATGGCAGTACTGCAGAGGCTCCTCTGCCTCCCTTGACCATTCCTTCACCGTCTTTACTACTGATACTGACCCTTGTAGATTCAGAAATGAAATTTGCTTCACTTGGAAGGACTGTTTCACTGAATGGTGGTGAGAGAGGATGGGCTGGTGCAAGTGAAACATCTCCTGCAATTACAGGGGTAGGTCCCAAGGGAGTTACAGAGGGAGCGGTCCATGTGGAAGGCAGAGAGTGGAATGTGTCCAGTTCCAATTCCCCATCCCATTCCCAGTTTCCTGAACTTGATCACCTCATGTTTACAATGGACATACCCCAAATCGAAGGTCTCAATGCCCTTTGTTTCTTTTTGGACAAAAGAACAAAAGTCCCCTTTCACCACCATCCTTGAACGTTCTCATGCCCAATAATTTCTCCTTTCACTCATCACCACCATTCAGGACCCCAAATAGTCCTTTCCAATAAACCAGCACTGCACTTGTGAATCAGCAGTGTTCATCTACTGCATCCAGTACTCCCATTGTGGTCTCCTCTACATCAGAGACACTGGGCACAGGCTAGGAGATCATTTGGTCGAGCATTTTGGCTCTGTCTGCCACAATAGCGTGCTCACCCATTTCAATTCCCTATCCCATTCCCTTGCTGGTATGTCTGTCCATGGTCTCATGCACTGCCACACTGAGACCAGCCATAAATTGGAGGAACAATACCTCATCTTCCAACAGGCATCCTCCAATTGGATAATATGGACTTCTCCGACTTTCATTAAACACCCCCCACCCCCTCATTTCTGTCTCTCTCCCTTTTCAGTCTCCTTTTGCACAGATACGATCAATTCTCACCTCTCCCCTTATCATATCCAATTAACACCTTTATGTGGGCCTGAACTCCTCCCCCAGCCAGCACTTTCTATTCTGAGATTTCCTGCCTTTCGCTTATTCAGTGAAAAAGGGCTTAGACCCAAAACATCGGTAATATATATGGACGCTGAAAAGACCTGCTGAGATCCTCCTGCATTTCGGTGTTTATACTACAATCACGGCATCTGCAGACTTTCATGTCTTTAAAAAGCTGCAACACAAAGAAAGCCCACTCACTCTAAAATGAGTTATTTGGATATAAATTTTGATGTTTGCTCTGATCACTTTAATTGTGCTCAGGGTTAATTCTGTGTTCATCCTTGGAACCATCCAGAAAGATAAGGTATCGATAAAATATAGTTTGCCAGCAGCACTTTAGCAGTCTGAATTCTCACATTATTTGACATATGGTGCTCTTGACCATGTTTTATGCTTGCCATTCACACCTCCCTCACTCCTTCTGCTAAATTCTCATCAAAAACAACCGATTAATATTGTTAGAGTCAAGCTTTGAAAGGAATAGGAACAGTGCAAACAAAAGAAATTATTTTAAATTCAAGCCTAATAGTTTATTTGTATCAATGAAGACAGGAAGCATCTTTCATAAAACATTTAAAGTACACAGGCAATCTATTGACACTTATTCTTCTCATGTGATACTGCAGGCAACATGGGCAGCTGCAAAACAGAAGCTGCAGGAGGCGGCAAGATGCAGCTTTCTGGCATAAATCCACAAATGTGATTCTTGCTGCAAAACATTTCTGAAAAATTACTGCAAGTGATCTTAAAGTGACACCTTACCAGTTTTCTGACTTTTCTGCCTTTTGACCCAAAATATGATTAATTTGAAAATGCACTGTCTACACGAGTTTAAAAAAAACAGTATAGAAACCACATAGACTAAGTCAACATCCATTTTGTTAATGTTCATTTAACCACTGGTCACATGGAGCAACGGGGGCTGATCCAGGCTATATCTTTAAATACAAATTAAAAACTAAATAATAGCCATTCAAGTTCAAAGGAAGTGCTTTACAGCAAAAAAAAAGGTTAAAAATGGTTACCTTTTATTTATTAGTTTCAAAAATTGCAGGTTCTGGTACTGATTTTGGTTTTAATTGAAAGATTTTATTTTTCTTGGCAAATTACTGAAAATACTTTGTGTCTTGAATATAATAAATAATCTGTTTCACATGAGGTACTTGCATTCCAGGAATGAAATATGGGCTTCTGTTATAACATATTACTGATGGCAAATAGCAGGAGACAAGAGAAGAAAAAGGGAGAAGAAAAAATCACTTCTAAATGTTTATTCATAATCTGGAAAAAGTAGGACATTTGACATCTAAATGAAATTTATTTACTTTCTATTTCCCCGTGTTAACACACTATTTAATCGCAATATTTTCAAAGAATTGTACAATTTCAAAATTAATAAAAATAGTATGACAAATAAAAATTTTAATTGATCCATTCAGTACATGATATATCTGGACCAATAAATCTCTTTAAGGTTTCTTGTTCAATTTCAATGCACGAGGGAGTCGATTTGAGGACTGACATTGGCTTTAATTAGCTAAACTTGTGCAGGGAAAAATGACAACTGCAGGGACAGTATTCAATATTCTTTACTGAATCTGTCCAAGACAGAAGCAAAAAACTAGATTTATTGGGAACAGATAAAGAATTGCTGGAGGAACTCACCAGTTCAGATAGCATCCATGGGTAGAAATTATTAGGGTCTAGGTGACATTATGTATATAAAGGGGGATAGGAGAGGGGTCTCCCAGAGGTGATGGGACAGAAAGTATAAGATTTGCAGAGATAGGTAGAGAGTAACATCTATAAAGAGACCAGATGAAGAAAAGTTGGACGGGGGGTGGGGGTAGAACCGGTGTAGCTGAAAAAGATATGGAAACAAAAAAGAGTTGGGGGTGACTGTGACCGAAAATAAGTAAAAGAAATGTTCATGTCATTATGCTTAAGGTTTTCCAAGAGGAATATGATGTGTTCTTCCTCAAGTTTATGTTTTACATTACCTTGACAATGGAGGAGGCCAAGGAAAGGACGTTCAAGTTTAGACCCACAAACTGGTGACCAGGGAAGCAGCCACTCAATTTACCATTTGGTCTCACCGATATGGAGGAGGCTACAGTGGTATACTGAATACAGTAGATAAGGCAAAACAATGTGCACGTAAAGCTGTGCCTCATCTGGAAAGTCTGTTTGTGGCCCTGGATGGAGGTGAGGGAGGAGATGCAAGGAGCAATTTTGGACTTGCTTGGCTACAGCAGGAAATGCCCAAGGGAGTGCAAGGAGAGGGGTGATGGGACTGAGAGAGACATCCCTGTTAAAATTAGATGGGGGTGGAGAGGGGAATCATGACTGGTGGTGGGATTTGCTGAAGTGTTGGAGGATAATGTGTCAGATGCAGAGGCTGGTAAAATGGAAAGTGCCTTTGTTCTGTATGTGGAGAGGTAGGGTAAGGGAAGAAGTACAGAAATAAAGATATGGGTGGATGTTTTATCAATGTCCATACAAGCGAATCTATGTTTATTAAAGAAAGATAACATTTTGGATAGGCTGGAGTGGAAGGTCTCATCCTGGAAATATTTGCAGTGGACACAGATGAATTTTGAGGGGTCCTTACAATGAACAGAAGAGGTAGAATCCAGGTAGCTGTGAGAGTCAGTGGGTTTGTAATAGATACAAGTGGATAGTTTGTTCTCCAACATTAAGATAGAGGTTAAGGAAGGGGAGAGAGGGTCCAGAAACAGTCTGGGTAAATACAATGGCCGGGTGGATGTTGGCAGTGAAGTTAATGAAATTGTCAAGTTCTGCACAAGTACAAGAGTTCCAACCAATGTAGTTGTCGATGTAGTGGGTGAAAGAGTTGGAGAGAACTACCCAAGTAGGAACTGTTCCACATACCTGACAAAAATGCAGGCATGGCAAGGGCTATACATGTACTCATAGCTATACCTTTGATCTGAAGGAAATTGGAGGAGCCAGAGAAGGGTAAGCACAAAAGTTGGTTTTCCAGACATTTTGGGAGTTACCTTCCAAGCACACCATCAAGTTGTGGAACACATACCAAGAAAAAAAAACACTTGGAAGGTATATATTTTGCAAGATTGGAAGAATTCCTGGAAGTGCATGTACAGAAAATGAGACAAGTGACTGGAGAATGCAAGCCAAAGTTACATTAGTTTTAAATATTAATTGTTCTTTTTTGACATGACTAAATAATCACAAGAACTGTTTCTCAAGCCCTACATGGTATATTTAAGCATTGCTTCCTATCAAATCCACACATGACCCTCTACTTCCAGCCCTATTCAGAAACCATAATTGGTTTTCCCCCATGTCAGTTGTGAACTTTATGTGTTAACGTGTTATGGGCTCATTTCCATTGGGAATTGAGATACTGCTTGATGTCTCTTAGGAGCTTTAACAGCTGTGAGGCCGGAAACTCACCATCCTCTGAGCTGCACTGGAATTCAAACCCAGGATTCAGAGGTGAACATATAGAGATTTAACATTGTGCTCTCTAGTTCCTTGGATGCCTTGACTGAATTTTTAAGTTGGACGAGCTTTTCAAATAAAATTGTGCAAAATAAACATGTAACAAAATAGAATTCTGAACCAATGGAAAAATCTGACACAGGGTCCAGTTACATGTCAAAGCAGCTCCTGTACAACTATTGTTCACAATGTGCTGACAAATAAAAATTCTGAGACTGATTAAATATTCTATAATTTTTAAAACAAATCAATGATCAGCAAAGAGTTAATACCTGTACCAACCAAAAGAGAAATATCTAATTCCACAATGTATAGATTTTGAAATTGTTACTAATGATAAATCTGTCAACATTCACTATCATCTCAGTATGGCGGTAAAACTGGGATATTTCTGCAGTTTTAACCACAGATCATAAACATTTAACCTTCTTCCTTCACAGATAGTAGCCGAACCCAATGTGAAGGAAAATTACAAAGTGAAATGAAACAATGGTAATTGGACTTAAAAACAATCTCCAGAGCAAAATATGCTGGAAATCTTGGGCTTTACTACATTAAGACCAAGTGTAAAAAGTAATAATTAATGCTCAACAATCTGGCCCTAAAAATCAAATTTTACACAGAATTTTATATGCTTATAATTTCCTCAGAAAACGTTCACATCTTAATAAAAATATTTTTTTAACCCAAACTATCTATCCCAAACTTTTCTAACCTCAATTTAATAGATGATTTATTTGTGTGCTTTAAACTTACTTGTTTTCAGACTGATTTTTTTTTACTCTGATTGGCTGCCGAGTTGGCTTGACAGCATCACCAGTGCTGTGTTCTACAGGCCCCCTTCAATGTCAAGAAAGAAGACAACACTACAGAGATACCCCCTGCCCCAAAGATCAGAAGTGAATGATGATGCTTCGGCGAAGCATAAATACTAGCTCCTGTCTGACTGGCAACGTAGATCTGTTCCAATTTGCGACCTACAGCATCTGCCTGGATCACTAGACAGCAAAGATGCATACATCAGAAAGCTTTTAATTAACTACATTTCAGCATTTAACACCATTATTCCCTCAAAATTGATCAGTAAACCCCATAACCTGGGCCTTCATACACTGTATAAATGGATTTGGAATTTCCTCACCTCCAGACCACAGTGAGGATTGGGAAGAACATCTCTTCCACAATCTTCATTGGTACCAGAACATCATAAGGCTGCATTCTTAGCTTCCTGCTTTACACCTATGATTGTATGGCTTGGTACAACAACACTATTTACAAATGTGCTGATCATCCCACAGACATGGGTTATATAAAACAGAGCAATGAGTCAGCATTCAGGTTGAAAACTTGGCCAAATGGGGATCAACAACATCCTCGCATTCAATGTCTCCAAAACTAAGGAGCTGATGAATGACTTTAGGAAGGAAAAACCAGAGGTGTACGATCCAGTGATCGTTCGGGGAAATCAGAGGGGGAGAGGGTAAGCAAATTTAACTCCTTGGGAGTCACTATCTCAGCACATCATTCCTGGACCCAACACACCAATGGCATCGTGAATAAAAGCATGTCAGCCATTCTATGTCCTCATGAGTTTGTGGAGGTTGACATCAGAAACCCTGGCAAATTTCTACAGTTGTGTGGTGGGAAGCATGCTGACTGACAGCATCGTGGTCTGGTATGGGAACACCAATACCTCAGAGTAGAAATCCCTGCATAAGGGTGTGGACACAGCCCAGGAATCACAAGTAAAACCCTCCCCATCATCAAGAACATCTACAAGGGAACACTGCCAGAAAGCAGCAACCATCAAGGTTCCACACCACCTAGCACACGCTCTGTTCTCACTGCTAAAAACAAGGATCAATGCCACAAGACTCACACCACCAGATTCAGGAGCACCTGCTACTCTTCCACCATCAAACTCCTCAGTAACAAACTCAGAGACTTATTTAAAGACTCTTACTATTGCACTTTATTTTTCTTCTCTGTCTTTCAGTTTGTTTATAATTCTTTGTTACATGTATACCTGTCTTCTTGAGTACAGTTTCTTTTCACTACCATTAAGTGATATTTCTGCCAGGCCTACAGAAAAAAGAATCTCAGGGTTGTATGTGATGTCATGTATGTACTCTGACAATAACTTTGAACTTTAGAGCTGACCACAAACCACTGGCATCTGGCAATGTGAAATTTCTGTGTGTATGGTTCAATTGTTGCTTTCTTTTGCCTCCAGATCTCGCCTTCAATCTGAATAGTCTAGTGCATCTGATTCTTCCTTCATGGATAGTTTCATTTGCATGTTCACTCAGGTAATATGCATAGACTTAAAGAACACTATTGGTAACAGTCAGGCTTTGTATCAAACACTGCCCCCAGGTTATTATAGACTTATTTAATTACTATTGGACCCTCTTAAATTAAGTGCTTGTACAAATACAAAAAGATCAACGTTATTGGATTGAATGAATTGTGGAAAAGTATTATACACAGCTCATCTGAATGATTTCTGTTGACAAGGTGATATGACAGATTCACATTGTTCATCCTGGTCTTAATTAATCAAAGATTTGTTGAAAATTTTCAAAGTATTGTGGTAGAACCCAAAGTGACCACCTGGTTTCAAAATGAGATCCAAAGTAGCGTTCATCACACTTGTCCACTGTTTTGGTAACAGAGATACAGCATTAGAGCCACGGAAGTGGCAGAACTGACTGAAGATTTTAATCACAATTCAGTGCTGCTTAGGTGTAACTTTGCAAATCCATCCCCCACCCCCACCCCACCAGTTAACATCTGCTTCATCATATACAGCTTCAGTGATGAGAAATAGAATCTTTTGGTGGGGGGGGGGGGATGAGAACACGGGATGAAAAATAATGTTTAGTTTACAATATTATATGAATGGATGATTGATAGCTGGTGTGGGTCTGATGGACAAAAGGGCCTATTTACAAAACAACAGAGCATTGGCCCAACTTGTCCATGATGACTAAAGTGCTCTTTTGAGCTCGTTCTATTTGCCCTGTTAAAACTTTCCAATCAATGAAACCATCCAAGTACTGTTTAATGTTATCATTGTACCCACGTCTACTACTTCCTCTGGCATCTTGTTCTATAGACCTACCATCCTGTCTGTGGAAATACCTGCCCTTCAGGTCCCCCTAAAATCTTACATTTACACCCTCCTGTTTTATATTCCTCCATACAAGCAAAAATGTGTGACCATATATCTTATCCTTGCCACTCACAATTTAATTAAATGTCTACAAGGATGCCCCTCAGCCTTCTTCACTGCAGGGAAAACAGCTCCAGCCTTTGCAGTCTCTCCTTAAAACTCAAGCCCTCTAATCATGGAACTATCCTGCAAATCTTTTTTGAGCCCACTTTGGCCTTATCACATCCTTCTTCTAGCAGATTTCCCTGTGAAATCTCAGGTTCTTTTTTCAAACTGTCCCAACTGTTGGACACCATGCCCTGGCCAATGAGGACAAGCAACCATACATGTGTGGCTACTTTTTGGAGAATTATGTGCTTGTACCCCTCAGTCTCCATTCTACAACACTGCCCAGAGCCCTGTCATCTACTGTGTAGAATCTGTCCTGGCTTAACTTCCCAAAATGCATCACTTGACACTTGTCCAAGTAAAATTTCATTATTTCTTTGCCTACTTTTGCAATTGTAACCTTTGAGAATCTTCTTCATTATCCACCACATCACAAATCTAGGAGTCATTACAAAATCACTAATTATGTCATGCACATTCTCATCCTAATCGTTCATATACATGACAAACAACTGGGGGGGGGGGGGGGGGGGGGGTGGGCGGCAACACCAGTCAGCACACAACTGGCCCTTGGCCTCCAATCTGAAAAACAACCCTCTACCATCTCCTTCTGACTCCTCACACCAGGCCAATTTGTATTTAATAAGCTATATTCCTCTATAGGGTCCCCAAAAGTAAGCACTTCATTGCCACTCCGCACACTTTTTAAAAGGATCACCAAAAACTTGAACAGTAGTTGACGATTTAATTCTCATGGCTGTTACTACGGGGGGCATGGCAAGATGTCGTAAAACCAAGACGTGGGTTCTGTCTCTCCTTGGAAGGACTAATTAATGCCCGAGTTATAAAGACTGTTTAAAAGTTTACTAAATGCATTATTAAGTGTTGGGGCAACAAGAAATGAAGAAAGGAAAAGGTCAGAATCAAAACAAGTTAGTTATTAGTTGTGGGAAAAAGTGAAAAATCTGGGCCTACTGAACAGAAGAAGCTCCACGATCAATTAAGCATGAAGCCGAAGTCACAGAGGATGACTTCGGATCAACTTGAAAGAAGGTCGATGTCTCTGGGGATCAGTCGGTTAGAGATGGCACCTACGTCGGTCAGGATGCTCGTGAACGCAGAGCCGTCAGCGTGGCGGGGGTGAACCGAGCAGGGCTGCTCAAGGGTGCAGGTGGGTTAGCGCTGTAGATATTGCTTCAGCACGTGTCGACATGCCAGCGAGCGGCCGCTACTTCACAACTGGCCCAATGAGCATGCACCTGACGTCGTGTTTTTGTGAGGTCCTAGATCAATTCTGCGCTGCAGGGGGACCTGCTCCACACTAGACTGAAGTTGGTCTGACACGCAGCAAAGCGGCAAAAGAGGATATTCTAGTACCTGAAGATGATGAAGAACAACAAATTGAATATTTGGATGAAGAAGATCAAGAGCTGTTATTAATGGCAACTGAAGCAATGGAAGGTAGACCCAGAACTACAAAAATGGCTTCTCCTTTTAAATCTGTTGTTTCACCTATTTCAAATCCTTCGCCTGGACTTGATGTGAGGAGTTAACAAAACAGAATGAAAACATATTTTGACTTATATAACTACTGGTTTTCATAATGTTGATGAACAATTTGTTGATGTGAAAAGTAAAATATCTGATGTACGTGGAGAATTGCTGCTATGAAAGAAGATCTTAATAAATGTTTGATGGCAGTGGATGAAGTACAGGAATGAAGTAAGAATGTTGAAGATAGAATGGATCAAGTGGAAGAATCAGTATCTGGATAGGACATGCAGAGGTGTATGTTCATGCAAAAAAATTGATTCTTTGGAAAACCAAAGTCAAAGGAATAATGTAAAGATAACTGGACTTCCAGAAGACTTTGAAGGTCAAGATCCCATAAAATGTTTTCATAAATGGATTCCAGAAATATTAGGGGTGGAAGCATTTCCGGATGGATTGGAATTGGACAGGGCTCATCGATTGTTAAGAAGAAAACCTTTTCTGGGACAACCACCGAGAGTAGTTTTACTTCGATATTTAAGATATCAGGATCGGGAGACGATTTTGTGTCTTGCTGTGCAGAAAGCTCGAATTGATCAGAATCCAATAACGGTTCAAGGCAATCAAGTTTTTTTATGCGGATTTTAGTCAGGAAGTTATACAGCGATGTAAGGAATTTAATCAAGCTAAGATGGTGTTGTGGAAGAAGGGTTATAGGTCAAAATTTAAATATCCAGCAGTGTTGAAGGTGTTTTGTGGGCCATGTCAATTTCAATTTCTTGAGAAAGCGCAAGATGCTTTAACCTTTGGTAATTCTTTACCAGATAATAGGTTGAGTTTTGATCTTTCCAAGAAGCCAGCAATCAACATTCCCAAAGCCAAAAATGGAAATGGAAGTAAATTGCAGAAGATGGAGATGTTGCAGCTGATTCATGTGGCAGAAGATTAGAATAAAGTAATCTGGACAAAAAATTTGTGATTTAAAAATAAAATCTTTTTTTGGGAGGTCCGGCTGGGGAGAGGTAGATGTCCCTGCTGAATTCGAAGTCATCTACCAATAGTGGTACCAACCACACCCTGTCGACGAGGGGGGTACTGCTTTGCAGTTGGGGGGGAGGAGGGGGATTTTTGTGTTTGTGTTTTTGGTGGTTGTTGGGTTTTTTTCTTTAGGGGGATATTTTTTAGGTTAGTAAGAAAGGTTTTTTTTTTCCTTTTTTGTGGGTTTTTTTTCTGTTAGATTGAGAGGGGGAGTTGATTTTCATTGTAAGAGTAAATTGTGTTAAGTTCCACTCTATAGGTGATAATGAACAATTTGAATTTTGCGACGTTTAATGTTAAGGGGTAAAATCATCCGATAAAACAAAAACGTATATTGGATTATATTAAAAAGTTGATGGTGGATATTGTGTTTTTGCAAGAAACTCATTTAACAGAGAAGGAACATTTGAAATTGAAAAGAGATTGGGTTGGATATGTGATTGCTTCATCTTTTAATTCCAAAGCTAGAGGAGTAGCTATTTTGGTAAATAAGAAAGTACCGTTTATTTTGGATTCCTTTTCTGCTAATGCCGGTAGAATTTTAGTGGTGAATTGTAAAATTTTCTCAGAAGCTTGGACTTTGATGAATGCTTATGCGCCAAATGAGGATGATGAGGTATTTATTACAGATACTTTTTTAAAATGTGAACCAATCAAATGGAAATATTTTGGTGGGAGGGGACTTTAATTGTTGTTTGGATCCTCTGTTGGATAAATCTCCAAAGATTGGAAAGAGAACCAAAATGGCAAAAAGAATAATTGAGGTAATGAAAGATTTAAATCTAGTGGAAACATGGAGAAAATTGAATCCTATTGAAAAAGATTATTCCTTTTATTCAACATAATTCTTTTTCTAGACTTTAATTTTTTTTGTTTCAGCTCAATTGCAAGGTAGATTTATACAAACAGAGTATAAAAGTAGAACATTATCTGATCACTCGTTGTTGGCTTCTTGTTTGGGCACTGAGAAAGCAGGAAATGCTTATCGTTGGAGATTTAATAAGATGTTATTTAAAAAAACCTGAGTTTATTAAATATATTAGAGAACAAATTACTTTTAATTTACAAATGAATCAAGATTCAGTTCAGAGTAAACTTGTTTTATGGGATGCTTTAAAAGCATATTTGAGAGGTCAGATTATTAGTTATATAGCAAGATTGAGAGTCAGAATTTAGAAAAAGAATTTGAAAGGTTGATAAAAGAATTTCAGAAGAACACTACTGAAGATAATAAGATACAATGATCTAAATTAAAGTTACGATACAATACTTCGCAATCATATAAATATGAAAAAATGATTTAGAGATCAAAGCAGCATTATGTGTTAGGCGAGAGAGTAAATAAAGTTTTGGCTTGGCAATTGAAAATGGAACAGGGATCATGAACGATTAATGCAATTAGGAAAAATTCAGAGATTATAAATGACAAGAAATTAATGAGGACATTTTTTAGATTTAAGAATGAACTTTATACATCTGGAAGTAAGCAAAATGCTGAGCAAATTGAGTTATAGGAGTTATAGTTAATAGAGAATATCAGGATTTATATATTTTGAATATCATTGTTAAATAAGATTAAAACTGATTTCAAGAAATGGAAAGATTTGGCATTAACTTTAAATGGGAGAGTAAATTGTATAAAAATGAATATTTATCCTCGTATACACTATCTTTTTCAATCTATTCCGTGTATGATACCAAAGAAATTTTTAAAGAATTAAATAAAGTAATTAAATTATTTTTGTGGAATGGTAAATTGTCTAGGGTTTCCATGCATAAATTAACATGGCGATGTGAATGGGGAGGACTTCAATTACCACATTTTCAAAATTATTACAAAGCGGCACAGTTGAAATTTATTAATAGGTTATTTGATGTTCAACAACCACCTGTGTGAGCTAAAGTTGAATTGGATCAAATTTTTGAAAAAGAAATGAGTCAATTTATTTATAAATGGAATCTTTTATTGTTACAAAAATATAAGTTACCAGTATTGAGGCATATATTGGATATTTGGTACAAGCGAGATCAACTTATAGGTTCTAAAGGGAAATTTTCAATTAAATCACCACTGTACCAGAATCAATTAATTCTGTTTTCTTTAAATAATCTTTATTTGAAAAATTGGAAATTGAAGGGAATAATTACTATACAAGATTGTTTTGAGGCAGGTAAATTTTCTACATTTAATAGATTACAAAAGAAATTTGGCTTTTTTTCAAACTCTTTTTTGGCTTATTATCAAATTTGAGATTTTTTCCAAGTACAATTTGGTAAGGATTTAATTTTACTAAGTCAATCTAAGTTTGAGATTTTAATGGTTGTTAAGGAAACGAAAGGGTTTATATCGGATATTTTTAGGTTATTGCAAGAAAAGATGGAGAAAGTTGGGGTATATAGGACAAAAGGGAAATGGGAGAAAGATTTAGATATTGAATTGTTCTGGGAGGAATGGTCAAATATGTGTACTGATAGTGTTACAAAATTAATTAATATGAGATATAATATGGTTAATTATAATTTTATTCATCAATTATATTTGACTCCTGAGAAGTTGAAGAAATGTGGGTTTAGTTTAACAGATTTGTGTTTTAGGTGTGGAGAAAAGAGGTACTTTTATGCATTCTTTATGAACATGTAAAAAAGTTCAATTTTTTGGGGGAGGAAAAAGTTATAAAATTTTTGAGAGATTGATTTGGAAATAGATCCAATGATGTGTTTATTGGACTATATGAATGATGATATTCCAGGATTGGCTGATAAGTCACAATTGGCGTTTTTGCGATTAGGACTAGCGGTTGCTAGAATATGTGTAGTAATAACTATCCTTTCTGTGAAAGGCCTGGATGGGTTAGAGTTTGTAAAATGTGTGCAAGATAGTTTTTTACAACAATATGTAGAGGTGCCGACCAGAGAAGGAGCAGTGTTAGATCTACTGTTGGCAAATGGGATGGGTCAAGTGACGGAGGTTAGTGTTGGCGAGCACTTCGGGTCCAGTGATCATAATGCCATCAGCTTCAATGTCATTATGGAAAGAGAGAAGTCAGGGCCAAGCGTTGAGGTTTTTGATTGGGGAAAAGCTAGATTTGAGGAGATGCGAAAGGACTTGCAGGGTGTGCATTGGGACAATTTGTTTTATGGGCAGGATGTAGTAGAGAGATGGAAGTCTTTTAAAGATCAGATTTTGAGAGTGCAAAAGCTTTATGTTCCTGTTAGGTTAAAAGGAGGGGCAAAAGGTTTGAGAGAGCCGTGGTTTTCAAGGAATATTGGAAACTTGGTTCGAAGAAAAAGGGAGGCGTACATTAGATATAAGAAGCATGGAGTTAAGGAGTTGTTTGAAAGATACATTGAATGTAAGAGGAATCTTAAGAGAGGAATTAAGAAAGCTAAAAGAAGGTACGAGGAAACTATGGCAAGCAGGGTGAAAACTAATCCAAAAGAGTTCTACAAATATGTTAATGGTAAGAGGAAAGCTAGAGACAAAATTGGTCCCTTAGAAAATCAGAGCGGAAAACTGTGTGTGGAGCCTAGAGAAATGGGGGAGATATTGAACAGTTTCTTTTCTTCGGTATTCACTAAGGAGAAGGATATTGGGAGATGTGAGATAAAAAAAGCAAATTGGGTAAATATGGGGAATATAGAGATTAAAAAAGGTGTAGTTTTAAGGCTTTTGAAGAATATAAAGGTGGATAAGTCTCCGGGACCAGACGGGATCTTCCCCAGGACATTGAGAGAAGTGAAGGAGGAAATAGCAGAGGCTCTGGCGGTAATTTTCCAAATGTCATGAGATATGGGGATAGTGCCGGAGGATTGGCGCATTGCGCATGTGGTTCCGTTATTTAAAAAGGGTTCAAGGAGGAAGCCTGGCAACTATCGGCCTGTAAGTTTGACGTCTGTGGTAGGTAAATTAATGGAGAAAATTCTTAGAGATAGTATTTATAAACATCTGGATAGACAGGGTCTGATCAGGAGCACTCAACATGGATTTGTGGGAGGAAGGTCATGTTTGAACAATCTGATTGAATTTTTTGAAGAGGTGACTAGGAATGTGGATGAGGGTAGCGCAGTGGATGTTGTCTATATGGACTTCAGTAAGGCCTTCGATAAGGTACCACATGGAAGGTTAGTTAGGAAGGTGCAGTCTTTAGGTATAAATTTTGAGATAGTCAAATGGATTGAACATTGGCTGAAAGGGAGAGGCCAGAGAGTGATAGTGGATAATTGTCTGTCAGGTTGGAGGCCGGTGACCAGTGGTGTGCCTCAAGGATCTGTATTGGGCCCATTGTTGTTCGTTATTTACATTAATGATCTAGCTGATGGGGTGGTGAATTGGATTAGTAAATATGCAGACGATACTAAGATAGGTGGAATAGTGGATAATGAAGAAGGTTTTCAAGGATTGCAGAGGGATTTGGGCTGCTTAGAAAAGTGGGCTGAAAAATGGCAGATGGAATTTAATGCTGATAAGTGTGAGGTGCTTCATTTTGGTAAGAAGAATCAAAATAGGACATACGTGGTAAATGGGAGAGCATTGATGAATACAGAAGAGCAGAAAGATTTAGGAGTAACGGTACATCGTTCCCTGAAGGTAGAAACTCACGTGAATAGGGTGGTGAAGAAGGCTTTTAGTATGCTGGCCTTTATCAATCATTGCATGGAATATAGGAGTTGGGAGGTGATGTTGAGATTGTATAAGACGTTGGTGCGGCCTAATTTGGAGTTCTGTGTGCAGTTCTGGTCGCCTAATTATAGGAAGGATATAAACAGAGTGGAGAGAGTGCAGAGAAGGTTTACCAGAATGTTACCTGGGTTTAAGCATCTAGAGTATAGGGAGAGATTGGACAGATTAGGTCTTTATTCTTTGGAGCGTAGAAGGTTGAGAGGGGATTTGATAGAAGTATTTAAGATTATGAAAGGGATAGACAGAGTGGATGTGGATAGACTATTTCTGTTAAGAGGAGGAAAGATTAAAACAAGAGGACATGAGTTAAGAATTAAGGGGCAGAGGTTTAGAGGTAACATGAGGGGGAACTTCTTTACTCAGAGAGTGGTAGCCGTATGGAATGAGCTTCCGGGAGAAATAGTGGCGGCGGAGTCAATTGTATTATCTAAGAAAAGGTTGGACAGGTATATGGATGAGAAGAAGATGGAGGGTTATGGGCATTGTGCAGGGAGGTGGGACTAGAAAGGGGTGTTTGGTTCGGTGCGGACTAGAAGGGCCTAATGGCCTGTTTCCGTGCTGTAATTGTTATATTATGTTATGGAAAGATGATGTAGAATTGAATATACAAAGATGGCATAATGAATTGCAATCATATTTTTATCTGAAAAAAATAACTTACAACTTGCAAAATAATTGTTTTTTTGCTAAAATGTGGAGTTCGTATTTGGAATATATGGCTATTGATGATATGTAATGATAAATGATATGTAAAAGAGTTGGGATGTTGATTTATTAATTTTAAATGTTAAAAAAATTTCTTTTGTAAGGCTCCGAAAGGTTTGGGGGGGAGGGGGGGGAGAGATAGCTGAGATAGTGTTGGTTGGTAGAGGGAAGGAGGGGTGGGGAGATATTATACCTTTATACTTTTTTTTCTCATTTGTTTTCTTTGTATTTGTAATTTTGTATTTTGTCTTGTAATGTTTTATAAAATTCTTAAATAAAATTTTCCAAAAAAATGGCTGTTACTACAATTGTACAAAAGATGTGGAGGTTTCAAGGCAACATGTAAAGTTGCAACAAATTGGAGCGCATAGTGTACTGGAGCTGAAAACATTTATTTGGACTTCACATTTCTGAACCACCATGTTGCACTTAAAATAGATTGATTAGTACGCTCTTACTTTAGAGATGCTGGAGGTCCCAGTAATGAACCCCATCAGCTGAAACATGTCATTATGAAGAGGTCCCATTTATTCCCACAGTCTTTGTTCATGAATCTATCTACAATTTAGTTAATATTTTATCTTCAAAACCACAAACTCTTGCATCTTATGGAATACTTTTTTGGAAACTCAAACTCGCTACATCTGATACTTGACTCAATGAACTCTAATAACTTAGTCAATCATGATTTATCACAAAATCATTCTGAATCTATATGTCTGCATTAAAACCAGTACTGACAGATATCATTGGTGGAATTACTAGTGATATTGCCTGACAGGAGAACCATAGGTTCATGCTTCTTGGCCAAATTCAAGAAAGCAGCTGGAATGCTTTTTGTTTGACTGTTGTAATGTTACATATTCATGTGAATATATCTCCAGAATTACAACAGAATCAGTCTCAGCTATTTCACAAGAACAGTCCAGGCTTACTCTGTGGCACTGAGAAATTTCTGCTTGATCAGCGAGCTGCAGTTTGAATTGTTGGCAGTTTTACAGTTAACAAAATGCAAAGGGTAGAGAAGTTCGGCAGCATCTGTGGAGGGAGAAATAAAGGTAAAAGATGACTACTAATTAGAACTTTTAATTAAGGTGGGCATCACTCCAACCCTGTACAAACCACTGGCAGTCCTCATAAGCCTATGAAAAGATTAAATATTTCAATGTACATACACACCAGCCTTGCTCCACTGGGCATCCCATCAATGTCCTGACTGAGACCAATACAATACAACTTGCATGAAATTGAACTGACAAATAAAGTACTCTTCTGTCCTGGCTGCCTATCATTCATGTTCAGTGATTGGTCATGTACATTTTCTGCCTTCATACTAGTTTCCAAATTTCATAGAATACCTGCAATTGAATCTGTGACTGCCCAAATTACAAATCTGTGCCATCTGATTGAGAAAGGCACAAGGCTGGTGGTGGGAAAATTATACCAGCTGCAGCTTGTAAATCAGAAGAAATATGGAATAGAGAACAAATATTCAACTGAGGAAACTAATCATTCAAATGAATCATATTCTGCATTGAAACAAGTCCATCCATCACTAGATAATACACCAGTGTTTGAGTACGGCAAGAGTCCAGCAATGCATTTGGACAATGGATCTTCCATGTGTGAATAATTGGTAGTTTATGCAAGCATGGAGATTTGGGTCTGAAGCTTGCAGAAGAGATGAATTAGAGGAGGAACTGGAGCAAATGCATGTTAGTAATCTGTTCTAATAACTGAGCAGAGACAAAAGCTGCAAATCCAGGTAATGGCATATGGCATTCAAAGTCAAATTTCTTGATCCTGTATACGAGGACATGGAACCTCACGTGGATTGCAAGTACCCAAACTTTGATTCCTGGCACTGATCACCACAGCTAGCTTTTCTCACCACTTTCTGATTTGTAGCAGAGGAACCGTTTAGACCCTAGAAACAGGACACAGTTTTTCTTCACCAAACCCTAAGTGCCATACAGAAAAATGTGGAATCCCTTTTCTGCCATGCCATCCTATTATCGAATGTCCCACAAGTGAGCTTCAGTTGCAAAAACCTTACAACAATTATAAATTACCCTTTTAAAGGTGCACCCTGGCATCTATCCGATCAGAGCAGGTCTCTCCCAAAACAACAAATCAATGAACAGCAATGTTCACACTGGCTTCACCTGGAAAACCAAGAACAAGCAGCACAAATTTGGTGTGCTGCCTGCATCAGAAAACAAACGAACATTAATTATGGACTGTGATCCCTTCTCCAATTTTTCAAGGCGATCCAATTAAAGCAGCTATTTATAAAATTAGCTAAATATCCATGTTTGCAAACCTCATACTTCACTCAATTATTGAAGCTCTCATTATCTAAATTCTTCATTTGCTCCTTTTATACTAAATGAAAATAATTTTACTTAAAACACTTAATCTAGTTTAAACAAAAAGATCTTTACAATTGGTTTAAATTTCTTAATTCTCTTTCCACTGGTCCAGCAACTAATAGAATTCTGTAAAAATCAGTAATATTTTAACCTCAGATTGTGCCAACCAACTCAGATCGGTTTTCAATTGCCTTCAAAAGGAAAATTACAACAATGGGGCAAATGACAAATCCTAGAATGATACAAAAGCTCAGACGAAGAATGCCAACTTTCAAATAAAAATGTATCTTCCTAGTCAGGTTTTAATAAATTTCAAATCAGCCCATTGAAATTATCCTTTTGGAGGTCTTTGGTTAATTCTGAAATATTTTTAACTATATGGAAAAGTTTTACAAGTATGTTGCTACAAAAATAAATTCATTTGCTGAATCAGATGTGGCAGGATGAATGGTCACAACAAAAATACAAATTGAGCAGATAATAAAACCAGCAGAAAGCTCTCACAAAGCAAAATGTAAAATGTTAGAGGAACTCAGCAAGTGGAGTACAAGAACGATCAATGTGTCATGACAAGTCCCTGCATAGAGTAGTGCAGTGTCCGATGCAGTCTCAACATAAAACATCATCTCTTCAATTTCCCCATCCCACAGAAACTGCTCCACCTGTTGGGTTCTTCCAGCAGTTTATTTTTGCAGCTGATTCTGATATCTGCAATCTCACTTCTCCAGCTCTCATGGGGTCTTGGGCACAATATTCAAGTAATAGCAAGTACAGGATTTTGTTCAATTTGGCTGATGGTTTATCCAGCCAACGGCATTGGGAATTAGAGAGATAATTGAGTGAAATTTTATGCCAACTAAAAAAAGGAAAGAACTCAGCATGGTTACAGTCCCTGCTTTCTAATAATGATGGACTACATGGAAAATTAGCCATCCCAAATAAATAACACAAGGGCACAGAAGTCATGATGAACTGGTAAAATGCCCATTTAGCAACAACTGTTATTTCATTTCTAGTTTTGGGAAACAAGATTTCAAAGAGATGACAAGGCTTTAGAGAGGTGCAGAGAAATTTAATAAAATTCTTGGCAGAAGAGACTTTTGAGATGCGTGTAAATTGATGAAGCTAGGTTTGTTGCGAGGAGATATAATAGAAGTATCTAAAATCATGAAGACCACAGATATTTGAGAGCATGTCAAACATGGACAAGGGGACTGTCTAATTACACTGCCCTCACTCAGCAGGGAAGTCATTATTCATCAGTTGGAAAAACACAAAAGTGGCACAAAATGTTCTCCAATTTGGTGAACATTCAGTGCCCAACACAGAGGTTCATCAGTACCAATGTATATAGCTGACTTGCTACTGCCCGGGTCAGCATGGTGAGATCAAATTGACAGGGAAATTATATTCTAGGTCACCAATGTTTCTGCCAATATTTAATGTTAACACAATGGGTTTGGACAACCCATCTTGGCCTGCCCTCAGGATTCCCATCATCAAGGAGGTCAGTCTTTAGCCAATGTTGTAACTCTACAATATGTCAGGAAACAGCTAAGTGGTCTAGATCAGCATTCTCAACCTTTTTTCAGCTATGGCTCCCCTAGGACTCTGCTCAAAGTTTATGATCCCCTCATGTTCCCCCCCTCCCCCCCGTCCTTTCCCATGAAGCAATCAAGTTTTGGTTTCTTCTGTACTTCTCTTCTACTGACTACATAAAAAACAAAATATTTGTTATGTTAGGTGAAAAGAAAGCAAGGCTTTTAAATATTGATGTGGCCCCAATTGAAACTGGCTAGTTTAGATGCCACAAAGCTTACAGACACCAATGGTACTCCAACCCTAGCATGGTCACTCCATTAGATTTACCAACATGGAAATTAATAGTATCCCCAGTATTTTTTTTAAATTTAAATATACAGCACAGTAATAGGGCTCTTTCAGTCCACAAGCCCCTGCCGCCCAATTACATCCAATTGACCTACAACCCCCAGTAGGTTTTGAAGGGTGGGAGGAAACCGGAGCCCCTGGGGAAAACCTATGCAGAGCACAGGGAGAATGTACCAACTGCTTACAGTGTGGGATTCGAAGCCCGGTCCTGATTGGTGCCATTGTAACAGTGTTACGCTAAACACCATGCTAACTGGCCACCCACAAGGAAAATAAAACTATATAGGCCAAATGCTAAGCATCCACTCAACAGCAAATCTATGAAATGAAATGAGCTATTTCACCCAGCAAACTTTGGATGGACGTGGGCCACTAAATTCTCGACCTATAATCTTAATTTTAAAAAAACTGAATTGCCAATGTGAGTTCATGGTGACATAGTCCACGCTGCTGAAGATCCAGCTGCGCTGGATGGGTCACGTCTCCAGAATGGAGGACCATCGCCTTCCCAAGATCGTGTTATATGGCGAGCTCTCCACTGGCCACCGTGACAGAGGTGCACCAAAGAAAAGGTACAAGGACTGCCTAAAGAAATCTCTTGGTGCCTGCCACATTGACCACCACCAGTGGGCTGATATCGCCTCAAACCGTGCATCTTGGGGCCTCACAGTTTGGCGGGCAGCAACCTCCTTTGAAGAAGACCGCAGAGCCTACCTCACTGACAAAAGGCAAAGGAGGAAAAACCCAACACCCATCCCCAACCAACCAATTTTCCCCTGCAACCGCTGCAATCGTGTCTGCCTGTCCCGCATCGGACTTGTCAGCCACAAACGAGTCTGCAGCTGACGTGGACTTTTTACCCCCTCCATAAATCTTCGTCCGCGAAGCCAAGCCAAAGAAGAAAGAAGACACTGCCAAAGTAAGGAACCAGAATATAACTGAAGTCAATGAGAACTAAAGGGAACACTTCAATGACTAAAATCATTGTCTCCACAAAGAAAGGAGGTCTTGATTAGTATTCATAGCAGGAGTTTTTCAAGGTAACGATAATATGCAATGTTACAATGTACACATGCATCGAAAATCTAATGCTACAGTTGAACAGGTATTTTGTTGAGGGGAAAACAATTGTGTTCATAAATTAAATTTAAAAGAAACAATAAATGCAAAAAATATTGATAATAAATATTCAGTTATCCTAGTGTAAGAAAAAGTGTGACTGTGCAATAATGCATACAGTCCTTTTGTGGTGTTGGATCAGTCAATTGTTAGTATAACTAACAGAAGTTCAAAAGTCTGATAGCTGCTGGAAAGAAACCGTTCTTGACCTGAGATACTGATCTTAAGACTCTACCCAAAGGTTGCAGTGAAGAGGTTGTGACCAGTTTTTTTTTGGGGGGGTGTGCTATGGTCTTTTAGTATGTTGGCTGCTCTCTTGAGGTAGTGCCATGGATGAGAGGTTGGGCCCGATGATGGACCTAGCTATTTGTCACTTTCTGCAGAGTTCTTGGACATTTGAATGTGGTCAGCGTGGTTAGCGAAGCAATTAGCTCGATGCTATTACAATATCAATGATCTGGGTTAAAATCCCACGCTGTCTGTAGAATTTGTAAGTTCTCTCGACATCTGTGTGGATTTTGTCTAAATGCTCTAAGTTTCCTCCCACTCTTCAAAACATGCTGGAGGGCTGTAGTTCAATAGGGAGTAATAGGCTTGCGTGCTGAAAGGGCCTGTTACTAGGGTGTATGCCTACATTTAAATCAAGCTGTGATGCAACCAGTCAGAATACTTTTCACAATAAACCTGTAGAAGTATGAGAGCATTCAATAACATATCAAATCTCAGACTCCTTAGAAAGAAGAACTTCAAGTACTGGTGTGTCTCTTCATGGTTGCCTCAGAGTGGTCATTTGATTATTTAGACTCCCAGGAACGTGAAGATACTCACCCTCCCCATCATCAGCCCATCAATGCAGACAGGTGGATAGTCCCTCTACCTCATCCTCCTGAATAAAATACTCTTTGAGAGCAAGACTGTTGTTGTGGCACCACCCAACTATGCCAGAATTGATCTCAGTTCTGTATTGACTCATGTTTTTGCCACCAAGTGTTGACATCAATGAATCTGCAGTTTTCATTTTATTTAAAATTCCATACATGCAGTAAATTTAATTGTTAAATGCAGATATCAAAAAATAAATTGATTTCATACATGCTTTTCACCTTACTCCAAGAAGCCTTTCCCTCCCACCCAACCACCCCTCAAAGAAATTATGTACAAAATGAAAAAATAGAACTTTATAGTATGTAAAAAGAAATCTTTGGATTGCAGAGCAAGATGTCATCCAGTACAAATCACCAGGTCTAACATAAACATACAGAGGAGAATTCCGCAGATCTAGAAAGATGAGAAGGATATCAGTCCAAATTTTATCTCATTATTTGGGTGTTCAGATGCCAAATTTGTAAAACAGAAGGTATTTATTCCTTATAATTTAAGTAATTTTTTTCTAAAGGAATACAACTTTGAATTTCAGCATGCCACCTTGGCATCATCAAAAATATGTCTGCAATACATTTCCTCCATACCGCTAATGCTAATTTAACAAATTCCAATTGATAAATTGATAGTTTTAATTTATGTCTTGTACCTTCAATATTTCCTAATGAGTCAGGACTTTGCAGAAAAGCAATTTCTGTAACTTGTTCCAAAAAAATGTGCATGAAGCTGTCCAAAATTGGGACAAGACCATGTTGAATGGATAAAGGATCTTTATACCACACTTAAAACATTGGTCCGATAAATCTGATTTCAATCTATTCCAATTCTGTGGTGTAAGATATAGTTGGTGTAAAAAATTATATTGAACTAATCTATATCTTACATTAATAGTATTAGTCATGTCTGTTTCCCAGTCTCTGTCTAGATCTAGTTTAATCGTTCCTGTTTGTAATAATGAATATGTCAAATAAGTATTTTTTTGAAAAAACAATCCCACTCCTAATAAAAATTTTTACTTCAGTACTAGACAGAAACATAGGTGATCCAGGTTTGTCCCTCAAATATACTTTTAACCGAAAATAACAAAAAAAAGTATTATGCATATTAGTTTCTCAGTTGCTCAAATGACATTAATTGACCTCTTTTGTAACAATCTTCAACATTAACAATCATTTTACAAAACCATATATTCAAAAACTGATCATCTCTTGAAAAAGCTAAAAGAAGATCTGGATCAATGGCATTTTAGGTGATGTGGAACCTCCACCATTATGATTTATTTTTCTTCCAAAATTAAGGAAATGTTTCAGTCATGATGTCTCTTTAACAGCAACCAACAATTTTGATTCCCACTTACATATAAATTCTTCTACTTTCTTATTTCCTATTTTATTCAGTTCTATATTAACCCATGTCGATTTTTTATTTTAAAAAAGGCAAGGAATTTCATCCGTGCCAGTCGGTAATAATTTCTAAAGTTAGGAAGCTGTAAACCTCCCAATTTATTTTTCCATGTTAATCTCTATAGAAACTCTTGCCATTTTACCTTTCCAAAGAAATTTTCTTACATGTTTATTTAATTCTTGAAAAAAAACTGAAGTATTAAAATAGGTAATGTTTGGAAAAGATATTGTATTCTTGGAAATATTTTCATCTTTATACAATTCACCCTTACAACTAAAGTTATAGGTAGATTTATCTATTTTTTCAAAACTTCCTCAATCATTTTAAGATAAATAATTTATATAAATTCTTCAAATTACTGTCATATTTATTCCTAAATATTAATACCCTCTTTTGGCCATTTATACTGCATATCCCTTTGGCATTGAGTATAATCGCCTACCATTAATGGCATAATTTCGCTTTAATCCCACCCAAAACTTTCCCATATTCTTCCAATCGAGCATATAATCTTAGTCAGGAAAACTCAGGTCAAATATATTAAAATATAATTTGCAAATAATTTTATGTTCCTCTTGACCCACCTTAAAGCCCTTAATTTGTAAATCAGAACAAATTACCTGGGCAAGTGGTTTTATAGCTAAAATAAATAAGACTGGTGATAAAGGACAACCTTGTCTGCTTGACCTCGTTAATTTAAATGGTATAGACACTGGTCCATTAGTTACTACTTTAGCTGTAGGCCTATTATATAATGCTCTAATCCAATTTTAAAAATTCAATCCAAATCAAAACTTCTCTAACACTTTAAAAAGTCTCACTCTAATCTAGATGCTTTTTCTGCATCTAAGGCCACTGCAACACTCTAATCATCTCTTTTTTTTGTGCTAAGTGAATCAAGTTAATTGTTCCCAAACTTTTTCAGGCTGCCACCCCTTTGGCCTCCTGGCCACATCTCAAGTGCCCCCATACAACAGTGCCAAGGGGAAGGTGGTGGCAGCAATACAACATGGCGGCCACTGAGACCAGCTCCTTCACAGAATGCGTTTCCCAATCTATATTAGGAAAATTAAAATCCCCCACTAACACAACCCTGTCTTTATTACAAATCTCAGCTATTTCCTTACACATTTGCTCCTCTATTTCTCGCTCTTCACTAGGTGGTCTATAATACACCCCTATAATTGTAACTTCTCCTTTTCCATTTTTTAATTCCACCCACAACGCCTCCCTTGACGAGCCCTCCAATCCATCTCGTATCAGCACCGCTGTGATATTTTCCCTGACAAGCAATGCCACACCTTCCCCCCCTTACCCCTCAATACTATCATACCTAAAGCAGCAAAATCCCAGAATATTTACCTGCCAGTCACATCCTTCCTGCAACCACGTCTCACTAATTGCTACCACGTCATACTGCCAAGTGTCTATCCACACCTTCAGCTCATCCACCTTCCTTACAATACTCATGCCATTAAAGTAAATGAATTTCAGAGATTTCCCACATCTTACCTTCTGCTTGTCCCAATCTTTACAGGCAACTCCATGATCATTATCCCCCTCCATCATGGCACCAATGCTTTTCCTTCTCAATCACCTGTCTTTCCACCCCCAAACTTTGTCTTTTCTATTTATGAATAAAACTTCTCTTTGCTGTTCTCCTTTATATGGACCCCTTCCACCAACCATACTAGTTTAAAACCCCCTTAGTAGCCCTAGCAAATGCCTTCACCAGGATCCTGGTTCCCCTGGGATTCAGATACAACCCGTCTGTTCGGTACAGATCCCACTTCCCCCAAAAAGGTCCCAGTGATCCAAGAACTCTAATCTCTGCCCCTTACTCCATCCCTTTAGCCACGCAGTCTTCCTCCACCTGATACTATTCTTGCCCTCACTATCGTGTGGCATAGAAAGTAATCCTTCTATTTAGCTCGCTACCTAACTCCCTATATTCATTTTTTAGGACCACTTCACTCCCCATGTCGTTGGTACCAATATGCACCACGGCGTCTGGCTCATTACCGTCCCCCCTTAGGATGTCATGGGCACAGGAAGTTAGATCCCGGTTACAAATATGCACATAATCCTGCAGTAGTCAACTCCCTTAGTACATTCTAAATGTAACCTTTAATCACCAAGTTAATTGAAATTAATCAATTAATTAGTTAACCATAATTAAAATAGCATCCCAGAAATAAAAAGAAAAAAGTCACAAAAGAAATATTTCTTCAATTTCTTCCACCCGATTATAAAACAAAAAGGAAAATCTGCAGATTGAATTTGAGCCAAATTTAGATCTCCAGTCATGCTCCCACTCTTGGGTCATCCAGATTGATGGGCAATGAGGTGGTGTTGTCACTGATCAACACTCATTGGAGTAAAGGATCCAGAGGGATCAACAAAGTCCCCGATCCTTTAGTTCAATCATAAATGTTGCTGGTTTAATAGTGTTGAACACAAAGCTGTAGTCAATGAACAGCCTGACATTAGCATTCCTATGGTCTTGGTGATCTGTTGCAGAGTGGAGGGCTAGCAATGGCATTGTTGATAAGCTGTTGTGTCGATGGGCAAATTTACATGGGTCCAGGTCCTTCCTGAGACAGGAATTGATTCATTCTATGTGCAGTCTCTCAAAACATTTCATCACAATAGATATCAGTAACACTGGTCAATCGTCTTGGCCACCAGAATAATTTGAAGCAGGTAGGGATCTTAGATGCTTGCAATGAAAGATGCAAAAAAATTCCAGCCAGTTGGTTTGCAGAGTTTTAAGGAAATGGCCAAGTACACTGACTGGGCTGGTAAAGTCTTATACCTTACACCATTACTCTACTTCAGTCAAAGACCTTCTACTGGGTGTGTCAACCATTTCCTGTTTCTGAATACTTCATATTTCAAGTTCATTTTAAGGTTCAAAGGTTCCTTTTATTATCACACATTATTACATTAAAAAGTAATATCCATGATATACGGTACTTCAACTTTTGTCTGCCATAAGACAAAGAGTCACCATGAACATCACCCAGAACCCCTAACAATAGGAGAAAGAGAAGTAAAAGAGTATCCCTTCAGAATGACCATGGTTTAATTTCCAGCTCTCCCACAGCCTCTTCAGCCAGAGACTCCAGTTCAAACCATAGGCAACCAGAGCTCCAGATCCAAATCTCCAACACGATCAGGAGGCCTTAAGTGCCCGAGACTCTTCGGGAGACCTTCATGCCCTCAGCACCCTCTCAAAATCCTAGATCCAATAAGCCAATAACCAGCAGCTCACAGCTTGTGTGGGATCTTGAGCCACTGAGCCCCTCAATGGTCTGCTACTGTAGTCACCATCCTGTAGGGTTAACTCCTTTGCTCGTCCTTCTCTACCAGGAGTGTTCTCCCAGTTTCCAATGCTGTGAACTTGTCTGCTGCTCCCCAGAGTCTAGTCTGCAACCCCTCATGGTACACTGCTCAGCACAGGCATTGCCATCTTGGGCACAGAGCTTGTGCTTGAATGATTAAAAAACACCATCAGTTCCTTTATCAGGCCTTGTAAAGCCTGTACAGAGCCGTCAGCATTTGGACTGGGCAGATCCTGCCAAGCATCCTTGTGTATCTGCTCCCCGCACTCTCACAAAGCCTCAAAGCAGCAAAACTGCCATTACAGCAACAACACTGGCAACACCGTCATACGCCATCATGAACAAAATCCAGTAAGGTTACCTGCCCTTCTTGAATCCATGCTACATCTAGTCAATGGAACAATTTCTGTTCAGATGGCTTCCTATTTTTTCCCCCCTCAAGCATTTTTCCAACTACTGTTAGGTCTGCTTTGTTCATGAATGAGTGAGACAAACACCAGACTGAGTCGAAATCAGGGTTCTTTGTTCTTTATTACCGGATTGTAACACTTGCGACTAACCATGTTAGTCGGAGAATGCATTCTGCCGTTATCAGCAAAATGGTGATTTTTTATACCCTTGGATATGTGCTTAGAACATCATCATATCATTACTTGTCCAATGACTAAAACTGTTGCTATCCTTTCCCTGCTAGCTTCCTGCCTCTCAATCCATCAATGTCTCTCTTATCTTGTAAGTACAAGGATGCATTCACATCTTGTTACAGCCCTGCACAGGGTAACTCCTTACACATTCCCATCCCATGATGTTTTACCTAACAGGAGTACAAGGACACCTCCCCTTCTTGTTACAGCCCTGCACAGGGTAACTCCTTACACATTCCCATCTCATGATGTTTTACCTTACACTACTGACATTGCTAACTGACCTAAAGTTAGCTGGTTTTTGTCCAATACCCTTATTAAGTGGTCCTTAATATGGGCATGATAGACTAAATGGCCTTGTTCTGTCATAAGTCTCCTTTAAGATTCATTTATTTATCAGGCAACGGTCATCTCCAACATATTGGGTTGGCAATGCCACAATAATAGAGCAGCAACTTCATAGCTCCAGCAATTCTGGTTCAATCTCAGCTTACAGAACACGTGAATATCCTCATTTCCTTCCAAATCCCCAATATGTGCATGTCAATACATCAATTACTGTAAATTTCCCCTTGTACATTGGTGAGCTATAAAACCTGCAGAAGAATAGAGAGGAATGCTCTAGCAGGGTGCTAGATGAATACCATAGAACAAAGGTCCAAAACTGAGCTCTATGACTTAGACTTTCCTGCCTGATATCTTCCCTTAATATTCATTGGTTAATCCATCCATGAATCAATCAACATCCCAAGATCATCACTGACAATTCTCCAGTCCAATTTCTATGGTCACGATAGCAGTGGCCATCTTCCCACATCTGCTTTTAAAAGTTCTAAAAGTAACACAATATTTCATATTACAGTTTCAAAGAAGATTGTTGTGTAAATTGTTTTTTTTTTGTAGAAACACTCCTGGATTAGTTACCTCTTTGCACTTAGCCAGGACTTCAACCCATCCTTAATAAAAATGCACGTGCGCAACATCACCAGCACCCTTTCAACCACTGGGCATTACTAATCATTTCAACCATTCGTTCATGTAGGCAAGGGGATTGCTCTCAGGTTCAATGAGAGGGATCTGGAGAGGCTGCTACGTCCATCAATAGGAAGGAAAATGAAAAGAGCATGGACACTGCGCAGACATTCCAGAAGTACTTGCCAATGTATGAGATTATTACAGTCGTCTCCATTCAGAGTAACATGCCCACACTAATGCAAATGTCACAAATTAAGTGTCTCAAAACACTTCATGATCTCAAAACATCTGTCATTAATGAGTCCTGACAATTTAAAACCATTACATGTACAGCTTTTGCTTCGTTCACCCATTCATACTCTACTAATACCAGACAATAATAAATTCATTGCAACACCCTTGTATTCTCTTTCTATTGCTATTTCTGCATCCACTATTTCCTATCTTCCTTTTCATGCCTCTGCTATTTTGCTGATCCTCCTCCTTCCCCACCTCTCTATGCTTTTCTTGCTGTGTGTCTCCCTCTTTCTGAGCCCTTTTCATGTGTCTCATTCCCTCAGTGCATCTTGAGCAAGAGAAAGTCTCATACTTCTGTCAGTCAATAACAATACCACTGCCAAATGCATTTGAATGTTTGGGCAGCTGCCACAGAAAGTAACAGAGAAATGCTTCTAAATAAAAAATGTAACTTGTACGTTATTAGCACTTCACTTGTCTGATGATTGTCCAGACCTTGGATAATCTTTGTCATTGTAAGAATGCAGAAAGGTTTGCTTTCCTTGAGTATTCTAGGGTGCCATTCCTTGAGACCTCATGGCATTATCCAGATTACTTTAGAGAGTCTATGTTCAGAGTACTCAATGCTGCCAGCTGCAGCTTGCTATTGTTCAATTTTATATCTGCAATAATAAAACTTTCATGCAATTTTTCAAAAGCTTATAATAATGACAAAGTTTGGTCAAAATTCTACAGCAATAGACACCCCAATTGCATAGGTGGAACCAATAGGAGTAATCTGAAAAGCCACTGGAATGTCATCACTCTAACAGATGCCAATCCTCATACTGTTTCATTAGCATGTGTCATTGAAATGCTACTGTTGTCAAACAAGGGCCAAGATAGACAATGTGGAACATAGCCAGTGTATAAGAGTTAATTTTCTCAATTTGAGCATCTCTATTGTAGTTTCCACAGTCTTTTTGTAATTTGATAGTAACTGGATTGTTCATCTGGTGTTTGCAGCTATGAACAGAATGATCAACCCAATGAGCAGGAGATAGGTCCATCCTCAAAATTGGTCCATCAAGGCAGTGTGGCCCAGAAGGAGGGAAACACAAAAGGTGCGATTGTAGTAAAATACAAAAATACTGGAAGAACTCAGCGGGTATCACAGCATCCACAGGAGATAAAGATGTACAACTGATGTTTCAGGCCTGAGCCCTTCTTCAAAGTATGATGAAAAAGCAGGCAGGCACCGAAATTAAAAGGTTGGAGAGAAGGGGTGGTGGCATGGTTAGTGCAGTGATTAGCGCAACACTGTTACAGCATTAGTGATCAGGACCCAGGCTTCGAATAACCCTGCACTGCCTGGAAGGATTCTCCCCATGTCTGTGTGGGTTTCCTCCCACCATTTAAAATGTACCAAAGATTATAAATCAATTGGGTGAAAATAGGTGGCATGGACTTGTGGACCGAACTGGACTGCTACTGTGCTGTATGTCTAAATTTTGCCAAGGGGGTGATTCTGAATCAGAATTTATCATGAACAAGTCATGATATTTGGTGTTTTACAGCAGCATCACAGTGTAAACATCCAAATTGCAACGATTGCATGGGAAGGGATGAGTGAGAAGGAGAACAGCAATTGGTGGGAAGGGAGGAGTGGATGACCAAGACAGGAGAGAACAATTAAGAGCTGATTAAGAATAAATGAGATGGTAAGTCTGAAATTGGCCATTAGGAAGACTTGAGATTCCGTCAAATTGATAAGATAATGTAGTCCCTAAGAATATTTGTGTTGAAAATAGATGTTAATGGCCATAAAAGTGCCATGTCTGAAGCCCGACATTTTGGGGGAAACCTGCAATGGCAGCTAATACCTGTATTTCCTTCTGCAGCTGATGGAGAAATAAAACTAGCCTGATAGAGTAGAGAACACCTACAGAGATACAACAAACATCAGCAGCCATGGGCTGTAATGATCCAGGCCAGGAAGCTGAGGGCAGGGATTATTTTGATCAATGAGAAGAGCAACACAAAGATTTGTGAAGCTTGCATGAGATTTAATGAGATCAAATATCACAATGAGGACTAGTTTACCAGAGGGGAAATGGACACCACAAGTACAGACAAAAGTGTAGATGGGAACAAATCAAGTCCTGAGCTATTGTATACTTTCTGAAAGTACTTTGCATGGTGTGAGCGCTGCTGTGCAAATAACTCAAAAGTCCACAGACTGTACAACAGGTTTTAATTAGCTTAAACTTGTACACACCAGTTCTCAGTATCTTGCTGGCTCCACGTGTCTGACTGCTTCCAAAGGGGCCAGCTTGAGTCTTTATAGGGGCCAGTTATTGACACCCGGCTGGTGGGGCCAGCCTCCCAGGTTGCCTACCTGCAGGTACAGTGATTGCCTCCTGCAAGTCAGGCCAGTAGGAGTGGTTGTATCACCACATTCACCCCTTCTTAAAATGAGTCCCTGTCGGCGGGGAGGGGGGTGTTCTCGGAACCAGATAGTATCTACAAGTTCATGTGGTCTGGCAGTCGTCTGTGCCTCTGGGACTGTCGCAGGACAGGAGGTCAATGGTCAATAGAGGCAGGGCTGCATGAGGGTTGGCTGGGTCCGAGGTGGCAGGCGAGATGGTGAGTGGCTGAATGGGGGTGTTGGTTTGGGGCAGGTCCACTGGGAGTGGGGCCCTCTGGCTAGGCGAAGAGAGGGTGTCAGCTACTGGATGATCCTGGATGGGCAAGGGGTCCCCATAGTGAGAGGGCTGGGCCCCTGCTGGTGCTAGGTTCCTGGTTGAGACTGTGTCCTCACATCCATTGGGGCATCTGACGTAGGCACAATTTGGGTTTGAATGGAGAAGGTACACCTGCTCAACCTGGGGGGGGGGGGGTCAGATTTGTGAGTCCTACATGTGTTTGCGGAGGAGTACTGATCCCAGAAATGTCAGCCACACTGGCAGAGAGATGCCAGTTGCCGATTTCCTAGGAAAGGAGAAAAGGCATTCATGAGGTGTCTGATTGGTAGCCATGCACAAGAGCGATCATATGGCGCAGAGTACCTCGAGGAGGGCTTCTTGCCAGTAGTTGATGGACCAGCCTTTCCACCTCAGGGCCAGGAGGACCACCTTCCAGATTACCCAGTTTTCACATTCCACCTGTCCATTACCCCTGGGGTTGTAGCTAGGAGTGCGACTAGCCATGATGCCTTTCACCACCAGGTACTTGTACAGCTCCTCACTCATGAAGCTGGATCTGCAGTCACTGTGGATAAATGCCAAGTATCCGAACATGGTGATATCTGCACCACTGTAGTGGAGGTGTCAGGGCAAGTGATTGTGAAGGGAAAATTCATCAATGACTGAGAGGAAATAAGACGTTCTTATTCATGGAAGGCAGTGATCCTTTGAAGTCGATGCTGAGTCACTCGAAGACCAGGTGGCCTTCACTACATGGGCTGTGGAGGGCAGAAGAAGCATCTGTACTCTGCAGGACTTGGTCATGGTCTGGATTTCTTGGACAGTGAAGGAAAGGTTCCGACACTTAATGAAGTGGTACAGGCACATGACACTCGGGTGACTAAGAGTGTCGTGCAGCACCTGAAGCTGTTCAGACTGCAGTGATGCAGGTCCAGGACAGGGCACCAAGAGAGTCATTGAGCTTCCCTGGACCATGCTGGATATCGGAGCTGAAAGTGGCCAGCTCGACTCCAGCACAATATCTTTTTGTTTTTGATCTTGCCTCTGTGGGTGGTGCTGAACATAAATGCCATGGAGTGCTGGTCTGTAAGAAGGGTGAACCTTCTGCTTACCAGGTAGTGGCACCAGTGGCAGATTGCTTCCACGATTGCCTGGGGCTCCTTTTCAATGGTGGAGTGTCCAAGCTCTGAACCATGGAGAGTGTTGGAGAAAAATGCCACTGGTCTGCCCCCTTGATTGAGGGTGGCAGTGAGGACTTGGGCCAGTGGGTGGGCCTTGTCTGAACCCACTGGGAGTAGTAAGAGAAAGCCCTAAGCACCTGTGGAGGGCCTTGAGCACATGGGGAAGGAGCAGTTCCATTTTGCATGCATTCAGGGTCAGGACCAATAACACCTTGTTCCACGATGCACCCCAGGATGGTGAGGTGAGTAGTACTGAACACTCACTTCTCCCAGTTATAGGTGAAGTTCAGTGCCTGTGCCATCCAGAGAAATCTCTCCAGGTTGGCATCATGGTCCTGCTGGTTGTGGCCACAGATGGTGACATTGTCCAGGTACTCTTAGGTTGTGCCCGTCTACCATGTGGTTCCATCTCCCACTGAAACACAGAGACTCCATTTGTGACCCCAAACAGGACCTAGCAGAACTGGTAGTGGCATTCATCTGCCTCAAAGTCTGTATAAGGTTTATCCTGGGCACGGATGGGGAGTTGATGGTAGGCTGACTGGGCAATCTCATTGACCATGTCAGCATGTGGGGCAGTGGGTTGGTGTCCAGCTGGGTGTACCGGTTGATGGTCTGACTATAGTCGATGACCATCCTTAGCTTGCTGCCCCCTTTGACAACAAGGGCCTGGGCTCTCCAAGGCTGGGGCTGTGCTCTATAACTCTCTGCCAGAAGCCATTTCACCTTTGCCTTGATCAAGGCCCTGTCAGCTGCACAATAGCACCTGCTCTTAGCCGTTATAGGCTTACAGTCTGGTGTCAGGTAATTGAAGAGGGATGGAGGGGTACCCATAAGGTGGAGAGCCTGCAGGTGGATTGGGGGCTGTTGTTGGACTTTGTGCTGTGGATGGTGAGTGAGCCACTAAAGGCAAGAGTGAGGCTGTGGAGGTGACACTGGAAGTCAAGTCCCAGGATAATCGGTGCACAGAGCTTTGGCATGACCATGAGCCTGAATCCTTGGTATTTTTCCCCACCACTCTCAAGTTCACTGAGCAGCACCCCAGTGCTGTGATGGAATGGTCCTGGGCCATGAACGCGATAGCAAAATTCACTTGGTAAACTTTGAGTTTCAGTATATGGACCACATTCAGGTGCACAAAGCTCTCAGTACTACCGCTATCAAACAGGCATTTTATTACTTTCCCATTGACAGCAATGTCCATCATTAAGCACCTGAGTCCATGGGAAATGTCCCCCATTAACATGGTGGATGCTAGGACCACCTCGGGGTCAGCGTCGCTGCTCCGACAGTTATGGTGAGTAGCAGCCAGTGGGAGCCTTTTAGAGAGTGGGGTGTGGAGAGTGCACGGTTTTGCATGCACACATGTTGACTGCATCATCTGGTCAGTGAGTCGGGTGAGCTGGGGTGGTTGGGGGTCGGCTGGCCCATGATGGTGGTGCCCAGGAGATGCACATGGCGTCAGCATGGTCAGGCGACTTGCCCAGAAATGATGTTATCAGTGCAGGCAGAAGTTGTGTGATGAAAGATCATTGCACCCGTGGTGAGCACATCGAGACAGCATGGTTAGACAGCCAGGCCTGAAGTGACATTGTCAGTACAGGCAAAAGTAGCAGGCTGAGTAATGTTGCTGCCGGCACTCACACACGAGGCCATTCAGAGAGTCGTAAGAGGCTGCTGGTTGGTTGCGGAGGGCCGCAGTACTCCTGGTAGGTTTGGAGAGGCATACTTTAATGAAATGGCCTTTCTTGTCGCATCGGGAGCACTGTGAACTCCTCACAGGGCAGCTCTTTCAAGAGCACTTGTCCAACCCACATTGGGACCCACAGAACTTACAGCATCGGACTGTATCAGCAGCTGCGATTGTCTCCTCCACCTGGGACCCCTCAGTGACTGCTATCATTGGTATTGGCTGAGCCAGAGGTTGGGGAAGGCAAGCATCAAAGATCTCTACATGGTGAGCTACAGCTTCTAGGGACCGGTCCACCTGCATGATCCTGGTAAGGGAGGCATTATTCTCCTCCAACAGTCTGTTGAGTCGTCCTCTACAGCAGCCCTCGCACACAGGCATCTCCGACGAGTTGCTCCACCTCCCCAGGAGTCACCCCAGCTTTGATCATGCACGGGCGTGCTAGCTCTCAATGCCCAGATGTCAGCATCTGCTGTCTCACCTGGCTGCTGTACCCTGATGCCGAGCAGGTACCGGGCATAGAGTATGTTTGTTCGGAGCTGGTACATGCCTTACAGGATGGCCATTGGTGGTTTGAAATCTGTGCAGTCTCAGATAGCCTGGAAAGCATGCAGGCCCAGCTTGGTGCTTAGTACCATGAGTTTCTTCTGTTTAGTGTTGATGACCTCAGCCTGTGTGGATGATCGCCTTAAATCACATGCTTCCAGATATCAAAGTATGCTGGAGCATCCGGTCATTGAGGGTCAATATCCAGCCGCTCAATGGTGAGGAACTGCTCCATGGCCCTTTTAATTTTAAACTAATTAAATTGTGAGTACTGCTGTGTGAATAATTTTGGCGCAAAGTCTAGACTGTATATCAGGGTTTAATTAACTTAAACTTGTACACATCAGTGTCAGCATCTTGCTGGCTCCATGTGTCTGACTGCCTCCAAAGGGGCCAGCTCGAGTCTTTATATAGGCTGATGATTGGCAGTCGGCAGGTGGGGCAAGTCTCCCAGATTGCCTACCTACAGGTACAGTGGTTGCCCCCTGCAATAGGCTGGTAGGAGTGCAGCCGGTGTAGTGATTTTATTACCACACATGGGTACCCAAGCTATCTGGGAGGTGTTTCCTACACACCCATTTCATTGATAAACAGGCATGTTAGGTCTGGATCAAGGACCATTGTAAGTCAGTTTTGAATGGAGGAAAATGTTTGAAGATCCGGAAAAAAAAGTTTTCAGCAAAATGTGCAAGTGTGGTGTTACGCAACATAACTAGCAATAATTACAGGCTGAAATTGATTGTTCAATTAATAGCATTATTTTGAACTGTTCAGCTGGTTCTTCCTGTCTAGACAATAAGATTTTTCAAATCTATTTCATAGGTAGAAAAAAAGGATTATTTTTAATGTAATCTCGAGAAGTTTGGCACTATCATTTGAAGTGCCAGCAAACTCAAAAATGTTACCAAAAATACACAAAATGGCATACAGAAACTTGCACAAAATTGCTCCCTTCCTCATAAACATGATTTTTAACAGTACACTAAACAGCTGGAGTTAAGTGTTTGGAGTTGCCCAAAGATAATCCACATCCACATGCCTGTGGGAACCCACCAAATCAAACACCACCTAATTTCAAAATACATCACCTTTTCTTCATTGCAACTAAATCAAAATCCTGCAACTCCTAAGACAGGTGCAGCCTTGACAAAAAAGGTCACCATTATTTCCAAGCAAAATAGAAATGGAAAATACAAGTTTCTGCAGCCATGTCCTCATACATGAAAGAATACAAAATGTTGTCTAATAACCATAAGTGAACTGACAAGAAGGATTGGTCAGGCACCATGCTCCCTACCACCAGGCCCAGAGAATTGATGCACTTTAGGAGGATGAACAAGTCTACCATAAATAACAAACAATTTTCAAATATATGTATGAAAAGAATACTGTGAAAAACAAACAAAAAACTGCACAAATCCTGAAAACAAGGCAAGAACAAACTGATAAAAGTGGTTAAAAATTACAGATTTTCATGCCAGGGCACAAATGATCGTGGACAATTCTGGGCACTGCACTTTGAGAAAGAAACAAAAGACAATCTAAGGAGGTAAAGGGTTTACACTGAAAAAATTTCAGTTGCAAGGAGAAATTTGAAAACATTGCAGATTTTTTTTAGAACAGAGAAAAGGACCAAGAAGATTTTGTCTCACAAGCAGTTCAATTGCTTATTGGGAAGCTTGTAAAGCATTTCAATAAAAATGTGTGAGTTTGCTTCACTTGACATCTGTCACGCAAATTTACATTGACCACCTTCAAGCATGAAAGATCCAGGCCCTCACAAAGGGTGTGTGTGTCTGTGTGTGTGTGTCTGTGTGTGTGTGTCTGTGTGTGTGTGTGTGTGTGTGTGTGTGTGTCTGTGTGTGTGTGTGTGTGTGTGTGTGTGTGTGTGTGTGTGTGTGTCCTTGCAAGGGAAGACTTGGAATTGGAAAACCATGTGGCTATCATACAGGCTCTTAATTTCAATGGAAAAGGCAGGGCTGAAGATTTTCAAACAATTACTTCTCTCAGTAGTCAATTTCCCTTGGGCCATCAAGGAATAGGATCTTTTGGCTTCTCTTTTGCTAGTCTAAAAAAAGTTTCAGGGCGTAGAACTACTGAGAAAGAATATTACCATCCTAAATTTATGACAGTGCCATTACAGGAATTAGTGGAATTAGAAAGCTTTCCAAGAAAAGCATATTAGCTCACTTGATGTGAAACAGAACTGTTTTTCACGAAATTATCAGAAAATAAGTTAGTAAATCCAAGATCAACTATATTTGGAGGGGTTTGTATCACACATAATAAAACATTCCTGACTGGAAAATAGATGAAGCCATTGGAAATGTCCAAAGGAGTAAAAATTTGATGAGACAAGATGCTCCTCTGATGTTAGGGAGATTTTATGGCTTCACATAGCCCAAGTAACCAAACTGAATTTATATTGTGCTGTTAAAGTTTTTGATGCCAACAATTACTGCCATCAATTATTTAACTTCAATAAGCAAAATCGACTTTTCAAATAAAAAAAGTACCAAGTGAGCAATTAACAGAACATTACAGCACAATGATGTGATGCAAACAGACATTCTCAATGGGGACATTACAGCCACAACACATTTAAGTAAAAGCCTTGTTTTCTTTTCACCTCATGTCACAAATATTTATGTTTTAAACTTGATGACTTTACCGGGGAGGGGCATTAATTTTGAGCAGTGTCCCGGGGGGGGGGGGGGGGTTGAGGAGCAATAATCAAAAAAAAGGTTAAGAATGGCTGATCTAAATCTTCCCAACCTCTAATTTTTTTCTTGCATCCACATGCCTGTCCAAGAGCCTTTTAGATGTCTCTGCCACCACCTGTTAATGATTCCAGGTACCCACTACATCTCCCTTAAACTTTCCTCCCCTCTCCGTAGCAGAGGTATTTGCTACTATTGCCAAAGGAAAAAATGCAGGCTGCCCATTCTATTTAGGCCTTTCGATCTTGTAGACTCCATCAAGTCACCTCTCTTCCTTCTTGCTCCAAACAGAAAAGCCCAAGCTCTGTTAACCTTACCTCATAAGACATGTTCTCCAATCCAGGCAACATCTTGGTAAATCTCCTCTGCACCTGCTCCAAAGCTTCCACATCCTTCACGTAATAAGGTGAGCAGAACTGAATATGCTAAGTGGGGTCTCACCAGAAATTTATAGAGCTGCAACATTACGATATGGCTCCTGAACTCAATCCCCCGAATAATGAAGCCCAGCATAACATAGGCCTTCTTAAATATCCGATCAACTTTTGTGACATCTTTGAGAGATCTATGGTTTTGGACCATTCTGTTGTTCCTCACTGTTAAGTATCATAAACCATGTATTCTGCTTCAAGTCAACTTTCCAAAATGTGTCACTTCATAGTTATCGGATTTAAACTCCATCTGCCACTTCTCCACCCAACTCTGTATTCTATATCCTGTAGTAATCTATGACAACCTTCTACACTATCCACAACATCACCAACCTTCATATCACCTGCAAACTTGCTGTCCTATTCTTCCACTTCTTCATCCATGTCATTTATAAAAAAATTACAACAAGGAGTCGCAGAACAGTGAGATTGGACTGTGATCCAAAGAACTTTTCTAATCTTAAATATACATTACACAGACCTGTGCTTAGTATTAGAGGGGGAATTAAATAGGTTAGGTAGGTTAAGTAATAAGTTTAATTCTGTTTTCTTGTTCAAATATAATTAAAAGCTACTTTTGTTTAAGTAACCCTGTGTTGTGGGGCATATCTATCCTGCTGGTTTTTGGGGTCCTCTGGACTCCGTAACACTAACACTGTCACCTGGAGGAAACAAACCATCTGGATGTCTCTTTTGTGTCCATGAAATCTCCTTCCCCTAAAACCTCCTCTAACTATTGAATTCCTAGTCACTCCCACTCTTTGGATTTGAAAAATAGCAGTGCTGCCAGAGCCACTGTAACGGCAGCACTGCCTCTGGTGTGGACCCGTGGGGAGTGAGGAGCGGAGATACAGCGCTCCCGCGGGGTCCAACCATCCAGTCAACCTTCAACAGCTCCGCACGTGCGAACAGCCCTTTAAAGGAGCCGGCGGTAGTTTTATTTAAAACCCCACGACCACGAGGTCTACGTCCAAGATGGAAGTGCCTATGATCAGCAGCAGGCCACGAATGGTTGCAGATTCCAGTGGAATAGAGAACGGGGGCAGGGCACCAGAAAACAGGGAGACCATCCCCCATCTGAGGAGATGATGCGCGGGATGGTGACCATGTCAGTGGAGGTGGCTCTGCAGTTGAAACACCACACAGGCTGGGAGCTGCTGTCGGGAGACTCGCGCCAGACTGCAGACTGGCTCCAAACTGGCTGAAGGGGTACCAGGTATCGGAACCGGGAAGCAAGGGGGTATCAAAGGCGCTGAGGGGTTCCTGACTGTGTTGGAGGTTCAGATCTGGAGCTCAGGTTGCCAGTGGTTTGGACTGGACTCTGTGTAGCTGATGAGGCTGCGGAAGCACTGGAGGTGAATCTGCAGACACTCGGTGACTCTAAGGGAGACAACTTTTGCTTTTCTTTCTCTGACTGCAAGAGGCTCTTCAGGCAATTTCTGCTGATGGCGAATTGGTCTGCCTTCAGCAGGCAAAAGCAATTTCATGTAATATGACACTGTTTTATTACAATGACAACAAATTGAATCTTAAATCTCCTTTTCTCCCTATTTTCCAGAGACAGTCACTGCAGATTTAACCTGTTAAATCACTCCTACCCCTGAGCCCCCTCCCTCTCAAAATAATGTCCAAAATAGTATACTTATTATCAACAGCTACCTCCATGCTTTCTCTCTCCTGGCAGTCACCCAGCTACCTGCCTCCTGCAACTTCAGTGCAAATGCCCCCCTGTAGCTCCTTCTCAATCTGCTGTATGAACTGAAGGTCATCAAGCCACAGCTCCAGTTCCTTAACAGTCTGTAAGGAGCGGCAACTCGATGCACCTCATGCAGATGTAGTTATCAGGGAGATGGCAAGTCTCCTAGTATTCCTACATTTCACAAGATGAATACTCCACTAACCATGTGGCATTGCATTTTTTGGTCCTGGAGTGGACCAGGAATCCAGGAAGGTGCTCGTGCTCTTCCATACATGGAGCTGCAGATCTTCTACATCTATTCAAACATGCAAGCATTTATTTACCATCTTCCCAAATAATGGCAGTACAGAGCACACAATACACCCATGGCCCTTCACTGAGTCATCACTGCACTGAAGACAATGCCTGCCTTTCAGTGCATAAGTGGGAAAAAATCCTTGCTTAAGTCTTGTTCATCATCTCCTTCTCACCACACCAGCTCTCCAAAGAAAAAGTCACATGGACCAAAGCTATGTATGACCCTGTGTGTATACATGGAATAGTCTTTGTTTCAACTCTACGCAGGCCTTCTGTGTTTCCATCAAATTCATCATTATATTTGTACTGTTTCTCTGCACTCATAGATTTCAAAAATGTCATTACCTTTGCTGACAGTTCCCATCCTGCTTTTGTTTTCCCTTTCCTTATTTGAACCTTCCCTTCTGATTTCTCAATCTCCAACTCAGTGGTCGTTAATGATAATATCCATTATAGGTCCACACCTTCAGCTATCTTGATGATACTTCTATCAGTCAAACATTAGACAAGCCATAATTGCAACAACACTGAACCAAATAGGTTCATACAATAATCCCAAATTTTGGATTTATACACTAAACATCTAGTCATTTCTAGTACCTTTCCTTGAAATATAGCATGACTGAGAGGAATGAGCAAAGTCTTCAAAGATCTGGTCACGTAATTGAAAGGAGGATGAAAGTCAACAGGAGGTCAACTCTCCCAAGGCATTCAGAAATCAACAGCCCTCCCAGAACAGCAAAGACCAATAAATGAAACTTATGGGCACACTTTCTGAAAGGCACCATATGCTGCAGCCATATGTACAATTTCAGGATAAGGGTTGCATTGTGATTGACCAATAAACATGGCATGGCAATCTAGATTTGTGTACATGTATTTCACTTCTTAAAGACTGGATTAGTCGAACAAATTCGGGAACCGTACATGGAACACAACAGAGAGGGCCGACCGCGGACCTCCACCCCCTAAAATGACAGAATGAGATTAAGACGAAATGAACTGACCCAGTGTGTAAAAGTAGATGACACAATTTTCTTGTTTATTTTCATTGTGTGATGACATTGTTTAATGGGTTTAATGTATTGTATATGTTGAACGTTTAGTGGGTGGGGAGGGGGAAAAGGGGAGAAAATGACACTGTTTACATTCAAAAGGGAAATCTTTGTGTGTATTTGATTAATATGGTTCATAGTGTGAAAAATATTTTTTTTTTTAAATGACTGGAATTGAAGACATTTGCAACAGTTTCCAGTTAGAAGAGAAGTTACTAAAGCTTTCCATTTACAACCACATTTCACTCTATTACTGGGTGCAGCTAAAAGAGAGAAAGACTTTGAGGACTGAAGGCTTTGATGCACAGTGCCATTGATCAATACACTGATGATACCTGCAACTTTAACTATTCACTCAACCTGAATGCAAGGCCAAGGCGTTTGTAGTAAAATCATACTGAAATGTGGAAGGAACTCAGCTAGTCTTTTTAGCATCTATAGGAGACAAAGATATATTGCCAACATTTCAAGCCTGAGCCCTTCTTCAAGGATTAAATCAGAAGCAAGAACTCTTAGAATGTAGACAGGGCTGGCTGTAGGAGGAATCCAGACCAACAAAAGATGTTAATTGGATAGGACAAGGAACAGGTAAGAAATTAAAATTTTTGTGCGAAAGGAGACAGATGGGAAAAAGTGACAGAAGAAAAGGTGGGGGAGGGGGAAGTTTAATGAAAGCCAGAAAAGTCGATATTAATGCCAAACCAAACAGTTGGAGGGTATCAAGTCAGAAGAGGAGATGATGTTCCTCCAATTTGCGAGTGGTTTCAGTCTGGCCGTGCAAGAGACCATGCGCAGGCATGACAGCAAGGAAATGGGATGGGGAATTGAAATGGGTGGCCACCAGAAGATCCACACTACAGAGCGATCTGCCAGTCTGCAACCAGAATCTCCAACAGAAAGGAGACTGCAATGGGAGCACCTGATGCAGTACATGACACCTGCATATTCACAAGTGAAATGCTGCTTCACTTGAAAGGACTATTTTGGGCCATGAATGGTGCTGAGGGCAGAGATGTGGGTGCACGTGAAGCATCTCCTGCTGCCACAGGGGAAGGTCCCAAGGGGATGATTGGTGAGGAGGGAGAAATGGTCCCTGCGGAAGACGGAGAGGGGAAAAGATGGGAATATGTGTCTAGTGGTGGAAATGCAGAGGATGATGTGTTAGGTGTAGAAGCTGGTGGGGAGGTTGGTGAGAATGAGAGGAATGCTATCCTTGTTGTGCATGCGGGTGGAGGGGGCCAGGGCAGATATGCGGGTAACGTGGGTGAGCTCTGAATTGATGGTGGTAGATGGAAAGCCACGTTGTTTAAAGGAGGAATGATCTGGCATGAAAGTCCTCATCCTGGGTGCAGATGTAACCAAGGGGTTTGTGACCAGGAATAGTGAAGTAGGTTAATGCCCAGTATTCCACCAATGGTTATCATGCATTTTGTATACATCTAGAAAGCCATGTTGGAAATAAAATAAAATGAAGTGGGCCAATAGGATGCTGAAACACTTCCATTTCCTGGATCTCTCTAGTAGAAATCTGCAATACTTAACAGGGTGGTTAACAAGATATGTGATGAGTGGCTGTCAAAACTTGTAATGCTCACCTGCATATAGCACAACCTCATCAACACAAGTCACCCTTTGCTCTCAGCAAAACTCTCAGGATCTGAAAAACAAGAACAGAAGCCAAGCCCAATCTGGTGGAGGAACTCAGCAGGTCAAGCAACATTAGTGGGAGAAAAATAGTTGACACGGAGCCAAAACTCAACATCAGGATGGAAGCAGCAGTGTAAAGAGGATAGAGTGGAGTAGGACAGGAGCCTCTCGTGGGATGAGACAGAGAACTGGTTGATCCCAGACTAAACGGAGAAGCAAAAAAAAAAAGTCAGGTGGTGAAAGATGAATACAGGGTGGAGTGGGTGATTAGAGAAAAGTCTTCCTGTCTTGGAATCTGATAAGTAATGAAGGCAAAACTTGGGTTTGGCCGCACATGGAATAGTGCATGCAATTCTAGTCTTCCTTTCGCAGAAGGCTTTGGAAAGACTCCAGAATTTTTTTATTTTTTTTTTTAAGTTCAGTTATAATAACCACAACTTCAAATATGCATGTTTTGTGCCTTGTCTTCCCTTTGTCAATGATCACAACAAACTACATGGAAAATATATATACAAAATAAATATCATATAAAAGCATGCATTTCACAAAAAATGACCCTTGAGCTTCATCTTCTTGCTTGTTATTCACCTCCTTTCATTTTCTCCAGCAATTGCACCAATGCATTCTTCTTTCTTTGGCTTGGCTTCGCAGACGAAGATTTATGGAGGGGTATGTCCACATCTGCTGCAGGCTCGTTGGTGACTGACAAGTCCGATGCGGGACAGGCAGGCATGGTTGCAGCGGTTACAAGGGAAAATTGGTTGGTTGGGGTTGGGTGCATTACCACCCCAGTAATTGCACTATGGTTAGTGGTAGGGTTCAGACTTTGAGGGTGGTAAGGGGTACTTTGAGCAGCTCTGGAAGAGACAAGTGTAACATAGTGGAGTGGGCATTTTCTATTGAAAGAGGGGACAGCAGAGGTGAAGAGAATGCTTTTTCTCCCTCTGAAAGGACAGGTTTGTGCCCTAAACAAATCTCAGAATTTTCGGTAATCAATTACTCTACTGGATTCCACACGCCACACTGCATAATGTTATGCAATGCCATGAGGCCATCATTCTACTCTTGTGTGGGTGATCTAAGCTTTCACTTCTGCACTCTGATATTTTTGCAATAGAAGGGACAACTTTAACAATCAAATGCTACTCAACAAGTGTGTGAATGAAGTTGATGACCCCTTTCATACAAGGTCTGATAAATGTCCTGTCAATGTGCTCTAAGAATCCACCATGTTCTTTGACAAACTATTATTATTATTAGGCTTCCCAATTTACCCCCAGGTTTCATCTGTAAGTTGACACATAGAATTTTTATCTTGCTCTCTGGTGAATAGTCACTTACATTACCATTTACCCTTAGCCTGCTTGCATCAAACCACTGTTATACCTGGACCAGATTCTCTGCCAAATTATGTGAACTGTCAGTATCTGACCTAGTGGCTGTGAAAGTGAATTAGCCTTCATCATCCCTTCTGTGTATTTAGCTTGATGAAAGTTAAAGAGGTGGGTGGAGCAGATAACGAACACATGCATGCCCACTTCAAATGCTCCATAATAAAAAAAATCAAAACATTTGGAATTATTGCATGCAAGCCACTAGATCAGTTAAGCAGATGTCACCTTCAATTGTTTCAATCCCACTTCAAAGAAGATCATGTATAACTTAATTATGTAAAGCAGCAAAAACACCCAGAATGGTTTTTTTTTAAAAGCTTTAGCAAAGGTAGATCAGGACTCATTAAGAGGATGAAAATAGACATTTTCAAAGGAGATATACTGTACAGAAATTAAGACAAGAATTTGTTGTGTATGCATGCAACAAGTTTTGTAGCAAGCATATTTTTAATGAAGGATCTGATTAATTCACACTCCAATAAGCTTCCCTCCTGTACAATATTGGAAATTGAGCAACCTGCATTTTATTGCAGTTTTCAGATTACATTCACAATTCTTCAGATGCGGAAGAGATCCATGTATGGAAACATCTGACTAGAATCACCTGTAAAGGAAATAATAACCAGCTCTCCTTAACACAAAGTCATAACCAATCCAAAGATCCTACATACATTCTAGGGATCATAATTAGTATACACGGGATGTTAATGTGCTATGTTAATACTGATTGCTAAAACAGGTCAGACACTGGTTACGCTAGAGCAAGTGGCCTCAAATTTGCAAATCCCTTAAATCTCCACACCAGTCTTCAAATATCTAATATGGAATTACTTTTCAAATATGGAAAGGGATTTATCTCTGTGGATACCACATAAAATGTCAGTCCACTTCATCAGTAGCCCATTCACAATCTTGAGTGTATCTTGGATGTATGCTAACTGAAGAACACACAAAACAAAATGCCAGGATAAAGGGATGGTTAACACTTCCAAAATGTTCCTTAAATCAAGTTGAATAAAAAATTTGGACATAAATCACTGCCGACTGTCACCAAGTGAAAATCTTTAAACTCATATCATTGTGCTCTGTGAGCTCCAGAGGATCTACCCCCAATTTCTAAAGAATCACAAGAGATGGCCAATGACGATAACATTCGAAAAACTGAAATGAATATTTTCATAATGATCAGAAAGGTTACCTCTGAGAGTAACTTCATATTAAAGAATCGCAGTAATTTGGAATGAAAAATTAAAAAATCTTCAAACAAACCAATTTTAACCCAGAGTAACTTTGAGTAAAATGTTTCTGCAAACTCAACTCTTAAATGGTGACATAGAAACATAGAAGATAGGAGCAGGAGTAGGTCATTCGACCCTTCGAGCCTGCTCCACCATTCAACGAGATCATGGCTGATCTTAAAGTTCAGTACCCAGCCTTCTCTCCGTAACCTTTAATACCCTTATACTGAAGAAATATATCTAATTCCCTCTTAAATATATTTAATGAACCTGCCTCTACTGCCCTCTGTGGCAATGAATTACACAGATTCACCACCCTCTGGGTCAATAAATTCCTCCTCATCTCGGTCCTAAATGGTTTGCCTATTATCCTCAAACCATGGCCCCGGGTTCTGGATTTTCCCATCATTGGAAACATCCCATCTGCATCCATTCTGTCCAGTCCTGCCAGAATTTTATATTGTTACAGAATGTTCTACAGTTATTCTAAAGTTCTAATATTTGAAATTTTCTCATTGCTTCCTTGATCAATATTTTGAATTTCAAATCCACATGTTCAGATTACACATTTAGCCTCATCTGCTGAGTGTTCATTCAGAGTAACACTCAAAGATTTAGGTAAATTTCAATTCCAGATGCTCCATTTGCAGTTCCCGTACAAATAAAATGTCTGTTCAAGTTCACAAAAAATTTGCACATCAGGTCAATCAACATGTTGCCCTCGCTATCTGGATTTCATTGTTTAGCAGTCTAATATTTGGCTAAATGCAAACTCTAACACAGAAATCCAAAATTTAAAAATAAACAAGATTTCAATATGAACCATTTGATCCTTCTGCCCTTGTTCCTTTTAGTAGAGGTCATTACTGCAGTGGAAGTTGGAGCAGATGATCAGATTATCTTTGAGATTAATGGATGAAATTAGTTTATTTTTTCTTCTTTCAGATGGAAATTAAAATAGAGAATTTCAAGAGACAAAATTAACAAGATTGAAATATTTCTGAACTAATTGCAATAGAACATATAAAGGGTATATTTATGAATCGTTTACAAAGAGTGAACAGCAGCCACTTTTGCCTGTGGTCTCCTCAAAGCACCAGATGTGAGATGTGTTCCTATTTTGTTGCTGTTGGGCTTGGCAATAATAAGATCTATTATCTGGTTTATTTTAATATATATAGCCCACTATCCAACTAACAGTCATAATTCTATCACTATCGCCCACAGAAAAAGAATCTCAGGATGGTATGTGATATCATGTACTCTGACATTAAATCTGAAATCTAACTTAGTTACAAATTTAGCAACATACTTCACCCCTGAACTTGGATGCCTTTAATAAGAGTCAACCAAGTGAAGAAGGAACAGGTTGATTTTCTTGCAGTTCACCACGAGTATGGAAGCACATTGCGTGCTGAATTTTCTTTTCACGAGCATCTGTGAAAATATTCTAATGTTTTATCTCAAAAATTAGCAAGATCTCAATGAAAGCAAAATAGACAGTATCATTCTATAATACACAAATGATACAATTTTGATAGACAAAAATATTGGACTTCAAACATTCACAAAAAAACTGATTTTTTATTCTGCTTTTTGATGAACTCATGGAAGGTTAACTGAAGACTGCATAAAAACTGCATAAAAAGTAGCAATGAAGCTGGCCAGTTGGCACACATGTCCATGATGAACTAGATGGCTTGCATTTAATCTCTTCATACTCCAATTAATGTATCTATCATAAACATAGATTTTATTCAGTATTTAAGTTTATACATGAGGACCAATACAAATGATATTGTGAGCAGAAACTTTGAAGCAATAAAATGTTTATACTCTGATGAATGGAAATAGAACAATGATTGTTAAAATTAAGTGGAAACTTAAACTTAGAGCAAAACTTAAACTTAAATTTATCTTGCATTATGACACAAGGTCAACAAATAGAGATTCATATTCTTGGTGTAACTGCATTTGCTGCTATTAAAATACAAACCTAATAATTGACTTGAATATGCAAGTAACCAGTGATCAGTGATATTGTGTTTTATTTGTTTAAAATATGCTCTGGTTAAAATCTATTTTGTTAACAGCCACTATCATGAATTATTCTCCACTGCTTCATTGTCATTCCTCAAAAATCAAGCAATGACATTGAGGAGGACCACTGTGTACAAGTCCAGGCCGTGCATTACAAATTTAAAACTTCCCCCTCCCGCCCCCCCACCTCCCCCCGCAGACCTGCTCTTAAAAAAAACTCAATTCCTCTTCATTTTTTTCTTGGAACATTTTTTTTTAATTCTGCTGCACCCAAATTATCATAATTTTCTTTGCAACTTAAAACAATGACTCAAATGCATCCTGCTTAGGGATAGCTGTCAGAGAATGATGGCTTGCATTTAAGCAGTGGCAGGTTTGTTCAGGGCTCTCGATAAAAAAACACTCCACAGTTCAATGCTGATTTGACTGGTAGCATAATTTTCTTAGACTATTTGCAGACGCAGGGAGTTATCAATCCGAACAGACACACAATCCAGGTCTAGTGTCACTTCTCCTCATTATGTTAATGGTTAATACATGCAAATGAAAACATTCCAGCAATTTGATTCCTTTGGAGATAGTTTGCATATTGTCTTAACCATAATGACAGCACACATTTTTTGCCAGTGTCGATTAATGCAAGGGTAGTTAGTTCATTTTTATCTGCAAGGGTTCACTTCCGCAGCTATTGGAATGCTACTATATTTTTTTGGACTAATTATGATTCAGGTACCATAAGCAGATTTTTTACGCTATTGGTGTTTTTCTTAATTAAGAAACAAATGAATTCTCCTCAGCACAGCCAGAACAACAGGATGTGATGCCAGAGGCCAGGCACATATTTCTTAATTGAAGTCACTTCATTGTCAGTTTTTTTTAATGAAGGCACAATCTAAATGGATATCAAAAAAAGCTGCTGGAAAAAATCCAGCTCTATTTTATAAAAAAAAAGAAAAAGAAAGATAATGAGCTGAAAACAGATACCAGTTGGCAGCCTCAGAGTTACACCTACAGTTCTGACTAATGTAACCTAGTTCCTATCGGCGGGTGCGTGAGTGACTTAACATTGCAAAATGACAATAACTTCATTAATTCTTCACCCACTGAGCTCATCCTACATTTGGAACTTTATTCCATCAATCTCTGTTACTCTAACCTCCCAAATGGCAAATGGAAGAGGGGAGTCTGCATAACAAGCAAAGATAGAAAATAGCAATTTTTGATGATCCTGTAACATGTAGCAGTGTTCTCAAGAACACTTTTTTAAAAAACTCCTGGCAGCTGTTTCTTGTACTTGACCACTAAAAAAGCAATGTGTTAGGGGAGAAAAAAAGAAACATAAAACCCAAGCAGTGCCAGCCCAGTGCTGCCTGACACTGAGCAGATAATGACCTTTTTTGTCCTTCAGGTTTGCCTACCAGGCCCCACTCTATCACAGAAGTGAAATCATCTGATTCCAAACTAACTGACAACTGCTTCTGATGGTGGCAAGCCAGACATCAATCAATCAGTTTTTATCAAAGCTGGTCTCAGTTTTTCCAGTTGTGCTCATCTTATCATTTGACCCAGTTGTAGCCAGGCCTTAGAAGCTAAAAGAACTTAATGTGAAATATGCATCTGTTTGCCTGAGATGCTCTCTATCTCTATGGATGGAGGAAAACCTACTTTTTGCAAGTGGTAAATGCTCTCTTAAGAACTGCTATTGCTTCAGTTTTCTTAGTTCCTGAACTATTTATGGGATGAAAAAGGAAATGGCAACACTGCTAACAATTTTTAAAACTAGAATCCAGATGAAACTAAG